>NW_027518695.1:65516250-66982500 GCF_043159265.1 Tasmannia lanceolata
GGCCCGTACAACTACGGTATCCCATTTCATTTGAACCCATACAACTACGGTGTCTCATTCTCTTTGAGTCCATATGACTATGGACTCTTATCCTTTTAGGCCTGTATGACTACAATGTCCTATTCCCTTTGAGGCTGTATAACTACAGTGTCTCATTCCCTTCAGGGTCCGTATAATTACGGCGTCATGTTCCTTCCAAGTTCGTACAATTACGGTCTCATTTCTTTGAAATTCGTATAAATACAGTGTTTCATTCTCTCCAAATCCATTCGAAAATGATCTCTTATTCTCTTTGAGCACCATACAAATATGATATCTCATTTCCTTGAAATTCGTAAAAATACGGTATTTCATTTTCTCTGAGTCCATTAAAAAAATGATCTCTTAATTCTCTTTGAAAATCTTACAAATGTGATATCTCATTTCTTTGAACTGTAGAAATACAGTATCTCATCCTCTCTGAGTCCATTTAAAAATGGTCTCTTGTTTCTCTTTGAGATCCATATGATGTCTCATTTTCTTGAAATCTGTATAAATACGGTATTTCATTTCCTTTCGAGTCCATTCGAGAATGGTCTCTTATTTTTGAGTCCATTTTGAATGTGATATCTCTTACCTCCCTTTGGACTGTACAATTACAATGCTTCATTTCTGTTGAGCCTGTTTGAAAATGGTTTCTCATTCATTCAGAATTCATTCGAAAATGATCTCTCATTTTCTCGTTGCCCGTTTGAAAACGGCGCTGCATCATAATTATCTTTCATTCTGAGTTGCGTAATTCTTGCAATCAGATTGGATCCATTTATTCATTATTCTGAACCACCAAGTCATGGTGTTTAGAGTAAATGATTTTTGATAACATTCTAATTTTAGGACTTCATCTAGGGTCTTGCATTAGGTTAGGTTGCATTGTCAAGTGAATCCTTTGTTGATTAATGCTATGCAAAATGGTTCTGTCATTTTTGCTTTGGTATTCGATGACTATGTCATCTCTACCAAAGAGGGGCATCTGTAGACACCCATTTGGCGGACCCACATTGAACATTTTTTATCAAACGAGTGTGCCCCACATCATTTTTAATAAATATGGGTTTTGAATTTATTTGGATCTAAAAAATAAAAATCGGTTTCCTTGAATGACCCATCAATCGGACAGCCAGAATTATCTTATATAAGGGGTTAGAGGTGCACTACTAAATTACATGGTCTCCCATCAAATCAACGGTTTTGATCACCTAGTGGAGAGGATTTAGAGGAACAACTAATTTACGCTGTGACCCACTAATTGTGTGGTTTGGATTGTCCCTTAGGAATAATTTTCATGGCACAACTGATTTCATTGTGGTCCATTGATTAGATGGTTCGGATCATTATTTTGAAATGATTTTGGGAGTGAAATCAATTTGTGTGATAGCCCATCAATTGGATGGTTCGGATCGACCAAAGTGAAAGTGATTTGGGGCACAAATTATTGCGCAGTAGCTTAACAAATGAAGGGTCGAATCACCCAATAGAAGGGATTTTGGGTACAACCTAATCATGAGGAAGCTTACTAAATTGGTAGTTAGGATTATCTAATGGGAATCATTTGGAGAGTGACTTACTGTGACACATGGGTTTAACGGTTTAGATCATCCAATGGAGGAGATTTAGCGGGCGTGTCTGGTTTACAAATTGAGGCTCACAAGTTGAACACCTTGATCAATCTATGGAAACGATTAGGGACCCATGTGTGTGTTCTTTCCTGCAGGTAGGACCCACCAATGTGGATTCAGACTCTTTTGAATGTTGCAAATTCTTCCAAAGGTGGGACCTACCCGAAGTTGACTCAAAATTCAAGATTAATAGCAAGGGTTGGATTTCTTTTAGAAAGCTACAAGTGTAGTCATTTAGAAGAGAGAGTATACGTGCCATTGCTTTCCTTATCTTATTGCCTTCTAAGATTTGGAGGAGTTAATGCCATTCCTTAATATGTTTTGGATGGCAAGCTATTGATCAAGGGTGGCAGCTTACCATTTATATTGCACATTTAATAAGCCACGAAGGAATAGATGGAGAGTGGCTGTTTCATCTTTATTGGGTATACTAATTTCAGCTTCATCGAGTGAAACCAAGATGGGTACGAATTCTAGAAAATGCTAAAATGGCAGTGCTACATGGGGTTATTTTAAGATATGTTAAAAATGGAAAGAGATGTCACGTTTGGGTTGTCTTGGGCAGCACATCTTCACTCTTACAATGACAATCATTTTATAAAAGAAAGAGAGGGAAAGCACACGTTTGGCAATTCCAATAACTTTTCTTTCAAATGGCAACTCACCCCATCTCCCAAAAATGGCAGAGTTATAGTGCTAATCTTTTAAATTTGATAAATTTCCTTTAGAGCTGCTGTCCTTTCTTCTTTTAGATGGTTAAAAAAAAAGAGAAAAAATAAAAAAGAAACTTTGCAACGGGGATGGGTGGTTGTTTCTTTTAGAAAAGGAACTTTCTTTTTTTTTTTTTATGGAAGAGGAGTACTTCTCCTATAAAAAATCCAATAACAAACAGGCTCGGGATTGATTTTTTTTTATGCTTGCAGCCCTCTCTCTCATCTCACGTTTTTTGGAGCAGTGTCTCCTCTCCCTTGCCTAGCCAAAACCCACAACCCTCTCATCTCTTACCTTAGTCCTTGGCTCCAAAGATTGAAGTTGAGCATTCCTTTGCCCTTAAAAAAAAAGAAAAAAAGAAAAAAAAAAGAAGGAATTGAGACAGAGCACACTTATTGGCGAGATTATCTTAGGAGCAAAATTTATGTAGGGTAATTTCCTTTGTCATCAAACCCTTGTATCCGAACAATCTTTTGGCCAAGACTATTGTGGACGAGCCCTTTCAGCCCCATCTTTGGGGGCGAGCTTAGTGTTGGTGGGACTTCTTGAAGACTCCATCTACTTTGTGATCATTAAAAGGGATACTTACTCTCATCAACTCTCTCTCTATCTCTCCCTTGAATTTTCAGCCAACACTCCTTCTCCCTTTTTTTTCCTTCCATTAAAGCACTTCAAGATTATTCATCATCTTCTTCCGGCAATATTCCAAGCTACAAATCTCCGGCGATCAAGGCGATCTTGGTGTTACGTCGAGGGTGTGTCAAAGTGAATATCTCAAGGCTACACACCCTAGAGACAAGGAGCGCGATCAACGATAGGTTCCTCCATTTTTATAATATCAAAGGTAGAAAAGCATGCTTAGGGCCGTTTCTTCTTTATTTTCTTCATGATTTTCGTAAAAGCTACCATGCATGACCTAATATGATTGTGGTGGGTCAGTTTATTTGATTATCAATTTTGGTAAAAAAAAGGAATCGTTATATGAGAAAATTGGGTGTTTAACCGATTGGGATATCTAGTGGCTTTTGAATAGTTTTACAAAGTGAGTGTTTTAAAACCAAGGGTTTTTCACGAAGCTATATTTTCTAAGTCTTAATGTGGTTAAAATAGGACAAAAAATCTAAAAATTTCGGTAGATTTCATTTGTTTTGATGGCTCAAAAATTCGTTTAAATAATACCCGGAAATAGGATTTTGATGGTTCTAAAAATTGTTCATATAACAAAACAATTCAAAACTGATTGAAATTTGGTCCTTAGCAGATTTTTAATGTTTAAATATTATACAAAAAATTTCAAAACATTTGGAGTTTATTTATTATTTTTACTGAAATTGTTTTGATAAAATCACTGATTTTCATGTATATAAAGGACATATCATTAAACTAACTCCTTGAAAGCTGAAATTTGGTAGCAAGATGAACCGACCAGTCAGAATCATATTATGAATTTCTCAGGAATTTTGGGCATATTTTAATATTTGTTATTGATTTTTAATTATCGAAATAATGTCTGCAAAGTGTCTCATAATTTCCTATTCGTCCGAGAATGTTCTAGTAAAACTTTGGTTAGATTTGGAATTCGTTTGCTTTATATTTTAGTGTAATGTCATCAATCTGATCCGAAAGTGGAAAATCAATTAAATATCGAATTTCAATCTTTAAAATCATGAAAAATTCAAGCAGAATATATTTTTCAAGAACACATCATATCCTAAAGTTTCTGGAACAGATAACTTAATTAGCTACAGGCGTCTTTGTAAAATCATTAATCTGACCCAATTATGATAAATTCATTTAAAAATCCAAATTAATTCAAAGCACTTGGAGTGCGTAAATTATAGTATGTTATTGGCTCCGAGGTCCACTGTCTACGGAAATCCTGAGAAATATGCCAGGCAATAAGATATTATAACTTACGTGCTAAATTATATAAGGGTTGAGAGCACGATTCCCTTCCATGGTTACGATTCAAGGCCGAAACTTGCGAACCATAGAGCCTTTGGTATTCCTTAGATGTTTAGGAATCGAAAATCCTTGAAATCGAAAATCATCAAGTTCAACAAATTAAACTAGCTCACTCTATGTCTTTGGAACCGTTGGATTACGGCTTCCCATCGTAGGAACCTTTAGGGCTCCCTTAGGAACACTTACGTCATGTCTTGTCTTAGGTTTTAGGGAGTCCTAGGGTTAGGAGTCCAGCCTCATCACGGCCGTTTGCTACGGATAGCAACCGTGCCATAGATCTAGTTACACTAGTACCCCACTTTTGTGTAGGACGGGTCTAGTTACCTAGTATGTAGGTTAACCTGCATTAGTCTAAGGAACGTCGTGCACTTAGCTATGACCATATAGTATCTTAGATGAAGTCATAGGATAATAAAATCTTCAACTTGAACTAAATAATTTCTCTTAAAACAGTTGAAACAGTCAATCCAGTCTAGATCGGTGTCCTAGATGAGTTAGGCATTAGTAGCTTAGTTTAGGTGCACCGAACTACGATCGACTCTGATTCCAGTGAGGCTGGGATACGTAGGCAACTTGGATACTTGAGTGGCATACCAAGCCCGAGTCGGCTCCACACATAAGTGGTGGGGTTTTGTATATTAATCCTTAAATTAAAAGTAATTAAATCACTTAGGACTTTCCATGAAATTAGAATTTTAGGAGAACTTTCACTTAGATTGAATTCAAACAAATTAAGAAAATCAAGATACACATTTAGGAATTACACTGAAATTAGATCTTCGGATGCATGTCATGTAGTTCGCACATTAATATAGAGTTAAATGAGCCATTTAAAAGAAATTCAAAAGAGTTAACTTTTGGAATTGAAGACCGATTATCGGGCAGGAATGGTGCATGTGGTGGTAACTCCCCATACCTTCCATTCTCGTAACCAGGTAACGAGTCTAGATTTCTGGTCAATTATGGGTCCTAGATCCCTCATCTAGGTGGCGACTCTGTCACTCTCTTTTGCGTGGAATTCAGATTGCCTTAGTGATCCCAAGTTTACGGAAAAAATGAATTAAATCACACCTTGCTAGGCTTGGCGGCTTACCCCTGCCCTTATGGGTACTGGGTTGCACGTTTGTTTGCACCCTATGGCTTGGTTGCTGCCTGCTTGGTTGGATAATTAAAATCAATAATAAAAAGCACACGCCATTCGCATGGGTACGAGAGACCAAGAGGGAGTGTAGCGCCTCGCGCGCTCGCGACCCTCTCGCGGGATCTGGTCCCATAGGAGGCGAAACGATGTTCGATGCTCAGATTATCACAGAACCTGCCGAACTCAGCACTTGCGAACTGGGGTCCGTTGTCTGTTACGAGTATTCTCGGAATGCCGAAACGGCAGACCACGTCATAATAAAAAAACTTCTTTGTTGCCTTTGAATTTGGCCTCGCCACGGCTTTAACTTCGACCCACTTGGTGAAGTAATTGATGGCGACGTACAACATCGTGTGCCCCCCCGGGGCCTTTGGGAACAGCCCGAGCAGGTCCATACTCTGTTGTGAATCCGTCGGGGCCATGGAGGACCACTCTTGCCCCGCGTCCTGTTTTACCTACTGAGCCATCCACGTGCAGGGTCCAGTGAATCTCGCCGCTCTGTTCCGTCGGGTCGGGCCCCATGTCCTCGTAAGCCGTTTGCCCGGTGGGGGCCCCGGTCTTCTCCATTATTGCTGGTTCCGTGGCAGGGGCTGTGAATTCCACTATAAAGTCGGCGAGGGCCTGGGATTTAATGGCCGGCCTTGGCCGGACCTGTATGTCGAATTCTCCTAACTCGACGGCCCAGCTTACCATTCTGCCCGAGGTCTCCGGTTTTTATAGAATCTTCTTGAGGGGTTGGTCAGTCAAAAGTATTATGGGATGGGCCTGGAAGTAGGGGCGGAGTTTCCGGGTGGCGCTGACAACTGCGAGGGCGAATTTTTCTATGTTCAAGTACCGAACCTCCGCACCGTGGAGGGTCTTCCTTACGTTGTACACCGGGTGTTCCCTTTTGTCGCTCTACTTGACCAATACCGCACTTACCGATGTAGGGCTAATGGCTAGATACAAAAATAATTCTTCCCCGGGCTCAGGTTTGGCTAGTACGGGTGGTGTTTGGAGGTACTGTTTCAAGGCGTCGAAAGCTTCTTGACAGGCCGGGGTCCATTCGAATTCTCGTATGTTTTTTAGCTGTTTAAAGAAGGGCTGACATTTCTCCGCCGACTTGGGCGTGAAACGGCCGAGGGCGGTGATCCGTCCCGCGAGCCGCTGCACCTCTACCGAGGTTGCCGGGGGCTCCATGTCTAGGATGGCCTGAATTTTTTCGGGGTTGGCCTCGATGCCTCTCTGGCTAACCATGAATCCTAAGAACTTCCCGGAAGTTACCCCAAAGGCGCATTTTGCAGGATTCAGTTTCATCCGGGCTCGTCGTAGGGTGTCAAAGGTTTCTTGAAGGTCGGAGATGTGTTTGGAGGCTTCCAAGCTTTTTACAAGCATGTCATCTACATATACCTCCACGTTTCTACCCATCTGCTTCCGGAATAGTTTGTTTATGAGCCATTGGTATGTGGCCCCCACATTTTTCAACCCGAAGGGCATGACAGTATAGCAGTAGACGCCCTGATCGGTGATGAAAGCAGTTTTCTGGATGTCCGATTTGTGCATCTTTATCTGATTGTAAACGGAGAAGGCATCTAGGAAGGTGAGGAGCTCGTGCCTAGATGTGGCATCGATGAGCTGGTCTATACACGGGAGGGGGTAAGGGTCTTTTGGGCAGGCTCGGTTTAGGTCTGTAAAGTCTATACAGGCCTGCCAACCCCCACTGGTCTTTTTGACCATAACCACATTGGACAGCCACTCGGGGTACCGAATCTCTCTGATAAATCCGGCTTGTAGCAGTTTCTCCACTTCGACTTTTATGTGAGTTTGGCGTTCTACTGCAAAGTTCCTCTTTTTCTGCCGGACGGGTTTAAGGGTCGGATTTACGTTCAACCTGTGAATGGCCATTTCCAGGGGTATACCGGGCATGTCCTGAGCGGACCATGCGAACACGTCTTTGTTGGCTCTGAGGAAACTGGTCATTTGGTCTCGTAAGGTGCCTTTTAGCAAGGAACTAATCCGGACTTGCTTCTCTAGTTGGTCTTCGGCTATAGGGATGGAGTCTAGCTCTTCGGTGGGCTCCCCTCTAATCGTACGGGCCCGCTCTAGGGGGTCTTCACTCCCGATCGTAAAGTTTTCGGCCGGGGCATTACTTCCTCTCAAGCTTGCCGCGCAGCATTGGCCTGTTATCATCTGCTGCCCCCTAACTTCTCCTATCCCGGTTTGAGTGGGGAACTTCATCTTGAGGTGGAGGGTGGAGACTACTGCTCCCAAGTCTCTCAGAGCAGGGCGCCCTATGATGGCGCTGTAGGTGAAAGGTATGTCTACGACCATGAAGGTGGTCAAAATGGTCTTTTGGAGGGGGTACGTTCCAAAGGTTACGGGTAAGTCGATTTTGCCACTGACCCGCACCGATGCCCCGGAGAATCCGTAGATGGAGTACTCCGCGGGTCCTAGTCTTCCCTCTTCCAGCTTCATCTCTTCAAAGGTTCCGAGGTGCAGCACATTGACGGAGCTCCCTGTGTCCACCAAAATTTTCCCATGTCGAAGTTGGCGACGATTAGCCTGACCACCAGTGCGTCGTCGTGTGGAACTTGCAGCCCGTTGAGGTCTTCGGAGGAGAAAGTGATGATCTGATCCTCATGGGGAGGATTCGTTCGGGCCCTTTTGGAAGGCATTTCCAGGGAGAACACCCGCTCCGCGTACGCTCGTCGACCAACTGTTGTTGGTCCTCCTGCCGCGGGTCCACCCGCGATGATGTTGATTTTTCCTACAATGGTAGGCGGCTGTTCATGGGCTGGCGGCCGTTCAAGGGGCTCTCCTTTCTTGAGGCACTGGTGGTGGTGTGTGTCATGTCTGCTGCGGGATCGGTGTCTGCTCCGGGAGCGATACCTGCTGGGGGATCGGGGTCGGCTACGGGACCGGCGCCTGCTACGAGACCGGCGCCTGCTTCTTGGTCCATCAGCGGGGTGATAGGCTTCGTGCGAGTTTTCGACAGGGCTTCTGAGGTACTGATTTAGATGTCCCTCCTTGGTCAGCTTTTCTAACTGGAGCATGAGGTGGAAACAATGGTCGGTTTCGTGGCCGTGGTCCCCGTGGAAATCGCAGAACTTCCCGGTGAAGCGCTTCTTCGGGTCCGTGGTCATTCTCCTGGGAAGGGTCAGGAGACCCTGATCTCTGATAGCGAGCAGGACATGGGAGAGGGGAACCTTCAGGAGGGCGCTTCCTAGCCTTTCGAAGACGGGGACGGGGTTCCTGTTTGCCTGTCTTTCTTCGGCCCGTTGCCTCATGACCCCTCGGCCATCTTCCCTTTTCCTTTCCTCGGGGCCGGGTCAGCTCCGCTCTCGTTCACATGCTTATTCCGCTCGTACGAACTTGTTAGCCTTGGATTCAAGTTCCTGCAGGTCCCGTGGTGGCTTGAGGGTGAGGTACAGTTTGAGATTTGGGTCGGTGGTAGCATGCTTCAGTGTCGCGACCGCTATTTGGACGTCGATGTTGGAAAGTTGGGCTAGCTCGGTGTTGAATTTCAACATTAAGTCTCTTAGGGTCTCGTTTCTTCCTTGCCGGAGGGCTAAGAGGGCATCCGCCGGATCGTGGCGGAGGCGGTTGTTGGCGAATCTTGCGCTGAACTTCCTCCCGAATTCGTGGAAGGATGGGATGGAGTCGGGCTCCAGCCGCATGTACCAGTCGTTGGCGGTCTTTCTTAACAGGGAGGTAAAGGCTCTGCACATAAATCCGTCCGACGCGCCCCGGGGCGTCATTACCCTTTTGAAAGTTTAGAGGAACTCAAGAGGGTCTGTGCTCCCATCGTAAAAACCGAAACAGGAGAGGTCTACTCCTGCTTTCACGGGGGTTTTTAAGATTTCCGAGGTGAACGGGGATGCCGTTTCCCTTTCCCATTCGTTGAGGATGTCGTGGGCGTAAGGTTTTTTCATTTCCCGTTTTACTTCTCGGATTTGCCTTTGCAGGTCGGCTAGCGGGTTCAGTCCGGGGGGGTGTGCTGAGGTCGCTACCTCTTCTGTCCGAGCTGGAGGTAGTTCCTGGAATCGAGCCGTCCAGGCAGGGGGAGCGCGGCTTAGCGTAGCTTGCTTTCCGTCGTTTCGCTGGTGCCCCCTAGCTATGGGAGGCAAAGGGCTATTTGTCGAAGGGGAGGGCGTCCATTGGGCCGGTACTCGCCTTCGCCGGGGATGACACTCCCCCAGCGGTTCCTCGTCACCTTCGTCACAGGCTTCCGTCTGGTCATGCGTTGCCAGGGGCCTCCCCGGGGCCGGAGGTTCCGGCAGAGGCAATCGTTGGAGTATCTCTTGGCGGAGTTCGTTAAACATTTGACCATTTGCGGTGTGCTGGAGGCGGGCTGATGTTGGCCTGAGAGCAGCGAGTTTGGCTCCCGGGAATGAGGAGTGGGTTTGTGCGTGCTGGGCCTGGCTCCTGGTCATTACCTCTGTTTCTTGCTGTTGGGTGTGGTTTCTCATTGTTATAAGGCGTTCAATACTCAACGAGTCCTATGGATGGCGCCAATATGATGGCGTCGGAATCCGGGTATGCGATCACGCGGTGGGTAGAGAGCCTCCGCGGGGTCTGCAATCACAAACAAAGGGGGTCAGGGGGTCTGGGGTGGGTCCCGGACGACCACTTCGACATCCAAGTCAGATTATGGACCAACAATATAAAGAACAGCGAGAAAAGGTGAAGGTTTGATCAGGTTTACCAAGGCCAAGGCGCAGGTTCTTCTTTTGGTATGTGGGTGGATGGGTCGGAGGGGACGAACAGGGAGAGTGGGACCAAGCTCCCGGCCTCTTCTGTTATTGCCTTCCCTCTCCCTTTTCTTTCAGGTTGTCTTGAGGGAGACCAGAGATATCTCTCTCTTTCTCCTCCCCTTCTCCTGCTTTTAAGGGGTGGCGTGCGGGCCTTTTTATCATTACAGAGAGAACTTTCCTTCGCAGGATTGGGCTGTTCTCCTGGTTTGATGGCGCACGTGGTTTCGTTGCGTAATCCCTTCCATAATTTGTGATGACGAGGCTTGGACGGCGAGAAGGTGACACGTGTCGTAACCGTATGGTCTTGCCGCTCATCAGCACCTTTCTTAATAATGATTAAGCTCCATTGGTGCATGGACGACACGTGGCGAGATTTCTGTATTTATGTCCCATCAGCTACAAACTCCTCCCACCTGATCCATTAGAAAAGTACTGCTCTTGGGACAAACCAATCAGAGATGAGTTCAAAATCAATATTGATGCCTCCCTTGACTCTGATGGGGGAGGCATTGGTGGCTGTAGGTATATTCTCAAATCAACTTGGAAAAAGAAGAAATTTTCGAATTATAGCTGCAGGCCATCAAGGATGGAATTGACTTAGCTGTCATTGGGCATCACAAAGATTTGGATAGAATCCGATTCCAAATTTGCTGTTGATGTCATTCTCGGTTCAGCAGATCCCCCCTGGAGAAAATTTCAAACCATTAATAACATCCTCATGTCGAAATCACTTTTTGCATCTTGGCGCATCAGCCACAAATGGAGAGAAGGTAACACAGCGGCTGATATCCTCTCTATCTCTATGCTCTGCTTCCCTTTCAAAGGAAGAGACATTCCGCTGCTCCTCGCTCCTCCATGTCTCCTCCAGTGTATCACTTCAGACCGCGAGGGTGCAGTCTATCATAGAGTGTAATTTGGGCCCTTGGGGCTCCTCTGTTTTTTGACCCATGTGGTCGCTTCCCATGTACTTCTTTTGCTTTTTTAATATATCTGGTCGGGTCCTGCCTAACCCTAGCTTACTCAAAAACCCAAAAAAAGAAGCAAAGTTTCTGACATTTTAACAGAAGCCCGGACAAAAATCTAACTCGACTGGCAGAAAAGATGAACAAATTGATTCCTTTGAGAGATTTCTTAACAACCAATAAAAAATAAAATGCAAAACTAGTAATGAAAAATCCTACCTTGATTTCGGCCATTCTTTCGTAGTAAAATGTTTAAGTGATTTTATAAGATTCCAACTGAAATTTTGTACCAAAACCAAAGTGTTTCAATCAAGGTTTAAAATTTCGGTTTAAGAATGCATTTTGGTCCTCGCCGAAACTAAAATTTCAGCTGAAATCTGACGAAATCTTCTTAAAACCTATTTTATAGGGTATAGAATTTCAATGAAATTTCCAAAATTTCGGATAATATTAAATAAAGAATTAAAATAAGCTTTTTTGGAGATATTCCTTCAATTTTGGTCCAAATTTTGCAACGTTTCGATTTCACCCAATTTCGGTTCCGGTCGAAACCTGAACCTGAAATTTCAGATTTGGTCGAAATTTAAAACCTTGGTTTCAAATTGGCTGATGACCAAAATCAAAATCGAAATTTAAAACCTTACTAATGATACTCGAGTTCGAAGCATTTGTAGAATGTAGAATGTTGAAGCATCATGGTTTTAACTATGGGTGTCAATTTTGGCTTAGGCTCGGAAGCTCGCTCGAGCTCGGCTCGAATCCTTAACGAGCCGAGCCGAGCCAGCTCGTTAAGCTCGTTAAGCTTAACGAGCCGAGCCCGAGTTAGGCCAGGCTCGGCTCGTTAAGGCTCGTTAAGAATTTAATATGTTTAAATATATATATTATATATTAATATATACACTAAAAGGGTTGTCTAGGGAGTGAAAGGGGGAGGCAAAATATGTCACTTCTTTTTTGGAACCCCATTTGTTACTTGGACCACCCCCTAGTGTAAAAAGAATAGTAAAATAACACTAGATAGGGCTGTCTAGGGAAAATGAGGGGTGTAAAATTAAAATAATTCGAGCTCGATAAGGCTCGCGAGCCTGGTTCGAGCCCGAGCCTGGCTTTTGAGCTTAACGAGCCGAGCCTGGCCAAGCTCGGCTCGGCTCGTTTACACCCCTAGTTTTAACCAGAGCAAGTGAATGCATCTGTAGAATGTTGAAGCATAGTTGCATGTGTAGACTGTTATGGCATGGGGCATGGGCCATGGGCATGCATGATTGGTTGAATTAACATATGCATTCATGTCCAGCGTACAGGCATATCACATGAAGGCACTGTACGCGTGTACGTTTAATAAAAGCACACGAATGATGAATGCATGTGTTCTATGGTGGCATGGCAATGGGCTATCGGACATGACTATATGAGACATGACCGGTACTATGTATCAGTTGCCCTATACTCTGTTGTAGTCAAAAGTCATATAAATTCCGTCTTTGGGCCAAGCATTAAAGTGACACTTTCTGAAGTGTTCCACATTGGGGAAGTGATATATTCGCCCCCCTTTTTTTTTTGCGTAGACACGCCCTTCTGGTGTATCTAAGATTACTCGTTTACCCTAGAGGGGCTGTCCCAAGTCGTTAAAAAAAGAAGCAAATATATCATTTCCTAAGAATTAAATATACAGGACTGCTAACAGCACTGCCGCATTTTGATAGTGGCACTACTCACTTTGTTTTAGCTCTTCCCTACTGCTAGAATAGCCTCCATGCATTTTGTATACGGGGCATGGAAAAAATCCCCCCCTTCAAAATTATTCGTTAAGTTTTGAAGGGCAAAGAAAAACGTTGAAGGGGGTGAAATTATCCTCAAGCGGTGATCCATTCTCACAGAAACCGTTACATTTCCCTTCCTTTTAGGCCATTTCGTGCACTTTTATGACCTCATTACCTCTCTTTTAGTAAAAAAATTTGGCTTCCATCTCTTTTCTTCCTTTCTAATTCTGAATTTCTCATAGAAAAATAGGCCAGGTGTCTACCACTTCAACTGTTCATATTGATTAGGTGCGACCCACTACTGTTTTTTCTATTATTTTTCAAGTGGGAAAGTGATATTTACAAAACTTTTCTATTCAGAGTTTTACTCACTAATTGGCACTCAGAAGAGAATGAGAAACTTTATGGGATAGTTGGGTGTCAGCTACTAAACATGGTCGGTATATAATGATCACAAAATTACAAAACTGTCCTTATACTAGCATCTAATTTACCATTATAGTCACCTTTGCAGAATTTACTATTTTTTTTTAAACTACTCTTCTTTCATCTGAAATTTACATCAAGATAAAGGGCATTCCCTATTTTCATTTACCAATTTCTTCAATGCAGAGCACAATTTTACGGAACCCTAAAAAAAAAGTAGAAATATATATTTCCCTATAAGGCTATCACTTCCTTGAAAATAAAAATAAAAAAACACAAAAAAAAAATCTCAAATACTGATTTTCACCTCACACAAGAAATCAGTAAAAAGACCACAGAAGCCCAACACCCATCCTATTTGCAAAAGGACCCTCAAAACAAAAATATTCACGAAAATGCCACTACAA
Source organism: Tasmannia lanceolata (assembly GCF_043159265.1). Classification (NCBI taxonomy): domain Eukaryota; kingdom Viridiplantae; phylum Streptophyta; class Magnoliopsida; order Canellales; family Winteraceae; genus Tasmannia; species Tasmannia lanceolata. The sequence continues at coordinate 65,530,011 of NW_027518695.1, forward strand.
GTTGAAAAGGGTTTTTAACTTTTAAAATCACTGCAAACCTGTCCGGGAGTCGAAATAGAAAGATCCGGCCAGCCAAACGAATCCACACCGTCGATAATCCCATCAGCACTCCCGAACTGCCACGTGTTCTCTCCATTCTCTCCCACCACAGTCAAAGGCCAAACGACCCCTCGGCTCATATCCTCTAAGCCCGGCCCAAGCCCGAGTCCGAACCCGAACCTGCTTCCTCCTTTGTTAAAAAACGGCTCTCCGAGAAGAGAGCTGAAGCTTCCAGTCATGTCAATATCAGCTGATACCGAAAAATCAGTTTCGGCCGATACCGTTACGGGAGGAGCGGCGGATGAAGCTTCGGAGGAGGATGATGAGGTGGTGGTGGTGGGACCCACCTTGGAGCGTTTGGTGTTTTTACGGATGGAGCCACCGATGGGAATGTTGCGGAGGGAGCCACCTTGGGTCCAGTAGCGGCGGCAGGATTTGCAGAAGTGGCGAGGTTGGGAGAGATTGTAGTTGTTGTAGTAACAAAACTTTGTGTTGGTGGATTCACAACGAGGGCATTGGAGTTGGTCTTGTTGTTCTGGGGGTGGGATTTGTGGTGGCCTCATTTGGGTTGGTTTTTGTTGTTGTTGGTTCGAGGTGTTTTGTGTGAATGAGAGAGTAAACAGGGGAGACATTTCGAATGGGGAATGGGGTTTTATGGGGTTTGAGAGAGAGAGAGAGAGAGAGAGAGAGAGAGAGAGGTGTCAGTGGAAACGTGACTCAGGGTTCTCCAACTATTGAAGCTGTTGGCGCGTTTGTAAAGGTACTTGGCTCTAGATGGGCTCGGCTTGATGGGTATTTTTAGGGCATGTTTGGAAATCATGAAAAATTATTTCTTGGAATTTTGGTGGGTCCGACACAATATTGGCACCAAACAAGAAATGACATCCCAAATTCAACCAAATTCAACCAAATTAATTGAATATTTTCACTGAAAATTGAATGCTTCAATTTTATTTTAACATAATTATAGATAGGGATTTGCTAGGGAACATTGCAGAAGGCACTCTGCGGATGGCCTGTTGCATTTCCCATCAGCTACAAACTGAGGGGGTCTATCTTACACAAATTGAAACCACACGGGGTCTACTTGTAACTTTTAAACATTAGGGGTTAGGTTGAATGTGTTAGAAACCACATGGTATCTAAGTGTATTCTTCCCTTCTTCTTTTTTTTATAGAAAACCAAAGGTGGACACACTCAAAGGATTGAGGTGTTTAAAACCCAACTTATTATGTGTGTTTTAATAGATAACTAAAAGACACGAAAGACAAATCGAATGCCCGTCTCTTATAACACCCTTTCCATGGGCGGTTGGTGCCACGTCATTGATCATTGGCTCATCAACAGTTCATTCCAGGCAAATCCAATGCTTGTCTGATGTTAAGTCCAAATGCTTGTCTGATGTTGCCTACTTATTCCACTACCAGATCCTATCTCTCACAAAGTGGCCCAGCTAAAATTACATGGAATATTTTTGGGGTCACCAAACATGCCCTTCGAGTTTGGAAAATGATATATGTACATCAAGGCTCACCATGTTTCGTCGTTTTTTTAAGAAAAGATAAAGAAAAGGGGTGGAAATATCATTTTGCTTTGGTTTATACATTTCTATTATTTTTTAAATGGATTGTTCAATTTGGTCTCCTGGATTACATAAATAAGTTTAGTGTGTTTTAGATGATTTTGCATAAGAGATTTCACTGGCCCTATTAATTCAGGACAGAAATGACACCTTATAACCAACTTTTGGACCCAATTTGGACTAAACCATTCAGTATAAAAATGATTTTCAGTGCTAGTTATCAAGTTGCAGAAGTGACCCCATAGGCTCGTGTTTTTACGTCTCTCTTAAATTGAAGTCACGGTAAAATCTTGGTTTATTTAATCATCAAGGACTCCCAAGCACACAGATTATCCATAAATAGAAATAGATAGTCTACATCATGTTCCTTTATTTTCTTTCACTATTTTTTGTCTTGTCTCAAAGTATGAATGCACTTTAACCTCCTTTGTTTGCCATATTTCTTATTTTTTAGAAAAAGACAAACAAAAGGGGTGGAAATATCATTTTGCTAACTATCTAATCAATCATTTTTGTTTCCTGACTATTACCATTGGTGGACTGATGCACCGACTGGATTGTCAGTAGGGGTGGCAATGGTTCGGTTCGACCCCCGAACCGAACCGAACCGAACCAAAATTTGAATCTGTTTGGTAAAACCAAACCGAAACCGATCCAAAACCGAATTTTCGGTTCGGTTCCGCCAATTTTGCCACCCCTTACTCATAATAAGTGGAAATATTCGGTTTCGGTTCGGTTTGATCCCCAAACCGAACCAAACCGAAATTTGACACGGTTTTAAACCACACCGAAACCAAATTTTCGGTTCGGTTTCGGCTTGGTTCTAGTTCCGTTCGGCCAATTTTGCCACCCCTAATTGTCAAGATGGTTTATTTGTCAGACCCTGAACCCTATACCTTAAAAGTTAAAATCTGAACTATAGGTGTCACATTCCACAACCAACTCAACTCAACTCAACTCAACTCAGCTCGACAAAGCCTTTGTCACATTCCACATTCAATATATAAAAAAAAATCTTTATGAAAGAATACACCATTCCTTGGTGTGCCCACCACTCGTTATCAAATGGGTCCATGACATGGGTTTATCCTCCTCGCAAGGAATTAAGATTGAAACCAGTATTAGTGAAGTCTATTTAGTAGAAAATTAATGACACAAAATCACTTGATTGAAGTACTCAATCTGCAAAATCAACGGTCTTGATCTCACATACAAGCCCCCTTGATTTTGTAGCCCCACAACTCATGATCTCTAATCAACGGTCACGATCTCAGATAAAGATAACTACTTAAGCCGAGCCAGTAAAATGAACCACCTGAGCTTTAGCCGGCTAACCGCCAATCTTAGAAGCGACAACATCATTAATGTCGGGCAGCGTGGGGGGCAATTATTGGGCTGCCCCCGGTCAGTTCAAACACGTCCCGTCCACATCCGATTCCCACCTTCGTACGTTGTCGCCGTGAAACAATAGTAACAGACAGTCCAGACCCGGGCAGGCACAGGTCCTGCCCGGATACTGGCCGGCTCTACACGCTCGTTCAGAGGCTTGCCTGACCGGGCGGCGACGCGTGTCGTTTTTGTACCGGCTGAGTGATAGATTTAGCGGGATTCGGCTGCCACGCGCGGGATACTGTGCAGCGGCCCGTCTCACCTGTCGCTTTCACTGCCTCTCTTACACCAACTAAAACCCTTTGAATTGTTTGAATTTTTGTTCCTTTTCTTTTTTAACGGGATGCGGTTTGAAAACCATCTCGCATTTCACTTTAATTTACATCAATGCCACCGTTCCATTATCTGCTCCGATTCGGCGCAACCTTATTGTTGTTATACAATTGAAATGGGTCCCACATTTAAGTGATCTTAACCGTCCATTTGTAGGACTTCATTTGTGATGACCAACCATATTCATGGTCCCGATTACCATACTCTTAGGCCCTGTTCATTTCAGATTATGACAACCGATTTTGGGTCCAAAACCTATTATTAGACTCAAAAATTACATTTAGGCCCTCTTTGTTTGACATTATGATAATTACATTAATTTTGAGTCCAATAATCGGTTTAGAGGCTCCCAATCAGTTATCATAATCTCAAACGAACAATGCCTTAAATTTGAGTCCAATAATAAGTTTAGGGCTAAGAATCAGTTGTCATAATCTGAAACGAACAGAGCATTAGCGATGGGTACATGCCGTGGATGAACGGCCTTGATCATGCTAATGTCATGTGCGTAGTTTGGATCCTGAAATTAAAAAGAAAAGTTCCACTCTTGATGAAACCAGATTGGCTACATTCAAGAGGGCCCACCACATGATGTATTCATTTCAGCCCTCGTTCTTTGGGTTCTGAGGGCCAGTTTTTTCAGTGATCTAAACTATTTATCAGGTTAGGCCTTGCAATGGGTGGGCCATAATTTCACTCTGATCGGATGATCCTAATCCTTCGAGACACATGGTCCGTCCATAGTGAGGCCTAACAGATAAATGGTTTGGATCATAGAACAAGTGGGCCCCTCTTTTATGTTCCATTCTGAAAGATACTAGTGGGTTGAGTTTTACCTCGTTTGTGTGATCAGAGTCGTTGATTTGAAGGGCTACCTTTAGACCGACCAAATGCCATTGAGAATACCATGATCAGATGATCCAATGTGTCGAGACTATCAAGCTTCATTGAGGATGGGCCGAAGGCCATCTTGGTCGTCTATTGTTGTTCTACAATATGACAATATGAACGGTACTGATCTCACATACATGCCTCTTATTTCTCCTTTGCATGGCACATAAATTGTCTTTTACTATTGATAGTAAAAGTGAATTTTTGCCTAGTCAGGATCTTTATTAAGAAAGGAATGCTTCACAAGGATCCACCCCATTTCAGGATAATGCAGCCCACCGACTAAAATGTAATGAGTCCTACTTGGATTGATCTGAACCGTTTCGTCTGAGAGGCTTCACTCGAAAGACAACCCACTTATTCAATCCTAAGACCAAATATTGTGTAATTTTTGTCATTGAATCTGAACCGTTGCGAGAAAACGCATCAATTATTCATTTATTCCTATCAAATAGACGTATCTGATCAACCGAAGGTGGGACCCACTATACTATAGCAGGTCGCGGTACACTATAATACGGCGAGGTTGAACCCTAGTGAAGCATTTCTCTTTACTGAGGTACGCTAAATTTTGCATATCATGATGGGGCGTGACCTTACCCTAGGTACAGAATTAGAGTCGGTGTGTGGGACCCGCAATCACATCACCATACGATCACGAAATTGACGGCTTAGATACTATTGTGTTCTCAAGTCAAAAACAAGATGATTTCACCTTTCATTTCATCTGTAATTTTCACTATGGAAGAACATCATTGACGCACAATAGGACCCACAGAAATTGACTACATCGACAACATGATTCTTTATGGGCCCACCTAAATTTCCTACACAGAGAAAATTTGTTATACCTCTTTAATTGGGCCTCTTGCAATGGGTCCCACCCGAATTTGTCACACCTTAATGGACTTTATGTCCCACCAAGAATTGGTCATATGATGCATAGTAGTGGCACTGTGTGCCCGCACATCTCGCCTGCCCTATGTCCCACCAAGAATTGGGTGAAAATATCGTTTCCCCTAGCTCCTTGGGGGGGACCGATAATAATACTGGTGATAGAGTTAAATTCAGTGTGACCGTAGGATCCTGCCACATGTCATCTCATTATCACTAAAATCTCAGCCACAACTTTCATCATTACGATTATGAGGAAGCTCACACGTAAGATTAGCAAGCACGCCACTAATTTCCTACAACGACCAGAGTGCAGCCCTATCTAGGGAAAGAAGGCATTTTCTCTAAAACGATTAGAAGAGTCCAAGTGGCATGTGATAAATGAGGATTGCATGCAAAGGGAACAAGATATATACGTACCCAGGCATCCTAAAGAGGGGGAGCCTTTTCGAACTGGAAAGAGGAGGAATTGATCTCGCTGGAAGAAAAAATCCAACCAGACATATATTCACCATTAAAGCAAAGACATAGAGGCACCATTAAAGACAAGTTTTAAGTCCCATTTAAGGCCATCTTTTCTACGGGAGAGTGAGAAAAAAGGCGCTGGACGCTTGCTCCCTTCTTCCCCCTGACTCTACATTTGATTTGACCACCAAAACAACAGAAAAAGCCCATATTTGATTTTGATAACTGAAATCCTACTAGGCAACCCAAGAGGGGCGTGAATTGGGTGTCTTTAAAAAAATTTATCCTCTTTAAATATTTTTGTAAGATTAGTTTCAAAATCTTAAATGAATATCCTCTCTTAGACCTTTTGTCAAACACTTGTTAGATGACTTTTGAAAACCCTAGTTGATTATTCCCTTTTTAATCTTTCTATGAAAATACTTGGTGGTTGATTAAAGATGTAAATCCCACAACAAGGTAAAGGAATTAGATGAATGGTTTCTTTTAGGCCTTTTATCAAACACTTGGTGGAAGGCTCATGCAAACTTAATTAACAAGATTAAATGGGCTAATTAGCAAGGTACTAGATAAGCAAGTTAATTACCATTGCTAACTATTCACTTAATTCTAAGTGTATAAATGCAAGCACAAATAAGAGTGAGGGTGAGAGAGATAAATACCACACAAGAGACGCTGAGATTTATAGTGGTTCGGTCTTAACCCCAAGACCTACTCCACTCTTCTCAAGTTTTGTCTCATTGAGGAATCCACAATCTTCCAAGGAACTTAAATACGGTGTTCCTTTTGCCTTGTACAATCCGAGTGTCCAAGCTCCAAGGGTCTTAAATACGGCGTCCTTTGTTGCCAAGTTTACAATGAAGAAGAAGATTGAAGCACACTCTTTAGCCTCTTGAAGGCTTGATACAATGTAAATCTCACAAGAGTCTCTCAAAGATAATTATAAAGATAAGCCTAGGTCTAATCCCTTTAGATATTCCCAAATTGAGGCATAATGGTGTTTTCCACTCTCTAATATGTTTACAACAAGTTTAGGAATGAGAGAGATTGGTTCACATGCTTAGGGAACCCATATATATATAGAGAAAATCCAAAACTAGCCGTTACAAGGGCATTTCTGTAATTCTGGGCAACTTCCCAACGGGTCTATTTCAGGGCATTTTTGATATTTTCCAGATTTCAGACTTGGTTTTGTAAAATTCATATCTCACTCGTTTCTCGTCGGATTTCGACGTTCTTATTCTCGATTTGAATGGAAATGATGAGCGCTTTCTGTTAAAAATAATTTCAAAAATATTTGAAAATGTTTAGGATCAGTTATGATAGGATTTATGACCTGATCTCAAAATTCAAGTGTTAAGTGCCGATTTGAATCTTTTGCAATTCTAAGCTATCTATGGCACTAGGGCTTTGGTCCGCAGGTCTTTTCCTTATATTGTAATATTGTTTGGAACCTTATCAGTGACTTGATTATGCCTCAACAAGGGATACCTAAGTGGGATTAAATTATACAATCTAGCACGACTCATTACTCACATCTTCAATTTTAAAGCTCATCTTCAAGTCTTGGTCTCTTGCATGGACCACTCCTTCAAGTTGTTGATCTCCAAGCTTTGGCCTTCATCGATCTTTCTTTGTTTGTTCAATGCTTTGAGATGACTAATGTTGAGCTTCTCCTTGGTTGATCCTCCAAGGTATGATTGATCATTTGTATGCTCTAGCTCCTTTGACACGTGTTTGGTTCATCTTCAAGTATAGGCCATCAATGGTGTGTGCTAGCATGGATTAACCTGTGAATTTCCTGTCCATACCACAACACTCAAGGCAAACAATTAGTCCATAAAAGACTAATCAATTTGCGTTTGTTAATCATCAAAATAAGGTGATTGAATGAACCCATGGGGAACCCTTGGGCTAACAATCTCCCCCTTTTTGATGATGACAAACCAAATTGATTAGAGAGGTGGGAGGATCCTCTTATGAGGATTAGATAAGAAAAATGAGTGTGACTACTCCCCCTCAACATATGCATAAGATAAATTTAACAAGTTTTAGCATACATGCATATGGATTATGGACAATCTAATCAATTTCATACTTCTCCCCCTTTTGGCATAAGCAAAAAGGAAGGATACACAATTAAGTATAAAAGTAATGCATCAAAGATTTTTAATCAAACTAGATGCTTCCCTAGCTTCTTATCATGATCTACCAATTAAAATCAAAGTACATATGGCATGATAAGAGCATAACAACATAAGAGATGAATAAACTAATACAAATTAAGCCTATATTAGAAAAACAAAGAGACATACCAATTTAGCACAAATTTTAGGATATATCTTGGTATATATATAAATCCAATATAAATCTACCATATGACCCATAATACAATATTAGATTAACAAGTTAAGGCTTATATTTTACTTATCATGAAAGAAAAATAGCAAGATTTAGATCTAGCATGATAAGCCCCCGAATTTTTTGAATTCCTATTAGAATCTTATCATGAAGAGATGGATGGAATAATGTTGAACCCATCATGATAAGCAAGAATAGATATTTTCAAGTTAAAAACGTTCTATGAAATTGACATGCATAGAAATGAGCATTTGATCATAATATAGCATGACAGACAAACTTATCATGAAGTGAAATGACACATGATAAGCAATCAAATCCATAGGAACTAAGATTAGCAATTTCAGTTCACTCCTATGAAAGAATATGTAAAATGATATGCAATTCTTAGCTCAATTAGAGGGGATATGTTTGAATGGACAATGTGAGCATCTCACAATGACCCATATAAATATGAAGATAGCAAAGATTAGCTCTCCTCCTAGGTCTATGTCATTGGCCTTAGGTGAAATCTATATGGCAATGCATGATATGACACAATAGGCCAAATGAATGAAAGTGAGTACATGGCCAACAAAACTTATCCTTGGAATAGATGATAGCACATTCGATTATCCACAATAAGTATGAAGCCTAATAGGATATGACCTTAAAATCTAGGCAATGGGCTTACTTTTCTTAAACTCAAAATACATATAAAAGCATAAGACAATGCCAAAACAACCCATATGGAGCAACCATGCTCCAAATGAGTGCACTTATCATATGTAATGAAGTATACATATTAAACAACATATGATAAGATGAGAAGGACATATATTATAGTACCCCCTTTGTTAGAGACTCATACAAAGTATGAATCAAAATGGCTGTCCAATACATAGTTACCAAGGGTTTTTGGATATATTTTCCAAAAGATATCAAGTTAGACTCAACCCTTGGGCTACAATGACACTTACTCTCTAAGTGTCGGTTTATCATGATCAAAATGATAGCCATAGTCTAGCTCATTATGATAAACAAGCATAGCACAAGATTTACAATTTTTGGCTCATGCTCCCTCTAAGTGTGATATTATTTTCTACAATTTCAAATTTTCTTCCCTAAGTATATAGCATACAAACAAGTTAGGGAGACCACACAAATACATATACCTATTCATGATTGAGATGGTGGCACAAGGCCAATTGATTAAGTATTTTAATTATTGTGAAGGTACCGACTCCCCCTTTTGTCAAAGTGGGCTTGTAAGGTTAAGGTTTGACATCTCAATTATGTAGATACTACCAACCGGTGGTGATAACTATAGATTATTTAAATATACCAATTTGGATCAATTCTATAGGATTTAGACATAGAAGAATGGACAATAAAGTACAATGTCTAAGGGAGACATCCATGGCTCATGAGTGAGAGTATACCACTATGGGTAATCATGAATAAGATATAATTTATATCAAAACATCCATGGATAGTCTACCATGTTTGGACATAAAGAACATGACATATAAGGTGCATGATCCAAATATTTGTATTTACATCCACAAACCACCAATATAAAGACAAGTCATTAGGCACAAAGTGCATAAGCCCATAGAAAAACTAAAATGCGTGAGAGACACATGTTCCCATCACAAGGTATAAGGTATCAACCACCAAGGTGAAATATGCCAAAATAAGATACTAGATTCACAAGATGTTTTCAATTTTACTTAAATACATTGAATCTAGACCATTTTTAATTTTTCCTATAAAATATATTCTATAAGATTCCAGGGATGGATCCAAGGACTCTAAGGATAAATATCAAATTAATACCTTGGACATATGCATTCCAAAAAGGATTTTCAAGACTATATGAATAATTTATATTACTTATAAAGAGCAAGATTCACATTAGTCATGAAAAAATATCTAATTAAAACCTTTGGAAATACATATACTTACAACTCATCAAAGACTTTACATATAATGATAACCATTTAGGTATAATAGAAAAGTCTAATGATAGTGTAAAGGATAACTAGGTGCACAGAGATTTTCAAATATATTTTCTCACCTAGGGCATAAAAAGTTGTCTAAGAAAGGATTTGAAATAATTTTCCTAGACATGACATTTAAGCACATAATTTTGCTAAAAGAAATAAATAAATCAATTCCAGTATATACTAATCTAGCAAATGCCATTTTTATCCAAATTAGAGTTCAAATATGAAAGATTTACTCTTATGAGTTTAACTTTAACTCATGGGCAATGAAGAGGTTGATATTCATATAAGATCAATCATGGTTTTCAGATTAACTGCTCTGTTGTGGTTTTACATGTGGATGACTACTAAGTGAAAAATGATCTAAGTCTTAGTGAGTGCACTTAGAGTAGTATATATAGATACATAAGAATCAAACAATATAAGTCTAATGTATCTATAAGTTGTTTCTTTTAAAAAAATGTGATCTTTAAAACACATATGAGGCTAGATGCAAGAAAATATTAATGTGACATCTAGTATCCAAATAAACTCAAGGGATATGGCATTTAAGCTCAATATTAACTAGATACATGCGAATCAAGCATATTGTATCTAGAAGTATACATTCCATGGGATTTGACAATTTTAGCTCAAACATAAACTATACATCAAGTGAGATATCTAGGGAACCTTTTCCAATAGATATAACAATTTAGTGCAATGTGTCAAAGTCTAATACAAATCAAGTTTTAAGCATATAGACTTTGGATTTTAAAAAAGATAAACATTTAAGCACAAAATATGGATACATGTCATTCATGCAAGATATACATTTTTGTATCCAAACAACCATTTTCATATGATATAAACATTGAAGCGCATCCCTACATCTACTAAGTCATAAATAGATCAAGTAGGGAGTTTTGGAACCCAAACCATCTTGGGTCCATGCAAGTTTGTTTTATGAAATAGATCATCTTTTCTAATCCATACATACTTGTAAGATTTCACAAACCTAAGTCTACACATAGATTTGTGATGACCTAATCTACCACAATAATCACATGAATCATAAGAATAGGTAGATGAGGATCTAGATGAACAATTACAAGAATGTATAGGCACACAAACATGTTTAGCATTCATTTCTTGTAGGAATTTATTTTCCAACTCAAGATTTTTATTTTTCAATCTCATTTCTTCAATTTCCATTTCAAGTGATTTATTTCATGAGATGGGGATGTTTTTATTTCATCTTCTTTTTCCATCAAGATTTTGAGTTCCTCCATTAATTCAAAATTTCTCTTTTCAAGAATATTGTTATCTTTAATCAACTTCTTTTCTTCATTTAGCAAATTTTGATAGTCATTTTCAAGATTTTCAAATTCCTTAAAAATTGAGTTGAAAGAGTTTTTAAGTTTTTGATTCTTGGAGACTTCAAGATTTAAGGCGTTATTTAGTTTCTCACATCCATCAAGAAGTTCTTCAATTGTAAGAGGCTCATCCATATCAAAATTATTATTTTCTTCATTGTTGTTTTCTAATGCCATAAAACATTTAACATTAAAAATATTTTCAAGTGAGGTCCATATTTCTTTTGCATTTTTACAATTAGCTATTTTCTCAAACATATGAGAAGATAAGGCACAACATATGGCATTCATAGCTTTTGAGTTCAAGCAATATAATCTTTTATCATGTTCACTAATTCTCTTAGATTTGGAGTTTAAGACAAAACCATTTTCAATCACTTTCAATAATTCACTATCTAGACTAAGACCTCATATGGATCGACCAAGATCCATAATTGGTTCCATCAAAACAAGCCATTAGGTTACCAATATAGATCTTTTCTCTTGAAGAAATTTGAAAGTTCAAAAATCTATATAAGAGCCTTTAGCTCTGATACCAAGTGAAATCCCACTAGGCAACCCAAGAGGGGGGTGAATTGGGTGTCTTTAAAAAACTTTATCCTCTTTAAAAACTTTTGTAAGATTAGTTTCAAAATCTTAAATGAATATCCTCTCTTAGACCTTTTGTCAAACACTTGTTAGATGACTTTTGAAAACCCTAGTTGATTATTCCCTTTTTAATCTTTCTATGAAAATACTTGTGGTTGATTAAAGATTGTAAATCCCACAACAAGGTAAAGGAATTAGATGAATGGTTTCTTTTAGGCCTTTTATCAAACACTTGGTGGAAGGCTCATGCAAACTTAATTAACAAGATTAAATGGGCTAATTAGCAAGGTACTAGATAAGCAAGTTAATTACCATTGCTAACTACTCACTCAATTCTAAGTGTATAAATGCAAGCACAAATAAGAGTGAGGGTGAGAGAGATAAATACCACACAAGAGACGCGAAGATTTATAGTGGTTCGGTCTTAACCCCAAGACCTACTCCACTCTTCTCAAGTTTTGTCTCCTTGAGAAATCCACTAACTTCCAAGAAACTTAAATACGGCGTTCCTTTCGCCTTGTACAATCCGAGCGTCTACGCTCCATGGGGTCTTGCGCCTTTTGTTGCCAAGTTTATAATGAAGAAGAAGATTGAAGCACACTCTTTAGCCTCTTGAAGGCTTGATACAATGTAAAGCTCACAAGAGTCTCTCAAAGATAATTACAAAGATAAGCCTAGGTCTAATCCCTTTAGATATTCCCAAATTGAGGCACAATGATGTTTTCCATTCTCTAATATGTTTACAACAAGTTTAGGAATGAGAGAGATTGGTTCACATGCTTAGGGAACCCATATATATATATATAGAGAGAAAACCCAAAACTAGCCGTTACAAGGGCATTTCTGTAATTCTGGGCAACTTCCCAACGGATCTATTTCAGGGCATTTTTGACATTTTCCAGATTTCAGACTCGGTTTTTTAAAATTCATATCTCACTCGTTTCTCCTCGGATTTCGACGTTCTTATACTCGATTTGAACGGAAATGATGAGCACTTTCTGTTAAAAATAATTTCAAAAATATTTGAAAATGTTTAGGATCAGTTATGATATGACCTGATCTCAAAATTCAAGTGCTAAGTGTGCCGATTTGAATCTTTTGCAATTCTAAGCTATCTATGGCACTAGGGCTTTGGTCCGCGGGTCTTTTCCTTATATTCTAATATTGTTTGGAACCTTATCAGTGACTTGATTATGCCTCAACAAGGGATACCTAAGTGGGATTAAATTATACAATCTAGCACAAGACTCATTACTCACATCTTCAACTTTAAAGCTCATCTTCAAGTCTTGGTCTCTTGCATGGATCACTCCTTCAAGTTGTTGATCTCCAAGCTTTGGCCTTCATCGATCTTTCTTTATTTGTTCAATGCTTTGAGATGACTAATGTTGAGCTTCTCCTTGGTTGATCCTCCAAGGTATGGTTGATCCTTTATATGCTCTAGCTCATTTGACACGTGTTTAGTTCATCTTCAAGCATAGGGCATCAATGGTGTGTGCTAGCATGGATTAACCTGTGAATTTCCTGTCCATACCATAATACTCAAGGCAAACAATTAGTCCATAAAAGACTAATCAATTTGCGTTTGTTAATCATCAAAATAAGGTGATTGAATGAACCCATGGGGAACCCTTGGGCTAACAATAACCTTGCCATCTATTCCTTTAATCCTGTTGTTTATTTATGCGATTGAGCTAAAATCTGACTTTGGTGTCGAAGTGGTCATCCGGGACCCACCCCGAACCCCCTGACCCCGCTTTTCTATGATTGTAGATACCTGGTGGAGGCTCTCTACCCACCGCACGATCACTGAACCAGATTTTAGCACCATCATATTGGCACCATCCGTGGGACTCGTTTGAGCTCGAATATTTTTACGACGATGAGAAACCCTAACCCACAACAGGAAGTTGGAGTGGTGACTAGGAGTCAGGCTTATTACGCGCCAGCCGATGGTTCTATTTCTCGGGAACAAAATTCGCAGGCTTCGAATCAACATCTACCTACTTCAAGCACACCTCAAATGGTTCCTACTATGGAAATGTTCAATGAACTCCGCCAAGAAATTCTTCTGTGCTTACCTCCCCAACTTGCGCCACCAGTTCCTAAAATTCCTCCTGTTCCCCGCGGGCGAACGGAAATCTGTGAGACAAACAACGGGGAATCACTCGAAGACTGCCATCATCGACAACAGCGGGGGCGGGCTCGAGCCGCCCCCCTTCGACTAACAGCCCGATGCCTCCCGATGAGGAGGGTCACTAGATCAAAGGATGCCGACCGCCCACCTACAAGCAGGCCACTCAAAGTTGCGCTAATCCTACCCGGGCGACTCGATTCCAAGGGTTGCCTCCCGTGCATTCAGAAGAGGTGGCAACCCCAGTTCAACTGTTGGGTCTGGACCAACAAGCTGAATTGCAAAGGCAGATTCGAGAGGTTAAGCGGGAAATGAAGAAGCCGTACGCTAACAACATTTTAGATGAGTGGGAGAGGAGACCTCTTCCCCTTTCACCTCAGATATCATGAGAGCTCCCGTAGCAACGGAATAGACCTCACACGGTTTGGCTACTACGATGGCACCACCGACCAGATGGAATTTCTGCAGACTTTTAAAAGAGTAATGACAATTCACGATGCGTCAGATGGGTTCATGTGTAAGGCCTTTGCTTCCCTATTAAGAAAGACTGCTAGTGATTGGTACCTGCATCTGGAGCCTGACTCCATTATGTCCTTCCACGAGTTTGGGAGAAATTCACGGCACGATTCCCTAACAATTGCTTTCGCCATGATCCGGCGGACTCCCTCTTAGCTCTCCAGCAAGGAAGAAACGAGACCCTAAGAGATTTTGTCCTTAGGTTCAATGCCGAGCTGTCTCAACTTACCAACATTGATATTTAGATAGCGGTGGCGGCCTTGAAGCATACCACCATCGATCAGAATCTTAAGGTACATCTCACGCTTAAGCCACCACGGGATTTGCAAGAGCTTGAGTCCAGAACCAACAAGCACATCCGGGGAGAGGAGGCTTGTGGTCGGGAACAGAGTCAGATGGGTCCCGATGAAAAGAAAAGGGAAGATTTGAGGGGGGTAGGAAAGCTACGGACAGAGGACAGACCGGCAAACAGGAACACCATTCCAGTTTTCGAAAGGTTGGGAAACGCTCCACTGAAAGACCCCCTTTCCCACGTCCTCTTCGTAATTAGGGATCAAGGTCTTTTGACACCCCCCCCCCCCAAAAAAAAGAGTACAGACCCCAAGAAACGTCTTACCAAAAAATTTTGTGATTTCCACATGGATCACGATCATGAGACTGACCATTGTTATCACCTTAGACTACAAGTAGAGAAGCTGGCCGAGGAAGGCCATCTGAATTAGTACGTTAGAAGTCCCACAAGAATCGAGCGATCACATCGACGACCAGAAGCACGTCACCCTTCTCCATCTCGCCGCTCGCGAAGCAGGCATCGATTCCATAGCAGACACAGCTCTCGCGACCGCTGACACAACTCCCGGCACCGTCGGTCTCCTAGGAGGCATCAAGAGGAGCCCCAACATCAAGCGCCCGACCCCGAACAACCTCCCACCATAGCTGGGAAAATCTACATCATTGCTGGGGGGCCGGCAGTTGGAGCACCGACTACTGCTGGATGGCGTACGTATGCAGAGCGTGTGCTCTCTCTCGAGATACCACTAAAAAAGGCTTGAACAGATTCATCGCAGGTAGATGAGGTCATTTCCTTTTCCAAGAAGGATTTTGATGGGTTATAAGTCCCTCATGACGATGCGTTGGTCATCCGGCTGATTATCTCCAACTATGATGTTGGGAAAATTCTGGCCGACACCAGTAGCTCGGTAAATGTGTTACATCTCGGGACATTTTAAGAAATGAAGTTGGGTGAAGGAAGGCTGGGCACCACAGAATATTCCATCTACGAATTATCTGGGGTGTCAGTGCAGATTAATGGCAAGATCGATCTCCCCGTTACTTTTGGAACGTATCCCCTTCAGAGAACAATCATAACGACTTTCTTGGTTGTTGACGTACCATTCACATATAGCGCCATCATCAGGTGACCGGCCCTGAGGGATCTGGGAGCAGTGGTATCTATCCCCCACCTGAAGATGAAATTTTTAACTTTGAAAGGTGTGGGAGAGGTACGCGGACAACAGATGATAGCGTGGCAATGTTACTTCACAAGCTTGAAAGGGAGTAATGCTCCGTTAGAAAACTTTGCGACCGACAGTCAGGACCCCAGGGAATGAGCCCGAACGGTCAGGGAGAACACATTGAAGAGTTAGATTAGATCTCTCTATCCGAGGACTACTCTGAGAAGAAGATCCGGATCGGTTCCCTACTGACAGGTACCATACGAACCCAACTGGTCGACTTCTTGAAAGCTAATGAGAGCATTTTTGTGTGGTCCGCCTCCGACATGCAGGGCATATCCTCAGAAGTTGCGGTTCATAAGTTGAATGTGGACCGAACTCATAAACTTGTTCGGCAGAAGAAGAGGAACTTCGCGGTAGAACGACAAGCTCACATTAAGGTCGAGGTCGATAAATTATTGCTAGCTGGATTTATCAGAGAAATCCAATACCCCGAGTGGCTGGCCAACGTCGTAATGGTTAAAAAGGCTAATGGTAGTTGGCGGCTTGCATAGACTTCACCAACCTAAACCGTGCTTGCCCTAAAGATCCCTACCCCTTGCCCCGTATAGATCAACTAATCGACGCCACCTCAAGATACGAGCTCCTCAACTTCTTGGATGCGTTTTCCGGGTACAACCAGATAAATATGTATTAGCCGGACATTCCCAAAACTACGTTCATTACCGACCAAGGCTTGTACTGTTACATGGTAACACCGTTTGGTCTAAAGAACGCTGGTGCCACTTACCAGAGGCTTGTTAACAAACCATTTCAGAAGCAAATGGGGAGGAATGTGGAAGTCTATGTAGACGACATGTTGGTAAAGAGTTTGGAAGCCCGATGGCACATCGCCGACCTCAAGGAAACCTTCGACATTTTGTGACAATCACGAATGAAGCTTAACCCAGACAAGTGTACCTTTGGTGTGACTTTGAGAAATTTTTTAGGCTTTATGGTCAGCCAGAGGGGCATAGAAGCTAACCCAGAAAAAATTCAGGCTATCTTGAACATGGGACCACCCACAAACGTCGTGGAAGTCCAACGGCTGACGGGACGGGTAGGCACCCTCAGCCATTTCATGTCTAGATCAGCCGAGAAGTGTCAACCATTTTTCAAGGTCTTAAAAAACATAAAGAAATTCGAATGGACCCCTGGTTTCCAGGGGGCGTTCAACTCTTTGAAACAATACCTCCAAGCACCACCGGTGCTCACCAAGCCTGAATCAGGAGAAGAGTTATTTCTTTTCCTGACGGTAAGCCCGACCTCAGTAAGTGCTGTTTTGGTCTGACAAAGGGGGAAGCAAGAGTACCCGGTGTATTATGTGAGTTGAATCCTCCACGGTGCGGAGGTTCGATACTAGAGCATCGAAAACTTTGCCTTTGCTGTTGTCACCGCTGCCCGAAAACTTCGTCCATACTTTCAAGCTCACACCATTGTGCTCTTAACGGACCAGCCCTATGCAAAATTCTGCAAAAGCCAGAGACCTCGGGACGACTGGTAAGCTGGGCGGTGGAGCTAGGAGAGTTTGACATTCAAGTCCGACAGAGACTGGCTATTAAATCGCAGGTCCTCGCGGACTTCATCGTCGAGCTCACTGCCCCTACACCGGACCCCCCCCCCCTAGCAGAGGAAAAAACCGTGGCCTCTATAGATCCTTTGGCTACTGATGATGGACACACCAAATCCGACCCACCTCTGGAGTCTGGAAAGCGAACGAAAACGGATAAGCCCCCTGGGTATTACATGTGGACGGTTCAGCAAGCAAAGGAGGGTGCAGGGCGGGCATAGTTCTCATGGGACCGGACGAGTTTCTAGCAGAATATGCCTTGCGGCTGGACTTTAAGGCCTCCAACAATGAAGATGAATATGAGGCCCGATTAGAGGGGCAAAGCTTAGCTGCGGAGTTAGGTGTGGACAAATTGAAAGTCTACATCAATTCATAGTTGGTGGTTGGACAAGTGAATAGGATGTACGTAGTGAAGGAACATAGGAAGATAAGGTATCTAGAGAAAGTAAAGAAGAAATTGGTTGGGTTAAGAGAGGTCGAAATCTTGCAGGTCCCAAGAGGAATGAACGCTCGGGTCCATACTCTCTCTAAGATGGCCTTGGAGGAAACCTTCGACTTCGGTCCTGTATACACTAAGATTCTACTTCAGCCCAGCATTGAGGAGAAGCAAGTCATGGAGATCCCGGCCGGACTGAATTGGATGGATCCCATTGTGCAGAATCTGCGAGACACGATACTGCCTGATGACAAAATAGAAGCGCAAAGGTTAGTTGCAAGGTCAGCTCATTACGTACTTCACAGAGCTAAGTTGTACAAACGCTCCTATACTTGACCGTACCTCTGGTGCCTAGTACCCTTTGAGTCAGAGTATGCTCTGTGGGAAGTGCACGAGGGGATTGCAGTGATCAAGGAGGGGGAAGAATGTTGGCACAAAAAATTATAAGACACGGGTATTTTTGGCCAACTATCCTACGAGATGCCCAACAATTTGTCAAGAGGTACGGCCCGTGCCAAAAATTCGCTGCCGTTCCCCGACAACCAGCCACCCCGTATACCTCCATATCCAGTCCCATGCCCTTTGCCATGTGGGGGATGGATTTGGTGGGTCCGTTCCTAAAGGCTCCGGGTGGGCATACCATGTTGTATGTAGCCATTGACTACTTTACCAAATGGGCTGAAGTCAAAGCTGTAGTAAAGCCGAACTCTAAAGCGACAGAAAAATTCTTCTACCATGATGAGATTTGTCGTTTTGGCATTCCAAAGGTTATTGTGACGGATAATGGGTCCCAATTTGCAAGCGCATAATTCTATAGATTCTGCGACAAGATCAGCATCGAACAGAGATTCGCATTGGTAGCACACCCCCAGGCCAATGGGCAAGTTGAAGTAATGAACAAAATATTGCTCAAAGTCTCAAGAAGAAGCCGAAAATTCCTGGGTGGATGCGCTGCCAAATGTGCTTTGGGCCTACCGAATGACACCTGGAGTTACGACAGGAGAATCTCCATTCAGTTTGACATTTGGAGTAGAGGTGGTTATTCTTGTAGAAATTGGAATTCCGTCCTTTCTGGTAGAAAAATTTGACGAGTGGGAAAACTCTGAACTCCTTAGGAGTAGCCTTGGAAAAAAGGGAACAAGTTCGGCTTCCAGTCGCATCCTACCAACAAAAGGACGCTCGGTACTACAACTCCAGGATAAAAAACCATTCGGTACGACCAGGGGACTTGGTATTGAGACGATCAGAAGTCTCGGACCCTCGGAACTCAAGAAAGCTAGCCCCAAAGTGGGAAGGTCCCTACCGAGTCACCCGAGTACTCCGACCCGGAGCTTACTAGTTAGAACACCTCGAAGGCACTCCAGCCCCCCGAAGTTGGAGTATGGATAACTTGTGAAGGTTTTATCAGTAGGATGAAGGGGTAAGTTTATGTTCGAAAAATTATCATGTGTATGTGTGGACCCCGATCCGAGATAGGCGGCGGTGAGGGATGTGCCCCCACGCGCTAACAGTCCTAGGATCATCCACATGAATGGAGAGCTCTACCAAGGAACTCTCGAAAGAAGAATGCCTCTCACAGCATGAGTGGCGATAAAAAGGTGAGATACCTCTCGATTCGGGGACTAGCCCAGATTCGAGGCGTACCTTAAACAAAGAAGAGTCGCCATCCAAGGAAAAAGGCAAATGGGCCCTGGATCCCATACTATGCTCTGTTGCAACGGATAACCAGAGATTATAAAAGAGGGTTCGTGCCTGGTTACGAATTTGGAAGGTCTAAAGAGCACCTCATCCGCCCAAGTGTAAACACCTGGTCTCTTATGCCATTTATTTAATGATTTTGAAGAGTTTTGAGCAAAAGTCATATGAAATGAGAATCAATATCTCCGAGAAGACGTCTATCTAATCATGCATGTCTCGGAGATGAATTATGATCACACATAAAAGAAATTGAATAAGTGTCACCTAAGCAAAACTAGGTTATAAGTGACATGCCTAATGAGTGTCTAAGTTCTGGTGAACAAACACATGCATGACACACCAAAAAAAAATAAGGTCTGCGCAATAAAGTAAGAAAACACTGCAAAACATAGAAAATGACTCGATACTATACAACCCTAAAACTCTAATCTATACCTAGGCCCGAGTCTTTAGATGATCTGGTGTTCATCCAAAGAAGCCTACGTATCCCCGCCTCCACGAGAATCAAGGCAACGTAGTTCTTCGCACCTATTCTAAGTTATGATGCCTAAGACACCTAGACCTCTATCCTAGACTCGATCTAAAAGACCGGACTAGTTATTAAAGTTTCTTGTACGATTATTTAAATTCCAATGAATTGTAGATTTTAGGACACCCTATATGCCCTAACTGAATGCATCTTAGCCCTAGGCTAATGCAAGTGGTTCCTACAACCTATGTGTAACTAGGCTGAGTGTCCTAAGGGAAACAATGGGATCACTAGCGTATCCAAGACCTAGTCATCAGTCGGTGATGTGAATCGCCAACTGACCGGACGGAGGCGCTCCTATAACTCTAGGACAAACCCCTAACTCTAACACAAACACAAACAAACCACACAACACATCAAAGACAAACTCCTGACTCTAAAACTCTCTATCTAGGACAAACTCCTAACTCTAGAGGAAGATCTTGTTGAAAACAATGTTTTGAAGAAAAAAGGGGTAAAACATTTATTTACAAAGTTTGGCTGGACTTGGGATATGGATCCCAAGCTGCACTACGTACCTCGTGGAAGAGGATCAAGCCAACGTAGTTCGAAAACGAACTCTTTACCTATCAAACACTTACAGCAAATCAACCATTTTTATGTTTTAAGTTTCTAATGTTTTTGAGATTTTTAATGATTTCAATGTTTATGGATTTTTAAAATTTCTGATGCTTTCACCCTTTTGGCCAAAGACCGGAGGGAATATACAAAATAACACCTTAGGGACAAACCCTAGGGTGAATAAGGGAAACTATGCTCTAATAATACCGTTATAAAAGCAAATGAGTCAAAGACTCTCTAATAAGAGCACAAAGGGAGCAACCGAGTCAAAGACTCTCTAATAAAAGCAACTAGAGGATAAATGAGTCAAAGACTCTCTAAAAGAAAATGGAAACACGATTCGAAGATTCTCTAAGAGAGAAGAACACACGAGTCAAAGACTCCACTGACAACAACTAAAGGGTAGATGAGTCAAAGACTCTCTAAAAGAGAAAAGGAAACATGAATTTGCACATTTGGCAGAGGTAAAACACCCCACCGGGCCGGACAGCTACCTAGCCATAGGTTGCAACAAATGTGCAACCCAATACCCATAAGGATAGGGGTATGTTGCCAAGCCGAGTAAGGTGTTCTCCCAAAACCAGACGATGCACAAAGAGGAGGACTAACGAGAGAATGAGACCGGGCGGGTCTCCCAAACACACACAAAGATGGGCTCCAAGTAATCTTATCATTGCCCTTGCAAAGGGGAAGCAAGGCTAAGACAACTAATTGAGAGGATTCTACAAATAAGACCAAGCAGGCCTTCTAAAGGCTAATTACTAAAAAAAAAAAAGACAGATGACTCCCTAATAACATCAGTAAAGATCAAATGAGTCAAAGACTCCCCTGATAACATCATCACACAAACGAATGATTCAAAGGCTTTCTAAATGAGGTAAGGCATGCCTCCTATGGGTACACCCTTTATAAAAATCAAAGCAACCTCCTTGAGGTTAAGCTAAAAAAGAGGCTTGCCTCCAAAGGAGGATTGCCTAACGAGACAGAGTATGTCTCCTAGTATAGGTTCTAGTATCTAAAGAAGCCTAAAAGAAATCTAGAAGACTGTGTTAGTCTAAACAAAATAGAGAAGGAAAAGGCTACCAGGTAATCTCAAATTTTCATTCAATTATTATAAAAACAAATCAATTATTAACAAAGTATGATTTACAACTAAAGAGTGTACAATCTGTAAGAATAGCAATCATAAAATGATAAACAACATTAATTAGTCCAGACCAGCTGCTGGATAGCCTAATAAAGTAAAAACAATATCAAACACTTCAATGCCAACCACAAACCCCAATAAAGGGGACTCCAATGAAATCAGATGATGCCAAAGTAATCATCTGATATCATATACACATAATAATATTTCTAATCCCGCCTTGAAATCAGACAGTACTCATGTCGATAAAATCAAATAGAGTAGTCATCTGATTTCCTTCTTCAATTAAATAATTTATTTATATAAAAAATAAGTATGATAAGCTTTCAATATCTAATGACTCTTCAAAACTGTCATTTGGATCAACAAAACAAAACCAATATTAAAACAAAAGAGAACCTCCTATTATTTGCATTGAAGTACAATTACCCATGATTAAAGACCAAAATGAACTCAAAGTGTAGGTCTAACAACCACGTGATTATAGCAGACACATACCAAGTTAAAAACACAAACATCATAGAACCTGGAAAAAATCAAGCAATTTTATCCAACGATCAAAGCAACAGATTTATTTAAATGGCTTTGGCATATCAAAATTACCAACATAACTTGTGATAATAATATTTGACCATTCAATAAATAAAATTTAAACCCAACAAAACAGTTGATTGTCATTCAAAATATGACCCAAATTGATGGATCTAAAAGGAAAATTCAAATTTCTTTTCAAATGTTTCAGTTCTCATAGTCTTATCCTTATTACCATACAAGCCCATTTGGATTGACTTCTTTAGAATTGCTTTAAATATTAAACAAGCTGGGGCAAATGCTTTCTATCATAAAGTATACTTACATTAGAATTATCCCTATACAAGGTCAAAAGAAGAATGAACCAAAATCTCATCTATAGCTGAAATCAGCCATTTTTGAAAACACATATTTTTTTAAACAGATTGAGGCATTCCAAAGATTATAAATCATGGTATACATAGGATTCAAAAATGAAATGGATTAATGTATAATGAAAATTCAGTTACCTACTATTATATTCAAAGTTTCTATACAGAGGATTAACAATATTTTCAACCAAGCAGATCATAACCTTACACCCATTCCAATCAGCTGTAACTCAGGAATATGTATATCCATCAATAAAATCATTCACTAAGTACAACATGCAGTCTACTTTAGCTGATATTATTTTGCAAACTTTCAAAATAGAAATGCTATAATACAGCTGAAATTTGCAGGAATCCGTGGCCAAATCAGTGGCGGTATTGTGCTGAAATCTGAGACTAAATCAGGGACAGATTTGTACGCTAAAACTGTGCTAAAAACTGGGTAACAACAAGGCTGAATCTGTGTTGAATATGGGGGGCCAACGGAGCTGAATCTGTGGTAAAAACAGGGGACAGCAACATGGACTAAACTGTGGACAGAATCGTGCCTCAAACAGGGGCAGAAATGTACAGAAACTGAGGCTAAATTGTGAGCAAAAATGTGCAGAAACTGGGGCTAAATTGTGAGCAAAAATGTGCAGAAACTGGGGCTGCATTGTGAGCAAAAATGTACAGAAACTGGGGCTGCATTGTGAGCTAAAATGTACAGAAACTGGGGCTGCATTGTGAGCTAAAATGTACAGAAACTGGGGCTGCATTGTGAGCAAAAATGTACAGAAACTGGGGCTGCATTGACTATCAAAGTCGTGTGATAAGAAAAAATACTTTTCAACACAATTTATCATATCAATCAAATTATGTCCATTCACATGACTATTAAAGCTAATTGAAACCCATATCCTGAACTAATAAGCAATTTCTGGATTCAATAGCAGTTTTATCTAATAAATTGAAACATAAAAGAATTAACCAATCATATACAGATATTAAAATGGAGTACAAATTATATAGATGGCAAAGAGCAAAAGCATCCACTAGCTTTTATTCTTCAAGCTTAATAATCACTCAACATATACTTTCCATTTTTTTTTATGAACCAGCAGTCTGTACAATTTATTCTTCTTCCTGTTATGGCACTTATCAAGACGGATAATGACTATTCTATTCTCAAATGGTCTTCAAGATAACAACAGACTTGGTAGGAGTGAAGAATTTACATGTGTAATTCAAATCATTCTCACGATAGGTAAGAAGTTGTGACTAGATATTTTGAAGAGTAATGAACATCTTTATTTCTAATAGAATATATTTCTGTATAAATCATTCGACTGTAAGGAAATGACAAATGATTAAAATTTAGAACTTTGAAATTCATTTGTATACAAAAGAGTTTTGACTTTAATTCCTTGCATTCAATTTCAAGACAAAATATATACCGGACACACTCTAAAAAATATGAGAATATCAAAGGACAAAGTAACATTTTACACCGGTAAAGGGAAATACTTCATTTCTTCAAACATACAGATCTCTAAAAAAAAAGAATGATATAAAATCATTTCAAAACAATAATGAGGAATGTAGCCTAGGCATTCAAGGCATGCAATCATCACCTGTCCTTTTCAAACTGATATTATGAATTTTAAAACAGAAACAACGTTTCATGTTACTCGAAGAACAGATCTCGAATAAAACCATGCCAACGAAAAAACCAAATGTTTAAAGAAATGCAACATTTATGCACACAATTCCAAGAAATTAATGCCAACAAGACAATTGGCAAGAATTTCAAAGCCGATTATGTCTGAATGAATCATGAAAAATAAAACCGCACATATGAAAATGACCCAAGCATATGAAACAAAAGAAGTCATCTATGTGTTCATCCAGGTCAGAAACTTACAAGAAGAAGAGAAAGAAAGAAAAAAAAATAAAAAATGTGAAGATTTTGGAGGATCTAAACTTCTTATGAAATTCTATAAGAACGACTTTAAGATATTTTGATTAATTTATAACCATGACATATCTTCACACATTTTTTTTTTTTTAAAAAAAAAAAATAAAAAATGCCAAACACAGAGGTTGAAACCATTGATACAACTCATTGATTCATTCATTCGTAATCATAAGAAACACAGGTATGAAACTAAGGCTAAAAATAAAACAAGGATTAGCCACAAAATAATTACTCTGAGACATCAAGATTGAAAACATTTTAACAATATAACTCTAATTAAAAGTAATACAACTTTCTTCTTATAGTCATTTAATCAAACAGATTATAAGCCTCCGTAAGCACAAATCAATCGAGTGAAGTAAATACCATCCAATCAAATAAAAGGCTAAGATTAGAGAAAGTAATCATATGATTCATACAAATCTTACAGAGATAATTTAAGATGAAATTTGATGAGAGAAATCGCATTTACCTGATTCAAATACCTCGATCTACCTTTTCTTTTCTTTAGGGATCCCGAAGTTGCTCAATATGTAGATCTGCTTGCAAATGATGTCCTCTTGCTCAAAATCAAATGAAACGCCCAAAACCTTATCCACTAACACTGAGATCTGAATCGGTAACAATTAGATCTACAACATATACGAATAGATCGAGATTTTGACACCTCAGATCTAAGGTTTTAAGGAACAGATCTAAGCTTTTGTGAAAAATAGGTTTCTAAAATGATAACACAGAGAAATCAACAGACTCAAAGAAGAATCAGAGGAAGAACAATAGAAATCTTATGATCAGAACTTGACCGGAGCTGAGCCGGAGATTGATCGGAGAAGAGGAAGTATTGATCGAAAAAAAATGAGCTTAGATTCTTGTGAGACTAAAAAAAAAAACGTAAATGAGCCGATGAAACAAGGAGCTTGAAGTGAGGATCTAGCCGGAGCTTTGGTATTTTGCCAGAAGGATGATCAGAAAAGAAATCAGGTTAGGGTTTGTAGAAGAAAATTTTTTTTTTCGAATTTGCGAATTTGGGGATTTTTTTCTCTCAAATCTCTCTCTCGATTTTTCTACGAGAAAATGAACAGTGCCCCTATTTTCGTTTTGATTTTTTATATATATAAAACAAATGGGTTGATAAACACACTCCTACTTGATGGGCGCACAATTACTGATGAGGCGCGCCCGCCAATTTTGTCCTATTCGGCTTGGGCGCGCCCATCACAGGATAACTCACCCCTCTTCTCACTTGGACATCCCCTTCAGCAGATAATTCACCCTCCTTTTGATCTACATTGCGCACCTTCTCTCGGCTCGTTCACTGAGCAAACGCGCTCGGATCTCGACGAAACTTTATGGGGATCCCGGTGGGATCTTACCTTAGCTTAGGGTGAATTTTGGGACCCTAATTCATTCATTTGATGGGGTTTTGCACAAAATTGGAAGGTGAAGGGCACGGTCAAAATGGGGTGTCTACAGATGCCCCTCTTTGGCAGAGCGTGCTTGTCGCGCGAATGCCAAAGCCGAACTGACAACACATTTTGATCGACCTGAAAACAAAGCAAAGTAATTTTTGGGTTTTTTTGGTTTAGAAATGATATTCACAAAAGTAAAGCAACAACAACAAGACTCAAAGCGAATAGGAAAGTGATCCCTCACTAACCCTTAAAAAGAAAGGTAATCATGATTTCTCAAAGAGACAACATTTTTCTAATGCTTATGACTCAACTCAACAAACAGAAAACACAAACACTCCTTCATTTTTTTATTTTTTTTATTTTTGAAATCACATATACTCAGAGAAAATTTGTTTTACATGGTGCCGCATAAACCAGCTGCTCCATAGAAAGCCAAATTCATATGGTTCTGCATAAACCAGATTCATATGAACCTCCTCTTAGACATACTAAAACAAACATAAAACCAAGCACTCAAAAAGTTTTTTTTTTTTTATATATATATATATATATGATGCTGAATATACCAGCTCCAGGCAATTTTTCAAAATAAATGCGGTGCTGCATAAACCAGCTCCATGCGAGACCTTCACGATAATAAGCATAAAACCAAACACTCAAAGAGTTCAAAACCAGGGCGATAACTATACAGACCATTGCTGAAAATCTATCTGTTTAGTTATCCAGGTAACTCTGACTCCTCTCTTTCAAGGTAGCGAATCACCTAAGATTTATATGGCGCCACATAAACCAGCTCCATGTAAATCCAGATTCATATGATTCTGCAAAAACCAGATCCATATGAACCTCTTCGCAGATATGCCTGACTCCTAACCAGTTAAGTAGCGACACATTACGGATCAACCTTGATTGTATGGTGCCGCATAAACCAGCTCCATACAGATACAAAACCAAACACTCAAAGAGTTTTTTTTTTTTTTATATCATTGTATGAAAAACTTCACCAAAATGATTATAAAACCAGACACTCAAAGAGTCTCATTTTAAAAACTAAAGAAAAAGACCAAACCGCGCAGCACAAACACCGGTAATTTCTAACTTCATTAGAAACTTCTCAAAACGCTAAACGAAAATCAAGATCGTGAAACACGGAGCATTCAATTTCTAATCTTATTAGAAACTCAAAACAAAGGAATATTGAAAGAAAAAAACATTATAAACTTTCAAATTGATGAAAGAAAAGGATCAGGCCATGAGATACAGACTTTGGTAACTTTCTACCTTAAAAAAAAAATCTCAAAACAAATGAATCAAAAGATTGACTCTTATAGATTTCATTGATCAAACCAATCATCTCTCACAAAGAGTGACTAAAAAGCATGATTCCAATCAAAGACCGAACTCAAGTAACTTGAAAAAATTTTCAGGTATCAATCCTTTTTCAAAATGAAGAACATTCAACAGAAGTTTGAAAATTGCTAGAATAAATTTTAGACTCTATTGGGGTAAAGAAATTCCAAAAGACCTGACTCCAAAGGAGATCAACTAAACTGAGGAACTCGACTCAAAAGAGCATGCTCGAACTTCTCTAGTCGATATCTGATGAAAATATCCATCTCAAGCATCATCGCTTGCTTGACATCTTTTATGACGTAAGTTATAAAAGATGCCCCTAGTATGATTATTCCCATAACAAGATTCATTATAGAGCAAAACAAGAAAAACAGGCCAAAGGCTTTTCATTATCAAACACTTGGGGTTTACTAAAAATTTATCTCAGGAACAATTGAATTTACAAGGCTTTTCACAGGTACAAGAAACTTGCTCTGCTCAAAATTCTCTTCATTTCTGCCATCTGCTGATACCGCAAAGGATTTTAAGAGTCTGTCACTTTCTGAACTTTGCTCGGTTTGACATTATCCACAGGAGCCATGAATTCTCTGTTTTTCTGAGGGTTTTTTTTATCACCCCAGTTTTGGGAGAACTTTGACTAAAAAGACCTCGAAATTTGAACTCGACTCGACAAAGGAAAGACTTTGACAAGTAATAAGACGAGGACTCTGACAAACATTTGACTTTTATACTAAGAAAGACTGAATCTGCTTCTTAGAATGATAAATGTTTTAAAATGGTAAAAGTCAACCACTCTTAGAATCCTTTGAATATCGTGTTTAAAGACGTTTCATCCCTCTTTTCGATATTTCAGTTATGGTTATTATCCTTTTGGATTGCTTAGTCTTAACCTCTACTCAAAGAGTATCAAAGGAAACTTTGCTGGCGCTTACTCAGATATTGAAGTAATGCCCAAGAAAAGAAAGTCTAGCTGGCTCTTGGAAATTGCCCTTTCTGCATGAAGTCATTGCCAAGACCCAATCGCCTTTTCAGGTTTTCGATTTAGCGGACCGCATGCCTTAATTTTTGCTTGGACTGTCTGCCCTTGCAGATTTTCCATCCAGCAGGCTCTGCACCCTAATTTTTGCCTAAGCCGCCCTTTCGGGTTTTCAGCTTAGCGGGGAATGACCCTAACTTTTGTCTAGACCGCCCTTGCGAGTTTTCAGTCTAGCGGGTCTAAGACTCCATCATTTTTTTTCTTTCTGTTTCTCTACAAACCTGGGCCTAAAATACACCAGAAGGACTTTTAGGTAGGCTTAGGTTCAAACAGGGTAAACATTGATGGGTTTGAATGGTGTTAAAACCGAATCTGGACCTTCCAGACTGCCTACGTATCCCTGAAGAAAATGGGAATAAGGTCTGCGTAGTTCGCCCTTTTGGGGTTTCAAGGATTTCTATTTTCAAAATATTACGAAAGATGTGACCGAACCTGAATTAATCAGGCTACCTACGTACCCTTAAAAAGGGATCAGGTCAAAACGTAGTTCAAGTTCAATATCTTTTATGACGCAAGTCATAAAAAATGCCCCTGGTTTGAGTTTGTCAAAGAAAGGAAGTATTATTTTTTTGTTTGCTTAAAGGGTTTGTAAAATGATTTTAACATATAGGTTGTTGGCTCAAAGCTCAGATCGATCAAAGATGGCCTCTTGGTGTATCAGGCGTAATATTTTTTTAACTGATCCAGGTTTGTAGGTTCATTTAATTTTTCTCCGCTTTCATTGAGGAGTCTTACGGCTTTTCCAGGCAGGACTTCATCAATAATGTAAGGACCAGACCAGTTTGGCCTGAATTTCCCTCTCGGGTCAAATATTGGTGCCCTATTGGACTTCAAAACAAGGTCTCCAGGCTTCAAGTCTCGGACACGAACTTTCTTGTTGAAAGCTCTTTCAATCCTCCTTTGATATCCCTGAATGTGATATAAAGCTCTCAGCCTCTTCTCATCTATCATCTGCAGCTCATCATGTCTGGCTCTTGCCCACTCAGACTCTGGTAAGCTAGCCTCTATCATCACTCTCAAAGAGGGAATTCTCAGCTCAACCGGCAAAACCGCTTCCATTCCGTACACCAAAGAATATGGAGTCATACCTGTCGAAGATCTGATCGATGTTCGATAAGCCCACAAAGCATATGGAAGTTTGTTAGACCAGTCTTTATAAGTCTCAGTCATCTTACTGATAATGACTTTGATATTCTTATTCGCTGCCTCTACAGCCTCGTTTGTTTGAGGTCTGTAAGGAGATGACTTATGATGTCTGATCTTGAACTCTTCACACAGGTGTAAAACCTCCTTTTTGAAATGTGACCCATTATCTGAAATCAACTCGTGAGGTACTCCGTATCTACAAATAATATTCGCACGAATGAACTTCGCAACTGTGTTCGAAGTTATGGAAGCATAGGATGCAGCCTCGATCCACTTTGTAAAATAATCGATAGCTACCAAAATGTACTCATGCCCGCTCGAGGACTTCGGATAAATCTTCCCAATTATGTCTATTCCCCATACTGAGAATGGCCATGGCGAAGACAAAGAATGCAACTCTGAAGGAGGAATATGAATGAGATTTGCATAGACCTGGCACTTGTGACATTTCTTCACAAAAGCAAAGCAGTCTGCTTCCATTGTGGGCCAATAAAAACCAAGTCTCAAAATCTTTCTAGATAACATCTTCCCATTCATATGAGGGCCACAAACTCCTTCATGGGTCTGTTCAATAAGCTCTGCAGCTTTGTCCTCATCCACACACAGGAGTTGTATACCATCAAAAGATCGCCGGTACAGCTCTTCACCACAAATGATGAAGTTGGCGGCTAATCTTTGAAGAGTCTTTCTCTCTTTGCTCGAAGCTTCAGGAGGATGTCCTTTACCAGAAATGAGATTCTTGATATCAATAAACCACGGCTTCCCATCTGGACACCTGGCTGATATTTCAATCGCATTCACATGCGCAGGAGCCCACTGTAATCTCACAGCTAATGGTTGGACTTCCATAGTTGCAGAGATGTCAAGCATCGAAGCCAAAGTAGCCAAAGCATCAGCAAAGTGGTTCCTGGTTCTCGACAGGTGAGTAAAAATGATATTCTTAAATTTTTTAACCAGAAATTCCAAATATGTATTATAAGGGATCAATTTATCCTCTCGAGTTTTCCATTTCCCATTGATCTGACAAATAATGAGCATTGAGTCCCCAAACACATCTATGTCTTGAATTTGAAGAGCTAAAGCTGCCTCAAGCCCTGCAATACAAGCTTCATATTCTGCCATGTTGTTCGTGCATTCAAACTGCAGTTTGATGGATATAGGGATATACTCTTTCTTTGGAGATATCAGAACAGCACCCACTCCTTGACCTCGGTTATTGACTGCTCCGTCAAAATACATCGACCATCTGGTACTCGGAGTTTCTTCTTCAATATCCATGATCTCTTCATCAGGAAACTCAGCCTTCAGAAAAGTACTCTCCTCAACAGGAGCATCAGCCAATTGCTCAGCTATGATCCGCCCTTTGATGGACTTCTGAGTGACATAAGTGATGTCAAACTCAGACAATAACAATAACCACCTTGCAGTTCTTCCTGTAAGAGCGGGTTTTTCAAACAAGTACTTCAACGGATCCATCCGTGACAGTAAGAATACTTTGTTTGATAACAGATAGTGCCTAAGCCTTTGGGTAGCCCAAACTAATGCTAGACAAGTCTTTTCCAAAATAGTGTACTTTAACTCATATTCTAGCATCTTCTTACTGATATAATAGATAGGCTTTTCTCGCTTAGACTCTGGATCTTTCTGAGCAAGCATACAACCCATTGCAGTGTTTGTAATCGACAAATACATCAACAAGGGTTGGCCATGAATGACGGGTGATAAGACAGGAGGCAAAGATAAACATTGCTTAACTTTTTCAAACGCTTCCTGGCATTCATCATTCCACTTCTTCGAGGAGCTCTTCTTTAAAAGCTTGAAAATTGGTTCACATGTCATAGTTAAATGAGATATGAACCTTCTCAAGTATTGAACTTTCCCGAGGAAACCTCTGATCTGCCTTTCTGTTCTTGGCGGTTCCATTTCCTGGATTGCCTTGATCTTTTGAGGATCTACCTCAATTCCTCTTTCACTGACCATAAATCCAAGGAGTTTCCCTGATGTAACTCCAAATACACATTTGTTTGGATTCAGGCGAAGCTGATATTTCTTGATTCTCTCAAAGAATTTTCTCAAAGCAACTGTATGCTCCGGTCTAGTCTTTGCTTTAACGATCATGTCATCTACATAGACTTCGACTTCTTTGTGAATCATATCATGAAGAAGAGTAGTTGCTGCCCTCTGATAAGTTGCACCAGCATTCTTTAAACCAAATGGCATTACTCTATAGCAGTAAGTACCCCACTGAGTGATAAACGCTGTTTTCATCATGTCTTCAGGTGCCATCTTGATCTGGTTATATCCCGAGAACCCATCCATAAAGGATAACAGAGCATGTCCAGCAGTATTATCCACCAGGAGATCAATGTTTGGCAATGGAAAATCGTCCTTTGGACTTGCTTTGTTCAGGTCTCGAAAATCAACACACATTCGAACCTTCCCATCCTTCTTGGGCACTGGTACTACATTAGCGAGCCATTCAGGGTATTCAACCACTTGGATGAATTTCACCTCTAGGAGCTTCTTGACTTCTTCATAAACTTTCAACTCCCATTCAGTTTTGAGTTTTCGGAGTTTTTGCTTCTTTGGATTAATGCCAGGGATCAAGGGTAATTTGTGCTGAACAATCTCCTCACTCAATCCCGGCATGTCATCATAAGACCAAGCAAAAACCTCCTTGAACTCTTTAAGTAAAGAGATTAATTCTTTGCGCTCCTCAAGAGATAAAGTTTTGCCAATCCTTATTTCCCGAATTAAGGTTTCATCACCAATATTCACGATTTCAATTTCCTCTTCAAGTGGTTTTGCTCGGCGACTTTCCTCCTGTTGAATCATGTGTTTGATTTCAGGGGAAGTTTCGTCGGCATCCTCATCAGAGGGGGAGTCTTGATTATCATTATTATTATCAGATTTTAAAGCAGATTCAGTAGATGAAACAGAAACAGGAATGTACACAGAAGAAAATTCTTTTATTTCATTGAAAGTAGAATTGAATACATCCAATGACGAATGGCCCACATCAGGCTTTACAATGGACTCATGAAATGTATTTACAGACTCAAATGATAGGTTGACATCAGTATCAACCGATTCAAACAAATGTAAAGAAGAAACGCCAGGCCCATCAGCAGAAACAGCCTCCAACTTGACCTCACTAGGTGAGATGGACTCATCACCGACTTCAGAAATGGACTTGACCTCTACAGTACCTGCATTAAAAGAATCATTAGAAACGGAAGACCCTGAATTAGACTCAGAGAATGACACATACTTATAAACAACTGACTCTTTTGAAGGAGAAAGACAGGACTGAAAAGTAACCTGAGGTAGGACCTGAGAGGTCCAATTAGTCAAAGGTCCATCAGCCGGGGTGATAAGGT
Source organism: Tasmannia lanceolata (assembly GCF_043159265.1). Taxonomy (NCBI): domain Eukaryota; kingdom Viridiplantae; phylum Streptophyta; class Magnoliopsida; order Canellales; family Winteraceae; genus Tasmannia; species Tasmannia lanceolata. The sequence continues at coordinate 65,563,166 of NW_027518695.1, forward strand.
GAGTGGGATTCAGTATGAGAGGGTTCTTGCTGATCACGGCTACAATCTGTGAACTCTCATGGAAAAGGGAGTTTAGTGCATCTGGCCCCACTGTATCTGCCCAGTCTGTTTCAGCAATCTGTAAGCTCATCGGCTCATCATCCAAATCACAGTCAAAGAAAATCTCCAACCCAGGAAGTCTCTGCCCAGTAGACTCGTCTATCCAGGTTTCTGCAAAACCACAGAAAGGAAAATTTGCTCCTTCTTTACGGAAACGTCCATTCATTCTCAGATCAAATGGTCTCATTGGCAAGTCTAAACCTCTGCGGCGACACTCTGCCCACTTCATCATATATTGCTTCATCTCTTTGACCTCTGCCCTGGTTGGTTCATACCCAAGCCCAAACAAACCATTAAAGGTTTTGAACACTGGCCATTCAGTCATACCCTGATGGTATCTGCCCAGTCCTGCCCCTGGGATATAACCTTGTAGACGGATCATTTTGACGACGTTCGAATTGGTACTACTTAGGAAAAAGATTTCTTCATTCATTGCTTCTTTAAGGGTTATAGTCGCAACTTCCAAGGAGAAACCAGTCAAACTAATATCTCCTTCTTTTCCCAGGATCAATTCCTGCGAAATCTGACCCACCTCAAAATCCGGGTCTCCTTTAACAGTAATCACCTTATGGTTCAGAATGAATTTCAATTTTTGATGTAAGGTGGATGGGACAGCTCCAACCTTATGTAACCATGGGCGACCGATCAACAACAGAAAGGAGGCCTTAATATCAAGAACTTGGAATTCAATATCGAATTCCTCTCCACCTATTTGCACTTCAGTTATTAAGGTCCCTATTACATCCCGCCTAGTCCCATCATAGGCCAAGATACCCTGATCTGAAGGAATGAAGCTTTCAGGTCCAAAACCCAAGGTAGTTGCTGTGCTTAAAGGGCATACGTTCAGTGCAGACCCATTATCGACAAGGACTTCAGGTACCTTCTTCTTGTTGCAAATAACAGTTATTCTGAGGGCTTTCGCATGATCTTTCCCTTCGGGTGGCAAATCGCTGTCTGTAAATGATAGAGTTTTCGCCGCTTTAGACATGGAAACTATGCCGACAAGCTCGTCGGGAGTTATTTCAACAGACACTTGAGCAGAATTTAACTCTTTCAACACCACTTTCCGGTGCTTCGAAGATGACATCAAAAGTCCCCAAACAGAAATATTTGCTTGGGTTTTCTTCAACTGCTTCAGAAGATTATCATCTTCTTCATTCACCACGAACCGATTCTGCCTCTGGCCATCAACAGCTCTTGCAATCTCTGCCGGATTGTCAGCGCTCAACTCAGGAGGTTTAAAGACTCGCCCTCCTCTGGTCATGTGACGCATCTCGTCACATTGATCATCTAACAGCAACAATTCATCGTCATCCATACTCAAAACGTAAGGAATTCTGACATCTTCTTGCTGGAAGTCATCCATTTCCAAAACATATGGAGTCTTCCCTTCTTTCCCCATATCACCATAATGAGAGGTATACGACTGAGACGAAGAGGACTCAGCAATCTCTAAGTCACTGAATGACAATATATAGGGCTGCTTCCCTTTCACATCTTGAAGTTCTTCCTCGTCAAACTCCAAAACATATGTGTTATCTGTCATGATAGCACATATAAGGGTAGATGGATCAAGAATGGGCTCATCATGAAAGATGGCATTTGCTGTAGGAGGAGGAGCAGCACGATGATTCGGGAGAGGATTCTGAGTGATATTCGGCCCTTTAACTGAGAGCTCATCTTTATCAATCAGATTTTGAATTGCATGCTTCAAGGCGAGGCAATTTTCAGTTAGATGACCAGAATTCCTGTGATATTCACAATGCTGATCCAGCCTCCAGTATGGTGGTAATGGATTTGGCACAGGTTTCAGATCCGGAAGCTTTATCTTTTTGTCCCTCACCAGCTTTTTCAATATCATTGGTAAAGGATAAGGGAGGGGATCGAATTGCCTGAAAACATTTTTCCTTACCGGTCTTGCCACCTCAGCAACAGCTTTGACCTCTGGTCTGAAAGCTGGCTTGATATAGTTCATTGCATGAACTTCTTTAGGTGGGGCCATAGGCCTCTTGCCTTCCCGCACATCAGACAGTGCCTTTGCTCTAAGCCCCTTGGCTATAGCATCCTCCGTCTGGGTGCCAGTTTTTATCAAATGATCAAAACTGGGATAATGCTGGGGTGCGATGAAATGAAAGTACTGCGGAGACAGGCTTTTGATCACTAACTTGATCTGATCTTCTTCTGGCATCCTCTGACTCAACTGTGCAGACTTGCGCCTCCAGCGCCTGATAAACAACGTGAAAGTTTCCTGAGGACCTTGCTTTAGCTGCTTCAGGTCTCTCTTTGTTATCTCGATCCCTTCCTCCATCGAAAACTGTTCAACAAACAGGTTCGATATATCATCCAAAGATCTGGTTTCTTCAGGCTTTAACCTCAGAAACCACTTCTTAGCTATTCCTATGAGAGACATGGGAAATAGCTGAGCCATTTGTTCACGGCTCAACCCGTGCTGCTGAGAAAGGGTAATGAACCATCTGACATGGTTCCTCGGGCATCCAGTGCCATCATACCTATCATAATCCGGCGCCTTGAACTTTGGCGGCAAAGTAACACTCGGAGTTTCAAAGTACTCCGAAATATCAAACCTCTTCGGCCCTTGGAACTTCATGTTTTCAATGTCCTTGGCCATCTTCTGACACATATTGAATAACTCATTCTCCCTATTTGTCTGCGGAGCGCAATACTCTTCAGCGTATTGGCCCTCGTCGAGGTCAATCTCCTCAGCAGGAAGATGAGGTCTATTGGGAGCAGGAAATGCAGAAGGAGTAGGCTGGATGACAGGCGCTCTAGAAGTAGAGGTCTTGTCAGTATTTTGGGATTTTAGCACGGCCATCTCCTCTTTCAACCCCGAGATATCTCGAGACATGTTTCTCAGCATTTCTTGAATAACCAACATGGGATCAGTTATATCAGTCATTTGGTCGGACTCTGGTGAGTTAGGTAACTCAAGGGTAGGGGATAAAGATTCTCTGGATGATAAGGGTGAGTCAAAATGACGGACAAGTCTAGAGACAGAGGAAGGTCTAGACCAGGTAGGTTTGGACTGGTTATCTTTTGATGGAGCGATGGTTGCTCTCTTTCAGAATCCTGATTGGAAATGAACATATTAGATTAAATGGATGATAAGTGAAATAAGACATTTTGAGTAAATAAAGATAAGAGAAAAACAAACACGCTTTTATTGATAAAATTTGAACTGCGATTACAACAGTTGAACTGGTAAAAGAACGGATAGCAAGGCCAAAACAGTGAAATTCTGAACAATAGGATGTTAAGGACAAGATAGATGAAGATTCTCAATCGTCTTTTTTTTCCAACTTAGCCCTCTTAGGTTTACGATTTTCGATGTTCTCCAATAACCACTGATAATACCCCTCGGATACTCCACAATAAGTCTTGCCTCGCAAGCCCCACGATAATCGCATTACTTTATGATCCCAATCTCTATAGATTTCTTCGGCAATATGACGATTGAATTGCACAAGAGGACGATCAGGTGCTGGAATATAAAACTCAGTTCGAAAATCCCCATGCGAACATTCAGTTTGAAATCCTCCGAGCTGACGGAAGATACGGTCTGGGATATAGAATGAGGTTCTCTCCAGACCAAGAAATTGAACAATTCTACTAGCTCGGGTCTGGGTCACGAACTGATGATAAACAGGGAACCACCAAGCAATTTGATCAGCTTGACGGGAAGCTAACCACTCAATCCATTCAGCCTTAGAATAAGAAAAAGTTTTCTGTTCCCATTGGTCAAACTTGGACAAGGTAAAGTCTTTGTTTTGCAAAGGTACATAAATTTGGAGTTTTAAACAGAGCCAAATGTACAAAAGGACTGGGGATCCAGCAAAAGTGGTACGGACTCCATTGACAATGTCATAAAATCCATTTAGGGTTTCTGCAAGCATGGTGGGGATTGGATTACTCCCTTTGGAAATTTGATATACAAAATCCAAAAGTTTAGGGGAAGCATAATGGATATCTTGGGAAAGTAACCATTTGGCGTAAACACACAAAACCAGGGCATGACTACGGCTGGTTTGGAATTCCTTGGTTAGCTTACCAGGTTGAGCAAAAAATTTGACCAATTGCTTAATGGACACACCTTTCTCCCCTAAGATGGATTTAACTGGAACAACTTGAGAAGAGATAAGCTGCTCAAAGATATGATTATAACCTAACTTGGTATCAATTTTGACCAAGGGGCCAGAGCGATCACGGTCCATCAAATAACACCACTCGTCAAAAATGGGGCAGACCTCTTGCATGCCGAATCGAAACACATGGACATCCGGCTGCCAAAAAGTGGCGGCTGCCTTAAGGAGGTTCCAGTCAATCTTATGGGTAGCCAGACGGTAGAAATGGGAAAAGTCATGACCAGAGAAGCTAAGGCGACCACCTCTACGATCAGAAATCCACTCTTTCAACACTTCATTAGACATGATAAATCACCTGATAATCAAGGAAGGTAAATAAAATGATAATGAGGTCGACTCTAAATATTGAGATACAAAAGGAAAGGTATTGACAAAAATCAAATGCTCAAAGGATACAGGTAGGATACAAACAGGGTCAAACTTTTCCATCAATGATCTCGATAGGATCCAAGGGTAAAATATGGATCAAACGGATAGTCACTGGATGATAGATCATGGTCATAAGAATGACAAAGTAAGGTCAAGGACCAGATCTAAAATCTGCGTGATGGATGGATATATTTGATCAACTTAGATAAGCGGCTCTTACTAAGAAGTAGGTCCTGGTCTAAGAATCAAGAAATACCAAGATTGAATTTATCATCAACGAAACAAGATGGAGGCCATGGTCATAATAGTGTCAAAATAGAATCCACTGACCAGGTCCAAATCCGAAAGATGAACTGATACTAATGATAAACTTAGACAAGGAAACCTCACAAGAAGAGTAGGCTCGAGTCTAATAGGATCGACTTTACCATGAAAGAATCAAAAGATAGACCATAGCCACAAGGGTGACAAAGAAAGAACCACATGGCTAGGTCTAAATCTGAAAGAAAAAAAAATGATTGATATGATTGATTGGATTAAATAAGGAACCTCACTAAATAAGTAGGCCCTAATCTAATAATCAATAAATATAAAAATATATATACATGCATACACCCTAACCAGGGGCACCATCACTAGTCTAATTTAGCAGAGTCAAGAAAATCTTGACTCTTGACAGACTGATGAGTGTATTACGACTGCGTCTGCAACCACATGAAGTGAGCTACCCTAATCTATAGATAGGACAAGGCCCCTAACTCTAGGCTCCACAAGTGTAAGTAACACATGTTCGTCCTTATATGCAAACAAGAGGACAATGCAATATATAGAAGGGGTACCGATGTGAGGTCCACCTGGCCGGGTGCATAGTTACTTGTACACTGTGACATAGAGTCCAGTGTACGAACTATGTCCGTTTTACACACGAAGTGTCCAGGTGCTGAGTATACTACTGGTGCGGTGGCACTAGAAGGCGGGTATAGCCCTCACGGCTCCTACTCATAGTATCTCGAATAGGTCATCTGATAGTATATCCAAAGCAAACCATAGCAGAAAATAACCACAAAACAGATAATATATGCATGGATGAAAGTGGTGTGTGAACCCTTGTTTTATTTACGCATTTAATTGGCGCCCCTGGATTCTAATCGATTAAATTCCCATTTATAATGATTTTAGCCCAAAATTCTTCAAAATTAATAAGTAATGGCATTTTTACAGAGTTAGGCAATGTTCCAAGAAGTCCCCAGCAGAGTCGCCAGCCTGTGGACCCCGATCCGAGATAGGCGGCGGTGAGGGATGTGCCCCCACGCGCTAACAGTCCTAGGATCATCCACATGAATGGAGAGCTCTACCAAGGAACTCTCGAAAGAAGAATGCCTCTCACAGCATGAGTGGCGATAAAAAGGTGAGATACCTCTCGATTCGGGGACTAGCCCAGATTCGAGGCGTACCTTAAACAAAGAAGAGTCGCCATCCAAGGAAAAAGGCAAATGGGCCCTGGATCCCATACTATGCTCTGTTGCAACGGATAACCAGAGATTATAAAAGAGGGTTCGTGCCTGGTTACGAATTTGGAAGGTCTAAAGCGCACCTCATCCGCCCAAGTGTAAACACCTGGTCTCTTATGCCATTTATTTAATGATTTTGAAGAGTTTTGAGCAAAAGTCATATGAAATGAGAATCAATATCTCCGAGAAGACGTCTATCTAATCATGCATGTCTCGGAGATGAATTATGATCACACATAAAAGAAATTGAATAAGTGTCACCTAAGCAAAACTAGGTTATAAGTGACATGCCTAATGAGTGTCTAAGTTCTGGTGAACAAACACATGCATGACACACCAAAAAAAAATAAGGTCTGCGCAATAAAGTAAGAAAACACTGCAAAACATAGAAAATGACTCGATACTATACAACCCTAAAACTCTAATCTATACCTAGGCCCGAGTCTTTAGATGATCTGGTGTTCATCCAAAGAAGCCTACGTATCCCCGCCTCCATGAGAATCAAGGCAACGTAGTTCTTCGCACCTATTCTAAGTTATGATGCCTAAGACACCTAGACCTCTATCCTAGACTCGATCTAAAAGACCGGACTAGTTATTAAAGTTTCTTGTACGATTATTTAAATTCCAATGAATTGTAGATTTTAGGACACCCTATATGCCCTAACTGAATACATGTTAGCCCTAGGCTAATGCAAGTGGTTCCTACAACCTATGTGTAACTAGGCTGAGTGTCCTAAGGGAAACAATGGGATCACTAGCGTATCCAAGACCTAGTCATCAGTCGGTGATGTGAATCGCCAACTGACCGGACGGAGGCGCTCCTATAACTCTAGGACAAACCCCTAACTCTAACACAAACACAAACAAACCACACAACACATCAAAGAAAAACTCCTGACTCTAAAACTCTCTATCTAGGACAAACTCCTAACTCTAGAGGAAGATCTTGTTGAAAACAATGTTTTGAAGAAAAAAGGGGTAAAACATTTATTTACAAAGTTTGGCTGGACTTGGGATATGGATCCCAAGCTGCACTACGTACCTCGTGGAAGAGGATCAAGCCAACGTAGTTCGAAAACGAACTCTTTACCTATCAAACACTTACAGCAAATCAACCATTTTTATGTTTTAAGTTTCTAATGTTTTTGAGATTTTTAATGATTTCAATGTTTATGGATTTTTAAAATTTCTGATGCTTTCACCCTTTTGGCCAAAGACCGGAGGGAATATACAAAATAACACCTTAGGGACAAACCCTAGGGTGAATAAGGGAAACTATGCTCTAATAATACCGTTATAAAAGCAAATGAGTCAAAGACTCTCTAATAAGAGCACAAAGGGAGCAACCGAGTCAAAGACTCTCTAATAAAAGCAACTAGAGGATAAATGAGTCAAAGACTTTCTAAAAGAAAATGGAAACACGATTCGAAGATTCTCTAAGAGAGAAGAACACACGAGTCAAAGACTCCACTGACAACAACTAAAGGGTAGATGAGTCAAAGACTCTCTAAAAGAGAAAAGGAAACATGAATTTGCACATTTGGCAGAGGTAAAACACCCCACCGGGCCGGACAGCTACCTAGCCATAGGTTGCAACAAATGTGCAACCCAATACCCATAAGGATAGGGGTATGTTGCCAAGCCGAGTAAGGTGTTCTCCCAAAACCAGACGATGCACAAAGAGGAGGACTAACGAGAGAATGAGACCGGGCGGGTCTCCCAAACACACACAAAGATGGGCTCCAAGTAATCTTATCATTGCCCTTGCAAAGGGGAAGCAAGGCTAAGACAACTAATTGAGAGGATTCTACAAATAAGACCAAGCAGGCCTTCTAATGGCTAATTACCAAAAAAAGAAAAGACAGATGACTCCCTAATAACATCAGTAAAGATCAAATGAGTCAAAGACTCCCCTGATAACATCATCACACAAACGAATGATTCAAAGGCTTTCTAAATGAGGTAAGGCATGCCTCCTATGGGTACACCCTTTATAAAAATCAAAGCAACCTCCTTGAGGTTAAGCTAAAAAAGAGGCTTGCCTCCAAAGGAGGATTGCCTAACGAGACAGAGTATGTCTCCTAGTATAGGTTCTAGTATCTAAAGAAGCCTAAAAGAAATCTAGAAGACTGTGTTAGTCTAAACAAAATAGAGAAGGAAAAGGCTACCAGGTAATCTCAAATTTCCATTCAATTATTATAAAAACAAATCAATTATTAACAAAGTATGATTTACAACTAAAGAGTGTACAATCTGTAAGAATAGCAATCATAAAATGATAAACAACATTAATTAGTCCAGACCAGCCGCTGGATAGCCTAATAAAGTAAAAACAATATCAAACACTTCAATGCCAACCACAAACCCCAATAAAGGGGACTCCAATGAAATCAGATGATGCCAAAGTAATCATCTGATATCATATACACATAATAATATTTCTAATCCCGCCTTGAAATCAGACAGTACTCATGTCGATAAAATCAAATAGAGTAGTCATCTGATTTCCTTCTTCAATTAAATAATTTATTTATATAAAAAATAAGTATGATAAGCTTTCAATATCTAATGACTCTTCAAAACTGTCATTTGGATCAACAAAACAAAACCAATATTAAAACAAAAGAGAACCTCCTATTATTTGCATTGAAGTACAATTACCCATGATTAAAGACCAAAATGAACTCAAAGTGTAGGTCTAACAACCACGTGATTATAGCAGACACATACCAAGTTAAAAACACAAACATCATAGAACCTGGAAAAAATCAAGCAATTTTATCCAACGATCAAAGCAACAGATTTATTTAAATGGCTTTGGCATATCAAAATTACCAACATAACTTGTGATAATAATATTTGACCATTCAATAAATAAAATTTAAACCCAACAAAACAGTTGATTGTCATTCAAAATATGACCCAAATTGATGGATCTAAAAGGAAAATTCAAATTTCTTTTCAAATGTTTCAGTTCTCATAGTCTTATCCTTATTACCATACAAGCCCATTTGGATTGACTTCTTTAGAATTGCTTTAAATATTAAACAAGCTGGGGCAAATGCTTTCTATCATAAAGTATACTTACATTAGAATTATCCCTATACAAGGTCAAAAGAAGAATGAACCAAAATCTCATCTATAGCTGAAATCAGCCATTTTTGAAAACACATATTTTTTTAAACAGATTGAGGCATTCCAAAGATTATAAATCATGGTATACATAGGATTCAAAAATGAAATGGATTAATGTATAATGAAAATTCAGTTACCTACTATTATATTCAAAGTTTCTATACAGAGGATTAACAATATTTTCAACCAAGCAGATCATAACCTTACACCCATTCCAATCAGCTGTAACTCAGGAATATGTATATCCATCAATAAAATCATTCACTAAGTACAACATGCAGTCTACTTTAGCTGATATTATTTTGCAAACTTTCAAAATAGAAATGCTATAATACAGCTGAAATTTGCAGGAATCCGTGGCCAAATCAGTGGCGGTATTGTGCTGAAATCTGAGACTAAATCAGGGACAGATTTGTACGCTAAAACTGTGCTAAAAACTGGGTAACAACAAGGCTGAATCTGTGTTGAATATGGGGGGCCAACGGAGCTGAATCTGTGGTAAAAACAGGGGACAGCAACATGGACTAAACTGTGGACAGAATCGTGCCTCAAACAGGGGCAGAAATGTACAGAAACTGAGGCTAAATTGTGAGCAAAAATGTGCAGAAACTGGGGCTAAATTGTGAGCAAAAATGTGCAGAAACTGGGGCTGCATTGTGAGCAAAAATGTACAGAAACTGGGGCTGCATTGTGAGCTAAAATGTACAGAAACTGGGGCTGCATTGTGATCTAAAATGTACAGAAACTGGGGCTGCATTGTGAGCTAAAATGTACAGAAACTGGGGCTGCATTGTGAGCTAAAATGTACAGAAACTGGGGCTGCATTGTGAGCTAAAATGTACAGAAACTGGGGCTGCATTGTGAGCAAAAATGTACAGAAACTGGGGCTGCATTGACTATCAAAGTCGTGTGATAAGAAAAAATACTTTTCAACACAATTTATCATATCAATCAAATTATGTCCATTCACATGACTATTAAAGCTAATTGAAACCCATATCCTGAACTAATAAGCAATTTCTGGATTCAATAGCAGTTTTATCTAATAAATTGAAACATAAAAGAATTAACCAATCATATACAGATATTAAAATGGAGTACAAATTATATAGATGGCAAAGAGCAAAAGCATCCACTAGCTTTTATTCTTCAAGCTTAATAATCACTCAACATATACTTTCCATTTTTTTTTATGAACCAGCAGTCTGTACAATTTATTCTTCTTCCTGTTATGGCACTTATCAAGACGGATAATGACTATTCTATTCTCAAATGGTCTTCAAGATAACAACAGACTTGGTAGGAGTGAAGAATTTACATGTGTAATTCAAATCATTCTCACGATAGGTAAGAAGTTGTGACTAGATATTTTGAAGAGTAATGAACATCTTTATTTCTAATAGAATATATTTCTGTATAAATCATTCGACTGTAAGGAAATGACAAATGATTAAAATTTAGAACTTTGAAATTCATTTGTATACAAAAGAGTTTTGACTTTAATTCCTTGCATTCAATTTCAAGACAAAATATATACCGGACACACTCTAAAAAATATGAGAATATCAAAGGACAAAGTAACATTTTACACCGGTAAAGGGAAATACTTCATTTCTTCAAACATACAGATCTCTAAAAAAAAAGAATGATATAAAATCATTTCAAAACAATAATGAGGAATGTAGCCTAGGCATTCAAGGCATGCAATCATCACCTGTCCTTTTCAAACTGATATTATGAATTTTAAAACAGAAACAACGTTTCATGTTACTCGAAGAACAGATCTCGAATAAAACCATGCCAACGAAAAAACCAAATGTTTAAAGAAATGCAACATTTATGCACACAATTCCAAGAAATTAATGCCAACAAGACAATTGGCAAGAATTTCAAAGCCGATTATGTCTGAATGAATCATGAAAAATAAAACCGCACATATGAAAATGACCCAAGCATATGAAACAAAAGAAGTCATCTATGTGTTCATCCAGGTCAGAAACTTACAAGAAGAAGAGAAAGAAAGAAAAAAAAATAAAAAATGTGAAGATTTTGGAGGATCTAAACTTCTTATGAAATTCTATAAGAACGACTTTAAGATATTTTGATTAATTTATAACCATGACATATCTTCACACATTTTTTTTTTTTAAAAAAATAAAAATAAAAAATGCCAAACACAGAGGTTGAAACCATTGATACAACTCATTGATTCATTCATTCGTAATCATAAGAAACACAGGTATGAAACTAAGGCTAAAAATAAAACAAGGATTAGCCACAAAATAATTACTCTGAGACATCAAGATTGAAAACATTTTAACAATATAACTCTAATTAAAAGTAATACAACTTTCTTCTTATAGTCATTTAATCAAACAGATTATAAGCCTCCGTAAGCACAAATCAATCGAGTGAAGTAAATACCATCCAATCAAATAAAAGGCTAAGATTAGAGAAAGTAATCATATGATTCATACAAATCTTACAGAGATAATTTAAGATGAAATTTGATGAGAGAAATCGCATTTACCTGATTCAAATACCTCGATCTACCTTTTCTTTTCTTTAGGGATCCCGAAGTTGCTCAATATGTAGATCTGCTTGCAAATGATGTCCTCTTGCTCAAAATCAAATGAAACGCCCAAAACCTTATCCACTAACACTGAGATCTGAATCGGTAACAATTAGATCTACAACATATACGAATAGATCGAGATTTTGACACCTCAGATCTAAGGTTTTAAGGAACAGATCTAAGCTTTTGTGAAAAATAGGTTTCTAAAATGATAACACAGAGAAATCAACAGACTCAAAGAAGAATCAGAGGAAGAACAATAGAAATCTTATGATCAGAACTTGACCGGAGCTGAGCCGGAGATTGATCGGAGAAGAGGAAGTATTGATCGAAAAAAAAAGAGCTTAGATTCTTGTGAGACTAAAAAAAAAAACGTAAATGAGCCGATGAAACAAGGAGCTTGAAGTGAGGATCTAGCCGGAGCTTTGGTATTTTGCCAGAAGGATGATCAGAAAAGAAATCAGGTTAGGGTTTGTAGAAGAAAATTTTTTTTTTCGAATTTGCGAATTTGGGGATTTTTTTCTCTCAAATCTCTCTCTCGATTTTTCTACGAGAAAATGAACAGTGCCCCTATTTTCGTTTTGATTTTTTATATATATAAAACAAATGGGTTGATAAACACACTCCTACTTGATGGGCGCACAATTACTGATGAGGCGCGCCCGCCAATTTTGTCCTATTCGGCTTGGGCGCGCCCATCACAGGATAACTCACCCCTCTTCTCACTTGGACATCCCCTTCAGCAGATAATTCACCCTCCTTTTGATCTACATTGCGCACCTTCTCTCGGCTCGTTCACTGAGCAAACGCGCTCGGATCTCGACGAAACTTTATGGGGATCCCGGTGGGATCTTACCTTAGCTTAGGGTGAATTTTGGGACCCTAATTCATTCATTTGATGGGGTTTTGCACAAAATTGGAAGGTGAAGGGCACGGTCAAAATGGGGTGTCTACAGTATGTTTTTGTTTTTTCAGGGCGGAGTTAATGTCTTCATGTAACTTCCTTCAAGATCAATGAAATGGCATTTTCTCCATATTGTATGCATATCCACCCTCCGGTCCATGCTGTGCGATGGGCTGGAAGGGCAATGGAAGTGAAGGGGTAACATCAAGGATGATCTCCTACATACTACCTTAGAACGGTTCCCATGTAAAAGACCTGTCCTTTTAAAGGACAGGCGGGTCCATCAACTCCGAACTAATCACTTGAGAGAAAGATGGCCTACATACGAATGGGGTACCCAAACACGACATCCCACGAGGGTGTGGTAGAGGTATTCCTTCTCTCCCATCGCTATTATTAGGACTCAAGGTCAGCGCTATCCATATAAAGAAAAATCCATAATGAGATTTCCCCAAGTAACCCACAACCATTAAAGATGGTTGGGGATCATGGAAGAATCATACAAGGGGGGTGGGGTCAAGCTTGACTCTCCAAGAAGCATAAATTTTGTTTAAAAGTTATTACAGATCCAATGTACTGGCCTTAACAAGACCATCCAAAAGTTTGATGGAAAACTCAAAGAATGCGGGAGAAACACTCACCAAGCTATTCCTTCTCTGGGGAAGGCACGGCCCGGCTTGGACGCTCGGAGATGCTTCGTCCCCACCTCTTTCTCTGGTTCCACTGTGATCGCTCCTTCTTGTGGAGCTTCTTCAAGCATAGGCACCTCGGAGTCATGCATCAACTTATTCAGGGGGAAGGATGGGTCAATTTCTAGCACTCGTCGCCGGCACTCCACGAAGGCATCGATTTCAACCGGTACACAGAAAACTGCTGCGGCCATATGGAATTTGCTGGAACCCCGCCATTCTTCTCGGGCCTTGGCCAATTCTTCGGCATGAGCGGTTTGGCCAACGAGCAAATTGTTCTATGCCTAATCCATCCAAAGCTCGGCCAATTTGAGGTTGTCATTGAGCACCTTCACGGTGTCCACGTATGATACGTTCTCTGCCTGGGCCTTCCCTAAGTCCTCTTCCAACTGACGAATGCGTTCATCCATGTGAGAATACTTCTCTCGGAAAGTATCCATCTCGGACTCGTCCTCAAGCATATACTCCAGCATCTTCCTCGCATAACTGTGAGCCTGCAAAAGGTGTTCCAAAAGCAATTAGCAGTTGGTTATGAGCAAAAGGAAGCCCTGGGTTAAAGAGCGCTTATGCAATGTGCTACATGTAGGTAATGTGCAGCCATTGCCCCTCTAGGATAGCTCTCCAACTCGGCCTCATCGCCGGGAAGAGTGGTCATAAGGCCCATCTCCACTCTGACCTGAGGATTCTGAAGACCGCTATCTTCGTCACATATCTTCCAATCTGGTCTGAACACCTCGCCATGCATTTTCAACTGTCGGTTGGATAACTCAATCTGGTTCAAAATCAACTTGGTCATACTGGACCCTTCCACCTGGCTCGGGGTGTCGGATAGGAGAACCGATTGAGTCTTGATGGGCCGAGCGACTTTCCCTTACGAAATACGCGAAGGGGTGGCTTTCTTGGTCGGGGGCTCCCTCTCCTTGACAGGGGAAGGTTTTGCTTTGTTCTTGGCCCCAACCGCACGACCAGAAACACCTAAGGGTACGGACCCCTACGCCACGTTCACCTTCTTCCGTCCCACCGCCATAAACTCGGAAGGAAGCTGTACCAATTCTGAAGAACTCTTCGACGACTCTCCCATAACTTCCTTTCCTTTAATAGGAATGTCTTCGGACGCCATACCTGCGAAAAAAGAACCAAGGAAAGAGATTCAGGAACAAGAACGAGCATCCTACAAAAACTCTAGAAGAAGAAGAGCCTTTAACGAGGAGAGGGGCTCACCATGAATATTAACCGAGCTCTCTCCCACATCCTTGGCCGCCTTGAAGGCTCTCTTCTCCGGAGCGCGGTACAACTTATACTTCTTCAGATTTTTCTCTTCCTTGAATTCGGAAACGTCGATGGGATTCCCGGTTGTGAGTTTTGGTATATCAAACTTATTGAAATATGAGAAATCGGGCAAAATCTTCCTCCTCCACTCGGCGGCGCGTTTCCTGGACCTAGGAAAACTCCAATTTGCATCCGCTGGAGGGGTACTGAAAACAAACTGCTCTTCCCATTTCTTAATAGAAGAGGGCAGGTTAGCAATAATTTTTACTTGGGGACGTTGGGTTAGATACAACCAACCTTCCCTGCTCTTCACTTGAGTACTAAGGGTAAACAAACACCTAAGCAAGGGGAGGGTGACTTTGACCTTCTGCAAATGAGCCTTGGCTACGAAAGCCGAAAGAGTATCCCAACTGTTGGGTACCAATTAGGTGGGTGCTACTCGATAGAACTCTAGAGCTTCGATAATGACCCCTAAAAGAGGAAATTGAATACCTGCCCTAAAGGTCTCTACGTAAAAAGCTACCTCCTCTCTAGAAGCGCCCTCGCACACTCGATCGTCGGGAGTAGGAAGTTGGATCCCGTACCCTGTACGTATCCGGTACTCCTTCCTAATCCTCTCCACCGCCCCCTTTTTTAGGGCGCACCCAATCGACATTACGCCTTCGGGGCGGAGGGTATCACCAGCCATTATGTTGATAATATCTGCCTAGCAGGTGAAGGGGGGGGGGACAGGAAGTTCGGATTGTGTGGCCTCCGAAGATGCTGATCTAGAGACGCTAGAACTATCTTCCAGTTCTTTAGGCAATCGATCGTCTTGAGAGATGCCCCCTTACTGAAATACAAGCGTGACAACCCAAGAGGGGGGTGTGTGAATTGGCTAATTAAAATTTTTGGGCTTAATTAGGTGGAAGATTAAGATTTAATACATTAATTAAGCTCAAGTTAATATCCTAACCCTCGTTCAAATAAACATTAAAATGGAAGCTAGGGTTTAGACATTACTTTATCATGCATTCACTAACCCTTGTTCAATTTAAAACATAAAAACAAATTAGGGTTAGAAATTACCAATCACCACATGTGCAAGAGAAGAAGGAGAAGAAGAGTCATCCACAAGGAACACAAGATTTATAGTGGTTCAGTCTATCACAAGACATACTCCACTGTTCCAAGTTTATCTCCTTGGGATTCTCCACTAAAAATGAAGTTCTTCAATGGAAAACCTCCAAGCCGTCCAAACTCCTTCTCCACTCCAAAGGGGACAAACCCTTTCTGCACGAAACCTTGCGAGGGGACACACCCTCTTACAATGTCTTCACCTTTCTTAACGGGCCAAAGAGAAACCCTCAAATACAATGGATTCACCTTTGTTACCTGGCCGAATCAGAGACCCTATATGAAGAACAAAATAAAATAAAAAAACTTTCAATGCCTCTTGATAGTTGGATTACAACTTTGATAGCTCATAATCACTCCAAAGAAAGATACAAATGTAAAGCCTATGGAGTTCCTCTTGATAAGATGTGAAAATACAAGCTCAAAGAGGTTTTGCTTTTGATTTGAAAAGTTGAAGCTCAAAAGGATAGGATTTGATCTTTTAAAAATGTTCAAAAGCTTGGTTAGAAAGGTTTAGATACTGTATATATAGCCCACAAGAAAATATGACCGTTTGGGGGTAAAACCATAAAAAACTAGGTTGAAAAAGTCAACCTGCGCAAGCCCCAACGGCTAGTTTTCCACGCCGCGGCGGTCGATCGAGGCAAGACGGTCGCCCGCCCTTATCGGGCTCTCTTTTGTAAATTCAAATTTCAAACCGTCGCGGTCAACCGAGCTAGTGGCGGTCGCCCTGCGAGGGCAATCTGTTTAATTTACATTTAAGCTCCAAAATACTATCCCGGTCGACCGAACCATCGCGATCGCCCGCCCAAACCATGACGGATTGTTTCTGTTTCCAGAAACAATTTCGCGGTCGCCTGGCTAACCCCCGATCGACCGGCCCGACTTTGTTCGGAGGATGCTGGAATTCCAGCCATCCTTCTGTGGTCGCCGGGGAAGCCCCGGTCGACCGACCCTACTTGAAATTCCTTTTTAACCCTTAAAATTCAGGGGCTTTGGGCCATGGTCTATGGGCTTTAGTCCTAGGTTTTCAAACACATTTTTGGGTGTGTTGATGATTTCCAAAGATAGAAAAAGTTAAGTATGAAAACCATTTGAAAGTGCATTTAACATAAAATTAAGAGAACTCTAAATATATTCTACAAGTAAAGAACCTTGAATCTTCTTGGAATGTCTTTGCTCATTTGCACTTGCTTGGACTTCTTCAGCTTGTGAGTGAACTTCTTGAACATGTTTGGCTCCTGTGACTTCCTCCAATCTTCAATGCATGTTGAAAGGTACATGAGGTGTCACCATGGCATGTTCAACTCCATGCTTCTTCTTGACACTTGATAGGCAATTTGTGGAATCTTTAATTTGAGCTTCTTGACTTGATCATCTCTAAATGGTGATGTCTCCAATGTAGGTGCAAGCTCTTTGATCATGTGTTTGTGGATCCACAAGCCATGTGTTGAGATGAGTTGTGTAATGGTGATATGACACATCAAAATCCTATATAGAGCACATCTCAGAGCAACACATTAGTCCAGAAATGCTAATCAATTTGAGTTTGCTAGCATCAAAACAAGAAAGAAAAGGTGAATGTTTGAACCCATGGGAACCCTTTGGCTTACATTCTCCCCCTTTTTGATGACGGCAAACAAATTGATTAGGGATGTAGGAGGTATCAAAATAATTGACATATGGAGATTAAATGCTATACCAATAGAGCGTGGCTCCCCCTCACTATATGCACAAGTATAATAACTGAATGTAAAGCATGTGGTGCATATAAAATATGGACTGCGTAATCAATTAAAAAAACTCTCCCTCTTTTGGCAACAACAAAAAGGAAGGATTTTAATAATAAAAGTGCAAACGGTCTGTCAAGGTCAATAATAGCTTATCTAAGCTATGTACCAAGTATATGATATTACATTTAAGCTCTTATGATGCTTAAAAAAGATAAAACACAAGTAAAATGCATGATTAGCCATTTTTTAATCTAAAGAATTTGAAAGTTAAGCACAAGTAATGGGGCAATAGATTTTGTGAGCATATCACAATGATCTATATAAACATGAATATGATACCATTAAGCTTTCCCCTTTGTATTTGTCATTGGTTAAATGTGAAACCTATGTGAGAGGGCATGGCAATACAAATTGGCTATAGATATGACAATAAGAGCATAGCCAATGGATCTTATCATGATGAATGATATATTTACTCTCAAAATCACATGATAAGAGACTACTTCATAGGTAATGAGATGAGCAATTCAAGCACTATCCTATGAAGGAGAGTTCTAGAGAGTTTTCAAACTTTAGAATATGATACTTATCATTGGAAGAGATGAAACCATATGAGTATGCCCAAGATAAGTATAAAGCCTATGAGGATTTGACACTGATGCTTAGGCTAAGGGTACTTGCCATACATGAGAGATGATATAAAACAAGAAGGCATAGGACAAGACACAACTACACTACAAATGGAGTAATGGGGCTCCAAATGAGTGCACTTATCATATGCAATGTGATATACATATTAATCAACTTATGATAAGATGAAAAGGACAGACATTTACATATATTGCTCCCCCTTTGTTAGAGACTCATACAAAGTATGAATCCAAAGGGCTGTCCAACATAGTCACTAAGGGTTTGAGAGGTGAATAATTGAAAAATAACCCTTGGGCTATAATTGCATGATTGCTAGGGGTAATCAAGTGGTATCAAATGAGATGACAACCTAGCAGACCATGCTCCCCCTAACTATGTGCATATCTTGTATATATATATATATATATATATATATATATATATATATATATATATATATGAGAATAGAGTTCCTAAGGTGTCACCTCATATAGCTTATATGAGGTGGCGCTCAAAAAACATAAGGGGCCCACATTTTTGGAGTGATCCAAACCACTCATTTGAAAGGCTCTTAGATAGATATGGTGCTTACTAAAAATCAGGTCCATAGGATCATCCTAACCCTTCCATTTATGGAGGTTAAAAATAGAGAAATTTATGGAGGTTTATACCCATCCATTTCAACCTCCACAAATGGAAGGGTTAGGATGATCCTATGAAGTTCATTTTTTGGGCACACCCTATCTATGTGAGGGCCTATCAAATGAATGCTTTGGATCATCCAAACAAAGTAGGCCCCTTATGTTTTTAAGCGCCACCTCATATAAGCTATATGAGGTGACACCTTAGGAACTCTATTCTCATATATATATATATATATATATATATATATATATATATATATATATATAAGTAACACTTCATAGCACATATGGCTTATCATGGTTAAGATGTTGGCTAGAAGCCAAAGATATTGGATGTATTAATTAAAGTGAAGGTACAATCTCCCTCTTAACTAGTAAGAAGGCTAAAAGCACCAATTGAGTAGCTTTTAACTTTAAGGTTTAACATCTTACCATGTAGCTAATACCATACAAGGGGAATATCACTTATATATAGAGTGCTATAGCTAATCAACCAAAAGCATACCAAGGATAGCAAAATCAAATACACTATCCTAGGACAAGCAACTCTATTCTATTTAGGACAACTAGTTCTAGAAGATTTCCTATAGGGACAAACTAGTTTCCAACTATTAGGGAATGTTCATTTTACTGTTCCCTATTAGCTTTTTGATGTGTTAGTTTCAATTGATTTTGAAAACACATTTCAATTATTTTCCTTTAAAGCCAATTATATATATATATATATATATATATATATATATTTCAATTTTAAGTAAACTTTTGGCTTTCTAGGCATTATCTCATGATTTTGAAGATGTTCATAATTTTAAATGAACTCATGAGATACAAGTTTTAGTGACTCTGAATTTCTCATGTTATTAACTCACTCAAACTCTATAGTGATCTATCTTAAAGATACTCAAGTGAAGATATCTATAGATCACAGACATAGGCATAATGTATATATATATATATATATATATATATATATATATATATATATATATATATATACATTCTTTTAGATTCCATGCCTTTTATTAAAGAGATTTAATGAGTATTACTATTAAATTACTCTCTTTAATGATAGGTTCACATACATTTGTATTTTTCAAAATTTTAAACCATTTTATGTGAACATTATGTAGATCTCATGGATGAAGGGTTATCCATATCACAACATCCATGATTAGTCTACTATGTTTGGACATAAGGAATCATGACAAACATGAGGTACATGGTCCAAACATCTATTCCTACATCCACAAACCACTTTTAAAACAAAGATAGGCATTAAGCACAAAGTGTATAAGCTCTTAGAAAACCAAGATGTGTGGGAGACATATGTTCCCATCACAGAGCATTTTATGCCAACCACCATAATGAGTAAGTGCCCATTCAATGATACTAAATTCTTATGACATTTTCAATTTTACTCAAATGAGTATCATATATTGAATCTAGACGCATTTTCAACTTTCCTAAATAATATATTCTTATATGAACTTAGGGAAAGATCCAAGAATTTTGAGAATATCAAGTGATAAACACATTGGACACATGCATTCCAAAATGAACTATCATGACTAGATAATTTAGTCTAAATTTCAAAGTTCATCTCAGTCATGAGAGGATATCCATTTTAAGCTTTTGGAACACATCTACTTTACCCTATTAAGATTTCTTATACATTTAATGATAATCATTAAGCACACAAGAATGGGTTGAAGGACAACTAAGTGCAAGAAATAGACATATTTACTCACCTAGGGCACAAGAGATGTCTAAGAAAGGATTTTGAGTGGATTTTCTTAGACATGGCTTTTAGCTTCTTAATTTTGCTAGAAATGATACACTAGACAAGTTAAATATTCTAAGATCTAGCAAATGCCAAATTTGTCCAAAATAGAGTTCAAATATGAAAGAAACGAACTTGATAGATTAGGTTGAACTCATGGGCTAATGGTGAGGATGATTTTCATGAACGCACAAACATGGTTTTTACATTGAATTTTCTAATGTGGATTTTCTCTGTGGATGAGTACTAAGTGCATAGTAATATGATTTTGCACTTAGATAGATTTTTCTAAAGCATATGATCATTAAAGCACAAATATAGTCTAAAAATAAATATAACATTATTTTCCTTATAGACTATAGATAATAAATGAAATGATCATTAAGCTCTTATGAACATAGAAATATTCAAGTTAGAATTTCATACTTATGAATATCTATATTTATGAATAACAAGATATATCAATTAAGCTCATGAAAACTAGATACAAAAATATTAATCATGAAATGAAATATCTAGAATGAAAAATTTATATGATATGATAGTTAAGCACAACCCCATATATCAATATATTCAATAAATAGTTTGAATGGGGGACTTTGGAACCCAAATCACTTTGGTTCCACTCAAGTTTGTTTGTGGGAGTGTATCTTTTCTTATCCAAACAAACTTGTTAGATTTCACATATCTAAGCTTACACCTAGATATGTGATGTCCAAATCTACCACAATAAGTACATGAGTAATGATTGGTAGATGAGGAACAAATAGAATCACAAGACTTTGAGATTAAGCAAAGATGCTTATCTTTTTCTTCTTGTAGTCTTTGATTCTTAATAGAGAGTTCTTTTTTTTATTTTTTTAATCTCATTCAATTGAATTTCAAAACATTCTTTTTGATGAGGTAAATTAGTTTTTAATTATTTTTCATTTTCACAAACATGTTTATGTTTTTCATTTAAATCAATTTTTGTGTTTGCAAGGCTTTTATTTTCTTTCTCAAAGGCATTGCATCTTTGAATTAAGTCATTATTTTTATTTATCAAAATTTTGCTCATTTCTTTTCAAACTTTCATTTATTTTCGATTTCAAATTTCAATTTGAATTTTCAAATCGGAAATTGAATGTTTGAAAGAATTTTCTTTTGCAAAGGATTTTTGTGAAGTCTCTTATTGTCCAAAAATTTTATCATTTGAAAAGAGATAACCATTTTTCTCATAAATATTTTCTAATTAAGTCCAAATATCTTTTGCATTGATGCAATTTGAATTTTTGTCAAAAATGTTTGGAGTTAATCCACAACACATTAAAATCATTGCCTCTGAGTTCAAGGAAAATAGTTTTAAATCATTTTTAGTGTATTTCCTTGATAAGAAAAATCCCTCTCAATGATATCTAAGATGTCATAATCTATGGATTTGAGATAGGCTAATATTTTCACTTTCCAAGCTCCATAATTCGTTCCATCAAAGAATGGAGGAATTAGAGTGGATTGCCTCTCTCAAAATCCATTTGTATTGTCACTTGATCTTTTCTCTTATAGATTTTTAAAATTAAAAATATCTTTAAGAACCTGAGCTTTGATACCAAATGAAATGCAAGTGTGACAACCCAAGAGGGGGGGTTTGAATTGGCTAATTAAATTTTTTGGCCTTAATTAGGTAAAAGATTAAGAGTTAATACATTAATTAAGCTCAAGTTAATATCCTAACCCTTGTTCAAATAAACATGATAATGGAAACTAGGGTTTAGAC
This sequence comes from Tasmannia lanceolata, assembly GCF_043159265.1. Lineage (NCBI taxonomy): Eukaryota > Viridiplantae > Streptophyta > Magnoliopsida > Canellales > Winteraceae > Tasmannia > Tasmannia lanceolata. The sequence continues at coordinate 65,585,535 of NW_027518695.1, forward strand.
ATTACTTTATTATGCATTCACTACCCCTTGTTCAATTTAAAATATAAAAATAAGTTAGGGTTAGAAATTACTAATCACCACATGTGCAAGAGAAGAAGGAGAAGAAGAGTCATCCACAAGGAACACAAGATTTATAGTGGTTCGGTCTATCACAAGACCTACTCCACTGTTCCAAGTTTATCTCCTTGGGATTCTCCACTAAAAATGAAGTTCTTCAATGGCAAACCTCCAAGCCGTACAAACTCCTTCTGCACTCCAAAGGGGAGAAACCCTTTCTGCACGAAGCCTTGCGAGGGGACACACCCTCTTACAATGTCTTCACCTTTCTTAATGGGCCGAAGAGTAGACCCTCTCAATGTCTTCACCTTTCTTAACGGGCAGAAGAGAAGACCCTCAAATACAATGGATTCACCTTTGTTACCAAGCCGAATCATAGACCCTCTCTGAAGAACAAAATAAAAAGAAAAACTCTCAATGCCTCTTGATAGGCGGATTACAACTTTGATAGCTCACAATCACTCCAAAGAAAGATACAAATGTAAAGCCTATGGAGTTCCACTTGATAAGATGTGAAAATACAAGCTCAAAGAGGTTTTGCTTTTGATTTGAAACGTTGAAGCTCAAAAGGATAGGTTTTGATCTTTTAAAAATGTTCAAAAGCTTGGTTAGAAAGGTTTAGATACTGTATATATAGCCCACAAGAAAATATGACCGTTTGGGGGTAAAACCATAAAAAACTAGGTTGAAAAAGTCAACCTGCGCAAGCCCCAACGGCTAGTTTTCCACACCGCGGTGGTCGATCGAGGCACGATGGTCGCCCGCCCTTATCGGGCTCTCTTTTGTAAATTCAAATTTCAAACCGTCGCGGTCAACCGAGCTAGTGGCGGTCGCCCTGCGAGGGCAATCTGTTTAATTTATATTTAAGCTCCAAAATACTATCCCGGTCGACCGAACCATTGCGATCGCCCGCCCAAACCATGACGGATTGTTTCTGTTTCCAGAAACAATTTCGCGGTCGCCTGGCTAACCCCCGGTCGACCGGCCTGACTTTGTTCGGAGGATGCTGGAATTCCAGCCATCCTTCCACGGTCGCCCGGAAAGCCCCGGTTGACCGGCCCTGCTTGAAATTCCTTTTCAACCTTTAAAATTCAGGGGCTTTGGGCCATGGTCTATGGGCTTTAGTCGTAGGCTTTCAAACAAATTTTTGGGTGTGTTGATGATTTCCAAAAATATAAAAAGTTAAGTAAGAAAATCATTTGAAAACTTTTTGAACGTTCATTTAACATAAAATCAAGAGGACTCTAAATACATTCTACAAGTAAAGAACCTTGAGTCTTCTTGGAATGTCTTTGCTCATTTGCACTTTCTTGGACTTCTTCAGCTTGTGAGTGAACTTCTTGAACATGTTTGGCTCTTGTGACTTCCTCCAATCTTCAATGCATTTGAAAGGTACATGAGGTGTCACCATGGCATGTTCAACTCCAAGCTTCTTCTTGACACTTGATAGGCAACTTGTGGAATCTTTAATTTGAGCTTCTTGACTTGATCATCTCTAAATGGTGATGTCTCCAATGTAGGTGCAAGCTCTTTGATATTGTGTGTGTGGATCCACAAGTCATGTGTTGAGATGAGTTGTGTAATGGCGATATGACATATCAAAATCCTGTATAGAGCACAACATCTCAAAGCATCACATTAGTCCATAAATGCTAATCAATTTGAGTTTGCTAGCATCAAAACAAGAAGGAAAATGTGAATGTTTGAACCCATGGGAACCCTTGGGCTTACACTTACCCTTAATCAACCTCCTTCTCGTACCCCTAAATTCTTTGGTTTGACCCTCTCTACCACTACTACTGACTCATTAGAAGGATTATGGAAATCGCTTGTGTCAGACAGTACTAAAGAATAAGATTGGAAATTTATTAAACCAGAGAGTGCGGCACTTACTGGAAAAGATGAAAGAAAAGAACAAGGATTGAATTTGAATCGACGACAAGTGAATCTCCCTAAACTGATTGGAAAAACGGCAAAGGAAAGCGCCCGGTGGAAAATCGCTTTTTCAAAAACCCTAGTTCTCCTCGAAGAAGATGAGGAAGATGAAGAGAGCATTTCTGGAAATGCCTTTAAGTCAAGGTTCTCACACGTGTAAATTAGCATATCCATCCCTCCGATTGGATGGGAAGTTCACACGTGGCGAGATTACAAGAATTTGAGGAAATTGTCACAATCAAAGCGCCATTTCATTATGAAAAGACGCATATACCCCTACCACAAACTTCTGGAACAAGCTACTCTCACGATTTTCCCACCAAAAGAAAGTAGAATGCCATTAAAAAATCCGCCCTCGCTCTCCAAGTCTTTCCCATTCCATTCTCAGATGGAGAAGGGATCTGGTGGAGCAAAAGGGGTCAGATTTCAAAGGAATAGTCCACCGGTGCCCTCCAATTCCCTCCCATTCCATTCGAGGACGGAGAAGGGATCTGGTCAAACAAAAGGGGTCGGATTTCAAAGGAATAGTTCGCCCGTGCCCTCCAATTCCCTCCCATTCCATCCGAGGATGGGGAAGGGATCTGATCAAGCAAAAGGGGTCGGATTTCAAAGGAATAATCCGCCCGTGCCCTCCAATTCCCTCCCATTCCATTCAAGGACGGAGAAGGGATCTGGTCAAGCAAAAGGGGTCGGATTTCAAAACAATAGTCCGTCTGTGCTCTCCAATTCTTTCCCATTCCATTCCAGGACAGAGAAGGGATCTGGTCGAGCAAAAGGGGCCAGCTTTCAAAAGAATAGTCCGCCCGTGCCCTCCAATTCTTTCCCATTCCATTCCAGGATGGAGAAGGGATCTGGTTGAGCCAGAGGTGTTGGATTTCAAAAGAATAGTCCACCCGTGCCCTCTAATTCTTTGATTCTATTCCCTGACGAAGAAGAGATCTGGTCAAGCAAAAGGGGTCGAATAAGGTGTCAAGCAGAAATTATGAAGTTAAAAACCTACGCCCCCGGGATTGACGAAGCAGCAAAACATCACTCAACGTTCCCTTACCAACGATATTTCTTTATCCCAGTTGGGCGGTTACAAAAACGTGTGCCTGTTCTATCTATACGGGCCAGCAAAAAAATAAGAATGAATTACAGAAACATGAACATAAAGAGTTGAAGAAAGTTCTGTTCATAAAAAGAGGTTATGGCTCTCCGGCCTACAAAAGTTTGGCTCAAAAAGTCCTATTCAACTTGCTGGCCCGCTGGCCCCATCACATGACGGCCCCTTAGGCCCCTCCCATCATCTTAAAAAAGAAAGAAAGAAGAAGATAAAGGAAGAGAAAAGGCCCTTAACCTACATGGCCTTAAAACATAAACATTCTTTTCAAAAACAGGAGCTTGACCGCTGAAGTGCCGGCCACCAAGTCCCTCCCCCGAACTCAATCCGACCAGCTGTTCGGAGAATTCTCTTCATCGGAGAGGTCCTCGCTATCTTCCCTCCCCTCCAAAGAACTCTCAAGGAGGGGATCCACCTCGTATTATTCCAGCTGCTCATTCAGTTCACCGATGCTTTCCCTCAACAGGTGATTAACCACCCAAAGACTTCCTAGCTCCTCGCTCATCTTCAGAACTCGGTCACAAAGCTCTATTTCTTGGTGATGCACATAGGAAAAGAACATGTGCATTTTGGCAATATAGGCTTTTGAAGATTCACCCTCTCAGGGTGGTGAAGGGAGGCGACAAGGAGGAAAGCCAGAAGGGGGACTCTATTCCTTCTTGGCCCTTTTATAACACATCAGATCTTGATCGAACTTTGAGTCACTCGGTGAACTCCCCTCTATGACAATGGGAGCCTTCCCTTTGTTAGCCGAGGAGGGGCAGCCTACAAGCTTCGACATCTCTTTCAAAAAGGAAACAGGTGAGAGAGAAAGAAAAAGAAAAAAGCTTCTCTCCTTATAAATTGGAATAAAACTCTTGAGCTGCTGAAAGATGCGATGCGCTCTACACGTGTCCCTCTCTTATAGGACAGTGAACAGGTGGTTCATAATTACATTGGAACCCTTCGAGAGGATGCAGTCAAATAAATGTCCCACCCCCTCGAATTCCAAGATCCTCATAATTACTGAAGGCGCTAGATTCGGTGACCGGATACAAGATGTTACTCCCTTGGTCCATTCAATGGACCAAAGGAGTAGGTCCATTGAATGTATCCATTCTAGCATAAACTTCCTCCATTATGTATCCATTTAGGAATACACTCTTGACATCCATTTGATATAGCTTGAGTCCTTTATAGCAAGCAAATGCAAGAAGCATCCTAATGGCCTCTAACCGGGCTACGGGTGCAAAGGTTTCATCATAATCGATTCCTTCTTCTTGATTGTAACCGTGGGCTACCAATCGAGTTTTGTTCCTTTGAATGTCCCATTGTTCATACAACTTATTTCTATAGACCCATCTAGTGCCAATCACATGATGGTCTCTAAGTCTAGGAACTAATTTCCAAACTTTATTTCTTTCGAATTGATTTAGCTCCTCTTGCATGACAATAATCCAAAAATCATCTTTCTCCGCCTCATCTATACTCTTAGGCTCTATATGTGACAAGAATGCAGTAAACTCACACACATTTCTATACTGAGACCTTGTTTTGACTCCTTGAGAGGTATCACCGATGATTTGGGTACTTGGGTGACCGGATAGAATCCATTTCCTTTTCCCTTGATCATCAACCTCTTCAGGAGGACTTTCTAGCTCTAGTGTTTCTAAGATTTCGCTAATATTATCAACAGGCACTTCATTTTCAATTTTGTTTTGGTTTCTGTTTCAGGGAGTAACCTCATAATCTTCATCATCATGTGATCTTTTCATTTCTTCACTAAGTTCATCAAATTTCACATGGATGACTTCTTCAACACATAGTGTTCTTCTATTGAATACTCTATATGATTTACTTCTAGTAGAGTATCCAAGGAAAATACCTTCATCGGATTTGACATCAAATTTGTAAAAGTTATCTTTTATATTCAAGATATAACACTTACATCCAAACACCTTAAAATATTTAATATTAGGCTTTCTATAATTCCAAAGCTTATAAGGTGTTTTGTGAGTGTGAGGCCTAATCATGACTCTATTAATGACATAGCAAGCCGTGTTAACGGCTTCCGCCCAAAAGATTCTAGTCACATTTTCGTCATGAAGCATAGACCTAGCCATTTCTTGAAGAACCCTATTTTTTCTCTCCACTACACCATTTTGTTGTGGGGTTCTAGGTGTTGAAAAATTATGATCAATTCCATGTTCTTTGCAATATGAACTAAAGTGAATGTTTTCAAATTCGGTTCCATGATCACTCCTAATTTTTGAAATCTTGCAACATTTTTCATCTTGTAATCTATTGCATAAAGTACAAAATTTTTCAAACGTTTCATCTTTGGATGCAAGAAAACAAACCCAAGTAAATCGAGAAAAATCATCAACAATCACAAACACATACCTTCTAGCATTAAGACTACATGTTTTTATGGGACCAAACAAATCCATATGCAATAATTGTAATGGTCTAGAAGTAGATATGATATGCTTGGGTTTAAATGATTTTTTTTGTTGTTTACCAAGTTGACAACCTCTACATACACTATCATTCTCATATTTCAACTTGGGTAAACCTTTCACAATTTCTTTTGAAGCAAGCCTCGACATTAGATCCATATTCGCATGTCCTAGCCTTTTGTGCCAAATCCATGAATTATCTTTCGCAGAGGAAAGACATTTCACGTCTTGGTCATCTAGCTCTTCTAGGACCAATGAATATAGGCTTCCGTCTCTAGCCGCTGTAAATTTAATTTTACTCTCAGTTTCTTTCTTAACTATGCACTTATTGTTTTTACACAAAACTTCACAATTAACATCGCATAGTTGGCTAATACTTAATAAATTTTGATGTAGGCCTTCAACAAGAAATTTTTTTTTATCCTAAGACCTTTGAATTTAATAGCACCTGTCCTAATGATTTTTCCTTTGCCATTGTCTCCAAAGGTGACATGTCCTTGATTTCCCATGACAATGCTTGAGAATTTGGTGGGGTCTCCAGTCATGTGCCTTTAGCATCCACTGTCCAGGTACCATCTATCCGTTGTGGCTCTTGAGCTCAAGCACCCCTACAAAAAGGATTTAAGTCTTGCCCTTAGGGACCCAAGCTTTGTTGGGTCCTCCACTGTTAGTATCAATAGACTTATCCTTTCTTACCGAAACAAGGTTAGATGATTTTCTCAATCTATATTGATAATTATAATGTCCAAGTTTTCTACAATAATAACATGTAGGAGAGAAAGTGTTAAAATTCTTGTAAGGGGTTTTGGACTTAACAAACTTGGTTTTATGAGCAACCTTCTTTTGGGAATCTTGGTAACCAAGACCTTGCTTCCCAATAGAAGCCCTGCTTGCCAAAATCTCATCAAGTTTGCCCTTTCCACAAGCATGTCTAAGAATAAGTTTTTCATTTTCATATTCAAGTTTCTTATTCTCATCACATATTTCTTCAATATCAATATACAATTTTTCATTTTCTTCTTTTAAATGATCAAACTTACACTTCAAGTTTTCATATTTTCTTTTAAGCAGGATGTTTTTCATGAAGAGTTTATCATTTAGAGAAGATTTTTTATCAAGCTCATTCTTCAAGTTTCCAAAGTCCTTGGTTATATTTTCAAGTGACTTCTTTAATTTTTGGTTCTTGGAAACTTCAAGAAGTAGTGCTTTGTTGACCTTTTGACAGGTATCTATTAATTCATTCATGGTAGGTTGTTCATTTTCATTATCACTTTCACTACCACTACTATTATCACTATCACTACTTTGAACAAAAGAGTATAAGATTTGACTTACATTGAGTTTGGAGGAATCACTTGCCATGTAGCACACAAAGTTGGATTTCTTGTCTCCACTTGATTTGCTCTCTGATGTGTCGCTCAGGCCATCCTAATTAGCACTAAAACTCTTCTTCTTCTTGTTATCTTTTCCTTTTCTTCTATCTTCCTTCTTCTTTAATAATGGACAGTGAGTACGAATGCGTCCCTCTTTACCATATTCGAAACACCGAATATGATCATCATCATTATCTCTTCTTCTTCTGTCTTTATCTCTCTTTGGGGAGGTGCTTCTTCTTGAGCTCCTATTTTTCTGATTGAATTTCCCAAACCTCGAGATCCGTTTGGAGAGGAGAGCTATTTCCGAAGTTAGGTTTTCCATACTTAGCTCTCTCTCACTGTCATCTTCTTCGCTTTCCACCATGGCTTTGAAAGCCATATCCTTCTTCCTAGATTCTTCCTTCTTTCCTTTTCTTTTGCTTTCCCTCTTCTTCATCTTCATCTCATGAGTGATGATGTTACCCATGAGGTCATTTAGTTCAAGGGTATCCAAGTCTTTTGATTGCTCTATGACCATGATCATTGGATCCCATGAGTCAGGAAAGCATCTTAGGAGCCTTTGGACCAGTTCATAATTTATTTAGGTTTTTCCTAAAGCATTCAACTCATTTACAATATTAGTAAACCTTGTGAACATGTTGGAGATAGATTCTCCTTCATGCATCTCAAAAGCTTCAAAATCACTAATAAGCATATTTACTTTAGATTTCTTCACTTGAGTTGTCCCTTCATGGGTTGTCTCAAGTGAGGTCCAAATTTCCCTCGCCATCTTACAAGTTGAGACTCTATTGAATTTCTCAGGAGAAAGAGCACAAAATAGTAGTGTTACTCCCTTGGCATCAAATGTAGCCTTTCTCTTGTCGGTGGGACTCCATTCCTTCTTATCCGTTGTGGGTTCAATGTACCCATCTTGGACTAACTCCCAAATTTCAAAATCTACGGATTTTAAATAAAAGGCCATTCTAATTTTCTAATACCCGTAGTTTAGTCCATTAAAATACGGAGGTCTATTTGAGGCATGACCCTCAATATACCCCGAGGGGGTTACCAGAGGAGGAAGGGGATTAGATGAGGATGGAGGAGGATCTGTTGCCATTAGGGTTGCAACTTAGGTTGGGCGGGTCGGGTTTTCTAAAACCCTACTCTACCCGAGAAACTACTTCAGGCCGGGTCGGGTCGGGTATTTTTTTGGAAAACCCAGGATTCTTAAACCCGGCCCTACTCGAGATAGTTTCTCGGGCCGGGTCAAGTTTTTTCATAGCATCGCCTTTGGCTTTATACAAAATTATTTTTTTGATGATGGTAGTTCACTTAAACGGTTTAAGTGTATTGATGTAGCATTTCACTTGAACGGTATAAGTGTATCAAAAAGGACATCAATTCACTAATTTTTTAAAGCAATATCACAAAGGTAGCAACTAGAGAACCTACAACAAACAAAATACTTGACAAAGGAAACTAACAAGTAGCACAAAGGAGACTGACGAATAACTAATAAGCAGTATAACTGATGAAAGATGACAGATTACATACATAGCAGTATAGCACAACACTGACAAAGTCCAAAGGTCCTGTTTGTTTTGGATTTTCATAACAGTTTGTGAATTTATTGGACTCAAAGTTAAACATAAATTTGTGTCCAAAAATAAGTTTTTGGACTCAAATCACTTCTCAAAATCCAAAATAAATATCAACAGCTCCTTCCATGAAAAATCGTCCCAAAACCGTCTTTTCACTCTACAAACTTCACCAAAAGGATATCAAAAAACTGAAAAACTTACAAACCGTCGAATCTTAGGGAAAGAAAGCCAAGAATATGAAAATCCGCAGAGAAAAGATGAGAATATCTGTAGATTTACTCTTGTTCTTTCCGTATGCTTCTTCCCTACAATAAATTCAACAAAAATCAGTATTTTCCCCTCTTCAAACGTCAATAAAAGGGGCAAAAAACTGAAATACTTCCTAACCTTTAAATCTTAGCAAAAGAAATGGAGGAATCTGAAATCCACGTCAAGAATCTCAGAAAAATCTGTGAATCTCAGACATTACTTCGTTTGAAAAAGATTTCTCTGAGATTTTTAGGGTTTTCAAGGAGGAAGAGAACTGAGAACTCGAATAGCGAAAACACTTCGATCTTTGGCTATCTGTATTCGTGATGGTGGAAGATGAGTGCCAAGAATATCTGAGTCCCAAAGAGAGAAAATGGGAAAATGGCAAAGTCGGAGAGAGTTCAGAGAAGAGGGAATGAAAAGTTAGGGTTAGAACTTAGAACACTTTTTTCTATTTGGTATTTTATTTAACTTATAATAATATAAAAAAAGTGCAAAAGCAGCAAAACTTCGGGTAAGGAATTCGGGTCGGGCTTTTCACACTTAAAACCAACCCGACCCGAGAATCAACCGGGTTTTGAAAAGTGAAACCCGGTCCTACCCTTTACCCGACATCTTTAAACCCAGCCCTGCCCTTTTTCGGGTCGGGTTGATGCGGGCCGGGTAAAACCCAGCCCAAGTTGCAACCCTAGTTGCCATGGATCTTTCTCTTGTAGATTTTAGGATCTAAAATCTCTATTAAGAGCCTTTAGCTTTGATACCAAGTGAAATCCCAAAGGGCAACAACCAAGAGGGGGGTGAATTGGTGTTTTCAAATTTTTATTTGCAAAGCTAGGGCAAGTGAGTTTAGCCTAATTAGTTCTAACCCTTGTTCAAGTATATTCAAAGTAGAAGGGAAAGAGAATACGAACACCGTAAGAGAGAAGGGAAAGAGTAAGGAGACCACACGATGATTTATAGTGGTTTGGTCACAACTTGACCTACTCCACTACCCAAGTACTTCGCCTTTCCATGGGATTTTCTCCACTATGGTGAGTCTCCTTGACGCTGTCTCACAAAGCGTATACAATATTCACCACCTTGACAAGGGGAAATACCCTTATATTACAAATCTACCTCCAAAGATGTTCTTCTTTGTTGCACTCCGACCTTGAAGCAAGAAACTCCTCTTTGCAACCTCATATACAAATGAAAGAAAGAAGGAAAAATGAAGAACACTCAAGCCTCTTACAGGCGTATACAACTCTCAAAGCTCACAAGACTCCCAATGATTGAAATTAAAAGCTTAGGGAGAACCTCTTGGCAAGAAGTGAATGCAACTTTAAATGCTCAAGAGATTTGAAGAAGAATCCTTTTGATTTTCAAGAGAAAGCTCTAAGTTTGATTTTCTAATATTCAAAAGGTTGTAATGAGGGTGTTTGTTGGGGTTTAAATAGCCCTAGTTCATTTGGAAAGAACCAAGGGCAAAACTGTAATAAAACTGGGTGGTTGCACCTACCCACTGCAGACCCCAACGGCTAATTTGCGATACCGTCGCGGTCGACCGAGCTACGGTGGTCGCCCGCCCTTATCGGGCACCTCTTTGTATTTTCAAAATCTTTATCGCAGCGGTCGACCGAGGTCAACGCGCGGTCGCCCGCAGAGGGCTACCTGTTTGAAAAATATTTTGGCTTGAAAAAGGCTTATGCGGTCGACCAGACCATAGCAGTCGCGCTCCATCGGGAAACCGTTTCTAAAAAAATATTTTGCCTTAAAACGTTTTACGGTCGACCGAGGGGGGTCGCGGTCGACCTCCAATACCCATCTGGATGGTTTCTGGATTTTCAAAAATGAGTCTGCGGTCGACCGTATTATCCCGGTCGACTAGCCCGATAAATTTCGAGATGCCCTAGAATTCCAGGTTCCATCCCGCATTCGCCCGGCCTATCCCTGTCGACCGGCCCTGTGTTAAAAATCTAGTTTTAAAATATTTGTTTGAGGGACTTTGGGCCATGGTCTTTGGGCTTTAATCATGTGTTTTCAAATACAATAATGCACTTAGAAAAATGGTTTTAAAGATGATTTTAAAACATCAAAACATGCAAACACAAAATGCCAAGAGGACTCCCATGTATTCTAAAAACTATAACCTTGGGTCTTCTTGATCTTCAATCTTGTTGGGCGCTTGCATGATCTTCTCCTTGTCTTGAGATAGTCTTCGAACATGTTCTTTCACTTGTGCTTCCCTTGATTGTTCAATACACCATACGGCTTGAAGGGAGACTACCAAGACTTGACTTTAAGACTGGCCCTTGTTTTTCTTGCTCCAAGTGTTAACATGAATGAACCTTATCTTAATCACAACACTAGAGCAACCATTAGCAAAATACCATCAATTTGGGTTTGTTGATCATCAAAACAAGAGAGGGATGTACCCTTGGGCTTACAATTTCAATATTGACCCCTTAGTTGTGCTTAAACTTGCTTAACTTTCCTTTTTGGACTGATGCCGAAAGGGGGAGAAATTTTGAGATTGATTCGTAATCCTTATGCCATATGCATTACTTTATATTGTCATATTACACTTGTGCATATGCTTAGGGGGAGGATATATACTTTATTTGTTCATATATTTCTTATAGAGGTTCCTCCTGCCTCCTATTCAATTTGAGTTTGTCACCATTAAAAATGGGGAGATTGTAACCCCAAGGGTTTTCCCAATGGTGTCTCACACCCTCACCTTTGTTTTAATGATTAACAAATGCAAACTGATTAGCTTCTAAGGATTAATATGTTTCCTTGAGTGTTTTTCTTGAACAGAGATACCATTGTAGAGGAACAAACCAGATACATAAGTAGTACACAATCCATGACTTCGAAGATCCACTTAGACACACCTTAGAATAACTCAAGTTTGATGGGAGCAACTCCAAAATGACATTCTATACAAGATCCTACAAGATGGAGTTCAAATTCAAAGATCTCAAATAAGTCAAGCATCAATCAGAGCTTAATGAAGATCATGTGCAAAGAAGAACCCAAGAGAGGGCCTCCATTCTAGGTTGTATTTCTAACACGCTTGAGGTGTCTTAATCATGGCAATCACTCTTTAAGACACTTAGAATAGTGTATTTTTGGTCTTAAAGTCAAAGTCCCCACAGTTGAAAAACATTCCCAAATTTTATAATTGGAAAGTGCAGATTTTTCAATTGGCGGTCGACCGACCCACTACCCCGGTCGACCAAGACCTTATAATCCGAGAAAAATTTAAACGATCAGAAATTTAATATCAATCTTCATGGATCAAATAATGCAGCACCTGTAAACTTGCTTCCATTGAAAGTAGATTATGCAGATGACCAACTCTCCCTCCTTGATAATGCAATTATAGAACATCAATTTAATTATGATTCAATTTAATTGATAAGAAAAATAGTTCACGACACAGAAGATAGACGAAAAATTTGACGTACTAATAGACTACTAGCAGAATGTCAAGATACCATCTCTTATATCCTGGTCAGCATTACTTTGGGTTGTAATTCCCATGAAATGCAGGTTAAAATAATACCTGGAAAACTCTACAAGCCTTTTTCAGTCCCTTGGATGGTGATCTCGGTGTTGTATTTCCAATCTTTTTGACAAAAGATAAAATAAAAAAAAGACAGAAGTAAGAAAAAATATTGTATCCAAGAATAGATTGGAAGCACATTCGATTTATTTCTACTAGCCTGAGGAAGAAGAGTGCCATTATCAATATTGAGTAGCATCCCAGTTTCAGGTTCAACTTCAAATAAATTTGCACGATTTTCGTCATGGAAAAAGATAAGCTTGGCTTGCAGCTGTAAATAGTGAACAGAATCAAGAGGTTGCTAAGATATAGTCATAGGTTGTTGAGGCCAAATACCTATGGGAAGGCATGCATATTATTGTTGGTGATGTGTTTCAAATTTGTATTTTATAAATTAAATTATATATTATGTAATATTGTAAAATAAAAATTGAGTCTTTCTATTTCCAAAAAGATCTCATTCTTTGAACTTTCAACCTTAGGGCTTCTAATTTATGGGGCTTTAATGGTGACTTTTCAAGTTTGTTGCAACTCCAAAATCTTGGGTTGGATAAATGAATGAGTTAAACTAATGAATCTATTTAATGGTTCACATTAATAGATTCATGATAGCTATGACTCTTTGTGAGAAACTCTTCATATCCCCCTTTAGATTACCCATTAATTGTGACCTTTGGATTTGAGTGCTCTTATTATTGGTGACTCTAAAATTTAGAAGATTCAATGTACATGGAGATTCATGCATGACTCTTGGATTAAGAATCCATGCATGACCCTTGGAATTTTGTGATTCCATGAATAGTCACATTGAATGGGTTGTTTCTTCAAGGAGTCTCTTGATTTTGCAAAGAGACCTTTGGGTTGCTATTTGAACTCTATAAATTGAGTATATTTTCAGAAAAAGATATTAGAACAAAATCTTGTTTTCACTTGAATTTTGTTGAGTCTTGTTTTTGCAGAGAGTCAAAGAGATGAACACAAGGATTTTATAGTGGTTCGGGGCAAGCTCTACGTCCACTCTTCCAAGTTTGGCTTCTTGGGAATTTTCACTATATGATCCTCCTTTCTTACCGGGCCGGATCAATGAACCCTTTTACAATGCGATTCACTTTTCTTAGCGGGCCGAATCGGAGACCCTCTATAAAACACTCGATTCTCCTCTCTTAACGGGCCGAATCGAAGACCTTCTCTCTACAAGCTTGATTCTCCTTTCTTATATTTGAAAGGGCTAGTATCAGAGCGAAAGGCTCTTATATAGATTTCACTTGCTATCAGAGCTAAAGGCACTTATATAGATTTTTGTACTATACAATTTTTTCAAAAGAAAAGATCTATATTGGCAACCTAATGGCATCTAGGCTTCCATGTTTTGAAAGAACCGATTATGGATCTTGGTTGATCCGTATGAAGTCATATCTTAAGAATCTAGATAGGGATCTTCTGAAAGTAATTGAAAATGGTTTTGTTCTAAATTCTAAATCTAGAAGAATTAGTGACCATGATAAGAAGTTGTTTTCATTGAATTCAAAAGCAATGATTGCACTATCTTGTTCTTTACCATATGACATATTTGAAAATATTTCATCTTGCAAAAAGGCCAAAGAAATTTGGACTAGACTTGAATATTTATCCAGGAACTAGGGTGGCACCTTAAAATTTTATTAATATAAAAATTTATTACAAGAGGAGAACATAGAACCTTGCCTCTAACACACCAAGATATAATGAAAAAAATTGTGTACAATTACATTCTAAAGTACAAATTGGAAATTACAACTTAAAAATTCAAAGTCATGATCAATCTTCAGGCGACTCGGTTGAGTCATCTAATTCTCTTCCGCCTTGCACTCTAATATCTGCATCGAACCAGTCATTGAGGCACACGCATACCTCTAATGTTTTTGGTGACATTCTGGTCTGTCATCTAAGACCCTTTTACCTGCACTAAAAGCAAACTTTGATGCTACTGAGGACACCGGGGGTAAGTATATTACGTGTCATGGCGGATAGTTTTGGATATTTTTTTTTTCGTGTTCTTTCCACCATGTCAAAATATCAAAACTCTCTCATTCTTCTGAACTAAGGAAGCTTGAATAATCATTTTCCAAATATAAAGATAGCTCATCGGAAGATGTACCACCACTATGTTTTGGTCTTTTTTGGTTTAGTAGTATCAAGAGTGGGTTATTTCATGGTTAAAAGTGTCATGCCCCCAAGCCACTCACACGCATTCATGTACATATTCACAACACAAGGCTTAGGGGTGAGACAGCGCCGTACGCCTGCAAAGCAAGCTTCACAAGCATACAAGGCTAGCATAGCAATAATCAAAACCATCTGCCATAATCTAATTAACTAAATTCAAATGTCTTACATCAAACCTTTATTAAATCTCAATCACTAAAAGCCTCTCATCTGACCCATAATCCTCAATAGTAAAATAACGAAATCAAATAACATAATCTCAGTAGTCCTAAACAATACTCATTGTCTAAATAATATAAAAATACTAGAAACTAACGATAGCCAAATATCAGGGTCGCTCCTCCGCCTCCTCGCCAATTCCACGAGGATCAAACTCTGAAAATAATAAACCACTGTCAGCTGAAAAGCTTAGTACATAATAACGCACTACAAGAGCGGGATCATTGCATGCTACAAAGAAAAGTTCACAATAGGGTGAAAGGTATCACTCACAAATGAAGAAATTTTCACAACTTCAATAGGGAACAAAAGGTTCATAGAAGCATACGTCAAATGTCACGTCATAGGTCACTCAAAAGGTCACTGAAGGGATCCATATAGGTTCGTAACCACCCTAAGATCATCGGCTTAGTTAAAAAAGAAAGCTATTGTAACCCCGACTGCTAACGGGTCCAAAAAGCGAGTTATTGCTTACACCGACTGCCCACGGTGTTAGAACTAGTTCCTAGGTTCATATACCTGTCGACATGGCCAACGTTTATCCCCCATTGGCGGGATCATAGTTCTTATGTTCATATATAGCCCAAAGCCTATGCCCCTCTGATGGGGTCTTTTTTTGAGTTCATATAATCTAAGCCTCTCAATAGGTGTTCAAAGTTTACTTGGTTCAAAAGAAGGTGTTCAGAGTTCAAAGCAAGTATTTTAACTTGGTTTCAAAATGGTTTCACAATATCAATAAGTAAGTATTCCAAAGATGCACAAATATAAGGAAACAAAGGAGGTTGAGGATGCAAGATCCAAATAAATATCTGAAGTTCTGTTCCAAGGTTCATATGCTCAAAAGAGGAAACTATGATCAAAAGGCAAGATATCGAATAGTAACCCACAACACTGAAGTAGTATGAAATTACGTACCTTAAAATCGAACTACTTCCCTTTTTATAATCACCCACAATCAAAAGTACGAATATTTCCATGACTCTTATCGCTAATTTCACTCCTATTAGGCATATCCATATCCCTACTAACACGAGACACCCTTTGGTGCCTCTTCAGGAAAGAATTGGCGAAACGCCCTAGGGTTCTTCTTAGTATTTTGGGATTCTCATCATTATAAAGCTTTCAAAACCTCTTGTAACCATTTTTAACAGAAAGATGACGTTTTCGGTATACCCGTAGAGTACAAGAACGTCGAAAACGGACAAGAAACGAATAAGTTATGAATTTCCGAAGTTTTGGAAAAATTGTTGTGCCGGCCATCCGAGAATGAAGGACTTCCGAGATTACGGAAGTCCGAGAATTGTGGACGTCCGAGGATCTACTATCGCCAAACGAGGTAATCACGGACGTCCGCCCCACGCGCGAACCAAGATTTCTCCAAAATGCAAATTTTCACCATTTTTGCACTAAAACGGCCATAACTCCTTCGCTTGACATCCGATTTGCGCGTGGTTGGATCCGTTGGACTCTTATCGACGAGAGGAATCCATCTAATCTAACTCTACGCTAAAAAATCCTCAAATAATAAGGTTTCTATGGACACAAACAAATTGATCTTGAGTTCATTGGGGTTCAACACGAAACGAATCCCAAGGAATCCAAGATCTACCATGAAGTTTGCCATAGACTAAAACTAAGGCTCTAATCACATCTCTTTTCACATCAAATCCCTAGTTTAGGGTTCTTTTCAATCGATTAACCATTAAGGATTATAAATCTTACCTCGGATCGAGACCTCTCTTCTTGAATCACTTTCCTCTTCTCTTTCTTCTTGAAAATCTCCTCTTAGGGCTGCAAAGAAGGTTTAGGGTTTCTTAATCTCTCATAATGATGTATTTATAAGATTTCTAAAAGCCCTAAACTAATTGTAATCTTGAAAAGACAAAAAATGCCCCTCACTTAATGAGGGGGACGAATTTTGGAGGGAGGGTATTTCGGGTATTTACAAAAAGTTTCCTTAAGAACTTGGCCTTCTAGGTCCATGTTTTGCCTCATATAAAACATACATAGAATTTAATATTGATCTAATTTCGTCTGTATTATTTCCAAATTCATTGCCCAGGTTTTCATTGCACGCCTCTAAACCTTGTAACTTAAACCTAGGGTCCATTATTGTACTAAAACAATATAGAAGTGGAATTTCTTGAAAATACTTTTTAAATTTATCGTCCATTTTATCAATTATACTGTCATATTCTAAGCTCGATCATTGGCTTTTAAAACATTTAGTAATTTTATATATTTGACCCAAAATTAATTGCAAAGTTGGATGGTAAAAATCTGAAAGAAGATTAGTTGTAGTGTAAAATACTTCTAATAAATCTATAAAAATCATAGGCATTTCAAGATTGTAGAGATAGATTGTAATTGGAAGGTGCATGTATATGTTCCTGGCAAAATGATGTAATTATATTTTTGAACTCAAATGATTCTTTTAACATTTTATATGTTGAATTCCACCAATTTTGTCATCCAAGGGGAATTTCTTATAAACTTTTTCATAGTTTTTACACATAGCTTTATATTCTTATCTGCT
Organism: Tasmannia lanceolata; assembly: GCF_043159265.1. Taxonomy (NCBI): domain Eukaryota; kingdom Viridiplantae; phylum Streptophyta; class Magnoliopsida; order Canellales; family Winteraceae; genus Tasmannia; species Tasmannia lanceolata. The sequence goes on from NW_027518695.1 coordinate 65,602,782, forward strand.
GTGCATTGAAGACTGAATAAATTGAAGACAATCCTTAACAGTCTCCACATGTGGTGCAATAGCCGATAAACCATCTTGCACAGTTAAATTTAAAATATGACATGCCAATCTAACATGAGATAGTTTTCAATCTAAAATAGGTTTTAATTGATATTTTAAGAACTCTATTGCTGCAGTGTTATTACTAGCATTATTAAAACTAATAGATTTTTTTTATTTTGAATATTATATTGGTGAGCAGTAGATAATATAGATTTTGATATAGAATGAGCATTATGTGGGAATTGTAATTCACTAAAACTAAGTATTCTTTTTTCTAACATCAGTTGGAGTTAATATAATGTATGTTTACACAAATATAGCCTACATTTTGTTTACTGATCCAAATATCAGAAGTGATTGAAATTTTTCCACTAAAATTTGCAAAAGTTGAAATCAATTGTTCTTTATATTCAGTAAATAGATTAAAAGAATCTGATTTTACAGTATTTTGAGGCACTTTTTTAAAAGCAGGATTTTGAGCTGAATGAACATAATTCTCAATTTTTTTATCTTTGGCCATAACAAGTGGTTGTTTAGAATGTATGATATATGATGCGAGTTCTCTCCTGTTCTTATCTTGCGAATAAGAAAAAGTTCCCAATGAACGAGGAGTGTGGCTTAATTGGGTTTGTTTAGGGTCTAATGACCCATGTCTATCTCTACAACTTTCGGAATGTCTTGCTAAGTGGCCCGTTCCACCTTTAGTCTTACAATTGAAATCTTTTTTACATAATTTACAAATAGCCTATCTTCTAATACTCCCTTAGAATCTTTCATTTTTTCAATAGTAAAGGGTTTCCTTACTACTGAAGTCCTACCTCTATGGGACTCAGAACTAGGAACTTGACTCCCACTAGTACTACAAGGCTTTTGGTCTTGGGTAGGTTGTTGAGGAATTTGATTTTCAGATTCAGGAGTGTATGTATCCTCAGTGCAGGGTTCTACACAAGCTTAAATTAATTCTTCATTTCCCATGATTTTGTTGTGTCAAAGCCATGGTATTGGTCATGGACAAAGTGGTCGTGTGAACCAGCCATTTTAAAAAAGAATAAAGATAAGCTTGAAATAAATTTTGAAAAATAAATGCTAAATACCTCAACTTATGTAATCAACCGGCTTGAATCACCCACGGATTTATGTAAGTTGTTGAATAACTCCCTCTTCTAGTCTTCTTCTTAATCGCTACTCGAAGTGAGTAATGAAGATTGGAGAAAGGGAGAGATGGTAATTGATGGTGAGAAGGATTAGAGATAAGTAGAGAGGAAGAGAGTAAAAGTAATCAGAGAATAAAGGTAATGAGAAAGAGATTGTAATTCATGGTGAGAAATGAAGGGGAGGGGAGGGATATTTTTAAAGTTTGTAACATAGTAAATTACTAAACTACCCCCCAAAACTTCTCGTTTATAGTTATTGGGAGGGGTATTTTGGTTAAAACATGCAAAATCATTAAACTACCCCCCGAAAAATAGTTGTTGGCGAGGGTATTTTTTTGACAAAATAAAAACTACTAAGCAATTTCATAAAATATCCCGTTCTTTGAATTTAAGGGGGGTATTTTGGGTTTCTTCAAAATTTTAAATTTGTTATTTTCGAAAATACTCCCCATTCATAGCTGTTATTCAAACTTTAAGGGGTTATTTTTGGATATTCCTTCAAAAGAAAGGAATCGTTGTTGGAATTTGGCGCGGGCGTGCCGCGGGCCGTAGCGTGCAGTACCGGTTCGTTGCTTCGTGCCATGCCGGCCCGCTCAAAAATCACTTTCATGTCATGCCGGGCGTGCCATGGGCAGTATAGCCCAATTGCCACCTTGAATTAAAACATTCCCACGATCTCCACCCAAGCCCATGCATAGTGTGGGGTCCACAATTTTACACTTCATGTTTTGATATGGTAGGACCCATTATTTCACACCCATGTATAGCATGGGCCAAGCATATAATGCTAGGACTCTCTCTGCTTAGGATATAGAGGATATAGTGCAGATAGTCCGTAAATGTTCTTTCACGAACCAAAATAAGTGTCCTCTATAAGACCAAACGTGGGGAATCATAGATTTTAAATCTACGGTCTAGATTGAAGAGAAACATTCAATGTAAAAATTATTAGTATTAAACGTTCTTAAATTATTATTAAATAATAAAGGGTAATAAGTAGATATTTACAGTTTTAATGTACATGAATGCTTAGTGTACCTTAGTTTAACCACATAAAAAGGAGTAATTAGTTTAATTCATTATTTGATTACATTCAGTAACCATAGAGAAATGATATATTAACCCTTTTTTGCTTGGGACATCACCTCTTCTAGTGTAGAAGAGAAGTCATAATTACATTAGAGGGTGCTATCCGACGTAAAAAAGGGCAGAACATATGACGCAGCAGAGATCCGACGGAAGCTTGAGTTCAAGCAGATGATCCAAAAGTTGGTGATGTAGGCCAAGCTCCATTTCCTCACTCTAGGTTGAAGGAAAATTCCAATTAACTAATGACATTCCAAAACCTAAACCATTTGACCTTGGTCCAGCTCAATTTGAAATGCTACTTTCTATGAATAATAAACTCAAACAGTTGGTAGGCACTAAGGCTTATCACATCAAGAGCTTGCTATTAGAAGTCCACTATTCTTGAATCCTTGAGTAGATAATATTCTATTTTTAAGAAAAATGGGCTTAATAGATGGATTTGATTTTGTCTTTCAATCTTAAGAAAGTAGATAATTAATTATTCAAAAACTAATGAGCAAGTCAGAATTATATGGGTGGTTTTCAAGGCTCTCAAGAATTATATGGGTGCTACTTGTATTTATACAATTAAAGCTTTCTTTGAAGATCTTGAAGTTGATTTTTTTGGTTTCCTGTTACAAAAATTGTAGGTTTCATATAAATTTAGAATGCCGGATATCACAGAGATCGTGCTTTTCAATGTTCCTCCAATCGTGTAGGTGTGGTTTTTAATAAATAATATAATGCAGTGGATTGTGAAATCATTTTTTGAAAGAATTCAATGCTTAATTAGGCTATTATTAGTTTCACTCAATGTGCCACTTCGTGTAGGAAAATGGTTACAAAGCTGGTGATGTGTTTATTAAAAGAATTGTAGCCAAGGCAGGGGACTTTGTGGAAGTGAGATTTCCCCTCATATTGGTTCATTCAATTTTAATTTCTCTAAGGGCCTGTTTGGATACCTCAGATTTTGTATTTGGATTTGGAATTGAGTTTTCAGTACAAAATGAATAGATCTGCCAGCTCATGTTTAGGGAGACAGTGAGGGAAGGGTTTAATTCTTGCTGCAGGGAAGAGGTTGAGGAGCCAAGAGGGTGAAGGAAACTGAGAGATCTGTGGATTTCCAATTTCTTATTTCCGCAGCTTATTTGGAAATCTGATTTTTTTCACTGTCAGTCATTGAATTAGGAATTCAAGGATTTGATCGGGATCCAAATGTCAACACAAAAGGGCTGCAAATGTGAGAATTCCAAATCAAAATCTTCTCGGCATCCAAACGGGCCCTAAGATCTTTTGTCCTGTGTCTGATGCTAACTACATAACACGTATGTGCTTTCTCGCTTTTTAGGCTCATGATGGCAAATTGATGGTGAATGGTGTCTTGCAAGATGAAGATTTCATTTTGGAGCCACTCGCTTACGAAATGGATCGAGTGGTATTTTCTCATTCCACACATCCCAATACAAGTTTAATTTCTAGTTATCTTGTGCAAAATTGAGCGAGAGTCCCATTTTCTGCATGATCTTAAAATAATAATAAATAAACAAAAAGTTGAGACTGTTGATTATAGACTACCACGGGGCCACTTTTTTTTTTTTGGATGAACATCAATGTGCTGCTTTCTTCCCTTGTTTTATTGTTGTTGCTATATTGAATAAAATGCCTATTTCTCAAAAAAATAAATAAAATCAATGTGCTGCTTTATATTCAAATTCTTTCTGCACCTTCTCTAGATTTTAGATTTAGGTAAAGCTGCTGTTATTTCTCTTTCACATAATTGGAAGAAGCTAAAGAGGTAGCTGTTTGTTCAGCTCGAGAGTATGTAAGTGTAGATGCATTGAGTGTGGGGCAATCACCGTCTCATGCTCAAGAGTTAATAAACTTGATAGACCCTATTAAGCAAGCTCTTGAGCTAATGTTTCTCTACTGAACATCGATTATTTTATGTTTTTGTACAGCTTGTTCCTGAAGGCTGTGTGTTTGTGATGGGGGATAATCGCAACAACAGCTTCGACTCTCACAATTGGTATGTCCTGGAATCACCAACCTATGGAAATCCCGTTAATGATGATGATGAGATGGGCACATTAACACTAAAATGATTCTTATTAGCTGGAATTTATACAGATAAACAAAGGCTTTACTATTTCTGAAGTTCTTCACAGCAGTATTTGTTGGACCTGACTTACTTACACTTGAATTTATTTTCAGGGGGCCACTGCCGGTTAAATTCATTTATGGTAGATCCATCATTCGGTATTGGCCTCCTTCTAGAATATCTAGTATCATTTATGAACCCGAAGCGGAGGAGAGTGCTTTAGCAATTTCATGACCATCGAACTTATCCAATTTGAGGAAAATCCCAGAGGATGTCCCATAAATTTTACTGCACCATGGTTCTCTTTCTTCCTCTTTTATTTGTTATGGCGATAGCCTTGGACATATATATTCGAGTATCCATTTTGTTCATGCGACCCATTCATGGACATGGACATGTTTGGAGGATACATCTTAGTGTGGCATTATTAATTTTATGTCATTAAAATTTATGTAGAGGCAAACAGAGGCAAGTAATGCAGGTATTCAGTTTGAACAAAGCCTCTTTTTCGCAGGATTGAGATTAAACTTGCAAATGGTGTAATTAATTCACTTTTGTGATGGCATTCTAGAATATGTGGATGATTTCTTTTGGACTCTGTCTTTGTATCTCTTTCCATTTTTCTGGAAGTGAGTAATTAGGGTAAGCAAGTTAAAGGTAAGACAATGAAAAAGGTTGGATAAGTCCACAGGGGGGTTACTCCTATCCATTTTCGTATTTGATTTTAGTTCATTGTATATTTGTATATTACTTAGAACAGGTGCTGATCCTGGATTGGGAGATACATAGATGAGCTGTCTATGTATTTGGAGAATGGGCTAGCAGTTTTGGGCCTTTCGCTGCTTATTTATTGCATTCGAAGGGATGCCTCATCGCCTGTAATGTGAGTCATGTTTATCTCTTAATAAATAGTTACTTTTACAAAAAAAATAAATTCTGATAGTATCTTCATAAACATACCCATGCAAGGTCACTTATTCCTTCCTGATCTCTTTGCAGGTGATCCTTGGAAGAAGATGGTGGTTCCTTTTCAGTAATTATAAACTATGGAAGAAGATGGTGGTTCCTTTTCACTATTTATAAAACTCTAGGCAGATAGTATCTGCCCAGGTTTTGATCTTCCCAAGGCCTTCTTGCTGGTCTACTCGTTTCTGAATTCATCAAATAATTCCCATTCTTTCATATCTTCTTGCAACCAGTATAATTGATTCCCACAATCAACTCGTGAAATATCAGCGGAAAAAAAGAATTTGAATTTCAATTGTGATCTCAATCCAACCTAGTCCAGAGTCCTTTTCTGGCGTCAACCCTCTGATCTTTTCACCTCAATTTAGCCATTGCATCTCACCTCCCTGCAGTTGCATAAAGATTTGAAATGAATGTGCGGCAACATCCTCTGGTTTAAAATAGTGTCAAGGGTGGAAGCAGAGAGGCTGAAGCCTCTTGTGGTGAAGAAGATAAAAACCTTTGTCTCACAGATTCAGCTGCAAGAAGTAATCTGATGTCTAATGTGTCGTTTATAAAGTTCCCTTCTGTTGTTCCTCCTAAGGCTGTCATTGGATGTGAAGTGGTAGAGAAAATGGTAATCATATATTTGAGAATGTTTGGTAGGTTTATGGGGATGAAAAATGCAGTTTTGTTGTTTACCTGTTTGTATTCTATCTCTTGACATATAAAGAGGAGAATGCTTAAACGGAATGTGGAGCTGTTTTCTTTGCTATGGTTTTGTAAAAGAACACTCCTTTCATGGAGAAGTAAGCATTTGAAGTTGCCGTAAATGAGTGTTTGCAGTATTTTATAATCCGTATGTTAGCGAAAGAAAAAATAACCGTTGATTTTTTGGTTCCTTCATCTTACGCACCCCTCATCATTTTCTATAAGGTCAATGGTCTTGATATCATATAAATTCTTCCTGTTGAACCCAAAAATTTCTTTTTAATATTGACCCTAAAACTGACTTTCCGTAGTGGCTTTCTTAGGACCCACAAGTTTAGACCTCATAATTTTTATGTTGGGGGCCTCCATTATTCATGTCACATATTGATGGGTGCGGCCCACCATTTTACACCTCATGTATCGATATGGTAGGACACTCCATCTCTACCCAAACCTATGCATATGGTGTGGCCCACAGTTTTACACCCAGGAGTGGGCCCACCATCTTAGTTAAATTCATGACTACTGTGGGCCCACTATTTTACGCTTTGATAGTGGGTCAATATTTTGATAAGGTGGGCCCCACCAACTCAACTTCAATCCATGGATTGTGTGAGGATCAACATCCTACCTCATGTTTTGATTGGGTCAATGTTTTGATAGAGTGGGTCCCACCAGCTCAAAAATGGGACCCACCCACTCAAAAACCAATGCATAGGATGAGGGCCAACATCATACCTCATGGTTTGACGGGGTGAGGCATTATGAATCCTAGGAAGAGAACTAGAAAGAAGTGAAAGAAGCTCACTCAGTAGTACAGTCTCATTGAGTCGGAGAGGAAGCATAAATCACCACCCTATGCTGGGGCATAGTAGGTAATATAGGCATCATCCTGGCCAACATCAGTCATGCATACCGAAGAAGACCTTAAGATACTTTTTTTGTATTTGAAGTAGATACAAATGACCAATCTAGCCTTTTTTAAAGATTTGAAGGCAGAATTGGATTTGAATTATCATGAAGACGCATTAAAATTAAAGGTGGCAAATTGGCCGTGCCGTGCCGACATGGAATGAAAAATACTCGGCCTGCACGCTAGGCATGGCGCGACACGAAAGCTTCATGGGCGGTGCCGTGCCGGCACGAATTGGTAAGTGGTTAGGCACGACACAGCCCGGGGCCCACTCGTACTATCCCTTGTCGCGTCGGGCTGTGCTGGCCCACTATCTTTGGGAAAAAAATTCTGAGAAAATATATTACATGGAAAAAATTTTCTTTTCATAATTTAGAGGGAAATAATTGGGGTGCAACTTGGGTCGGGTCAGGTTGAGCTTTTGCTTAAAAAAAGAATAGGAATCAACCCGAACCTGACCCGATTTTAAGGTAAAAGCTCAACCCAATTTCCCAAAAATCGACCCAAGTTGCACCCTTAGAAATAATATGATTAAGTTATTTAAATATTGAATGAGGTTGGTCAAGTTATTTTTGTTGGTGTGTTAAAAGGTAGGAAATTTTCGAATATTTTTCCTTTCCAAACTTTCCAAGGTAGGAAAAAAGAAAATAATGTATTTTGGTGAATAAAACATAAAAAAATATTTTATTTTGCAAAAAAATCTATAGAAAATGAGTAAATCAAGCTCTAGAAAATTCATTTTACATGGGAAAAATATTTTAAATTTAGAATTCAATGTGCTCGGAATATTTATCTAGGAACCGGGGCGGCACCTTAAAATTTTATTAATATAAAAATTTATTACAAGAGGACATAGAACTTTGCCTCTAACACAACAAGATATAATGGGAAAAAAATCAAGTAAAATTACATTCTGGAATACAAATTGGAAATTACAACTTAAAAATTCAAATTCTTCATCAATCTTCAGACGACTCGGTTGAGTCATCTTCTTCTCTTCTTCTTTGCGCTCTATCATCTGCATCCAACCACTAATTGAGGCACACGCATACCTCTAATGTTTTTGTGCCATTCTGCTCCAACTGTCCTCTATGACCCTATTACCTGCACTAAAAGCAGACTCCGATGCTACTATGGACACCGGAGGGTTAGTAGATCATGTAGCATGGTGGATAGTACTGGATATTTTTTTTATGTTCTTTCCACCATTTCAAAACATCAAAACTCTCCCATTCTTCTGAACTAGGGAATCTTGAATAATCATTTTTCAAATATAAAGATAGCGCATGGGAAGATGTACCACCACTATGTTTTGGTCTTTTTTGGTTTAGTAGTATCCAAAATGGGTTATTTCAAGGTTTAAAGTTCCCTGAAGAACTTGGCCTTCTATGTCCATGTTTTGTCTCACACAAAACATAAATAGAATTTAATATTGATCTAATTTCATCTATAATATTCCCAGATTCATTACCCAACTTTTCATTGCACCCCTCTAAACAAGCCTCTAAACCTTACAGCTTAAACATAGGGTTCATTATTGTACTTAAACAATATAGAAATGAAATTTCTTGAAAAAACTTTTTAAATTTATCCTCCATTTTATCAATTATACTCTCATATCCTAATCTCGATCGTTGGCTTTTAAAACATTAAGTACTTTTATATATTTAACCCAAAATTATTTGCAAAGTTGGATAGTAAACACCTGAAAGAAGATTAGTTGTAGTGTAAAATACTTCTAATAAATCTACAACAACTTCAAATGCGTTTCAAGATTTTAGGGATAGATTGTAATTGGAAGGTGCATGCATATATTTCTGGCAAAATGATGTAATTATATTTTTGAACTCAAATGACGTTTTTAACATCTTATATGTTGAATTCCACCTAGTTATAACATCTAAGGAGAATTTCTTATAAACGTTTTCATAGTTTTTAGACATAGCTTTAAATTCTTGTCTTCTGTGCATTGAAGACTGAATAAATTGAAAACAATCTTTAACAGTCTCTACATGTGGTGCAATAGTTGATAAACCATCTTGCACAGTTAAATTTACAATATGACATGCACATCTAACATGAAATAGTTTCCATCTAAATTTGGCTTCAATTGAGATTTTAATAACTCTATTGCTGTAGTGTTATTACTAGCATTATCAAAACTAATAGAAATTTTTTATTTTGAATATTATATTGGCAAGCAGTAGATAATATAGATTTTGATACAGAATGTGCATTATGAGGGAATTCTAATTCACTAAAACAAACTATTCTTTTTTCTAACATCCAGTTGGAGTTAATATAATGTGCGGTTCCACAAATATAGCCTACACTTTGTTTACTAGTCCAAATATAAGAAGTGATTGAAATTTTTCCACTAAAATCTGCTAAAGTTGAAATCAATCGTTCTTTATATTCAGTAAATAGGTTAAAAGAATATGATTTTACAGTATTTCGAGGTAACTTTTTTAAAAGCGGGATTTAGAGCTGAATGAACATATTTTTCAATTTTTTTAATCTTCAACCATAACAAATGGTTGTTCAGAATGTATGATATATGATTCCAGTTCTCTCCTGTTCTTATTTTGAGAATAAGAAAAAGTTCGTAATGAACTAGAAGTGTGGCTTAATTTAGGGTCTAATGACCCATATCTATTTCTACAACTTTCGGAATGTCTTGCTAAGTGGCCCGTTCCACCTTTAATCTTATGACTGAAATCTTTTTTACATAATTTACAATTAGCCCTATCTTCTAATACTCCCTTAGAATCTTTCCTTTTTTAAATAGTAAAGGATTTCCATACTACTGAAGTCCTACATCTATAGGACTTAGAACTAGGAACTTGACTCCCACTAGTACTACAAGGGTCTTGGTCTTGCGTAGGTTGGTGGGGAATTTGATTTTCAGATTTAAGAGTGTATGTATCCTCAGTCCAAGGTTCTACACAAGCTTCCATTCATTCTTCCTTTCCCATGATTTCGCTGGGGTCAAAGCCATGGTATTGGTCATGGAAAAACTGGTAATGTGAATCGGCCATTTAAAAAGAGAATAAAGATAAGCTTAAAATAAATTTTAAAAACTAAAGGCTAAATACCTCAACTTATGTAATCAACCTGCTTGAATCGCCCACAGATTTACGTAAGTTGTTGAATGAATCTCTCTTCTAGTCTTCTTCTTAATCGCGAATCGAAGTGAGTAATGAAAATTGGAGAAAGAGAGAGATAGTAATTGACTATGAGAAAGTTTAGAGATAAAGAGAGGAAGAGAGTAAAGGTAATGAGAGAGTAAAGGTAATGAGAGAGAGATTGTAATTGATGGTGAGAAATGAAAGGGAGGGGAGGGATATTTATAAAGTTTGTAACATAGTAAGTTACCAAAATACCCTCCAAAACTAGCCGTTTATAGTTGTTGGGAAGGGTATTTTGGTAAAAACATGCAAAATCACTAAACTACCCCCCGAAAAGTAGTTGTTGGGGAGGCTATTTTTGTGACATAATAAAAACCACTGAGCAATTTCCAAAAATATCCAATTCCCTAGCCATTTTTTTGAATTTAAGGGGGGTATTTTGGAATTTTCAAAAATTTTAAATTTGTCATTTTTGAAAATACCCCATTCAAAGCCGTTATTCAAACTTTAAGGGGGTATTTTCCAATATTCCTTCAAAAGAAAGGAGTTGTTGTTGGAATTTGTGGTGGGTGTGCCGAATGTGCCGCAGGCGGTGCTGTGCCTGGCTGCGGCCCGTAGCGTACAATGCCGGTTCGTGCCGGCGGGCAGGGAAGCCTAGCCCGGCATGGCTCATTGCTTCGTGCTGTGCCGGCACGACCCGCTCAAAAATCACTTTCATGCCGTGTCGGCACGGCCCACCGCTCAAAAATCACTTTCTTACAACTTCAAGATTCGCCTTTGTTAATGGGTCGAATCGGAGACCCTTAATACAATGAAGAACAAAATAAAGACAAACTCTCAATGCCTCTTGATAGGCTGATTTTACAATGGTTGAAGCTCTCAAAAACTCTCCAAAGGATGATAAATGTAAAAGTCTTATGGAGATCCTCTTGTTGTAATGTAGAATGCACAAATTTAAAGCGTAGAAGAGGATAAACCTTTGATATGAAAGTTTGAGTTCAAATAGATGTGAAATAATTTGCCAAAAGGTTGTTTAGATAGTCTTGGAAAGGGTATATATAGCCCAAGCAAAGATATGACCGTTTGGAAGTAAAACAGTAAATAACTGGGTTGAAAAAGTCAAGCCGCAAAAGCCCTAACAGCTACTTTGCCAGACCGGGGCGGTCAACCGAGGTACGGTGGTCGTCCGTCCTTATCGGGCTATCTTATATATTTTCAAATTTCAAATCGTCGCAATCGACCGAGGCTATAGAGGTCACCCGGCGAGGGCTTTTTGTTTGATTAAAAATTTTGCTCAAAACCTATCCGCAGTCGAAGGGCTCTATGGCTGTCGCCTTCCCTAACCATGCTGGATTTGATTCTGAATTACATAAACATATTCGCGGTCGCCCGGGACATCCCCGGTTGACCGGCCCGATTTGTACAAGTGCTGGGTTTCCAGCACACTGGCTGCGGTCGCTCGAGACACCTTGGTCGACCAACCCTGTTTAAAAGTTCATTTTAACTATTAAAAATTCAGGGATTTGGGCCATGGTCTTTGGGCTATTGTCCAAGGTTTTCAAACACATTTTTGGGTGTGTGGATGGTTTCCATAGATATTAAATTTGATTATGAAAACCAGTTGAAAGTGCAACTACATTCTAACAAGAGGACTCCTATACAATCTAAAAATTTATAACATTGAGTCTTCTTAGATTGTCTTGGCTCCGTAACAGTTTCTTGGACATCTCTGACTTGTGAGTGAACTCTTGAACCTTCTTTGGGACTTGTGACTTCCTCCATTCTTCGAACATCTTCTATGTTGCATGAGAAGGTCACCAATGCTAGTTCATCTCCAAGCTTCTTCTGGCACTTGCAAGGCATGCTTGTGGAATCTTGACTTGAGCTCTTGACTTGAACATCTTACAGGGATGATGTCTCCAATGTATGTGCAAGCTCTTTGGTTCCTTTGTGAATGTTGATCCGTAAGCCATGTGTTGAGTTGTGTTGCGTAATGGTGATATGATATGTAAAGTTCCTATCTAAGGCACAACATTACAAAACAACACATTAGTCCATAAAGACTAATCAATTTGAGTTTGCTAGCATCAAAACAAAAAGGTAAAGGTGAATGATTGAACCCATGGGAACCCTTGGGCTTACACCTTTTCTGCTTGGGACATCACCTCTTCTAGTATAGAAGAGAAGTCATAATTACATTAGAGGGTGCTGTCCAACATGTAAAAGTGGAGAACATATGACGCAACAGAGATCCGACGGAAGCTTGAGTCCTAGTAGATGATCTAAAAGTTCGTGAAGTAGGCAAAGCTCCCTTTCCTCACTCCTGGTTGAAGGAAAATTCCAATTAACTAATGCCATTCCAAAACCTAAACCGTTTGACCTTGATCCAGCTCAATTTGAAATGGTACTTTCTATGAATAATAAACTCAAATAGTTGGTAGGCACTAAGGCTTATCACATCAAGAGCTTGCTATAAGCATCCCACTATTCCTGAATCCCTGAGTTGATAATATTCAATTTTTAAGAAAAATGGGCTTAATAGATGGATTTAACCCAAAATTGAAAGAAGGCATTAGCTTATTTCAATCGGCTCCAAAACTTCCATACAAAAAAACATAATCCCACTTCAACTAAGAGACCGAGCTTGTAAAATTTGATTTCTAGATCGATAGAATTTAGAAACCAAGTGATTCTTCTCACTTGGATCAGTGGCGAGCAGATTTTCTTTTCAGCCGAGAGCCGAGTCGACAATTATTTTCTAAGAGGACTCCAAGACACCGAATTATTGCTTAGAAATTCGCTCCTAGAACACTCCCAAAGATAGAACAACTTGAAATTCTCTCTAAGAAGAAAAACCCTAATTCTCCAATTCAATGTCGTGTGAAAGTCCCCTAACACGACAAAGCCCTTCCCCATTTATGCTAATCCCTACTAGCATAAAATGACAAAACTACCCCTTATATGGATTATTACGTGGAAATAGTGAACAGAAAACAGTTCCCCTACACGAAATAGTACCCACAATCTTTTGCTGGGACCCGCTGTACATCAACATATCACTTCCCTTCTATTATAAGGAGAACTCTAACATGTAATTTCTATAAATATGGGATTGGTCCCTGCTACAATCTATAGAGAACATAAGAAGATCAAATTTCATGAGAGATCTGATCATCCAATGAGATCTGATAATCCAAAGAGGTAGTAGAAGATCCAACCCCAGATCGATCATCCAAATGATCAATTGAGATAAGTTCTTAGTCTGATTTTGCATCCTAGCAAGGCTGTATGATTACTTTAGTTTGATTCTTAATAGATTTATAAGATTAATTTAATTAAGTTTTTTAATGATCATGGTAATCTAGATTGATAAGATTGAAAACAGAAACCTCTTTAATCCTAGATTTACACCCTATAAACTTGGTCGAAGCAGGACAACTTACGACATATTAGTGAAATGAAACTTTCTCTATCCCTCTGGAAATGATATTATTACAAGTGTTTGATATTAGCATGATCTAAACCCTTCATTTGGTAATCACGATATGGAGATATCATTCTTATAAAAAATTTCTAGTCAGATAGTTGAATACTCACTAATAAAATATCTAAGAAATATAAGATAGCTCCAATTTTGCATATCCGTCATCGGTTTCATAGATAAAATCTCTTGCCTCCCGTTGATTTTGTTAGTCATGTGGCGAGGGCGGACGAGATTATAAAATTTCATTATGAAACGTTTGGCGAAGTAATCATCACATCATTTTTGGAAGGATTGAAAGATGGGGATGAAGATAAATCCCCACAAAATCATGCTCTCCCTCCTTCGCGTGGCTCTCCACCTAGGGGCAAAATCTTAGCGTATCTAGCTATCTATAGATTCTTGTATCCTCTTGCTGAACAAAGCTATTATGAAATGTACATACAAAGTAATTCTCACGTCATCGTGACGATAGAAACAGGTGGGGATGAAGGTAAATCCCCAAGAAATCATGCTCGCACTTTTCCACGTGGCTCTCCCACTCACGGGTAAAATCTTAGCAAATCTAAATATCATTAGATATCCTCATGCTAAACAAGGCAATTATGAAACATATAGACGAAGTAATTCTCACGTCATCGTTGACGATAGTGACAGGTGGGGATGAATGTATATCTCGAGAAAATCGTACTCTCCCTCTTTTCCATAGCTCTCCGTTTATGTGCAAAATCGTAGAGAATCTACCTATCCTAGGATTCTCATATCCTCATGCCAAACAGGACCATTGTGAACGTTTCAAATGTAGTAATTCTTACATCATGTCATCTAGGTGTAGTGGGCCCTCGATTGAATGATCAGGATAATGCTGACATCACGTGAGTGGGACCTAGTCAGGCTTCTCATTCCTCTAAAGTACATGCATAACTCACACAAGGTCCTTTTGGTGGCATAATTAATTAGTTAATAATCACATTTTAGAGTTAAAATTGAATGCTGCCTGCGAGCAAGAAAGGTTTTGGTGTGAGTGGTTTTGAATTTTTTCCAAAAGAAATTAGAGGTTTTGACTAAAATACCCTTCTAACCGGACACTATACTAGGGAGTATGATCCTATTGCCAAGTATCTAACAAACATGGTCATTATAGTCTTTTTATCCCCCTGGTTGCGCTTTCTTTGGTAATGCATCGGAAAGTTGAAGGAAAAGACAAGCTCCAGATTCGGTTAATTCAATGAATCTGTAATGGTAAGTACCCATAATATTCAGCTTATTTACTAAATACCTTTTGTTCATACACATCATGAGTTGAATCTTGTAGAGGGCTTCAAGGTAATCTCAGTCTCCCACCACTAATAAATACGCGCTTTCTCCTGCATCTCTATGTCCCTTTCCTCCCTTCTCAAAACCCTAACCCTTGTTTTCTCATTATTTCCTTTTCATTTCCCTAAGCCTTGATTTTCACATTTCTTCTGCCCTTCTCAAAAACCCTAATTCCTTGATCTACAAAACATCTCTGTGTCAGATCCTATCTCAATTCTTTAAGCTCAAAACCATGGCAATCAGACTCATAGTCTCTTATTCCAGATACATTGCCCAATCTCTCACTGGAACAAATTACCAAACAGGGAATTCCAAAATGATTCATGAATGCATTGGGAAATCTCGAGTTGAATCAAATTACCAGTCTGTGTTCTCTAAATCTAGAACTAGGGTTTGGTATAAAATACTTGATTCAAGTAGCATTACTACTGAGAACTATAAATACAATCTTATGTTAGGAATGATGTCTATAATGAAATTATCGAGTTTTTGTTTTGGTTGGAGTGGATTGAGTGTTTCTGAATTATCTTCTTCTTCTTCTATAATTGAATTTAAGCTTCTTTAATCATTCCATTTTTCCAAGGTTCAAATATTTTTCGTAGATCCATACGTGAGATTGCTAATGAAGACGGCATGAGTTCTGGTGATTCTGTGACTGATGCAAGAGTTAGGAGAAATTCTGTAAATTTGGGTGAAAGGAACAGCTTGATTCCGCACTGGGTGAATTCCAGATGGGATTATGCAAAGACTGTTTTTACAATTTTGAGTGTTTCCTTAATGCTAGACTGTTACTTGGCCGAGAAATGATCTATATTTTCACTTTCTATGTATCCAACTCTCGATACAGGAGACCAGATTGTAGTGGAGAGGGTAAAAAAACATTTTATCCCTATTATTTGAATCTTTTTTCTTCTTTGGATCATAATCAAATCAAAATTTCTCTAGTCATCAGAATTTGTAGCAGAGAAGGTAAAACAACATTTCATACCTTTTAGCCAAATTTCAAATAGTCTAATTTTGTCTTTGAATTTACATATTAGTTCTTTTTATGTAATGGTTTTTGGAGAGTTATGTAATAATGTAGGACTTGTGGATAGTGATAATTTATTATTAGAAAACTAATGAGTAAACCAAAATTATATGGGTGCTTCTTGTATACGTAGGTTGATGCTTGCTTTGAAGATCTTCAAATTGATTTTGTCTTTCAATCTTAAGAAAGTAGATAATTAATTATTCGAAAACTAATGCGCAAGTCAGAATTATATGGGTGGTTTTCAAGGCTTTCAAGAATTATATGGGTGCTACTTGTATTTATACAATTAAAGCTTTCTTTAAAGATCCTGAAGTGTTTTTTTTTGGGTTTCCTCTTATAAAAATTACAGGTTTCGTAGAAATTTAGAACGCCGGATATCACAGAGATAGTGCTTTTCAATGTTCCTCCAATCGTGCAGGTGTGGTTTTTAATATATAATATAATGCAGTGGATTGTGAAATCATTTTTTGAAAAGAATACAATACATAAGCAATGAGGCTACTTTTAGTTTCACTCAATGTGCCACTTCATGCAGGAAAATGGTTACAATGCTGGTGATGTTTTTATTAAAAGAATTGTAGCCAAGGTGGGGGACTATGTTGAAGTGAGCTTTCTCCTGATCTTGGTTCATTCAGTTTTAATTTCTGTAAGATTTTTTTGTCCTGTGTCTGATGCTAACTACATAGCATGTATGTGCTTTCTCACTTTATAGGCTCATGTTGGTAAATTGATGGTGAATGGTGTCTTGCAAGATGAAGATTTCATTTTGGAGCCACTCGCTTATGAAATGGATCCAGTGGTATTTTCTCATTCCACACATGTTTAATTTCTAGTATCTTGTCCAAAATTTAGCAAGAGTCCCATTTTCTGAATGATCTTAAAATAATAATAATGAATAAACAAAAAATTGAGGCTGTTGATTATAGATTACTACCGGGCCACCTAATCTTTTTTTTTGATGAACATCAATGTGCTGCATTCTTCCCTTGTTTTATTGTTGTTGCGATATTGAATAAAATTCTTATTTCTCAAAAAAACAAATATCAATGTGCTGCTTTTTATTCAAATTCTTTCAACACTTTCTCTAGATTTTAGATTTAGGTAAAGGCGTTGTTATTTCTCTTTCGGATAATTGCGAGAAGCTAAAGAGGTAGCTGTTTCTTGAGCTCGAGAGTATGTAAGTGTAGATGCATTGAGTGTGGGGACATCACCGTCTCACACTCAAGAGATCATAAACTTGATAGACCCTATTAAGCAGGCTCTTGAGCTAATGTTTCTCTACTGAACATCGGTTATTTTTTGTTTTTGTACAGCTTGTTCCTGAAGGCTGTGTGTTTGTGATGGGGGATAATTGCAACAACAGCTTTGACTCTCACAATTGGTATGTCCTGGAACCACCAACCTATGGAAATATGACGAGATGGGGACATAAATACTAAAAATATTCTTATTAGCTGGAATTTATACAGATAAACAGAGGCATTACTATTTCTGAAGGTTTTCACAGCAATATTTGTTGGGCATGACTTACTTACACTTGAACTTATTTTCAAGGGGTCACTTCCGGTCAAATTCATTTATGGTAGATCCCTCAGTCGGTATTGGCCACGTTCTAGAATATCTAGCATTCTTTATGAACCCGAAGCGGAGGAGAATGCTTTAGCAATTTCATGACCATCGAAGTCATCCAATTTGAGGAAAAGCCCAGAGGATGTCCCAGAAATTTTATTGCACCATGCTTCTCTTTCTTTTTCTTTTATTTGTTATGGCGATAGCCTTGGACATATATATTTGAGTATCCATTTTGTTCATGCTACCCATTCATGGACATGGACATGTTTGGAGGATACATCTCATTGTGGCAATATTAATTTTATGTCAATAAAATTTTGGTTAAGGCGAAGAGGCCAGGAATGCAGACATTTAGTTTGAACAAAGCCATTTTTTAGCAGGATCGAGATTAAACTTACAAATGGTGTAATTAATTTACTTTTACGATGGCATTCTAGAATATGTGGATGATTTCTTTTTGACTCGGTCTTTGTATCTCTTTCCATTTTTCTGGAAGTGAGTAATTAGGGTTGGCGAGTTAAAGGTAAGACAATGAAAAAGGTTGGATCAGTCCACAGAGGGGTTACTCCTATCCATTTTCATATTTGATTTTAGTTCATTGTATATTTGTATATTACTTAGAACAGGTGCTGATCCTGGATCGGGAGATATGTAGATGAGCTGTTTACGTATTTGGAGAATGGGCTAGCAGTTTTGGGCTTTTTGCTGCTTATTATTGCATTAGAATGGATGCCTCGTTCCCTATAATGTAATTCAAGTTTAGCTCTTAATAAATTTGTTACTTTTCAAAAAAAATAAAAATTATGACAGTACCTTCATAAACATACCCATGCCAAGTCACTCATTCCTTCCTGATCTCTTTGCAGGTGATCCTTGGAAGAAGTTGGTGGTTCCTTTTCAGTAAGTATAAAGCTCTAGACAGATAGTATCTGCCCAGATTTTGATCTTCCCAAGGCTTTCTTGCTGGTCTACCTATTTCCGAATTCATCAAATAATTCCCATTCTTTCATATTTTCTTGCAACCACTGTAATTGATTCCCACAATCAACTGGGAAAATATTAGTGGAGAAAAAAATTTGAATTTCATTTGTGATCTCAATCCAACCTAGCCCAGGATCCTTTTCCGGCGTCAACCCTCTGATCTTTTCACCTCAATTTAGCCATTGCATCTCACCTCCCTGCAGTTGCATAAAGATTTGAAACGAATGTGTTGCAACATCCTCTGGTTGAAGATAGTGTCAAGGGTGGAAGCAGGGAGACTGAAGCCTCTTGTGGTGAAGAAGATAAAACACTTTGTCTCTTCAGATTTAGCTGCATGAAGCAATCTGATGTCTAATGTCTCCTTTACAAAGTTCCCTTCTGTTGTTCCTCCTGAGGCTCTACCATTTGATGTGAAGTGGTAGAGAAAATGGGAATCCTATATTTGAGAATGTTTGGCAGGTTTATGGAGATGAAAAATGCAGTTATGTTCTTTACCTATTTGTATTCTATCTTTGGACTTATAAAGAGGAGAAGGCTTAAAAGGAATGTGGAGCTGTTTTCTTTGCTATGGTTTTGTAGAAGAACACTCCTTTCATGCAGAAGTAATTATTTGAAGTTGTTGTAAATGAGTGTTTGTAGTATTTTATGATCTGTATGTTAGCATAATGTATGCGGCTACTTGCAAAGTTTTCAATATTCAATCTCTTTTTCTTCTTTAACATCTCTTTACAGGTTTTGGACAGCTAAACAAATATTAGAGAAACTTTCACTGGTGACATCTCCACCATATTTGGCCACACAGTTGGTGATCCAAACCGTCGATCTGGTTGTTGGGTCCCATAATTAACAAGTTGCATCTTCAAAATTATTGCAATAGGATGAATCTAGCTATTTTTTACCATCAATTTACAGGATGTTATGTGGGCCCTCACCCTCAGAGTGAATTGCTACAGATATTATGCTTCTCTCTTCATTTCCATTTCTATTAAGGCTATGAATATACATAGGGAAGTCCCCTTTTTCTGTTTCGCTTCCGTATCCCTACAGACAAAGTGTTCGTTGATATGAGAGTTTCTGATGTCGATAATTTGAACAGAGAAGTGTCTTCGTTTGTTTTTGGTAATTTGTTGTATCAGGAACTCAAATAATTAGAGAACATGTGGCGGAAATCTATCTTTTAGTTGAATGACGTTGCGGAAGTACTCTGGTCACCGCCGGGGGGATCTCCGGGTGTGATCTACTTGGGAAACTCTAGCGGAAGGGGCTATTATAATTGTGGGTATGGAATAGAGGGACAGAAGGATACATATCTAGACCTTATTGATGTCGGATACTCAGCTCTAGATGCCCTTCAAGCGCTAAACTACAGAAGGATTGTTGCAGGAAAAGTCTAATACTTACCGGAAAAGGAAAAACTATGAAAGCATCGCCCCAAACCTCGTCGCGGCGTAACCATGGGTACGAAATGGTTGATCTGGAACGAACTAGTCCACTAGGCAATTGGTGAGCAGCCGATAGATGGTATGAATGAAATAGAAAGACTACCCCCCAACTGCGGACAGATCGTGATTGGTGTTGCTATGACTGTGTGTCACGCCCCAAGCCACTCAAAAACATATTCATTTACAATCACAAGGCTTAGGGGTGCGACAACGCCACATACTTGTAAAGTTACCTTCACAAGCATGCACGAAATCCAAGGATTAACTCGGTTTGGCAACCTAGAGGGGGGGGTGAATATGATGTTTATAAAACTTTTGCCTTCTAAAATCTTTTCCTAAAATTTCACCTAAGACTTATCCCTTGTTTAATTAAGTTTGAAATAGTTGAACTTAAACAATATTGCAAATTAATATAAGTTCAAAATCCTTGTTGATTAGCAAACTTACTTAGGTGATTTATAGCCTAGTTAGCATGGTATGATTATTCAATCGAAAATAAA
The DNA here is from genome assembly GCF_043159265.1 of Tasmannia lanceolata. Classification (NCBI taxonomy): domain Eukaryota; kingdom Viridiplantae; phylum Streptophyta; class Magnoliopsida; order Canellales; family Winteraceae; genus Tasmannia; species Tasmannia lanceolata. The sequence goes on from NW_027518695.1 coordinate 65,623,167, forward strand.
ATCCTACCTACTCATTCAATTCTAATTATGTAAAAATGCAAGTACAAATAATAGAGTGGGAGGGTGAGAGAGAAAAGGAAAATACCAACACAAGTGACACAAGGATTTATAGTGGTTCGGCAAACGGCCCACTCCACTCTACTCAAGGTCGCACTTGAGGATTTCTACTATTGAGACCTCCACGACGCTCGGCTTTACAACCCAAGGGAATTAAATGAGGATGCCCTTGCCACCTTTATAATGTCTCTCCGACACGGCCGAGAACTAAGCACTTCACCCAAGGGAATTAGCACAGGATGCCCTTCCACCTTTCTTGTCTCTCCTATACCGCCGAGATTTAAGCACTTTTCGAAGAAGAAGATAAGTTTGCCTCTAAGTAGGCTACAATGCACAATGAAGCTCCCACAAGGTTCTCTAAAAAAATAAGTACAATTCAAGGCCTAAATCAATCTCAAATGATTTTCACATCAAGGCACAAAGGATTGGTGAGAGAAATTAACCCAAAAATGGTTGCAAGTGAGTTTCTAGGGTTTGTTAAGGTTGGAACATGTTCATCTTAATGTTTTGAAACCATACAACATGTATATATAGGTTCCTAACTCAATCTTACTGTTTCAGGGGCTAAATGGTAATTTTTGAGTCAAAAAAGTCCACTAGCCGTTGTAGCCGCAACAACTATATTTTTTTTAAGTTCATTGTGTTCTCAGAGTTTTGAGAAAACAGCCAGATAGTGGAATTTCACTCCCCGGATCATTTCTTAGAGTTCCGAGAAAATGGACAGAGTATGACCATATAATCCTAAACCATTTCTCGGAGCTCCGAGAAGCGTATGAATCAGCAGATTTTTCTTATTTTTGTTGTTGATTTCTTTTGGGCTTTTGGAAGTCATTTTCTATGTATATTGGAATGTCATGAGGGTCCCACAATGATGGAACACCACATGGTCATTCACTAATCCATTTAGGCTCTAAGGGTGTGTTGTAGTTTCTTTGAAAAATATTATTTTTTTATTAGTTTTAGGGGTTTAAAACAATGCACCTTGACAAGAGAAAATACAAGAGAGATTGGAATACATTATACCATTTCTGTCACTCTCTTGAACTCTTCTCTTGAGCTGGGATCTTCTATGGTTGAGCTTCCATGCTTGACATCTTCAAGTTGTGGTACAAGCTCCTTGGTCCTTTGCATTGGTTCTTGATCTTCCAGCTTTGGCCTTTATGATCTTCTCTGTATGTTCAATGCTTTGAGATGATTGTTGAGCTTCTCTTTTGTAGATCTTCCAAGGTGTGGTTTGTCCAAGTATGCTCTAGCTCCTTTGTCCATTGGTTGGTTCATCTTCAAGCATAGGCCAACACGGTGTGTGATAGAATGATTTGACTTGTGTAGGACCTGTAAAGCACAACACTCAAGGCAAATGATCAGTCCATAAACGATTAATCAATTTGTGTTTGTTAATCATCAAAGCAAGGTGATTGAATGAACCCATGGGGAACCCTTGGGCTTACAATCTCCCCATTTTTGATGATGACAAACCAAATTGATTAGATAGGTGAGAGGAACCTCTTATGAGGATTAGATAGATAATTTAATCACTACCACTCCCCCTCAACATATGCATGAGTTATATTTAACAAGTTATATTACAAGAATGCATATGATAATGGATCTAATCAATTACACAAATTCTCCCCCTTTCGGCATTAGCAAAAAGGAAGGATTAAGCATTTAAGCACAATACATAAAGCATCAAGATATACAATTAGAATATGATGCTCCCCCTAACTACTTATCATGAGTTACCAATTAAAATCAAAGCTCCGATACCAATTGAACTCCAAAGTATATGGGCATGATAAGAGCATATCAATATAGGAAACGAATAAACTAATATAAATTAAGCCTATGTAGGAAAAACAAAGAGACATTCTAATTTTAGGACAATTTTTTTTTTAGTGTAAATCATAGTATATGAATAAAACTAATATTAATCTACCCTATGACCCATAATACAATAATAGATTAGCAAGTTAAAGCTTATATTTTACTTATCGTGAAAGAAAAACAAGCAAGTTAAAAGTTTAGCATGATAAGCCTCATTTAAAAAAAAAATCATATTAGAATCTTATCATGAGGTGATGTATAGTTATAGACTCATAATGATAGGCAAGAATATATATTTTTCAAGTTAAAAATATTCTCTTGAATTGTCATGCATAGAAATGAACATTTGATCCCAATATGGCTAATATATGGCATGACAGTGAGCTCTATCATGGATATATGGATAGCCAAGTTGAAATACACATGATAAGCATTCAAATTCATAGAAATTGAGATAAACAAGTTTGATTTACTTCTATGAATGTACATCTAGAAAGATATGCAATTTTTAGCTCTTGTTTAAAAGGATATATCATTTAAGCTCCCCCGCCTCTTTTTTTTAAGATATTCAATTTTTTAGCACAATTAGTGGGGAAATGTTTGAATGGATAGTGTAAGCATCTTACAATGATCCATATAAACATAAAGATAGCAATAATTAGCTCTCCCCCTTAGTATTTGTCATTGGCCTTAGATAAATCTATGATTTAATGCATGACATGACATAATAGGCTAAAGATATGAAAATGGAATACTTGGCCACCAAAACTTATTCTTGGAATAGATGATATCATATTAGACCATCCAAGATAAGTTAAAAAGCCTAGAAGAGTATGGCACTAAGACTTAGGCTATGAGCTTTTTGGCTATACAAAAAGAAAATGATACCAAAATAAGAACACAAGACAAGCCCACACAACACACATGGAGCAACAATGCTCCAAATGAGTGTACTTATCATATGTGAAGTGATAACCACATTAAGAGACATATGATAAGCCACTAAGGATAAAATTTACCTTTAAAGCTCTCCCTTTGAAAAAGAATCATGCAATGCATGAATACAAAGGGTTGTCCTCACATAGACTCTAAGAATTTTTGGATATATTTTTCAATATTTTTCAAAAGATACTAAGTTAGACTCAACCCTTGGGCTACAATGACACTCTACTCTCTAAATGTCGGTTTATCATGATTAGAATGATAGCCATAGTCTGGCTCTTCATGATAAACAAGCATAGCACAAAAGATTTTCAACTTTTGGCTCATGCTCCCCCTAAATGTGATATCATATTTTTCAATTTCAAGCTTTTACTTCCTAAGTATGTAACATACATAACTAGCTAGGGAGATCACACACACACACACACACACACACACACACATATATATATATATATATATATATATATATATATATCTATCTATCCATGTTTGAGATGCTGGCATAAGGCCAAATTGTTATGTATTTTAATTAAGGTGAATGTACCGTCTCCCTCTTAGAAACTAAGAAGGCTAAGGGTACCAATTGAGTGACTTTTAAGATAAATGTTTAACATCTCATACGTGTAGGTATTATCAAACAAGGGGTGATAACTATAGAATATATATAAACCAATTTGAGTTCAATTCTATAGGACAAAGACATAGTAAGAATGATCGATAAAATACCATGTCTTAGAGAGACATCCATGACTCATGAAGGTGAGAGTATACCTTATGAGAAAGATATGATCCATATCAAGGCCTCCATGGATAGTCTATCATGTTTGGACAAGGTGTACATCACAAATGAAGTACAAGGTCCAAACATCTACTTCCTACATCCACATACCACATATGTAAAGATAAGGCATTAAGCACATAGTGCACAAGTCCATTGAAAACCAAAATGTATGGGAGACATGTGTTCCCATCATAATGTATTGTACGCAACCACTATGTGAGTTTCAATTTTACTCAAGTGAGTAAAAGCCCAAATATGATACTAGATTCCTATGAAATTTTCAATTTAACTCAAGTGAGTGTCATACATTGAATCTAGATTCACGTTTCAACTTCCTTATATAATATATTCTTATATGATTGTAGGGAAAGATCCAAGGATTTTAGAATATATATATATATATATATATATATATATATATATATATATATATATATCAAATGATGCAAACCACCTTGGATACATGTATTCCAATACATATAAAGTACCTATACATTTCAAGGTTCAACTTAGTCATGAGATTATCCAATTAAAGCTTTTGAAAATACATTAATTTTTAACCCATCTATGATTCTTATTATATTTGATGAAAAACATTTAAGCATGTAACAGAATGGGTTTGATAGGACAACTAGGTGCAAAGTAATAAACATGTTTGCTCACCTAGGGCACAAAAAGATGTCTAAGAAAGAATTTGAAGTGATTTCTTAGACATAGCATCTAATATCCTAGTTTTGCTAGAAATGATATTTTAAAACAATTTAAGTACATAATTATTTAGCAAGTGCCATATTTGTCCAAAAATAGAGTTTAAAGAATGATACTTTGGTTTTTTCTCAAATTTATGTTCAAGTATTATTTGATTGTCAAAAATTTTCATTTAAGTTCAAGTCTTTAAACCTATGTGTTTCTTTTCTTTTGGTTTTGCTAGAATGATGTAATCATTTAGCCTAACTCCTAGCAACTACAAAAAATGGGTTCAAATTTTAAAGATGTCATTGAAGCTTTAATTTGAACATATGGGCAAGAGGTGTGGTTGAATATTCTATAAGCACAATTTATGGTTTTCACTTTAAGTTCTTTTAGAGTGGCTTTCTTTTGTGGATGTTCACTAAGTGCAAGAAGATCTAAAACATAATGTATGCACTTATAGTGGTGTTTCTAAATATGATATTCAATTAAGCTCACTATAACAAAGTCTTATGGTGATCAAGTTTAGGTGTATAGACTTTAAATTTTCAAAAAGGATTTATCATTTAAGCACCAATCATGCATAGATACATGGAATTAAGCATAAGCACATGATATCTATATAAGCAAATATATCAAATGATATTCAATTTAAAGCGCATGCCCCTAAATCTAAGATAAACATAATATAGATCAAGTTGGGGATTTTGGAACCCAAACCATGTTGGTTCCAAGCAAGTTTATTCTAGTTGATGTATCTTTTCTCATCCAAACAAATTTACTACTTTTTTACAAATCTAAACTTGCATTTAGATTTGTAATGTCCAATTCTACCAAAATAATTACAAGATGCATAAGAGTAGGTAGATGGACGGGATGAACATGATGATCTACAAGAATGGTTATGATAGCAATTGTGTTTTACACTTTCTTGTAGCTTGTAATTTTCAACCTCAAGTTTCTCATTCTTAATTTTCAAATTATTGATTTTCATTGATTCAAGAGATGCGGACTTCTTAATTCTTTCTTCTTCTTCTTTTAGGGATTGGTTCTCTTGTTTTAGTTTTGTAATATTTTCATTTAATTCTTCAATTTCAAGGACAAATGAATCATTTTCCTTTTCTACTCTTTCGAGTTCTTTTTCATTTTAAGCATAATCCCTTTTAACACTAGCTAATAAGTTTTCTAAGATTTTATTTCTAGCTAGTTGTTCCTCAAGGTTTTCATTTAAGTCATGAATTTCTTGTTCAATTGATGCAATCCCATCATTTAATTCCTTTAATGCTTGGCGGTTGATACTTGAAGTTTCAAGTGTTGTGGTTTAGCATAGGAATTTGTTTTGACAACACTTTTCAATTTGGTTCAAAATATCTTTTGCATTTTGGCATGATGACACTTTTTCATAAATGGTAGGAGGTAAGGCACAACATATAGTCATTAGGGCTTTAGTGTTTAGTAAAGATAATTTTTTGTTATATTTATTTAAGCATTTAGATTTAGTATTTAAAACAAAACAATTTCTATTATCTTTACCATATCTCTATCTAGACTTTTAAGATATGTCTTCATATGGATCACCCATGATCCATAATCCGATTCATCGCAAATACGTAGTCTAGGCCCCATCTTTTAAGTTGCCAAATTTGATCCTTTAACTCTTAACTTGTTAGGGTCTTAATCAAGAGCCCAAGCTTTGATACCAATTGAAATCCAAGGATTGACTCGGTTTGGCAACCTAGAGGGGGGTGAATATGATGTTTATAAAACTTTTGCCTTCTAAAATTTTTTCCTAAAATTTCACCAAAAACTTATCCCTTGTTTAATTAAGTTTGAAATAGTTGAACTTAAACAATATTACAAATTAATATAAGTTCAAAACCCTTGTTGATTAGCAAACTTACTTAGGTGATTTATAGCCTAGTTAGTATGGTACAATTATTCAATCGAAAATAAAATGCTAACTACTCACTCAATTCTAACTATGTAACAAATCAAGTACAAATAATAGAGTGGGAGGGTGAGAGAGAAAAGAAAAATACCAACACAAGTGACACAAGGATTTATAGTGGTTCGGCAAATGGCCTACTCCACTCTACTGAAGGTCGCACTTGAGGATTTCCACTATTGAGACCTCCACGACGCCAGGCCCCGAAGCTATTACAATCCAAGGGAATTAAACGAGGATCCTGTTCCTACCTTTACAATGTCTCTCCTACACGGTCGAGAACTAAGCCCTTCACTCAAGGGAATCAGCACAAGATGCCCTTCAATGCACATTGAAGCTCCCACAAGGTTCTCTAAAAAAATAAGTACAATTCAAGGCCTAAACCAATCTCAAATGATTTTCACAAATCAAGGCACAAAGGATTGGTGAGAGAAATTAACCCAAAAATGGTTGCAAGTGAGTTTCTAGGGTTTGTTAAGGTTGGAACATATTCATCTTAATGTTTTGAAACCATACAGCATATATATATATATATATATATATATATAGGTTCCCAACTCAATATTACTGTTTCAGGAGCAAACTGGTAATTTTTGGGTCAAAAAGTCCACTAGCCGTTGTAATCGCAACGATTATATTTTTTTTGAGTTCATAGTGTTCTCGGAGTTCCTTAAAAACAGCCAGATAGTGGAATTTCACTCCCTGGACCATTTCTCGGAGTTCCGAGAAAATGGACAGAGTATGACCTTATACTCCTGGACCATTTCTCGGAGTTCCAAAATGACTCTCGGAGTTCCAAGCTCGGTGCTTCGAGAATAATTCTCAGAGTTCTGAGAAGCTTATGAATCAGCAGATTTTTCCTGTTTTTGTTGCTGATTTCTTTTGGGCTTTTGGAACTCATTTTCTATGTATATTGGAATGTCATGAGGGTCCCACAATGATGGAACACCACATGGTCATTCACTAATCCATTTTGGCTCTAAGGGTGTGTTGTAGTCTCTTTAGAAAATATTATTTTTTTACTAGTTTTAGGTGTTTAAAACAATGTGCCTTGACAAGAGAAAATGCAAGAGAGATAGGAATACATTCTACCCTTTCTGTCACTCTCTTGAACTCTTCTCTTAAGCCGGGATCTTCTATGGTTGAGCTTCCATGCTTGACATCTTAAAGTTGTGGTATAAGCTCCTTGGTCCTTTGCATTTGTTCTTGATCTTCCAGCTTTGGCCTTCATGATCTTCTCTGTATGTTCAATGCTTTGAGATGATTGTTGAGCTTCTCCTTGGTAGATCCTCCAAGGTGTGGTTTGTCCAAGTATGCTCTAGCTCCTTTGTCCATTAGTTGGTTCATCTTCAAGCATAGGCCAACAAGGTGTGTGCTAGAATGATTTGACTTGTGTAGGACCTGTCTAAAGCACAACACTTAAGGCAAATGATCAGTCCATCAATGACTAATCAATTTGCGTTTGTTAATCATCGAAACAGGGTGATTGAATGAACCCATGTGGAACCCTCGGGCTTACGATGCAAGGCTAGCAATACACAAAACCATGCTCTGAATAACTAAATCCAATTAACCCATTCAGTCATAAAATAAATTAGGCCATTACAATCATTATTCAACTTCTCTCAAACCGACTACTAAAGAAATAAAACATATCCATAGCTAGCTAATACTCACTTGTAAATCTAAACAAAGTAAATAACTGAATCTGTAGAGTAATCTCCCTCGCCGCTTCGACCTCAAGCTGGAATCACGTGTCGGGATCTGAAATTTGTTAAATGAGGGTGAGCTAAACACGCTCATGTGATGTAATAAGATACCACACTAACAGATATGGCATCAACGGTAACAATAGTCAATAGGCAATCAAAAGACGATAAGTATTCAAACCTAAACAAATGTTTCTTTTCCGACCTGCTTCCCCGTTCAGACTTCTTCCTGTGGAGTGAACCGATTTGCTTCACACTTGATAGAAGCACTAGTCTCGCGCGGCTGCATGCCTGCTTGTTCGCGCTGTCTGCTGTCCTCTTAGCTTGTTTGAATTGACTGAATCAATATCAAGGCACAACCAAGCAATACATATGGCCTATGGTAATTGACACCCACAATCGGAGCAAATGTCATTGAATATTTATTAGTAAAGAAGGTGGTGTTAAAATTGATGACACCAGAAAAATTAACAAACCATCTTAGACTTGACATCCATCAAAAAGACATTTCTCAGACAATAAACTTCATCTTAATTAATGGCATAAAAAATGCAGGATTCAAAACCTACATATTCATAAAATACTCATAAAGAGTTTGAGCATCTCCTCTTGCAGGGGCTCAATGTCATTCTTTGTCAACAAAGTGTTTGCAATTTTTTTTACTATATCGTAATTTGCAACTCCACCCCTATGTGCGCCCAATGCAGAATAAATCTTAGGCTTTGAAACTCCTACTTTGGCCATAATTAACATAAATACTCTCGTCCGCTGTACTTATTTTTCTATGCGATGGATGATGACCAATAAGTGCCGGTAAAAGTTCATGATTGTGTTCTTTAATGAATGTTGTCACTTCTAATTTTCCTGATTCAGCTCTATTGACTTTCATTAATGCCTTATAACCAAGGTTTTAAATTTTGGTTTCGGTGTCAGTTTCGGTGGACTGAAACCGAAATTTCGGCCGAAATCCTATAATAATATTATAATGATTTCATTTTTCTTAAAATTTCAACTGAAATGTCTAAAATTTCGTTGTAAATTTCGGTGATTTAGGTTGAAATTTCGGTGATTTCGGTGGAAATTGTGTAAAAAAGGCTAAAAAGAAAATTTCAATGGAAATTTTGGTGACATTTCGGTGAAATTTCGGCCGAAGTTTGGTACTTTTTCGAAGTTCGGTACATTTCATTTCGTTTTTCTGCCGAAACCAAAATATTTCGGCCGAAACGAAACGGTTGTGCCGAAATTTAAAATCATGCTTATAACCAAACCTCGTAATTGCTCGTGCCTTGTCAGCTTTGGAGTTATCTTTTTTTTAACCTTATTTCAAACATATAGGTTGTGCAGGAATAAATGTACAATCTTTTTCGGAACGACGACTCCATTAAGTTGAAGTACCAAAGCTGATTCGGTACCAATAAGCATTATAGAATAACTTTGTGTATGTCTTCAAATTCCATACCTATATGTGGCTCTAAGTTCATATCATCATCTATGTTGATAACATCTCTCAAAGGAGAGCACTCTAACTTCAATTCACCATTGTCTGTTCTAATGACATTATCCTGTCTCGAGCTAGATTCAACCATCTTTTACTGTGATCCAAAATAAGGTGGACAGAAGTTGAATCTAGGCACAAAAGCAAATACAATACTTAGCATGACATCATACAGAGACAAATAAATAATGGTGTGAATTTGAATATTTTTAATTATATCAACTTGGGTGAGTCAAAGGAGTTTACAACTGACCCTATACATCAAAACTTGGACCGCCAACCTAATGAAAGTATAACAAATTACCCATCTAAGAAATAATACAAAGTACTTCCATTATCTAGTATAAAATGCAATATCAGGTCTGGACCTTTGAAAGTATAACAAACCGCCCAGCTAAGAACTAAAGCATCAAAGAACTAGTCTTTCACTAGCTAGATGGCAATTGACAAAAATTCCTGATAGCCACCAATTGATGTGGAATTTCGCGTGTTTTTAGTAAGTTTTATAGTAATAAAAGTGTAAGCTTAGCGGAAAAGATGACATAAATCCTGGAAAAGGAAGTTCGGCGATCTTTGTGGTAAATTGCAGAGGATTTCATAATGATAAAAGTGTCCTCTCTCTCTCTCTCATAATCTCTGTTCTCTCGGCCTTTTCAAATTATTGTTTCTTATAGGTTTTTTGGGCCTTGTTTTCGCCTCCAAAATCCATTTTTTTATTGCTGAGAATTTCTATACTGCATGGCCGTGCATGCACTTGCACGCAAAAGATACAGTGGGCCCCACATTGTTTGGGTAATCCAAATCGTTCAACTGTTGGGCCATGAGTAACATAGGATGTGCACCAAAAAACCTTCTCCATGGCATGATTCTAACCCTCTGATATGTGGAGATTTCTATACTATGCTGTCAATTTTAATCCTCCACAAATCGAAGGGTTAGGATAATCCTTGAGAAGATTTTTGGTGCAAACCCTATCTACGTATGGCCCAGCAAATGAACAACAAATGAATGGTTTGGATCAACCAAACAATGTGGGGGCCCACTGTGTTTTGGGCTGCACGGGCAAACAGGCCGGCGAGTATTCTGAGTTTTTACTACACACCCATTAATTCATCCCTCCCTCCCTCCCTCCCTCCCCCTCTGAGAAGGCCAATTCTAATTTTTTAGTGGTGCAATTAAAATAGAAATATATACCGTTTTAAATGGGCATCTTAAAGAATTTTATACTAGAAAACTTTCTCCTTTCTCTTGTAACGAGTTCTTCGAATAAAATGCATTATCAAATTAGAAAAATCATTGCTAAAACTCCCCCACTTTCAGCCATGTATGGGCCAAGAAAGTGGAAAAGAAAAAACATGAGTGTTGCTAACAGTGAATCAATTTCTGCACTCTTTGCCTACAAGCCTACCCTACATTTAGCATGCGTGGAAATTCATTGCTAGGCCAAACTGTGGCGCCAAAATCAATTGAAACGGTTGATAAAACTATAGAAAGATGATACACATTCATGGAGAAATTATATAGTGGCCAACCATCAAGTCCCGTAAAGGTGGTACGATGGAAGTACCACCCTTGATATTTGATCCAACAGCAGCCTCTTAAAAAGTGCACTGCTGTTGGATCAGAAATCAAGGGCGTTACCACTTACTTGACAGTCGGCCACCACATAAAAACTCCACATTCATGTACACAGATGTAGTTCTGAGGATTATGGTTTTTAATCCATCAGCATCTCTAGGAATGAACAATCTAAAGCAAAATAAGATAATCAGAGGACTGAATTAATGTCTTGAACAATATGCATTCCATAAAATGAGGCACTATCAGCCGCCGATCTGATTGGGTCAATGAGCATCAAACCACTATGAATAGACCTCCTACGATGATGTATCCCAAAGAGAGGATTCTAACAGTACCTAGAATAAAAAAGAGAGAAGTGCTATTGATAACTGATAGGGAGAAAATACGGTAGGACTGTTAGAGCCCGCCACGTGTCACCCTTATACCAAAAGAATCTAATTATGATCAAGAAAAGTATAAAGACAAGTGTTGGGGGAAAACTAAATAAATTCCCCTTTTTCTTTGGACACATGGCATACATGCTAATGCATGGCAAGCACTATGACAAGTGGCAAACATGCTAAAAACTTGGCATGCACAAGGACACATGGCTTATACACCAAAACATGGTGTAAGAACTCTAAGCCTATAAAAGGCACCCCCTTGCTCAACGGTAGAAGGAGACTCTTCTTCCCCCCATAAGCATGTTTATCTCTATTAGTCTTGCTTAGATACCTGTGATACTGATACCTGACTTGAGCGTCGGAGGGTGCCCCCGAGTCCCCACTCCGGGGCCCTTCTAACGTTGTTTTCTATGAGGGTAGGCACCCATGAATAGGAGCTCTACCAACCTAAGCTGCTGGTTTTGCCGATAGCGCTCGTCCGACGCCCAGATCCGGATTTTGGCATCATCAGATTGGCGCCATCCGTGGGACTCGAAAGAAAAAATAAATAAATCTAAGCAGGACACTGGCTTCGGAGAAAATCGCAATGGGGGCAGGAGATGGACCCCTCTCTTGGATCCCCATCCGGGAAAGCACTGGGGACAAGAGGTGAAATCCGAACGACAATCTACGCCGTGATGGAGGAGGTTTTCGGCAACTCCTCTCTTACAACGAAACTATATGGCTGCAAAGATTTCTGGTCGATCGCCCCGGCGGAAAAATCTCTTCCCCCAAGATGCCCGCCTTCTTCAAGATCGAGATGAAGGGAGAACACGAAAACCAGGTTCTATCTTTCCTTTTCTGGTTATATTTTTCATTGACGGTTTATAATAAACGATCAACAAAAAAGAAAAAGAAAAAGAGAGAGATCAACTCGCTGGGAATCCGGGATATGGTTTTGGTGGTGATTTTAGGCCATCCGCACCTTTCTGGGAAGAGGTCCGGCATTCTCGGATGAGATGTTGCGCTGCCGAAGCAACTCTGTATTCGAAAGCCACCCCATTATCCCCCATTGTCGCGAGGAAGAAGAGGAAGATGTGACTTGTTTTTTAAAACCCAATCCCTAATAGTTGACATTGACAACCGTATAGAAGAAAAAATGGCAAGAAAGGTGGCATCCCACCTTGGGAAGCGCTCCAAGATATTTAATATAATATGATATATTACTAAGATGGGAAAGTCAAGCTTTCTTTAGGTTTTGCTAACGAAGTGAAGTCTGACAGATCTTCACACAAGGATTTCATTGAACCGACCTGTTTTTTTTTTAGAATTGCTTTATGAGATGCTTGAAAATAGGTACAATGATCTTGATAATAGCACCCCTCCTCTCCCCCTACATGGCTCTCTGTTTGCAAGTTAAAGAGGAACTTTTTATTAACCGCACGATTTGCGCACGTCTAGTGAGATGGTTGTTGAATTTAATGAAAAACCCACACACCATGATTTCAGTAGTGACACCCCTCGAGGAGATGGAACTCGTTTTCACGATTCTGGAAACTGGCTTTATATTTCTAATTTTATAGTAAGAGGGATACCCATTTAAATGAATTAAATTTGCTTAACTTGCTATAAGTGAAATCCATTACTTTGGGGATCTAGTAAATAATGGTATTCCTAAGCACGTGGCAAAAGATGGTGGGCCCTACCCAATGAGGTGGTGATACAGATCGTAGGCACCACACAACCCAATGATTAAGGTCGTGGCTGCCCCATTCCATCAAAATATGAGGCCATTATACACCGCACAAATATTAGATAATCGCAACCGTTGATTTAATCCTTACGCTTACTGGAGATTTCATCCGGTAATAAATGGCAAAATATTTTTGGCCTAAAAAGAGCGCCATTATGAGACCAAATCAATGGGTGAGATCACTTGCCATGTCTATGCGCGCTTCAATGGGCCGAGCCTTACCAAATTAACATGCATGTCTCTCGTCTTTGCCACCCGCTGTGGAGAATGAAATTAACATCTACGTACTCTTATTTTGATAAGAGCCCCCGTACTATTTCCGATTAGTTGTTGAGACCATATTCAAAATGGTAACAGCCTCTAAAAGCTGATTCGGGAAATGCAAAATAAAGAGTAAAGTGCCGTTATTCAAACAATGGGAACACAACTGTAATCTCCCACCACTGACGACACCCAGATTGAACGATCCAAGCCCTTGGATCGAAGGTGTTTTAGTCAATTTAAAAAATTAATCTGCTTATGCTTGTGTGGCTCTCCCTTAAGGCATCTAATACATTCGGGGGGCATGAGAAAAAATTGTCGGTTCTATGCAAAGACCAATGTGTGCGAGCCTCACAAGGCTGAGGCCGAGTTGGTGTTCAAGCATCCAACGTGGCCCGCAAACAAGCCGAGCCCGTAGATGGCCCTCCAAAGTCTAAAAACACCTGAAAGCATCGGAGACCCAAGCGATCGAGAAAAGCATCTTTATAAAGACCCTCTCCGAGCAACTCTCCATGTCACAGACACAATTCTCCGGATTCCCCATGGATAGATGTCCACCGACATGCCTGTGATTGCACCGATCCCCATCGACATGTTTTGCCAAATACGATCTAAAAAGGATGACATAGTGGGGCAGATCATCAACTTCAAACTGTGGCATCACCATTATCTCCATCGCTTCTTCCTTCAACACTGCTCTTGGACCCCGCGGAGGCCCTCTACCGACCGCGCGATCGCAGACCCGGATTTAAAATCGCTAAGTAAATAATCACTATTGAGGTTTCTAAACCATGCGTAGAACTGTGTTCTCCTCAAAATATCTTGGTTGCAGTTTTATCTTGTTGAGATTCTATGTTTGCTTTTGAAATATCATCTGCACGATTAATATTTGTGTTGAAGTTCTTCCTCTAGGACAAGCTTAAAAGTTCCGGCAAGGCTGGGCTATAAAGTCCTAGGCTGAGATCAAAAGCCCTCTTCGAGGCTAAGCATCGCCGAAAAAGACCCCTCCGAGGCACGACATCAACGAAACTCGGATCCCATCTTATGCGGTCGAAGATACCGAGGCACGGCATCAACGGAGCCCGGATCCCACCTTATGCGGTCGGAGATACCGAGGCACGACATCAATGAAACTCGGATCCCACCTTATGCGGTCGGAGATACCGAGGCACGACATCAACGTTGCCCAGATCCCACCTTATACGGTCGGAGATACCAGGGCACGACATCAACGGAGCCCGGATCCCACCTCATACGGTCGGAGGTAACGAGGCACGACACCAACGGAACCCCAGTCCCTCGAAGCCGGAACATGGAGAACCTCCAAGAGTTTTACCAGTAAAATGGAAGGAGCCACGTGTATCTCCATTTTTGGGTCCACGATGAATAAAGGGCTGGAAAAAAGACAGGGAGTGAGACAGAGGTAGCATCGAGGCTGATCCCCCCGAGAATACCCTAAAACGCTCCCCATGAAAAGAAAAGAAAAGACCTCCCCTTAAAGGGCAGGCGGGACCCATTAACCCCGAGCTGATCACTCGAGGGGAAGATAGTCCTTCCACAAATAAGACGCCCCACTGGGGTGCACTAGATACGTCCTCACCAAACAAATTGGAATTCAATACCAAAAAAGGCTCGGACCTCAGGACAAGGGCCCGGCCTTACTACTGCAATTCCACCAGATGGAAAATACCAAGTACGGTGGGAAAGGCTCAGAACCCAGCACAAGGGTCCGGCAGGGCCACTACAATTCCACCAGATGGAAAATACCAAGTACGGTGGGAAAGGCTCAGAACCCAGCACAAGGGTCCGGCAGGGCCACTACAATTCCACCAGATGGAAAATACCAAGTACGGTGGGAAAGGCTCAGAACCCAGCACAAGGATCCGGCAGGGCCACTACAATTCCACTAGATGGAAAATACCAAGTACGGTGAGAAAGGCTCAAAACTCAACACAAGGGTCCGGCAAGGCCACTACAATTCCACCAGATGGAAAATACCAAGTACGGTGGGAAAGGCTCAGAACCCAGCACAAGGGTCCGGCAAGGCCACTACAATTCCACCAGATGGAAAATACCAAGTACGGTGGGAAAGGCTCAGAACCCAGCACATGGGTCCGGCAGGGCCACTACAACTCCACCAGATGGAAAATACCAAGTACGGTGGGAAAGGCTCAGAACCAAGCACAAGGGTCTGGCATCACTACTACGATTCCACTAGATGGAAAAAGAGCCTGGATGAGCAAAAATGGCTCGGACCTCAAGACAAAGGTCCAGCCACCCTACTACCATTCCACTTAGATGGAAACAGAGACCGGTCGAGCAAAAAAGGCTCGGACCTCAGGACAAGGGCCCGGCATTCCCACTACAATTCCACCATATGGAAAATACCAAGTACGGTGGGAAAGGCTCGGAACCCAGCACAAGGGTCCGGCATCACTACTACGATTCCACTAGATGGAAAAAGAGCCTGGATGAGCAAAAATGGCTCGGACCTCAAGACAAAGGTCCAGCCACCTTACTACCATTCCACTTAGATGGAAACAGAGACCGGTCGAGCAAAAAAGGCTCGGACCTCAGGACAAGGGCCCGGGATTCCCACTACAATTCCACCAAATGAAAAATATCAAGTACGATGGGAAAGGCTCGGAACCCAGCACAAGGGTCTGGCATCACTACTACGATTCCACTAGATGGAAAAAGAGCCTGGATGAGCAAAAATGGCTCGGACCTCAAGACAAAGGTCCAGCCACCCTACTACCATTCCACTTAGATGGAAACAGAGACCGGTCGAGCAAAAAAGGCTCGGACCTCAGGACAAGGGAAGGGCCCGACATTCCCACTACAATTCCACCAAATGGAAAATACCAAGTACGGTGGGAAAGGCTCAGAACCCAGCACAAGGGTCCGGTCACCCTACGGTTATTCCACTTAGATGGAGAAAAGGCCCATCGAGAAAGAACTGCCGAATGTAGCAGCACGCCCCTTCGCCTTCCCAGATTCCCATTAATACCCTCGTCGCTAAATTCTTTGACCAGACAAAGGAACTTACTCCCTTGGTCCATTTAATGGACCAAAGAAGTAGGGGGGTATTATGATAGGGAGAAAATACGGTAGGACCGTTAGAGCCCGCCACGTGTCACCCTTATACCAAAAGAATCTAATTATGATCAAGAAAATTATAAAGACAAGTGTTGGGGGAAAACTAAATAAATTCCCCTTTTTCTTTGGACACATGGCATACATGCTAATGCATGGCAAGCACTACGACAAGTGGCAAACATGCTAAAAACTTGCCATGCACAAGGACACATGGCTTATACACCAAAACATGGTGTAAGAACTCTAAGCCTATAAAAGGCACCCCCTTGCTCAACGGTAGAAGGAGACTCTTCTTCTCCCCATAAGCATGTTTATCTCTATTAGTCTTTCTTAGATACCTGTGATACCGATACCTGACTTGAGCGTCGGAGGGTGCCCCCGAGTCCCAACTCCGGAGCCCTTCTAACGTTGTTTTCTATGAGCGCAGGCACCCATGAATAGGAGCTCTACCAACCTAAGCTGCTGGTTTTGCCGATAGCGCTCGTCCGACGCCCAGATCCGGATTTTGGCATCATCAATAACCATACCAAACAGTATCTACAATCAAAATGCGAAATCAGCCTCAATATATCCTTGGAGAGAGCAACGTTCCAGAATAAATCAGCCTCAATATATCCTTGGTGAGAGCAACGTTCCAGAATAAACACACATGCTCTGATATGCCCATGTGTTTTCCTGGTCAAATGGCAGCCCAATGCTTGTAAACGTCCTGTCATCGAGATTGAAGACACCCAATTTAGTTATTTCCCCAGTCGTCAAAATTCCTCATTTTCCCCATGAACCTTTAACTTGAATACTATCCTCTGGATGATCGTGAAAGTGAGTAAATACTTTGATCCAAACAGTATTCAGATGGTCCTTCAGTACACATACCTCAGTTCGTGGTTTACAAACCACAAAAGCAAGGTGTCTTCCCTATGTTCTAAGATACCCTGTAATAGAATCATTTTCTGTCCATATCTTTGGACCTGAGATCATCCTAAACTTTTGACCCAAGAGCTCAAATGAAACGATGTACTTAGAGTGGGGTGAAGCCAAAGTATCACATCCAATCCAATATAAAACTCCATTCACACACACAGAATCCCCTTCAACTGGATAAGGAACGCTTTTAATCAATTTCCATGACATAAGTACCAAAACTATACATTTCACCCGCCATACGATCAGATGAAACATAGAACAATCAAACTATTTTATACTCCCCGAGAAGTGGATGAAATACAAACCCACAGATAGACAGCTGTAGTTGGACCATTTTTCTGAAATTTTTTGTATTCTTGTGTAATCGGATTGCACACATGTATTATCTCCTGATGTGCCTGCGGGAATGTTGAATAACATAACAAGCCATGAATTGTGTCCCACATAATGGCAGAAGATTCTGCATATCGACGAACCACACCAATCTTCGTTATCTTGGTGCTATTTTCCTCCTCCATGAGATACATGTTTTGATCATGAGTATTTTGTACAAGATATGATGCTTTTGGATTGCACTATTAAGCTGCCTCTTAATGAAACCGGGACTTTTTATTATAGAGCGCCAAAGCTTGCACACCTGCTTGAGTTTTACAAGACATGTAGCAGGCAGCAAACATAAGATGTTGAAAATAATCATAAATGGGAGGCCTTGGAATCCTCCCCGGAAGACACAAAGCTCCGGACATATCACTCTAGCTCGTCGCTGTTGTCATAGGCATTTAACAATTAGGACATAAGAAATTCATCCATCAAGTTCACAATGTGACAACTCTATCACTATAAAAAAGAACATAACAGATCGAAACATATTTCTTTTTCTCCGAAACATAAAAGAAATAAATATAAATCAGTGCTTTGAGGAATTATTAAAAAACAATGTTCGGAAACAATGAAAAGTTCGAACAAAACGAGGCTGATCTAAGCAATTGGAAGTACACATCTAGGACATGACTTTGAAGGCAGTAATTTGGAAGATTTATGTAAATACCCAAAATACCCCCACTTAAAATTTTGTCCCCCTTGATAAAGAGGGGCGTTTTGTCCGTTCAACTTTGACTTAGATTAGGGCTTCCTAATAAAGCCTATAAATACATCTTATGAGAGATTAAGAAACCCTAAACCATCTTTGCACCCCTAAGAAGAGATCTTCGTGGAGAAAAAGAGGAAGAGCGTGATTCAAGAAAAGAGATCGCAAACCAAGGTAAGATTATTAATCTTTAATGGTTAAACGAATGAAAAGAACCCTAAACTGGGGTTTGATGTAAAAAGATGTGTCATTAGAGCCTTGGTGTTAGTCTATGGCAAACTCTATGGTAGATCATGGATTCCTTGGGATTCGTTTCGTGTTAAACCCCCCAAAGAATTCAAGATCAATTTGTTTGTATCCATAGAAACCTTTTTATTTGAGAATTTTCGAGCGTGAAATTGGATTAGATGGATTCCTCTCATGGATACGAGTCCAACGGATTCAACCACGCGCGAATCGGATGTCAAATGAAGGAGTTATGGCCGTTTTCGTACAAAAACGGTGAAAATCGCGTTTTGGTGAAATTTGGGTTCGCGCGTGGGGCGGACGTCCGCGAAATGGCGGACGTCTGTGATTACCACGTTTGGCGACAGTAGATCATCGGACGTCAGCAATTCTAGGACGTCCGTAATCCCGGACGTCCGCCATTCTCGGACGGCCGGCGCGACAATTCTTCCAAAACTTCGGAAATTCATAACTTATTCGTTTCTTGTCCGTTTTCGACGTTCTTGTACTCTACAGATATGCCGAAAATGTTATATTTCTGTTAAAAATAGTTTCAATAAGTTTTGGAAACTTTACAATAATGATATCACCAAAATACTAAAAACAGCCATAGAATGGGTTACTTTTTAAGGGCCCCTTATTTGTTACTTATGCCTTGTTAAGGATATTGAATCGTAATCCAAATTAAGAAAGGAATCGAACATCTTTGAGGTACGTAATAACATACTACTTTGGGTATTATAAACCCTTCTCATTTGAATCAGTATTGACTTTGGAAACTTGTATTGATGCCTTTGATCCTCGGGATTTGCTTCAAGTCTAGCAAGCCATTTTGTTTCACCCACTGCTACTTTAGAAACTTTGAAATAACTGTATTAATATCTGTCTGGACTTTAGACCTTTGGAACCATCGTTTTCAATTTTGAATCTTTTTCGAATATTTTGAAGTAACTCTGAACCTCTGAAATAACTGTTCTGAACTCTGAACCTTTAGAATAACTGTTATGACCTCTGAACCTCTGAAATTACTGTTCTGAACTCTGAACCTTTGGAATAATTGTTCTGACCTCTGAACTTCTGAAATAACTATTCTGAACTCTGAACCTTTCGATTAACTGTTCTGAACCCTGAATCTTTGAAATAACCATTATGAATATATGTTCTGAATTTTGAACCTTCGAAACTACTGTTTAGAACTTTGAATCTTTGGAACCATTTGAATAATTAAAATTATCTGAACATGAACCCTTGATACCTTCTAAACACTTCTGTGGAGGCTTGGATGATTTCTGGACCCTGCCATATGGGGGTAAAACATTTGGCAACTCTGGACCCACCGTGGGGGTAGTACACTGGAACTTCTGGCCCGTCAGTGGGATAAAACGCTGGCCCTGTCGACTTGTATCTGAATTTGAGGAACTAGTTCTGACACCTAGGACTGTCGGTGGATAATCAATAACATGTCTTCTGACACCGTGGACAGTCGGTGGATAAACAATAACATGTCTTCTCGCCATGCCGATGATTCTGAAGTGTATTTGAACTCTGAACACCATATGGCTTTGACCATAACATTTGAATTCTGAAAACCTTTGACTTTGATCAGAACTTAGACATTGAATTGCTTATTGCACTTTAATTCAGAACCATATTTGAGATGCAAACATATTTACCTTGTGCCTATTATTCAGCTGTGAACTCAGTCTTCTGCTTTGACTCTAATATCCGAACCATATTAAACCTTAGCATGCTTAGACTGTACTTAGAGTAGTATTTTATTATGTACATAGCTTTTCAGCTGACTGTGGTTATAAAATATTTTCAGGTTTTGACTCTCGTGAGGTTAACGAGGAACAAGACGCTTAGTTTTGGAATTTGGATTTTGACTCAGAGAGTAGCTTATTTGTTTTCAGTTCGTTAGGAAGTGAGTATTTTGAATAAGATGTAAAGACAATATTATTTATTTTTGCGTTGACCCTTGGGGGAGAGGTGAGATTTAATTTGACTATGATGGGTCCGCATTAAATTGAACTTTGATATTTAGTTATGGAATGCCCGGTTATTTCTGTTATCTGCTTTTTAGCCTTGTGCATTTGTGAGACTTGTCTTGCAGGTGTACCGCACTGCCACGTCCTACGCCTAGGGTGGGGTTTGGGGCGTGGCAAAAATTGGTATCAAAGCTTAGGCTTTAGGTCATAGGTAGAATCATTTGAACAAAGGACTTTGACTGTGAGAGTTGGGGATTTAGATAAGGAGCAATTAGGAAGCGCTTGATAGGTTTGTGTGTATCGGGGACGCCTGACAACACATAAATGAGTCGCGTGATCAGGGCTCAGTTATAAATTCAAATGCACCTGGGGAGGCTTAAGAAGCATGCGAGTTTGTGATTAGGTAAGAATCATGAGAAATATGTGATGGATAGATGTGTCCTGTCAGAATTGGAAATAGAGAACTATTAGCAGACCTTATCTTGCTTGAGATGTCTAATTTCGATGTGATTTCAGGTATGGACTGGTTGTCTACCCATTATGCTTTAGTAGATTGCTATCAGAAGGAAGCAAAATTTTGAAATACCGGGAGAAGAGAAGTTTTGTTTTGAAGGGAGTGGAGCTCACTCGACTCTTATAGTTTTGTCTGTTATGTAAGCTTGTCGACTTCTTAGACATGGTTGTGAAGCTTTCTTGGCCTCAGTAGTCGAGATCGATGATAATGATATGAAAATTGAGAATATCCCCGTAGTTATGGAGTTTCTTGATGTGTTTCCTGAAGACCTTCCAGGTCTACCTCCGAATAGTGAAGTTGAATTTATTGTTGATCTAGTTCCTAGAACGGCGCCTATCTCTAAGGCCCCGTATCGTATGGCACTTTTGAAAATGAAAGAATTAAAAAATCAGTTAGAAGAACTGTTAAAGAAGGGTTTTGTGCGACCCAGTGTTTCACCATGGGGAGCACCAGTGTTGTTCTTTTAGAAGAAAGATGGAAGTACGAGATTATGTATAGATTACAGAGAATTGAATAAGGTTACCATAAAGAATAAATATCCGCTTCCACGGATAGATGATTTGTTTGATCAACTGCAAGGGGCATGTGTGTTTTACAAGATTGACCTTCGATCGGGAAATCATCAGTTGAGAATCAAATCAGAAGACGTTCCCAAAACGGCCTTCCAAACTCGGTATGGCCATTATGAGTTTCTCGTTATGCCTTTTGGATTAACCAATGCCCCGAGCTTTTATGGACCTGATTAACAGGATATTTAGACCATTGTTAGATTAGTTTGTGGTTGTATTCATTGATGACATTCTGGTATACTCTAAAAGTATGTCTGACCATGAGTATCGCCTCAGAGTTGTTTTAGAAACCTTAAGAAAAGAGAAATTATATGGAAACTGAAGAAGTGTGAATTTGGCCCACCATAAGCTATCACCCCTAATGTGGTAGTTGATGCTCTAAGTCAGAAGTCGTCTATGAATTTGGCAGCTTTGATTACTTTTGTGAATTTTGCAGCTTTAATTACTTTTCAGAAGTATATTTTAGAAGACCTCCGAAGATTAGAAATAGAAATTCGTGGTCCAAACTTTGGGGTACTGTTGACAGCACTCCAAGTACGGCCCACATTACAAGAAAGAATCAGAATAGCTCTGGAATCTGACCCTGAACTTTGTAAAATTAGAAATAAGTTAGAAGATGGTCCTGAATCTGAATTCCGAACTCACAATGATGGTACCTTGATGTTTGGTAATCGCATTTGTGTTCCGAATGACTGTTCTGAAAAATGAAATTTTGAAGGAAGCGCACAGTTCGCGGTACTCTGTACACCCTGGAGGTACAAAAATGTATAAGGACTTGAAAGGAAATTTCTGGTAGAATAATATGAAAAGAGAAATAGTTCAGTATGTATCTTAGTGCCTGACTTGTCAGGTGATTAAGGCAGAACATCAGAGACCACTCGGAACATTGCAACCACTTCCCATTTCAGAGTGGAAGTGGGAGGGGATTACGATGGATTTTGTGTCAGCTCTACCTCGTACTCCCTCAGGCAATGATTCTGCGTTGGGTAATTGTGGACAGATTAACAAAGACAATTCATTTCATACCCATTAAAACTGGCTTGACACCTGAAAGGTTGGCCAAATTGTATGTTGATCAGATAGTTAAGTATCATGGTGTGCCTAAAGTCATTGTATCTGATAGGGACACTCATTTTGTATCTCAGTTTTGGAATAACCTTCATTCAGCAATGGGATCTTCCCTTAAATTTAGTACAGCTTTTCACCCTCAGACGGATGGACAATCTGAATGAACTATTCAGATTTTAGAAGATATGCTTAGAGCTTGCGTTATGAATTTGAAAGGATCTTGGGATGACCACCTTCCTTTGATTGAATTCTCCTACAATAACAATTATCAGGCCAGTATTAAGATGACACCTTTTGAGGCCCTTTATGGGATGAGATGTAGATCACCCATATGCTGGGATGATGTGGGTGAAAGAAAACTCTTAGGCCCGGATTTGGTTCAGCAACTACTAGACAAAATCCATTTGATTAGAGAGCATGTTCGCACGGCACAGAGTTAGCAAAAGAGCTACACAGATGTCAGACGACGAGAATTGGAATTTCAGATCGGAGATAAGGTACTTTTGAAGGTGTCACTCACCAATGGAGTGATGCGGTTTGGGGTTTGAGGAAAAGTCAGCCCATGATTTGTTGGACCATATGAAATATTAGAGAAGATTGGAAAAGTAGCCTATCGATTGGCTTTACCTCCATCATTGTCTTGAGTGCACAATGTGTTTCATGTGTCTACATTACGAAAGTACATATCAGATCCGAATCATGTGATTGAATTGGAACCTCTGAATCTAAGAGAAGATTTGTCATTTGAAGAACAGCCTATTCCTATTGCGGATCGTAAGGACTAAGTTCTTAGGCGAAGGACTATTCCATATGTGAAAGTTCAATGGCAGAATCACTAAGAACGTGATATCACCAAATCATGTGATTAAAAATAGTTTCAATAAGTTTTGGAAACTTTACAATAATGATATCACCAAAATACTAAAAACAGCCATAGAATAGGTTACTTTTTAAGGGCCCTTATTTGTTACTTATGCCTTGTTCAGGATATTGAATTGTAATCCGAATTAAGAAAGGAATCGAACATCTTTGAGGTACGTAATAACATACTACTTTGGGTATTATAAACCCTTCTCATTAGAATCAGTTTTGACTTTGGAAACCTGTATTGATGCCTTTGAACCTCGGGATTTGCTTTAAGTCTAGCATGCCGTTCTGTTTCACTCACTGCTACTTTAGAAATTTTGAAACAACTGTATAAATATCTGTCTAGACTTTAGACCTTTGGAACTATCATTTTGAATTTTGAATCTTTATAACTATTCGAATATTTAGAAGTAACTCTGAACCTCTGAAATAACTGTTCTGAACTCTGAACCTTTGGAATAACTGTTTTGACCTCTGAACCTCTGAAATAATTGTTCTGAACTTTGAACCTTTGGAATAATTGTTCTGACCTCTGAACTTCTGAAATAACTGTTCTAAACTCTGAACCTTTGGAATAACTGTTCTGAACCCTGAATCTTTGAAATAACCATTATGAATATATGTTCTGAATTTTGAACCTTCGAAACTACTGTTTAGAACTTTGAATCTTTGGAACCATTTGAATAATTAAAATTATCTGAACATGAACCCTTGATACCTTCTAAACATTTCTGTGGAGGCTTGGATGATTTCTGGACCCTGCCATATGGGGGTAAAACATTTGGCAACTCTGGACCCACCGTGGGGGTAGTACACTGGAACTTCTGGCCCGTCAGTGGGATAAAATGCTGGCCCTATCGACTTGTATCTGAATTTGAGGAACTAGTTCTGACACCTAGGACTATCGGTGGATAATCAATAACATGTCTTCTGACACCGTGGACTGTCGGTGGATAAACAATAACATGTCTTCTCGCCATGCCGATGATTCTGAAGTGTATTTGAACTCTGAACACCATATGGCTTTGACCATAACATTTGAATTCTGAAAACCTTTGACTTTGATCAGAACTTAGACATTGAATTGCTTTTTGCACTTTAATTTAGAACCATATTTGACATGCACACATATTTACCTTGTGCCTATTATTCAGCTGTGAACTCAGTCTTCTGCTTTGACTCTAATATCTGAACCATATTAAACCTTGGCATGCTTAGATTGTACTTAGAGTGGTATTTTATTATGTACTGAGCTTTTCAGCTGACTGTGGCTATAAAATATTTTCAAATTTTGACCCTCGTGAGGTTAACGAGGAACAGGACGCTTAGTTTTGGAATTTGAATTTTGACTCAAGATTAGCTTATTTCTTTCAGTTCATTAGGAAGTGAGTACTTTGAATAAGATGTAAAGACAGTATTGTTTATTTTTGCCTTGACCCTTGGGGGAGAGGTGAGATTTGATTTGACTCTGATTGGTCCGCATTAAATTGAACTTTGATATTTAGTTATGGAATGCCCGGTTATTTCTGTTATCTGCTTTGTAGCCTTGTGCATTTGTGAGACTTGTCTTGCAGGTGTACGGCACTGCCATGTCCTACGCCCAGGGTGGGGTTTGGGGCGTGACAATTTAACTATTTCTTTCTTCCCTTTTTTTTATAATGGCTTGGGAAGATTGAACTCTTACAATTCTCGTAGTTGTTGGCTTGTTGCTACCACAAACATACAAGAGATCTACAAGAAATGCTATATATGGGGACTATTCGGAGAGCCCAAGATCGTTAAGAGGAATTAGACTTTTTCACTCGGGCCATTGAAAAAAAAAAGTTATACTTTTCACTCGACAGGGCTGAATCTTTCAAAGTGGAGGAGAATTAAAATCAAGAACATGAGAGAAGCTCGAGCAATGGTGATCAAGCAAGTGCTGAAGTGGGGCCCACAAGGACCATCCACTTGGTATTGAGGCCATATATGGAAGAGCAAGTGGGGCTTTTTTTTTTTTTTTTTTGCAATCAAGCCCACAACTAGTTACTTCAGTCAAACAGGTATGAGACTAGTTGTGCAAATTAGGAACCCGAACCACTGGGTCCCACATGAGGCTAGCCCATTTATGTCATTTAGTTTTCGCTGTTTTGGAATTTGTTTCTCTGGAAACAAATTCCTATAGCTGGGTCCCACAAGAAAACGCTCACATCAAACTCCTATAGCTGCCATTATACAAATTCATAGTCCAGATTTATGACTTCTTTTAAACATGTTAAACCTAAACCCAATTATAGTCTAGAATATGGCGCATCACCAATCTATTCATAGTTATACCTGAATTTTCTAGAGCAGATTTCCTTCCACTATTGTTCCTACATAAAAAATCCTAGATCGAGAATCTAGATTGAGGCCCTCACGGCACCATCTGCAAGAAGATGAGTGACATAGCCAAAGGAAGGCCCTACTATTAACATAAGACAAAAGCAGTGATTTCTACGAAATTCTCAGGCAAAAAAGCACCTCTTTAAACATTCACATTTTCATTCTCAATCTGGACTACATGTGATCAATCATAGACTAATAGAGAGATGAGTGAATGTATCTTGTACAAAAACATATTTCCTTCAATTGTTGCTATTCAATCTGGTTTGCATGGGATGATCGACTGTAATGAGCTAGTCAAGCAATAGAAAAAGCTGCAATTGTTATCTAAAGTCAATGCCTCCAATACTTTGGCTTGTTTACATTATTTGAGGGTAAAGAAGGCAACAATCACTACTCACAGTGCCCGGAAAAAATTATCAGAAGAGAGGTACGAAAACTTAAGATACGACAAGGAAAGCTGGTGCTCTACAAGCTGCCAAAAATAATTTGGAAAGGCAACTTGAAGAACCTACCCGGTGAAACACGTGAGGATAGATATGGAGGAAGCAAACACACTAGAAAATGCAAAATTGCAATCATTTTACATGAGATTCAACTAAAGTTAAAAAAAAATCACTGCTATAAAAGAGCAAGAGGTTGCATAAAAGCCAGCAGTGCAAGTTCCTGATACAACTCATTTATCGAAGAAAGCATGTTCAAAGGTTTGTCGGTGTTCTTGTATGTGGACAAGTTTAAAGGACTCATGTTGTTGTGCATGTCTTTGTATTCTACAAGTGATTGATCACCCTGGTGGACTAATGTGCACGATGCACAAGTGGGTTGAGCTGCACAGTCAAGTTTGTAGGGGTGCAAGGGGCAGCGCCTTGGGAGGAAAATTCAATTTATGGTTTTGCGGGGTATTTTAATAATTTCTTGGGTCGAGCTGCACAGTCAACTTGGTAGGGGTGCAGGGGGCAGCACCTCGGGAGGAAAATTCAATTTATGCTTTTGCGCTTAAGGGTATTTCGATAATTTCTTGTTGTAGTGGCATTAATATATAAGTTACATAATAGGGTTACAAGCAACAAGGTTCTAGCATTTTCTTGGCCGAGAGAAAAGGAGCGTTCTGTAACCCTGACCAAAATAATGAAACTCTTCTCCCGTGGATGCAAGTACAATGCCTAACCACATAAATATCGTGTTCTTGCTTTGTGTGATTGTGTTTCTTGCATATATTATTACCATTTGCTGCACATCGTGTTTGATCCTATTTTGAGAGATTAGAGATCTTCCTGTTTTCAACACATATGTAACCAAAGAATTTATGAAAATCATATTAACACAGGGATAGTTGGAGATACAAAGTTTTCATACTCATAATTGAGAGAACCCCTGCAATCCTACGCCATGACCAACAAAGAAATGGATGAATCTAATAGTGCTAACGAGTGATGAGCGAGCTGTTCATTTACCATCAGTTTATTTTAATTTTCTTAATGGTAGCAATTTCCATTAAAAACCAAAGGAAAGACCGAGACGGTCAAACCGGATAGTACAAAGGGGCAACCCAAATGACAATGAAAACTTAAGATGACAAGGAAAGCTGGTGCTCCACAAAATGCCAATAAAACAACTCATTTATTGAACAAAGCATGTTCAAAGGTTTGTCAAGAGACTAGCTAGTTGTCTTGTGTTATTGTATGTGGACAATTTTGCAAGGACTCATCTTGTTGTGCATTCTGGAAGTGATTGATCACCCTGGCGAACTAATGTGCAAGATGCACATGTGGCTTGAGCTGCACAGTCAACTTGGTAGGGGGTGCAAGGGGCAGCGCCTCGGGAGGAAAATTCAATTTATGGTTTTGCACTAGATATCTTGTTGTAGTGGCATTAAGATATCAGTTACATATTCGGTTCTGAGCGTTTTCTTGGTCGAGAGGAAAGGAACGTTCTGTAACCCTAACCAAAATAATGAAACTCTTCTCTCATGGATGTAGGCACATTGCCTAACCACGTAAATCTCGTGTTGTTGCTTTGTGTGATTGTGTTTCTTGCATATCTTATTACCAGTTGCTGCACATCGTGTTTAATCCTATTTCGAGAGATTAGAGTTCTCTCCCTTTCCAACATGTGTACCCAAAGAATTTATGAAAATCACATTAACACTTGGATTGTTGTTGATACAAAATTGTCATACTCATAATTGAAAGAAAAACCCCTATATCCCTACGTCACGGCCAAGAAAGAAATGGATGAATCTAATAGTGCTGCAGAGCGATGACCGAGTTGTTAATTTACCATCAGTTTATTTTATTTTTTTTAATGGTAGAATTTTCCATTAAAAACCAAAGGAAAGACCGAGATGGTCAAACCAGATAGTACAAAGGGGCAACACAAATCACAATGAAACACACAGAACATGAAAGCAAAAAACAATCAAAGCGGGAGGAAATCGAACATTTCCATCCCTGGCCTAACTACTACTTTCCTAGCAAGGCTATCCACCACATTATTAGCGGACTTTCTGATGTGCTTGATGATGATCGATGACCCTTCCACTTTGTACTTTTTCTTCCATCTCATCAAAATATTGAGCAAATCTCCAAGAATGCGAGAGAGCCACTAAGCCAATCGATAACATTGAGGTAATCTCTCTCCGCTAATACCCTGTCCAAGCAATCTTTTTCTAAGAGCTTTATCCCCTAATAAACTACTCGAACCTCTGCCTCGCTTGCATCTAAGATTCTGATAAGCCCTACAAAGGCCCATATGGAACCACCCAATGCATCTCTTAAGACGCCTCCAATTCCAGCTGGACCTGGGATTCCCATACAAGATCCATCAAAGTTTAGCTTTAGAAACTCACTGGGTGGAGGCTCTCATTCTTGCACTATTGCATGACGATGCTCTACGCTATAGCAAATCTCCTTCCCAACCTTTCCAAAGGTCAAAGACTGATACAAACCTAAAGAAAGGAAGGATCCTCACCCATGATATAGTTAATGCAACCACATTAACGAACAAGAAGGAAGGGGACTTTTCTACACCTTCAAAGACACTCGCATTCCTCTCTTTCCATATCACCGATATGGTGGCTAAGAGAGAAACATGCTACAACACTTAACCTTTTTTCTTCCATGGAAGCGCCAACCCTCCAAAAGTTCAGAGAGATTTGAGGGGAAACCTAAGACATTCCAAACCTCGTAAGGATAAGACTCCAAACCTCTTTGGCTAATTTACAGTGGATGAATATATGATCAAGCGATTCTTCCACCACTATGCACAATGCACGATGGCCTACAATCAGCATATCTTGTTTCCTCGGGAAGTTTATCGTCTGAATCTGATTACGGAAGGCAGCCCAACCAAAGGTACATACTCTGGGAGGCACTTGGATCTTCCAAACTTTAGTTTCTATGGAGGTCATAGGGCAAGCCACTAGCATGTGATAGGACTTGATAGAAAACACCCCAGTAGAATCCCAATTCCACACCCTTTTTGTCCAAACATGACTGCTTGACATAGCACATTTCCAGCATCTCACAAGAAGCCTAGCCACTGATTGTAATTCTCTATCAAAGAAATTTCTTTTGAAAGCCGGCCTCCAAATCACCCTATCATCATTCCTCTCAAAACAATCTTTTACCATGGCTCCCTTAAATGATGCTACAGCATATAAGTCGAAGAAAAGGTCTTTTAATATTATTTGAGTGCAACATTTACCTTTCCAGAAGCTAATACGATCACCAGATTATACTCTGAATCTTATATCATCTTTGAACCTTTGGCTCATGGGTAAGATGTCTCTCGATACTGTAAGTCCAGGCTTTAGGCTTTCTATAACTGTATCTGGATTCCCACTCACTAGGATTTGCACCATATTTTCTTCCAATCACTTTGGCCCATAGATGTAATTGCTCTTCCCCAAACCTTGACAGCATTTTTTCCAAAAACACTAGATTTAATTCTTTAATTCTTCTGATCCCCAAAAAAAACACTAGATTTAATTCTTTAATTCTTCTAATCCCCCAACCCACCACCTTTGATGGGCTTGCAAACCTCTTCCCAACTCACTAGAGGAATGCCACGCTTCTCATCAGACCCTCTCAAGGAAATCTTCTCTGAATCCGTTCTATACTTTTCACAATGCTCGTGGGGCACTTGAGCATGGATAGTTGATAAATAGGGATGTTAGCTAGCACAACTTTTATGTACGTAACTCGACCACCCCTCGAAACAAGATTCCTCTTCCAAGTGTTCAATCTCTTATCAATTCTCTCCATAATAGGATCTTTCTTAGGTCCACCCGCTCCAAGAGGCAAACCAAGGTATGTGGAAGGAAGTCGACCAGGCTGACATCCCATTATTCTCGCAATACCATCCGCCACCAAGGGGTCGATGTTTAAGGCAGATAATCTGGATTTGTGAAAATTTAATCTTTGGCTTGCAATCAACTGATAACATCTCAAGATGGCCTTTAAGTTCATTACTTTCGGAATTTGGGGGAGCTAGACAAGAGAGTATCATCTGCAAACTGTAAGTCAGGTAATTAAGGATGACTACCAATACTGAGTATCTTCCTTTCCAAGAGTCTTGAAGATCCCATTGGATTGATCCCAAGCAATCAAGATCCCCCCAGAAGCCCCGATGCCGTCCAACAAGATCAAGTCCCAATGATGACGAACACCTAAGCCCTTTAACAACTGCCATGTTTACTATCCCCAAATTTGTCTCTTTAATGCAAATTATTTCCAATTTTCTAGTCCTTATCAAGTCTTTTACTTTGGCCTTTTTTTCCAAAGAACCCAGCCCGTTTACATTCCAAGATAGTATAGTATCTTCATGGGAATTTGATTTGGCATTGCCCTTTCCCAGGGCAGCTTCGGCCACCTCTTTCTTTGCCTTTCATTCTTAGGGATTTTTTTAGCTCCTCCATCATAATTTATTCCAAATTTTAATCGGACTAATTCCCGTAACATCTTCCTTGTAGCTTCCAGCCTTGATGAGTCTGATAGATCCCTCGGCTTTCTGAAATAAGTCCTTTATGTTTTCTTCTAATCCGCATATGCCAGCCCGAGTAATTTGCTTGTTGCGAGGATATGGTTCACAAATATTTCTACAATCTCCTCTTCTAGACCTTGCCATGCAATTGGCACCATGCCTTCTTCTAACTGTAAAGTCAAAGCGAAGCTGTCGTTATCTGAGAGTCACTGCCTTTTTTGATAAGAAATTCCACTCCTCTGCTACTCTGAATCCCTTCTGCCTCATTCAATACTAATATTGTTTGGGGTCTGCTGGATTTCGAATCTGGATCTGGGGTATCCACTTCGGTGTTGCTGTCTTTTCTGTTATTTGTGTTAGTGCGTTAGCATGTGCCCTACATATCTATAA
Source organism: Tasmannia lanceolata (assembly GCF_043159265.1). Taxonomy (NCBI): domain Eukaryota; kingdom Viridiplantae; phylum Streptophyta; class Magnoliopsida; order Canellales; family Winteraceae; genus Tasmannia; species Tasmannia lanceolata. Next base: position 65,654,648 of record NW_027518695.1, read on the forward strand.
AGAGAAGGAAAGAACCAAGAGGAATAGCATTTAATAAAACATTTGTACCTGATACTGAAGGGGACAACAATTCCAGCGACTTCCGAATTCTTTCCATGATGCACTCCTACCATTTCTTCAAAGACTGAACCCTTGTATGCTCTTCTGAACAAAGGCTGTTGTGGTGAAGAATGACAGAGCAGTCCTTTCTCTATACAGTTTCTTTATTTTCTTCTTTGAAGGGGGTAAAGGGATGAATTAAGACTTGTCGACGCGGTCCCAGCCCAACTTAGACTCAAAGAGGAAGCAATTCTGGATGGGAGAATGACCCATCAGTCTTTCCGAGAAGATCCCTGATGATGAACCTAATTTAGGGGGATTTCCACACCTTCGCTTTCAGAACCTTGGCCAATTGGCATAGATTCATACCATAGAGGAGCACTACTCACGCTCATTTCTGATATGCCTCCATGGATCTGTCTTCCACATTGGGGCCAGGTCCTTGGCCCTTGCTAGAGATATGGGTACTACTTTCTTTTGATGCCTCCAAGGACCCTTCTTCTTCCAGAAAATGAGGGCCTTCACCATAGACCTATTCTCCTCGTTCCATCGTCCACCAATCGAACAATTTCCTTTTGCAGAGATTTGATCGCCAGGCCCTTCCTAGCTATTCCCATGGAGATGTCCTTACCGGAAGATATCACGACTCTTAAGGGGTCTACTCACAATGGTGAAGAAACCGGTGAAAACCTGATAAGTGGAGACATAGAAGATGCTGGACCTACGATATTTAAAATCTTACGATGGGCTTCAATAGTAAGGCCCACTAGCCAATTCTCAAAGAGCGCTCGAATGGTAGGTCAATTAATAAAGGATAATGGGGAAGCAACCTGCTGGGCCAGGTCAGATCTAGGCTTGGATGATCCCTGTGGATAACGAAATGACTCCGTCTAAACTCACTACGGAACCGCCAAATTACGTGGTTGAGGCTCGAAGTCACACCACGTGGTGGGGCCAAAGTCTCCATAAGTTGACACCTGGTTCTTTTGAGCTGGACGATGTCCAGTGATAACCGAGTCCGCTAAAAGCTTTTACTGCTGTGCAAAGAGTGCGATGGGGGGCACCACTTGGCTACAGGCATGAATGGGTGGGTCTAGACACCTCCATTTTGCTACGCTTTAGAAAGCAAAGAGTATTGGTGAGTCCCTCGAGTCCAAAGTCAGTCTCCATATATAGTTCATGTATCTCCACATTTTAGGGTAGTTTCCCATTTTTATGAGTGTTTCTATAGTGACTTGTGATCTTGAGGGGTTCCAGGGCATTCCAAAAGTCTCCGAGAGATATCATTTGTTGGTTCCAATCAAGTGTGCAAAGTTGTTATTTTTGGAATTTCTTAGGGTTGCCTTCGTTTTCATGATTTTTTGCTTCTTATGGGTAGTTTGGTCATTCCCAACATGTCCCAGATTATCCTGAAGACCTTGCTCAAAAATCATGGATGGTTTCGAGTACTTTCGAATACCTGCTATTTTTAGAAGTTCCAGGGTTTGGTTCTCATTTTTAGGATTTTTGCACTCTATGGGTAGTCTGGGTATATCTAGGGTATTTAGGAAGGTCTCTTTTAATGTCATTCATCATCTCAAGTATGCTTTCCCACTTTTCATTTTTAGAATTTCTTATGTTCCATGTTTCTTTACATTTTGGTGTGTTTTCCATCTTGAGGGTATTTTGGTCACTTTCATCAAAGTGTAGTTGGAAATTGTGGACAATGGGGTGAAAATGATTCAAAGGCATTGGCAAGGTTAGTTTGGTGGGCCCACTTTCGTCATTAGTTAATTGGATAAGGTAGATGGGGCATCACACTAATTCTAATGAGAAAACTCCATTTTGCCCTAAAATTATCCATATTGATTCTATTTGGGCCCCACCAAGTGAAACCAATTCTCATGGAGGGGTAGTTGGATTTCGGCCTTGTAGTGGAGATTCTCCATGGGCCCACATGGCATGGGCCTATTCACATTATCCAAACCAATCACATGCATAGGCCATTCATGGACTGAAAGCCCATCAAGAAAGCCTATGGACCGAAGACTAATTGAGGTGGTGGCCCATGATGGGCCCACCTATGTCGTTCGGCCACATGAGGTGGGCGCCACACATGTGTAGTCTCACATGGGTGGACATCCCACACACATGTATATATATATATATATATATATATATATATAGGTGGCAAGTAAATCACTTCTTTTAGGAAGTTTGGATTTTGGGAAAACTAATAAAAGAAAGAATTCTAAAAGGGAAGTTGCAAAGTTAGAAAGATTAGATTGAAAAAGTAATGGAGTGAGATTTGGAAACAAAGAGAATAGAAAGGATGGATGAGAGAAAGCAATTAGAAAAGAATGGAAAGAAAGTAAAAGAAAATTGCTAAATATAAGTGTCTCATTATTATAAAACTCTTGGAAAACAATCTAGAATGGACTTTTTCTTTCCTCTTAGCAAAAGAAAAAGGAGAAACTATTTTGGCATTCCCCTATGGAGAAAAATCGTCCATTCTTCTTTCCCGTGGAGAATTCGAGCAGCCCTCTCTCTCTCTCTCAATCTCTTAGTGGTTCATCACAAGGTGGGCTACATTAGACGTTCGCCATCTACTTCTTTTCTTCTTTAGGATTCACTTTGGCGACTTGTTCTCTCTAGTTTCTTCATCAAATCATCATTAAGGGAGATATACTCAAGGATACTAGAAACTTTTGGACTCGCGAATCGAGGTAGGTACACCACAAACCACGGTATAGGTAAGGTTTCAATAAAGCATGCTTAGAGATGGATTTTTGTCATATTATGCTTTTCGTTTGAGTTTGCATGCTAAATTTTAACCAAAGACCATATGTGATGAGTGTATTCAGTATATGATACTGGTTTTAATGATAGATTAATAAAAATCAAATTTTCTTTAAAAGGTTAAAACTAGCAAAAGGGATTTTGATCCGTTTTACAAAAGAGTCTTTTCGAAACTTCATGTTATTTTTAATATGTTATAATTACTAAGTGTTCTAACCTTTAAATAAACATTGGGAATGAATTTTCCCAAATTTATTTTTGTGATTTAATGGCTTGTAATGGTCGATAAAAACTTTCCTAAATCATGATTTTTTAAGCTTGAAAATAAAAAAATGTCAAATCAACTCCAAATATGGTGAAATTTTTTTCTTTTTTTTGAAATGGTAATATGGTGAAATTTTTTCCCCAGTGAATAATTGATGAATCAAAGTTATAAAAAAAATTCATCTGATTTCGAATTGTTTTAATATTTTTCGTTAATTTACACATTCGAAAAAGCTAAAATTTTACGGAATTAACATAAAATACTAAATCTTATAGAAATATGATTTTATTTGGTATGGCATCCATTGTTAATGTTTAAAAGAGGAAAGTGCAGTAAAGATACGAAAAAGTGAATATTTCCTATTTTTTATGATTTTTACAAGTAAATATCAAATTGAATTGAGGGTAGTTACTAAATAGTAACAAAATTGAGGAATTTCAAAGTTTTTTATTAATATATGGTTTTTAAAGTATACCAAAAGTTTATGTTAAATTTTTCACTTTGTTTTGGTATTTATTAGTAATTATCTTAATTCGGTTGAATTTTAGGCAAAAAAAGGAAATTTTCATGTTTGAATGTTTTCTGTGATCAAATCGATTCTTCTAAGTCTCAAATTCTAAAATATCATATTTTATGTTGTCATATGTATATAGTGATTTTTCTGAAATTTACTAATATGATTGACTATATTTAGTAATTTTTTAATCGAAATTGCATTATTCTAGATTAAATAGCTAAATATAGTAAACCGTATTATTTTGTCCTGAAAATTTGTGGTAACTTCAACTGGAATGAATATGCTATGAGTCGAACTTGAATCAAACTTAATTTGATGAAGGGTGTAGGCAAAACTCATGTTCTCATCAAATTTGTAAAATTCAATAAAAATAGTCTAAAATACCAAAATTTATGAAAAAATTCAGATCACTTAAAAATGTCAGAAATCCCATCACATGTAAGTTTTAAAGAGAAAATCAATCAAAAAGTGGTAAAACTCATTCAACACTCTAAAATGGTCTCATTTTTAGTTCGAATTAGGAACCCTCTTTTGAGCCCTAGATCGACCTTTAGTCGTAAGGGGCCTTGAACGATCTAGAATATCTATTTTTGATCAGGGTTAGCTAAACCCATGCCACAAATAGCTTTTGGATTCGTTGGATTGCGGTCCCATCTTGTAGGAACCCTTAGAGCTTTTTTAGGAACCTTTAGGTAATGTCGAGTCCTAGGTCTTAGGGTGTCCTAGAGTTAGGAGTCCAGTAAGCTTCAGTCAAGGTCAGCTGTACTGTTCATCAACTGAACCTCAGCTTATGTTTCACTTAGATAGCCCATCTTCCCCTTAGGACAAGCCTAGTCGCACATAGGATGTAGGGCCCAACTGCATTAGTCCAGGGTAATTCTTGCATTTTGTTTAGGGCATATAGGAATAGCATCCGAGATGGAGTCCTAAAAATTCACAATGAACTTGAATCTAATCTAATCATCTCTCATAAGCTTTAATCACAAATCCAGTCCAGTTGATCAAGTCTAGATCAGTGGTCCTAGGCACATTAGGCATGTGTAGCTTAGATTAGGCCACCGAATTACGTTATAATCTTGATCCCAATGAGGCTTGGGTACGTAGGCAACTTGGATGGCAAACCCTAAATTAAATAATTTACTCAAGCTAAAGTCAAACGATAAGTTGAACAAATCATCTAGGATTCCCTCAACTTAGATTATTAGGAGAAATGTCATATAGATCAAATCAAATCAAATCAAATCAATCAAAAGATGCATCTAAATATCACATCGAGATTAGATCATCTAGGGTGCATGTCCCGCAAATCACGTCGTAGAGTTTAAACGAGCCTTTTAAAGAAATTTTGGTGAGTTGCTATTTGAAATTAAAGACCAGTTTACCAGGCAAGAATGGTGCATGTGGATTCACCACACCTTCCGTTCTCGTAATCAGGTAACGGATCTAGACTCTTGGGATCGTAGACTATGCAGTGTCACTTATGGGTCTTTGGTCCATTACCTAGGTGGCGACTCTGGTCATCGCTTTTGTGTGAAATTCGGATTGCCTTAGTAATCCCAACTTCATAGAAAAATGTGATTTTCATGGATAATTAACAAACCAGGAAAAGAGCAAATCTCAAAGTCAAAAAGTGTGCCGCACGAGTGGGCCGTGAGGGGCATCCCTCCTGGATTGGGTCCCACAGTGGGGCGGCACAAGATAACGCTTGAAAGTTGCTATTTTGTGCCCACTAATAGCGGGTGTTGCCGTCTTCCCCAAAGCAATTTCACCATTACCCAAATCAGACGATGATGGGTTTCTGTTTCTTGACACCACCTGGTTTTCCCTGACTTCCGATCCTCTGGAGGTTTGGCTAATCTTTCTGCAACAACCCAATAAACCACTTGATTGATGGCCACCAGCATTTTCATTCATTTCGTTGCTTCACAAGACCCCATAAGCAAAAAATTTGCCTCGTATCCACTTCCTACTTCGCAAGAGCTCTCCGTAGCCAGAATTCTTCCTAATCTACAACCTATCTCCCAGAAGTTTTCTACACACAAAGCATGAGGTGGAATATCTCTTATTGACCACCATGACGTTGCTGACAACCCAATAAACTTGGTATTTCATAGCTCCAGGTTCTCAAAAAGACAATCTCTTGCCTTCAACCACAGTCTTGCAGTCTCATAAGTTTGCTTCAACTGAGGGAATGATGGTAACTTCTCTATGAGCTATAGGGTGTACCGAAACATCACCTTGATCTCCACAAGGGTTCTTCAACCAACTCACGAGCGAGGAGCTCTCGTTACCCTGGAGATGGCTTTCAGCTCGATCTACTCCACCCATATGTCCTCAAAAGATAATATTTGATCTTCCTCATGGGGGATCTTCTCTACCCCAGGATCTTCTGTCATTAGGGCTCTCTCTATGGTCTCTTGAATCATTTGTGCTAAATCTCCTTGGTGCCTTACCACTTCACGTTATTGAGTTCTTTGGTGAGGGAGGATTTTATCAAAACCATACCATATTTTTCTGTACTTCAGTTCAGGCACTCCACCCTCTTGAAGTGGACAAATAGACACCTAGAGCATTTCCAGTTGCCCAGCATGCCTTCCTTCCTCCTCCTTGCTACTTTGGAGAGTCTCTTTTCCTTTCTAGTTTTTTGCACCTCCCATGTCCCTTGACCTTTCTGATCTCTTGGTACTCCCTTGCCTACTACCTAGTTCCTTCGATTTTCAGGATGTCTCTGCCATGGCTGCCCTATGTCTGTTAGACAGTTACCACTTTCTTCATGCCTTGTATCCCCCTGTCATCTCTTCTTTCTCTTACGCCACCATCACCTTTCACCACTTGATCTCCTGTTTTGCTCCATATGTTCCTTGATCATGAGCCACCATTAGCCCTCGGCTCTCGATCACCTTCTTTTTCCCTCATCTTGGATCCCGATCCTTTTCGTCTCCACTCCTGCCGGAAGCTAGTCTGCAAGCAAAAATACCGAAGAAAGTCATATCCATCCATCTTTTTTCATTCATATAAGAATCATGGAAATTAATGAGCATAAATTTTATTTTACATGATGCATGATTCATAAAACTATAAGAATCAAGATAATTCAAATTCTATACAGATTAAAATTTTGAATGAAGAAGCGATCTAGTATACCAATATGATAGATATGATATATTCAATAATTGTATAATGAAATCTTGATTGCTCGAGATGATAGAAGAAAAGATAAGGAATTTCATTTGGTGTCACAAGAAGTCACAATTAAAAACCATAAATTCATCAGAAACAAAGAAGAAAAAGAAGAATCTTGCCTGTTTCTGGTTATTGAGGTTCTTGAGAGACATATTCGCCTTTTGCCCGCTGTCTCCTTCCATCCCTTCTTCAACCAGATCAAAACTCTCGATTATTAGAAATTGTATAATAGATATGATATAATCAATATTTGGTGTCACAAGAAGGTCACAATAAGAAACCATAAATTCATCAAAAACAAAGAAGAAAAAGAAGAATCTTGCATTGGCAGGTTTCTGCATGTTGAGGTTCTTCTCGAGAGACATATTCGCCTTTTGACCGCTGTAGAATCTTGCCTTGGTAGGTTTCTGCTTGTTGAGGTTCTTCTCGAGAGACATATTCGCCTTTTGACCGCTGTCTCCTTCCATCCCTTCTTCAGCCAGATCGAAACCGTAGATTTTTAGAAATTGTATAATAGATATGATATAATCAATAATTGTATAATGAACTCTTGATTGCTTGAGATGATGGAAGAAAGTATAAGAAATTTCATTTGATGTCACAACAGGTCAAAATTAAAAACCATGAAACAAAGAAGAATTTTGACTTGGCAGGTTTCTGCTTGTTGAGATTCTCCTCGAGAGACATATTCGCCATTTGCTCGATGTCTCCTTCCATCCCTTCTTCAACCAGATTGAACCACTAGATTTGTAGACAAGAAAAGAGGGGAAATCCTAACTACTATATATTATATACTAGTGGACAACCCGTGCGATGCACGGAACGACAAATAATCACCAAATCAAACAGGACTTAATTGATAAGGATGATGTTATCAGAAAGAAAGAGGAAGTTATTAACTACAGGTTGCTTTTTTATATCTGGCACAATAATATGAAAATACTGATCAATTACATCTAGTTCCTTGTACTAATGCACAAAAATAACTATCAAAAGAGATGTCGGACCAAAAACTATTGCACAGAAATAACATCCTCTTGAAAACAATTTGACTGAAACTATGTAAGTTATATTTTTAAGGATACAATTCTAAAATCTAAGGAGGATAAATATATAAATGCAAAAATGGTTTGTGATAATATATAAGGATAATAATATATTCGTCAAAAGCTGCTTCTAAGAACTAATTTACATAAAGAGTGTCAAAAATAAAGAAACAAAACAACACCATTTCAAGATTCATGTATAGACGATTAGACCCTAGGCCTAAACCCCCATATTTATGGAATGAAATCAAACTTTGTAAGATATTGTTACTTTCACCTATCCATACATGACATGAAGGACTTTGGTAGTTTTTATCGCCACATTCCTGGGTTGAGTCTGCTTTAGTGCAGCCATACATTTTGATACAGTGCCAAAAAATCCAACAAAAGAGTGCCTAACTATATAGATATGGAACCTGGAAAAAAAAGGTAATTGTATTTTCCTTGATTTTCATATCTACATATTTGAAAATCGACATGGACATCTAATATGACACTTGTTTAAAACCTGACATGTACACATTACAAAGAAATAAGATGGCCGGTTCGGGTTGCAAATTACCTGTAAATGTCTAACCTGGTTTTGTAGAGAGAAGTTTCTCAGTAGTGGAGATGGGAAACCTGTGATTCTAAGTTGCAATGAACCACCCAAAACCATATTAGCAGGGAAAAATTCCCATAGAATTAGACAATGGTCCAGAACTTACATATATTTGGAATATTTATGTAGAGTAGAATTTGATATTAGAACTCAAAAACCTAACTTTCTATAGGGAAGGAAAAAAAAATCAACAACAATATAAGGAAAACCTAGAAAATGGAACGAGGTTAAGCTGATGGCAACAAAAGGGAAAAAACGTCCTAATTCTTAGGGCAAGTAATAGGAAATCAGAAATTTAAAAGAAAAGTAAGAAAAACTAAAATAAAATAAGGCATATTGTTAAATTAGAGATTTTATATGGTGGCCGACCGTCAGGTCCCGTGAGAACTGTACGGGAGACCATCCACCCTCAAAATCTCATCCAACGCCTATTCACTTTTTGAGTGTAAAAAGATTTTAATGAAGAAAGAAAAAGAGATAAAATGCCAGAGCCTTGTACTTGTTGCAGAGATTTTGGTCTCCTTACCTAATTGTTGCAGAGGCTTTGAATGTGTGAATAGGTACAGGCTAAGAAAGATGTCTGACAGGCCTTTTTCTCTCTCCTCTCTCCTCTCTCCTCGGTCCTCTCTCTCTCCCCATCCATTTTCTCTTTTCTTCTCTGGAACTAGGAAAAAACTAGGAAATTGGAAAATGTTTTCCAAGAAAAATGAGTAGTCGTAAAAAGGTTCTTCTTATTTTTTTCCAGGAAAATGTTTTTCTTGCAATCCAATGGTCAATTTAGTTGATCTGCAACACTTAAGATGGGTGGAAGCTGAAAATTGTATCTACTAAATGATCTTGGCAGTCCAATCTTGTGGCATACTTTTGGTTCTTCAACTGAAGGAGGCCTTGAAAACGACAATTAATCCAACGGATAGGGTTAGTGTGAAATTTTTTGTACTTTGGTTGGTCCAATTGGATGGTTGGATTAAAACAAGGCAGCCCACATGGTACATCCCACATGTAAATATATGACACGAAAAAATCATCTTGGCAAAATCTTAAACAAGGCTTCTGGATAGGGAGAATTACATTGAGAATTTCGTCTTTACTGGCTGCAATTGAAGACTTTCTTCAAAATCAATTGGTACCTACTAGGGGTGCAACTCGGGTCGGGTTGAGGCCAAATCGAACCCGATCCGAGTTCCTACCCAACCCTTTTTGCCAACCCGAACCTGATCCGACCCAGGATCAACCCGATATTTTAAGCTTAAAAAATAAAATAATTATTAAAGATGCCGGGTTCACTCGGGTCGGGTTGCCAAAGCCCTCAACCCAAACTCAACCCGGGTTGAGAAAACCCAACATGAACCCGATGTGAACTAGACCCAACCCGACTTTTTTCTCGGTTGAACCCGTCTGGTTAGCCCAAGTTGCACCCCTAGTACCTACATATTTGGTGAACTTTCTATTCCTAAAGTTTTAAACCATGGAACTCTTGTATTGCAAGAAGAAATCCTGTTCAGATTGCAAGGATCACATGGTGGTTTAGAAGATCTGAATATTTTGCCCATTTGATACAATTCTCTACATTGAATTCATCCTTTGCCTTAAATTCTACTAGAGGACTCAAAACTTGAGCAGAAACATCAATTTATGGTACAAATCTGATTTCCAAGTGATTTTGTAAGCAAATTGTGTTGCATGTCTTAGTCTTTTGATTGTGAAGACTTTATGTAGAGTTAAAGTCATGTGCCCATACCATTTTAGCACCTTGGTGATAATGGCCAAAGAGGCCCTTGCATAACAATGCACTTCTTGGTGAGAGCTTGCAATGATGCCCGCCCAGTAGATGGCCATCTCACGTCTGCTTGGTGCAAGCCCTAAAGAGAGACTCTAATTGCAATGGCCCCAAAAATTACTATGATGTCACCAAAAAAATTCAATTACTAAACTGCTCAATGGGAATTTGAATTGTAAAATACCACTACAACAAATATCAGTAATTCCTTGAAGAGACACAAACCAAACACCATTTCCAACAAAAAAAAAAAAAAAACCACAAACCAAACACATGAATTATTCTTTCTTGCCTTCCACAGATGAGAAAACCCAATCATAGTTCCTAGTACAAATAAAGAATGATGGAAAACCCAATCTCAGCTTGTCTCCCAATACCATTCTGCATCTTCTTTCTCCTCCCATTCAATGTGATGGCTTGCAAGCAAATATGCCAGTCTATCCCAAAGTTAGTGCAAAACTGAGATAGTGGTTAGTAATAGCATAAAGCAGAATGGCCTATGGCATGCAATTTTAATCCCATCGTCCTCATCCGCCCTGGTTCTGATGATACATCAAACACAAACCTATGCAGTCCAAGAAAAACCAAAACAAATATAAGCATTTTCAACATATACTGTATGCGCAATTCAGTAAAAAAAAACAGAACAAGAAAGGCTTAGAGGTTATTTGATGCTTTTCCTAGTTCAGTTTTTTTGCATCTTTATGTCCTTAGCTCTTGATTTATTCATGTCTGTATCATCTCCACTAGCTAAGAAAAGAAACATCATATGCCACTACGCATTTAGGGACCAATGACAAAATCATCTTCAATTCACTGCGAAAAACAGACAAGAATTTTACCTCACAAACCCTATAAGAAAACCTCCCATTGATGTTTCAGTATGCAATTTAGAACGCAAGTTTACAAACAAATTTCAATAAATGAGCAATTGAAGAAGCTTACCAACATGACCAATTGTAACATTGTGTATGGAGTCCGAAGAACATCGCTACCTGCTTGAAGAGCATAACTCTAGCAGAATGGGATCTTCAACACAAGTTAAACAATTGTGCAACCACTCTATAAATAAATAAATACATAAATAGCTGTGAATGAAAGGAAAGATCAGAAACCATGTCCCCAAGAAAGATGCCCAATATGTCATTACTGTGTTCCCCAAAAAGTGGATTACAAGTAGCTATCAGTGACGTTTCTGTAACAAAAAATGGATTGTCATGGACCCAAGACAGTTTGCCAAAAAAAATAGTTTTTTAACTATAACAAAAAATGGATTGCCATGGTAGCAAGCGTCTGTAATCGTCAAAATGGATTGCCATGGCAGCAAGCATTGTAATAAGCCTGAAAATAGACATGAAAGGGAGTTAAATATTAGCATCCAACATGAGAGCCAAATATAACAAAATAAACCATATAGATATAATAACGGAGACCTACCCTAAAATTAGGGCTCTTAGAACGTGTATTCAACATTCGCATTTTGGTAACTTTGGGAGGACTGTGTATTCCTTAAAAAAAAAATGAATGAAACAAGATAATCAAGAACTGCCAACTAAAATTAAGCATAAATAACAACAAAAACTATTGTACACATATTTCAATTACCTTGTTCCTTGAACTTGAGGACATGTGTGTACATTGTGATCATGTCCTCGACAAACACTACAACTTTTCTTTGACCACTTCTCCAAATGGCCTACAATCCTTGAGTTAGAGGCCCGGGTACGTCCTTTAGTATGCGCGATTCAAGGATTCAATATGATGGTTGGAAGATTAGCAATCTCTGTTTGGCTATGGAATATGATATCACTGACTTCTACACTGGCACTAGATGGTACATTCTACGTGCTTGGGACATGAAATCATTGAATCTTAGCATTTCTGAATTTCTCCAATCATTTCTTAGGGGAATGCTAATAAAATCATTCATAACCTTGGTCCTCACATTCATCGTCCACCTTTCTAAGATGTATTTGTGAGGAAGGACTACCATATTATTATGAATCATCACTTTCACTGCATGTCTACATATAATGCCTTCAGATTCAAATTTTCTACATGAACATCTTACTTCTATTTCGGGTATTTCTGAAAATGTAACAATGTACCATCGACCATTTTCTTTAGTATGGTTCTTCAACCTGTAAAACCCGTTGAATCCATCATTTTCAATCTCAATTACGTACTTAAAATATTGTTCTATTTCCCTTTCAAATAGAAGATAATTTGCTCTTGTATAGAGTGGTGCAACTTGTTGGAGCATAGGCATTATGATTCTTGTTGGTGGTTTACCATGTAGATTTTTACAATCGAACTCGGTCTCTTTGTGGTATCTATGATCAAGTGTTGCATCATAAGAATGAAGAAATTCTTGCAACGTACTCTTCCTTCTCAAATACTTGCCAAAAAATGCATTTATACTCTCACTCCTTTGAGTTGTAGACATTCCTGCCGTGAAATACTCTCGTGTATAAGCAGGAATCCATTTATGACGTATCTCATACAATGATTTTAGCCATTCATTGTCATGAAGCGAATATTTATCCATGAGGGTATGCCATTCTATTTCAAACTCCTCAACTGTTACATTGTCACTGTGACATTTTTTGAAACTCACCTCCAAATTTTTTATGCTCCCTACATACATGCCCCAATTTCTTTGGAACTTTTTCAAGATATGCCACCTACATAAGTGATGCATAGTTGTTGGGAGAACTTTTGCAATTGCCTTTGCCATAGCTAGATCTTGATCTGTCAAGATAACAATCGAAGGTTTTCCGGACATTGCTTGAAGCCATGTACTAAATAACCAAGAGAACGAGGACTCTTTCTCATTGCAAAGCAACGCAGCACCAAACATCATAGTCTGTCGATGATTATTCATTCCTACAAATATAGGAAACGGCATGCCATATACATTTGTTCTATATGTTGTATCAAATTATACAACATCTCCAAAAATTTTATATGCCATTATTGATCGAGCATCAGCCCAAAAAAAATGACTGATGCGACCTTCTTCATCTACTTCAATGGAGTGAAAGAAGTAAGGATTACTACGTTGCATGCCATTACACTATTTTATCACTGCTTGAGCATCTCCCGGTCCAAGGGCTTTTCTTCGAGACTCAGAAATATGATTATACAAGTCACGATCATTAAAATTAGCAGTGTTCACCCCTCCGGCCACATTTGAAACAAAACGATAGATGTCCCCTCCAAGGATATTTACGGCTACCATATTGTCAATGATAGTACCATACACTGAATTAATACCTCGATGTGATCGAAGAGAACTTACTTTTGTTGGAGTAAGCAACTTGTGGTTATGCTTCTCTTGAAATCTATCGATCAGTCATTTCTCATTTTCTTGTTCAAACCTCCTTTTAATATAGACATGTGCCTTGCACCATGACCTTGTTTCATTCTGCTCTCTTTCCACCCTATCTTCTCTTTCTGAGTGTTTTTTGTCACGAACACCTTCTTTGCAACATGAAAACTTTTTAGCTATAACTAAGTTATCTACTCATGACCTTTCTGAACTACCCCTGCGGATGCCAAAACCCTTATGCCTAGCATAATTGTTATAAAATTTGTAGGCTTCCTCAATAGAATTGAATTTCATCCCAACATAAGGGTCTTATATAAAGAATTGTCTTGCCACCGATCTACATTCTTCAGTGTGAAATTTTTGGTGAATAGAAGTTCCTAAATTATCATCTTGTTGCCCACTGCTAGATGCCATTATCTAATAAAACATTTGAAGAGTTATGCATGTTGTGTGTAATGAACTAATAATAAAAATATTAACCAAATAGACATCACATTTATAGAATAATAAAGGAAATAAAACTTAATACATTAGAACACTAAACACCAAGAATCATTTAAACGAACTAAGTAATGCAATGAAGTAAGTATTGAGGTGTATAAATGCCTTCAAACACTTAGGATTAAATGACCATACATTGTCACACAGCAAGCTAACTGAATGCACAAGACATGAACAGAAATGGTGCTATTTTGTGCTCTTTCTAACATTTTCACACCCATGGTTTTAAATTTCGACCGAACCGAAATCGAAATCGGGTATACCCTTAGATGTTGGCTGAAAGTTGAAAGATAAAGCTCCTGTTGCAGAAAACTAGAGGATAAAAGACCCTTAGATGTTGGCCGTATGCAATCTTTCCATGCAAATTGCTCGTGCCAACGGAAGTTGTTGCTCGCTAGGCGCAACCCACATCTCGATCAGTTTTCGTTCAGGAAAAATGGAACAATCAAGGTTGGATTCTACTGAAATTTAAGGAATTTCACCCCAAAAATGAAAAATCTCGATTTTGTTCATTATTTAATATTTTCCCAAAATCTCTGCCGAAATTTTGTGTGGGATAAAATATTATTTTAATTGATTTCGGCGGATTTCGGCCGAAATTCCAAAATTTCAGTTTCGGTGAGGACCGAAACGCATTCCGAAATTGAAATTCGAAACCATGTTCACACCCTAGCAATTAAAACAAGTGTCAAAATTCCATACCTGAGAAGTGATTCTTAGTTGGTCTTTTGATTGATGCAATTTAAAAAACCCTAGATCCTTCAAGGATCGGTTAAAGTTACATAAATGGCATGATTCTTCAAGAAAGATAGGAAAAAAAGATTTTTTTAAGCTTTACAAACCCTAGATATTCGTGGGGTAAAAAAAACTTCATAAAAATGTTTCTCTGTAAAAATAACATAAATGGAAAAAAAACAATAATGAAACACCTGAAATTTTTAAGTCCGGAGAGAGATGGCGAGATAGGTAGAGATCCCCGGTTCGATTTCTTCTTCTTCTTCTTCTTCTTCTTCCTGCTGTACAACAAGAGAGGAGAGGGTCTTCCTCATTTTTTCCAGGTTGTAGAGCTAAGAAGAGAAAATGGATGGAGAGAGAGAGAGAGAGAGAGAGAGAGAGAGAGAGAGCGGGGAGAGAGAGACTTGTCACACATCTTTCTCACCCTATACCTATTCACCTACGTATTTACACATTTAAAACCTCTGCAACAAGTACAAGTCTCTGACTTTTTATCTCTTTTTCTTTCTTTCTTTAAAGTCTTCTTACACTCAAAAAGTCTATAGTCGTTAGATGAGATTTTGAGGGTGGATGGTCTCCCGTACCATTCTCACGGGACCTGACGCTCAGCCACAATATAAAATCTCGTTACATTAAAAGATAAATAAATTAAAAATTTCTTCACTATATGTAAATTTTAACAAAAAGGACCAAACATAAAGGGAGGACAGCAAGATATATAAATTAAAAAATACTTTCACCATATGAAAATTTTAACAAAAAGAACCAAACATAGCTTAGGTGGACAACCCCTCCTCCTTTTGGGATTCACAATCGTAACCCCTAAATGGTTTTGATTTGTTGATCAAGATTCTTAGAAACATAAAAATTAACACAGAAATCCAAAAAATAAAAAAGCAAGACCACGACTTAGAATTACTTACGGAACTCTCGGGATGGAGATGGAGATAAATACAGAGAACTAGAGTGGGAGGGAGAGATAGAGATTGAGAGAAAGAGACCCAAAACTTGTGAGAGGAGGTGTGATTAGGATATGCACATAGAGGTGTAGAGTGGGTATTATGTGGAAAGAAGTTTAAGAGTTAAAAGAGAGGATTTTGGAAAGAGTTCTGATAATAAAGGAAAAAGAAATTGAAATGAATGAGAGAATAAATGGTTCTGCTAATAAATAGGAAACCAAAATTGAACATGCCTTCCAAAATCATTTTGCGGAAATTTTGCCTATTAAGATGGTACTAAGATACCAAAGATATATTAACAAAGTTATTTCCTATTTAAAGATTTTTCGTTGAAGATTAGATAGCTATGAAATCGTTTTAGATAATTTAGGAGAGAGAATCGTCGGACTTCTTAGAAAAGGAGATGCCATATAGGATGCTAATCTGCTTAACGCAATAGCCATACAGGAGGAGAATGTATGTGTTCATCATAATAGGAACACGGGCAACGGATCTTTGGCAGTCCAACTTTGAGAAAGACCCAATTAAGAAATTGAAACAGTGAAGGGAATATACCGAAAGCCGAATGTAGTTTTGCTATCACTGGAAGGATTCCATTCTGGTATTTCTCCTCGCTTCACAACAGACGGTGATGGGGACCAACTTCCTCTCTCTTTTTGCCATGGATTGCCAAGAGAAGGATGTAGAAATTGTTGTGCAAGCAGGGACCGGATGAGAGAATAAATAGACATTTGTGGGAAGAAACTCAACTCCTCATCATGCTGGTTCCCTCCCCAAAAGTCTCTTACATTTACACCCCTTCTTTTATGGCTTTTCACTTAATGCCTTTTCACAAAACCAACTAACAAAATGATCTAGGCCGTTGATCTTGCACATGCCACATCCACCGTTAGGATTATTTCCTAACATTCTCCCACTTGGACAACAAGTTCTTTGAGCCAAACATGAGGATCATATCTTTAAGTTAGTTAGATAATAAACACAACATTCCGTTCAGCAAAAACTACCAACAATAAACCATGTAACCATTGGGTCACCAACTCTACCCAATAGCCTACCCCACAATTATATTATTAGTAATTCTTACTAACATGAATGTAAACGCATACATGCATAAGATCTAAACATGGTCCAAAACAGTATACATACATTCTACCTCTTACTAACAATCCATTTACATAATGTGCACAAAATGGAGCGGTAGAAAATAATATATATCAGAATCATAAAATAAAATGTGATCACTTTAGTGTATCTCAATACCTAATGCAGACTCCCACTATTATAGGCTATAAAAAAATGTCAACCAACCTTATACGCTATTTGCTCTCTGAAGAGCTTTGGTGACAAGCCGTCAGTCAAAGGATCCGCCAACATAAGTGTGGTGCTTATGTAATCTACAGTTACACTCTGATTCTGAATTTCCTCATGATAATATGTCAATACATTGACCCCATTACTTCATTTGTCGTTCTTGGAATTGTAACACCGTAGAGGAATTAACACATTAAATTCTCAGTAACTTGTTGACTATCAACAAGATAAAACCCAGAGACGAAATTCCGCAACAAGGCATAACACGAGGCCTTGAAATACACAATAAACTCCGTACCCAAGGTGGAAGCGACTGAGTGTCAATTTAACATTCTTCCACGATTTAGGACTTTATGCGAAATGTACTGAAGCAGAATTCTAGGTGTTCCAACAACAGTCGGAATCAGATTAACCAATCACACTATAGTTATCTGATCTATTGTATGTGAGCATTAAAGCTTTAGTCCCTTATAGACAATGTATAACCTTTTGGAAAATTTCCAATGATCCATACATAAATACCATTGGTACAATCTAAATTTGCCCACCATATAGGTTATACCCAGATAGGTGCAGATTTAAACATTCAATTGACCCCCAATTGCGGACCTATTAGGGAACCTCTTTATCTGCTCCTATGATAGATCGATCCTGGGACCTTGGAACTGACTGAATACATCATCCTTAACTTATAGGAAAACTACAAATGGAGTAATTTATCCATGTTCAATACTTAAAGGACTATACCAATATAGGCTTTCTGCAATCTCAGCAATATTCGAGTCCAAACTTGGTGAACCTAAACTCCTATCATATAGGATGCTTCACCTGAATTCTTTTGTATGAATATCACTGAACATGGTCAAGTACTACTAGCAAGTAGTATATCATCAACACATAACACGAGGAAGATAATATTGCTCCCACTGACCTTAAGATATATTCATTATCCTGTGACAATTCCTTAAAATCTAACACAGAGAGTACTTAATGAACCTTTGTGTACAATTGTCGGGAAGCCTGCTCTAAACTTTAAGCAGACCCCTCAAATCCACAGACTATATGCCTCGTTCCTTTGCCTCAAAACCTTTAGGCTATAAGTAACCTCAAACATGTCACCTTTTAAGAAAGTCACTTTTATATTCATTTATCATAACTCTAGATCACAATGAGTCACAAACTTTATGACCATTCCAAAAGAATCTTTCTTAAAATGTGAGAGAAAGTATTCTTATTGTTTCTTTCTGAGTGAAGCCTTTTGCAATCAATTTTTCTTTACATTTCTCAATTCCACCTATGGAGTCTCTCATAGTCATACAGACCCATATACAACCAAATGGCTTGACTCCTAAGTCTTCAGCATAGTTTCATTGAGAGAAACTCTTCTTTCACGGCTTCGAGCCATTGAGTATTGATCACTCATTAGGGCTTGACTGAAAGAAATGAAATTATTTAGTCATTTCTCACCCATTCAGAAATACCATATCATATAGTGTAAGCCCAAGGGTCTACTCTCCTATCTTGTTTTGATGATTCTAAATATAATTGATTGTGTTATTGAATACTAATCAATTTGCCTTGAAGTGTTGTGTTTAAGATATGATTGATCATTAAAGAAACCAACACACTACATGGTCATGCTTGAAGACGTACCAACACAAGAATCAAAGGAGCCAAGTGGAGCTCACATCATCTCTCAAGCAAACATACATAAGATGGAAGATCAATTGAAGACCAAGACTAAAGAGAAGTTGAAGGTTACATAGGTATCATTATACATCCTCTCTCATTAGATTTATAAGTCAAGTCAAGACAAGGTTTTTCAAAAGAGTTTTCAAAAACAATTAAGAACTAAAATGGTTTAGTGAATGATTATGTGGTGGACCAACATGTTGGGACCCTCATAAACATTCCAAATTTAGCATAGGAATTGAGTTCCAAAAGCCCAAAATCAAACAAGCAATAAAAATAAAAAGTCTGCTGATTTTTAGGCTTCTCGGAACTCCGAGAAATGGTCAAGTAGAATTTTTCCATCTTCTGGCCGTTCTCTCGGAACTCCAAGAATATGTCTCGGAACTCCGAGAACCTTGCGACAGGTAAGAAAAGAGCCGTTGGGATTTGAATTAGTTTGTGGTTTTTGTTATCAACAACCCCAAACGATTATATTTTCACAAGAAGCTATATATACAACATCAAGAGGATTATTTCTCCTCTCTTGAACATTTGAAAAACTTCCTTAAGCCTTCAAACACACTTGCAATCCATTTGTGCTTAAGAATTTGTTTTTCCCAAACTTGCCTTGCACTTGCAAATCTATTGAGTTGGGATTTAGAGCTTTCACTTGCAACTACTATTCAAGAAGCAATCAAGGGACTACAAAGTGCTCAAGAGAAGCCAAGCTATTCAACTTCTATTTCTTGTAAAGGTGGCTAGGGCATCCTACCTTAATACCCTAGGGAGCATCGCTTAGAACTTGCCGAAGAAGGAGAGTCGGTGTAAAGGTGTAAGGGCATCTTTATTTAATATCCCTTGGAAGTGTAATCGCCTCGGAGCCGGGCATCGTGGAGGTCTCACAGTAGTGGAAAACCTTAAGGACGATCTTAAGAAGAGTGGAGTAGGGCTTTGCCCGAACCCACCAATATATATATATCGGTGTGTTCTTCCTTGTTCTTGCACTTTCATTTCTTTTTGGTTTGGCATTCCATTTTGTTTAAACTTATTTGCACTAACCAAAAATCTAATCAGGAGAAGACAAATCAAATTAAGTTCAATTCTTAAATTTTCATAAGGCATAATTTAGTGTTAAAATCAATTCACCCCCCCTCTTGTTTATTTCAATTGGTATCAAAGCCTCGTCTCTATTTTTTTTTTAAAAAAAACCCTAACCGGTCTAGAGTAAAGATTCTAAAAATGACAAACTACCCTCAATACCATGAAGGTTACTCAAACACTAGGTCACCCTACTTTGATGGAACAAATTATGAATTTTGGAAAGCCAAAATGAAAATCTTTTTAACCCAAGATTACCAAATGTGGAGAGCCATTAATAATGAATATATATTACCCACTAGAAATCTAAACGATTGGACCGAAGCCGAACAATAAGCCTCAAACTACAATGCCAAAGCCATGAATTCCTTAATTTGCGCTTTATCACCCGGAGAATTCAATAGAGTGTCAAATTTGAATTCGGCTAAGGAAATTTGGGATACCTTAGAAGTCACCCATGAGGGAACCAACCAAGTTAAAGAATCTAAAATGAATCATCTTTTTAGGCAATATGAACTCTTTCAAATGACACCCGATGAAACTATTGCCGACATGTACACTAGATTCACTAACCTTGTAAATGGACTAAGGGGACTTGGAAAGCAATTTTCAAATAGAGATTTAGTGACCAAAATCCTTAGATCCCTACCTTTATCATGAGAATCCAAAACTTCCTCACCGAAGCCAAGGACATGAATACATTAAACCTAGATGAACTAATAGGGTCCTTGATAACCCATGAGATGATTTTCAAAACAAAAGCACCCGGAATTGAAACTAAAATTGAAAAAGGAAAAGGAGTTGCTTTTGCTTGTAATGTAGGTGATAATGAAGATGCAAAGGAAGACATGGAAGATGAAGTTGCCCTCCTAACAAGAATGATCAAATTCTTGCAAAGGAACATGGGAGGCATGAAAAATAGAAGAACCAATCCTCCATTCAAGAAGAAAGAAGAGCTCGGTGACGGATCTTCTCAACCCCGATGCTACGGTTGTAAGAAGCTTGGACACATTCGCCCGGATTGTCCACTCAACAATGAGCCTACCTTAAATAATCGCTTCAAGAGAAGAGAATGCAAGAAAGGAATGACCGCCACATGGGATGAGGAAACTGAAAGTTAAGGCGAACAAAATGATGGAGAAGATTGCTTGTTAGCAAAAAATGTTTGCTTCATGGCCTCAACAAACGACAATAAAGAGGTAAATACTTTAAATGATGTCATTGTTTTAAAAGAAGTTCTAGATTCCTTGCAAAATGCACATGATGAACTTGAGATTGAATTTGATAAAAATGCATCACTTGAAAATTCTCTTGCTAACATGAAAAAAGAATTTGGTTGGCTAAAGAAAGACCATGAATTTTTAGATGATGAAAATGAAAAATATAAAGTTGAAATTCATGATTTAAATGCTACCATCAAAATCTTAAATGAAAATCGACAAGAGCTATCTATTGAAAACAACAAGCTAAAGCATGAAAATAGTAAACTATCTTTTGAATTTGATGAACTAAAGAAACTCTTTGAAAAATTTGAACATAGTTCACTAAAATTGGATAGGCTTGTTAATATTCAAATATTGTCACATGATAAAAGTGGACTTGGACATAAATAGAATACTACAATATCCAACTATAAAAATAAACTTTTAAAGGCTTCTTCTAGTAGTACCAAAACTTGTTTTTATTGTGCTTTAGAAGGTCATTATGAAGTTGCTTGCATGCATGCTAAACAAGATAAAATCAAATTGAACTCTAAAGTGAAAATAAATGAACATAGCAAGATTAGGAAGATTTGGGTACCTAAGGGATCTCATTTGCTTATCCATATGTAGGTATGCCTTAAAAGCCATAACAAGAAGAACACATGGTACCTTGATAGTGGATGCTCTAGACACATGACAGGAGACCTCACTCAATTCGCATCCCTATCACTCAAGGATGGTGGAGACGTTACCTTTGGAGATGATAAGAAAGAAAAAGTCAAAGAAGAAGGCACCACAGGTAACTCTACCTCTCCCATACATGATGTGCTTTATGTTGATGGCTTATCCCATAATCTTATTAGCATTAGTCAATTATGTGATAATGGTTTTGAAGTAGTCTTCAACCCCGACAAATGCATTGTTAAAAATAAGGTAGATGGAAAAGTGAAATTCATAGGTTCTAGAGACAATAACATTTACACTATTGGACTAGATGATCTTAGACTCCAAAATGTGACTTGTCTTAATGCTATTAGTGAAGATTCTTGGTTGTGGCATAAGAGGTTGGGTCATGCCGGAATGGATCTCATTTTGACCCTCTCCTCAAAAGAAATTGTTAGAGGATTGCCTAAGTTCAAATACACCAAAAATCACATTTGTAGAACTTGTCAATTAGGAAAACAATTAAAAAGCTCATTTGCCCCTAAAAATATGATTTCAACTACATACCCCTTGCAACTACTTCATATAGATCTTTTTGGACAAATGAAGACAAGTAGCCTAGGTGGAAAGAGGTACGTGTTTGTAGTTGTAGATGACTACTCACGATTTACATGGGTCTTATTTTTAGCACATAAAGATGAAACTTATGAAAATTTTCTTAAATTGTGTAATCAAATACAAAATGAAAAAGGCATTGCCATATCTTACATTAGGAGTGACCATGGAACAGAATTTGAAAATGTACATTTTGACACTTACTGTAATGAACATGGCATCAAACACAATTTTTCAGCACCTAGGACACCTCAACAAAATGGAGTTGTAGAAAGAAAGAACAGAACCCTCCAAGAAATGGCTAGAACTATGTTGCATGAAAATGATCTCCCTAGATACTTTTGGGCAGAAGCGGTTAGCACCGCTTGCTATATCATAAATAGGGTATATATAAGGCCAATTTCTAAGAAAATACCTTATGAGCTTTGGAGAAACTTGAAACCAAATATAAGCTATTTTAGAGTATTTGGTTGCAAATGCTATATCTTGAACATTAAAGATAACCTACACAAATTTGATAAGAAGTCGGATGATGGGATATTCTTAGGGTATTCTTCACATAGCAAGGCATATAGAGTATTTAATAGAAGAACCCTAGTTGTAGAAGAATCCATGTATGTGACATTTGATGAGAGAGAGCCAATACCTCAAGAAATGCCACATGATGAGGATGAACCTATTGAATACCTCTTACCTAAGTCAAATGCTCCTTCCCATGCATCTCCAAGTAATACATTGCCTAGTGAGGAAGTAGAAAATGAAGATGATGACTCATTATCTAGGGATAGGAGAATATTGGTAGATCATCTTGAATCTCAAATCTTAGGTGATGCCACATCGCCGGTAAGAACTAGATCATACTATCGTAGTGTGAGGAACAACTTGGCATTCCTATCTGAATTAGAACCAAAATCCATCAAGGAAGTCAAAAAGGATGAATATTGGTTGATGGCTATGCAAGAAGAGTTGAGTCAATTCGAAAGGAACAAGGTGTAGAGGCTAGTGCCTAGACCTAGTGATCATCCATTCATTGGTACGAGATGGGTGTATAGAAACAAATTGGATGAAAATAGAATTATCACTAGAAATAAAGCTAGACTTGTAGCCCAAGGGTACAATCAGGAGGAGGGAATAGACTATGATGAGACATTTGCTCCCGTTGCCCGTATGGAAGCTATTAGGATACTCTTGGCATATGCATCTCATAAAAGATTTAAACTATATCCAATGGATGTCAAAAGTGCCTTCCTAAATGGCTATATCCAAGAGGAAGTGTATGTTGAGCAACCTCCAGGTTTTGAAGACTTCAAACATCCAAATCATGTCTTCAAGCTTGATAAAGTCTTGTATGGATTGAAGCAAGCTCCTAGAGCTTGGTATGAAAGGCTTTGCACTTTCCTAGTGGAAAAAGGTTTTGAAATGGGAAAGGTAGATAAAACTTTATTTATCAAAAGAGAAAATCAAGATATCTTCCTTGTCCAAATCTATGTGGATGACACCATCTGTGGCTCAACTAATCAAAAACTGTGTGACGAATTTGCAACTCTAATGAAAAATGAATTTGAAATGAGCATAATGGGTGAGTTAACCTACTTCTTAGGACTCCAAATTAAATAATACCAAAATGGGATATTTATAAATCAAGAAAAATATACAAAGGAGTTACTAAAGAAGTATGGCATGGATAGCAGTAAGACATCAAGAATTCCCATGAGTACACCTGCTAAGCTAGAAAATGATGAATTTGGCAAATCTGTGGACCAGAAGATGTATAGGGGTATGATAGGTAGCTTACTCTATTTGACAGCCAGCAGACCAGACATTATGTTTACTGTCTGTCTCTGTGCTCGATTTCAATCGGATCCAAAGGAGTCTCACCTATCGGCAGTAAAGAAGATCTTCAAGTACTTAAGAGGAACCTAAAGTCTGGGACTATGGTTTGAAAGATCATCTGCCTTCACTGTCAATGGATATTCAGATGCAGACTTTGCTGGATGTAGAGTGGATAGGAAAAGCACTAGTGGGACTTGTCAATTCTTGAGAAAATCACTTGTTTCATGGTTTAGCAAGAAATAAAATTCAGTAGCTCTGTCCACAACAGAAGCAGAATATGTGGCAGCTAGAGCTTGCTGTGCACAAGTCCTATGGATGAAAAGCACATTGATGGACTATGGAATTAAAATAAAAAATATTCTCATCCAATGTGACAATACTAGTGCTATAAGCTTAACAAAGAACCCCATACAACACTCTAGAACAAAACATATTGAGATTAGGCACCACTTCATTAGAGATCACTCACAAAAGGGGATATTTGCTTAAAATATATCAACACTGAAGAACAATTGACGGATATCTTTACAAAACCCCTTAGTGATGATAGAATATGTTATATCAGAAGTGCCTTAAACATTTGGAGTGCGGATCAAGTTAAAGAAATTGCCAAATAAATACTTTGTGCCTTTCACCAGCCTATCAATATAGTATTTATATATATCATCCTTGTTTTGGTAGTATTTGCATGAATGACATGTCAAATATTAATCTTAAAAATCACTCAATTGGTACTCTTAGCCTTCTTAGTTTTCTAAGATGGAGAGGTACCTTCACTTTAATTAAAAATACCTAACAATTTGACATTTGTCAACATCTCGATCATGAACAGGTATATGTGCATTACTTGGCTAAATATTTTTATACCATAAGCATTGATTTAGGGGGAGTACCTAACTCAATCTTCATTCACTCCTAAATTGCATTACATTTTAGTTCACCCTTTCTGTCGATGACAAAAGGGGGAGAAGTTTGAAATTGATTATCTATTCAATTGACTATATGCACCATATGTTTTTTAATTGTTATCATTTATCTGTGTGCATATATTGAGGGGGAGTTCCAGCATTCACTTGCCTACTATGTCACTCCACACACACCTCATAATCAATTTTGTTTGTCATCATCAAAAAGGGGGAGATTGTAAGCCCAAGGGTCTACTCTCCTATTTTGTTTTGATGATTCTAAACATAATTGATTGTGTTATTGAATACTAATCAATTTGCCATGAAGTGTTGTGTTTAAGATAGAATTGATCATTGAAGAAACCAACACACTACATGGTCATGCTTGAAGACGTACAACACAAGAGTCAAAGGAACCAAGTGGAGCTCACATCATCTCTCAAGCAAACATACACAAGATGGAAGATCAATTGAAGACCAAGACTAAAGAGAAGTTGAAGGTTACATAGGTATCATTGTACATCCTCTCTCATTAGATTTATAAGTCAAGGCAAGGTTTTTCAAAAACACTTAAGAACTAAAATAGTTTAGTGAATGATTATGTGGTGGACCAACATGTTGGGACCCTCATAAACATTCCAAATTTAGCATAGGAATTGAGTTCCAAAAGCCCAAAATCAAACAAGCAATAAAAATAAAAAGTCTGCTGATTTTTAGGCTTCTCGGAACTCCGAGATTTTTCTCGGAGCTCCGAGTTCGGAACTCCGAGAGTTCCTCGGAACTCCGAGAAATGGTCCAGTAGCTTCTGGCCATTTTCTCGGAACTCCAAGAAATGGTCCAGTAGAATTTTTCCATCTTCTGGCCGTTCTCTCGGAACTCCGAGAATTTCTCAGAGCTCCGAGAATGGTTCTCGGAGCTTCGAGAACCTCGCGAGAGGTAAGAAAAGAGCCGTTGGGATGTGAATTAATTTGTGGTTTTTGTTATCAACACCCCCAAACGGTCATATTTTCACAAGAAGCTATATATACAACATCAAGAGGATTATTTCTCCTCTCTTGAACATTTGAAAAACTTCCTTAAGCCTTCAAACACACTTGCAATCCATTTGTGTTTAAGAATTTATTTTTCCCAAACTTGCCTTGCACTTGCAAATCTATTGAGTTGGGATTTAGGGCTTTCACTTGCAACTACTATTCAAGAAGCAATCTAGGGACTACAAAGTGCATCATGCTTTCAAGAGAAGCCAAGCTATTCAACTTTTATTTCTTGTAAAGGTGGCTAGGGCATCCTACCTTAATACCATAAGGAGCATCGCTTAGAACTCGGCGAAGAAGGAGAGTCGGTGTAAAGGTGTAAGGGCATCCTTATTTAATATCCCTTGGAAGTGTAATCGCCTCGGAGCCGGGCATCGTGGAGGTCTCACAATAGTGGAAAACCTTAAGGACGATTTTAAGAAGAGTGGAGTAGGGCTTTGCCTGAACCACTATATATCGGTGTGTTCTTTCTTGTTCTTGCACTTTCATTTCTTTTTGGTTTGGCATTTCATTTTGTTTAAACTTATTTGCACTAACCAAAAATCTAATCAAGAGAAGACAAATCAAATTAAGTTCAATTCTTAAATTTTCATAAGGCATAATTTAGTGTTAAAATCAATTCACCCCCCCTCTTGTTTATTTCATATAGTCATCAGCAAAAGTTGACCTTCTTACTTAATGTGACCATACCAAAGATTGTTCGGTAGTCGTCACCACCAAAACATCTATAATATGGGTTGTTAACGATATTTTCCTTCTGGTGCACCAACGAGCATTGGCACCACCTTCTCTTGGATCACCAGTATCAATACTATAACCTGTTTCTCCTCAAAGATGATTTTACTAAAGACACTACACTCCCACTGAGGTCACCACCTTTTAAAAATCTTGGCAAATTTAATCCCGACAATACGTACTATAGGTCAACCAACAGAACTTAAAATCCTTAAATACTTTAAGATGACCTATGTAATTGCAACTTGTGGTCATAGGGCTCAACCTTTTATTTGCGGGTTATAAACTTTTACCTCATACAAACAACCCAAAGTTGCATGTTTCCCAATTTCAGCTTCCTTATGACCCATAAATCTTAAGGGGTCTTAGACACATCATTACTTGGATCACAACATGCACAGGTGTTTTAAAGCTTTAACCCACAATCTTAGGCAACAAAGAGTCATATAATTGATCCTCATTGTTTTGATCTTTTAAGTCATGTTAGTTCTTGACTCTTACCTTATAGATCACAAACAAAGATAGGGCCAACTACCTCTGATTAGAGAGACACACACGTAACTATGGCTAAAAATTTTATCAAAAAGGGTAACGCCTTCCACCACCAACTGCCAGATCAAAAAGATCCAAGATGTCATTGTGAATCACTTTTAATGGACCGATACTCACGGTGACACCCTAAACTGATTAATCTCTGTATATTTTCCTTTAATGTACCCCGTACTATTACTAGAATTAGTAAAATCAAGTGAATCTAGAATTCTTCTTTTACCAAACTATGCTCAGATATGTGGTTCAAAACTTAACCCACTGATTGGATGAATTCTTGTCCACTTGATTTCGTTTATTTCTAGCATTACTGATTATCTCATTCTAATGCAAGGTGAGCTAAGTCTGACCTTGAGAGAAGTGCAATCCATGTCAATAAGGATTGCCCTGAAGAGAACCAAAATCACTAAATGGAAATGAAAAACTAGAGCTAATCCATCATACTTTCAAATCTTGATTCATAGCCGAAAGAATCACGTTTTCTAGAATAAGGTTTCTTGTCCATATGAAACCAATATTCAGAAAAGAGTGGCGAGTAACAATGGATTCAACTACCATCTTTATTCTATTTCCCAATATAATGGTATACTCTCCCCTACTAAGCACCTGACTCGAAAGAAGACCTCACATAGAATTCTAAATGTAAATAGCAAAGCCTTAATCTATCCACCAACCTTTTCCGGAGTACTTACTAAATATGAATCATAATACAGGATATTACCTTAACTTTTTAGCCATTACAAACATAGGGTATTTATACATTATGTGTCATATGTCACACACTCGGATGACACTTGATACCAAGTTCGATCTCTCAAAATTGAATCATTGAGCAAATACATCTGCATGATACTCAATGTTGCCTTTGCTAAAACACTTTTTGACCACTTTACTTAATGTTGCCCTTTTAAAATAACCAAGAGGGGTAAAATGAGCACAATGAAGGTTTTGAATCCATAGTCTTTCAAAATGTGCTCAAAACTACTACTTTCGTTAGTATACTTTAAGGTTATCAAAGCACATCATCAGGGTATTTGCAAGTGTTTCGAATCATCTTAAAAATATTCACAAACTACATTCAAGAACTCCTTTGCATTTTTTAGTCTTAAAAAAAAAACATCTCGAATTGCATACAGAAATGGAGCTCTTCCATTACTAGACTAATACTAACATTAAACTCCCATTATTCATAAACATCTTTTAGATGTGGGTATTATAGTGGGCCTCTCATTCAATGATGCATAGTCTAGCCTTTTGTAGTCTTGAACTATGATGACCTATTCCATCACTTGCTAAGGTTTCTAACCCACTAAATTACTCAACATAATCAATATCTTGAAAATACACTAAGATACCAACAACTTTAATGTCACAGGCACAGACTTGCAGTTCCAAACATGCTCACTTCTTATAACACCTATTCAGTCCACAAATGGAGTTTATTTTAACTCAATCAACGATTTCAACCAATCCAACTAAAAAAAATGACTGAAATGTATAAAATCACGGTAACACATAAAGTGTACTTCTAATTGGATACTAGGCGTGCCATCGTGGGACGTCCGTTGGGCCGTGCCACGATGCACAATTGGTTTTCACGTTAGAAAACACGATTCCATGATTTAGAAGACACACAGGTGTATCACCGTGGGTCGTCCGTTGGGCCGTGCACACAATTGGTTCTCATATACAATACTCGGTCATTCATCTTTAGGAAAAATAGTTAGAATGCCCAGAACCACAGAAACACATAAATGTGATCCGTACGAAATATCAGACGTGTCATTGTGGGCCGTCTGTTGGGCCGTGCCACAATACACAAACGATTTTCAATTCAGGCAATCAAAATACTATGATTCTGGCGAGACACCAGGCGTGTCACCATGGGCCATCCATTGGGCCGTGCCACGACACACAATTGGCTCTCCAATGAGACCAACTAGGACCAAATAACCTCGTACTAGGGGCACACATCACCGTTGGGCAAAAGCACAACCTCAAACCGAGTTACCCGGGCCTAGCTTTCTCACACCGCCTATTTGTGCAAAGCAACAGTCATCCGTTGGGCTGAGTGTTCCTCTTGGACAAACAGATGCAACCGAATGTGGTTTCATAATTCATAAGGTGTCACTATATGCGACACATTTCTCAAAATTAACCACTTAACCTTAAGCGATTCTGGTTCCCAAACAGAATCGAGGTTCTTATTTTTATTTGTTCATTCAAATAATGATTCATCATAAGAAGATAACAATCTATAATCAATATGTATGAACAAGTGTATGGTCTCACATGTGACTTCAACTAATAAGTTAAGCGACCAATTTATATGCAAAGCACAACGCATATAAACAACATTACGGTCTTTTAATAAATTTGAAACCATACGAGTCAACTGACATAATTAAAATAATAAATTAGTAACAAATTCATTAAAAATTAGTGCCCTATGGCATTTGATTAAGTTCCTTAGGAGTTTGGAATCATAATTAAACTCAAAACACACTTTAAAAGCCCAAAAGTAATAAAGATATACTAGACTCATATCAAACAGTGTTCAAATGCCGAAACTAATATCATAAATGAATTTAGAAGGGTCCAAAACCCTTGGAATTGGTCTAACCCTAGCCCCAAACCTCCAAACTTTGATTTAAAATAGGGAAAATTATTAAAAAAATGCAAAGTTTTTGTAAAATTGTGAATGAAGGGTAGACATTTCAAAACAATGAAAGAGGGGTTGTCAAGTCTTGTCAGGGACGAAAAATGACAAGAATACCCTTCCCTTTTAAAAACCTTCTTTTACCCATCTCTCTCTGCTGTCAGGTCTTATCAGGGACGAAAAATGACAAGAATACCCTTGTCTTTTAAAAACCTTCTTTTTACCCATCTCTCTCTCTCTTCTGTAGGAATTTTATATGCTGCAAACAGTGGGGCTCACTTCAAAGGATGATCCAAACCGTTCATTTGTTGGACCATGACGTATATAGGATGTACCCGATATCTCCACATGAAGATCCTAACCCTCCATTTTGTACAAGGACTGTACACATCCAACTTAACCCCTAATGTTTAAAAAGTTACATGTAAACCCCCTGTGGTTCAATTTGTGTAAGGTACGCCCACTGTCAATGCTAATGAAGACCCCATACAACCCTCCAAACCCCATACCTGAATCCAAACACTACCGAAAACACAGTGGGCCCACATTGTTTGGATCATCCAAAGCGTTCATTTGATGGGCCCTCATATATATAGAATGCCCCTTCTACTGGACTCCATTCAGAAGTCCGAAAATTTGGTCGGAAGTCCGAAAAAAGTTTCGGACTTCCGAATGGAGTCCAGTAGAATGGGCATTGTACTGGACTCCATTCGGAAGTCCGAAAATTTGTTTGAACTTTCGAGTAGGGCTAGGAGTTGATGGTACGTCCTCAGATTGAAGGGTTAGGATGATCTGATGGAGCTGATTTTTTCGGCACACCCTATATATGTGCGAGAAAAACTGATTTTTCGAATTAATATGGGCGAGAAAAACTGAAACGAATTTTATTCGCCTAAATTGGTGCATTAATACTGGAAACGTTTTAAGGGGTTAGAGGTGTTGAAGAGAAAGAGAAAATCTCGAAAATATCGAGCAGAGATTTTCTCTCTCTAGCTAAGATGAAAAGGGTGAGAAAATATAGTGAGAAAATCTCAAAAATATCGGTAAGACGAAAGGGAGGGCTGACACGTAAGCAAAATTTCTTAAAAACGTAGAAAATATATGGTAAGACGAAAGGGGAGGGTGACACGTAAGCTTAAATGAACAGTAAAATAGACGTTCCTCTTTATTATAACTAGTTGCCTCGCACGGGGCGACGAACAAATTAGATTGGTTAAAATGCTGCTGATATCCGTGGCATCAGGGAAGGAAATGAATCGGCCTCATTATATTTCTAAAGAGATGTGAATCAATTCGTCACAAAACGGAAACCTAAGAAAGAAAACTAATTCTTCAAATCAGGAAGAAATTCATTGACTTGGTAGGGAACATTGGTCACCGTGGGTAGATTATGCTGCAAAAAGTTCCTCAATTCATGAGTTTAGAGCTTTGAAACCCTAGCAGAGGACAGTAAAAATTAATCAGAAAGTGGAACATAAGACATAAATTGCACAATGGGAAAAAACCAACGTAATATATTAGCAAAGAAAAGGCAGAATCAAACCAAAACTTTCTGTTCTGGTTCCACACCCTTGTTCTTCTTTCTTGCAATGTTGTCCAATAGTTTAGATTACATCTCCCCGTCCCGCTCGAAATTCACACCGACTTGGAAGACTTGGAAACCTTCAACGTTAACATAATCAAACCTGCAAACACATCTCACCCATCACCATGAATGCAATGCATGAAAAAAAAATACAAACTATGAAATCAAAGGTGTAAGACCACAATATCCTACGTATTTATGTATGGATATTTAATCAAAGAACTCTAAGAAACTAACAATTTGAAGATACCCTAATTCAAACAATGAAAAAAACCTTAAAAGTGACTTAGCAAAACCTTTGCCGGTGTTTAGAAACTGATTCAAGAAATAAAAAGAGCATCACAGGGAAGCAACTATTGGAACCATCCGATCGTGTCCACGATGCCTGCGTAGAGAGAGAGTCAACGGGAAAAAAAATATACATAGATATGAATGGTAGAGTCCTATAATGAGAAAGCTTCCCAAATCGTTTTGGAAATAGGAGATTCGAGAGTCATTTTGAGGGAGATATTTTCCTAAATCTCATAATCCCATGTCTATAAAATCCTTATTATTAGGAAGAGATTTGCTAAGACATTTAGAAAAGAAATTTAATTTTTGGAATGTGATATTTGCTAGGTAAAACCACGCAAGAAAAATACAGATTAAGAAAAACGGGTTGGTATCTTTTGGAAATATACAAACAGATCTTTCAGAAAGGAATTGGAAGAGAGCGAGATTTACATTTTCCGATTTGGGATGGATAGAAATAGGACGGTAATTAGTATAGAAATTAAGTATTTGAGGCGACTTCTGGAATTCTAAACGATGTACAAAGAGAAAACGTTTTCTTTTGTAATTCCGACTGTTAAAACTGCGGGATAGAGGAGGGCTGACACGTGGCGCCACCTCAGCGCACCACATCCAACTTTATATATACTAGTGGGACACCCCGTGCGATGCACTGAGTAATTAAACATAAAAGAAAAGAAAAAATTATTGAAAAGGAAAGTAGATTATTGAAATGGGAAGATGCTATAATACATAAAAAATAATGAGATATAAGGCTATGCTATCATATCAAAATAATATAATTGATGTATATTTGTTTTTTATTCAAATTTTACCAATAATCACATTTGCATCATCTTTTAAGCTTCTAAGCTCAAATAAGGGATGCTTTTTAATGGTGGGCCTAATCATATCTATATTTAAAGCAAGGTGGGTCAAGCATTTTTCTCCTTTTATGTATGTTCCATACTCCTGCCTTTGTAGGTGTGAATGAATGGTGAAGATTGTGCGATTCCGATATCAAAACTTCGGTAAAAAATTAAAGACATATAGTTATTAGGCAGGGAGCCTCTATTAATATTAATGGCCGTTATTTATGGCCTCCACTAAGAGAAGCCATTGCTTATGCTTTCACGAAACAGAAACATGTGAACTCTCTGTTGAAGCAAAACCATCATTTTAACCCCTATTCAAGTGCATCTCAAATTGGTGTATATTTTGTAACTATTTTGTGCAATAATAAAAATAAATTGCAGATTAAACCAATTAATTCTACATTGGCACTTGTACGTGTATTCTTGAGAGTATACGTTAAGGCATCAAAAAATTACCAAAACATTTAACCTGAACAACTCGAACAGATAGTCACACCAAAGAACAAAAACCCCAACCAAAACCTCCTACGTCACCTCAGTAAACCCACACTCGTTAATAGAAGGCAATCCCGTCCTCCAACAATCGTCTCTTCTCACATTACCACCACATCACTGCCCACTGAACAGCTCGCACCCCATCATCGTCAACAACCTGTGAAGAAAGAACATAAAAGTAAATACAATAACACCGAAGATATTATCTTTATCCAAAGAACGTAGCCAATCTACCATTCAGAGCATTTAAGAATAAAGCTACTAACGTGGCCTAGAAATTATTTTCATAAAAAGATAAAAAAATAATAGAACAAAATAACACCCACACAAAATTAACTGAAAAACACCAAGATACTCTTTCCCAATTCATCGCAAATGTAGTGTCATTTCTCAATTCTTCACAACCCATTTCAACCCAATGGAAAGACCATTTCAACCCAAGGAAAAGAAACAAACATAAATCATAAAACTCATCACAAACTAATCCAATGATTGATTTCGCCTTCAGGTTTTTTGTTGGAGAAGTTATGAAAAGGGATAACTCATTGAACGTACAACTCTCTCTGTATCTAAACTCATAACAAAACATGCTTTGACCTAAAAGTAAAGATATTCCAAATTGCTAAACCTGGACACTAAAAAAATGACGACTATCAATACAAAATTGCTAGATCCATTGTCTAAAATCAGTCTCTCTTCCATGTACAATTTCCCTTACCCGATTCATCCCCAAGAAACTGACCTCTTCTCCTCATAAAAGTGCTACATCCATTCTTTTTGCTACTTCGCATTTAAATTGATGATAGTCTCTTCGGACGGAGATTTTAGAGTCCACTTTTTCCATGGTCTCTTTTTTTCCCTCTCATAATTAGGAAAATGATAAATGCGCCCCTTTTCATTACTTCGGACACCCAGCTGCAGTGTATGCGGTAATCAGTTCGGTTGAATCCTTCCCATGTGAAGTACATCAGCCCCTCTGCAGTCATATCATATAGATACACTGCATCTGGGTGTCCCAAGTACTGCATAGGGGGCACATTTATCACCCCCCAATAATTAGGGGTCTGTTTGTTACAAATTAATATGCTTTGGGTTTTGTTAAACTCCAAAATAGTTGGAGTGATGCTTCTATTGGTGTAGATCGGTAGTAAATTCCTGTTTAGATGTTGTTGTTGCAAGTCACAAAAGAAGGAAACCCTTAAAAGAGAGGAAGATGGGGATAGAGAGAAGGGGAATATTGGAGAGACAGAGAGAGGAGGGGGCATATCAGACAAAGAAATATGATGTATTTTAGCCAAAAATGATTTTAGAAGGAGGAGGAAGATGTCAAGGGAGAGAAACTAAGAGGGATTTTAGAAGGGGGATGAAGATGGTGAGGGAGAGAAACTAAGAGGATTTTGGGCAAAAATTCGGTGTAGGCGAAAATTTGGGAGAGACAGAGAGGGGGTGGGGAGATTTTGCATAAACGACATGCGAGGTCGGCAAGATTTTTGGGGTTAAAGCTCAAAAAACATATCCTGATTTTTCAACTAAGCAGCAAGAGACCCAACTTAGGTGAGTTGATTCGGGACTTTTTAAAATATCCAATCTAGTTATAACTTATAAGATAACAACAAAACAAAGATTGATGGAGATATGCCATCCCAAATTGAAGAAATCGTTGATCCAGGAAACAAATAAATTCAAACAATATAACAAACTCATATTCAATGTATATAATCATAGAAAATTCAAACAATATAACAAAGTAACAACACACCATGTACCCAATAAAGGCCATGATGGTAGAGGAAACAATGAATTTAGCAGAGTTGAACTACTATGGCTAGCCAATACTAAAAAAACATTGATGGAGATAAACCTAGAGATGACATGCCCAATTATCATAATTGTTCATGTCATTTCATCTCTGTCATGCATTCCATCGAACAATTGGCGAGTATGATCAATCGAAGACAGCCAAAAAACTTATAATATAAACAGAAATAAGAGCATTGAAGATAGAAACTGTGGATTATAGCCAAATTAGAGGAAATTAAAACCGAAAAAGAACAAAGAAAAACATTGAACTACTATGGAGATGCAATACAAAAAAATGTTGATGGAGATGTGCCAAGAGATTACATACTGATGGGGTACGAAAAACAGCAACTAATGAGCTGTCGACACGTGGCCCCGGAAGGGCCCACCACGAAATCGACACCTGCCCAGGGGTAATCCGGTAATTACCTGAGAGTAGGTAAGCCTAAACCCACAGAAGGGCCGACACCTGTCCTGGGGTACGTAATCCAACCACCCCAGGCCTCCTTCTATAAAAGGCCTCTCAAGGTTCAAAGTAAAGGGTAATGACTTCTAGGCTACCACTCTTAAAATTTGGGTCTGCACTCCTGCTCGTACTGACTTGAGTGTCGAAGGGCCCGTCCGGAGCAACGACTCCGGGTTGGTCTTCTGGCCTCATTTGCTCTTGTGTAGGGCTCAACTCCTTCACTTCAGCTCCTAGGGTCAGTCATTGGACCGAGCAGACCGGAGGGCTGACCCAATGTTACGGAGGATAGAAGAAATAGATCACCGTATGGAAGAGCTGGCAAAAGATCAGGGCCGGCTCGCTACGAAGACGTACTCAAGCAGACCTCCGTTCACAGATAATGTTATGAATGCGCCAGCGCCCAGAGGGTTCAAAATGCCGACGGTTCCGCATTACGACGGAACCACCGACCCTGTGGACCACCTGGAAACGTTCAGGACTATGATGCTCCTCCACGACGCCTCTGACCGATTCCTCTGCAGAGCATTCCCGACCACACTGATGGGCGCAGCCCGGGACTGGTACACAAGGATCAAGCCAAACTCCATCAGCAACTTTGAAGACTTTGGGGAAGATCTGGTCCGCCATTTCATGAGCAGCTGGAGGCCAAGGAAAACAATAGCATCCTTGATGGCCTTGCGGTAGGAGGATAACGAACCTCTGAATACATTCGCCAGCCGCTTCAACATAGAGGCTCTCCAAGTGCCGAATTTGAATCCATCAGCAGCCATGAATGCACTCCTCGCAGGCGCCAAATCCAACGATTTCCGTCGATCAGTTGTTCGCCAGTACCCGTACTCACTGGCGGATCTGAT
Source organism: Tasmannia lanceolata (assembly GCF_043159265.1). Taxonomy (NCBI): domain Eukaryota; kingdom Viridiplantae; phylum Streptophyta; class Magnoliopsida; order Canellales; family Winteraceae; genus Tasmannia; species Tasmannia lanceolata. The sequence continues at coordinate 65,691,006 of NW_027518695.1, forward strand.
GGCAGGGGCCGAGGAATATATAACCGTGGAGGAGACTCTAGCGGCCTTAGACTCAAACCGGAAGAGAACCTCCGAAGAAAAGAACCCTACCAAGCAGCGTAGGGATGATAAGGCCCCCAGAAAGGAAAGGTCCCCCCAGAGGAGGGAGGAAAACTTTACCCCTCTCAAAACCTCCCGGAGACACATACTGGCCGCAATCCGAGGAGAAGAATTCGTAAGGTGGCCGACCAGAATGATCTCCAAGGGAAACAAGAGAGACAAGTCGAAGTACTGTCGATTCCACAGGGACCACGGGCACGACACAGACAAATGGTGGCAGCTCAAGGAAGAAATCGAGCTGCTGATTGGTCGGGGATACTTGAAAAAGTATGTCAAAGATGATAGCCACAGAAGAGAGTGTAGGGAGAAGAGTCTCCAGGGCCAGAGCCGTCGAACTCCGATCTGTTCGGTTTCTCAGGGGAGGTTGTGAAAGTGGAAAGACAGATTGAACTCCCAATCCTCGTTAGAGAGCCGTCCTATCAAGCTTTCACAATGGTGAACTTCCTGGTGGTGAGGGCCACTTCGGTCTATAATGCTATCTTGGGACGTCGAGGCCAGAACCTCATCCGTGCAGTCGCCTCAGCGTATCCAGGGAGTGCTATGCCATGGTACTCAAAGGCAAAAATGCATCAGAATCGTTGCCGATTGAGCTACTTGATCTGAGAGAGGAAGCCCATGTGATTGAACCCGCCGAAGACCTCAGAAAATACAATCAATAGCCTGCCGCCCAGCACAAACGCGGATGCCAATGTAATTATGCTTGTGTGGATAATGAAAAAAGGCTACTCCTTCTTTACAAATTTCTGAGTTCCTCAGATCATGCCGCTGCTTGGTTCGCCCCGGCTCGTCTCCACAAAGACCGGGAGCGCACTCCTGGTCGGGAACGGGGCCGCACAGAAAACCAAACCGTCTCGAAAACCCAGTTCACTAAAACTTGGGTACTCGCTGCTTGGTTCGCCCCGGCTCGTCTCCACAAAGAACCGGGAGCGCACTCCTGGTCGGGAACGGGCCCGCGCACAAAAACCAAACCATCTCAGAAACCCAGTTCACTAAAACTTGGGTACTTGCTGCTTGGTTCGCCCCGGCTCGTCTCCACAAAGACCGGGAGCGCACTCCTCGTCAGAAACGGGCCCGCGCAGAAAAACCAAACTGTCTCAAAAACCTAGTTCATTAAAACTTGGGTACTCGCTGCTTGGTTTGCCTCTGCTCGTCTCCACAAAGACCGGGAGCTCACTCCTGGTTGGAAACGGGCCCGCGCACAAAAACCAAACCATCTCAGAAACCTAGTTCACTAAAACTTGGGTACTCGCTGCTTGGTTCGCCTCGGCTCGTCTCCACAAAGACCGGGAGCGCACTTCTGGTCGGGAACGGGCCCGCGCAGAAAACTGAACCGTCTCAAAAACCTTGTTCACTAAAACTTGGGTACTCGCTGCTTAGTTTGCCCCGGCTCGCCTCCACAAAGACCGGGATCGCACTCCTAGTCGGGAACGGACCCGCGCACGAAAACCAAACCATCTCAGAAACCCAGTTCACTAAAACTTGGGTACTCGCTGCTTGGTTCGCCCCGGCTCGTCTCCACAAAGACCGGGAGCGCACTCCTGGTCGGGAACGGGCCCGCGCACAAAAACCAAACCTTCTCAGAAACCCAATTCACTAAAACTTGGGTACTCGCTGCTTGGTTTGCCCCGGCTCGTCTCCACAAAGACCGGGAGCGCACTTCTGATCGGGAACGGGCCCATGCAGAAAAGCCAAACCGTCTAAGAAACCCAGTTCACTAAAACTTTGGTACTCGCTGCTTGGTTCGACCCAGCCCGTCTCCGCAAAGACCCGGAGCGCACTCCTGGTTAGGAAAGGGCCTGGGCTGAAAAACCAAACCCACTCGGAAACCTAGTTCACCAGAACGTGGGTACTCCCTGTTTGGTTCACCCCAGTTCATCTGTACAAAGACCGGGGTCAACAAAAACTTGGATGCCTGCCCGAAGTACCGTTCTGCTCGAAAACGAACTGTTTTACAAGTATTACTGGCCCACAGGGTTGAGTTAATCAATAATTAGCCAAAGGCAGACATGAGCGGAAACAGTGGACGGCGAAATGCAACTTCTATTCATAAAAGGGTGGGCCTCGAAGGGCCATTACAAAAAGTAGGGCCTCCCAAGGGCCATTACAAAAAGAATCAGTGAACTGCCAAAAGGGAAGAACGGGTAGCTCAAGGCACCCCATAGCAACCCTAATGCGAAGGACCCCCCGCCGCGGCATCCTGCCCATCCTCGCCCTGACCTGCCGGCGGGTCAGGAAGGACAAGGCCCGTGAGAACGACGTTCGGGTTGGACCCCTTGACCTGCTCAAGGCAATCAATAAACCTCAACTTGTACGACTCCGTGGATAACCTAATTAGCTCGTCCTCCTTTTCTGCACGGCATCCGCCACGGCCGCTATCTGCCTCTCCCGGGCTCTCCCTCTCTGCGACTCGAGGGCGTCGGCGGCGTTCTCCAACTGGGCGGCATTCTCGAACTTGAGTCGTCGTCCCTCTCCTGGATAGACCTATTAAGCTCAGCCGCCTCCTGGATCAACTTGCCGTTCTCCTCCTCGGACTTGGTAATTGCGGAAGAGAACTTCCGACTCTTCTCGCGGATAGAGCGAGGAGAAAATGGCCTCGTCGGCGGCATCCAGAGGCTCGTTAAGAACCTGGAGTTGATCCTGGTTCAGTTGGCCCTTGGTAATGATCTCCCTGGAAACACGGCTGTCACCCAGGCCGGTGTCGCTCTTCTGAACGACCCAGTTGGGCCGAAAGACGTTGTTCCCGGACCTCGCAGGGGTGGGACGGACTCCGGTAGACTGGTCCCCTGGCTTGGGTGTTCCCGCTCCCCGCCCGTATGAGCCGACGAGCCTCACTATTGGCTTGCCCTTGGGTGGCGGTGCTTCCTTAGATGGTGCAGGACTTGAGATCTCAGGGGCTTTCCTTTTTTGGCCCTGCTGGCCTTGGCCCCTGACAAAGGCCCCTTGCCTCACCTTCTCCAGCTGAGACTGCGACTGCATTTCTGAAATTCAAACAGCACAAACAAAAAACCGTTCAGGAACAAAGAAGAGAAAAGAGGACTTAGAATCAAGACTCGCCACATACGTTCTGGGGTCGCTGTACTGATACCGAGCCCGACCAGAACCTCTTCCCCAGAGCATTCCGCACAATGAATGAGGCCCTCCCAGTGCAACTCCTCACAGACTAGGGTGAACGTTCCCATATCCTCGCCCTCAAGGAGCGGCTTGTGGCTCAGCGCAAGTGTGTCTGGGGTGTCCCATTTTAGAGGAACCGGCCAGGGCTCAGTAGGCTCTCTGTCCTCGATATAGAAGAACCTGTTCTTCCATATATGTATGGAGGATGGAATGCCAGTGATCATTTTCACCTCAGGGCGCTGGCTAATGTAAATCCAACCCCCGTCCTTATGCCTCTTCAGGTGCTCACACATGCGGAAAAATGGCACAGACAAACTTCTTTGAAGCCGGCCTTGGACAAGGTATATAAACCCGATCAGCGTCCTCCATGAGTTCGGCGCGACCTGAGCCGGAGCCAGCCCGTAATATTGAAGGACGGCGACGAAGAATGGGTGCAGAGGGAACCTGAGCCCGGCTCTTAACGACTCGTCGTATGTACAGACGTCGGAGCTGTCGTTACAAGCCCTATCTCCCTCTATCGCGGTCCTCAGCCCAAACCTTTGGGGAATACAGTACCTATCCCTAATGTCCCCCAGCTTGGACTCATCAAGAATATTCTCCTCATAAAGAGCCTGAACGTTGTATTGGGGATTGGCGTCCATCCGGGCCCTAGCTACGACCTCAACGGCCCAGCCCGGGAGAAATGTTGTGGACGCCTCAGCGGTGTCACTACTAACACTCGCCTCTGCTCGGAAGTAACTATCGGTTGGGGGTGGGGTGGTGTTCAGATCCAAAATCACCTCGTCCTCACTACCTACAACTTCTACACTAACATCGGGACTCGCCATATAGGGGCCGGGAGTCCTGGGCGGATTATTTTGGGTCCTCCCTGACGAACTAGACCCTGAGCTACTGGAAGACGACTCCCCTAAACCGGACTCCGAACCGGACTTAGAGCTAGAGGTATTACGGGACATGAGGAACACAGGAAAAGAAACGAATAAAGGACGCGCCCAAGAAGATTACCGGTTTGAACAGAGCTCCTAATCCGCAAACGGCCATAACCACAAGCTACCCGAGCTGAGCGGGCAGAGCAAAAAGCAAAAGTAAAAAGTGAAAAGTGAAAAAATGAAAGGTGAAAACCCCTTCTAATAGCCTCCAAGGTTTAGGCGGTTCGCATTCGTGAACCATGTAACGCCGCGTGTCTTTCATTAATGACGGACACACACCTCGAGGCAAGGACATGAATAAATACGCACGTTTAGGCAAGGGCGTGAGTAAACACGCACGTATCTCCAAGGGGCTAAGGGACGTCCATAAAGTGCTCGTGTACGGGATAACTTTTAAAACGATTGTGCCCGTCTAGAATCAGTCCGGCCCAAGCCGGACAGGATATGACGCGCCCGCTAAACGACAAAAATCAGTCCGGCCCAAGTCGGACAGAATATGGCGCGTCCGCTAAACGACAAGAATCAGTCCGGCCCAAGCCGGACAGAATATGACGCGTCCGCAAAACGACAAAAATCAGTCCGGCCCAAGCCGAACAGAATATGACGCGTCCGCTAGACGACAAAAATCAGTCCGGCCCCGGCCGAACAGGATATGACACGTCCGTAAACGACAAAAATCAGTCCGGCCCAAGCCGGACAGAATATGGCTCGTCCGCTAGACGACAAAAATCAGTATGGTCCAAGCCGGACAGAATATGACGCATCCGCTAAACGACAAGAGTCCGGCCCAAGCCGGACAGGATATGACGCGTCCGCTAAACGACAAAAATCAATCCGTCTAAGGCAGGACAGACAGCTTGGCCGGACAAATTTTACACCTCACTTCTGCTCGTCCCGGCCGGACAGACGGCTTGGCCGGACTGATTCCCCAGGCCCGACGACGGCTTAACCGGACAGATTTCCCAGGCCGGACAGATTTTCTAGGCTGGACAGACGGCTTAGCCGGACGGATTTTCCGCTCCGCTTCTGGCCGTCCCAGGCCGGGCAGACGGCTTGGCCGCACAGGTTTTCCATCAAGCCATCCCGAACACCGACTCGTTCTACCATTTAAGAATACAACTCCTCACACTTCCCCAAATCACTACAATGAGTTGGAGAACTGGGGGGGCAACTGACGGGGTACGAAAAACAGCAACTAATGAGCTGTCGACACGTGGCCCCGGAAGGGCCAACCACGAAATCGACACCTGCCCAGGGGTAATCCCGTAATTACCTGAGAGTAGGTAAACCTAAACCCACAGAAGGGCCGACACCTATCCTGGGGTAGGTAATCCAACCACCCCAGGCCTCCCTCTATAAAAGGCCTCTGAAATTCCAAGGGTAGGGACGAGTACTTATTCTAATGGCAACTTATGAAGAGGTAAAATTAGGTTCCTAACAAGTTTTAAGCTTTTGAAAACTCTAACCCAATTTTGAAGATTTAAGAGATCAGAGAGGCAATTTAAGCACAATAAGTTAAATCCTAAGTGCAATGCAAATATAAAGCAAGAGATAAGAGAGAGTGCACCCGAGATTTAAAGTGGTTCGGTCCTCAAAACACGAGGCCTACTCCACTCCATCAACCAAACCCGTTGATGGCTTCACTATGTTGATCTTCTTAACTTCGGCGAAGATCAGTACCGATTACAATTCCAATTGCCTTTAACCTTGGTGGCAATCCTCACCACGGAGAGTGGGCTCCGCTTCTCCGAACACTCGCCCGAATACAATCGTCTTGATAAAGAAAGAAAGAACAAAAAATCCCTCACAAGGGTTCACAATGTTTGTAGAAGATGTACAAATTGAACCCTATGATCCAAATCCTAATTCTAGAGGATGAGAGGCATAAACAAGCTTGATTCACTCTTAGGATGTTCAATTAGAGTTTTAGAGTGTTAGGATTGATAGTTGGGAAGTTTAGAATACCCATATATATAGAAAACCCAAAATATGACCGTTTGGGGGCATAGTGGTAAATCTGGCAAAATCCCCAACGGCTATAATTTCTTCCCGTTATAGTGTTCTCGGAGTTCCGGGATATTTTCTCGGAGTTCTGAGAAATTCTCGGAGTTCTAAGAATTTCTCCCGGAGTTCCGGGAATACAAACAGAAGTTGGAAAAATGTTACTGGACCATTTCTCAGAGCTCTGAGGAATCTCTCAGAGTTCCGAGAAGCCTATTTCCAGCAGATTTTCAATTCTAGTTTCTTATTTGTTTGGGCTTCCAACTCTACACCAAGTTGGGATTGTTATGAGGGTTTCAAAGTGTTGGAACACCACAAGGACAATCTCTTTAAACATTTAGGGTGTGTGAGATTACTTTATTTATGCCTCTAAACACCTAAAGTAGGATTGGATCTTTATATTCTAAAACAACTTCGATCTTCAATTGCGATGCTTCAAGTCTTCATGCGTCTTGGATCTCCGATGTCTTTGGCCTTTCTAATGTGGTCCAATGAGAGCTTCTTGGCCTCAATCCAAGCAATTTTGTCTTAACACAATCATGATCTACAACTTAGACATTCAAACACATTAGTGATATAAAATCACTTGTATATTGGAATCATTAAAAGAAGATGGGAATGCCAAGGTGGGAACCATTGGGCTTACAATCTCTCCCTTTTTTATGATGACAAGCACAAGAGATTTTCTAATAAAAGTACACATATATTTCCTTACACTAGATTTTTCTCCCCCTTTGGCATCAATCAAAAAGATGGGGTAAAAGAAAATCAAAGGGAAACAATTTTCAATTTTAAACTCCCCCTTTTTCAAGGAAAAAGACAAACATAGAACTCCCCCTATTTAGAGTTTTTATTCAACACAAGAGGGAATATTTAAATAACCATACAAAGATATTCAATTTTAAGTTCAAGCCCCTAAGCTAAACACATGTGAAGAGAATCATATGGGGGCTTTAGGAACCCAAGATTTCTTGGTTCCACCACAACCCCTAATCTTAGATGCACATTGGAATTGGTAGTGACCATTGATTCCACAATAATGGCATCTAACATGAGGGTTGGATAGACTAGTCCTATCATAAAATACATGATTAGGTCTATGACTAGACTTCTTCAAGATTATGTCAATAATTTTATCACCATTTAGGAATCCATGGAGAGATAATCTTAACCTTTCATTTTCATTATGAAGATGGGTTATTTGATTTAGAAAATCATTAGTGTCATCTTCATAAGATTTGGAAGAGCTTGCCAAATTTTGGAGTTTAGCAATTTGGCAAGATTTCTCATCCAAACAACCCTTAAGGGTTTTAATCTCAAGTTTAAAATTTTCAATTTGTGCTTGAGATTTAGACATGGAAGAAGATGACTCATTTTTCAAAATATCAAGTTCATTTTCTAATTTTGAAATAGATTTTTAAGGAACTTTATTTTTTGAAATTTGAGAATGCAAGGTAATGCACAATTCATCATAAGATATGTTTCCACTATCACTACTTGATGAATTACAAGAGGGGTTTGAATTTACCTCATCTTCATGGGTGAGTGCCATGAAGCAAAGATCATCCTTATTAGCTTACCCTTCACTTGAGCTTTTTCCCGAAGTGCTAAAAACATCCCAGGCGGCTACAAGACCCTTGTTCTTCTTCCAATCCTTCTTCTTTCCCTTGTACTTTGAGGAAGATGAGTTGAGAAGAGGGCACTCTGGTTTTTTGTGTCCCGTCTTCTTACAATTATAGCATCTTATACCACCCTCAACTTCACTTTCTTCTTCTTTTTATCCTTTTTGTGCTTCTTTCTCCATAAGCTTTTGCATTTTCTCAAAGCTTCTTCTTCATCACTATCCGCCTCATTTGAGGAAGATGAGTCCGCTTTCACCTTGAGTGCTAAGGATCTACTCTCCTTTTCTTTTTCTTTTGGCTTCTTCTCCTCTTGTCGGCTAGTGAGGAGCATTTCATGAGTGATAATAGATCCTACAAGCTCCTCTATAGTTAGCGTCTTGAGATCCTTTGATTCTTGTATGGCGGTGATCTTTGGATCCCAATGTGGAGGAAGTGACCTAAGCAACTTACCCACAAGCTCATCAGTAGGATAAGATTTACCAAGATTAGCTAATTCATTTGATATTTTAGAAAATCGGGTATATATTTTGGAAATACTTTCATTTTGACCCATTCTAAACATTTCGTATTTGCTCTTTAACAAGTTTATTTTGGAATCCTTGACTTGTGATGTTCCTTCATGGGTAACAGCAAGAGTATCCCAAATAACCTTGGCGGAATAAAAAAGAGCTACTCTATTAAACTCCTCCGTAGATAAGGGGCAAAACAAAGAGTTTATAGCTTTGTAATTTAAATTTGCATGCCTTTTCTCTACAACATTCCATTCTTCAAATGGTTTGGAAGGCAAAGTGTATCCATTTTCAACAATATGCCAAAGCTCCACATCTATCGAAAGAATATAGATGTGCATCCTTGTCTTCCAATGTCCATAGTTGGACCCATCAAAGAAATGAGGTCTAGTTGTGGAATGGCCTTCCGGAAGTCCGGTTCCATTTATGTTTGCCATTTCACAATTAGAAAGTTGCCAATGATCTTATGATCTTTCCCTTGTTAAATTTTTTTAAAAAATTTACCAAAGATTTTAAGAAAAGAAAATCTTTTAAGAGCCAAGGCTCTGATACCAAGTGAAATTCCAAGGGTAGGCTCGAGTACTTATTCTAATGGCAACTTATGAGGAGGTAAAATTAGGTTCCTAACAAGTTTTAAGCTTTTGAAAACTCTAACCCAATTTTGAAGATTTAAGAGATCAAAGAGGCAATTTAAGCACAACAAGTTAAATCCTAAGTGCAATGCAAATATAAAGCAAGAGATAAGAGAGAGTGCACCTGAGATTTAAAGTGGTTCGGTCCTCAAAACGCGAGGCCTAATCCACTCTACCAACCAAACCTGTTGATGGCTTCACTATGTTGATCTTCTTAACTTCAGTGAAGATCGGTGCCATTACAATTCCAATTGCCTTTAACCATGGTGGCAATCCTCACCACGGAGAGTGGCCTCCGCTTCTCCGAACACTCACCCGAATACAATCGTCTTGATAAAGAAAGAAAGAGCAAAAAATCCCTCACAAGGGTTCACAATGTTTGTAGAAGATGTACAAATTAAAGCCTATGATCCAAATCCTAAATCTAGAGGATGAAAGGCATAAACAAGCTTGATTCACTCTTAGGATGTTCAATTAGAGTTTTAGAGTGTTAGGATTGATAGTTGGGAAGTTTAGATTACCCATATATATAGAAAACCCAAAATATGACCGTTTGGGGGCATGGTGGTAAATCTGGCAAAATCCCCAATGGCTATAATTTCTTCCTGTTATAGTGTTCTCGGAGTTCTGAGATATTTTCTCGGAGTTTCGGGAATACAAACAGAAGTTGGAAAAATGTTACTGGACCATTTCTCGGAGCTCCGAGGAATCTCTCGGAGTTCCGAGCTCGGAGTTCCGAGAAGCTTATTTCCAACAGATTTTCAATTCTGGTTTCTTATTTGTTTAGGCTTCCAACTCTACACCAAGTTGGGATTGTTATGAGGGTTCCAAAGTGTTGGAACACCACAATGTGGACCCCGATCCGGAGAGGACGAGTGCGGCGAGGGACGCGAGGTCCCCACAGCAATCCTCTCTAAGATCTCCACAATGTGAAGGAGAGCTCTGCCAAGGAACTCTCGAAACGGATGCCACCCTCATAGCATAGCACGAGTGGCGATATAAAAAAAAGGGATATGTCTTGATCCGGAACCGGGGTTCGAAACCGAGACATACCTATAATAACTCAGAGTCGCCATCCATGGATAGGCCATGGAACCCTAAAATCAAATCCTCTGTGCAATGGATAACCAGAAATATATATGGGTTCGTGCCTGGTTACGAATGGGGAAGGTCTGAGAGCACCCCCAATTCGCCCGAGTGCAAGCACTTGGTCTCTTATGCCATTTTCATTAATTCCAAAGAAGTTTGAGTAAAAATCATGTGAAATGGGAACAATCCTCAGGAATCGTCTACCTAAGCATGCATTTCCTGAGAATGGAGAAATAAACACGTAAAATGAAATGAAAAATGTGTCACCTAAGCAAAGCTAGGTTATGAGTGACATGCCTAATGGGTGTCTAAGTTTCTGGTGGACACGCACATGCAAGCTACAACCAAAGGTATAGTATCAGTACAAGAAAGTAAGAAAACATATCAAAACATGAGACACAAATCTATGCTATGTATGACGGGACAAGACAAGTCCTAACTCTAATGCAGGACTGGACTCGGACCAGAATGGCCATCCATCCTAGCTGCGCTACGTATCCCTGCCTCGGGAAGAATCGGAGCCCACGTAGTTCGATGCCCTATTCTAAATTATGATGCCTAAGACATCTAGCCCTCTATCCTAGACTCGATCTAAAAGACCGAACCAGTTATTAAAGCTTCTTGTATGATTATTAAAATTCCAGTGAATTGTGGATTTTAGGACACCCTATATGCCCTAACTAATGCAAGTTGATTAGCCTTAGGCTAATGCAGGTGGTTCCTACAATCCTATGTGTAACTAGGCCGTGCAACCTAATGAAAACCACGGGATGACTATATGCCTAGTCTAGCCATCGGTTCGACTAAATGTCTAACCGATCGACTCGAGGCCTCCTAACTCTAGGGACACTCACACGACAGGACATACCATATCAATACAAATCAAGACAAACTCCTAACTCTAGAACACAACCTAAACAGCTAGGACATACTCCTAACTCTAGAGGAAGATCTTTTTGAAAATGGTTTGAATATTTTTGTAACTTTGAAAGATTTAAAATTTTTATTTTTAAAGGTTTGGCTGGACTTGGGATGTGGATCCCAAGCTGCACTACGTACCTCGTAGAAGAGGATCAAGCCAACGTAGTTCGAAACGAACTCTCTACCTATCAAACACTTACGGCAAATCAACTATGCTCTAATAATACTATTATAAGAGCAAATGAGTCAAAGACTCTCTAATGACAGTAACTGGAGAATAAATGAGTCAAAGACTCTCTAATAAAAGCGACTAAAGGATAAACGAGTCAAAGACTCTCTAATAAGAGCAACTGATAACACTGAAATGAGATAACGAAGTCAAAGACTCTCTAATAATACTGCAAATGAAACAGATGAGTCAAAGACTCTCTAAAAACGGAAACACGAGTCAAAGACTCCAATGACACCAACTAAAAGATAAATGAGTCAAAGACTCTCTAAAGGAAAAGAAACACGAGTCAAAGACTCCACTAACATTAACTAAAGGATTAATGAGTAAAGACTCTCTAAAAGAGATGCAAAACACGAGTCAAAGACTCCACTAACACCAACTAAAGGATATATGAGTCAAAGACTCTCTAAAGGAAAAGAAATACGAGTCAAAGACTCCACTAACACCAACTAAAGGATAAATGAGTCAAAGACTCTCTAAAAGAGATGAAAATACGAGTCAAAGACTCCACTAACACCAACTAAAGGATATATGAGTCAAAGACTCTCTAAAGGAAAAGAAATACGAGTCAAAGACTCCACTAACACCAACTAAAGGATAAATGAGTCAAAGACTCTCTAAAAGAGATGAAAATACGAGTCAAAGACTCCACTAACACCAACTAAAGGATATATGAGTCAAAGACTCTCTAAAGGAAAAGAAACACGAGTCAAAGACTCTACTAACACCAACTAAAGGCTAAATGAGTCAAAGACTCTCTAAAGGAAAAGAAACATGAGTCAAAGACTCTACTAACACCAACTAAAGGATAAATGAGTCAAAGACTCTCTAAAAGAGGTGAAAACACGAGTCAAAGAATCTACTAACACCAACTAAAGGATATACGAGTCAAAGACTCTCTAAAGGAAAAGAAACACGAGTCAAAGACTCCACTAACACCAACTAAAGGATAAATGAGTCAAAGACTCTCTAAAAGAGATGAAAACACGAGTCAAATCAGATAATATAAGATTGAAAATCTGTGATCAAGATGAAATGAGATAGCATAAGATTGCTTTCAACGGATGGATCATGAATGACTAATCCTATGAGATCTTTGGAAATGAATGGGATTTACATCCTAACCCCAAAGGAAAAGTTTTTTAATCTTCACACATTTTATCAGTGTTACCTGAAGGCATCAACCCTAACCCTAATCTAGCGGAGTGGAGAAAGGATCTCGACTCATGACTTTGTTTGTGTACCTAGGACCGATCGTAGCCATTGGAAGATGGACTACGGCCTAATCTAGACATAAATGGGTAGGATATCCTAAACTAGGCTCACACACGTGATGCACATGTGTTCGTATACTACATGCATGTGTGGGTTAATCTAGGGGTAAGGCCAAGAGTTCCCTTAGCGCGAATCCATGTTCGATATACTGTACCAGTGTCCGGCGTATCAGTACGTGAACAAGAGATCCGTTTACGTACCATAAAGGTACTAGGCTAAGGGTGGAATGCTTCTCTAGCACAGAGGCACCAGGTGATGAAATCCCAGTCAACCATGCTAGATAACACTCCGGGTTCCTAAAATAGGACGTGTGTGCATGTGAGATGCAGGGGTTTAGATGCAAGTGATGTAAGTGTGTGCAATAAGTTCGCGCAATCTATGATACCTTCAGGTTTTGTTAGATTAAGTTTGAGTAAATGTGATGAGAAAATAAAACATACAAACTAATCACAGCATCAGGATTTTACAAAGGAAATCAGTGATTCCTAAGGTTTCTATTTTGATAATTTAATGATTGAATATGTGATGGAATATTATGATCTGGAAATTTTTAAAACAATTTGATTTTAATTCAATTTACTCAAGGATTTTAAAAGGTTTCAATTCAGATTGTAGATTTACACATCAACATATAACAAATCTTTTCAGAACAAGATGAAATTTTTACAGTAACTTCTCCTTAATTATATAAGATTATAATAAAAATTTCATAGATTTTAAATGTGGTTTGCTATTAGTTTTTCAATGTTGAAAGTTTCTGTCCAGATTGTGAATTAACACAGTAACGTATAGCAAATCAATTCAAAACAATATGAAATTTCTATAGTATGTTTATTACAATACGAAAGGATTACTGTAAAAGTTTCATAAATTTTAAAAATGATTTACTATTAATTTACGATTTTACAAATATCCATCCAGATTATGAATTAACAAAGAAACACATAGTAAATCAAATCCAAATCAGTTTAAACTTTATGAAAACATGTAATTCCAGTAGTAATTATCAAACAAATATTTTCAGAAGTTTTCATTGCAATTTACTATTTGTATCAGATTTAATACAGCATGCATGATTTTACGTAAAAAATCATAAACAAATATCCAACAGAAACCAAAAATCTTGAAAAATTCACGGGAGATTAGATTAGATTTAATTTGCATCTCATCCAAATTTCACTTTTGAAAACATTATAGAGTTTTTGAAAATTGGTTTTTTCCAAAAATACCCCTAGAGTTAAATGAATTTTTAAACCCTTTAAATCAAATCAAGAATTCATAAAGAAATTCGTACTAATTCAAAATATTACAATTATATTATGTTTAAATTTTCATTGATTTTGGATCTATGTTGACATCTTCTTAAATTCAATCTTTAGAATTTTACCCCTTTGAGGGTAAAGTTCAAAAGGTCAAATTACGGTCAAAACGAAGTCAAAATTCTTCGAAATTCCAGATTTCTACACTTCTTAATGTGCAAAACACTCAGAGATTGAAAAAAACATATTTTGAATAACAATAAGAAAAAATAAAAATAAATCACAAATTCTATCCTAGCATGCTTCTAGTTTAAGATATATGAAAGAGGGTTTTGGAATACCAACCTTGCTAGCTCTCCTTGTCTCTAGGGTAAGTAATCCTCGGATATACGCTTTGTCTTACCCTTTCAATTAGCAAAGAAAACCCCAAAAAAAAAATGTTGCCGCCGATCCGTTCCGCCGTCTTTCACTTTCTCTTAGAGGGAAGGATTGGGAGGTGATTGGGAGAGATAATGGAAGAAGAATATAGGGAAAGGGATTTGAGGGAGTGATTGGAAGAGATAATGGAAGAGAAAGAGATAATTGAAGGTAAATCTCCTTTTTTTCTCCTCCTTTTCTTATGGATGGGAAGGAAGATATATATAGGGAGAGAAAGAGAGAGAGAGAGATGTGTTGGTGGAGAGCTCATCATGTTGTCCCTCTTAGTGGAGAATCCATCATCATTCTTCTTAGTGGAGGGCCCATCATGTTTCTTTAGTGGAGAATCCATCATCATTGTTCTTAGTGGAGGGCCCATCATGTTTCTTTAGTGGAGAATCCATCATTATTGTTCTTAGTGGAGGGCCCATCATGTTTCTTTAGTGGAGAATCCATCATTATTGTTCTTCATAAGAGGCCCTACTGAGGCCCCACAATGTGGGCCCCACAACGCGGGCCCCACAACGTGGGCCCCACAATGTGGGCCCTCGGTTGATTCGAATTTTAAACAAATGTTCAATGCGGGCCCACCAAACGGGTCCAAATTCTCCCTCGCTTGGATTCTTATGAATAATCTCTCTCAACCTCTCACGGAAAAATGCGAAACATGGCGGAAATGATCGGATGGGGTTTCTCCCAAGCATAGCGAACTTGGGTCCGGTCAAAATGGGGTGTCTACAGATGCCCCTCTTTGGCAGAGCGTGTGTAACACGCGAATGGCAAAGCTGAACAGACGACACATTTTGACTGACCCGAAACCAAAACAAAGCAAATTTTTGGGTTTTCAGTTTTAAAACGATATTCACAAAGATAAAACTCTACTAACAATAGGGAGATAGTCTCTCACCGACTCTTAACTCGGCAACTAAGACATCTCAAAGAGATAGTCTCTCCCTAATACTCATGACTCGACTAATTAATAAAAAACGAACGAACGATTACAAAAACACAAACATTTTTTCTTTTTCTTTTTTTTTATATATCAGGCTAAGCCAAAGTACACATAACAATTGCTCAAAGAGCACAAACCAAACAAACAAACCAATCACTTCAATTACTCAAAGAGCTTTCATTTTTTTTTTCTTAGAAACCACGTTGCAATTTGTCTAAGACAAGCACAAACTCAAACACTTAAAGAGTTTTTCCTTTTTAGAAACCTGCAAAAATAGGCCAAAGACCAATGTATTGAAACTCGTCCAAAACAAGTTCAAAACCAAACACTCAAAGAGTTTTTCCTTTTTAGAAACCTGCAAAAATAGGCCAAAGACCAATGTTTTGAAACTCGTCCAAAACAAGTTCAAAACCAAACACTCAAAGAGTTTTTCCTTTTTAGAAACCTGCAAAAATAGGCCAAAGACCAATGTATTGAAACTCGTCCAAAACAAGTTCAAAACCAAACACTCAAAGAGTTTTTTTTCTTTTTAGAAACCTACAAAAATAGGCCAAAGACCAATGTATTGAAACTCGTCCAAAACAAGTTCAAAACCAAACACTCAAAGAGTTTTTTTTTTTTTTTTTTTTTTTTAAATCATGCCGATCAGTCAAAGACTCGACCAATTATTAGGGTAATCGAATATTCAAGCTAAACTCAAACTTCTAATACCCGAGGCGAGACTAAGTCTCAAGCCCAGCGATAGTTATACAGATCATTGCTGAAAATAAATCTGTGTAACTATCCGAGTAACTCTGACTCCTCTCTTTCAAGGTAGCGAATCACTCCGGATCATGCGGTTCTGCTAAACAGTTCCACGTAAATCCAAATTCGTAGGTCCTGCTAAACAGTCCCCTACAAACCTCTTCGCAGATACACATGACTCCTAACACGTTAGGAAGCTGCACATTGCGGGACGATGATTAGGTAAGTCACCACTTGACATTACACTACTAATCATCTGGGTACTAAGTACCAGAGGCGAGACTAAGTCTCAAGCCTAGCGATAGTTATACAGATCATTACTGAAAATAAATCTGTTTAACTATCCGAGTAACTCTGACTCCTCTCTTTCAAGGTAGCGAATCACTCTGGATCACGCGGTTCTGCTAAACAGTTCCACATAAACCCAAATTCGTAGGTCCTGCTAAACAGTCCCCTACAAACCTCTTCGCAGATACACATGACTCCTAACTCGTTAAGAAGCTGCACATTGCGGAACGATGATTAGGTAAGTCACTACTTGACATTACACTACTAATCATCGGGGTACTAAATACCCGGGAGAAGGAAGAAAAGACCAATCCGTGTAACACAGGATCGGAAATATTTTCCTTATTAAAACATTTCAAAAAGACCAAAACGTGTAACACAGGTTCGATAATTTCCATCTCTATTAAAATCTTTCAAAAGGACCAAACCGTGTAACACAGGTTTGGTAATTTCTATCTCTGTTAAAAACTTTCAAAACGACCAAACTGTGTAACACAGGTTCGGTAATTTCAAACTCTGTTAAAATCTTTCAAAAAGACCAAACCGCGTAACGCAAGTTCGGTAATTTCAAACTCTGTTAAAATCTTTCAAAAGGAATGAAGAATTTACCATCTTTGATCAATTTCACTAATGGGCCAGTCATCTCTTACCAAGAATAACTAGGAGCGCATGATCTTTGCTGAAAGCAAAACTCAAATAGATTGATGAGATTTTCAGGTGCTGACTCTCTTTAACAGGTGAGAAGCATTCTGATGAGGTTTGAAGGATGCAGGAGTAGATTTTATACTCCGCTGGAAATTAAAGTTTCTGAAACTGACTCCAAAAGAAACAATTGGATCAAGGAATTCAACTCAAAGAGTATGTTCAAGCTTCTCTGGTTTCTATTTGCTAAGAATAGATATCCCAGTTATCATTGTGTAATATCTTTTATGACGCAAGTCATAAAAGATGCCCCTAGTATGATGTGCTTCCATGACAAAGTCTTAAGAAGGCAGAACCAAGGTAAGTAGAAAAAATTTGAGTTTGCATGGGTTCTTTCTTTGGTATAGTGGTAAAACCAACTCTACAAAGGCTGAACGTAAGAATTCTTCATTTTGCTCAGTGTTTGAGGCTTTGATGTTTCAGGCAGGTCAGAATAAAAAATCTCTTGCCCTTCTTTGATTCTTAAACCAGGATCTACTCTAGATTTTTCTTTACATTTTGGAAGGTGTACACCCATTCTCTCCAGTGCCAAACACTTTTGATTCTAAAAGAAAAACAATGATAAACCAGAAACAGACTTCTGATGACTCTTTCAAAGAAGACTTACAATATTCAAGGGACTTGACTAAATTTTGATTCACCCTTAGATAAAATGTGTTATTTTGTTATGGTAAGGTTAGCCACTCTTAGAGCACTCTCAAAAATTATGTCAAGATGACCTAATTTCCTCCATCGGGATCTCCGTCATGGTTGTTACCCCTTTCGGATTGCTCGGTCTTAATGCCCCTAGTTTAAAAAGGTGTCAAAATAAGTCTCGCTGACACTACTCGGATTCCAGGATTCTGCCCTGTGCAGAGGTGGCTTCTCCGTCTCCCTGATTTCTCTCTTCAAAAGAAGTCATAACTTTTGCTTTCCAAGCTTTCAGTCTGAAAGACCACTTATCTCAACTTTTGCTTGTACTCAAACTTGGGAATTCTACGTAACTGAGGAACTCCTTCTGCTTCTATTCAACTCAACTGTTCATGGGAAGTCTTTGCCCTTGACTGGATTACCTCTTCAAGTTTTCAATCCAGCAGACCACTACCCTGACTTTTTGCATAAGCTAACTCTTTTGGCTGTTAACTTAGCAAATGTATATCTCTAGGCCGCCCTTTCGGGTTTTCAACCTAGTGGGTCTTTAGACTCTCATTCTTTTCTTTCTGTTTTTCTTTTCATTCGCCTCGAACCTTTGCTTGTTTCACCAGAAGGACTTTCTAGGTGGGCTTGGGTTCGAAAGGGTTGAATACCTAAGGTTCTAAAGATTTGAACCGAATCTGGTCTAGCCAGACTACCTACATACCCCAAAGATGGAGGATCAGATCCGCGTAGTTCGCTTTGGGATTTTTCAAAGAATGGTTTAGCATTTAGCTTCAAAATTTTCAAAGGGGATTTTATCCCAAGGTTTGACCGAACTTGAATTAATCAAGTTGCCTACGTACCCCTGAAGAGGTGGGGATCAGGTCCGACGTAGTTCGGGTGCATAAATGCCCCGGGTTTATAATGTGTTTGAAAAGAAGTTGTTTTAATTTTGCTTTTGGCCCAAAGGGTTTACAAATGGATTTTAAAACATTAGGATTTTGGCTATAAAAGCTCAAACGATCAAGGATGGCCTCCTGATGTATTTGATGTACAAGCCCTTTTGTTTAAGGTTCAAAGCCTTTGAATTTTTTTTTTTTTGAGGAGTGTGGTGGTTTTCTGGCAAAACTTCAACCACTGTGCTCCACTCCCGTCTCAAAGATCTTGAATTTATGCTCAAGATTCCACAACTCTGTCTGAAAATCTTCTCTCAATATCTCATCAGCTCCACAGGATGCCTGACGCTTATCTCTTTAAAATTTTATTCCTCAACTGGATGTCTAAAGCAGATGAAGTCTTGCTTTGATCAACGACAGGGCATTCCCCTGGTTTATCCTTATAGGATCAAGCAAAACTACCTCAAACCCCTCTAAACAGGTTTATCAATTCTTTGCGCTCCTTAGGAGATAAAGTTTTTCCAATACATCCATCCCGAGTTTCGGATTTCGATACCTCTATCAATGGCTTCGATTTCTTCTTTAAGTGGCTATGCTCGACGCTCTTCCTCTCGTTTGACCATCTTTCAGATCTCGAGGTGAATTTCGTCTGCATTCTCATCCGAGAAGGGGGTCTTTAGTTATTTAAACATTAGATCTAAGAGTGAATCATAGAGTATCAAAGATACGAAATCAACCATTTTATGGAATTGAAGACTGTAAGTACATTGATGATTTTTGACGCGCCTCGATGGGCTCTTCATCAGTTCTGACAGAAAACAGAACACTGACTCTGTATAAGAAAGACTGACAGACATGACTTCATTTTTTTTTTTTAACATCTACGTAACTGAACTTTTTCAACTTAGAGAGAAGAAAGTTGATGTACACTCAATGAAAGACAAATCTAAAGATACAGGACACTTCTTCAAAGGTAGTGAACTGACACTGAAAGCTTATAGGTGATACACCTTTCCTCATGATAATGATAACTATAAAGTTCAATCCCGGAGTAGAAATCACAGAAAAGGCAACTCCACAAGGTCTAGGTTAAATGGGGCAACAAAAGGCTTATGTTGACAATGTGGGTAAAACAATAGACTGCCTGGATCAAGTATGATTAGAAATAGTCAGTCTTTAGAAAAAATGGTCTTTCGCTAAACATAGACTCTTGACTTGGAAGCACACACACTAGATCAATAGTCATGGGATAAAGATTCTGAACAAACAGAGAAAAGAGTAATCTTGAAATACACCAAAGGGTATTTTATTCTAAAAATCAAAGAAATATTGTCTATGAAGGTCAAAGCGAAATAGACAGTGATATTATGACCTACATCAACAGGGTTTCAATGAATTCTCAATCCACACCTTGAAGTCTCATTTGAGTATAACTGCTCTTCTTTTTGGGAATGAAAGAGTCAGGAACGATAAACATCCATAATCAAAATAAATTTCGATCTCAGCAATGATCATGCACTCAAAGAATACAGGTAAGATCAAACTTTCCCATTAATGCTTTCGATATGATCCAAGGGTAAAAGGATACATGATAGATGAACATGGATCAAATGGAAAATCAATGGTTCAGATAATAGACCATGGCCATAAGAATGACAAAAGTAGGGTCAAAGACCAGATCTAAAATCTGAATGATGGATATCAACAACTGTACGATCAATATGATCAGAAATTATAGACCATGGTCATAAGGACAGCAAAAGAGCCATCGGCCAGGTCTCAAGATAAAACAGGTAGACAAAGACAAGGATCTAATCCCACTGAGTGATGTATATATGAGAATCAAGATAAGGCAGACTGACTCCAAAGGATAGCAATCATGCTTAACATGCTTTTAGATAAAATCCAGCAGCATAACGGCTATACGAGGAGGTCAAGGTCCAGACTAAGTAAACTGACTCTAAAGAGTAGCCGTCATGCTCAAAATGTTCTGGATAAAATCCAGCAGCATAACGACTATACAAGGGATCACCCTAGCTCAATCGAAAGGTATGAATAACGGTTACTAGAGAAGGGTGATCAACAGATGGACTAACCAAAGGTGAGAATATACAACAATGGGTCAAACCCTATAATCAACAGATCAAGGGCTAAACCCGGCCAAGGTAATGACGGTCAAAATCCACTGACTAGATCTAGATCTAAATTCGGAATGGATATAACCGACTGAAAGGAATAAGGAATCTCTGACTAAGAGGAGAACCATAATATACATAATCAGTATATATAAGTAAATACACATACACACAAATCCTAACCAGGGGCACCAGCCCTAATTCTAATCTAGCGGAGTCGAGAAAATCTCGACTCAAGACAGACTAATGAGTGTACTAGGACCGTACTGTAGTCATGTAAAATGAACTACCTTAGTCTACAAATGGGGCAAAGCTCCTCTAGGCTCCACATGTGTAAGCAACAGATGTTCGACCCTATATGAATGCAATATACACACGGGTACTCCCTAGTTGGGCTTCACTAGGTCAGTAAGTATATATATAATATATATAAAACAAAGTAGGGCTCCGGACTCAATCTAATGGGTACTATGCGTATGAAACATACTTAATATGCTGCAGCGCTGGCGCATAGCTTGGAAATAGATTCAACAGTACCATCAGGATGTAATAACATCCCAGTCAGGCACGCATTGAATCTATCCCATGGAGCCAATAATGAAAAACAATGAAAAATAATAAAAAATAAATAAATAAAAAATATGACAATGCATGATGTGCAGTGTGTGAATCCTTTGTTTTAATTACGCACCTACCTGGTGCCCCTGGATTCTAACGATAGAGTTCCCATTTAAAATGATTTTAGCTCAAATTTCTCCAAAGTTAATAAAAATGGCATTTTTAAAGAGTTAGGCAATGTTTCAAGAACTCCCCAGCAGAGTCGCCAGCCTGTGGACCCCGATCCGGAGAGGACGAGTGCGGCGAGGGACGCGAGGTCCCCACAGCAATCCTCTCTAAGATCTCCACAATGTGAAGGAGAGCTCTGCCAAGGAACTCTCGAAACGGATGCCACCCTCATAGCATAGCACGAGTGGCGATATAAAAAAAAGGGATATGTCTTGATCCGGAACCGGGGTTCGAAACCGAGACATACCTATAATAACTCAGAGTCGCCATCCATGGATAGGCCATGGAACCCTAAAATCAAATCCTCTGTGCAATGGATAACCAGAAATATATATGGGTTCGTGCCTGGTTACGAATGGGGAAGGTCTGAGAGCACCCCCAATTCGCCCGAGTGCAAGCACTTGGTCTCTTATGCCATTTTCATTAATTCCAAAGAAGTTTGAGTAAAAATCATGTGAAATGGGAACAATCCTCAGGAATCGTCTACCTAAGCATGCATTTCCTGAGAATGGAGAAATAAACACGTAAAATGAAATGAAAAATGTGTCACCTAAGCAAAGCTAGGTTATGAGTGACATGCCTAATGGGTGTCTAAGTTTCTGGTGGACACGCACATGCAAGCTACAACCAAAGGTATAGTATCAGTACAAGAAAGTAAGAAAACATATCAAAACATGAGACACAAATCTATGCTATGTATGACGGGACAAGACAAGTCCTAACTCTAATGCAGGACTGGACTCGGACCAGAATGGCCATCCATCCTAGCTGCGCTACGTATCCCTGCCTCGGGAAGAATCGGAGCCCACGTAGTTCGATGCCCTATTCTAAATTATGATGCCTAAGACATCTAGCCCTCTATCCTAGACTCGATCTAAAAGACCGAACCAGTTATTAAAGCTTCTTGTATGATTATTAAAATTCCAGTGAATTGTGGATTTTAGGACACCCTATATGCCCTAACTAATGCAAGTTGATTAGCCTTAGGCTAATGCAGGTGGTTCCTACAATCCTATGTGTAACTAGGCCGTGCAACCTAATGAAAACCACGGGATGACTATATGCCTAGTCTAGCCATCGGTTCGACTAAATGTCTAACCGATCGACTCGAGGCCTCCTAACTCTAGGGACACTCACACGACAGGACATACCATATCAATACAAATCAAGACAAACTCCTAACTCTAGAACACAACCTAAACAGCTAGGACATACTCCTAACTCTAGAGGAAGATCTTTTTGAAAATGGTTTGAATATTTTTGTAACTTTGAAAGATTTAAAATTTTTATTTTTAAAGGTTTGGCTGGACTTGGGATGTGGATCCCAAGCTGCACTACGTACCTCGTAGAAGAGGATCAAGCCAACGTAGTTCGAAACGAACTCTCTACCTATCAAACACTTACGGCAAATCAACTATGCTCTAATAATACTATTATAAGAGCAAATGAGTCAAAGACTCTCTAATGACAGTAACTGGAGAATAAATGAGTCAAAGACTCTCTAATAAAAGCGACTAAAGGATAAACGAGTCAAAGACTCTCTAATAAGAGCAACTGATAACACTGAAATGAGATAACGAAGTCAAAGACTCTCTAATAATACTGCAAATGAAACAGATGAGTCAAAGACTCTCTAAAAACGGAAACACGAGTCAAAGACTCCAATGACACCAACTAAAAGATAAATGAGTCAAAGACTCTCTAAAGGAAAAGAAACACGAGTCAAAGACTCCACTAACATTAACTAAAGGATTAATGAGTAAAGACTCTCTAAAAGAGATGCAAAACACGAGTCAAAGACTCCACTAACACCAACTAAAGGATATATGAGTCAAAGACTCTCTAAAGGAAAAGAAATACGAGTCAAAGACTCCACTAACACCAACTAAAGGATAAATGAGTCAAAGACTCTCTAAAAGAGATGAAAATACGAGTCAAAGACTCCACTAACACCAACTAAAGGATATATGAGTCAAAGACTCTCTAAAGGAAAAGAAATACGAGTCAAAGACTCCACTAACACCAACTAAAGGATAAATGAGTCAAAGACTCTCTAAAAGAGATGAAAATACGAGTCAAAGACTCCACTAACACCAACTAAAGGATATATGAGTCAAAGACTCTCTAAAGGAAAAGAAACACGAGTCAAAGACTCTACTAACACCAACTAAAGGCTAAATGAGTCAAAGACTCTCTAAAGGAAAAGAAACATGAGTCAAAGACTCTACTAACACCAACTAAAGGATAAATGAGTCAAAGACTCTCTAAAAGAGGTGAAAACACGAGTCAAAGAATCTACTAACACCAACTAAAGGATATACGAGTCAAAGACTCTCTAAAGGAAAAGAAACACGAGTCAAAGACTCCACTAACACCAACTAAAGGATAAATGAGTCAAAGACTCTCTAAAAGAGATGAAAACACGAGTCAAATCAGATAATATAAGATTGAAAATCTGTGATCAAGATGAAATGAGATAGCATAAGATTGCTTTCAACGGATGGATCATGAATGACTAATCCTATGAGATCTTTGGAAATGAATGGGATTTACATCCTAACCCCAAAGGAAAAGTTTTTTAATCTTCACACATTTTATCAGTGTTACCTGAAGGCATCAACCCTAACCCTAATCTAGCGGAGTGGAGAAAGGATCTCGACTCATGACTTTGTTTGTGTACCTAGGACCGATCGTAGCCATTGGAAGATGGACTACGGCCTAATCTAGACATAAATGGGTAGGATATCCTAAACTAGGCTCACACACGTGATGCACATGTGTTCGTATACTACATGCATGTGTGGGTTAATCTAGGGGTAAGGCCAAGAGTTCCCTTAGCGCGAATCCATGTTCGATATACTGTACCAGTGTCCGGCGTATCAGTACGTGAACAAGAGATCCGTTTACGTACCATAAAGGTACTAGGCTAAGGGTGGAATGCTTCTCTAGCACAGAGGCACCAGGTGATGAAATCCCAGTCAACCATGCTAGATAACACTCCGGGTTCCTAAAATAGGACGTGTGTGCATGTGAGATGCAGGGGTTTAGATGCAAGTGATGTAAGTGTGTGCAATAAGTTCGCGCAATCTATGATACCTTCAGGTTTTGTTAGATTAAGTTTGAGTAAATGTGATGAGAAAATAAAACATACAAACTAATCACAGCATCAGGATTTTACAAAGGAAATCAGTGATTCCTAAGGTTTCTATTTTGATAATTTAATGATTGAATATGTGATGGAATATTATGATCTGGAAATTTTTAAAACAATTTGATTTTAATTCAATTTACTCAAGGATTTTAAAAGGTTTCAATTCAGATTGTAGATTTACACATCAACATATAACAAATCTTTTCAGAACAAGATGAAATTTTTACAGTAACTTCTCCTTAATTATATAAGATTATAATAAAAATTTCATAGATTTTAAATGTGGTTTGCTATTAGTTTTTCAATGTTGAAAGTTTCTGTCCAGATTGTGAATTAACACAGTAACGTATAGCAAATCAATTCAAAACAATATGAAATTTCTATAGTATGTTTATTACAATACGAAAGGATTACTGTAAAAGTTTCATAAATTTTAAAAATGATTTACTATTAATTTACGATTTTACAAATATCCATCCAGATTATGAATTAACAAAGAAACACATAGTAAATCAAATCCAAATCAGTTTAAACTTTATGAAAACATGTAATTCCAGTAGTAATTATCAAACAAATATTTTCAGAAGTTTTCATTGCAATTTACTATTTGTATCAGATTTAATACAGCATGCATGATTTTACGTAAAAAATCATAAACAAATATCCAACAGAAACCAAAAATCTTGAAAAATTCACGGGAGATTAGATTAGATTTAATTTGCATCTCATCCAAATTTCACTTTTGAAAACATTATAGAGTTTTTGAAAATTGGTTTTTTCCAAAAATACCCCTAGAGTTAAATGAATTTTTAAACCCTTTAAATCAAATCAAGAATTCATAAAGAAATTCGTACTAATTCAAAATATTACAATTATATTATGTTTAAATTTTCATTGATTTTGGATCTATGTTGACATCTTCTTAAATTCAATCTTTAGAATTTTACCCCTTTGAGGGTAAAGTTCAAAAGGTCAAATTACGGTCAAAACGAAGTCAAAATTCTTCGAAATTCCAGATTTCTACACTTCTTAATGTGCAAAACACTCAGAGATTGAAAAAAACATATTTTGAATAACAATAAGAAAAAATAAAAATAAATCACAAATTCTATCCTAGCATGCTTCTAGTTTAAGATATATGAAAGAGGGTTTTGGAATACCAACCTTGCTAGCTCTCCTTGTCTCTAGGGTAAGTAATCCTCGGATATACGCTTTGTCTTACCCTTTCAATTAGCAAAGAAAACCCCAAAAAAAAAATGTTGCCGCCGATCCGTTCCGCCGTCTTTCACTTTCTCTTAGAGGGAAGGATTGGGAGGTGATTGGGAGAGATAATGGAAGAAGAATATAGGGAAAGGGATTTGAGGGAGTGATTGGAAGAGATAATGGAAGAGAAAGAGATAATTGAAGGTAAATCTCCTTTTTTTCTCCTCCTTTTCTTATGGATGGGAAGGAAGATATATATAGGGAGAGAAAGAGAGAGAGAGAGATGTGTTGGTGGAGAGCTCATCATGTTGTCCCTCTTAGTGGAGAATCCATCATCATTCTTCTTAGTGGAGGGCCCATCATGTTTCTTAGTGGAGAATCCATCATCATTCTTCTTAGTGGAGGGCCCATCATGTTTCTTAGTGGAGAATCCATCATCATTCTTCTTAGTGGAGGGCCCATCATGTTTCTTAGTGGAGAATCCATCATCATTCTTCTTAGTGGAGGGCCCATCATGTTTCTTTAGTGGAGAATCCATCATCATTGTTCTTAGTGGAGGGCCCATCATGTTTCTTTAGTGGAGAATCCATCATTATTGTTCTTAGTGGAGGGCCCATCATGTTTCTTTAGTGGAGAATCCATCATTATTGTTCTTCATAAGAGGCCCTACTGAGGCCCCACAATGTGGGCCCCACAACGCGGGCCCCACAACGTGGGCCCCACAATGTGGGCCCTCGGTTGATTCGAATTTTAAACAAATGTTCAATGCGGGCCCACCAAACGGGTCCAAATTCTCCCTCGCTTGGATTCTTATGAATAATCTCTCTCAACCTCTCACGGAAAAATGCGAAACATGGCGGAAATGATCGGATGGGGTTTCTCCCAAGCATAGCGAACTTGGGTCCGGTCAAAATGGGGTGTCTACACACAAGGACAATCTCTTTAAACATTTAGGGTGTGTGAGATTACTTTATTTATGCCTCTAAACACCTAAACTAGGATTGGATCTTGACATTCTAAAACGACTTCGATCTTCAATTGCGATGCTTCAAGTCTTCATGCGTCTTGGATCTCCGATGTCTTTGGGCTTCCTAATGTGGTCCAATGAGAGCTTCTTGGCCTCAATCCAAGCAATCTTGTCTTAACACAATCATGATCTACAACTTAGACATTCAAACACATTAGTGATATAAAATCACTTGTGTATTGGAATCATTAAAAGAAGATGGGAATGCCAAGGTGGGAACCATTGGGCTTACAGCCTCTCAAGGCTCAAAGTAAAGGGTAATGACTTCTAAGCTACCACTCTTAAAATTTGGCTCTGCACTAGTGCTCGTACTGACTTGAGTGACGAAGGGCCCGTCCGGAGCAACGACTCCGGGTTGGTCTTCTGACCTCGTTTGCTCTTGTGCAGGGCTCAGCTCCTTCACTTCAGCTCCTCGGGTCCTCCAGCCCAGCTCTTACCTCACTGCCGTATCTGTTACAGATTTTAGGCCTATATCACATACCCAGTTATAATATTCGTTCATGTCAGGCTTTGCATCAAATAGTTGGAGGGCTTGATCCTTTGACATCACATAAACAGAAATGAGTGAAATAGGATTGAAGGGATTATGGATTCCATTCCTCAGTTCACAACAGATAAATACTTGTGATGACCTTGCTTCTCATTGCTGCCTACAATAAGGGCTGTAATCAAAACAGAACCGCTCCTTGAGGAAAAAATATCCAAACAGAGAAAAAATAAAAAAAGAACAACAAAGAAGTGTGGGGGAGATGGAGATAAAAGAAGAACAGATAAAGAGACATGGGAAGAAGGCAGGAAAGGAAAATCCTTTTTTATTTTCCAAATGACAACACAAAAACGGCTGCAAACATGAAGGGCATCCTCTTCTACCTCTCCGGTGATCACAGTGATGTCTTCAATCTCCCCCTCATCGACAGTTGGGGCTTCGAAGATGGAAACAATTTCTAATATGTAAAGATTTGAAACTAATACCGTATTATTGCGGAATGGGAAGAGTTGCGTCCATTTGGAAGGTTGGGCTGCCGATTGGGAAGCGCTTCTATATTTGACGTTTGGGAAGATAAAAGATGCTTTTAGGGAATTTATGGTGCCGATTGGGAAGAGTTTCTATATTTGACATTTGGGAAGATAAAAGACACTCTAGGTAATTTATGGCACATTGGCACCGATTTGGGAAGGGCTTCTCTATTTCGGAGAAGGTTAGGCATGATGCCACGTCAGATTTCAACGCCAACATGGCAAAATGGGAGGGCTGCCACCTCAAATAGTACTTCAGCCAATCTTTGCACCTCAAAGTAAGCACAGAAGTAAGCACAACGAGTTTTAGCATCGGCGATGGTGGCTAGTAAATTCCTGCTAAAAAAAATTCTTTAAAAATTCCGGTTATTGAGGGGGTGCCACTAAATTCCTACAAAAAAAATTAAAAAAAAATTCTTTAAAAAATCCGGTTATTGAGGGGGTGCCATTAAATTCCTACAAAAAAAAAATTCTTAAAAAATCCAGTTTTTGAGGGGGTGCCATTCCTACAAAAAAAAATTCTTAAAAAATCCAGTTACAAAAAAAAAATTCTTAAAAAATCCGGTTATTGAGGGGGTGCCATTCCTACAAAAAACAATTCTTAAAAAATCCGGTTATTCTTAAAAAATCCGGTTATTGAGGGGGTGCACCATTCCTACAGTTATAGGATTCTGCTTTCTATATCAAGAATGGTATTTTTTTGTTTTTCCGTTTAGGGTGCCACGTAGATGGAGAGAGCCACGTGGATTTAGAGCGGGATGAGGGAGCTGTCCACGTGGGCGTGAACAATGAAACCCCCATCCAGCTATCTTATATTAGATTAGATAACTAGTAGGACACGACGTGTGATGCACGACACATAAAACGACACAGAAAAGAAAAATCAAATAATAATGAGTAGAAGCTTATAGGATTCAGTTAAACATCAAAATGTAATTACAAATGAAACCACAAATTAAACATGGGCAAAAATCCCCCAAAAATAAAATTAAAAATAGCATTCATGCACTACTTTGCCCAGGATAAATAAATTAATAACTAACAAAGGAACTTAATTAAAAAAAATAACAGAACATCTACATTACTTACTAACGATTTTGGCATAATAGGAAAAAATAAATATCAACAAATTAAATTCAATTCTATCAAAGAGAGAAGAAACAAAGTGATCAAGAGAATGAATTTGAAGTAGGGAAAGCCAAAGAAGAAATCAGTTTTCATAATCTTAAACGAATAGGGACTTAATTTTGAGTCCAATAATCAGTTTTGGACTCACAATCTATTTTAAAAATTGAATGTCCCTGTTCGTTACATATCTTGTTATAAAATGTATGGCACCATTTTACAACTAATGTTGTGATATGAATTCAAAAGAATATAATGTTGATACATTTGCGAGGCCATGTGCCAAACTCAAATAACTGGTAACAATTTCATAAGCACTTCAACATAGTTACTCATCATATTACTGATACTACTGATTACCCTATAAATTTATATTTTTATCAAATAGTTAGATGTGTAGCACTCGCAATCAAGTTCCATAATCTTAAACGAATAGGGCCTTAATTTAGGAAATTTGAGAGCAATATATAATCGGTGTAGCACTTGCAATTAGTTTTCATAATCTTAAACGAATAGGGCCTTAATTTTTAGCCCAATAATCAGTTTTGGACTCACAATCTGTTTTAAAAATCGGATGTCCCTGTTCGTTACAAATCTTGTTATAAAATGTCTGGCATTATTTTACAACTCATGTTGTGATATGATACGGTCCACCATCTCTACCATACTCATGTATATGGTGGGCACACAATTTTGCACTATCTTCACAAATCCATGAATAGGGGGTGGGCCTCACCAATTTATAGTGTCTTCACAAATCCATAAATAAGGGTGGGCCCGCCATTTTTACACCATGTTCTGATTGGCTGGGACCATTCGACCGGATTCGTGATATAATTTTTTAAGATTTTTTTTATTTATAAAGGGATTTGCTAACCACATTCTACAACGCTACCTTCTCCAATTGCATGTGATCATGCGCTGTTAGCCCATTCATGTTGACTTTTTGAGAGTTGTCCTCTTTGTAAAAAGGAGGAAAGTACGATTTGTCCAAAGGTGGCTAGCAATAAATAATAGCAATAAATAAAAATCATGTGGTACTAAACTTTATAGAAAAATTACGGCAAAATGGCACCAAGTAGAAAAAATATGAAAAAAAATACCGAAAAATGTAGCAAAATATGACAATTATGGAAAAAACTACATAGAAAATGAAAAAAATATGACAATTACCGGAAAAAAATATGATAATTACGGGTCGGATGGACCCACAGGTCAATTTCAAACAGGGAAAACACACACACAGACACAGTACAAATATCTGGTAGATCTTTATCTTCCACTTGTTCGATGGACGGCTTGAGATAAAAAACATATGTATAACAAAAAAGGTAACTTCTTGGAACTGATATAATTTTGGAAAAGGGAAAGGTTGTTTTGGAACAGGGAAAGGTGTTGACTGTTGAATGAGTTACTTTTGGGGAGGAATAGCCGGTGTGGAAAAAAAACCCAAAATATGGTGACTCTTCATTTAAAGCCTTTCGTACAATATGGTGACTCTTCATAATTAAGCATCCTGGCAAGTTTCTAAAATCTGAAAGCCACATAGGATTTTATTTTACACGTAGATCGGAGGGAGGAAGGGGGGAATGTTATATTAGATTAGATATAATATATATAGATAGAAATATGGAAGATAATAATAACTAGTTGCAAACCGGTGCGATGCACGGGACGGTGAATATAAATATAAATATTTAAAAGGATTTTAAAAAAACAGCAAAAATGACTTTATAATATTAGCATATGATATTACTTATTATAATATGTTACTTATTTCAAACACATTTATCAAAGTGTTTTTTTTACCAATTATGGTCGAAATATTAATATAATAAGCAGTATTATAATATATTTTACCAATTATGGTCGAAATAAGAATGCCATTGAAACTATATGTGATCATATCTTGTTCAATATTTTCTTGGAGAGAAAATAGGAAATGTGAGAAAGAGTGAAACTATTGGAGAAAGTTTGGGAGTTTTTTTGGAATTGGATTTGCAAGCCAAAAGAAAAAATCCTGTTTTGAGATTGAACGACAAAGGTAATGTCAAAAAAATTTCAAGGGTGCCACGTGGCACACTCTTTGGAGAGAAAATAGTAGAAGTGAGAAAGAGAAACGCACTCTGAGAGAAAATAGGAAAAAGTGAGAAAGAAAATATTGGAGAAAGTTTAGGAGATTTTTTTGGAATAGCATTTGCAAGCCAAACGAGAAAATCGTGTTTTGAGAGGTAATGTCAAAAAAACTTTAAAGGGTGGCACGTGGTGCACTCTCTTTGGAGAGAAAATAGGAGAAGTGAGAAAGAGAAACGCACCCTCCTTGGGGAGAAAATAGGAAAAGTGAGAAAGAGAAAATATTGGAGAAAGTTTAGGAGATTTTTTTGGAATAGGATTTGCAAGCCAGAGGAAATCGTGAAGGTAACGTTAAAAAAATTGTTTAAGGGTGACACGTGGCGCACTCCCAGGTGAAAGATTCAATTTTACTATTATGTTATACTAATGAGATAGCCCGTATGATGTATGGGGTGACAAAAAATGCTTTAAAATTGCTTACAAAAGAAATAAGATACATTTGTAAAGAAGATTAGAAGCTTTTGTTACGTTGAACTAATAATGAATATTAAGATTCTAGGCAAGTAAATAAGATTATTCAAAAAGGAAAAAAAGATGTATTTACAGGAAAAATAAAGAGAAAGGGAGAGGAGGTGATAAGGATTAGATTGACCCAATGGCAATTTCCTGATCAATTTCAGAGACTTGAGAAGAAACAGAGAAGTAACAAAGAAAGAGCTAGAAGTTGAAGAATAAGAAAGTAAGAAAGGAGAGAATATTTCATTTGTTGCCCCTTTTTCTGATTACACTAACTTTTATAATTGGAGATCCTAACAGTCTGGCGTATCTCCCAGACCCCATAACCAAATACGTATTATACTACTCTCCTACCTATACGAGTCTTACAACTGAGTATAATACTCTTTTATACATAAAAAAACCTCTATGGCAACAATCTAACATTTATCAGCTAGTTGTCTAATCATTGATGGACTAAACCTGAACATAATTTGTCATCCACATGGGTTTTCATCTCACTCTGTTTTCCCTGTTTTGAATCTTGAATCCAGGTTGGTCCTCTGCATCAGCCTCAAAGATTAACTCAGACTCCAAAGTCTCTTGTGCTTCTGAAATGCTATCATTGCCTTCCCCATCAGAGCTAACTTTGTCCTCAAGGTTTAAGTGTGGATAATTTGCTTGTAGATCTTGTAAATTCTCCTAGCTAGTGTCCTCAGGAAGGAGTCCAGTCCATTGAATCAGTACCTGTTTAATAATCTTTCCCTTTTTTATGATTGTTCTTGTGCCCAGCACTGCCAAAGGTGAAATGAGGGGATGATTCTTATAACTTTGATCAGGTAAAGAGCAAACAGATTGGAGAAGAGGACCATGAAACGGTTTCAATAGGGAAACGTGGAAAGCTGGGTGAATTTTGCTGTCTGGAGGAAGTTTTAGCATGTAAGCCACCTTTCCCACCCTTTCTTCAATTTCAAAAGGACCGTAGAATCTTTTGCTAAGCTTTTGTGAAGTTCTGTTGGCGACTGATTGCTGGCGATATGGTTATAACTGAAGTAAAACCCAGCTGCCCACCTCATATTCCTTGTCAAGTCTTTTTGTGTCTGCAAAACACTTCATTATGGATTGTGCTTGTCGAAGATTAGATTTTAGTGTGGCTAGCAATTCATCCCTTTGCCTCAGCTTAGTATCAACAGCTTCAATAGTCGACGATCCTGGAATGTATGTGGGGATAGATGGTGGTTTGCGCCCATAAACTGCTTCAAAGGAGTCATCTTAATGGCTGTGTGGAATGAGGTGTTGTAAGAGTATTCTGCCCAAGAGAGATAAGAATGCCATTGCTTTGGGTGATCTTGTGAGAAGGACTTGAGGTATTGTTCGATGCATCGATTCAAGACTTCTGATTGACCATCTGATTGTGGGTGGTAGGCTGAAGAGTGATTGACTGAAGTCCCACTAAGTTTGAATAGTGCTGTCCAAAACTTGCTGATAAAAATGGGGTCCCTATCTGAAACAATGGATTTTGGAAGTCCATGTAATTCTATCACCATTTCAGTAAAGAGCTGCGCAACTTTCACTGCATTGAAAGTTGTTAGTAAAGCTCCTAGATGTGCATACTTTGACAATCGGTCAATGACGACTAGGATGGTGGTGAATCCATTTGAAGCTAGCAATCCGGTGATGAAGTCCATAGCAACATCCTCCCAAATCAATTGTGGGATAGGTAAGGGTTGTAATAACCCTGTCAGAAGACTAGTGGAGTACTTGATCTGTTGACAGACGATGCAGTTTTTGACAAACTCTTTGACATCCTTGCGGAGAGATTCCCAGAAAAAACTAGCAGAAATCATTAAAAAGGTACGAAGAGTTCCCCAATGCCTTGACTGTGGAGTGCTATGAAATTCATGCATAATTTTGTATCGAAGTGAGGAGGTGGAGCTGAGAAATAACCTTTGTTTATGAAAGATGAGTCCATTTTGTAATGTGAACCCTAGGGAAGCAACTCCTCGTTTAATCTGGTCCTGTTTGGCAATCAACTCACAATCAGTAGCATTCTCCATCTAAAGTTGGGCTAAAATATCAAGGATGGGTTGAGAGATAGCTAGTTGGGGATATGTATCTGAAACTAACTGCGACTCTGATGGAATTTCTTCGACCCTGGGCAGAGCATCAGCCACTGGATTGTTTCTTCCAGGTTTATAAACAATTGTGTAACTATAACCCAGTAGTTTACACAAATACTGTTGTTTCTCCGGTGTCTGAATAATCTGATTCATAAGATTTTTGGGGCTCCGGTGGTCTGTATAGATAGAGAATTTTCTCCCAAGTAAGTATTGCCTCCATTTCTTTACGGCCTCAGTAATTGCAAAAAAGTTCCTTCACAGAAGCTGATGCCACAGCCATTCGAGTAGTAAGCAATAGGATGTCTTTGTTGCATTAAGACAGCCCCAATTGGTATACTGGATGCATCGGTCTCCAATACAAATTCCTGGGAAAAGTCTGGTAGGGCTAAAACAGGGACTTGAGTCATTACAAGTTTCAGATGATCAAATGCTTTCTGAGCTTCAATTGACCAATGGAAGGAATCCTTCTTCAAGAGATTTGTGAGGGGGAATGCCACCGTAGCATAATGCTGAACAAACCTGCTGTAATATCCAGTGAGGCCTAGAAACCCCCTTAGTTGTTTCAAATTGCTTGGTGTTGGCCATGTTTGCATTGCATTTACCTTCTCTGGATCTCGTTGATCTCCTTCTGGTGAGACTATATGTCCTAAATAATCAATTTTGAGTTGGCAAAATTGACATTTAGACATCTAAGCAAACAGGTTGTTGGTGAATAAGCATTGTAAAATAGAGGTGAGATGTTTGAGGTGATCCTGCATAGATGGACTATAGACTAGGATATCATCGAAGAAGACGATGACAAATTGGCGAAGAAATGGCTTGAATATCCTATTCATGGCATTTTGAAAAGTGGATGGTGCATTGGTAAGCCCGAAGGGCATTACTAAAAATTCATAATGCCCTTCATGGGTACGAAATGCGGTTTTTTGACAATCCTCTGTTCTCAGTCTAATTTAATGGTACCCTGATCTAAGATCTAATTTGGAGAACATCTTAGCTCCAAGGAGTTCATCCATGAGCTCATCTATTGTGGGAATTGGAAACCTGTCCTTAACAGTAATGTTGTTAAGGGCTCTATAATCCACACAAAATCTCCAGGTGTTGTCCTTTTTTTTTTACTAATAGGACAAGGGAGGAGTATGGACTATGGCTGAAAATGATAATGCTTGTGTTTAACATCTCTTGAACCAATTTTTCTATTTCATTTTTTTGGAAGTATGGGTACCTGTATGGTTTAACATTGATTGGTTTGGAACCTCGAAGAAGGTGGATTTGATGGTCCCATTCACGGTGGGGAGGAAGTCCTTTTGGAAGCTGAAATACCTCTTGAAATTGTTGTAGAAGTTTGGAAAGAGGAATGGGCAACCTGGGTAACAAATCATGAGAATGTGACTCTGAAAATTGAGAAATAGTAGGGTGTTCAGGAAGGCAAATCAAGGTGAAACATGAAGCAATGGAGTTTGCTTTTGTTAAACTCTTGAGATGAGTTGCCTTGAGAGGAGAGGGATTCAATGTTGCCTCGCCTACTAATTTCACTAGTGTTCCTTTCCACTGGAATTCCATAGTAGACAGTCTATAATTTGTTATGATAGGACCCAGTTCTGCTAACCATTGGATACCCAAGATGACATCGGTGCCCTTAATGGGTAGAATGAAAAGATCAAAGGAAAAATTATGGTTCTGAAGAGAAAGATTGACATTAACACACATTTTGGTGCAGGTTAATGAATCACCATTGCCGATGAGGACTCTGAAAGGGGCAGTAGGTGAAATTGGCCAATTCAGGACTTGGGCAATATGCTCCTTGACAAAGTTATGGGTAGAACCACTATCGATAAGAACATGAACAGATTGTTGAAGACTTACCCCTGTTATTCGGATTGTATTTGGGTTTTGTTGTCCCATCAACGCAAAAAAACTAATTTCTGTAGGGTTCTCCTCGAATATCTCTGGTGGAACTTCATGGTGCTCCGTTGGTATATCAACATCTAGAAGAACTTCTGTGTCATCATTAATGGCAAAGAGATGGTATAATCGTCTTTGACAATCATGACCAGGAGTGTACTTTTCATCACAGAAATAGCATATGTCTTTCTCTCTTTTTGTTTTGATCTCTTCCTTAGTTAACTGCTGAGTGCAGATTGGAATCTGTCGTGATGGTGGTGCTGCTATAGCTTTTGGTGGTGGCACTGAAGGTGTTGGTAAGATGCCCGGTCCACTCAAAGGTGTAGACCATGTTGATTTCCAAGATTTTTGAAAATCCGCATATTTCTGTTCATAAATCCTTGCTAAGGAGAATGTCTGTAAAAGTGATGTAGGCTGAAAGGTTTGCAACTCCCTTTTCAGATCTAGTTTAAGGCCAGAAATGAAGAAACTAACGAGGAATGATTCCGCAAGTCCGGTAACCTTGTTAGACATTGCTTCAAATCGGGTTTGGTAATCTTCGACTGTAGAAAGTTGATGGAGTTTAGACAACTCACCTTTGTGATCTTCGTACAACGATAGACCAAATCGGAGATGGATTGAATCAAGGAACCCTTTCTAGGAATTAATCAATCTATTGGCCGTAGCCCACTGAAACCATGAGAGAGCAGGACCCTCTAGATGGAAAGAAGTAATCGATAAGCGTTGATCGTTTGGTATACCATAGTAATTGAAGAACTGCTCCGCCTTGAATGCCCATTCAGTTGGATCCGTGGTATCAAATCGAGGGACATCCATTCTTATGAATCTATTGAAATTTTGATGGGATGGTATGAGTGCCTCCTCTGCATTAAACGAAGATTGATCGTCGCTATGTGCTGGTGTAGAAGATGTTGATGGCGGTTTAATATGTAATTGTTTGATCATCTCGACTAATTCTTCATGTTGTTGAGTTTGTGTGTGACGGAGTTCATTGAGTTGTTGTTGATGGAGTTTAAGTTGCTCGTCGATTTTAGCTTGAGCTCTGGTATTGTCTGCCATATGTGGAGAGTAATCGATGAAAGCACCAATTGATAAGGATCAAATTGACCCAATGGCAATTTCCCGATCAATTTCAGAGACTTGAGAAGAAACAGAGAAGTAACAAAGAAAGAGCTAGAGGTTGAAGAAGAAGAAAGTAAGAAAGGAGAGAATATTTCATTTGTTGCCCTTTTTACTGATTACACTGACTTTTATAATTGCAGATCTTAACGGTCTTGCGTATCTGTCAGACCCCATAACCAAATACGTATTATACTACTCTCCTACCTATACGAGTCTTACAACTGAGTATAATACTCTTTTATACATAAAAAAGCCTCTATGGCAGCAATCTAACATTTATCAGCTAGTTTTCTAATCATTGATGGACTAACCCTGAACATAATCTGTCATCCATATGGGTTTTCGCCTCACTATGTTTTCCCTGTTTTAAATCTTGAATCCAGGTTGGTCCTCTGCATCAGCCTCAAAGATTAACTTGGACTCCAAAGTCTCTTGTGCTTCTGAAATGCTATCTGGAGGTGGGGATACAAAATACCTGAAATTTATAAATTAATGATCGAGCACATCAATTACAAAAAAAGAAGAGAGAAAAGATAATGAAAATTCACTACTCAAATCACTTCGAATATACTATCTATATGGTGCAATTGCGTCACAAATTTGGGTGCCCGGGAAGGGTCTATTGATTGCTTTCACGAGCTTCACATTCCATTTACAACTGATTGCCCGCATGTATTGCTAATATGTGCCCAAACATGACAACTTTGTTAGTGACCATAAAAATCAAGAGTTATTCTTGATTCTGCCACGGGAAAAGAAATAGAGCAGAGATTTAATCTAGATTTTTTTTCTCAAACCTAATCCATGAAAATTTTTATTGATCGATAATGTAATCCTTTGATGAGGACCAATATCTTGATTTTTTTTGTCTTTTTGCTAAAAAGAGTATAATTTTAGTGAAAGATATAAGCCGTGAAAATGCCGTCATTTTTATTCATACAATAACTTTACTGCTATGGAAGAATTTTCAAAATAAGTATATAGTGGTTTGATATTAATTAAATAAAGGGTAATGAGAATATATAGTTTGAGAAGTAATAGCATAGAGCGTAGGGGCGCAACTCAGGCCGGGTTGGGCCGGGTTGAGGCCAACCTTAACCCAAACCGTGGAACTATTTACATAACTTGAACCTGGCTCAACCCAAGTTTTTAAGATTTCAATGTATAAACTAAAAACTAAAAAAAATGATGAAGAAAATTCCGGGTTTCAATCTGGTCGGGTTGCCCGAGCCCTCAACTCAAACCTAACCCGAACTCAACCAAGGTTAGTAAAACACCCGAAAGATACCAAACCTTACCCGACTTTCTTTTGGGTTGAATCGGACTCGAGTTGCGCCCAATTAGAGGCAAATAGTACATGGATAATAAATGAAAAAATAGAGCCTTCACATATGCATGGTTAGAGTTGGATATATTAAGTAATGTCTGCAATATTGATCTCATTAATTGCAAAATTTCAAACATCCAAAAAATAATCAAAATCCGAAAATAACATTCCAACGACCATACAATTTAAAAAGATGACATAATTGGAAACACATCAGCATAATGTAATTGACAACAGATGCCCCCACTTGGATAACATGCACCTTTGTTGAAGAATAGATGGAATAAATTATTTCTGCCCTGAGATTGCATTGAGAAAGTTCAATTTATGAGAGGAAAGAACATGGGAATAGTTTTCTGGTGTCATGAGAAATAATCATTAAAGACTGTCACATTTAATATCCCAAAAAAGATTGGCATATTTGGGTTTTGGGGGTGAAAAAACCCAATTTTTGTCCGAGAATTTGAGAAACTTGTCATCCCTATCGAGTCCGCTGATCAAACCATTTCCTACCTTGGAGACCTCGGCCTCCTTCAATTCAAAGATGTAAATTTCCCCTCTTTCTCTCTCTAGTTTGCTAAGTTGCATCCATAGATCCACAACCCTTGGTTTTATATCATGTATTGGAATTTAAATCGACAAGGTGTAGTGGTGGTAATTGCAGTCCATCTTGGAATTCAAGAAATAATTTTTATTTAATGAGATAGCCTTCAATGGGTTAGTTTGTCTCTAGGGTTAGTTTGAAGTATTTGGATTGTCCGAGTTCGTTTGTTCCTCCGCTTTCTTTTAGTTATGTGTAGGGAATTTAACCGAGTAGAACTCACCCCTAAAAGCTAGCCATTAAAGGGAGGGTGCCCGTTTACTTACATCCCATCCACATCCATCTCACATGTCCGATGTGGGACTATTGCTTTTGCATGGAACCCCAACATTATGGTCTCTAGGGACAGGGGTGATGCTTTGTGCCTATTGATTGCCATTCTAATTTTCCTTATGGGCATGCATTCCAAATCTCGAGTCCTCTCCTAATGCTCCATGATACTTGAATACTCGCATAGGCCTAATTATTTTCTTTATCATGGTTCCTATGGGATATCTTTTCTAAGTTAAATCCAACTAGTTCTTATTTATATGTCTTGTGTTGTATCACATGCCATGTTATGGGATACCCTTTTTGTTAGGATTTAATCCTAACGGTGGATGTGGCCAAAGCAAGATCAACGGCTGAGATCATTTTAGTTAGTTAAGTGTTTAAAGAATAAGATGTATCCCTTTATTGTGAAAGGGTATATTTGGAACCGGTGTAAACAAAGAGACGTTTGAGAGAAGGGTCAACGTGATGAGGAGTTGCATCCCTTCCCTCAAACGTCTATAAGAGAAGCCTCTGGTCCCTGCTTGCACACAACTAATCGTTTCCATTCTCTGTGAATCCACGTCTAAGAGAAGAGGAAAACAGTCCACATCACTGTTTGTTGTGGAACAAGGAGATATACCGGAGTGGAACCATTTCAAGAGACAACAATACAATATCCATGGCTTCCAGTATGTTTTTTTACTATTTCAATTTCAATCCATATGGTTAATTGTGATTTTCTCAAAGTTGGACCGCCAAAGATCCGTTGCCCGTGTTCCTTTTATGATGAACACTTACATGTGGTATCAGAGCCACGGTTCCGGTGAGAAAATGGCGAGAAAATCACATTAAAAGTGATTGAAATAGGGTTTGTGAGGCGAGCCGGGTACCCAAGTTTTAGTGAACAAGGTTTTTGAGACGGTTCAGTTTTCTGCGCGGGCCCGTTCCCGACCAGGAGTGCGCTCCCGGTCTTTGTGGAGACGAGCCGAGGCGAACCAAGCAGCGAGTACCCAAGTTTTAGTGAACTGGGTTTCTGAGATGGTTTGGTTTTTGTGCGCGGGCCTGTTTCCAACCAGGAGTGCGCTCCCGGTCTTTGTGGAGACGAGCAGAGGCAAACCAAGCAGCGAGTACCCAAGTTTTAATGAACTAGGTTTTTGAGACAGTTTGGTTTTTCTGCGCGGGCCCGTTTCCGACCAGGAGTGCGCTCCCGGTCTTTGTGGAGACGAGCCGGGGCGAACCAAGCAGCAAGTACCCAAGTTTTAGTGAACTGGGTTTCTGAGATGGTTTGGTTTTTGTGCGAGGGCCCGTTCCCGACCAGGAGTGCGCTCCCGGTCTTTGTGGAGACGAGCCGGGGCGAACCAAGCAGCGGCATGATCTGAGGAACTCAAAAATTTGTAAAGAAGGAGTAGCCTTTTTTCATTATCCACACAAGCGTAATTACAATGGCATCCGCGTTTGTGCTGGGCGGCAGGCTATTGATTGTATTTTCTGAGGTCTTCGGCGGGTTCAATCACCTGGGCTTCCTCTCTCAGATCAAGTAGCTCAATCGGCAACGATTCTGATGCATTTTTGCCTTTGAGTACCATGGCATAGCACTCCCTGGATTGTGGTTGATCTCCTCTGACTTCTCCCACGCCGTTTGGCGTTAAAAACTTCATTTTCTGGTGATACGCTGAGGCGACTGCACGGATGAGGTTCTGGCCTCGACGTCCCAAGATAGCGTTATAGACCGAAGTGGCCCTCACCACCAGGAAGTTCACCATTGTGAAAGCTTGATAGGACGGCTCTCTAACGAGGATTGGGAGTTCAATCTGTCTTTCCACTTTCACAACCTCCCCTGAGAAACCGAACAGATCGGAGTTCGACGGCCTTAGGCGGTCGTTTCCTATCATCACTGCTCGAATGCATGGTAGTAGAGAATGTCGGCCGAACTCCCGTTGTCGACGAGGATCTTCTTCACTTCCCAATCTACATCGTGGCACGGCCCAACGGACGGCCCATAATGGCACATATGGTATCTAATTAGAAGCACACTTACGTATCATCATGATTTTATACATTTTAGTCATTCTTTTCAGTTGGATTGATTAAATTCGTGGGTTGAGTTAATTAAACTCCATTTGTGGACTGAATAGGTGTTATAAGAAGTGAGCATGTTTGGAACTGCAAGTCTGTGTCTGTGACATTGAAGTTGTTGGTATCTTTTCTAGATACCGATTATGTTGAGTACTTTAGTGGGTCAGAAACCTTAGCAAGTGATGGAATAGATCTGCATAATTCAAGACTACAAAAGGCTAGACTATGCATCATTGAATGACAGGCTCACTAAACCCACATCTAAAAGATGCTGATGAATAGTGGGAGTTCAATGTTAGTACCAATCTAGTAGTAATGGTAGACCTCCATTTTTTATGCAATTCGAGATTTTTTTAAGACTCGAAAATGCAAAGGAGTTCTTGAATGTAGTTAGTGAATATTTTAGAGGATCATTTGAAGCACTTGCAAATACCCTTATGATGTGTTTTGATAACCTTAAAGTATATTCACCAAAGTTGTAGTTTTGAGCACATTTTGAAACGCTTTAGATTCAGAACTTTGGTTGTGCTCACTTTACGACACACCTCTTGGTTATTCTAAATGGCAACATTAGAGTCCCCAAGATATAGACTAGACTTAGCATTATCAATTAAAGAGAGTGAACTTGGTATCAAGTGTCATTATCTTGAATAATAAATGACACATAAAGTATGGATCCCTTTAGTTCGATATGGCCTAGAATTAATACCATATCTTTGTATATTATGATTCCTATCTAGTAAGTACTCCGGAAAAGATTTGTGAATAGATTAAGGCATTACTATTCACATTTAGAATTCTATGTGAGGTCTTCGTGCGAGTCAGGTGCTTAGTAGAGGAGAGTATACCATTATATCGGAAAATAGAATAAAGGTGGTTGTTGAATCCATTGTTACTCGCCACTCTTTTCTGAAATTTTGGTTTCATATGAACTAGAAACCTTATTCTAGAAAAACTTGATTCTGTTGGCTATGAATCAAGGTCTGGAAGTATAATGGATTCTCTCTGGTTTTTCATTTCCCATTTAGTGAGTTTGGTTCTCTTCAGGGCAATCCTTATTGACTTGGATTGCACTTCTCTCAAGGTCGGACTTGGCCCACCTTGCATTAGAATGAGATAATCGGTATTGTTAGA
This sequence comes from Tasmannia lanceolata, assembly GCF_043159265.1. Taxonomy (NCBI): domain Eukaryota; kingdom Viridiplantae; phylum Streptophyta; class Magnoliopsida; order Canellales; family Winteraceae; genus Tasmannia; species Tasmannia lanceolata. The sequence continues at coordinate 65,732,848 of NW_027518695.1, forward strand.
AATAAATGAAATCACGTGGACAAGAATTTATCCAATCAGTGGCTTAAGTTTTTTAACCACATATCTGAGGATAGTTGGGTAAAAGAAGCATTCTAGATTCACTTGATTTTACCGATTTAAACAATGATACGGGGTACATTGAAGAAAAAATATACAAAGATTAATCGGTTTAGGGTGTCACCAAGAGTATTGATTTACTAAAGGTCATTCACAATGACATCTTGGATCTTTTGACTCTGACGGTTGATGGCAAAAGGTGCTACCCTTTTGGTTAAAGGGTTTTAGGTTCTGTTGGTTGACTCATAGTACGTATATTGTCGAGATTAAATGTACCAAGACTTCTAAAGGATGGTGACCTTACTGGGAGTGTAGTGTCTTTAGTAAAATCACCTTTAAGGAGAACCAGATTGTAGTACCAGTACTGGTGATCCAAGAGCAGGTGGTACCAATGCTCGTTGGAACATCAAAAGGCACATATAAGTTAACATCCCATATTATAGATGTTTTGGTGGTGACGACTACCGAACAATCCTTGATATGGTCACATTAAGTGAGAATGTCAACCTTTGCTGATTACTATATGTCTTTCTGAGTGGTGAGAAGTGACTAAGTAATTTCATTTCTTTCAGTCAAGCACTAATGAGCAATCAAGAAACTCAATGGCTCGAAGCCATGAAAGAAGAGTTTCTCTCAATTAAACATTGTCGAAGACTTAAGAGTCAAGCCATTTGGCTGTATATGGGTCTTTACAACTAGGAGAGACTCCATAGGTGGAATTAAGAGATATAAAGAAAATTTGATTGCAAAGGCTTCACTCGGAAAGAAACAATAAGAATACTTTCTCTCATGTTTTAAGAAATATTCTTTTGGAATGGTCATGAAGTTTCTAACTCGTTGTGATCTAGAGTTACAATAAATGATTATAAAAGTGACTTTCTTAAAAGGTAACCCATTTGAGGTTATCTATAACCTGAAGATTTTGAGGCCATGGAAAGAGGCACATAGTCTGTAGACTTAGAGATTTTGCTTAAGGTTTAGAGCAGACTTCTTGACAATAGTACATAAAGTTTCATTTAGTACTCTATGTTAGATTGTAAGGAATTGTCACAGAATAATGGATATATATTAAAGTCAGTGGGAGTAATATTATCTTCCTCGTGTTATGTATTGATGTTATACTACTTCCTAGTAGTACTTGGCCATGTTCAGTGATATTCATACAAAAGAATTCAGGTGAAGCATCCTACATGATAGGAGTTTAGGTTCACCTAGTTGGAAGTCGAGGATTGCTGAGATTGCAGAAAGCCTATATTTGTATAGTCCTTTAAGTATTGAACATGGATAAACTACTCCATTTGTAGTGTTCCTATAGTTAAGGGTGATATATTCAGTCAGTTCCAAGGTTCCAAGATTGATTCATTATATTGAATGTTTAAATCTGCACCTATCTGTGTATAACTTATATGGTGGGCAAATTTAGAAAGTACCAATGTTATTTATGTATGGATCATTGAAAATTTGCCAAAAGGTTATACATTGTCTGTAAGAGACTAAATGTTTAATGCTCACATAAAGTAAATGAGAAAACCATAGTGTGATTGGTTAATCTAATTCTGACTGTTGTCGGAACACCTAGAGTTCTACTCTAGTATATTTTACAGAAAGTCCTAAATCGTGGAAGAATGTCAGATTGACACTCAGTTGTTTCCACCTTGGGTACGGAGTTTATTTTGTACTTCAAGGCCTTGTATTATGTCTTGAAGTTGCAGAATTTTGTCTCAGGGTTTTATCTTGTTGATAGTCGACAAGTTACTGAGAATGTACTAAGATAATTCCGCTGCGATTTTATAATTCCAAGAACGACAAATCAAGTAATGGGGTCAATGTATTGACATATTGTCGTGAGGAAGTTCAGAATCAATGTGTATCTGAAGATTACATAAGCACCGAACTTATGTTGGCGGATCCTTTGACTGAGGGCTTGTCACCAAAGCTCTTCAGAGAGCATGTAGCACGCATAAGGTTGGTTGACACTTTTGATAGCCTGTGACAGTGGGAGTCCACATTAGGTATTGAGATACACTGTTGTGATCACATTTTATTTTATGATTCTCATATATATTATTTTCTACCACACCATTTTGTGCACATTACGTAAATGGATTGTGAGTAAGAGGTAGAATGTCTGTAGACTGTTTTGGACCATATTTACATCTTATGCATGTATGCATTTACATTCATGTTGGTAAGTATTACTAATGATATAATCGTGGGTTAGGCTATTGGGTAGAGTTGGTGACCCAATGGTTACATGGTTTATTGTTAGTAGTTTTTGCTGAACGGAATGTTTTATTTATTACTTAACTGACTTAAAGGTATGATTCTTATGTATGGCACAAAGATCTTGCTGGCCAAGTGGAAGAATGTTAGGATTTAATCCTAACAGTGGATGCGGCCTAAGAAGATCAACGACTGAGATCATTTTAGGTAGTTAAGTGTTTAAAGAATAAAATGTATCCCTTTATTGTGATAGGGTATATTTGGAACGGGTGTAAACAAAGAGACGTTTGAGAGAAGGGTCAACGTGATGAGAAGTTGCTTCCCTTCCCTCAAACGTCTATAAGAGAAGCCTCTGGTCCCTGCTTGTACACAACTAATCTTTTCCATTCTCTGTGAATCCACGTCTAAGAGAAGAGGAAAACAGTCCCCATCACTGTCTGTTGTGGAACAAGGAGATATACCGGAGTGGAACCATTTCAAGAGACAACAAGACAATATCCATGGCTTCCCATATGTTTTTTTGCTATTTCAATTTCAATCCATATGGTTAACTGTGATTTTCTCAAAGTTGGACCGCCAAAGATTCGTTGCCCGTGTTCCTTTTATGATGAACATTTACACTTTTCTCATCCTTATATTCGAATCTGGATGATGCCAAGTTACTTCTTAACCCGTAATATCCTTGTTTACATTTATATAATTCTATTCATATCTGGGTAATTTATGGGATGCCGTCAAATAAGAGTTCGATTGAGAGATGAATGTAAAGCTGCTTAGAAATCAAAGACGACTTCTTTTTTAGTTGAGTAATATACTAAGCACATCCATGTGCTTGATGAGTCAAATCCTACGTTCCTTCACAACTTTCGTGGCATATTTAGATAACATTCTTCTTTAAAAACACCAACGTGGAGGAGCATGTGAGAAAGAACCCTGGGCGTAGGACGTGGCAGCGCCATACACCTGCAAGATAAGTCCTACAAATGTAGAAGGCTACAAAGCAGAAAAAAGAAATAACCTGGCATTCATAATTAAAGTGTCACAGTCAAATTAATACGGACCCATCAGAGTCAAATCAAAACTCATCTCTCCCTAAAGAATCAAAGCGGAAATAAGCAATAATATAATAAGGTCTTTACATCTTATTCAAAGTACTCACTTCCTAAAGAATCTGCAAATGAATAAACTAAACTAGTCTCTGAGCCAAAATCAAAATCTAGAACTAAACGTCATGCTCCCCGTTAACCACACGAGGATCAAAACCTGAGAATAATATATAACCACAGTCAGCTGAAAAGCTCAGTACATAATAAAGCACTACTCTAAGTACAGTCTAAACTTAACATGGTTCAATGGGGTCAATTAACAAAGTCAAAACTGAATGTTGGATTCTTGACTGAACAGTGGGCACGAGGTAGATATAGTGCATATCAAATATGGTTCTGATTTAAAGATGCAATAAAGTAAACTCAAACTCTAAGTTCTGATCAATTCAAAGGTTTTCAGAGTTCAAACACACTTCGGAGTCATCGTCATGGTTCAGAAGACATGTTATTGTCTATACACCTATAGTCCACTGGTGTTGGAACCAGTTCCTCAACGTTCAGATACAAGTTGACAGTGCTAGCGTTTTATCCCACTGACGGGCCAGAAGTTCCAGTGTACTACCCCCACGGTGGGTCCAGAGTTGCCAAATGTCTTAACCCCATATGGCAGGGTCCAAAAATTATCCAAGCCTCCACAGAAGTGTTTAAAAGTGTCCAAGGTTCTTATTCAAATAGTTCTAAGCATTCAGTCAGAACAGATATTCATAACAGTTATTTCTAAGGTTCAGAAAAAACACTAGATAGGCCAAACAGAAACAGACATACTAGACCAAAGCTAGTTCAGTAGTTCAAAGGTCTCAATACAAATTTCTAAAGTCAATATTGAATCAAAAGGGAAAAAGGGTTTATAATACCCAAAGTAGTACGTTATTACGTATTATGTTTCAATGTTCCAATCTAACCAGGGCATAGACAACAAAGAAGAGTGTTCTTAGAATTACCATTATCATGGAGTATTCAAACACTTCTGAATCTATTTTTATCATAAAGTACGTCTTCTGCCGAGTCCATGGAGTACAAAACCATCCCCCATCGAAAACAGATAAGAGATGAAGGAGTTATGATTTTTCAAAGTTTTACACATTTTCAGGGTTCAGAAGTCCGAAGGTTTCTTCGGAAGTCCGAAGGCCTCAGACCAATTCTACTGGCCTCCCTTCGGAAGTCCGAAGGTTTCTTCCGAAGTTCAAAGGTCACAGACCAATACTACTGGCCTCCCTTTGGAAGTCCCAATGTTTCTTCGGAAGTCCAAAGGTCGCAGACCAATACTACTGGCCTCCCTTCGAAAGTCCGAAGGTTTCTTCGGAAGTCTAAAGGTCACAGACCAATACTACTGGCCTCCCTTCGAAAGTTTGAAGGTTTCTTCGGAAGTCCGAAGGTCGCAGACTGGGTTTTTCAAAAAAAATCCAGATTTGTCCCGAAAACTTCAAGAGGCCATAAGTTCTTCGATTTAGCTCTGATTCGTGCAAGGTTGGATTTGTTGGACTCGTATCGACGACAGGAATCCATCTAATCTAATCTCATGCTCTGAGTTCAAATGCACGATTTATGAAAAATCGCTAAAGATTCTCATTCGGATCTCCATACTTAAAAATTCAGATTTCGGATTCTTAGTAATCAACTTTGAGTTTGTTGAAATCGTAGAGTAATATCAAAACCAAGAAAACTCAAGATCAATCCGGAGATTTCTTATTCCTAATCCATATTGATCAAAGTTCTTATTTATTTTCTATTTTCAAACCGTAGATTTAGAGTTTCTAATTATCCAAAGCTTTCATAGTTCATAGATCTTACCTGGATTTGCAGCTTCGACTCTGAATTCGCGACCTCCTTGCTCTTCTTCTTCTGTTTCTCCAATTTCTCTTTCTAGGGCTGCACAATCGTTTAGGGTTTGTTTAGCCACAATAATCTATTTATATGCTTTATTACAAAGCCCTAATCAGAGTCAAACTTGAACGGACCAAAATGCCCCTCTTTTAAAGAGGGGGACAAAAATTTAAGTGGGGGTATTTTTGGGTATTTACATTCTACCCTCCTTACAAAAATTTCGTCCTCGAAATTAACTTATCACGTACCTGAGTTCTCAAACAGAAACGAATATTTCGATCTCATTTTCTCTTCCAGCTCCCAGGTGGCTTCACGTTCTGAGTGATTTCGCCACTGAACTTTCACATATGGAATAGTTCTTCTCCTGAGAACTTGGTCCTTACGATCCACAATACAGACAGGCGGTTCTTCGAATGACAGATCTTCTCTCAGATTCAGAGGTTCTAATTCAATCACATGATTCGAATCCGATATGTACTTTCGTAACATAGATACATGAAACACATTGTGCACTCCAGACAATGATGGAGGTAAAGCCAATCGATAGGCTACTTTTCCAATCTTTTCTAATATTTCATATGGTACCACAACTCTTGGGCTGAGTTTTCCTCTAACCCCAAACCGCATCACTCCCTTTGTGGGTGACACTTTCAAAAGTACCTTATCTCAGATCTGAAATTCCAATTCTCTTCGTCTGACATCTGCATAGCTCTTTTGTCGGCTCTGTGCCCTACAAAGATACTCCCTAATCAAATGGATTTTGTCCACTGCTTGCTGAACCAAATCTGAGCCTAGGAGTCTTCTCTCACCTACATCATCCCAACATATAGGTGATCTACATCTTCTCCCATAAATGGCCTCAAAAGGTGTCATCTTAATACTGGTCTGATAACTGTTATTGTAGGAGAATTCAATCAAGGGAAGATGGTCATCCCAAGGTCCTTTCAAATCCAAAACACAAGCCCTGAGCATATCTTCTAAAATTTGAATAGTTCTTTCAGATTGTCCATCTGTCTGAGGATGGAAAGCTGTACTGAATTTAAGGGAAGGTCCCATTGCTGAATGTAAGCTATTCCAAAACTGGGATACAAAACGAGTGTCTCTATCTGATACAATGGTTTTAGGCACACCATGATACTTCACTATCTGATCAACATACAATTTGGCCAACCTTTCAGGTGTCAGGCCGGTTCTGATGGGTATGAAATGAGCTGTCTTTGTCAATCTGTCCACAATTACCCACACGGAATCATTGCCTGAGGAAGTACGAGGTAGAGCCTACACAAAGTCCATTGTAATCTCCTCCCACTTCCATTCGGGAATAGGAAGTGGTTTCAATGTCCCAGGTGGTCTCTGATGTTCCGCTATAATCACCTAACGAATGAGGCACTGTGATACATACTGAGCTATTTCTCTCTTCATGTTAATCCACCAGAAATTCCCTTTCAGGTTCTTATACATTTTTGTACCTCCAGGGTGTACAGAATAACGCGAACTGTGTGCTTCCTTCAAAATATCATTTTTCAAAACCGAGTCATTCGGAACACAAATACGGTTACCAAACATCAGGGTACCGTCATTGTGAGTTCGGAATTCAGATTCAGATCCTTCTTCTAACTTATTTCTGATTTTACAAAATTCTGGATCGGATTCCTGAGCTATTCTGATTCTTTCTTGCAATGTGGGCCAAACTTGGAGTGCTGCCATCAATATCCCAAAGTTTGGACCACGAACTTCTATCCCTGATCTTTGGAGGTCTTCCAAAATGTATTTCTGAGAAGTAATCAATGCTGCCAAATTCACAGACGACTTCCGACTTAGAGCATCAGCTTCCACATTAGCCTTCCCAGGGTGATAGCTTATGATCAAGTCGTACTCCTTCAATAGTTCTAGCCAATGCCTCTGTCTCATGTTCAATTCTTTCTGAGTAAAGATATACTTCATACTCTTATGATCAGTGAAGATTTCACAAGGTTCTCCATACAGATAATGCCTCCAGATTTTCAAGGCAAACACCACCGCTGCCAACTCCAAATCATGAGTCGGATAATTCTCTTCATAAGGTTTCAACTGACGTGAAGCATACGTAATCACTTTGCCATTCTGCATCAACACACAGCCTAAGCCTTTCTTCGAGGCATCACTGTAAATCACAAATCCCATTCCGCCAACAGGCAAGGTTAGGATGGGAGCAGAAACTAGCATCTTTTTCAATTCCTGAAAGCTCTTTTCACAATCTTCAGACCAAACAAATTTTGTCCCTTTCCGTGTCAAACGGGTCAAAGGGGCAGCCAAACGTTAAAAGTCCTGAACAAAACGACGGTAGTATCCCGCCAATCCTAAAAAACTACGAATTTCATGAACATTGTTCGGCCTATTCCACAATGTTACTGCCTCAATCTTCTTTGGGTCTACTGAAACACCGTCTTTAGAGACCACATGCCCCAAAAAGGAGATCGAGTCAAGCCAGAATTCACATTTCTTCAGTTTTCCATAAAGCTTCTCTTTTCTTAAGATTTCTAAAACAACTCTCAAATGATGCTCGTGGTCATACTGACTTCTAGAATATATCAGAATGTCGTCAATGAACACAACTACAAACTGGTCTAATAAAGGTTTGAATATCCTGTTCATTAGATCCATAAAAGCTGCCGGGGCATTGGTTAAACCAAATGGCATAACAAGAAACTCATAATGGCCATACCGAGTTCGGAAGGCCGTTTTTGGAATGTCTTCTGATTTGATTCTAAACTGATGGTATCCCGATCAAAGATCGATCTTGGAAAATACACATGCCCCTTGTAATTGATCAAACAAATCATCTATCCGTGGAAGCGGATATTTATTCTTTATATAACCTTGTTCAATTCCCTGTAATCTATACATAATCTCATACTTCCATCTTTCTTCTTAACGAATAACGCTGGTGCTCCCCATGGTGAAACACTGGGTCGCACAAAACCCTTCTCTAAGAGTTCTTCCAACTGAGTCTTCACTTCTTTCATTTCTAAGGGTGCCATACGATACGGGGCCTTAGAAATAGGCGCCGTTCCAGGAGCGAGGTCAATAGAAAATTCAACTTCTCTATTCGGAGGCAGACCTGGAAGGTCTTCAGGAAACACATCTGGAAACTCCCTAACCACAGGGATATTCTCAATCTTCATTTCATTATCATTGACCTCAACTACTGAGGCCAAGAAAGCTTCACAACCTTGTCTTAGAAGTCGACAAGCTTGCATAGCAGACAAAACAAAAGGAGTTGAATGAGCTCCACTCCCTTCAAAATAAAACTTCTCTTCTCCCGGTATTTCAAAATTTACTACCTTCTTATAGCAATCTACTAAAGCATAATGGGTAGACCACCAGTCCATACCCAAAATCACATCGAAATCAGACATCTCTAGCAAGATAAGTTCTGCTAACAGTTTCCTATTTCTAATTCTGACAGGACACATCTTACTAATTCGGTTAGTCAAAATTTCTTTTCCTATTGGGGTGCTAACACACTGATGAACACATTTATGTGTGAATTTAGGGAGTAATTCATGCATTTTTTTTATCTAAAGCGGTACTACTAAGGAATTTTGTGTGTTTTTGGTATTTCAGGGATATTTCTGAATTAAGATGGAAAATGGAGCTAAAGAGATGAAATTCCAAAGAAAAATTCACAAATCATTGGATTCTATACAAAGTAGAGTTTATGTGTGAGCTTGAAAGTGGAACCTATTATGGCTGAAAGTTGAGAAAGGGTGCGGCAAGTGAATTGTGATGCGACCCATCAATTGATCTAGATCACCCTAGAGAATTGTTTATGGGTGCCATCAATTTACACGGAGGTCACTCAATTCGACGGTTTAGATTATGTTGTGGCAGTGGGTTGAGGGTTGCAACTACTTTACATAGTCACCCACCATTTGGACCGTTCGGATCTTCTTATGGACTCAATTTGTAGGGTGCGATCCATTTATGATGCAGTCCACAAAATTGGATGGTTGAGATCATTTCTTGAAAGATTTAAAGTGGGCTGTTAACATTTATACATGCAAGAGGTAGTTTTTCCATTTAGACAAAGTTCCACATAAAGGGCAAGAAAACAATTTGGAATTGTACAAGAGCAGCCCGTATTTTTTAGTATGTACTGGAAGCAAGCAAGCAATGGGGGCCCATGTGTGGCTCTACTTTTTGGATTAGGAATGGTAATTACGATATTATAAATGTGGGACCCACTTCAGTTCTCATGCTTGAGTTACAAAAGCATGCATATACATGCACGTAAGATGAGAGAAAACAGTAAGGATTGTTGAACAAAGAGGTTTGAATTTTTTAACAATAGAAATGGTGGGTCCCACGTTTCCAAAGCAAAGCACAGCAGCCAACATTTTGATAGTTTCTAAACTGTGTGTTGTTATTACATGCAAGCTAGTGGGGACCCACTTCCACTCACTTTCCATTTCACATTACATACAGCCCACGGTTCTTTCCTTTTAGAAAATAGTATTTTCTAGTTGTTTCTAAAGCATGCAATTTTTTTCACAACAACAACCCTCTCATGTTTTTGTTAGAAAATAGCTTTTTCTATTTGTTATTCCATGCACACATTGGACCCACATGCTAATTTGGCTTGCACCCACGTTTTGGTTTGAAGAAAGATAGTAAGTTTATAAATTGAAATCATATTCCATTAAAAGTGGGCCCCATTTGCTATTCTATTACTCTCATAACTTTTGGTAATATATTAATATATTTCTTTTGTCTTATAGCAAAATTCCATCCTCTCCCACGTTGAAAATTCAAAAAGGAAGAGACAACTTACCAAAAAAGGGTGCTAAGTTGCTGAAATTGTGAAAAAAGAAAAAAGTAAGTTTACTCTTACCAACAAATACTAAAAGTTTCAGAAATTGCCAAAGACATGTGAGGTTACCAAAAATACAAAAAGATGCCAAGATTGTGTCTTTTCTTGGAGATGAAAATAGAAGAGGAAGAAAGCTACATATGGGAAAAAATAAGACATTCACTAATTCACTCTTTCTCTCTACCACTCTCAAGCTCTCTCTCTTTTTGGTTTTCTTGTTCTCTCTTGCTTATTTTCAAGTTCTTTTCAACTCTTAATCCAAGGCATCATCATCCACCATTCAAACTCAAGGTGACATTAAAGCTTGAAGGAGGAAGATTCAACCAAAGATTGGAGAAGAAAAAGAATAAGTTCTTTTTATTTTTGTTATTTATTTTCAAGTTCAAGTTGATGTACTTTTGTTTCAATTCAAATTAGTGGAGAGTTTATTTTTATTTTATTTTTTCTTTTAGTTTTCTTTTCAAGTAATTATATGGCATCTCTTCTTTTTTCTATCTCCTTTATTTTTGTTTTTCTTCCCATTTCAATGAACAACTAAATCATAATTACTTAGGGTTTAGTTGAAGCCATGGGGAAGGAGAAATATTTATAATTAAATCAATCTACTCAATTAAAAAATTTGTGTAGGATTATGTGTTTGGAAAATCATTCATGCCATTGGCTTTCCCCTTTCGTATGAATGATTGTTGATTGACAAATATAAAGTTCTATATAATTAATGTAAATTGGAGAGTGGATTTCATTAATTACTTATGAGGAATGACATCCCTTTGATCTTATTTCTTATTGACTAGTTAATCGAATTTTCAACCCAATTCAAGAGTTATTTTAATTAATCAATCTAATCCAACCCATGGTAGATTCTAACCCTAAGTAATCTTTTATATTGAATTAAGGTTTTTCTACTATTCCAAATTATTTTTGCAATTTTCCAATTAACTTAGGCCCTTAGAATTTTGGTTTTCTAATTAAATTAGATAAGTAGTTAAAAGAGATCATTAGAACCTTGGTACACTTTGCCTAAATTAAGATTTCTAAATAAAAAAGATCTTAGTTAAATTTGATTCTTAGATTGAATAGAATATACGCTTATATATAGTGTTGGCTCCGAGGTCTAAGTCCACGGAAATCCTGAGTCCATTCCAGGCAACATTATATCATAGCTAGTATTCTAATCGGTAAAAGAATAGGATTGCCAACTAGACTTCTCTTCTTTGAGTTCGACTCGTATTTACACGATCCGTGTACTTGCGGTTATTTAATATTACAAACACACAGAGATCATAATCAAGAGGTGAAGTAGGTAAACAGTGTAGTGTAGCAAAAGCAAATGAAACAAATGAGTGTGTCGCACCAGAATCAAATAATACATAACCATAAGAGGATGCTATAGGCAAAGTACCTGATACTACTGTACCAACAGCTTGAGCGTCCTGATGAGTGAGAGCATAAGCTCGAGCTGGGACACGAGGACTTTCATTCCTTTGCTGCCCTTGAGAATTAACAGGTGCAGCTCTACTCTGAATAGTCTGAGTCTGAACTGTCTGAGCTCGAACAGTTGGCGTCCCCTGAACTGATTGGGCATCTCCTGCATGATGAGGACACTCTGCAATTCTGTGGCCTATCTCGCCACATTGGAAACAAGCCCCAGTATTCCACAGACAAGTCTCAATAGGATGGTTCTTTCCACAACGTTTACATTTAGGGGCAACTGGTCTATTCGATGCTGACTTATTCTGATAGCCCCCACAATTTCCTTACTTTCCTCTAGGCTCTTTGAAAGCAGGAGGTTTGGGCGCTTGCTGACTCAGGGCTGATCCCCTAGGAGCTTGTCCTTTATTTTCACCTTCTCTATTTCTTTTCTTCTGATTAGCTTGAGCATAGGCTCTAGCTTCCTGATGAACTGCTTCAAGTTTCTTTGCCCTTTCTACTAAATCTTCATAAGATTCAGGGGCCGTAGATCCGACTATCCCCTTCTTTAGATACATTGCTAATCCAAATTCAAATTTATTTCTCTTAGCTTCGTCGTCAGGTACCAAAGAAGGTACGAAATGAGCTAGCCTATCAAATTCCGCCTCATAGTCATCCACAGTCATATCTCCTTGCACCAACTAGGTAAATTCCTTATGCATGTGATACAGAGTGCTGCGAGGAAAGAATCTCGCAAGAAACTCGGTGTGAAACGTCGCCCAAGTGAAAGGTCCCCGATGGTGCTCATATTTTCTTTGGATTCCCTTCCACCAATGAAGGGCTCTCCCTTCTAACATATAGGTGGCATATTTCACCCTGTCTTCATTTCTATTACAATTCATTGCCTCAAAGGCCTTTTCAGCATTCTCCAACCAAGACTCGGCATCATTCGCCACAGTCGATTCCTTAAAGACTTTTGGTGAAAGTCTCATGAATTCAGAAATTCCAAATACTTGATGTGGCTGTCCTGCCACTGGTGGTACTTGAACTTGTGGTTGCTGTTGCTAAGGTTGCTGACATTGTTGATTTTCCAATCCAATCATGGCTTTCATGAAATTCCTCATTTCAGTTCTTTCTTGTTCAATATTATCTTGAGGCGGAGGTACCTCAAGATTCTCATTTTGTGCTTGACTTCCTTGAACTGGAGAATCCTGAACCACTTGTTCTTCTTGAACTCCTTGGTTCTGATTTTTTTGAATTTCTGGCTCTCCTTGAGCCACATTCTGATATCCCTCTATAATGTCATTGAGGGCTCTAGTACGATTGGCTCGAGTTCCACGACCACCATGTCCTCCTCGAGTTGCCATAATCCTAAATCCAATCCAATAGAATGCTTGATCAGTAACTATCTAGAATATAGCTACATACATATATCGTATTCATATAGCTTGATCAGTAACTATCTAGAATATAGCTACATACATATATCGTATTCACATAGTAAGACAAAACATTCACATTTAGAGCCAATATCTATCCATCACATATTTCTCATGATGGTTACCCAATCATAAATCGGATGCTTCCCAAGCGTCCCTAGGTGCATTTGAATTTATAATTAGGATCTAATAGCAACGACTGATTTATATGTTGTCAAGCGTCCCCGATACACACAAACCAATCAAGCGCTTCCTAATGGCTCCTTATTTAAATCCCCAATTATCGCAGTCAAAATCTTTTGTTCAGATAATTCTACCTAGGACCTAAAGCCTAAGCTCTGATACCGCTTTCTATCATGCCCCAAACCCCACCCTGGGTGTAGGACATGGCAGCGCCATACACCTGCAAGACAAGTCCCACAAATGTACAAGGCTACAAAGCAGAAAACAGAAATAACCTGGCATTCATAATTAAAGTGTCACAGTCAAATTACTATGGACCCATCAGAGTCAAATCAAAACTCATCTCTCCCCAAAGAGTCAAAGCGGAAATAAGCAATAATATAATAAGGTCTTTACATCTTATTCAAAGTATTCACTTCCTAAAGAATCTGAAAATGAATAAACTAAACTAGTCTCTGAGCCAAAGTCAAAATCCAGAACTAAGCGTCATGCTCCTCGTTAACCTCACGAGGATCAAAACCTGAGAATAATATATAACCACAGTCAGCTGAAAAGCTCAGTACATAATAAAGCACTACTCTAAGTACAGTCTAAACTTAACATGGTTCAATAGGGTCAGTTAACAAAGTCAAAACTGAATGTTGGATTCTTGACTGAACAGTGGGCACGAGGTAGATACAGTGTATATCAAATATGGTTCTGATTTAAAGGTGCAATAAAGCAAACTCAAAGTCTAAGTTCTGATCAATTCAAAGGTTTTCAGAGTTCAAATACACTTCGGAGTCATCGGCATGGTTTAGAAGACATGTTATTGCTTATACACCGACAGTCCATGGTGTTGGAACCAATTCCTTAAGGTTCAGATACAAGTCGATAGGGCCAGCGTTTTATCCCACTGACGGGCCAGAAGTTCTAGTGTTCTACCCCCACGGTGGGTCCAGAGTTGCCAAATGTTTTAACCCCAGATGGCAGGGTCCAGAAATTATCCAAGCCTCCACAGAAGTGTTCAAAAGTGTCCAAGGTTCTTATTCAAATAGTTCTAAGCATTCAGTCAGAACATATATTCATAACAGTTATTTCTAAGGTTCAGAATAATAGTGGTAAAACACTAGATAGGCCAAACAGAAACAGACATAATAGACCAAAGCTAGTTCAGTAGTTCAAAGGTCTCAATACAAATTTATAAAGTCAATATTGATTCAAAAGGAAAAAAGGGTTTATAATACCCAAAGTAGTACGTTATTATGTACCTAAATGCCGTTCGTTCTTTCCTTAAATCTAATTATGTTTCAATGTTCCAATCTGACCAGGGCATAGACAACAAATAAGGGTGTTCTTAGAATTACCATTATCATGGAGTCTTCAAACACTTCTAAATCTATTTTTATCATAAAGTACGTCTTCTGTCAAGTCCATAGAGTACAAAAGCATCGAAAAAATGATAAGAGATGAAGGAGTTACGATTTTTTAAAGTTTTACACATTTTCAGGGTTCAGAAGTCCAAAGTTTTCTTCGGAAGTCCGAAGGCCTCTGACCAATTCTACTGGCCTCCCTTCGAAAGTCCGAAGGTTTCTTCGGAAGTCCGAAGGTCACAGACCAATACTACTGGCCTCTCTTCGGAAGTCCGAAGGCGAAGGTTTCTTCGGAAGTTCAAAGGTCGCAGACCAATACTACTGGCATCCCTTCGGAAGTCCGAAGGTCGCAGACCAATACTACTGACCTCCCTTTGGAAGTCCGAAGGTCACAGACTCGGTTTTTCGGAAAGATTCAAGATTCATCCCGAAAACTTCAAGAGGCCATAACTTCTTCGATTTAGCTCTGATTCGTGCAAGGTTGGATTCGTTGGACTCGCATCGACGAGAGGAATCCATCTAATTCAATCTCATGCTCTGAGTTCAGACGCACGATTTATGAAAAATTGCTAAAGATTCTCATTCGGATCTCCATACTTAAAAATTCAGAATTCAGATTCTAATAATCGACTTTGAGTTTGTTGAAATCGTAGAGTAATATCGAAACCAAGAAAACTCAAGATCAATCCGGAGGTTTCTTATTCCTAATCCGTATTGATCAAAGTTCTTATTTCTTTTCTATTTTCAAACCCTAGATTTAGAGTTTCTAATTATCCAAAGCTTTCATAGTTCATAGATCTTACCTGGATTCGCGGCTTCGACTCCGAATTCTCAATCTTCTTGCTCTTCTTCTTCTCTTTCTCCAATTTCTCTTTCTAGGGCTGCACAACCGTTTAGGGTTTGTTTAGCCACAATAATCTATTTATAGGCTTTATTAGAAGGCCCTAATCAGAGTCAAACTTGAACGGACAAAAACGTCCCTCTTTTAAAGAGGGGGACGAAAATTTAAGTGGGGGTATTTTTGGGTATTTACAAGTCGTATGATAGGAGACACTATACATCAGGTTGAGGAAGCGTATGTTCATTCAAGATAACATTATCGTCCTTAGTTTCTTTCTCTCTATCGAGAGGATTGAAATTGATCGGGAGAAAAAAGTAGTCACAAATTTTCTCCGCCTAAAACAACAAGAATGTACAAAAGCTTTCATGGATTGAGTACTTTTCATATCCGACTCATTAGAAAGTTTTTGCACCACTATTGCACTGTTCGTGGAGTGCCAAGTGCGTGAATCAAAGGCCTTTCTGTTGTCACAAATTTGAGTTGTCCTAAGAAGGGTTTCCTATTACCTTTTTAGTGAAAAGATCAACGAAGAACAGGAGCAGTCACCCAATGACGTCAATTTTATGCGATATTTCAAGCCTTAAAGTATTGAAGGCACTTTCCAATAAATCAAGAGTTCGCATTATTTTCTGATGAAAAGGATTTAAAATATTTGAACTAACAAGTCACAAAAGAGACTACACCACGAACAAGATAAATGCGTGGTGATTTAAAACAAAACATGAGAAATGAGTGGCTTCTTATAATAACCCAATTTGGTGCCCAAACACAATGGGCGTAGTGCAAATTACGGTTAGTTCCCAAAGTTGAAGGGTTGCATTATTGGGAGCAATGCTTGTTGAAGTTGTTGGATTTGATATTGTGGAGGAACAATATGAAGAAGACCCTTATTTAGATTAGATTTGAGAAGATAGTGGGTTGTTTGTACACATGATTTGTAGTTTAATATGTGGGACTCTTGCTTGTTGGGACTTGCTTCATTGTGATTATTTAGTTGCTGACACTTATGGAATGCATGGCAGTGATGTTACTTCTATTCAACTAAAGGTAATTAATTAATTATGTGCAAGAAATAAAGGTTCTCAATTGGATAAATACGATGCTACTAGTGTTATTATTCATCAATTGACTTAAGACACAAAAACTTGTGATTTTTGCTTTAGTGGTGTTGCATAAGTTGTTTGATAATTCTAGAAAATTTTAAACATTTTATAAGTAAAATCTCAAAAGAACTTGTTTTAGTTGATTGAGAGCTTGA
Organism: Tasmannia lanceolata; assembly: GCF_043159265.1. Classification (NCBI taxonomy): domain Eukaryota; kingdom Viridiplantae; phylum Streptophyta; class Magnoliopsida; order Canellales; family Winteraceae; genus Tasmannia; species Tasmannia lanceolata. Next base: position 65,749,393 of record NW_027518695.1, read on the forward strand.
CTCAGATTGTATTTGCTGCATCATTAGTTTCGGAAAATCTGATAAACTTCTTTCTTCCAGCTAAATGTAGACAAGAGTCCCTTCCAACGGACATATGCTAATCAGGTACTTATACATTTCTAAATTTTTGTGAGTCCAGAGGATGCATTTAAATCATTATAAATTCTGTATGGTTCTACAACTTCTACCATTGGATAAATGATTAGATTTATTTTGTTCCATATCATCTAGTCATTCTCTTTGCAATTGTTATTATCTAATATTACCTCAGGGACCGCATTCTCATGGATTTGGGACTTATTTCAAGAAAATGCCTTTATTGGCTTATATGCTTATGACTATGCCTTGGGAAGCTTATAACTTTTTATTTTTTGTCCAAATAAGAATAATACAATAACTACTTTAATTTGAATATTTCTCATCTCATATGAAAGGAAACTGTTTGATGGATGAGCGAGCTGATTTTGGTTTTATATGCGATTAGTTACTAGCTTGAGGTTGCTTACCGAACATATATTTATAGCTTCTTTTGTTAGAGGTGGTCGAAGTCTTTGTGTAGGAGTGTTTTAGTCTGTACGGCACTAATGAAAATATATCACTTGTTTTGAGTTAAGTCGATGAAGAAACAGAGTGGAGACTCCACACGAATTTCCTTCTTTCCTCTTTCGTTCGCCTCATTTTTGCAGTCACAATAGAATTTACATGGTATGAAATCACTAGATCAAACATGGAAAGGACAATAACCATGCTTCTTCACAAAGCTACTTATCTGTCTCTCTCTCTCTCTCTCTCCTTTCCTTTTCACCTTCCTAGATCCTCTACAGTCCTAGTTGTCTTCTTCTCTTCCCTAAGTCCATTGTTAGAAACTTGGGGGTGATTTATAATTTAGATCTCAAATTATGTGTCTTACACTACAGGATCTTGTTAATCTTCCATTATTTTCTCTACACAAACCGTAGTCGAATAAAATTTAATCGTCCGTCATACAAACCAAAGCCAACACATATTACAAGTTTACAACCCATAGTTGGTACAAACCAGAAACCACATTCAAATACAGTCCATTGTCTGAACAATAATCAGATAACAAACAATAGTAAAATCACATTCAAATATAGTTCATTATAAGAACCATAATCATATAAAAAGCAATAGTCAAACCAGCGTCAAATAAAACTGCGACCCATAGTAGCGTCTTCACCAAAATCAAACCGCAATGTTTTAAAAGCATCAACAAACAAACACCTTCCATTATGACAAAGAACAACACAACCAAGGTTGTTACATCAAAAGAAACAACCTTCTCTATGGCGCCGTCATAAGGAAAATATTCCTTTCCATCGCATCCTTAAACATCTTTGTCCCCTTTAGGAACACCTCAACTGACGCTTCGATTGCATTTAGGATTCCGTACTACAATTCAAAAAAAAGTTATCTTTTTCATAGTATCAAACATGGAAGAACAAGTCTAACTGTAGACTCCACTCCTAGATCTCAAGCAATTTGCAAATGACCTATACGCATCATCCATTTTAGTGCTCATTGTTTACCACCAGCGAATAGATGTTGGTGTCCTACCATGCCTGCGGAGGCGGTGCTCCCCATCATCGTGGGATGCATTTAAAGGTGAGTCCTTTTCACTTGCTTCTTCGTCTTCTGTACGTGGTGTGTACATTCATGCCTTCAGCGTTAGCTTCAAGATCTGCAAATGCATTTGCTTCTTCATCCTCACTTTCAAGTACGTCCTCTACATTCCCATGGCTGTTACCCCGGAGGCAGTGGTGTCACCCAATATGAGTTGTAGCTCCAGCCAACAAGGACATCAGTTCTTAAATTTTTATTTTGTCAAAATCTATTTTTAAACATTATCTTTGGTTTCTTTGTACATTCATAATTAGTTTGCATGGACGCGCCCCCTCCCCCCCCCCCCCCCCCCTCCCCCCCCCCCTCCGCCCCGGTCCTCAAACCACCAGCGCGCACACACACACACGCTAGCACGTACGCACGCACCACCACCTCCACAATGCTGAATCTGTGTCGACACGTTTTGACATGCGTTTCGGACATGGATTTGTGGGGGATACAGTCGGATTCTTGTTGCCGTGTCCCGGACGAATCCTATTTTTTCAGGGGAATTCGATACATCGTTGTCTCTTTTAAAATGCGAATCCTGTTCATTTTCCCTTTAAACACATTTTCTTCCTAACTATTTTTAATGAAAGCACAATCCATTCTCTCTTAATAAAAATCACAGAGCTTGATCCTCGAACATCGGCCCCCTTCGCCCTTCTTCTTTGACATTTTTAATAAAAACCCTAAAGCCTCGACCCCAGCGTTAAATTATATATATATATATATATATATATATATATATATATTAAAATTTTATAAAAATTACCGAATCCACGAATCCTACCTTTTGGGGTTTTCCGAATCCGACACCTCGAATCCGTGTCATATCCCGACACTCGAATCCGAATCCATGCAACACAGGTTGCTGCATTTGATTCAAAGTGCTTAACTGGTTCTTGCTCACATGCTCTAAGCTCTAATCTCTTTGTAAGATCGTGGGATTTGTGTGTGATCTGTAGAGAGGGGTGCTAATGAGTTGTCTTGTGATCTGTAGAGAGAGGTGCTTCTGAATAATTGTTTTTCTTACTTCCCATTTTCGATGCAAGTACTTTTTGTGTTTTGCAGATTGCAAAATTACTCAGGATACTTATTGTGTATCTGTATATATTTTCTACTTTTAGCTAAGCTATCATAATAATTTGGGATAATATGTCTTCCCTTGCATTGTTTATCAATGTAAGTATTTTATTTTTCATAGATTAGAAGATGTGGAGAGATGGCACGGAAGCTACGCTTTTTTAAGGACCAAATGACCAAGGCAGGTTTGTCACCTTCAGTGAGGCATATGACACAAAGTGATATTGATCTGGACGAATTGGAGGTATGTTAACTGTTAACAACTTGCTTTGAGGAATCTACATTGCAATTTTTGGTATTATTTATTAAACAATTTTATATATATTGTTGATTATGTGGCTTGAAAAAATGGGTTTGTATACAGATTTGATATTCTATACTTAGCAGTTCTGTCAAATGCTTATGTGTATGGCGGATCAAACTTGGTGAACTTGAAGCTGAACTAGTAGAAATTAATTCCAACACTGAAAAGTTGCAACGCACCTATAATGAGCTTTTGGAGTATAAGCTTGTTTTGCAAACGGTACATGTTTCTTTTATTACTATAGGTGGATATAGCAGAAGCCAACCAGTATTCCAGAATGCAATTGTCTTTCAGCTATTAATATACCACGATGACGCGGAGGAGTTTTGAAACTATGGTGTCAAGAATAAAGTCAGGTCCAAAGTTGGCTGGGCAATAGGTATCAGTAACCAATGTAGGATCTAAGTATGCAAGAAACTGAGATAGGTCAGATTTCAGCCGGTGGTAAGCACATCGGCCTCAAATTCTGTACATAGAAGGTCCAGGAAGAGTGGTTGAGAAGCCGATAAGTCCGATCAGTCCAAAGGCTTCTACCGTCACCAATAAATTGTGCCAAGGAGGGGGAATATGTTGGAATTATACTTGTGTAAAATCGTGGCAGCGAGAGCACTCAGTAGAGATGTAAAACTACAGCCCAAAGCAATTTGACGCTAAGAAGAGTGGGTGATAAAGTTCCCTCAAACAGCTGCACAGCCTCTCGAAGGATAAGGAAGCAGCAAGAGTAGACGGGAGAGGAGGGGTGAAGAGAGAACAGGGAAGGGAGAAGGGAAGGATAGCATGACAGGACTGCAACCCAGTCACACAGTTCGGTAGGGGAGAAAACCATCGGGTTGAAGGGGAGAAGAAGAGAGGGGGAAAAATAGGAGAAAGAAGAAGAGGAGAAGAGGAGATGAGAGAAGGAAAGAAGATGATAGGATTGAGATAGGAGAAAGGGGGAGAAATCTCACCTTTTGCATCAAGAGGAGAGATTTCTCCATGTTGTGTCAAGAGCAGGGGGGAGATTCTCTTGTGGCTGTTCCTTAGGAGGTTTGCACGAAAATTCCAATCTTCCCTCCTTTTAAGTCCATCCTTTTTATAACATGATAGAGGAATGCTAGACTGAGGGGTGCCCTTGCAAAAATCTGGTGAAAGAGTGCCTCCATTGGTTGAATTTCACCAAAGTGCATGTAATGCTCTTTTACTTTTACCAGATTTTTGCAAGGGCGCCTTTTAGTCTAGCATTCCTCTATGATAAATGGGGTTGCCCCCCCTCTTCCGCGGCTACCAATGAGATTAAAGTTATTCAAGTCACTTAATTTAAGGGGTCCAAGTTAAGTAACTTAAGTGTGGGCTAAGGTGTTTCATAAATTATGAGGCGGTGTGGTGATGAGGACCGGGTCCAGGCCAAAGCATAAAAGGGCCTATTCTAGCAAGAATGGTGTGGGAGAGGCATAGTTGTAGTAAGCCTTAATGGAAATTGGATGTAATTCTTATTGTCAGACTTCAGATATCTCGCCAATTTTCCTCACTGATTTTCAGCTTTTGCCATCCAGTGCTTGAATTTATTAGAAACCTTTTATTTATGCCTCATGAAAAAGACCCATGCTTTTCTGAAAAAGACACACACATACATTGTTGTCTTTAATAATTTTCCTTTATTGGTTAAAAAAACTTCTATTTGTTCAAAACACTTGCTTTAAATGCGATATCAATGCAAGACAATGTAAGAACTCTTGTAAAGCCTGTCTGTCAATCTCCTTTATTCACTTATGGATATTGATAATATTCGTATTGTATAAGTTGGTATAATTTGAACTAAAATGACTCCGATCCCTTTTATAGAAAACTCCAGGCAAAGTGAACATAATTATGGGAGTAGGATGGATGGGTTAGCCTATTAACTGCTAGATTTATTTTGGCTGGTGTCTGACATGAGCTTCCTGGCATCCACCACTGGACATGCATTCTTAACTTGTTTGACAACTGCATCTTAGTGTTTGTACAGAACTTATCTATAGTAGATTGTGATACTAGGATGCCAGCATTTGCTTTTTAACATATGATGGTAATTTTCTAGTATATTAAATTGTGAATGTAGCCAATTTTTATAACTTCTCAGAGCATAAAATAGCTTATTAAATTGTGGATGTTGTTTAGATGTTCTATTATTCTTTTTGTTTTAGATGTTTAGGTTGTCCTGTTGGGTAGTCATTACTCCTGGTTATCAACATTTCGCACTATTTTCTTTCTCATTTTTCTTGCATCTGGTTCCAATCTGCTGTAGTTGCTTTCAATTTTCTCATTAAATTATTATTATTATTTTTATTTCTTCACACTTTCTTAGATACAGTCGCATCCTGAAATTTCTCTTTTCTGTCTTATTTTCTTGATCTAATCTATTAAGCAGTTCCACTCACTACAACAAAACCCACTTATGCCAGCGGTCATGACCGTTGTTAAAAGTCGCAAAGACCGCTGGTATTAGTTTTACCCGAAGTATTTGTCTCATCGGCATATATTTTACCAGCGGTCATAACCGCGGCTATTAAGACCGCTAGTGTACCTCGTATAAATAGCAGCGGTCATGACCGCTGGTACATACCCTTTTGTTTAGCTGACCTGGGGATATATACCCGTGATCATGACCGCGGGCAAAAGTATTTCCACAGTACATTGCATAGCTCTATCGTTTAAAACCCCATTTCTTTAGTTGGCCTAGAGATATACCCGCGATCATGACCACGGGTAAAATTAATTCTACAGTTTATTGCACAGCTCTATACTAGCGGTCATGACCGCTGCTAAAAGAACGATTTATTTTTTTTAAATACCAAAATGCTGAAATATCCCAAAACATGGGTACAATACACACATACATAACCTGCTTCACAAATTAAAACTCATGACACATAGAGAACCTGCTTCACATATTAGAACCTGTACACTTTGGCAAAAGAATTTTTAATTTATTTAAACAATAGAAAATTTACAAATGATGGAACAAATCCTTGGGGATGCCTTAAAGGCTACAAGTGTCACAGGTAAGCAAAACAAATCCATGGGGATGCCTTAGAGATTGAATTCTGTGATTGGAAGATGAGAAGAATGAAAGCTTGCCCACTCAATGATAACCTGAAAGAAAGCACATATACATTAACTTTAGTCATTGACCCAAAATTAAAGCTTCAATTTACCTTAGCATTAACAAGTCACATGATGTATGTAAAGAAGAACTAGATTATGCATATGTGAATATGGAAAGAAGAACTAGATTATGCATAATCTTTATATGGAGCTAAGTATTCCATATTCGTCTTTTCAATCTTCTCAGCATATTGGATATGTTGAGAAGATTTTGATTTGATAGCTATATTATAATAGATTATATGATTTTATGATCAACCATTGTTAGGATTTGATCTAGATTTCGAACTTGGGTTCCATATGACACACCTAAATAGGGTTCCCATTTCTTTATTTCCCCTATTCTCTTGATTTGAGGGGAAAGGTCAAACAATGCAAAATGGGTTGCATTTGGAAAAATTACTGTCAATGAGGACCACCATGTCAATAGTAAATGATAACCAAATAAAGCTTGTAGAAATAGAAAGTATATACTTTTACTTTTAATTTCCCACTTACTGGTGTGTTTGGATTGTCAGAATTAGGCGTTGTAATCGGCATCCTATTCTGATTTTGTCCGGTTCTAGAGTTTGGTTAAAAAAAAAAATGAACGGGCGGAAATGACACCAAGTAGAATTAATGGGTAGTGAATCGCTTGCTGCCGCCCAGAATTCGACATCCGTCGGAGGTTGAAAAGCCGGCGAGCGGTTGATGAGAAGGCAATGACGGAGAGACGATCTGAAGGGCCAAGGTTCTGTATCACGAACCCCATAGCTCGTTTGAGCAATGCAAGCTTAGTACCTGTCATGCTGCCACTAACATCAAGCACGGTGACAAGATTAACAGGTGCACATTGAGTTTGATTAGAGATAGGCAAAGTTGTATTGTTTGTGCTGAAATTCATCCTTGTGAACATAGCCTTGAAATGGATCAAAGCAGTGAAGTTCTCATGGTAGGCAGAGCTTGGAAGAACCGAGAATTCTGGGTATGTTTTTATCTTTAAGGTTTAAGCATAAATATTCTCAGCATCTTTGGCAGGAGAGTTCTTCTCCAACAATTCAGGTTGGGGATCCAAAGGCTCATTGTCATTGAAAACACTTGGCTCAGAAGATATTAGCTCCAAAATAAAAATAACTGCTTGTAGCTGTAATACTCTTGCATATAATAGGCCAAAAGTAAATTGAGATTGGCTAAGGCCATTACATAGACCGATATCCAATTGAAATGAGCTCCAAATCCACATATTACCCTCAAGGTGTATTCACATACAAACCCCAAGGAATTACAAAGGAAGGGGACTGTTTTGGATGCGTGGACAACAAATTAAAGTAGATGGGCCTTTTATGAACGTGTTATCAACACTCTGCCACGGTTGGAATTGCAATGGAAATGTAGACACCACCTTGTTGTTGCCATTGACATTTTTGACCATGAATGGAGGATTGAACCAAGGGCACACTACTCTTGGAGGAGGTCGTTGATGCTCACTGCATTTGTATCCAAGGAGGAGATGCACTTTTTCTTGGCTGGCTTCACTAACCTAAGTAATCCCACAAACAGAAACTTCATAAAGCAACGAGATGGCATAGAAACCTCTTTCCCACTTGGGCCCCACTTATAAAATAATTGGAAGATGCCTAGCCAAAGTTGGGTGGCAATATCAATCCACCACCCTAGAGAGAATAACCAAAAAGGCCCCTTTTCACGAACAAAATGTCTTGGCCGACATCACATAAACTCCCTTTTTACTTGGGTGGCAATATCCAATGTCTTATAGCTTGTTGCAATGATGCCCACCCAAAGCCCATGTATCATTTCAGTGACATCGTGAGAATTACCAAAAGGGAGTGGCCCTTGTCCGTTTGGATACCTCATATTTTGTATTTGGATTTTTAATTGAGTTTTGAATACAACATGAATAGATCCGCCAGCTCATGTAGAGGAAAGGGAGAGAGGAGGGGTGAGGGGAGGGGGTACTTACTACTGGAGGGAAGAGGTTGAGGAGCAAAGACGGTGAAGGAAACTGTGATTTCCAGCATATTTGAAAATCTAATTTTTTTAACTGTCAGTCGCTGACTTGGAAATACGAGGATTTGATCTGGATCCAAATCACAATGCAAAAAAGGGCTGCAAATGTGAGAGATCCAAATCAAATTCTTCTGGGCATCCAAACGGGCATTGTGATTTGGATCCGAATCAAATCCTTCAATTTCCAAATTAGCAACTGACAGTGAAAAAAAGTAAATTTCAAAATATGCTGTGGAAATAAGAAATTGGAAATCTACAGATCTTGCAGTTTCCTTCACCCTCTTTGCTCCTCAACCTCTCCCCTCCACTAGGAAGTACCCCCTTCTCTCTCTCTCTCTCTCTCTCTCTCTCTCTCTCTCTCTCTCTCTCTCTCTCCATGAGCTGCCAGATCTATTCATTTTGTATTGAAAACTCAATTCCAAATATAAATACAAAATATGAGGTATCCAAACAGACCTTGAATGTATGGAGCAGCTACACACCCAATCTCTATCTAAAGTCTTCACTAGTCTCCTTATTACCCTTACCCTACCAAGCCAAAGGTCGCATTCCATATAACACATGCTCAAAATCTATTATCAATTCGAACTACAAAAGATCCAATTAAGGTACAAATCAGAATGCTTGTTGAAGCATCTAGCACTCTCTGTCAAGCCATGGGATATGAGGGACTTCAATATGCCAACCCCTTCTTGCAAAGCAACATCAATCCATTATGTCCCTCATGTCCTCCTCTTGGAATTAGACGAAGAACCCCACATGGCAAGTTCTTGTCATCAAAACACTCTTGCAAAACCCATGCATTGAGATGATTCGACTCCAGGCCATCATCCTCTTCTACTTTGCATCCCGACTCCTCTGATGAAGCCTCGACCCTCACATAGAAACATGTATATATACATGTACTGAACTACACTTGTGTATGCACAGAAAAATATATAAATGTACTGACATACATAGAAGCACATATATGCATTCATTTTTTTTTTAAGGTACACAGATGCATTCATGTAAACATAATCAAACAAAGGGAGATAAACAGAGCATATGGTAGACATAAACCCACTACAAAATAAAGGCCCAACACCCTAAAAGAATAAAAGGAAATGAAAAGCTTTATTATTCAAGTGACATACCTTTGTGAAGGAAATAGTTCAAAGTAATAGGTCTAAATCCCAAGCTCTCTATAGAAACAAATTTCTGCAAGCATTAAAAGAAAGTTTCAGTGGGATCATACAACAAAGAAGAAAAGAAGGAAAGTGAGCAAATGCTAATATATGGTCATGACCTATCTCAGCATTTCTATATCAAATGGTAATAGATGGGAACTACCTTTCTCATCGTAGATCTCGTGTCTGCAGGGAAAGTGAGCAACAACTAGTCAACTCTTGACTCATGACCCATCCACAACTTGACAACTTCTCCCTTGCACCAGTACAGAGGGCCTCATATTATGTAGCCATCGAAAACCAAAAGAAACTAAAGAAAAATTACATCTGCAAGGAAACAAAAGAATAAGCAATGCTGAATGCAATTCCTATCCCTTTGCTACCTGCTTAATAGTTCATATCAACCTCCTTATTTATGCACACTTAAGATATAAAAATCATCAAGCAAAAATAATATGACCATCAGCAAAATCATCCATTTGGTATCTCGTCCACAAAAAAATTTGGAATCGGATACAAACCAATAGCATGTCCCAACGACTGTTCACATGAGGATTAACTATAGTTTAGCATGTCCCCAATGATGATGTCACTCATCATCCATAACTACAAAAAACATATAAGATCCAAGTCCATAACTACAGAAAGGTACTAAAACCATAAAAATAACTTAATTGCTCGGTGCTTGTTTAACCTGCAAAGAAAATAAAACAAAAAAAAAAGAAACGGATTAGTAAATGTATGATAAAAATATATATATATTAAAAACCAAAATTGTATCATAAACTTACACAGAAAGATGGCCAAACGACATGTCCTCCTACCGCATCTCTAATCGTTTTGCACCGTCCTGATGGTCTCACCAAAAGTTCATCGCCCACTATTATAACCCGGATACTAACAAGAGAGAATCCGTCTCCAATCGGCGTGCCATCAACTATCATCGTCGGATCTTCGATCATAAGAAGTCCTTTGGCCAATTCAACCCCCGGTCGTGACAAGCTCATCGAAACAACCTAGGCAACATTAAGGAAATGAAAACATGCAAATTACACAGTCAATGATAGCATGAAGTATTGGAATTAAGAACATGAAAACTTAAAATCAATTATACCTGTGTGGAGGAGCAAGATGGGTGACTTGCAAGGGGGAAGTCACATCTCGTGATGGAGTGGCCTCGGCGGTATTCTAGAATTATTATAAAATAGAAATGTTATGTCAAAAATCTCATTTTACAAATTTGTATCTTGTATCCAACATAATTTCAAACATTACCTGGCTACGATTGATATTTGACATGAAATCCTACATTTGCTGGGTCATCTGCTCCTTAAAATTCTTCCCTAATTTGTTCTTTATCATTTCTCTCTTCTTCAATCATTCTCCGACAATCCATGTGATTCAGTAATGGCCCAAAACAATCAGTTGCGGTCATACCAAACCCCATCTGTAGTACCCTGCCACGTCTCTCTGATCCCATGAAATGGGCAAAGACGTCGTCCCTCGAAGCATCAATGTTGCTAGTGGAAGATTGAGGATGCTCAATCTCGTATTGTGCAAAAAAATTCTGAAAATGAAAAAAAAAATAAAGCTTAACATAAAACCAGACAAATAAACAAAAAAATAGCATATAGAATTTGGACATTATATATAAAAACATACCAACAGTTCCTCTGATGCTTTATCAACAGCCTTCCCATTTTTCTTTGTATGGGTAATCTTGAACATTTCAAGGCGGGTAACAACCTTGCCACCATTATCTTTCTCCTGTCAACACGGATACAATTTTATCATGTCAAAACCAATATATAAATGATGAATTAAATTATAATTTCATGAAATTACCAGATCATAGCGTTTACACGCGAAGCTTTGACTCCTTGCAGTGTGCATAATGCTTTGTTTCGATTGATTAGACTTGTTCGTTTTACTGCACTCCTGAAATTAGCAACCAAATATAATAATGTTAATTTTTTTTATAATATTGTTAAAATCAAAATAAGATTGCATTTTACCTGACCAAGCGGTGATTGCCAATGGGTGCAGGGACCCTCCCACTGTGTATCAATTACTCTATCATCCGTGCATGGGAGACGACAATCGAAGTAAGTTTTTTCAAATTACACTTCCAATCTTTCCATTTTGTACCGATATTACTCAGTGTCCAACTCTTATGCATCTCGTCAACATCATAATAATCCTAAATTGACATGTAAGAAGCCTTTCAAACTATAAAATTATAACAAAATTTAAAATCAAAATAATACTAGCTTCCTAAACTAACATGTAAGAAGTTAATAATACAATTCATTTTCATGGTACCTGAACAACTTCCCACACATCTTCTTTCTGTTCGTTAGGCACTTGCCTCCAGTCGAATTGGTCAATTGGTAACTTCTTTCCAAGTCTTGCTACAGTGCCCAAGAAATTTTGTGAATTTTTTCCCTACTTTTCCTACAGGCTGTCCACATTTATTAAACTCTACTCTCTTCCTTTGACTCCTAGGGCGTCCCCATGTATCTTTGCAGAAAGTGGGACCGTGTTTCCTCTTCGATGAGGTGGCAACATCCTATGTCTCAGGAACAGAGGAGGGTTGCGATGCAAGTGCCCGGCCTGGTCATCCAAATCGTTGGCCTGCCCATCCAGATCGTCGGCCTGCTCATCCCCCTCTCGTGCCTCGGAATCATCATGTGAATCTTGGGCCTAAGAATGTGAGGGTGGCATAGTGAGATTGTGTTTCCTCCTGTCTGATCACCTGTACATGATTAACAGCTGAGATTAATATCTTAAATAACAAGCATACAATTAACTACAGTAAATTGATAATAGTTTAACGATTTGACATTTAAGTGGATCGAGATGATAATGTATCCATCAAATTTCAAAAGAGAGCAGGTATAAGTATTTCAGTACAGAAAGCCTACAAATATAAGAACATTAAGAATAGAGCATCATTTAGTGATTCAAAAAGCCCAAATATGTTACCCCTTAACCATTTTTTAGAAAAGAGCAGGTACAAGTCTTCCACTACACAAAGTCTACAAATGTAAGAACATTAAGAATAGAGCAACATTCTGTTAAAATTCAAACAAATCAATCATCAATGCAATACACCAAATAGAGAAGGAGATATGATCCTGGCTATTTATCTTTAGCAAAGGAACTATCATCGCTGTCACTATAATCTGAATCTATATCACATTCTTCATCCTCTGGTATTGCCTGGGTCAACTTTTTCAACGGTTCATCAATTTCTGTCCCTACTATATCTGTCCGTTCGCAGATATTTATGTCTTCCAAATTTTGGATTTCTGCTGCCTCTGTCTGGACATCTGCCTCATCATTGTTCCCATGTATCTCATACAAGTCCCTAGGATTCATCTTCACAACCACATGCCAGTCTTTGTTACCGGGGTGATCTTGCACGTGGAATACTTGCTCAGCTTGAGATTCAAAGACAAAAGGCTCATTTTTATAAATATGCCGTGCCATATTTACAAATGCATAACCAAATGCATCTGTTTTAATTCCCCTGTTCGGCGTTAAAACATCAAACCAATTACATTTTAAAAGCAACGCTTTCAGGCGTCCAAAGTAGTTAAGTTCAATGATATCTGTCAAAACACCATAATAACTAACATCTCCTACTATTGGATTCTGATCCTTGGCACTTGAAAAACTTCTTGTGTTTGCAGTGACAACAACTCTGCAATTCTTCGTTTTTCTTTTCTTTTCGCGACCCTTTCTGTGAAAGCGGAAACCTTTACTGACAAACCCTTTGTATTGCCTAGCGACGGGTGTTTGCCCCTCCCGCTAACCATCTAAGCTTTTCTGATATATGCTCACTCCTTGATCGATACAAATTTTGAACCTATTCAAAATTTGATAATGATTAGCAAAGACCAACATGTATGCTAAATAAAGTTGAACAGTAGCTTAATGTGGGTGTGAGCTGACATGTGTGCTAAACCAAGCTGGAAAATTTTTGGTGTGAATTTGCTCTATATCCCTTGCTCTAGCACGAGGATGTAACATTTGAATGTGGTTTACGTGTTCACTACATAAGCATTAATGTATATAAGAGAAAAGAGCTTCCAAGTATTTACTGAATAGATTAAATACAATTTAATTAGCTTATGCAATAAATGGGTAAACTGCAGGGCAGTTGAAGAGAACATATCGATGAGCCTGTTCAATTGTGATTTGATCTAAATGGCAACTCTTAGCTTCGCCTAGAGGGCATCCTGCTAGTGAGAAAATAGAAAATCCTTCTTCCATTTCAACATGAGCATCTTCATCATTCCTTACTGGCCGATTCAACTTTGATTCAACACCTTCCAAATATCTCGAACAAAACGTCAAACATTCTTCTGCTAGGTACCCCTTTGCAATAGATCCCCGGGACGACTTCTATTGCGCACATATAACTTTAATGTGAGAAGGTACCTACACAATCACAGCGTGCATTACTTTCACAAATACGAATTTATAAAAACCTTGAAGATCGAAACAATTTTTTTAATAAACTGTACATACCTCTCTATGGGGTACATCCATCGGTATTGTACCGGTTCAGCCAACATTGCCTCATCCGCCAAATGAATAGGTAAGTGCACCATATTATCAAAAAGGCAGGTGGGAATATCTTTTCCATATGGCAAAGTGTTAGTGCAATCCTATCTTGTAGTTTGAGGAGGTCTCCTACTTTGAGGACTTTTGAACATAACTCTTTGAAGAAGTTACATAGCTCAATCAATACTGAGCTGACATTCTTATGCAATGATGAGCATATAGCTAATGGAAGTAGTTGCTGCATCAAAACATGACAGTCATGACTCTTCAATCCCGAAATCTTGCGCTCTCGAACATTCACACGTCGCGAGATATTTGAGGAATAGCCATCTGGAAGCTTGACATCCTTCAGGATGTTGCAAAGAACCTCTTTCTCCTTTGGAGACAATGTGAAGCATGCTGGGGGCAAGTATGTTTTGTTTCTTGTAGTAGTCATTGGGTGAAGTGTTCTTCTAAGTCCCATTTCTTATAAATCTAACCATGCCTTTACTCTATCCTTTGTTTTCCCTTCAATATTCAATAGCTTACCCATTTCTTGTAAATCTAACCGTGCATCACATCTAGGTTGTGGCGCAATAAGAGTGATTCCCAGTAAGGTAGACTGAAAAATATACTTTTTCTTCCAATTATGCTCCTTAGGAGGCTTCTCTTTTTTCTTTCCAACAGAAGCAAAACTGTTTTCCACCAAGGGATTCTCCTCATTTACCTATTCTTCCCACGTTTATCTTGCTTCTTCGCACCGGTATTTAGCCCAAGGGTTCCCCATGGGTTCATTCATTCACCTTGTTTTGTTGATTAACAAACGCAAATTGATTAGTCATTTATGGACTAATTGTTTGCCTTGAGTGTTGTGCTACGGACAGAAAATTCTCAGGTTAATCCATGATAGCACCAACACACCATTGATGGCCTATGCTTGAAGATGGATCAAATACAGATAGCTCTCATTTTTCTCATATCCGTAGAGTATAAGAACGTCAAAATCCGACGAGAAATGAGTGAGATATGAATTTTACAAGTTGAAAGCAGGCTACAACGGCTAGTTATTTTTTGACCCGAAAATGATCGAAATACCTCCAAAACGATCATATTATGTTGGGACTCTGTATATACCCATTGTATGGGTTCAAACCAAAATGATGAACATGTTCCAACTCTAAGAAACCCTTGAAAATCATTTGGCCATTATTTTTGGGTAAAATCTCTCTCCATCTCACTTGTGCTTTGATCTTGAGGAATTCTTTTGAGATTGGATTAGGCATTACTTGTAATCATCTTTGAGAGTGTATTGTGAGCTTTATATCGTATTAACCTACAAAGAGGCAAGAGAGCTTGTTACTTCTTCTCTTCATTGTATTTGGCAACAAAGGGCGCCGTATTTAAGACCCTTGGAGCTTGGATGCTCGGACACTCGGATTGTACTTGGCGGAAGGAACGCCGTATTTAAGTTCCTTGGAAGAAGACTAGTGGAATCCTCAATGAGACAAACTTGAGAAGAGTGGAGTAGGTCTTGGGTTTAAGACCGAACCACTATAAAAACCCTTGTGTCAAGCCTCTTGTCTCTTCCTCTCTACTCTTGTGGTAAGTGCTTAACTCTTGTCGTTGAACTTTATTCTTAATTTTGTTTTACTTGTATGAACCATCCATAAATTGTTTCTCAAAGAAACTAAAGAGAGTAGATCAACTAGGGTTCCACCAAGTGTTTGATAAAGGGCCTAAATGAAACCACTCATCCTAATCATTTATCTTGTTGTGGGATTTGCATTATATTTGTAATCTTTAATCATTCACCAAGTAAAGCTAAATATCTTAATTTTTCTAATCAAACTAAAACTAGTGCAAACAGAGTTTTTAAATTCATAAAGTTTTAAAAGAAACCCAATTCACCCCCCTCTTAGGTTGCCTAAGTGGGATTTCACTTGGTATCAGAGCTAAAGGCTTTTATATAGATTTTTGAACTTTCAAATTTCTTCAAGAGAAAATATCTATATTGGCAACCTAATGGCTTCTAGACTTCCTTGTTTTGATGAAACCGACTATTGATCTTGGTCTATCCGTATGAGGTTTTATCTAAAGAGTCTAGATAGTAAATTATTAAAAATAATTGAAAATGGCTTTGCACTAAACTCTAAATCTAGAAAAATTAGTGAATATGATAAAAGAATATTTTATTTGAATTCAAAAGTCATGATTGCTTTATGTTGCTCTTTGCCATCCAACATATTTGACAAAATATCTAATTGTAAAAATGCCAAAGAAATATGAACTTGACTTGAAAATATTTTTAATGTAAAATGTTTTATGGCTCTAGAAAACAACAATGAAGAAAATAATGATTTAGATAGGGATGAGTCTCTTACTATTGATGAACTTATTGATGGATGTGAGAAACTAAATGATGCCTTAAATCTTGAAGTCTCCAAAAATCAAAAACTCAAAAACTCTTTCAACTCAATTTCTAAGGAATTTGAAAAACTCCAAAATGATTATCAAATCTTGTTAAATGAAGAAACGAAATTGGTGGAGGATAGTAAAACTTTGAAAAAGAAAAACTTAGAATTCATTGAAAAAGTTGAATTGTTGGAAAAGAAAATTAAAGAATTGAAACTAAAAGAAGAAGAAAAGTTTAAAATTAGCTCATCTCATGAGATTGAAATTTTGAAAAATAATATTGAGGAGATGAAATTAGAAAAACAAAAGATTGAGTTAAAATACAAAACCCTACAGAAGAATGTGCTAAACATGTTTGCGAACCTAAACATTCTTATAGTTGTTCATCTTGTCCATCTACCTACTCTTCTATGTGTTGTGATTATTGTGGTAGATTAAGACATCACAAATCTAGATATAGGTTTAGATTTATGAAATCTTGTAAGTTTGTATTGATAAGAAAAGATGATTTAATTAGATCAAACTTGCATGGACGACCCAAAATGGTTTGGGTTCCTAAACCCCCTACTTGATCTATCTATGCCATTTAGTAGATTTAATTAGGGGATGTGCTTAATTATTAATTCATTTGAAAATTGTTGTATGGATACCATGTGCCTATAAAAGACATGTATCTATGCTTGTGCTCAAATGATAAATTCTTTTTTTAATTCAAAATCTATGTGCTAAAACTTGCTTACAATAAGACTTTGATACTTTGAGCTTAAAATATAAATATCTTTTAGAGATCTTGATGGAATAGATACCATGTACTTATTTGTTTGAAAATCATGGATCTATATCCTTATGCTTAATTGTTATATCTATTCGAAAAGGTTCCCTAGATATCCCATTTTGATATCTAATCTATGTTTGAGCTAAAATTGTGAAATCCTATGGAATGTATGCTTCTAGAAACAATATACTTGATTCACATGTATCTAGTTAGTCTTGAGCTTAAATGCCATATCCTTTGTGTTTATTTGAGTGCTAGATGTCATATTCTTATTTCCTTGCATCTAACCTCATATGTGTTTTAAAGATCACATCTTTTTTTTAAACAACTTATAGATACAATAGACTTATATTGTTTGATTCTTGTGTATCTATATTACTACTACTTTAAGTGTGCACACTAAGACTTAGATTCTTTTGCACTTAGTAGCCATCCACATGACATGCCACTCTAGAACTTAATATGAAAACCATAGTTGGTCCTTCATGATTATCAACCCCTCTTTGCCCATGAGTTCATGATAAACTCGCAGTCATATCCTTCATATTTGAACTCTAGTTTTGGACAAAATTGGCATTTGTTAGATTATTTGGTATTTAATGTATTTATGATATTATTTCTAGCAAATCTATGAATCTATATGTCATGGCTACGAAAATCAATGAATATCTTTCCTTAGACATCTTTCTTGCCCTAGGTGAGCAAATATGGTTCCAAGTCCCTATCCACCTAGTTGTCCTTCACTCACTCACAAGACTTTTCTATTATGTGCTAAAGTGTCATCACTATATATAATATGAAGTCTTTGATGAGTCATGTGTATTTGTATTTCTAAAAGCTTATAATGAATATCCTCTCATGAATAGTATGGAATTAGAAACTTAGATGATATGTATTTAGTCATGGTAGTTCTTCTTTGGAATACATATGTCCAAGGTGTTCACTTGATATTTATTCTTAGAGTCCTTGGAGAATATTCCTAAATTCTTATAGAATATATTTTGTAGGAAAAATTAAAAATGGTCTAGATTCAATGCATTTAAGTAAAATTGAAAATATTTTGTGAATCTAGTATCTTATTTGGGCATATTTCACCTTGGTGGTTAATACCCTACACCTTGTGATGGGAACATGTGTCTCTCACACATTTTGGTTTTTCAAAGGGCTTATGCACTTTCTGCCTAATGCCTTGTCATTTCACTTGTGGTTTGTAGATGTAGGTAGAGATGTTTGGACCATTCCTTTCATTTGTCATGATCTATATGTCCAAACATGATAGACTATCCATGGAGGCCTTAATATGGATCATATCTTTCTCGTGACGTATACTCTCATATTCATGAGCCTTGGATGTCTCTCTAAGATATGGTATTTTATTGACCATTCTTAATATGTCTTAGTCATATAGAATTGAGCTCAAATTGGTTTATATATATTCTATAGTTATCACCCCTTGATTGATAGTATCTACATGTATGAGATGTCAAACCTTAACCTTAAAAGCTACTCAATTGGTGCCCATAGCCCACTTTGACCAAAAGGGGAGTCAGTACCTTCACAATAATTAAAATACTTAATCATTTGGCCTTGTGCCACCATCTCAATCATGAATATGTATATGTATTTGTGTGATCTTCCTAGCTTGTTTGTATGCTATATACTTCGGGAAGTAAAGCTTGAAATTGAAAAATATAATATCACATTTAGGGGGAGCATGAGCCAAAAGTTGAAAATGGCTATAATTCTATTCATGATAAACCGACACTTAGAGAGTAGAGTGTCATTGTAGCCCAAGGGTTTAGTCTAATTTGGTATCAATAGGAAATTATCTAAAATCTCTTCAAATCTATGTGTTGACAACCCTTTGGATTCCTGCATTGCATGATCCTTTTTCAAATGGAGAGCTTTAAAGTTAATCTTGTCCTTTATGTCTTATGATATGATTCTAAATGTGTATATCATTCCTCATATGATAAGTACACTCATTTGGAGCATGGTTGCTCCATGTGTGTTGTTTTTGGCACTGTCTTGTGCTTGTATGTGTATTTTGAGTTTAAGACAAGTAAGCTCATAGCTTGGATTTTAAGGTCATATCCTATTAGGCTTCATACTTACCTTGGATCATCTATTTGATTTCATTTTGTATCAATATGTGGTAATTGTAATTCCAATGATAAGTTTCCATTCTAGTGATCTACCTTGTGTATTCCCTAGAATCTCTTTCATAAGATCTTTCTTAGAGTTGTTTATCTTAATTCCTATGTTTGGACATCCTTATCATATGTTTCTAAAGTTATTTAGTATATATAATCATGATAAGTTTCTTTGTTGGCCATGTATTCACTTTCATGCCTTTGGCCTATTGTGTCATGTCATACCTTGCCATATAGGTTTCACCTAAGGCCAATGATAGACAAAAGAGGAGAGCTTACAAGTGTTATATTTAGAATCATATGGACCATAATGACTTGTGTGCATTATCCATTTTGATATTCCCCACATATTTGTGTTTGAACTTGCATATCTTTGACGAAAAAAGGGGTTTCATGATCACCTTTTTGAATTTTGTGCTAAAAAACCTTAATATCATTGTTGATCCTCACTCATAGAAGTATATTACACCTGCTCATCCTAATTTCTATGAAGTTAAGTGGTTATCATGTGTATTCTCTCTTGGCTATCCATATATCCATGATAGAGCTCACTGTCATGCCATATTATGATCAAATGTTCATTTCTATACATGACAATTTAAAAGAATGTTTTAACTTGAAAAATATGTATTCTTGCTTATCATGATGAGTTTATAACTACACATCACCTCATGATAAGATTCTATAAGGAATTCAAAAAAAAAAAATGGGGGCTTATCATGCTAAACCTTAAACTTGCTTGTTTATCTTTCATGATAAGTATATTATGAACTTTATATTTTCATATCATTTATTATTTTATAGGTCATAGGGTTGATTTACATTAGGTTTATTCATATACACCCAAAATTGAGCTAAAATGCAATGTCTCTTTGCTTTTTCTGCAACATAGATTAATTTATATTTGGTATTTTGTTTCTATGTTAATATTCTCTTATCATGGAATCTATAAATTGTTTATCTTGTATTCATGATAAGAAGATAGGGGGAGCATCCATATTCATTGAATATCTTTCATGCTTTGTATTGTGCTTAACTGTTAATCCTTCATTTTTGCTTATGCTAAAAGGGGAAGAATTTGTGTAATTGATTAGATCCATACTCATATGCATTCTTGTACTATAACTTGTGAATATAACTCATGCATATGTTGAGGAGGAGTAGTATCTATTAACTTGTTTATATAATCCTCATAAGAGGTTCCTCCCACCTGTCTAATCATTTTCGTTTGTAATCATAAAAAAGGGGGAGAATGTTAGCCCAAGGGTTCCCCATGGGTTCATTCATTCACCTTGTTTTGATGATTAACAAACGCAAATTGATTAGTCATTTATGGACTAATTGTTTGCCTTGAGTGTTGTGCTATGGATAGAAAATTCTCAAGTTAATCCATGATAGCACCAACATACCATTGATTGGTCAGGGTTTTTGTGACATGAAAGAGTTGAAAATTTTCCATAGAATCTGCCATAGGTAGGAAAAAGTGGATAAAGAGACTTCCAAAGAAAATGGAAAATTAGCTTCTTCACTGGCCACGAATAGATTCAAACCCAAGAAGCTTTCCTGGATTTTCAGCAGTGAACAATCCTGACATAGAAACAATAAACACGAGATGTAAGCTTGACATTCAGGGAATTCTTCCTTTCTATGATTGACATGATAATTATGATACGACTAGATAAGGAATGGGAAGTAAAGTGATGGTTCCTCAAAACAAATAAACATAACAATGATGACATGATAGCACGTGGGGAATGCCCCTAGCTCAAGGATTATGAGAGTGAACTCTGAAGGACTTAGCAAAATAATCTTGAAAAAGGTAGCCCCTAGAGGAGGAAGAGACCAAGGGTACAAGCAAGATTGGATCATCTGGACCAGGCATGATCAGATCATGAGATTGCATAATTGAAAGATTCTGAGATTCTGCTCCTGCCAGTTAGGGGATGGCATGAAGATACGATCGAATCGTATGACAGAAGAACGAAAGACGCACGATCAAAAGATTAGATGAGATAGCATAAGATTGCTTTCAACGGATAGATCATGAATGACTAATCCTATGAGATCTTTGGAAATGATGGGATTTATATCATAACCCCAAAGGGAAAGTTTTTTAATCTTCGCACATTTTAACAGTGTTATCTGAAGGCATCAACCCTAATCCTAATCTATCGGAGTGGAGAGAGGATCTCGACTCATGACTTTGTTTGTGTACCTGATGACCGATTGTAGCCATTGGAAGATGGACTACAGCCTAATCTAGACACAAATGGGTAGGATATCCTAAGCTAGGCTCACACACGTGATGCACATGTGTTCGTATACTACATGCATGTATGGGTTAATCTAGGGGTAAGGCCAAGAGTTCCCTTAGCGCGAATCCGTGCTCAATATATTGTACCAGTGTCCGGTGTATCAGTACGTGAACAAGAGATCCGTTTACGCACGATAAGGTGCTAGGCTAAGGGTGGAATGCTTCTCTAGCACAGAGGCACCAGGTGATGAAATTCAAGTCAACCATGCTAGATAACACTCCGGGTTCCTAAAATGGGACGTGTGTGCATGTGAAATGCAATGGTTTAGATGCAAGTGATGTAAGTGTGTGCAATAAGTTTGCGCAATCTATGATGCCTTCAGGTTTTGTTAGATTAAGTTTGAGTAAAATACGATGAGAAAATAAAACATACAAACTAATCTAATAGAGTTTTCATGAGATTCAAATGAGTTATCTTTTGAAATTTTAATGAAGTTAGGTGGTCCCCAGCAGAGTCGCCAAACTGTGGGACCCGATCCCGCGAGAGGGGTGGGGTGCGAGCCGTCACGCTCTCCCTTGGTCTCTTGTACCCACGCGATTGGCGTGTGCATTTTATGATTGATTTTATTTCATCTTTTATGTGAACTTGGGATCACTAAGACAATCTGAATTCCACACAAAAGAGACTGACAGAGTCGCCACCTAGATGTGGGATCTAGGACTCATAATTAACCAGAAATCTAGACTCGCTACCTGGTTACAAGAATGGAAGGTATGGGGAGTTATCCACCACATGCACCATTCCTGCCTGATAATCGGTCTTCGGTTCCAAAAGCTAACTCTTTTAAATTTATTTTAAATGTCTCATTCAACTCTATGTTAATGTGCGAACTATGTGACATGCATCCTATGATCTAATTTCAATGTAGATCCTAAGTGTGTATCTTGATTACTTTATTTGTGTAAATTCAATCTAAGTGAAAGTTCTCCTAAAATTCTAATTTCATGGAAAATCCTAAGTGATTTAATTAAGCATTTACAAGAAAATTAATATACAAAACCCCACAATTTGTTGTGGAGCCGACTCGCGGTTGGTATGCCATCAGACATCCAAGCTGCCTACGTACCCAAGCCTCACTGGGATCAGAGTCGACGTAGTTCGGTGCACCTAAGCTAAGCTACTTATGCCTAACTCAACTAAGACACCGACCTACACGGGTTTGACTGTTTCAACAGTTTTAAGATGAGTTATTTAATTCAAGTTGAGAATTTTATTATCCTAGGATTTCATCTAAGATGCTATATGATTCTTATCTAAATGCAAGTTGTTCCTTAGACTAATGCAGGTTAGCCTACTTCCTAGTTTACTAGGCTTGTCTTAGGAAAAGATTGGGTGACTAGTGTAACTAGACCTAGGGCACGGTCGCTATCCATAGAAAACGTACGTGATGAGGCTGGACTCCTAACTCTAGGACTCCCTAAAACCTAAGACTCCCTAAAACCTAGGACACGACCTGACACTAGTGTTTCTAAATTGGGCTCTAATGGTTCTTACGACGGAAACCATAATTCAATGGTTCCGAAAGATACGAGACACATCGACTCAAGTTCTTGAGGGTAATTAATTTCAGATTTCAAGGATTTTCAGTTTCTGGACATTTAAGGAATACCAATGGTTCTAGGGTTCACCAATTTCGGCCTCGAATGGCATCTAAGGAAGGGAATCGTGCGCTCTTTCCTTGTGCAATTTAATACTTAGGTTATAGCATCTTATTGCCTGGCATATCTCAGGATTTCCGTGGACAGTAACCTCGGAGCCAACAACATGCTATAGCTTAAATATTCAAATTGTCAAAGATCGAGGGCAATAGGGATACGATTATGGATGCACTGGCCATTTTTTCAAGGAAATCTAAAGATCCTAAAATTTCTGTTTCAATGGATTGAGGAGTGAACGTGTGACAGAATTTTAAGGTCCTTTAGAAGCTTTATGGTGATTTTTAATTAATTTCAGTTTTTTAATGGATTTTATCAATTTTAAATCACATGAGTGATTTTACAAGTGAAATTGTTATAAACGAATTCGAAATTAATTGAAACTTCAGCAGCAACAAGACATCATGGGATGTAGCTTTTTAAAAGAGTTTTGCAGATTTTTACATTAAGCTCATATTTAATTTTGATTTAACAACAATAAGACCAGATTGCAAAAATAACACAGAAACTACTAGAAATAGAAATCTAAATTCATTAAAATTTCTACAGTAGAAAGATATAAGTAAACACAGCATGCTGTGAGATTTTCATGAATTTTAAAGACTATTCACTACCAGTTTCGGATTTTAAGACCAGATTATGAACTTACACTACAACCAATAGGAAACAAGATCCTAATCAATTAAAAATTTTACAGCAGTAAGAAATATGAAATATAAGACTACTGTAAAAATTTCGTGAATTGTAATGGTGATCTGATATCAGTAAAAATTCTCACAAAATCTGATAGTTTTCAAAGAAAGCATTAAATGATATATCAAACAGAATCCAAAAATCTTTAAAAATTCATGATAGAATGTATCAGTATCATATTAGTTTTCCACGAAATTTCATTAATTTTGGAATGTGTTTAGTATATATTTTATTTTTCTTCGTCAAAAAGATGTTTTTGAAGAGTTTTCTATTTTAAAAACACGATTTTCGAGAAAATTACGACTCCGGAAAATGTCCTTTAACCTTGTTCTGATGTGATGAACACAAGAAAAATTTGAAATTCCACAATACAAATCATCTTGAGATAGCTATTTTTTCAAATTTTGTAATTTCTCAGCCATTATTTTAAATAAAATTCCATTCTTCACTCAAATTTTCAAAATCCTTTGATCCAATGTCCGATCCGATCCGATGGTTATTTTAGTCTATTTGAATAGATCAGCGCATTAAATTTCGAGACAAATCGGAATTGAAGCACTCATGTAGATCATGATTTTGAGCACACACATATAATATTGAATTAAATTCAATTAAATGCTAAAAATCATGCAAAAACATAAAAAAATACCAAATAATCCTGGAAAAATCTGAGAATAGTGCACCTACCTGTGATGGAGATTTTGGGTATCCTCTGAATAGGACAAGATTTGAAGGCGGGGATATGGAGGATTTCTCTAGTAGTTTTCTTTGAGTCTTATTCCTCTTCTTTTTTTTCTTCTTTCTTTTTTGAAAGAAGAGAGCATGGGTATTTATAGGTGAGGGATGAGCCAGGTTGCCATCTTTAGGGCCTAGAGGTGTAGGGTAAAGATTGAGTGATGGAAAAAGAAAGGGGAAAGAATGGCCAAGATCGGATTTTTCTAGAATATTCTCCCTCTTCTTTGGCATCTTCCATTTAAGCCATGGCTATGTTAAAAATGGCAGGCACTTATGCGGCCAAGATCAAGTACTAAAGATTTAGGAACAATTCAAGATCCAAGATGATGCCATTTGTCCTTGGAATCTTTGTAGATTTTGGAAGCAAATTTCAAGGCAAGGGAAATGTCCAATTTAGTTGCCTTTGTAGAGAATGGCAACGATTTGGATGGTTGCGATTAACTGCAATCTCCATGTGATCGAAAGAACGGGCGAGATCGGGTCTCCAAATATCCTGAAATCTTTGCAATGATATGGAATAAGATTGGGTGGTTGAGATCAATTTTGATCGAAAGAATGGACGAGATGATGCCTCCAAATCTCCTAGAATCTTGTAAAAGATTTTTCAAATATTTTGAATGTAAAAATCGAAAAACGCAGTTTTTAGGAGATTTTGAAGTTCGATTTCGATAATTATTTTACCATTAAAATCGTTGATTTTCCCTCTTTCATTTAAGCCCAATATTGCCATAGAAATATTATTTTCAGAATTTTTAACCAATGCGAGCCATCGGTTTTTAACAGCGAATCGTTTTTCCAACCATTTATCAAATAAACGATTCGATTGATCCAAGCAACTTAATCAATTTTTGATGAATGATCTTAACCTTTGAAATATGAATTTTGACAACAATTAAAGTACTGAAAGTACTGTTGTTAATAATTTGGTTAAATTATTTCGACGGCTCTCGTTCACCCACATTGATCCGTGATTTTTCACTGGGTTTTTGCTCAATTAAGTGACACAATGTTTAATCTGAATTTGAGATTAACATTGATCGATCTTATTTTGACTAAATGATCACAAATTCTTGGTAAGGAAAGACACCCGGGTCAAGATCTGCCCTTGGTCTAACGATTTACGGAAATCGGGTCTCAGAATGGAATCAGGTCCCGGGCTGTGAAGTGATCCTAGCTTATTTTGTCCCGATTGAAGATCCGTAAAGTCAGATCGAGACATAATGACATAAAACATATAAATCCATGATAGAGGGGCTCTCACATGGATTTAACACACTAAATTCACCAATCAGGGTATTTTTTAATTTTTCGGATCTAATCATCTCACCAGGTACATCTCTTTATCATTTTGGTTTTTCAGAAAATTTGAGGATGCATATTTTACCAATGAAATTCTACGGATCAATATATTAGGTTATTGTTGGTTAAAGTGTAGCAAAATGAGGGTGTCTACAGGATCAATCATACCTTGGAGGATCAACCAAGGAGAAGCTCAACATCAGTCATCTCAAAGCATTGAACAAACAAAAGAATAACAATGAAGGCCAAAGCTTGTGGATCAACCACTTGCAAAGAAGCTTGAACCAAATGGTGGCATCATCCTTGGAAGGTGTCAAGATAAGAAGCTCAACCTTGAAGATCCCAAAACAAGTCATGCACTCAAAGAGAAAATCAAGCAATGGCTACCTCAAGAGTTCATTCAAGAGAGTGGTAAAAAGGGTAGATTGTATCACCTATCTCTCTTGTGTTTTCTCTTATCAAGGCATATCATAAAACCCCTTAAAATATGTTTTTCAAAGAGACTAATACACTCTTTAAGGACTTAAATGGATAAGTGAATAGCCATGGTGGTGTACCAACATGTTGGGATCCATATGGCATTCAACACAACATTGAACAAAATAGAGTTCCGAAAAAACCACTGGACCAGCAACTAAATGCTATCAAAACTTGTTTAAAATATTTTTAAATATTTTTGAAAATATTTTTAATAGATAGCTCTCATTTTTCTCATATCCGTAGAGTATAAGAACGTCAAAATATGACGAGATATAAGGGAGATATGAATTTTACAAGTTAAAAGCAGATTGTTGGAAAACCAGTCTCGGAATTCCGAGAATTTTCTCAGAACTCCGAGACATTTCTCGGACCTCCGAGAAAACAACCTGGAACACAAAAAATGTAGCCGTTGTGGCTACAACGGCTAGTTATTTTTTGACCCGAAAATGACCGAAATACCCCCAAAACGGTCATATTATGTTGGGACTCTATATATACTCATTGTATGGGTTCAAACCAAAATGATGAACATGTTCCAACTCTAAGAAATCCTTGAAAATCATTTAGCCATTATTTTTGGGTAAAATCTCTCTCCATCTCACTTGTGCTTTGATCTTGAGGAATTCTTTTGATATTGGATTAGGCATTACGTGTAATCATCTTTGAGAGTGTATTGTGAGCTTTATATCGTATTAACCTACAAAGAGGCAAGAGAGCTTGTTACTTCTTCTCTTCATTGTATTTGGCAACAAAGGGCGCCGTATTTAAGACCATTGGAGCTTGGACGCTCGGATTGTACTTGGCGGAAGGAACGCCGTATTTAAGTTCATTGGAAGAAGACTAGTGGAATCCTCAAGGAGACAAACTTGAGAAGAGTGGAGTAGGTCTTGGGTTTAAGACCGAACCACTATAAAAACCCTTGTGTCAAGCCTCTTGTATCTTCCTCTCTACTCTTGTGGTAAGTGCTTAACTCTTGTGGTTGAACTTTATTCTTAATTTTTGTTTTACTTGTATGAACCATCCATAAATTATTTCTCAAAGAAACTAAAGAGAGTAGATCAACTAGGGTTCCACCAAGTGTTTGATAAAAGGCCTAAACGAAACCACTCATCCTAATCCTTTATCTTGTTGTGGGATTTGCATTATATTTGTAATCTTTAATCATTCACCAAGTAAAGCTAAATATCTTAATTTTTCTAATCAAACTAAAACTAGTGCAAACAAAGTTTTTAAATTCATAAAGTTTTAAAACTCACCCCCCTCTTGGGTTGCCTAAGTGGGATTTCACGGTATCATGCTTCTTGCCAAATGTGATGTTAATGCTTTGTATTTTATCCAATACTTGTGATCTTGATAGGGGAATCAGAGCTAACCACTTCTCCTTAGTGCCATCAAAAGAAAACTTTTCAGACCGAAATCTGTGTTTGGCCTCTAAGAATCGTCAGTGACCCATGTAACAAAACTTCCTTCCAAGCTTCAAACACAGAGAACATGTGTCCTTGTTACAAGAAGGACAAGCCAGTTTCCCTTTGGTGCTCCATCCCGATAAGTTAGCATATGCAGGGAAGTCGCTAATCCTCCACAAAATTGCTGCATGCATCTGAAATGTCTCCGGCCTCGATGCGTCGTAGGTCTGCAAACCTGACACCCATAATTTCTTCAACTCTTCAATCAGAGGTTGTAAGTAGACATCAATGTCACTCCTGGGACTAGATGGGCCATGAATTAGCAATGACAACATTATATATGGTTGCTTCATGCACATCCATGGTGGAAGATTAAATGGAATGAGCACAACAGGCCATGTGCTGTGAGCAATACTCATCGTTCTAAATGGATTGAAGCCGTCGCTTGCTAATCCAAGTCTAACATTGCGAGGTTCTAAAAAAAACCACTGATATATGTAGTCAAAAGTTTGCCAGGCCGTAGAGTCTGCAGGATGCCTTAATATATCATCTTTGGTACGGTTCTCATAATGCCATGTCATGAAAGAAGCTGTTTTAGTTAACATGTACAACCTCTGCAACCTTGGTTTCAAAAAGGAAAATGACACAAAATCTTTACAGGAACTTTTTGCTCTCTTGTGGATGAATCGGTTGTCTGCTCATCTGAATTCCCTTCAAATTGTTTTCCACCTTGAAGCCCCACAAATACGACATTTAGAATCATTGGAGGCTTCCTTCCAGTATAGCACACAGTCATTAGGGCATGCATCTATTTTGTCGTAATGGAGGCCCAAATTCCTAATAATCTTCTTTGCTTCATAAAAGGACTTCGGCAGTGCTTCACCCTCAAGAAGTACCTCTTTCAACAACTCAAGCAACATGGTGAATGATTTGTTGCTCCAACCATTAAGACACTTTATGTGAAACAACTGAACCACGAAGGATAATTTAGTGAACCTGCTTCCTGGATATAATTCTAGCTCGGCGTCTTGTAATAGTTTAAAAAACTTATCCGCATCTTCATTAAGCCCGTCCATACGTGCATCTGCTTGATGACCCTCCTCACCTGCTGGTCCATTATCATGATCATGACTCGATCTTGGGTGTATATCATTCAATAGTTTGTGTATTTCATCTTGTATAATTGGTTCGTGATGCGCTCGGTATTCATTATTATTCATAGCATAAGATGACCCTTTCCCATGATTACCCATCTACTGTACCCCAAGAGCATCCCATTCCACAACAAATGTCCCTCGGCCTCTTCTCGACCAACCAATCTAATATTGCCACATTTGTTACATGGGCAGAATATCTTTCCTCCATGAGCTCCATGAGTAAATGCGAAGTTAAGAAATTGAGAAACTCCTTCCTCGTATGCCGGGTCATTCCTATTGTATCCAAAAGAGAACACAAATCAAACATCTTAAAATAATAGATCATGCATCCAATTGCTTCCACATTTAGAAAACAAAAACGTTATCATAGTCATACCTTTGAAGTTGGATCCAACTTCTATCCATGATATTTTTGTGATTTTCTCCGTAGACACGTACAACCAAGGATGCCAGGTAGATCACAATGTTTAACTTATATGATCATCCTAATAACAAAGATCGTTGCATTTGAAATATAACTTCACGGTCAATAATCTATTTTTTCAATAAATTTACTCCACAACACTAGCAACAATAAACCACTCAAAAAAAAAAAACACTAGCAACAATGATATAAAATAGCAGAGGAAAAAAAAAATACTATGTTTTTTCCATTTTTCCTAACTCTCTGATGGATGTGTAATGAATTAAGTTGAGGAATGGATAAGGGGTAAAATCATTTTTCTTGTGGCCAAGAATTGTATAAATGCTAAGAAGATGGAAGACAAACAGAATACAAAATCCATGAAGATACAACTAAGGATGTAATGTCATTGTAACAAGAAATAAAAAGAAGCTAACGACAATGATATTTAAGCTCAAGGTGATTCAGATCTACGCATTAAACTCATGAAGTTTAAACCACTAGAGTGATGTGAGCTGGTTGAAAACACCAGGAAACTAGTAGTCTTGATCATCTATTCAAGAATGCAAGTCATGAAAGCTTAGCTTCGTTTCTGATCAATAAATACCTTATATGCATACATGACATGCAATCCCTTGAGCAAGCATACAATGGATTGAATTAATCATGCAAGAGCTGATCCATGGACATCAACTCTCTTTCCAAAATGCAAGGCAAAAGTGATCAACTATATCTCTTAGCCCAAATAGAACTGATTCTAAATCAACTAAGGGGACCTAATGTAAAACATAATAGGGCTAAAACATGAGCTTCCTAGTGTGTCATTTCGTCAAACATTCAGCCAACACCTTCATAACAATTGTCAAAAGCATCTGATTTCTCAAGATTATTCTCAATTCGTCATGCAATTAAGAGGGGAAAAAACACAATTTGCTATTGAAAATTCTGAGTGAGATAGTGAGAGTGTGTGTGTGTGTGTGTGTGTGAGAGAGAGAGAGAGAGAGAGAGAGAGAGGTGAATGATTCAACTAATATTGGAATGATGCAACTGAATTCATAAATAGTATCAGAAACGCATCACAAATAAAAATCAAACCACAGAAACTAGATAAAAAGAAAAAGACATCATGAACCTTGTATCTTCAACAACTCTAGGATCATATTGAAGTTTCTTGCACAATTTCTGCAAAAACGGGTAGATTAACACACAAAGATATAAAGCCCTCTACAATAATAAAAAAGTGTAATACATGATAAATCAAGAAGACTAACACATAAAGATCTCATCTGAAATGTCAATACTTGATAAACACACAGAGATTAAAAGCCATCTGCGAAAATACAATACATTTTATGATAAATAACCACTTTTGCAAAATCTATCAGAAATCAGGAGAAAACTCAGATCCCTACGAATTTTATAAACAATAAAATCAATAACGAAAAAAAAATGAAACTCGCATCTACAGATCTATCAGAAAACTAGAGAAAATTCAAAGCCCAATGAATTTCAGAAATGGTATAAGTGAGAACAAAAAAAATGGAACTTGCATGACAGATCTATTAGAAACCCAAAGATAACATTAAACCCTATTGATTTCTTATACATCAAAAGAAAATCAAGGTGGAGATAACATTAAACCCTATTGATTTCTTATACATCAAAAGGAAATCAAGGTGGAAAATACAACAGCTCTAGACGAAATTGTAAGAAAAATCAAATTATGTTGAAAATCAACGAATAGATGAGCTAGATATTGTAAAGAAGGGGGAAAGAGAAAAGGGCAGAGTGAGAGATGTTGTTTGAAATTACCGGCAAGGACCGGAAAGCATCAATCGAGGGAGAGGTCTGCAGAGAGGAGCCTAATTTCTCGCTCTGAATGGAATGAGAGAGCTCCGAGAATCCCTCATACCCCCTCTTCTTCTTCTCCTCTTCAAAACCCCCTCAAAGAGTTAATACTTAATAGTTAATCCCTACTAGCAAGTAGTAATATTCTAAAATTTCTTACTCTTTTACACATGAACTAACATAAACTTTTACCAATCCTAGTCAATTTTTACATGAAAGGACCTTTAATTAATGATAATATTCCTATAAATTAACCATAATCATACCATTTCCCTATGAATCATGGAAAAAAATGCTATCCAAATAGAGCTTATGCTACCTTTGAAAAAATAAGAAACAAACCAATAAGCTTAGATAATTTAACTAAGCTACAAATACAATGTAGGACACAATTTAACTCTTGGATCCTTGAACATGTTCAAATAGTTGAAAAAACATAGATAAAAAAATAGATACTATATGTTCAAATGGTTTTCAAAATATTTTGCACGGTTGAAGAAACATTTCCTTGATGTTATACCAATCAACCCTTAAAATGGAAATCACAAAATAGTAAAAAAAACAAGGAGAGCTACAAATCTAAGGATTTTGATGGACATGAAAAAATAGTAACGAAAATTAAAAAATAAAATAGCAGCAGATTTAGGGTTTCTGATGGCCTTGAAAAAAGAGTAAAGAAAATAAAAATAGAACTACAAATCTAGGGTTTCTGATTGGCATGTAAAAAAGGTAAAGAAAATTAAAAAAAGAGCTACAGAATTAGGGTTTCTGATGGACATGAAAAAGAGTTAAGAAAATAAGAAAACAGAGATAGAGATTTAGGGTTGCCGATGGCCTTGAAATAAGAGTAAAGAAATAAAAAAAGAACTACAAATCTAGGGTTTCTCATGGACATGTAAAAAGGGTAAAGAAAATAAATTAAAGAGCTACAGATTTAGGGATTTCTGATGGACATGAAAAAGAGTTAAGAAAATAAGAAAACAGAGGATGGCCTTGAAAAAAGAGTAAAGAAAATAGAAAAAGAACTACAAATCTAGGGTTTCTGATGGACATGTAAAAAGGATATAGAAAATAAAAAAAGAGCTACAGATTTAGGGTTTCTGATGGACATGAAAAAGAGTTAAGAAAATAAAAAAATAGAGACACAGATTTAGGGTTTCTACTCACCCCTTCTGCTTTCTTATTTCCTCTCTTCTTCTGTTTCTTCTCCTTCGTCAATCGACAGTTGAGAGAAAAAGAGGCATGGAAAAGAGGGGGCGGGAGAGAAAAGCTCGTGCGCGGGAGAGAAAGTTAAGGCGCGAATCGTTTTTTTAGTCTTTAAGTAAGTCATTGTTTTCTCCGACCCTATACCAGCGGTCGGATAAATGACCGCGCCTAAAACCCAACATTCAGTAGCGGTTTTTAAGACCGCTGGTATTTGATGACTTTGTTGTAGTGACTCTTCCAAAGATACATTTGGACATTAAAATTTGATCACATTCTTATAGCTCCTGCTATGAACTGACACACACACACACACACACACACACACACACACGCACACACACACACACACACACACACACACTTATAATTCAGATCTATATTATATACCTTGAAGCATGGACTGCTCTATTTTCAGGTTTCGAGAAGGCTTGAAAAGTTGAAGACTGTTATAGATGTTGAATTACGGCACAGAGACAATTTACTAACTATTATCACCTACCAATTTTAGCAATGGAACCAAAAGGTCAGTTGATAAAGTTTAACCTTTTGGCCAATTAATATTTATATATTTTGTATATTTTGGCATTGTTTGGGGATTAGGTATCTTTATTGTTTCTGCTTTTTTTGTTTGTTTTTTGAATGGCTGCAAAATTCATTAAATAAAGAGGAAGACCGAGGTGGTC
Source organism: Tasmannia lanceolata (assembly GCF_043159265.1). Classification (NCBI taxonomy): domain Eukaryota; kingdom Viridiplantae; phylum Streptophyta; class Magnoliopsida; order Canellales; family Winteraceae; genus Tasmannia; species Tasmannia lanceolata. Next base: position 65,782,476 of record NW_027518695.1, read on the forward strand.
CACCAAAAGATACGACAGAAAATAGAAACTGTACAAGAGTAGAAAGCTAAACAAAATCAAGGAGGGAGGAAGTCGAACAACTCCAACCACACTCTCCCACCCCATCTCTAGCTAATCTATTCGCTATTAGCAGATCTTCTTATGTGTAGAAGATATGAGAACGATAGAAGAACCAAGAGTGTGGTCAGAAATCTCGTAAAAAATGAGAGCAAATCTTCAGGAGGAACCGCCGACCCACAAAGCCTCCTCACCACTTTTTAAGAGTCACCCTCTTCGATCACCTTATCCAAAAGAGCTCTGTCTAAGCGCGTGGTACCCTGGTAAGCCGCCCTCATCTCCGCCTCACTGGCATCGGAAATCCCAATAGGACGCCCACAATACTGCTCGAGAGGCCACCTATACCAGCGGGACCCGGGCTGCCCACGCTTGACCCATCAAAGTTAAGCTTAAGCAAGCCACAAGGAGGAGCCTTCCACTCTTGAACGATCTGTGGTCTCCTCTCATCACTGAAGCAAACCTCCCTCCAGCCCTCCCAAAGCTCAAAAGCTGACACAAAGTGAAATGACGGGAGGCTTCTGGCCCAGCCTATCGACAACGCAATCACCTTATTGTATAAACAATACGGAGATTTTGCTTTACCATCGAATTCTCAAGAGTTTCTCTCCTTATAGAGTCAGTGATGACTCTGAACACATGGATGCTATTAAAACTTGTTGGACCTTATAAATGAGGAACAAGACCAGGAATTAAAGGCGTCGGCTTCATCTTGCCTTGTTATGTGCATGATACGATCCCTTCTTGAATTATGAGGAAGGATCGATCTTCAGGGCATCTGATTAGGGAAGAAAAGATAGAGCAAGAAAAAAGAGGAGAAGAAGAATGATATTTCTTATTATTTCACACCCAATCCTTAGGTCTTTCCTTAGTTATAAACTGTTATTCAGTTTAGTACAACTGTCATTAGCCTAACAAACTAATATTCTCTTTCTGGAATTCCTAAAAGACATTACATTTCAGTAGCTACTGATGATTTACATTCAAATTACAATTAGTTGCTAATATAGTCTTTCATCCACACAGGTTGCTGTCTCAGCCTTGGTTCCTTCTCTCGACCCTGTTGTTCCACTTGACTTTCCACTGTCTCTTCAATGTTACTATCTTCTACTTCCTCATTGCCTTTGTTCATTCCTTGCACAGTCTCTACTCTAGCACTATCAGTGCATTTAGGAAATTATCTTAATGAAAGAATTGGATCAGAACCCGGTGGTGCTACTTGGTTTTATTTGCATTTCTGCGAACATCGTTTGATCCTCATTTTAGTCTTTAATTTAATGAAACTTCTTGGCCTTTATACCTTTGTTCCTGCTGCCATCTAATAGGGCATTGAAAATAGCTTTCTGCTCCCTCAGACCTTACTCGAATACACACTCAAGGCGTTTGGAACAAGTACTCAAAGCTAACACTCAAGTCTGACATTTAAACGAAGAAGCCTATTTCTGTAGGGTTTTGCCAAATAATCAAGCACCAAGGGCACATCAGAGAATCAAGCGGGAGCAATCACACAAGATAACACAAAAAGGTTTAGTTGGAAAACTCTCTAAGAGAGAAAAACCACCTGGCAAATTTGACGAAATCACCACTAATTAAATTGGGTTATTAATCTCTAAGTTTCACCCATAAAATATATGAAATTCAAGTTTCACCCATACAACATCTTAATTGTTGTGTTTCTATTTCTTTTCCAAACAAAATATCTCCAAACGAGACAAATATCTAGAATAAAAGCTTTATCTTTCATGCTGTTGTACCAAACGACGGAAAGGATTGCTAAAAGAAAGGGCTTTCCATGGAAAGCCTTTCCACGATGGAAAAGATTTCTTACAAACCAAATGGGCCTTATTGTTTTAAAAAATGAATCCTCTCCTTGCCACTAAAAACAGTCTCCCGTTCATTTCCCCAGTAGGGACCACAAGTTGATTTTAACAACAAAGATGAGCAACAATGCTATTTTACCAAAACTAGTCACAGAGAGAGAAAATCTCTCCTGTTTTGTATTAATTTTTCTTACATCAATATGTAAAGGAAATCTCGCATACATTTAGGCCATTTCTTGATTCTTCTTGCACGCATGCATGATTGTTTTATAACCCAAAGGTGACAGAGATAGGCTTTAAAAAACGCCCTCTATACAAAAGGCTTATTTCGCTTACATTCATAAGAAATAAATTGGGGATTGTAATCCCTAAAAGAGAAGAAGAGAAAGAGAAGCAGAAGCAAAGCAGAAGAAAGAAGATAGAGATTGGAATAACAATATAATCTGCTATGAATCTTGAGTTACATGTTGTTGCTTGTGGTGCCCTCTGCTTTACATAGGAGAGAGTTGTGTTTTCTTCGGTTCTTTCAACGATCAGCTAGAAAAGGTGGATGTATTGTGTTGTGTGGAGGGCTTGAAAACTTGAGAGAACAGAGAAAAAAAATAGAGAGTAGAGAAAAACCATTTAGTAACCTGGGAACATGGGTGGTGGTGGTGATGCGTAAGAGAACCCGAAGTTGGGTGGTAGGATGATGTTTTCATCTGGTGATGGAGGTGGTGGGGGTGATTGAAGTGGTGGTGGAGGGGAGTGAACTGGGGGAGGTGGTGAGAAAACCGGTGGTGGAGGGGAGTGAACTGGTGGAGGAGGTGAATGAATAGGCGGCGGTGGTGAGAAAACTGGGGGTGGTGGTGAGAAAACCGGTGGTGGAGGGGAGTGAACCGGTGGAGGAGGTGAATGAACAGGTGGCGGTGGTGAGAAAACTGGGGGTGGAGGTGAGTGAACTGGCGGTGGAGGTGAGTTTACCGGTGGAGGTGGTGAGAAAATCGGGGGTGGAGGTGAGTGAACCGGGGGTGGTGGTGGTGGGGGCGAGTGAACCGGGGGTGGGGGCGAGTTAACTGGGGGTGGGGGTGACTGAACTGGAGCACTCGGTGGAGGCGGGCGAGGCGTCAGGTTTGGCGATTCACGGTGGGGTGGAGGGGGCGGTGTTGAGTGAACCGGTGGTGGTGGTGGGGGCGAGTGAACCGGGGGTGGGGGCGAGTTAACTGGGGGTGGGGGTGACTGAACTGGAGCACTCGGTGGAGGCGGGCGAGGCGTCAGGTTTGGCGATTCACGGTGGGGTGGAGGGGGCGGTGTTGAGTGAACCGGTGGTGGTGGTGGGGGCGAGTGAACCGGGGGTGGGGGCGAGTTAACTGGGGGTGGGGGTGACTGAACTGGAGCACTCGGTGGAGGCGGGCGAGGCGTCAGGTTTGGCGATTCACGGTGGGGTGGAGGGGGCGGTGTTGAGTGAACCGGTGGTGGTGGTGGGGGCGAGTTAACCGGTGGCGGGGGTGACTGAAGTGGAACAGTCGGTGGAGGTGGGCGAGGCCTTGGTTCTGGTGATGCACGGTGGGCTGGAGGGGGCGGAGTTGAATGAACCGGTGGTGGTGGTGGTGGTGGAGGTGGTGACTGAATCGGTGGTGGAGGTGGCGGCGATTGAACCAGTGGTGGAGGTGGTGGTGACTGAACCGGTGGTGGAGGTGGTGGTGACTGAACCGGTGGTGGAGGTGGCGGCGATTGAACCGGTGGTGGAGGTGGTGGTGATTGAACTGGTGGTGGTGGGGGTGACTGAACCGGTGGTGGAGGAGATAGAACCGGTGGTGGAGGTGACTGAACCGGAGGCGGTGGTGATTGAACCGGTGGTGGTGGTGGAGGTGATCTATTGGATGGTGTCGGTGCCGGAGTTGGCTGTGGTTTCGGTGTCGGAGTCACTGGAACCGGTGCCGGAGATGGCTGATGTTTTGGTGCCGGAACTGAGGGTGAGGGCTGTGGCGATTTCTTGCTTGGTGGAGATTTTGGGGGAGGTGTGGGAATATCAGAAGGACCCCCACCTCTACCACCACACTTAGATTTCCCACAATCCACTGGACGACTCACCACAGGTGTACACATCTTAGCACTCTTCTGTCTCGGCCGAGCCGGCAAACAATTACTCGTATCGTCCGATACGAAACTCGATCTCGAAGATGGCACACACTCATCCGCCTCTCCTTTAAAATAATTATACGAAAATGTAAAGTTCTTCAAATCAGGAAGCTTACAAATACCCTCCGGCACGAAACCCGTCAATATGTTATGCGAAACGTCCAATTCCGTTATGCTCTTCAAACCCGAAAAGATCTTTGGTAACACCCCGGTCAACGAGTTTGACCCGGCATCGAAAACCGTTACGTTACCGAGATTCCCAATTTCCGGTGGCAAACAACCGGAAAGACCGTTATTTAGGAGTATAATCTCGTTCAAGGTACCGGTCATTTTCCCAATGCTACTCGGAATGCAACCGCCAAGTTTGTTGTTTGCGAAAACGACAACGGAAACCGGGGAGTTACCGAGATTATCCGGTATGTGTGACCGGAACCGGTTATCATTCAAAAATAGAGCGTCGAGATTTTTATTAAAGAGCTCCCTAGGTAGTGGGCCCTCAAAATCATTAAACCGTAGATCAAGATATTTCAAAGAGGGCAGTTTGAGAACTACCTTTGGGAAGGGTCCCACAAACCGGTTATTACTCAAGTCCAGCTCGTGGAGTAATTCCATTCTAGAAAAGCTTTTGGGAATGATTCCGCAGAATCGATTCGAGTTGATGTGAAACAAAGCGAGATCGGCGAGTAAACAGAGTTCGACCGGGAGGTATCCGGCGATGTCGCCGTGATTGAGATCAATTCCGGCCACGACATCGATGGAGGGATCATCGAGAGCTACGGAACAGAATATCCCATTATAAGAACAGACGTCAGGGCCCACCCAATTTCCGGTCATGTTGAATGGGTCCGAAAAAATGGCCTTTTTCCATGCTTGTAAGGCAATGTAGGCTCTCTTAAGGCGTTGGTTTGGGAAGGGGAGAGCAATATCGACTTCGAATTCGAAATCGTCAGGTAGATCTCCATTTTCTGGTAAGGCTAAAAGCTGACGACGGGCAATAAAGGAGGCTTCGGCGTCAGAGAGAGAGAAAGAGAGAGAGGAAAAAGAGAAGAAAAGAAGAAGAAAGACAGAGAGGACAGAGAATAAGCAGCCCGAGGCCTGCATTTTTTTAGGGTGGACCTCCCTAAGAGGCCTGAGGCTGCTTTTTACAAAGGAGTCATGAAGGGGAGGAGGGGAAGGGGTTGTTATAGAGAATGGGGAATGAATGGATGGTTAGGGTTTTCAGAGGCTGCTACAATCTCTCTCTCTCTATCATTCTTTTCCATTTTTCTGTTTTGACAACTTGTTTTTAGGCTTTTTTGGGTTTGGAAGGAACGTGTTTAATTTTCCGGGAAGGGTGGAAATATCAATTTCTAAACACCACAAGATGTGGAGGAGAAGAGCTGGCTTTTTCTTCCTTTTCTAGTTTTAGCAAAGGAGACTCTATTTTTAAAGAGAGAGGTTGCATGGATTCCGGTGGAGATTATGTCTAAATTTGGGGATGAGAACAATTGGGCGTTTGGACCAAAATACCCTCGCTCTTAGATGATTAATTTGGGTACTCTTTGTAACGCAAGAAAAACATTTCTACTGGAAAATTTTGTTAAGGAAAATCTTTTTCTTTCTACAATTTACAGGGAAATGTTATGATTAAGACTAATTTAGCGGGAAATTATCATAAATTGAATAGGACTGGTTAAAGTCATCTTTTATTGTGTAAAACAGTTGGAATTTTTAGAATGTTTTTTCTTTCCAAACTTTTCCAAGAAAATTCCTGCAAACCAAACAGGGCCCAGAGAATAGCTAGGCAAAAGTCACTCTGGGACCAATGGTAATAGGTAATGTGTGGGTCCCATGTGGGGGATGTCTATGTAAAATCGAGACCATTGATCTTGTAGCACGTCCTGAGACGACGCACTTAGTTTTCGTCCCATCCCAAATGGACTACAAAAGAAACTATAGCTTTTCTAGGCGGAACCCTAAATTAGGCTTGATGGATTAATGGCCTGGGATCATCCGATCAAGGTGTTCTCAATGGCACTGGAATTTTGTTGCCTTTTGAATCAACGGATTCCATCATGTATGTAGGGTACACGCAAGGCCCAAGTAGTTTCTTTCAGAAAGGGACCCAACACCACATTTTCAGCATTTTCATTAAAAATATTACTTACCTCTCTAATCTGATAAAGATAAAATTAATAGAATATCAATAGACCCTTTACAGGGGTGTTTGTATTGACCAATAAGGAATTAAAATTGGCATCAGATTCCAATTCTGCCAGATTCTAACTTTTGGTTTGTACAAATGAAGGAAATAGAGGGGAGGAATTGAACCCGGGATAAAATAGATAGGGAAATTAATGGCATCATCTATTTTTCACGGCAGAAGTCGTATTCTAATTTCTGCATCATTGGAATGGAGATGTCCATTCCGATATGATCTCTGATTCCGACGATCCGAATGAACCTATGGCATTTTTTGGATTGCCGGAATCAGGCACTGGAAACGGGATCTGATTCCAATTCTGTCCGATTTTGGCATTTGGTTCAAAAAAAGAACAGAATCAAGGGGGTAAAATTGCCACCAGTTCGGAATCAAAGGGGGGAAATACTGAAATCTGCTTTCCACCGCAAGAGGTGGTAATCTGATTCTGCCCCAATTGAGATGAAACTTTTATTAGAATTGTTTTGCATTTAGTTTGATGGACATATGGAATGGGAATCCAAATATGATGTCGATTCTGATTCCCGGTTCCGGCAATCCAAACACAGCCTATGTGATATGGAGCTTAATACACTTTCCTTTGTTTAAGAAAGCATTGTTTCCTTCATTAGTGTTTAGTAAAAGTGAATCTATTTGGATATTTGGATGTAAAGAAAATTTATCATGAAAATTAATTTCCATGAAAAAATGAGTTTTCCAGTTTGGTAAATTACTGTTTCCTGAACTAGAAAATAAACCATTGGCAAGTAATGCGACTCTTCAAAGCAGCTTTAATGCTCCTGAGCAGATTCAGGAAGAAGATTCACAATGTGAAGAGTCATATATATGAGAAAGAAGAGTCAGAAGGAATGGATACTGATCCAATATCAAAAACTGAAGAACAAAGGGGGCTAACAACAAGACATTCTGAAGGTGAGGAATCAGAGGAAGAAAAAAATCACTCGTTGGAATCCTCCGCGGACAATGAAGATGATACAACACACACAGAAAGTCCCAAAAGAAGTAGAAAAAAGAAAGTATTATGGGCAGATGAGCATCATGTAGTCTATCTGATCCTGGTTGAGCAAGAGGACGGTGAAGAGAAGAGTCCAGATCTGGAGGAATCAAATGAATCATAGTAGGAAGTTCCCAAGAAAAATTGCCTAAGATGCTCAGAAAGAGCCCAACATACTCCTATCAAATTAGCTGATAATGTAACTCACGAGCATTGACCATTTTAATCTCTTAGGCGTAGTATTCGTTGATCCTGAATTTTTGAACTGCCTCTCCCATATGTTTCGAGATGGCTTATTGTGCCCATTAATGCATCATCTTTCTGTATATGAAATAAACCAGTAGGGGTCCCCGCCAAACCCCAATTTACCCTTAAAAAAAGGGCAGTGATATCCCCCCCCCCCCCCCCCCTTTAACAGATATTGTTAGGTCGGGCTGTAACTTGGGTCGGGTAACCCGACCCGAAAATAGCTTGGGCTGAGTTCATGTTTCTCAGGTTTCAGGTCGAGCCTAGTCTGCGATCCAAAAGCCCGCATGAATCTTGGGTCGAGCCGGGTTTGAAGGGGCCCGAGCCGAGCCGACCCTAGTTACTTAAGTTATAGTATGTATTTTTTTTTTTTCTAAAACTTTGTTACTTTAAAAGTGAAAACTTAAAAGTAAAACTCACTCACGCACGCAATCACAGGGACTCTTTCCATCTTCTGTTTGTTTCCCCCCTTTAGTTCTAGGGTTTCAAGATTCAACTAAATAGTTAATGCACTAAATAGTTTGTCTCATATGAGTATAATCATTTTCATTTGCTAATGCATCAATTTATTCCCTTGTGACTAGTTATTAGTTAATGCACTAAACAATTTGCCATGCTTGAGTTTTTTTACTTCTATGAGTTGAGTTGCCTTGCCAAACAAGAGTTTTCCTTAAATAATTGCGTCAACGTAAAAAAAACCCGACCTGAGATTTATCATGGGTAGGGCCGGGTTTGGGAATCATGGGTTTTCTGGAAAAAAAACCCGACCCGAGACCGGGTAGGGTTAGGTTCTTCAAAGCCCAACCCGCACGACCCGAGTTGCAGCCCTACCGTTAGGATATATGAAGGGGAGAGGTGCAACCGTTAACTCCAAATGCTTTAAAAGTTAAAATATCCATGGGGGAGGGGGATATCATTGCCCTAAAAAATTTATTGTTTCAAAGGGTTGTTTACCTTATGAGATAAAAACCAATGTTATTTTCAAAGAGATTGACTTTATATTAGGTCAGCGCACAAGCCTTCTGAAAATATAATTGATTAGGATAAATAAATATACTTGTAAGAACGAAAATTTTCAGCCTCCAAAGTCAAAAGAAATAAGATGCAGGGGGTTGCACGATAATAAAATGCACCGTCGTGCAAGCTTGTCAAAATAATTTTATAGGATGCAGGCACGATTTCTTACTAAGAATGGGACTTGGTAGGCAATTTGGCTGAGGGACATTTTGAGGATGACTTTTGCACAAGAAAACAGCCACCTCAAATGAATAAATGAATAAAACAAAATCTGCCAAAAAGTGAGCATCTGTGGATGTTCTATCATGCAAAAGTCAATCGCGAAATGGTTTTCCACGAAATTGCCTATCACATCCCTAAAAAATTAGTAGTAGATTAAGCTAATAAAATACCCATTTACTTGAGATGATAATTGAAACTTGGATTAATCACTTCTTTCGTCAAATGCACCAGACCGAGATGGTCCGATGCCCATCACCACCACACGATGAACCCATCGTCCAATGATCTGAACTGTCCATCTATCAAGCTACAGCTCGAATATTGAATCGATAACAATCCCCATGGTCCAAAATTATCGGATAAGTAATCAGTACATTGATTGGATAATTAGCAAGGTTTAAAATTTCAGTTTCGGTACCAGTTTCGGTACTTGAAATTTCGACCGAAATTTCAAAATTTCGGTCAAAATTTGGTACAAAACATGAAACGAATATTTTATTTAATATTAAATTTCGGCCAAAATTAATGTAAAATATTAAATTAATATTAGAAAAACAGTATTTTTAGGTCAAATTTCGGAAAAATCCGAAATTTTGGACCGAAATCCACAGAAACCGAAACGTTCCGAAACCGAAATCCTCGAAACGTACAAAATTTTGGTCGAAACTTTAATAGAATAATAATATTTTATTCCTTTATAGAATTTCAATTGAAATTACCGAAAATTTTTGGTAATTTCAGTCGAAATTTCAGGAGAAAAATCCTTAATGATAAGGTCTACCAAATTTCGACCGAAATTTCAGGGTTTCGGCTGAAATGTCAGTTTCGATGAATCCCGAAATTACAGCCAAAACTGAAATTTAAAACCTTGGATCTAACTCGAGCATGAAAGTAAGGTTAAGGTGGCAAACAGGTCGTGCCGTGCCGGCACGGCACGAAAATTCTCTGCCTAGCGTGGCCCGTGGTCCGTGCCGGCACGACACAATTTGGTCATGGGTAGTGCCGTGCCGGCACACCAAAGGGTGGGGGTTAGGCACAGCACGGCCCACTCGTGGCGTGCTGTGCCGTGCCGGCACGTTTCGGCACATAACTGTTTTTTTTTTTTCAAACAAGTGCATTCTCGGAATTCCGAGAATATGTTTTTTTCTACTGGAATTTTTCTCGGAATTCCGAGAATGCACTTGTTGGAAAAAATTGAAAAAATTTGCAAGTCATTTACGAAAAATTTGCACGTCAAATTGTAAGTAATTTAAAAACAAAGATCAATGGTGCCCGGCACCTTAAAATTTTGTTAATATAGAAAATTATTAGAGGAGGACATAGAACCTTGCCTCTAACCCACCAACATACAAGAAAAAAAGAAAAAAATGAAGTACAAATACATTGTGAAGTACAAGTAGAAATTAACGACTTAAAAATTCGAATCTTCATATTTCTTCAGGTGAGTCGGTTGAGTCATCTTCTCTTCTGTCTTGTGCTCTATCATCTGCATCCAACCAATCCTTGAGGCACACGCATACCTCTACTGTTTTTAATTACATTCTGCTCAGTGTGTCATCTAAGACCCTGTTACCTGCACAAAAAGCAGACTCCGATGCTACTGTGGACACCGGGGGCTTAGTAGATCACGTGCCATGACAGATAGTACTGGATAACTTTTTTCATATTATATCCACTATGTCAAAACATCAAAACTCTCCCATTTATCAGGATTAAGACAGCTTGAATAATCATTTTCCAGATATAATGATAGCTCATCAGAAGATGTACTAGCACTATTTCTAGGTCTTTTTTGATTTATTAGTGACCAAAGTGGGTTATTTCTAGGTTGGTAATTTTGTGAAGAACTCGGTCTTCTATGTCCATGTTTTATCTCATACAATGCATACATATAATGTAATAAATTCGTAATTTCATCTATACTATGCCCAGATCCAATACCTGCGTTTTCATTGCATGCATCTAAAATGGCTTCTAAACTTTGTAACTTGATCATTGAATCTATTATTGTAGTTAAAAAATATAGAGGAGGAATTTCTTGAAAATATTTTATAAATTTATCCTCCATTCTATGTAGACTTCCATATCCCAATCTCGATCTATTGTTTTTAAAACAAATAGTAATTTTATATATTTGAGCCAAAATTAATTGTGAAGTTAGATAATAAACACGGGAAAGAAGATTAGTTGCATTTAAATATACTTCTAATAAATCTGCAATAATTTCACAATTGCTCCAATGTTCTAAAGATATAGTATGATTGCAAGGTGGAGGCATATGTTCTTAGTAAAATATTGTAATTATAGTTTTGAACTCAAATGATGCTTTTAACATATTATAAGTTGAATTCCACCTAGTTTTAATTTCTAAGGGGATTTTTATGTAGTTTTTTCCAAAAATTTTACATAGAGCTTTAAATTCTTGTCTTCTATGCACTGAAAACTGAATAAATTGAAGATAATTCTTAATAATCTCTATCTGTGGTGCAATTTCTGATAAACCATCTTGTACAGTTAAATTTAAAATATGGCATGCACATCTAATATGAAATAGTTGTCCATCTAAAATAGGTTTCAATTGAGATTTTAATAACCCTATTGATGCAGTATTATTACTAGCATTATCAAAGCTAATAGAAAAAAATTTATTTTGAATTTTAAAATCGTGAACAGTAGATAATATAGATTTTAATAAGGAATGACCATTATGCGGGAATTCTAATTGAGTAAAACTAAGTATTATTTTTTCTAACATCCAGTTCGAATTAATATAATGTCTAGTTACACAAATATAGCCTTCATTTTGTTTACTAGTCCAAATATCAGAAGTAAGTGCAATTTTTCCATTAAAATTTTCAAAACTTGAAATCAATTGTTCTTTGCTTTCAATAAATAATTTAAATGAATCCGATTTTGTAGTATTTATAGTCACTTTTTTAAAAGCAGGATTTAGAGCTTTTTGAATATATTTTTCAAATCTTTTACTTTCGGCCATAATAAATGGTTGCTCATCTTGTATGATGGATGATGCTAGTTCTCTCATATTCTTATCTTAAGAATAAGAAAAAGTTCCTAATGAACTGAAAGTGAGGCTTAATTGGGTTTGTTTAGGGTTTAATGACCCATGCTTTCCACTACAAACAGCGGAATGCCTTACCAACTGCCCTGTTCCACCTTTACTCTTACAACTAAAATCTTTTTTACATAATTTACAAATAGCCTTATCTTCTAAAACTCCCTTAGAATCCTTCTTTTCTTCAATGGTAAAGAACTTCTATACTTGTGAAATCCTACCTCTAGACGTTTTAGTACTTGGAGCTTGACTCCCACTAGTAGTACATTGTCCTTCGGTAGGTTTTGGAGCAATTGGATAATCGGATTCTGGAGTACATGTATCATCATTCCAAGGTTCTACACAAGCCTCCAGTAATTCATCATTTCCCATGATTTCATTTGGTTGAAAGTAATGGTCACTTGAACTGACCATTTTAAAAAAATTACAAAGATGGGCTACAAGTAAATTTTAAAAAATAAATTCTAAATACATCAACTTTGCTTGAATCGCTCACGGAGTTGTTAAGCGCCTTCTTGAATATTAATTACCATAAGTTGCTAACCACCTCCTTAATCTCTTCTTCTTAATCGCTAATCGAAGTGAGTAATGGAGAGAAGGATTAGAGAGAGTAATAAGAGAGAAGGATTAGAGAATTGGATATAATAAGATAATTTGATGTAATTAGAGAGAAGATTAGAGAGAGTAATATGAAAGAGAGGCAATAAGAGTGAGAGTAATAAGAGAGTAATAAGATAGTAATTGAGGGTGAGAAATGAAGGAAGGGGAGGGATATTTATAAGACTTGTAATATAATGAGTTACCAAAATACCCCCAAAATATAATTGTTGGGGGGGTTATTTAGAGGTAAACACATGTGTAATCCCTAAAGTACCTCCAAATATAATTGTTGGGGGGGTTATTTGGGTAAAAACAAGTAAAATCACTAATATACCCCCAAAATATAGTTGTCGGGGGGTTATTTTGGTAAAAACATGTGTAATCCCTAAAGTACGCCCAAATATAGTTGTTGGGGGGTTATTTTAGTAAAAACAAATTCCTAAAGTATCCCCCAAATATAGTTGTTGGGAAGGGTATTTTTGGTAAAAACATGTGTAATCCCTAAAGTACCCCCAAATATAGTTGTTGGGGGGTTACTTTAATAAAAACATGTGTAATCCCTAAAGTACCCCTAAATATAGTTGTTGGGAAGGGTATTTTTGGAACACAAGAAATTACACAATGTAATTTTCAAAATCACCCCCCTCACTAGCCGTTTTTTCTAACTTTAAGGGGTAGTTTTGAGAAAACACAAATTTTTTTTAAAAAACACAACAAAACAAAGGCAAAATTGCCAATGGGCCGTGCCATGCGGTGCCGCGGGCCGGCAAGCCTAGCTCGGCACGGCCCATGCCTTCGTACCGTGCCGGTACGGCCCACGTCACTGTAGCAATCGTGCCGTGCCGTGCCGGGCGTGCCGCGGGCCGGCACGGCCCAATTGCCATCTTGAAAGCAAGGCGACAAATAGTTCAGCGGCCAGACTCGGCTAGATTTGGACTCATACTGTATGGTTAGAGATCTCATATTAAATGGTGAATAAATTTATAATCTCTTACATCCTATCCTATGCTCAGACAAGGAACTGACATTATTCCTGTGCTGGTAATATGTAAACTCTTATTTCTAATATTTTATAAAATAATCTAGTGATATAAGATATAAGAGAGTATCTTCCTAGAAAATTTTGATAAAAGTACATTAAATTTACAATACTATATTTAGGCACAACATAAGAGAGGGTGATATATGAGCCTCATTATGATTCGGGTTTGAATTATTGGAAATAGTCACAGTATTGATCATCATTATAGCGGCATATCCAAGCCGCAGATAGCTTCCTTTCCGAGTCAAGCCCTTGCCATTGTCACACGCACAAGCATTAAGGCGAATTAAGTGTAACTTTGTGCTTCTTTATTGGTAGAGACTTTCATATTATGAAATTTTTTATTACTATAGTCAAGAAAATTTATGTGAAATCCATCCATGTCTTAGCCCATATTACTCGAAAGTCGAAACTACTTGAATAATAGATAAAATGCCTCCGTTAGAAACAATAAAAAAATCCATGCATACACTATGTCATAGATATCGTTCTCACAGGAATTTCTCGGCAAGGGAAAATCTCAAAATGGATTAATTTCTTTATTTTTTTTCGGATTATATCAACAACAAAAAATGATAAAAGTAAAATTATATTAAAAAATATAAATATATAATTTAAGAAAAAATATAAAATAAAAATATCGTAAAAATATCGGGCTAATAACCTGATATTATCGCCATATTTTACGATAAAATGAAAATATCAGTTAATTTTTAAAATCTAGGGATTATTTCAGGATTTTGTCGTTTCATCAAAATGTCGCAATAAAAGTGCAATATTTTGAAAATAGCAAAGATATTTGTGACATGGTGCATACGTACTCAGAAGTAAATTAAGTGTTCTCCCGGACGAAAAGAAGGCCCTGGAGGTGATAGACATAATTCCTAACACTTAATATTCTCTACTATTTATATAAAATGATGCCATCGAGAATATGAAATATAAGAGCTCCAACGGTACAACTATTCTTTGCTCCCTAAAGACTACCAAGGTGTCTATTGGTTGCCTCCACATTGTTAATGACAACCCCTATCACTAATCTCTACGTGGTTGACAACTAAACACTACTACTAACCCATCAAAAATAAATAAATAAACACTACTTACTACCATTCAATTCTACGGGGTAATCATGAGACTCCAAGGCTTGCCTCCTCCCACAGACTACTTAAGTTTTAATTCACCGCTGCTCTTCGAGGTAGAAATCCCCAAAACCCTTCTTACTCTAGGCTAGTGAAACAGGGCTATTTCCACTTTAATTAAGCTACTTTATAATGTTTGACGGAGAATCCAGCTAAGGTGGAACCTATGAGATCAATAACTTGATCAGCAATAGCGGGGATTGGGTGTGGACCGTGTAATTAATTCTGTGACAAAGCAAGACCCATAAAGCTGATTATCTTAGCTCTCTTATCTTTCAGGCTATGGGAGATTAGACACTAAAAGCATCTAAAAACAGAGACTCATTTTGAGAATTTTCAGTCAATAAAAAGGATGATGTTATGAAAACCACGCAACCAAAAAATCAGCCAAGGCAACGCAGGAATTACAGTGAAGGACAATGAATATGCCATTCTATTTCCAAACAACAAATAAAGATTAATTTGGGATTATGACAACACAATTACACAAATATATCGATGAGATATTTATATATTAGAACAAAGAACAAGAAATCTAGGGCGCTGATATTCCCCTCCCCCTCCCATTGTAGGCTATTCCTCCCCCCGCCCCCCCTTGACGGCTGGCTAACGTTAAACATTAGGATTTAACGTATATGTCACTTTCCCACCATTTGACCGGTCTTTCTCTCTCTCCACACACACAACATGAACAGTTGGTGGGCTCAACAGGAACCGTTGGTGGAATGGTGGGCCCATCTTTGAACAACGTAGGCCCCGCCTATACCACACCATAGGAAAATCCAAACCGTCCATTTGATGGGCTATAAACTTAAATAGGTAGCGTCCCAAAATATCATTTCCATAGGCTGATCCTAGCCCTCCAATCTAAATAGAAACTACATCTTATGCCACCACTATAGATTGTAGGGTTGTGATCATCCTATGGAAATGATTTTTCGGGCACAACCTATTTACATTGTGGCCCATCAAATGAATGGTTTGGATCATTCTATGGAGTTGGTCGTAAAGTAACATTAAGGCCCGTCCACAACATAGGACGATCCAAGCCGTCCATGGTTTGGATAATCCTATGGAGTTGGTCATACAGTAACATTAAGGCCCAATCGTAGGCCCCACCGATATTTTTTCAAATTGAAGCGTACCGTCCACAACATAGGATGATCCAAACCGTCCATGGTTTGGATCATCCTATGGTGTGGTTCGTACAGTAACATTAAGGCCCAATTTAGGCCTCACCCATATTTTTGAAAATGAAGTGTACCGTCCAGACCATAGGATGATCCGAGCCGTCCATTTGATGGGCCATAACGTAAATGGTTTGTGCCCCCAAAAGGGTTGGCCCATCAAATGAATGGTTTGGATCATCCTATGGTCGTACAGTAACATTAAGGCCCGTCCACAACATAGGATGATCCAAGGCGTCCATGGTTTGGATAATCCTATGGAGTTGGTCGTACACTAACATTAAGGCCCAATCGTAGGCCCCACTGATATTTTTCAAATTGAAGCGTACCATCCACAACATAGGATGATCCAAGCCGTCGATGGTTTGGATCATCCTATGGTGTGGTTCGTACCAATTTAGGCCCCACCCATATTTTTGAAAATGAAGTGTACCGTCCAGACCATTGGATGATCCGAGCCGTCCATTTGAAGGGCCACAATGTAAATAGGTTGTGCCCCAAAAATCATTTCCATAGGATGATCACAACCCTACAATCTATAGAGGTTGCATAAGATGTAGTTTCTATTTAGATCGGAGGGCTAGGATCAGCCTATGGAAATAATATTTTGGGAAGCAACCTATTTACGTTTATGGCCCATCAAATGGACGGTTTGCATTATCCTATGGTGAGGTATGGGCGGGGCCTACGTTGTTCAAAGATGGGCCCACCATTCCACCAACGGTTTCGGTTGGGCCCACCAACTGTTCCTGTTGCATGTGTGTGGAGAGAGAGAGAGAGCGGTCAAATGGTGGGAAAACGTTAGCCAGCCGTCGGGCGGGGTGCGGGGGCGTGGTGGGGGGGGGATATCAGCACCCGAAATCTATCATAAACACCTCCAGTTCTTCTAATACATATGTACATGACTACCTAACATGATCTTCTTACATATCTTCAAAAAGCAGTCCAAAGAGATCAAAATTATAAACATACTTACATTTACAATAACTCAGAGAGATTAGAGCAAAGGAAGATTTGTCAATTTCCTGCTTGAGAGTACCAAGCAGGAAATTTCCCCTTGCTTCTGAGGAGCCTAGAGTAAGGGGAGTCTGGCATTCTAGCTTGCTCTTCTTCTTCCAGCTCCTCTTGGGTTTTAGGTAATCCATCTGGTATGGGGCAAGGTCTCTCTCTTTGCTTCTCCATGCTCGAGGATTTGCGTTTTTCGAGCTCTTTGTTTGTCATCTTTCGGGCCGCCGAGACCCCATGTATATAACCATCAAGAGATTTCACTCCGTCAGTCTGCCTGACTAGATTCTCCACGTCGTCTTTCGAACACTCCCTCTGAGGATAACTCATTAAAGAACCCAAAGAGGTTAGATATGGTAGTTCTTAAAATGTTCTTTAGGGCCTTTTGGACACAAGGATTATATAATCCAGTATCGTCAAATCCTAGATTTTCTAAGCTAAAACTAGGATTGTACATTTCAAAATCCAAGTTTTATTATTTATTTTAAGATAGGTATGTTGGGAATGAACCTCTGAACTCAATGTTCAAAATCAAAGCCTTACCCAATTGAGCTAGAGGCTCAAACCGCTTGAAAAAAATCCAAATATTAGCTTATACAATCAAGGTTTTAGCTTGTAAAATCCAGAATTTTACAATCCTGGATTATAAAATCCATGTATCCAAAGGGCCCCTAAGGCACTGTTTCTTTCGACGTAAAATAGGCATAAACGCCATTTTTCCACTTAAAAATGGGTGTAAAATTTGTTTTACGCACATTTTACATTGAAAGAAACAGAGCCATGAGAATCCTAAAACAAATAGGAAGAAACAATTACCTCCAGATCTTTCAGCTCAAAGTAAGCTCTCGAACAGCCGTAGGAATCATCCCCTTTGAGGGTTGAACAATAATCCGATACAAAAGCAACAAAATGTTATCGATCAAAGAATGGGAACTGTCAGAAACCTTTCTGTAGTCATTGAAAGATGGAAAATTAACAAATGGGATTTAAATTTTCTCATTTATATGGGCGCCAAGAACTCTAATTTGGAATCCAAGTAATTCGGACGGTTCCTATGGCGGATTTCACCATGGATGCTGTGTGACCCAAAATAAGACTGATCAGGCGATTTGGCGATTCCTAACTAACAAAAGAATTGCCTTTTAATCATTCAATTCAATGTGCTATTTTATAATGATGTACCCATAAAAAGCCGAAACCATATACACATGCAACATATCATGATTAACTCACTTTCTTGCAGCATTGTCAACTCCTGGAGTAGACTGCTTTTCACCATGGCTGTGTTCTTGTCCGAGTCCGCATTTTGTCCTGGTACATCAAAATAACCTTTCACTTTCCCCAATTATGAGTGCATCCCCAATTATGAGTGCATCAGGTACCTGACAAGGCCAACTGAGTTTTTTTTTTTTTAATGGTAACAGGGCCTACTGAGTACTGGCTAGGATTTGCTTTGGCCACATTTTGGGGCTTGTATTGCCATTTTGAAACATTGGTTCGAGTGGTAACCTCGGATAGCATCCAAATTTAAAAAGAATTAGGCTCTTAAGGCTTGAAAAAGAGCAAATCCATCACTAGTGGATGTTCACAGACTAGGACAGACCAAGGCTAGTCGTCTCTGTGAGTTGTTCACAAACTCACCCCAACCAAACTTGTCAATGAAAATGACAGTCGTGTAAACAACCCTGCAAATTGTTGGGGGTTCCGCGTGAAAGTAAAGATGCCAAATCGGAAAAGTGAATGGATGTGGTAGGGCTTATAAGGATTTGGACACCCTCCCCTTAATAACTAAGGGTGAGTTCTACCCAAGTACCAAGAAGTGGTATTAGAGCAGGGGCGTGGTAACCCTAGTGTACGCTTGAGGATGGAGAAAATCCCTCGGGGACGATCTCGGTAACCCTGGAAAGATCCGGTAGTTCGCACTTTGCTTCCGCATGGAGGGGGAGATTGTTGGGGGGTCCCATGCTTCTGTGTTGAGACGGAGATTGTTGGGGGTTCCTTGGGAAAGCAAAGATCTCGGTTACCACCAAAACCGAGTCCACTCATCCGAGTTCCAAGTCTAGTGTCCAAGTTCTTAAAATCTAGTGAGGTGCACCATCTGGTCCCATCGTTTTAATCTCTCAGGGACCAAATCAGCATGCCGATTACCGATCATTACCGTTAAATTAAGAGCTCACTAATGTATCGATCAAACACTATAGACAGGCAACGGCCAACAATCAATGACCAAAGTACAATTAATTGGATTTTTAGAGGTTTGGGGCCATTAAAATCTCCAACAAGGGCTACCCAGTTACTAGAATCGTTCATCCAATTTTCGAACTATTCAACTTGGACGAGCTGACTCGGTTTGACTTGTATTATATTTCGCAAAACAGAGAGAGAGAGAGAGAGAGAGAGAGAGAGAGAGAGAGAGATATCCCAAAGGCAAAATCTATAAAAAAATACATAAAAAATTCAAGTTCGCAACAGAAAACTGAAATCGAAGCACCTCCATCAATCTCTCCAATAAAAGCAGAGGAAAAGGAAGAGAATCGTAGAAATTTCACATACATTCAATCTTTCTGTTTGGGGTTCCATGCAAAATTAAAGATCCCACATCGAAAAAGTGAGATAGAGAGATGCTGGATTGCAGCTAGAGCGAATTTTTAGGGTAGGTAGATTGTCCAAAAATTCTCGTTCGTAGTAGACCTCCGTAACGAGGGTGATTTGAGATGGCGGTAAATTCGAGTTCTGCCGGTTAAACATCGACAAGTTCGACGGAATGAGCAATTTCACCCTATGGTAGATGAGGGTGAAGGGCGTCCTAGTTCAATAAGGATTGGCCAAGGCATTGAAGGAAAAGGATGGGAAGCCGGGGAAGATGACATACGTCGTGTGGGATGACATTGAGTTGAAGGCGGTCATCATGATTCAATTATGTGTGGCAGGTAATGTTACGTTTAACATTATGGAAGAGTGATTAGTGTTCCTAAGATCTACATGTCAAAAGGCTTGGCTAACCTTGGTGCATACACAGTGATTAGTGTTCCTAAGATCTTGATGGCAAGTTAGAAACAGAGTGATAGCACGTGCATGCGTAGGGTCTCTTTCGTAGTTGGTGTGGAGACGGGTTTTCAAGTTATAAATGAATGTGAAAAGATGACAGTACCTGCTTTGGGGAGGATGTATCGAGATCCCTCTCAAAGGTTGACTGGGTGCGTGAACGAGTAGGTAGCTGTACATGTGCATTGGGCATGTTGGCCGAATCCTGAGGAGTCAGAACAAGGATGATTCGAGGGTGTGTAGCTGGTACTTCGGAAGGCTAATGCTAGTTTACAGAGATAGCGGACTGGTGGTGACATCAACAGAAAATCTTCATGTGGCTGACAAACAAGCTAAGGTATAGATAGTTGGGAAAGTTGCCTCGTTTCCCACCACGTGAGTGGGCAGTAAAATTAAAAACCAAGATCTTTTAGGTTTTAAAAAAGAGCTATGTATAAAATACACTTCTGTTGAACAAGAAAGGTGTGGGAGGTTAGTGGCGGTTGTAGAGAGAACTGAGCTTGGGTTTCTCGGTGTTGGCAGCAAAGAAGAGAGAGAGAGAGAGAGAGAGAGAGAGAGAGAGAGAGAGAGAGAGAGAGAGATCTTCTTTGGGCTTCTTCTTGTGTTTTCTCTTGGGATTCTTCTCGGGGATTCTCTTATGTACAGTCTTGGCTTAAGAAGCAAGGGTTGCGGGTTTGTGGGTTGTGTTAATCCATTGTAATCCTTATTCATTGTTTTTCTTATAGTGAAAGACCGTGTTCTCACCCCGCAGATATAGGCCTTTGTGCCAAACCACGTAAATCTCGATGTGTATCTTGTGTCTTCTGTTTATTTTACTTCTCAATTAATTTAAGTTTATTTATGCACGATTGGATTGAATTTTACCCTACGGATTTTCTCAACAAGTGGTATCAGAGCCGGGGCGTGGTAACCGCGATAGAGCCGGTACGATAACCCTGATGTACCCTTAAGGATGGGGAAAAAAAAAACCTCGTGGAAGATCTCCCTAAACCCGGTGTACCTTCACGGTGAAATTCCCTCGGAGAAGATCTCATAATTTTCACTTTGCCATGGAGGGGCGGGATTATTCAAGTTGCTTATGCGTGGAGGGGTAAATTGTTGGGAGGGGGAGATTGCTGGGGGTTTCAACCAAAACTAAGATCCGACATATCAATCCAAGTAAAATAACAACAAACACAGCTTTACCCCACCACACATACAGAGAGAGAGAGAGAGAGAGAGAGAGAGAGAGAGAAATCTAAACTAGAGCACAACAAAAATTAAAATTTAAAAGACAGAGCTTAGACACAAATAAGTTATCGAAAAAAGGAAAAATAACGAATTTCATTGATATATATCACAAAATCTACGCAAACATCCTATAATCATCAGATCAACAAGTGTAAAATAAATAAAATCCCATACCTGCGAGGTCGTTTTTCGATTTTTGGAGGAAAGAAGGCTCCTTAACGCCCCTATCGATCCTGCTTCTGCTGAAAGGTTCGAGCTTTGGAATAAAAGCAGTGCTCCTCCGAGAATTGCATACTGTAGAAAAAACAGAAGCTCTAGAACGAGAAGGATCAATAGCTTTTGAGAGAAGAGAAGATGAAGAAGGGAATGCAATTGATCTCATCATTTTTCCTCCTTTAAATTAACAGGTAAAAAGCGACATATATATAGGGGAGTTTTGAATTCATCATAACTGTTGGATATAGATTGGATGGTGATTAGAAGTGGGGCCCAGTATGTAGAAAATAAGAGACTAACCGGATAGGGATGATGGCATTTTTTATGTGATTTTATTGGATCTAGGAAAATTTTCCATGTGACGTCGGAAAAATAGGGAAATGTCCAATTGAAGTCACCGAATTTGCAAATGTCCAAGTAGTGTCCAAATGAAATTCCCGCTAAGAAAAAAGACCGAAATGCCCTTCTCAGTTTGAAAAACAAAAGGTGCGAGCTTTACTTTACATTTCTTTTTTTTACTTTCCTTTTTTATTTTCACCCCTGAAACCTTTTGTTTTCTTCCTCCTCAAAACCCTAGTAGTCGAAAAGAAAAGGGATGACATTTACATATCGTTTTGAAGCCCTCATTTTCTTCTTCCTCGAAAACCCTAGTCTCGCTGTCGTTTTCTTCTTCCTCCAAGCACTCGTTTTCATCTTCCTTCGAAATCAACACGGTCGAGAATCGTGGCGGTGGCCATCGTAAAAAATATCAGTTTGTTCTTCCTCCAAAACCCTTGCCTTCGCCGCCGCCGTGACCGTCACCGTCCGCTTCTTTCTGGCCTTGAGTTTGTCAGCGTAAATAGGTAACTGGAATTTTTATTTTCAATTTTTTTTCTCACTGGTTTTTCTCACTAGTTTTTCTTCAGTGGGTTACATTGATAATCCATCGTTTGGACTTGATACCCCCTGTTAATTTTGGATAACCCCCATTTATATTTGGAAAAGTTGTTTCTCTTGTGATCTGAAAACCTATTTTAAAATTGATAAGTTATATTTGGATTTATTAGTTTCATTTTGTTGGTGTGTTCTGAAGAAGTTGGTATGGTATAAATTGATAACCTCAGGATAGAATTGGATAACCCTTGTTTAGAAATTGATGACCTGAGCATAAATTGGATAACCTCTGTATTTTTGGATAACCTCAGTCTAGATAAGCTTAGGATAGAATAAACCTCAGTATAGAATTGGATAACCCTTGTATATAAATTGATAACCTCAGTATAAATTGGATAACCTCTGTATAGAATTGGATAACCTCTGTATATTAGGATAACCTCAGTCTAGATAAGCTCAGCATAGAATAAACCTCAGTATAGAATTGGATAACCCTTGTATATAAATTGATAACATTAGTATAAATTGGATAACCTCTGTATAGAATTTGATAACCTATATATAGATAACCTCATTATAGAATAAACCTCAATATAGAATTGGATAACCTTAGTATAACTTGGCATCCCATATGTATAACTTGGCATCTCTTATGTATAATTGGATAAGCCTTGTCTATAATAGGATAACCCCTCTGTATGATAGGATAACCCTTGTTTATACTTAATAGAAGATGATAGGCCCTCTTTGAACTTGGCATACCATATCTATAACTTGCCATCCCATATGTTTAACTTGGCATCCCTTATGTATAATTGGATAACCCTTGTCTATAATAGGATAACCCCTCTGTATGATAGGATAACCCTTGTTTAAACTTAATAGCAGATGATAAGCCATCTTTGAACTTGACATACCATATCTATAACTTGTCATCCCATATGTTTAACTTGGCATCCCTTATGTATAATTGGATAAGCCTTATCTATAATAGGATAACCCCTCTGTATGATAGGATAACCCTTGTTTATACTGAATACCAGATGATAGGCCCTCTTTGAACTTGGCATACCATATGTATAAGTAGCCATCCCATATGTATACTTGGCATCCCCTATGTATAATTGGATGACCTCTATCTATAATAGGATAACCCCTCTATATAATAAGATAACCCTTGGTTATATTGAATACCAGATGATAGGCCCTACTTAAAGTTACTAATAGGGTGTGTTATGCATGCACATGATCTTATATGAGCCTTGGACACAGTTATAACCCTAAGAGGTTTGACTTATATTGTAGAGTTGTCATTTGATTGCACTTGTCGTTAGATTATCCATTTGAATTACTTGTGAGTTTCTTGAAATTAGATCACAATACGAACATGCAAAGTAATAGATTATTTCTTTATACCTCTGGTATGGAACCAAAAAAACCCATCTTTCTTTTTCTTGTTCTTCTATTTGTCATTTCTATATGTTTGTTTAGACGTGTTGATTTCTGATGTGGGTTCTGTTTATTGATTATGTTGGCAATGAATTCAGTTCAGTTCTTTTAATCTCTAATGTGGGCTTTTTTTTTCATTTCTTTGTATCGTGAATGAATTCAGTATAGTTAGAAGGCAACATAATTTGAATGAATTCATTTATTTGTATCTTGAATTCATTCATTCATTTGTTTCTTTAATGTGGGATGTTTATAACTTTTTGATGATGTTTGTACAGACCTCGATATATTTGTTGATTTGTTATATGGCTAACGGAGAAAGAAGGGATGGGAGAAAGAAGGGAGGGAAGAAACCTGTTAGTGTACTCTATTGTAGTTTACTATTTGATGTATTAGTAGTTCTTTTATGTTCATTGATGACTTAACCTGTCATCCAGGTTAAAAACGTGCCGGCACGATGTTCACCTACATGTTTTACAGCTACTATGGGGAGGATGAGGCTGAGGGAATGGCATAAGAATTGCTCTGAAGATGACTCCCTTCAAGGATTTGATGAATTTAGAAGATGTGGTGATGCACAAGCCCCTAATCAGAGCACTGCATTCTAATTGGAATGCACATACGAAGTTCTTTATTTTAGGAAGCATCGCAGTTCACTTTGAAGTGACCGATGTTGCATTGGCGCTAGGCCTCTCACTGAGAGGACAAAGACTAAACGTAGCTAGGGTAATCCCTACTGACAAGAGGAATCTCCCTCCTCTTGTGCCGGGTTGGGTGTTTCCCAAAGCATCTGCGATGGCACTGAAGATTAAGGAGAAGATTATGAAGGTAGTGAATAGGGAGGATCAAGTATTGATCGACGCAACGGTGAAGTATGTTCTCCTTCACCTATTTGCGATGGTCCTCTTCACGCAGACCGCACATCGGGCAAACCAGATGTTCTGGCCCTACTTAGAGGACCAGCAGAAGATAGGCGACTACGCATGGGGCTATGCAGTATATGACTAGTTAGTTGAGTACCTGTCATCTGGAATATACCTCGGCGGCTGCTCTTTGGTAATTCAGGTATGATGTCATTTCAGCTTCTTTAAATCATTATATGTAGTTTATTACATGTTCGCTAGTTATATGACGATTAGGTGTATTATGCAGGTGTGGCTCTATGAGCATACCAAATTATGGGTTCCAATCCAGAAGCCCGACCACGTCTCCTGAAGTGGGACTGGAATAGTATCAATCGATCGAAAAAAGACGCATCGGTGGACATGAGGTGAGACATAACCAACATAGATTGTTCATTAATTGTTGTTTTTAAATGAGGTTAGACAATGATTAGGTTATTGAAATCATCAGGTGGTCATCTCATTAACTCTGGATGAGGAGGAATTACGGTACCTGCCCTCAAGCTACCAGGTAATGCACTTTATATTGTAATCACGGTATTTCATTGCTTATTTCTCTCCTTACTGCCCTTTTATTATTTACTCTTT
The DNA here is from genome assembly GCF_043159265.1 of Tasmannia lanceolata. Classification (NCBI taxonomy): domain Eukaryota; kingdom Viridiplantae; phylum Streptophyta; class Magnoliopsida; order Canellales; family Winteraceae; genus Tasmannia; species Tasmannia lanceolata. Next base: position 65,807,502 of record NW_027518695.1, read on the forward strand.
TTGTATGGCAGGAGGACGATGAGTCGGGTTCGAAAGAGGGGCTTCTATCGTTGACGCGTTCCCCTACGACCCCTGCATTTGCCAACCCACTTGAGAGACCAAAAAATGAAAGAGAAGATAAGCCAATTGGTGATGGTGACTTTAGCGATCCTCATGAGAGAAAGGACGAAATAGAAAAGGAGAGAGATGATCTAAGAAATGAGAGAGAGGAGTTAAGGAAGGAGAGAGAGGAGACAATGAAGGAGAGGGAGGACATAAGGAAGGCGAGGAGGAGACAATTGGTGGAAAGGGAGGAGGTAGCAAAGGAGAGGGAACAAGTAGAAAAGAGAAAAGAGGAGCTGAGAAAAGAGAGGGAGAATTTTGAAGAAGAGAAAGCTTCCTTTAGGAAGGAGACTGAAGAATTTAGGAAAGTGAATGAAGCTTTCCTAAAAGAGAGTGAGGGGGTGAATAAGTAATAGAAGAAAGAGTTGGAGCATTGGAGGAGGAGACAATTGGTGTAATGGGGAAGGAGGGTGGCAGTGTTTTGGAGGAGAAGGATGGTGATGTGTTGGAGGAGGCTCGAGTTGGTGTATTGGAGGATATAGTGGGGAAGGAGATTGAAGATGTGTTGAAAAAGGTGGCTCTCACCATTACTGACAGTCCTCTACAAGTTCCAGATGTCTTGGAAACGGTGGCTGTCACCATTAATGACAGTCCTCTAGAGGTTGACAGCACACCATTCATTATTAACATTAAGGACAGCCCTCTGAAGAGGAAGCAGGCCAAAGCTCCTTCTATGGGTAGTATTGAAAAGGAAGTGAAACGGAGGACGACCAGGGCTACGAGCAGGTTCAAACAATCACCCTTTGACGTGGAACCTCAAACCAATGAGCAGGAGACGAAGGCAGCCCTTAAGAAGGGGAAGCGAGCCCCCATGGCGAAGAAGGGAGGGTGCAGGCAAAGCGCAGCTATTCAGAACCTCATAAAGTATAATAAAAAGTACATAAATGTGAGGTTGTAGCATATAGATTTATTTCTCACGGTAATGCGATTGTATTACAATTTTAACGGCTCTATGATTATGCAGCTTGGAAGTCATTACCTGCGATGATGGCACTGAGGTAATTGCAGAGGACTTATACGGACTCTGGAGCCTTAGAGGGTACCTCGCAACCTCTGTAAGTGGCATTGCACTCCTCTCTTCAAATTTGGTTCGCATTAGCACCAATAGTAGTTTTAAATTAAATTTGAATCATTTTTTTTAACAGATAGTAGACATATCCGCGAAGGCCATTCACTCCAACTACCTTTCAACTTGTCAGAACCAAATTGCATTAGTCAGTTTGTCACTCCATCTAAGAGGGTTTCTCTACATATGCATGTTATATAATATCTTTATTTATTAATGTTCATTTCTTTCCAACTTAATATCTGGTTACACGGTTGTTCAGGAGTATCTAACGGTTGGCCGTGAGCGGATGGATATAAAAAGAAAGCTAGAGGTCTGGGCAGACGGGAAGAAGGTGTTGGCCGATGCTCTTGGGGATGAAGATCTGACCCAGTTGGATATGATCTTATTCCTGTTATGTCAAAACATGCACTGGACTCTTCTCGGGATTGACTTGGTCCTTCATCGAGTTCAATTCAGAAACGGGCGTGAAATTTGAGGAACTGGCAGCACCGACCGTAAGTAAAACACCTTTTGTATAACACCGTTTGATTGACACACTAATTTATTTGTATAACACCGTATCACACTTTAATTTTTTTTTCAGATAGACTGAATAAAGCAGTATTTCAAGGATTGTTGTATGAATATAGGTGAGTTTCCGTTTGAACAGAGGAGTGATTGCCGACAGCAAGACAATGGGTTAGTCAGAATAGAAAGTTTGTTGTAAAGTTGTTTAATTGTAAATTTAGTAAAAGTTTTCTTACTGCTTTTTCCATTATTTACTATGCAGGTTTGACTGTGGATTGTTTGTTCTACAATTCATCGACCATCTTTATTGCGGTGCCCCTTGGAAATTTGGCCCGACAGACATCCCTGAGATGCGTCAGGCTCTTTGTCAAAGATTTCTAAAGGGGGAGTTTGGAGAGTGTAAAGCTAGCAAAGATGATCGTGATACGTAAGATGTTGTAGGTTGAGTTCTTGTATACATTGTGTTTTGAGTTCCTTGTTGTAAACATTTTTTTGTGTGTAAAGGATTGAGACATTATAAACATTGATCTACGGAAGTTGAATTGATAACCTGTTATCAATTGTAAGTGAAGTGCTAAACAAGCACCATTGGGTGTTGAAATCTGATAGCTGCATATGCACAATTGGGTGCTGAAATCTGTAATTTTTAGAAAATGTGTTTTGAGTTGTACACATTTTCTTTTGTGTAAAGGATTGAGACATTGTAAACATTGATCTACAGAAGTTGAATTGAGTTTTTGTTATGGAGATTCATTGGGTGTTTTCAGTTGTACATATATAGGTTTGAGTAAACAGTGACTAAGTTGTTTGAAACCCACGTATACATGTTTGGGATGTTGCTGAACAAGCACCATTGGGTGCTGAAATCTGACAGCTGCACAAGCACAATTGGGTGCTAAAGTAGGGAATGTTACTGTTTTTTCAAATCTTAACCCTTAATACTAAGTCGGGTCCCCCATTATTACTGGATTTTTTGTAATAAAATGACGGTGCTCCGTGTAACCGAAGCTACCACGGAGCTTTAAAATGCTTTGAAACATGTCCCCCATTAGTACTATTTTTTTAAACAAACAGATGCTCCCACGGAGCTCGGTGCATTTATACGGAACTCCGTGTGGGATACTGGCTTTTAAAAAAAAAAATTAGCTCATACAGAACTCTGTGAAAATGCGAGGAGCACTGTCGGAGCTATTGTTAATTTTTTGAACAAAAAAATCTCGCACGGAGCTCCGTGATTTTCCACGGAACTCTGCACACGGAGCTCTGTCTAGTTAGATGAAGCTCTGTGCGAGATTTGTTTTTTAAGAAAAAAACAGAAGTTCACACGGAGCTCCGTGCAAATGCGAGGAGCTCCGTGGGAGCTAATGTTATTATTTTTAACAAGAGAATCTCGCACGGAGCTCCGTGATTTTCCACGGAACTCCACACACGGAGCTTTGTCTAGTTACATAGAGCTCCGTGCGGGTTTTTTTTTTTAAAAAAACAGAAGTTGACATGGAGCTCCGTATAAATTTACGGAGCTCAATGCGAGATTCTGGGTTATTTTTTTAAAAATAGAAGTTCATACGGTGCTCCGTGCGAGCTTCTAGCTCTTTTTTAAAAACCGGGCCCCAGTGATGCCCTGTAAACTGGGGCCCTTCTCTCTCCCTTCTCCAAATACCCTTTCCCCCCTCTCTCTCCCTTCTCCAAATACCCTTCTCCCTTCTCCCTTCTCTAAATACCCTTTTTCTTCCATCCAAACCCAAAATCTACTCATTATCTTCCATCCAAACCCTTTTTCTTACCCAAATCTTTCCATTTTTTTGTTTTTCCTCGCGTGCGGATGGCACGTGGTGAGCGCTCATACAGTCGTCGCAATGACAATCCTTCTCGAAAAAGGGCTACGGAATCTAACCTAGAAAACCCTTCCCTCTTCGACAGTCCATCCGCACGCAACACATGGAACAAGATTCGTAATTGGGGCATCCTAACAGGTAGGTACGTCAAACCTCTCATCAGTGAACGATTCAATCTCTATTATTGCTTTGATACCTTGGGTTGGACACCCATCCTTCAAATTAATAAACTTGTGTACCCCCGTTTAGTTAAGTTGTTCTATGACAACCTCCGCATCTCACCTTCAAATTATATAATTGAAACCCGCGTGAAGAAAACTACCATCAAGATGGACCAGTACAGTTTAGTACTCTCCTAGGCATTTCATCGGTAGGCTGCGACAACTATTTTTGGCCAGGTGATAAAATTGATACAACTAACGTTACTAGAGACACCGTTTATAGCACTATCACCAATGATTATTGCTCAGTCCAAGTAGCACTCCCCTCTTTTATTTAAAAGACTTGCCTAGTCTTTTAGATATGTGTCTCCTAGATATTAGATCCCCTCTGTCATTGCAAGGGCAATGATAGCGCTAGCTGGAGCCTACCCCTTTTTTTAAGAGACAGGCTATGTCTCAGCAGAAAATCAAACCTTTTGGAGATAAGCTCTATCTCATTAGTGAGTCGCATATTAGGAGACTGCCCGAGTCTCACAAGCAGTTGTACCCTCACTAGAAGACCAACTCGGTCTATTAGTTGCCTTTCCTTACATCATTGCAGGGGCAATGATAAGGATGCTTGGAGCCCATCTCTTTGTTTGAGAGACTTGCCCAGTCTCATTCCCCCTCTTTTATCTCATCTTCTTTTAGGAGACTAGCCTAGTCTCATTTGCACTTCCCTCTTGGGGTTGTGCATTAAGAATCAGTCCTACGATAGGAATCTATCCTTAGCTAGAAAGCCTTTTCCATTAGCATAGGAGTTTGTCCTTAGTTAGAGAGTCAGTCCTTCTTTCAGGAGTCTGTCTTATCATCATAGGGGTTAGGATTCTATCCAACCTCTCATCAAATCATGTGTTTTTCTATCCGCTCCTGCAAGGTATAGGATGCTGTCCAACCCTTGCAGAGTTGTTATTCTGTTCATTCCCCCGCAAAGCATAGGATGCTGTCCAACCTTTGCGGGATATCAGGAGTCAGTCCTCCCCTTATGATGATAGGATTCTGTCCTCTTGTGTCAAAAATAACAAAAACATCTGAAAAACCAAAAATCTCAAAAATCTTGAGTAATTAGGAGAGTAGTTAGGAATTCTGTTCCGAATTACGTTGGCTTGATCCCTTTCCAAAGGGTACGTAGTGCAGCTTGGGATCCACATCCCAAGTCTAGCCAAACCTTTAAAAATAAACATTTCAAACCTTCAAAAAAATACAAAAGTCTTCAAAACCTTTTCAAAAAGATTTTTCCCTAGAGTTAGGAGTCTGTCCTAGCTGTTTGGGGTGTTTTAGAGTTAGGAGGCTGTCATAATTTGTATTGATATGGTGTGTCCTGTCGTGTGAGTGTCCCTAGAGTTAGGAGGCCTCGAGTCGATCGGTTAAACATTTAGTCGAACTGATGGCTAGACTAGGAAGCATATAGTCAGCCCGTGATTTTCTTTAGGATGCACAGCCTAGTTACACATAGAATGTAAGGCTCACCTGCATTAGCTTAAGGCTAATCAACTTGCATTAGTTAGGGCATCTAGAGTCTTAAAAATTACAATTCACATGAACTTAAGCAATTGTACAAAAAGCTTTAAAAATCAGTCGAGTCTAGTGGATCGAGTCTAGGATAGCGGTTCTAGATGGTTAGGCATCGTAGTTAGAATAGGTCATCGAACTACGTTGACTCTGATTCTTCCCGAGGCCGGGATACGTAGAGCAGCTGAGATGGATGGCCATCTTGGTCCCAGTCAAGTCCTGCATTAGAGTTTTAGGATTCGTCTTGTCCAGTCGTGTATAGAGTTGATTTGTGTTGTATGTTTTGCTGTGTTTTCTTACTTTCATGTACAGATCCTATACCTTTAGCTGTAGCATGCATGTGTTTGCACACCAGAACTTAGACACCAATTAGGTACGACACTCATAACCTAGTTATTTTTATGTGGCACTACTTTCATCTATTTTGTGTGTGTTTATTATTCCTCCGAGACATGCATGATTAGATAGACGTCTTCTCAGAGATATGTGTTCCCATTTCACATGACTTTCGCTCAAAACTTTTCAAAATCAATAATAAATGGCATAAGAGACCAGGTGTTAGCACTTGGGCGGACGAGGTGCTCTTCGGACCTTCCAAATTCGTAACCAGGCACGAACCTTATTTTATATCTCTGGTTATCCGTTGCAACAGAGCATAGTATGGGATCCTTGGCCCACTTCCTTGGATGTCGACTCTTCTTTGTTTAAGGTACGCCTCGAATCTGGGCTAGTCCCCGAATCGAGAGGTATCTCACCTTTTATCGCCACTCATGCTGTGAGAGGCATATTCTTTCAAGAGTTCCTTGGTAGAGCTCTCCATTCACGTGGATGATCCTGAGACTTCGTGTGGGGCCCGTCCCCCCCTCTCTCGGATCGGGGTCCACACCTGCCCAAACCCCTGACGGATTGTTTCTGTTGAAACAGAAACATATCCGCGGTCGCTCGGCTTGACCAGGTCGACCGGCCCGCTATTTTTCCGCAAGTGCTGGAATTCCAGCAAGCTTGACGCGGTCGCCCGGGATGCCGTGGTATACCGGCCCCTGTATAAAATTCCATTTTTACTTTAAAGTTCAGGGGCTTTTGGGCCATGGTCTTTAGGCTTAAGTCCAAGGTTTTCAAACACATTTTTGGGTGTGTTAATGATTTTCAAAGATATAGAATGTTAAGTATAAAAATCATTTGAAAACCTTTTGAAAGTGCATTTAAACCTAAAATCAAGAGGACTCCAAATACAATCTAAAAAATGTAAATCTTGAGTCTTCTTGGAATGTATAGGCTCCTTTGCACTTTCTTGGACTTCTTTAGCTTGTGAGTGAACTTCTTCAACTGATTTGGCTCTTGTGACTTCTCCTCCAATCTTCAATGCAAGTTGAAAGGTACATGAGGTGTCACCATTGCATGTTCAACTCCAAGCTCCTTCTTGACACTTGTTGGGAACTTGTGGAATTTTCATGATGAGCTTCTTGATTTGAACATCTTCAAATGAGGATGTCTTCACTGTAGGTGCAAGCTCTTGGTTCCTTTGCTCCTTGATCCACAAGCCATGTGTTGTGAAGAGTTGTGTAATGGCGATTATGACATAAAATTCTTGTATACAACACAACACCTCAAAGCAACACATTAGTCCATAAATGCTAATCAATTTGGTTTGCTAGCATTAAAATAAGAAGGTAAGGTGAATGATTAGGCGATGAGAACCCTTGGGCTTACGAAGCTAATCAAGATCTTTTCATTTTTATTTTCTAAGAGAGAGTTTGAGAGAGATTTAGAAAACCCAAAATTCGAAACCGTAGTCGCTTGTCCTTTCTTCTCCGGCGATCTTGGATTCTCCGGCCAAATTTCCTGCCAGATCTTCTCTCTCCTGCCGAGCTTCTTCTGCCAATTCTACATTTCTTTTTCCTTCTAGCTTTTCCTCTCTTTTTTTCTCTCCTTTGTTACTTCAAAAACCCTAGATCTGTTCTTTTTACAATGAAACCCTAACTTTGTGATTCTCTTTGACTGAAAATCTAAGCTTAAATCAAAGAGCCTTAGATCATTATTTCCTTGAAACGAAACCTTGGGTTTAGGTTTTTTTAAAAACTCTATTCCTGCAAAGTTCATAAAACCAGATCTGAAATCAAAGGTTTGAATCAAAGTTTTCCCGGCTCAAGACAAGATCATTCTCTTTCTTCTCCGATCATTTTCTCCGGTGGCCCTACCGGAGCTCCGATTTGCTCAGGCTTGGGCTATAAGTCTCAGATCTGTTCTCTATCTGTTTGTGAGGAGGGATCCAAAGTTTTTAACAGAATAAAGAAAGAGATTTTTAAGATTCGCAAAGGGAGAAGATAGAATAGAGAGGATCGCTGATACAACAAGCGTAATTTCTTTCTGAAATTCTTCAACTCACCTCATTTTCTAGTTCAAGTAAGTATTTTCTCTTGAATACTCGGTTATGTTCTTGAGATAGTTAGAAGGTTAGATTTGTACATATAATAGCTTGATTTTGTTGTGAATTGTGGTGTTTGAATAGATCGAAGGTTTATTTCTCACAAATTCCATAAATATTGCTGTGATTTCCATGATGTATGATATAACTGTATATCGATGCATAGTGTTCTTTGATTTTTTTTGTTATGCATGCTAAAGTATGTTGGTTATTTCACACAGAACTTTGTATTACAACTTTGTATTACACTATGAAATAGGTGCTTTGTTATCTACAGATGTGAATTTTAGCTTAAATGTTTGCTAGAGAAGTGGATTGACACAACATTTTATTTTATTTTATTTTGACTCATTTTTCATCACAGATTTTAGAGTTATAGTATGAAACTGACATTCTAGTGTTTGTTGATATAAGTTTATGTTTATCTCTACTGATCTTCAAAACACTATAGCAGGTTCATTTTTAGTCTCAGTCATTTATTTCAGAACTAACTATAGGAATTCCTTTCTTGATTCAATTATTATGGTCATTTGTATGCTCAGGTTATAATCCATTGTATGCCTGCGAGATTTGTTCTGTGCATGTTGAAATGCATATGAAAGATATGTGACCTTTGAATTTTCGGAATGCTTGTAGCATAGTGGCTGGAAGGTTTATGTTCTTATAAGTTAATCAATGAGTATTTGGATAATTGTCGCAATTTGTTATTTGGATAAGTGTTTAGATAAATGATCATTTGATGTCAAGATCAACTGTCAGGGTGATGATCTCAAATGGCATTAGGCATGCTATTTGTTAAAAGTCCTCAAAGGAAAGAATAGATGGTTACTATGTTTGTAGATTCTAATCTTATCATTATATGATTTTTTTTAGGTTGGACCACAGTACGGTAATGAATGTTGATGTTTCCTTCCTGATCATAGTTACCAGAGTGTAATTTTTGCACAAGGATTCTATTCATTTATCCTTTAGTCATTTGATATTGTTGTAGAAAAGGTAGAATAACCAAAATTCTTAGCTGTTGTTAATTTGGAAGCATTTGTTTTGAGGGTAGATATTAGTATCCGTATGTATTTTCTACCCCAAATAGGGCAGTAACATGGTGTATGTGTGAGTGTATGTGTGAGTGTATGCGTGTGTATGTGTGAGTGTAGGCGTGTATGCGTGTGTGTATGTATATCTGTATATGTCTGTGTATGTGTGTGAGGGTGCATCTATGTATGTGTTTATGTGTGTGTAGCTGTGAGTGTGTGTGCATCTATGTGTGTATGTGAGTGAGAGTGTATATGTGTAGCTATGAGTGTATGTGCATCTATACTAGGGTGTATTGCTTGAAGCAACCTCTTGCTTGACCTAACGATCTTGAAGCAATACACCCTAGGTATCTAGTTTGGAATACCTAGACTACTGCCTCCAGCCCCTATATATAGATACACTAGTGTTATTGAGTGGTTAATGGACTCTAGCCCATGTAGGCCCACTACACCTGTCCATTCTCTTATTGGGCTTATATTAGAACATATCAGGGTTATACTATATACCCAACAGAGGTGACTGTCGTTTTTTCTTTGAGCCGAAGTAGTCCTCCAAAGTCACACACCAATTGAGAGAGAGAAAGACAGAGGTAGCCGAACCCTTTTGTCCTCCTTACAAATTGCTAATCAGACTCCTACAAATCGAATGGTGAAAGAGAGCCTTCTCTTCTCACATGGCCTACTCTCTCATTTTCTTCTCGTGGGATTTTTGCAAAAAGAGTCTCCACCTATGGCGTTATTGCAAGGAGGGTCATCTGGTTTGCAAAAAGTACTGTATAGCACACAACATAGGATAATCCAAACCGTCCATTTGATGGGCCACAACATAAATTGGTTGTGACTTGTGTCCTCAAAACCATTTCCATACAATGATCCAAACTGTCCATTTGATGGGCACAACATAAATTGGTTGTACTATGCCCCCGAAAACCATTTCCATACGATGATCCAAAGTGTCCATTTGATGGGCCAACACTTAAATTGGCTAATCCCCACAAAACCATTTCCACAGGATGATCCAATCCGTCCATTTGATGGGCCACAACGTTAATTGGTTATGCCCTCAAAAACATTTCCATACGATGATCCAAACTGTCCATTTGATGGGCCACAATGTAAATTGGTGGTGCTCCCAAAATCATTTCCATAGGATGATCCCAACCCTCCGATCTATAGAGGTTTCCATAATATGAAGTTCCTCTATATATCAAAGGGATAATCAATATACGTTACGTTCTATAATATGCAGTTCCTTATTACTTTTTTATAGGTACTGGACTATAGGCGCTTATACCATATAAAAACCCATACCCAATACACGATCCATGGAGTAGGGGTGCAACTCAGACGGGCTCAACCCGAACCTGACTGGTTCAACCCGGAAAATAGTCAGGTTGGGTTGAGTTCGGGTAGGGGTTCTGGTTCGGGTTGAGTTTTCTCAACACGGGTTGAGGACTTGGGCAACCCTACCCCGAGTGAACCCGACATTTTTAATATTTTTTTATTTTCTAAGCTTAAAATCTCAGATTGGGTCGGGTCGGATTGAACCTCGTCGGGTTAGAACTCGGTTCGGGTCGGGTTCGGTTTGAGCAAATGGTTGCTCGGGTCGAGTTCGGGTTGGCCTCAACCCCAACCTGACCCGAGATGCACCCCTACTGGGGAGGGAGGTTGAAAAACGCAAACAAAGAGGGAAAGGGAAAGAGCTTTAACGTTTGATCTTTGCATTTGAAACCAAGATTCTAAGATCGCCCAATCAAGATGGGACCACTAATAATGTATCTTTTGCTAATGCCTTGTTTAGGTGTCATGCTTACGTGGTTTTAAATTTCGTCCCCTGGAAACGAAATTTCAGCTAAATCCTGAAATTTTAGTCAAAATTCTGTACCAGGTCCCGAAATTTTAGTCAAAATTCTGTACCAGGTCCCGAAATGTCAGTTTTTGGGCCGACTTTAGGCCGAAGTTACTGAAATTCCGTGCCGTGCCCAGCCCGCAGGCCTCATTTGGTCGGGCAGTGCCAGCCCGGCACGGCATGTTTGCCACCTTGAGCTGAAGTTATCCTTTTAGGCAATTTTCCACAAGAAAAAAAAAAGTAACAATAAATTGGGCCTATTTTCAGGGGTGTAAAGATTGATTTCCCTTTGATTAATAGTAGCTAATGCCGGCAAAGAAGGTTAAAGCTAGCTTGAAAAATTACGTTAAAAAAGAACTTCTAATGCTTCCTTAACGAGTGCCCCTGGACAATCGTTAACCAAACCCAAAAAAATAGGGAGATGTTATCAGCACTACCATATTTTGATGAGGGCACTCCTCACATTATTAAAAGTACGGCATGGACCGCACCATAGGATAATCCAAACCGTCCATTAGATGGGCCACAGCCTAAATAGGGTGTGACCTAAAAATCATTTCCATAGGTTGATTCTAACCCTCCGATCTGAATGTTAGAGGGTTGATCCTAACCCTCTATAGATTAGAGGGTTAAGATCAACCTATGGAAATGATTTTTTGTGGCACAACCTATTTAGGCTGTGGCCCATCTAATGGACGGTTTGGATCACCCTATGGTGCGGGCCATCCCATATTTTTAATGAAGTGAGGAGTGCCCTCATCAAAATACAGTAATGCCGATGACATTTCTCAAAAAATAAAGTAACAATAAACTCTATTTCCAACGGTATAAAGATTAATTTCCCTAATTAATAGTAGTTAATGCCAGCAAGGAAGGTTAAAGCTAGCGTGAAAAATTACCTCAAACAAGAGCTGTTAATGCTTCCTTAACGACTGCTTAACAAAACCCTTATTTAATTGCCCCACCTCTTCCCTCCCTCATAATTACTTCATCTATAAATCACCCCACTTTCTTTAACAAATAGTCTAACAAGAGAAACAATGTGCAAACTCCACTCCCATTGACTTTCACAAACCTTAGTCTCTTTTTTGCTTCTGCATTCTTATATTGCCCACAACAGTAGGCAAATTCATCTCTCTCTCTCTCTCTCTCTCTCTCTCTCTCTTCATGGCTCCAACTCACACAATGCAAGTGCTGGAGCAGATTCGAGTCTCTCCCCCACCTGGCTCCGTCAAAGACAACTCCATCCTCCTCACCTTTTTCGACGTGTTTATGGCACAAATACACCCAGTCCAACTCCTCTTCTTTTATCAATATCCCCACTCCACAACCCACTTCCTACACACCCACTTTCCTAACCTTAAACACTCCCTCTCACTCTCTCTCCAACTCTTCTATCCTCTTGCTGGACACCTGACTCGCTCCCCTGAAACAGGCGACCATGTGATCCGTTACATCAATGGTGACTCGGTCGCATTAACCATTGCCGAGTCTGATGCCGATTTTGAACGACTCACCACAAACCTCGCTCGACCAGTAAAAGAATTCCATCATCTAGTCCCTCCTCTATCCACGTCGGACACGGAAAAAATGCCCATACTAGCCGTACAAGTCACCCTATTCTCCAACTCCGGCATCTGTATTGGAATCTCGATACACCATGGGGCCACCGATGGGCGCAGCTTGACCCATTTTATGAAATCGTGGGCGTCCATTTGTAGGGCTGAAGGAGACCTCTCGGTTATTACCTCGCCCCCATTCGTCGATAGGACCATGGTTGCGAGTCTTGATCAGATCAAGAGAAAGTTCTTCATAGAGATGGAAAAAGTGAATGTCAACAATAGTGACGTGGTATGTGTTTTTCACCGTTAATGTGCAAACATGACAATATTATAGGCACGTTTGGCTACCGTGGATTCTTTTTTTCATGATAAAATATTCTCTGCCTGGGGTGAGGGAGGGGTAAGGAGGGTGAAGTTGCCGGACTTTTTCCTGATTTTTAACCACTTCTTTCACTCATTTCAATCGTGCCCTCTCAAATCTCTCTCCTTCTGACACCGTCCTAATCCTCTCTTAAAACTTGGTGACACTAATTTATCATGAAAAAAATCCCGGTTGCCTGACATGGCCTATGTGTTTTCTCAAAGTTAATCGCCGAAGATCTGATTGTAAGCGTTCCTCGTGGTATAACCCTGACAGGTGAAGAAAACTAAGGATGCAGACATGGTTAAAGACACGTTCGTGCTGGGTCGAGCGGACCTCGAGAGACATAAAGCCACGTTCGTGCTGGGTCGAGCAGACCTCGAGAGATTGAGGCAGTGGGTCTTGGCCAGAGTAGATCCAAGTTGGAAGCCGTCCCATTACTCGTCGTTCGTTATAACGTGCGCATATGTGTGGATTTGCCTAGTCAAAGTTCGAAAGATTGACGGGGACAAAAGAGTAAATATCACTTTTCCTATGGATTGTAGGGCTTGCCTGGACCCACCACTGCCTAGTACATATTTTGGGAACTGTATCGCCACGTGTTTTGCCGAGGAGAAGGCGAGCGATTTGGGTGGAGAGAACGCGTTAGTGTTGGCGTCAGAAGCGATCAGGAGAGCGATTCGTGGGATGGAGGATGGAGTTTTGAAAGGTGCCGAGCTTTGGAATCAGAAATTTTTGTCTTTTTTAGGAGAGTTGGTCCTAATAGTGGGCAGCTCGCCAAGATTTCGTATGTATGATATTGATTTTGGATGGGGTAGGGTGAAGAAGGTGGAAATAATATCGATTGCGGGAAGCGATTTGCTATCACTTGCGGAGAGCCGAGACGAAGAAGGTGGGGTTGAGGTTGGGCTGGCTCTACATGAACACGAAATACTTCATTTTTCTTCTCTCTTTGAGGAAGGTCTTAAGATGGGAAAATTATTAGAAAAATACAAAGTTTATGCTAAATTGTGAATAAAGGGTAGACATTTCAATTTTATAAAAAAGGGCTGTCAGTTGAGAGAATATGGCTTTTAGGACAAATATACCTCCCTTGCTTTTTTCCCACAATCTTTTTAAGCTCTAATCCATTTTCACCTACCCACTTCACATTTTTCTTTTTCTTCTCCAACCCATCCAATGTGAAAAACAACCATTGCAGCCATTTCCATCCTTTGCAAGCTCCAATCCCATTGTATTTTGGGAAAAAAAAAAACACCATTACTTTTCACAAATTTGAACTTAGGTGATAAACATAGCTCCAAGTAGGTCCTTGCTCCTCTACTTGAATAGGGTTTACATCTCTTTTTCATGTTATTTGTGCTTTGGTTTATTTTCATAGTCTCTACCAGCCTCTTTGTTTGGTTATTACCATGTTTATCTGGACCTGTGTGTGTGTGTATAGAGAGAAGCTTGAATGGTATGTATACTTGGACTTTAGGAACCATTACTTAGGTCTTAGAACCACTAATTTAGTGCTTCCGGGAGGTTAAATAGTGGTTCCAATACAGTAAATTATGGTTCAAAAGTGGTTAGTACATTATAATACTACTTTATTGGTTGTCAAAGTGATCATGATTGTATCATTGGTCCTTTAAACATCTTAGAACCATTACGTAGGCCTCAGAATCGCAATTTAGTGCTTCCGAGAGGTTACATAATCGTTCCAAGAGTGTAAATTATGGTTCCAAGAGTTCAAGTAATGGTTGGTACATTGTAATAGTATTTTAGTGGTTGTAAAAGTGATCATAATTGTATCATTAGTGTTTTAAACATATTGTAACCATTATGTAGGCCTCGGAACCACAATTTAGTGGTTCCAAGAGGTTACATAGTGGTTCCAACACTGTAAATTATGGTTCCAAAGTAGTTGGTACATTGTAATATTACTTTATTGGTTGTCAAAGTGGTGATAACTGTATCATTGATGTTTTAAACATATTGGAACCATTCCATAGGCATCGGAACCACAAATTAGTGGTTCTAAGAGGTTATATAGTGGTTCCAAGAGTATAAATAATGGTTCAAAGAGTCCAAGTAGTCGTTGGTACATTATAATAGTATTTTAGTGATCGTAAAAGTGATCATGACTGTATCATTGGTGTTTTAAACATATTGGAACCATTATGTAGGCCTCAGAACCACAATTTAGTGGTTTTGAGAGGTTACATAGTGGTTCCAAGAGTGTAAATTATAGTTCCAAGAGTCCAAGTAGTAGTTGGTACATTATAATAGTATTTTAGTGGTTGTAAAAGTGATCCTGATTGTGTCATTGGTGTTTTAAACATAATGAAACCATTATGTAGGCCTCGGAACCACAATTTAGTGGTTTCAAGAGGTTACATAGTGGTTCCAAGACTGTAAATTATAGTTCCAAAGTGGTTGGTACATTGTAATATTATTTTATTGGTTGTCAAAGTGGTGATGACTGTATCATTGGTGTTTTAAACATATTGGAACCATTACGTATGCCTCAAAACCACAATTTAGTGGTTCCGAGAGGTTACATAGTGGTTCAAAGAATGTAAATTATGGTTCCAAGAGTCCAAGTAGTGGTTGGTACATTATAATAGTATTTTAGTGGTTGTAAAAGTGATCATGTCTGTATCATTGGTATTTTAAACAAATTGAAACCATTATGTAGGCCTCGGAACCACAATTTAGTGGTTCCGAGAACTTACATACTGGTTCCAAGAGTGTAAATTATGGTTCCAAGAGTCCAAGTAGTGGTTGGTAATTGTAATAGTATTTTAGTGGTTGTAGAAGTGATTATGATTGTAACATTGGTGTTTTAAACATATTGGAACCATGATGTAGGCCTCTGAACCATAATTTAGTGGTTCCGAGAGGTTACATAATGGTTCCAAGACTGTAAATTATTGTTCCAAAGTGGTTGTTACATTTTAATACTATTTTATTGGTTGTCAGAGTGGTCATCACTGTATCATTGGCATTGTAAACATCTTGGAACCATTACGTAGGCATCAGAACTACAATTTATTGGTTCCGAGGGGTTAAATAGTGGTTCGAAGGGTGTAAATTATAATTCCAAGAGTGTAAGTAGTGTTTGGTACATTGTAATAGTATTGTGGTGGTCATAAAAGGGATCATGAGTGTATCATTGGTGTTTTAAACATCTTGAAACGATTACGTAGGCCTCGAAAAACCACAATTTATTAGTTTCGGAAGGCTAAATAATGGTTCTAAGACTGTATATTATGGTTCCAAGAGTCCAACTAGTGGTTAGTATATTTTAATAGTATTGTGTTGGTTGTAAAAGTGAACACTAGTATATCATTGTTGTTGTAAACATCTTGGAACCATTACGTAGTCTTCGAAACCACTAGATAGTGGTTCTGAGGGGTTAAATAATGGTTCCAATAGTGTAAATTATGGTTCCAAGAGGTGCAAGTAGTGGTTTATACATCATAATAGTATTGTGTTGGTTGTCAAAGTGATCATGAATGTATCATTAGTGTTTCAAACATCTTGGAACCATTACATATGCCTCTGAACCACTATTTGGAACCACTATTTGGAACCCATTCGGAAGTCCGAACGATTCTTCGGATTTCCGATTGGAGTCCAGTAGATTGGCCAATCTACTGGGCTTCAATCGAAAGTCCGAATCTTTGTTCGGAAGTCCGTCTCGGAAGTCCGAACGTAGCGTCGGTCTTCCGATTGGAGTCCAGTAGAATGGCCAAACTACTGGACTCCAATCGAAAGTCCGACGCTTCGTTTGGACTTCCGAACAAAGATTCAGACTTTCCACTGGAGTTGCTGGTTCGTCCACAGATTGAAGGGTTAGGATGATCCGATGGAGCTGATTTTTTCAGCACATGCTATCTATGCCAGGGCCCATCAAATGAACGCTTTGGATGATCCAAACAATGTGGGCCCACTGTGTTTTGGGTAGTGTTTGGATTTGAGTATGGGGTTTGGAGGGTTGTATGGGGTCTTCATTAGCATTGACAATGTTTCAAAAGAGGGGGCCTACCTTATAGAAATTGAAACCACAGTGGGGTTTACTTATAACTTTTTAAACATTAGGGGTTAAGTTGACTGTGTACAGTCCTTGTACAAAATGGAGGGTTAGGATCTTCATGTGGAGATATGCGGATACATCCTATATACGTCATGATCCAACAAATGAACAGTTTGGATCATCCTTTGAAGTGAGCCCCACTGTTTGCAGCATATAAAATTCCTACAAAGAGAGATCTGGGGTTTACTGGGGTGTCACGTTTTCCACTACTAGTGTTTGGTTGCATGTTTTTATTCAAACTACTAGGACACTACTACATGTTCTACATATATCATAAGAAAATATTGTTGAATGCCTAATTTTGAGGAGGTTTTTCTCACTTTTTTCTAATTTTTAAGATTTCTTAACGAAGTCACACTCTAGGTTGAGCTAACCTACACAGATAAGGATACTCGTGTGTGAAATGCTAGCACCACTTTCTCGGGTTATGGGCTAGGTCCCACACTTGTCCATGACATGCCACTGCTTATGATGGGTGCTACGACGACATGGGACCCATCACTGTTACAGAAATGTGGATGAGAATAAAATGCTTTAATAAATTTAATCGAGCGAGTGGTGCCTACCAGAACCGTTATACTTGAAAATTTCAGCTTGTAGACATTTCAACTGTTGTTTGGTGAGAGATATTTCATTGAATTGACCCCAATTACCCATGTGTTTTGTAGGCTATGGTCATAGCTGGCAGTGAGACTGCCTCAATCGCTCTAACATGGGCTCCTTGATACTCAATTATCCTCACGTATATAAAAAGGCACAAAATGAGCTGGATATCCATGTAGGAAAGGATAGACAAGTAGAGGAATCAGATATCAAGAAGCTCGTGTACCTCCAAGCCATTGTCAAGGAAACATTGCGCCTATACCCCGCAACCCCCTTGGCCGTACCCCACGAGGCTATGGAAGACTGTTACGTTGGTGGGTTCCATGTCCCTGCGGGCACACAACAATTCATTAACCTTTGGAAGCTACAGCGGGACCCACACATGTGGCCCAACCCATTGGATTTCAAACCCGAGAGATTTTTAACTGGTCCTCACATGAATATCGATTTTACGGGTCCAAATTTTGGGTACTTACCATTTGGGTCGGGCCGAAGATCATGCCTGGGAAGTTCACTTGCTCTCCATGTTATGTTTTTTTACGCTTGCTCATCTTCTTCATAGCTTCAATATGAGAACGCCCTCAGATTCACCTGTGGATATGACTGAGACCATTGGTATAACTACCCCCAAAGCAACTCCATGAGAAGTGTTCTTCACACCGCGCCTCCGTTCCGAGCTTAATTAAGTAGCTAGCATGATGATTAGGGTTTGAAATGAATTAAATAAGTGTCACATAAACACCTTCTTTGGATGATGTTCTTATTCTTGTGAATGAATTTTGCTTGTTATATGCAGTATTTTTCTTGTATTCCATTGATCTGATGTATGGAAGGGAAACTGTTGCCCATGACAATAATAAGCAATGATTTGATATCACAAAGGGAAAACCTACTTGAAGTCATACAAAGCCTTCTTTAGCATGTAGACAATTTGAGAATGAAAACTGGCTCATTCAAGACACAATGAAGAAATATGTTTTGAACAACCAGTTGACATAGCTTCCAACCATGAGAAATAACAAGTGATAAAATTGTTCTTACAGTGATTGATTTGAACATTGGGCTTACTAATTTAAGAGAGACACAAATATAGGGGTTAAGCTTCTAGCTCAATTGATTAAGGCTTTGTTCTTCAACATAGAGGTTGGATGTTCAATCCCAACTTACCTTCAGAAAAAGATACAAATATAGTATTAGGAAAAAATTATCTCAACGAGTAAAATTGTTGTGGTGAAAAACGAAGAACAATGACTTTGATACTCATGTTGGAAATTAGCTACTTAAATCGGATGACGAATCGAAATATACCTTGATCATAAAGTGTACCTTTCACGGACGATCACAAATGCAGCAGAAAGAATTTGCATAGCCTTGATTATCGATCGTCAGCTGTCTTCATCTCTTTTCAGCAGGATTAAGCCACCTAAGGGCAATAACCACATGATACACACTTTGATATCTCAAGGCCAGCACGATGCATGCCTAGAGATCGCCCGATCGAAAAAGAAAACAATAGAAAGAGAGGAGTTTTACGTATTTCATATTGTATGCAGTTGTGATTAAGTGCATGGGTTGAAGAGAGGAACAAGAGTTGTATACGAACAAAACTCTAAAGAGAGACAGAGAAAAAATCCACACAGGACTCTACTTATCTCTCTTTCTTACTCCCAAGAGGACTCTTAAGTCCTTAAAAGCCCCACGTGGGCATACAGCACATGGCGCCTGATTATAAATGTCAACAATAAAAAGGCATGTCTTATGTAGAACGCCTGATTTCTGGTAATGGAATGGATGGGTTCAGGGGTGTCAATTTTGGCTCGGGCTCGGAAGCTCGCTCGAGCTCGACTCGGTAAAAGTTCGGCTCGAGCTCAGCTCGAATCCTTAACGAGCCGAGCCGAGCTCGCTGGCCAGGCTCGTTAATCTTAACGAGCTGAGCCCGAGCTAAGCCAGGCTCGGCTCAGCTCGTTAAAGATTTAATATATATTATATGATTAATATATATAATATTCACATTTTGATATTGACACTGACCCCGTGTCTTTTGATATTTTTTATCTATATAGAACAAATCAGAGAAAAGACACGCCAAGTTTGTGCCATTGTCAAAATTATATTTAACTAATATCATTTGCAACGCGATGGGGATGAATTTAAACCAGGTAAGAGTGCTAGTATCAATACCTATAAAGGGAATTGATTCATTTGCCCCTTTTATTACCTAGGAACAGCCCACTCAAGTGCAAAAGGTTACTTATAAATACACTTAAGAGGCGGAGTACTCTTCCTCCGGCCCCTCCGTCAGCGCCGGCGGCCCCACCATCTTGGTGCAGTCAACCCTGTACTTTTTCCTCCAAGTGTCAACCCCTTCTAGTGTAAATATAATCCATGGAACCTCCTGATCCTGGAAAGAAATTCTTTCCTCGGCGTGTGGTAGAAGAAGGATGGCCGATGCGAAACACACCATCAGAAATTTTTTTTAACTTCACCGGCAACCTCCGAGACAAGCATCAGGAAGCTCTTCGAGAAGCTAAATCCTCTGGAAATCAGAACATTACTGAGGGTCCAAGCCCTTCAAGCTCCTCCCTTGAAAGAGCTCAACCCCCTGGATCTATCCGGGAGCTAGAAGAAAAATATTCACTTTACCAGGTTGCGGGTTCTCAGAGAAAGAATGAGGGCCCAAGCCCTTCTTGTCCCTCCCAGCCAGCAAGGGCCCAAGCCCATAAATCAAAAACTCGCAAAGGCGGGAAAAATTGAAATGATGTCCCGTATGGAAACAGGAAGTCAAAGCTTTTACCTTGCTGATGACGGCATTTTCTTCGAAGCTGATCCAAAAATAAGCGAAGGGGCGCAAAAGGAAGCTGAAATAGTGGGCCCAAGCGTAACAAATGATATCACTCAAGAGCAAACCCAGTATGCCCGCCCAGTATGCCCGCCTTGATCAGGATTCTTTGAAGTCTGATGTTTCAGAGCCATTAAACCCGTGGAGAGCCCTGTTCGAGAAGAAAAAGGAACTTCAACCTTCAAAACTCAAGTATGTATCCCCATACTCTGCAGAAACTGGAGAAAAAATAAATTCATTTCCAAACACAGGAAATCAGGCAAATTGGTAGCAGATGGGAAAACTCTTTAGTGGGGTATTTCATAGGTCGTAGGCCGTACTTCATGAATTTGGCTGAAAACCTTACCCGGAAATGGCGTTTGAAAGGAGAATTGCAACTTTATATACCCTCACCAAAGGATTCTACCTCTTCCATTTCACATGTGCTGAAGATTGCGAAAGTGTTCTAGAATCGGGGGATCACTCTTATGCCGGTAGACCCCTCATATTGCGGAAATGGAGCCCGGAAAGCCATTTTGAAAAATTAGAACTAACCTCGGTCCCGATTTGGGTCCGTTTTCCTGGGCTACCACTACAATTCTGGAGCGCCATGGGCATCAGCAAGATTGCTAGTTATATTGGCAACCCGTTATATATGGATTCTCGTACTACTGAGTACTCAAGACTCACCTTTGCAAGATTATGCATAGAAGTGGAAGTTGATGCTGAATATCCTGAATCCATTCCAATATACACCCCGACGGGAGTCCATCACCAACAAGTCGAATATGACTGGAAGCCATTAGCCTGCAAATCTTGCAATAAGTTCAGCCATGTCTCCGAGGCATGCCCAAAAAATCAAGGCACAATGAGTTTGGTGAGAAAGAAAATAACCCAAAAATAGTTGCAAGTGTGTTTCTAGGGTTCTTTAGAGTTGGAACATGTTCTCCTTGATGTTTTGAAACCATACAATATGTATATATAGGTTCCCAACTCAATATTACCGTTTCAGGGGCAAATTGGTAATTTTTGGGTCAAAAGTCCATTAGCCGTTGTAGCCACAACGGCTATATTTTTTGACTTTTTACCATTCTTGAAGTCCCGAGAAATTTCTTGTAGTTCCGAGAAATCATCTCGGAGTTCCGAAAAACAGCCAGATAGTGAATTTTCACTTCCTGGACCATTTCTCGGAGTTCCGAGAAAACGTCCAAAGTAATAATTATACTCCTTGGACCATTTCTCGGAGTTCTGAGGGAACTCTCGGAGTTTCGAGAATAATTCTCTGAGTTCCGAGAAGCCTATGAACAGCAGATTTTCCTGTTTTTGTTGCTGAATTCTTTTAGGCTTTTGGAACTCATTTTCTATGAAGATTGGAATGTCATGAGGGTCCCATAATGATGGAACACCACATGGTCATTCACTAATCCAATTAGGCTCTAAGGGTGTGTTGTAGTATCTTTGGAAAATATTATTTTTCACTAACATGCACAAATGAACCAAAGAACTTGTACACACATGGGAGACATCATCCTCGGAAGATGGTCAAGTCAAAGAGCTCAAGTAAAAGATCCCACAAGCATGCCGAGCAAAGTGCTAATGGAAGCTTGGACTTGAACCTGCATTGGTGACCACCTCATGTACCTCTCAACATGATTTGAAGAATGGAGGAAGTCACAAGATCCAAAGTAAGTTGAAGAGTTAACTTACAAGTTGAAGATGTCCAAGAAAGTGCGGAGGAGCCAAGACATCAAGAAGACTCAAGGTTTACACTTTTAGATTGTATTGAAGTCCTCTTGTTTTAAATGTATTTGCACTTTCAAAGGTTTTCAAAATGGTTTCGTAAAACAAATTTGATATCTTTAGAAACCATCAACACTCCCTGAAATGTATTTGAAAACCTTGGACAAAAGCCCAAAGACCATGGCCCAAGACCCTCGATTTTATAAGTTAAAAAGGATTTTCAAATAGGGCCAATCGACTGGGGTTCCCTGGGCGACCGCGGCAAGGTGGCTGGAAATCCAACACTTATCGAAATATAGCGGGCTGGTCGACCAGGGCTTCCCGGGCGATCGCGGAGGTGTTCCTGGAAATCCAGAAACACTCCATCATGGTCGGGCCGGTCGACCGCCATAGTGCCGGACGACCGCCATAGTGCCGGACGACCGCGGATAGGGAACTGGACAAAAATATAAAAGTCCAGGCAGCCCTCGCCGGGCGACCGCAATGGGTCGGTTGACCGCGACGATAGAAATTTGAAATTTAAAAAGGTTTGCCTGATAAGGGCGGATGACCGCCGTAGCCCGGTCGACCGCGCCAGTCTAGCAAAAGAGCCATTGGGGCTTGCGCAGGTTGACTTTTTCAACCCAGTTTATTACGGTTTTACCCCCAAACAGTCATATTTTCAAATGTGCTATTTAAACCCTATCCTAGACCAACTAAGCAACTTTTTGAGAGACCATTTCACATCCTTTAGAGCTTAAACTAGAAAATCTAAGGTTTTTTTAGTTTTCTCCTCTTCATGCTTTGATTTGTACATTTACATTCAACAAGAGGATCTTCATATGACTTTTATTTGTGTAATCTTTTGGAGAGAGTGTGAGCTTTTGAATGTTTGTATTAGCCTATCAAGAGGCATTAAGTGATCTTTATTTTCTTCCATTCTCATTGTAATCGAGGTCTACGGTTTGGCCCAACAACAAAGGTGAATCCGGCACAAAGAGGAGCTTTTTCCTTTGAGGTGTTTGCAAAGAGGGATCACTACCTTACAGGCGGTTTGCGAAGATGAGTGATTTCCTTGGAGGCGGTTTTGCGAAGAGGGATTGTTCCTTGGAAGCAGTTTGCAAAGAGGGTTTGTTCCCTTGGAGGCGGTGTACATTGTAAAGCTTGGGACTTGGCGTTTAAAGAGGTCCAACATAGTGAAGGAAACTCCCAAGGAAAGACCATGTACTTGGGTAGTGGAGTAGGTTCGTTTGTGACCGAACGACTGTAAATCATTGTGTGGTTTCCTTGCTCTCCTTCTATCCTCCTTTGGGTGTTTGGTAAATTCTAACCTTCATTTACGTTTATGCTTAATTGAACAAGGGTTAGATTTAAACTTGGAATGCTTTTCAAAAGCCTAATTAAATTTATAATTGCTAATTGTTAAAATTGGTTTTAGCATTACACATAATTAGGGCAAAAATTTTAATAACCCAATTCGCCCCCCTCTTGTGTTGCCTATTGGGATTTCACCTTTCATTAATAGAATCTCTGCATGCTATTTTATCATCTGTGGGTAGAGGTATAGAGGTAATGGACGCCTTAATTTTTACCTCCTCTGCCACACTCAAAGCTTTGATATTCTTGTTCGGCACTTTTAGCTTTACCAACATACAATCTGTGCATAAAGCCTCCAACTTACGTACTGTCACTCCCAAAGATCCTTTCTTAGAGTGGAGTCCGATGATTTCAGCCTCCAGATCAGATATCATGGAGGAGCCATCAGTTCGGGTGGATTTGTCTCCTTTAATTTCTACATCCCTTGCCTCCATTGTTTGGGTAGATTTGTCCGCTTTAATTTTTGCCTCCTGTGCCTCTAATTGCTGCTTTCGGTTTGGTATATTATCTGCCTCCAACTTCTGCTGGTACACAATAACATGAGCTTTTAGAGACCAATACAATATATCATGTTACCTATGGTATGAACACACATATATAGATACCAATAGATAAAGCAAGATAAGTACATATGTATCTTTAATACATTTTTAAAAGATAAGATCTTTAAGCACAATTATAAACTAGATGCTAACATGGGACATCTAGAGAACCTTTTTCAATAGATATAACAATTAAGTGCAAATAAGATACAAGGTGATAAACTTCAAATACATGTATCTTTTCAACAGTTTTCAAAAAAATTGGCAATATGAGCACAACCCCTAAATCTACTAAGCATATAAAATGCCTCAAGTAGGGGGTTTTGGAACCCAAACAATCGTGGGCCCAACTAAGTTTGTGTGATGTAATGAGTCTTTTCTAACCCACACAAACTTAGAATTATTTACAAATCTAAACTTGCATTTAGACTTGTAATGTCCAATCCTACCACAATAGTTACATGTGTTAGCCCAAGGGTTCCCCATGGGTTCACTCAATCACCTTGTTTTGGTGATTAACAAACGCAAATTGATTAGTCTTTTATGGACTAATTGTTTTCCTTGAGTGTTGTGCCATGGACAGAAAATTCACAGGTCAATCCGTGCTAACACACACCATTGACGGCCTATGCTTGAAGATGAACCAAACAAAGGATAAAGGAGCAAGAGCATACTTGGACAAACCATATCTTGGAGGATCAACCAAGGAGAAGTTCCACACAACCATCTCAAAGCATTGAACAGACAAAGGAAGATCAATGAACGCCAAAGCTTGTGGATTAACAACTTGCAAAGGAGGTTGAACCAAATGGTGGCATCATGCTTGGAAGGTGTCAAGCAAAGAAGCTCAACCTTGAAGATCCCAAAGCAAGCCAAGCATACCATTGAAGATCAAATAATATTAGCTCAAGAGAACAAGAGAGTACTTAGAATGGTAGTATGTATCACCTTTCTCTCTTGTGTTTTCTCTTGATCAAGGCACATCTTAAAACCCCTAAAAATATATTTTTCAAAGAGACTAACACACCCTTTTAAGAACTTAAATGGATAAGTGAATGGCCATGGTGGTGCACCAACATGTTGGGTCCCATATGGCATTCAACACAACATTGAACAAAACAGAGTTCCAAATGAACAACCTAGACCAGCAACTAAATCCTATCAAAACTTATTTAAAACATTTTGAAATAATTTTGAAACTATTTTTAACAGATAGCTCTCATTTTTCTAATATCCTTAGAGTATAAGAACGTCGAAATTCGACGAGAATCAAAGGAGATATGAATTTTTCAAAGCGGACACTGATTGCTGAAAATCCAGTCTCGGAACTCCGAGAAAATTCTCGGAGCTCCGAGAAATGATCCAGGTTCTAAAATTAAAAGCCCTGTTTGGTGTCTCGGAACTCCGAGAATACCCTCGGAGCTCGGAACTTCGAGAATACCCTCGGAACTCCGAGCAGTGTATTTGTTCAAAAAATTATAGCCGTTGTGGCCCAACGGCTAGTTGACTGTTTGACCCGAAAAAAACTGTTTTGCCCCTGAAACTGTCATATTGAGTTGGGACACCATATATACGCATCTAATTGGTCTAAAACACTTGATGAACATTGTCCAACTTCAACAAACCCTAGGAAATCATTTGTGAACTATTTTGGGTTAATTTCTCTCACCAACCTCTTGTGCCTTGATTTGATAAAATCATTTGAGATTGGCTTAGACTTAAACTTGTTTATCTTTCAGAGTATATTAGGAGCTTCAATGTGCATTGTAGCCTACTTAGAGGCAAGGCTTTCTTCTTCTTCTTCATTCGATCGGTGGCAAGGGCATCCATGTTTAATTCCCTTGGATGAAACGCTTAGAACTCGGCGGAGAAGGAGAGTCATTGTAAAGGTGGAAGGGCATCCTTATTTAATTCCCTTTGAGTGTAATCGCCTAGGAGCCGGGCATCGTGGAGGTCTCAATAGTGAAAATCCTCAAGTACGACCTTGAATAGAGTGGAGTAGGCAGTTGGCCGAACCACTATAAATCTTTGTCTCACTTGTGTGATTGGTATTTTTCTCTCCTTCTCACTCTCTTATTTGTGCTTACATTTTTACTTAGAATTGAGTGAGTTAGCATTGTCATTAAAACTTGAATATCTTTACATTGCTAAATTGGCCACCTTAATCACTTAATAAAGTTTGCTAATCAACAAGGGTTTTGAACTTACATTAATTTGTAATATTCTTTTAAGTTCAACCATTTCAAACTTAATTAAACAAGGGATAAAACTAGGGTGAAATTAGTAAAAGTTTTTAAAAGGCAAAAGTTTTATAAACATCCTATAAACCCCCCCTCTAGGTTGCCAAACAGGGTTACTCCTCGGATTTCAATTGGAATCAAAGCTAGGGCTCTTGATTAAGACCCTAACCGGTTAAGGGTTAAAAGATCAAATTTTTTGGCAACTCTAAATATGAGGTCTAGGCTACCTATCTTTGATGGTTCGGATTATAGATCTTGGTTGATCCATATGAAGGCATATCTTAATGGTCTAGATAAAGACATGATAAAGATAATTCAAAATGGTTTTGTTTTAAATGCTAAATCTAGAAAAAATAAGTGATTATGATAAAAAGTTATCTTCATTAAATGTTTGCTATATGTTGCTCCTTACCACCACACATTTATGAGAAAGTATCCTCATGTACTAACGCTAAAGAGATTTTGAACAAACTTGAAAAATCTAGTCAAAGTGAAATCTTATGCTTAAATAGAATAATTGAGAAATCAAATGAAAATGCTTTGAAAAATGTTGATTTCACATTTGAAGAACTATATTGTGCATTTCAAGATTTGAATAAGAAACTTGAGGATCAACTAGTTAATAATACAAACTTAAAAAATAATTTAGCTAGTATTCACAAGGAGTTTAGGTCACTAGAAATAGATCATGCACATCTTAATGAAGAAAATAAAATATTTAAAAAAGATTTTATTGAACTAAGTGATACTATTGCTTCACTAAGAGAAGAAAACCAACTCCTTAAAGAAGAAGAAGAGAAAATCAAAATATTTTTATCTCTGGAATCATTGAATTTTAAAACGGAAATCAATGACTTGAAAATCAATAATGAAACATTAGTGTTGAAAAATCATTATTTACATCAAAGTGCAAAACATAGTTTTCATCATAGTCACTCTTGTAAATCATCTTGTTCATCCCGTCTATCTACCTACTCATATATGTCTTGTGATTTTTGTGGTAGATTTAGACATTACAAATTTAAATGCAAGTTTGGATTTGTAAAAAGTAGTAAGTTTGTTTCGGTTAGAAAAGATACATCAACTAGAACAAACTTGCTTGGAACCAACATGGTTTGGGTTCCAAAATCCCCTACTTGAATCACATCATATGATTAGTAGATTTAGGGGTAATGAGCTTAAAATGAAATATCATTTGAAAATGAATTTTTGATACAGTATGCTTATGGTTGGTTAACCTTTTTTGTATCAATATTCAATGTGCTTAATTTGAAAATCTTTTCAAAATATGAGTGTATCGATACTATATGCCTATCTTTGTTTGAATAACATGTATCTATATATCTTTTTATAATTCAAAGTCTGTATGCTTAAATGTAGTTAATTTAAGACTTTAATATGATGAGCCTAATTGAATATCATTTTGAGTTTGTTAGCCTAAGTGCCCACATATACTTAAAAATCATCATGCACTTAGAATATGTCATTCATCCACATGACGACCACAATAGAGCATTCAATGTGAAAACCATAATTTGTGCTAAATAGGAAAATCAACCACATCATTTGCCCATGTGTTCAAATTGTACTTACAAGTATATCCTCAAATTTGAACATTATTTGGTAGTTACTAGAAGCTAGGTTGTACGATCTATCACATCTCTTTAGCAAAACCAAAAAGAGAAGAAACCCATATGTTCAAAGACTTGAACTCAAATAAAAATTTATGGCATCAAATAGTATTTGAGTGAAATTTGTGAATATGCCAAAATATTATTCTTTAAACTCTATTTTGGACAAATATGGCACTTGCTAGAAAATTGGGTACCTAAACTTGTTTACATTGTCACTTTTAGCAAAACTATGGTATTTTAATACATTGTCTAAGAAATCAACTCAAATCCTTTCTTAGACATCTTTACCTGCCCTAGGTGAATAAGCATGTTTATTATTTAGCACCTAGTTGTCCTACATATCCATTCTATAACATGCTTTATGTGATTACAAAGTGTAATAGAAAATCATAGATGGGTCAAATCTTGTGTATTTCCAAAAGAACTTTGATTGGATATCTTTTCATGACTTAGATGAACTTTAAAATGTATAGGTAATGTTATATGTATGTTGTTCAAATAGTCATGAAAGTTCATGTTGGAATGTCTGTATCCAAGGTGGATTTTATCATGTGATATATATATATGCTCTAAAATCCTTGGATCTTTCCCTAGAAACACAAAAGGATATAATATGTAGGAAAGTTGAAACATGAATCTAGATTCAATATATGATACTCACTTGAGTTAAATTGAAAATTTCATAGGAATCTAGTATTATATTTGGGCATCTACTCACTTGAGTAAAATTGAAACTCATATAATGGTTGCACACAATACATTGTGATGGGAACACATGTCTCCCACACATATTTGGTTTTCCATAGGCCTATGCACTTTGTGCTTAAATGCCTTATCTTTACTTATGTGGTATGTGGATGTAAGAAGTAGATGTTTGGACTTTGTACTTCATTTGTCATGTTCACCTTGTCCAAACATGATTGACTATTCATGAAGGCCTCGTTATGCATCATATCTTTCTCATGAGGTATACTCTCACCTTCATGAATCATGGATGTCTCTCTAAGACATGGTACTTTATTGATCATTCTCACTATGTCTTAGTCCTATAGAATTGAACTAAAATTGGTTTATACATATTCTATAGTTATCAATAGGGGTGGCCAGAACCGAACCAGAACCGAACCGGAACCGAACTGTAAAAAAATATTTTTGGTCCGGTTCGGTTCCACTGATGAAGAACCGAACTTATTCGGTTCGGTTCCGGGTCTAATGTTCTCGGTTCGGTTCCGGAACCGAAGAACCGAACTTTGAATATATATATATATAATATTTTTAGATTTCTATTATACATATACTTAATAATATAAATTACTTATAATATTAATAAGTAATAGTTAATATTATTCTTATAATAAGAAAGTAACTTATATTATAACTTTAATTAAAAGTTTCTATAAATTATAATTAATAATTAATAATTAGCCATTAGAACCGAAGAACCGGACCGGACCGAACCGATTATGTTCGGTCCGGTTCGGTTCTGTCCTACTATGTACCACGGTTCGGTTCGGTTCTTACGGTTCATGGAACCGAGAACCGAGAACCGAACCGGTTGGCCACCCCTAGATGTCAACCCTTATTTGATAATATCTACACGTATGAGATGTTAAACCTTTATCTTAAAAGTCACTCAATTGGTATCCTTAGCTTTCTTAGTTTCTAAGAGGGAGACGGTGCATTCACCTGAATTAAAATACTTAACCATATGGCCTTGTGCCAACATCTCAAACATGAATAGGTATACATTTATATGTGATCTCCCTAGCTAGTTATGTATGTTACATATTTAGGAAAGTAAAGCTTGAATTTGAAAATATGATATCACATTTAGGGGAGCATGAGCCAAAAAAATTGCAAATCTTTTGTGCTATGCTTGTTTATCATGATGAGCTAGACTATGGCTATCATTTTACCATGATAAACCGACACTTGGAGAGTAAGTGTCATTGTAGCCCAAGGGTTGAGTCTAACATGTCATCTTTTGGAAAATATATCCAAAATTCTTTAGAGTTTATGCAAGGACATCTCTTTCGATTCATGCATTGCATGATTCATTTTCAAAGGGGGAGCTTAAAGGTAAATATGTCCTTAGTTACTTATCATATGATTCTTAATGTGGTTATCACCTCACATATGATAAGTACACTCATTTGGAGCATGGTTGCTCCATATGGGATGTTCGGACTTGTTTTGTGCTTTTATGTATGTTTTTGAGTTTAAGACAAGAAGCCCATAGCCTAGGCCTTAGTGCCTTCTAGGCTTTTTAACTTATCTTGGATGGTCTAATATGATATCATCTATTCCAAGAATGAGTTTTTGTGGCTAAGTATTCTATTGTCATATCTTTGGCCTATTGTGTCATGTTATGCCTTATTTCATATGGTTTATATAAGGCCAATGACAAATACCAAAGGGGAGAGCTAATCTTTGCTATCTCTATGTTTATATCGGTCATTGTGAGATGCTCACATTGTCCATTCAAACATATCCCCTCTAATTGTGCTAAAAATTGCATATCATTAAAAAAAAGGAGAGCTTAAATGATCTATCTTTTTAACTAATCACTAAAACTTGCATATCCTTCTAGATATACATTCATACGATTAAATTACAATTGCTAATCGTAGTTCCTATGGATTTGAGTGCTTATCATGTGTACATTCACTTGGTTATCTAGATTTTCATGATAAGTTGCACTGTCATGGCAAAATAGAGAGTTAAATATTTTTATTTCTATGCATGACAAATTGAAGCGGAGCTTATAACTTGAAAACATCTATTCTTGCTTATTATGATGGGTTCATTCATCCATCTCTTCATGATAAGATTCTAAAAGGAATTCACAAAAAAAGGGGGCTTATTATGCTTATCTTTGAACTTACTTGTTTCTTCATTCATGATAAGTATAAAATGAGCTTGAAATGCAATATTATGTTAAATATTATGGGTCATAGGTTCGATTTATATTGGATTTATACAAATGCTAAGATATACCCTAAAAAAAATATTTGTGCTAAAAATGGAATGTCCCTTTGTTTTTTCTAACATTGGCTTGATTTGTATTAGTTTATTCATTTCCAATGTTGTAATACTCTTATCATGCCATATATACTTTGATTTTAATTGTTAAATCATATTAAGAAGTTAGGGAGAGCATCTAGTCTCACTGAATATCTATGATGCTTTATGAATTGTGCTTAAATGTTTACCTTCCCTTTTTGCCGATGCCAAAAGGGAGAGAATTTATGTAATTGATTAGATCCATAATCATATGCATTATTATACTATAATTTGTTAAATATAACTTATGCATATGCTGAGGGGGAGTAGCCACACTCATCTTGCTTATCTAATCCTCATGAAAGGATCCTCCCACCTCTCTAATCAATTTGGTTTGTCATCATAAAAAATGGGGAGATTGTTAGCCCAAGGGTTCCCCATGGGTTCACTCAATCACCTTGTTTTGATGATTAATAAAAGCAAATTGATTAGTCGTTTATGGACTAATTGTTTGCCTTGAGTGTTGTGCTATGAACAAGAAATTCACAGGTCAATCCGTGCTAGCACACACCATTGATGGCCTATGCTTGAAGATGAACCAAACAAAGGACAAAGGAGCTAGAGCATACTTGTACAAACCATACCTTGGAGGATCAACCAAGGAGAAGTTCCACACAACAATCTCAAAGCATTGAACAAACAAAGGAAGATCAATGAAGGCCAAAGCTTGTGGATCAACACTTGCAAAGAAGCTTGAACCAAATGGTGGCATCATCCTTGGAAGGTGTCAAGCAAAGAAGCTCAACCTTGAAGATCCCAAAGCAAGCCAAGCACACCATTGAAGATCAAATGAATATTGGCTCAAGAGAACAAGAGAGTACTTAGAATGGTAGTATGCATCACATTTCTCTCTTGTGTTTTCTCTTGATCAAGGCACATCTTAAAACCCCTAAAAATATATTTTTCAAAGAGATTAACACACCCTTTTAAGTACTTAAATGGATAAGTGAATGGACATGGTGGTGCACTAACATGTTGGGTCCCATATGGTATTCAACACAACATTGAACAAAACAGACTTCTAAGTGAACAACCTGGACCAACAACTAAATCCTATCAAAACTTATTTAAAATATTTTCAAATATTTTTAAAAATATTTTTAACAGATAGCTCTCATTTTTCTCATATCCGTAGAGTATAAGAACGTTGAAATCCGACGAGAATCGAAGGAGATATGAATTTTTCAAAGCGGACACTCATTGTTGGAAATCCAGTCTCGGAACTCCGAAAAAATTCTCGGAGCTCCGAGAAATGATCCAGGTTCTAAAATTAAAAGCCCTGTTTGGTGTCTCGGAACTCCAAGAATACCCTCGGAGCTCCGAGCTCGGAACTCCGAGAATATTCTCTGAATTCCGAGCAGTGTATTTGTTCAAAAAATTATAGCCGTTGTGGCCCAATAGCTAGTGGACTGTTTGACCCGAAAATAACTGTTTTGCCCCTGAAAAGGTCATATTGAGTTGGGACACCATATATACCCATCTAATGGGTCTAAAACACTTGATGAACATTGTCCAACTTCAACAAACCCTAGGAAATCATTTGTGAACTATTTTTGGGTTAATTTCTCTCACCAACCTCTTGTGCCTTAATTTGAGAAAATCATTTGAGATTGGCTTAGGCTTAAACTTGTTTATCTTTAAGAGTATATTAGGAGCTTCATTGTGCATTGTAGCCTACTTAGAGGCAAAGCTTTCTTTTTCTTCTTCGTTCGATCGGTGGCAAGGGCATCCGTATTTAATTCCCTTGGATGAAACGTTTAGAACTCGGCGGAGAATGAGAGTCATTGTAAAGGTGGAAGGGCATCCTTATTTAATTCCCTTGGAGTGTAATCGCCTAGGATCCGGGCATCGTGGAGGTCTCAATAATAGAAATCCTCAAGTACGACCTTGAGTTGAGTGAAGTAGGCCGTCGGCCGAACCACTATATATCTTTGTCTCACTTGTGTGATTGGTATTTCTCTCTCCCTCTCACTCTCTTATTTGCGCTTACATTTTTACTTAGAATTGAGTGAGTTAGTATTGGCATTAAAACTTGAATATCTTTACATTGCTAAATTGGCCAGCTTAATCACTTAATGAAGTTTGCTAATCAACAAGGGTTTCGAACTTACATTAATTTGTAATATTATTTTAAGTTCAACCATTTCAAACTTAATTAAACAAGGGATAAAACTATGGTGAAATTAGTAAAAGTTTTTAAAAGGCAAAACTTTTATAAACATCCTATTCACCCTCCCTCTAAGTTGCCAAACCGGGTTACTTCTCTGATTTCACATGAAATTGAAGAGCAAGTAGATGGACTAAATGAATATAAAGATAAACTACAAGAGCACTTACAAACATGTTTAGTATTTTCATCTGGTAGTCTCTTATATTCCAACACGAGTTTTTCATCTCCTAATTTCATCTATTCTATTTTGTTTTCAAGATGATCTATTTGATGAGATGAATTAGTTCTTAGTTGGTCTTCATTTTTACATAAAATTTTATGTTTTTCAATAAGCTCAATATTCAAGTTTTCTAAACTTTTATTTTTCTTTTGAAAGACATTACATTTTTTAATTAAGTCATCATTTTTTTATCAAAACTTTGCTTAATTGACTTAATTTCTCATTCCTTTTTGAGCTTTCATCAACTTCTATCTTTAAGCTTTCAATTTGATTTTTCAAATTGGAAATTTGATGTTTAACTCCATCTCCACATACAAAAGATTTTTGAGAAATCTCATTTTATCCAAATGTATGATTTTTATCAATTGTTGTAAAAAGACAATGATTTTTCTCATAAGTATTTTCAAGAGTGGTCCAAATATCTTTTGCATTTAAGCATGAAGAGATCTTTTCAAAAGCATTTGAGAATAATCCACAACATAATATAATCATAGCTTTTGAATTCAAGGAAACTAATTTATTGTCAAATTTATTACATTTTCTTGGTGGAGTATAGCCTTTTCAATGACATTTAAAATGTCACAATCTATGGATTTGAGATAGGCTAATGCTTGGACTTTCCAAGCTCTAAAATTTGTTCCATAAAAAAATGGAGAAATAAGAGCGGATCGGCCTAGCTCAAAATCTATTTGGGTTGCCATGGATCTTTTCTCTTGTAGATTTTTAAATGAAAAACTTATTTAAGAGCCTAAGCTCTGATACCAAATGAAATGCAAGTGTGGAAACCCAAGAGGGCGGGTGAATTGGTTAATTAAAAATTTTGGCTTTAATTAGGTGTGATATTAAAATCAATTCACAAGTTTAAGCTTTTATATCTAACCCAAGTTTAAATAACATGATAATAAAATTAGGGTTTGGATATTACTATCATGATTTCACTAACCCTTATTCAATTAAAGCATAAACACTCAAGAGGGTTAGAATTTACCAATCACCAAGGGAGAGAAAGATAGAGTGAGGAAGAGAAAATAGGAGGTACACAATGATTTTATAGTGGTTCAGGATTAAGCCTTACGTCCACTCTTAAAGACCTCCTTGAAGCTTCACTAAGTGATCCACCACTCTTAACGGGCCGGATCAATGAGCCCTCAGTTACAAACGCCTTCTCCACCTTCAAGGGGACAAACCCTCTATGCTCCGGATTCTCCTTTCTTAACAGGCCGAATTGGAGACCCACTTACAATTAAGCTTCTCCTTAAGGCCGAAGCAAAATCTCCTATCAAAACTCCAAGATTCACCTTTCTTACCTGGCCGAATCAGAGACCGTCAATACAAATGAAAAACTCTCAAGTCTCTTGATAGGCAGATTACAAAGATGATAGCTCACAATCTATCCAAAAGAATAGCAAAGTAAAGGCCCTATGGAGATCATTTTGTTGAATGGAAATGTACAAATCAAAGCATGAAGAGGATAAAACTAAAGAACCTTAGATTTGAAAGTTTAGGGTCAATGGATTTGAAAATGATTTTCCAAAATGTTGTTTAGTTGGTCTAGGATAGGGTATAAATAGCCCATTGAAAGATATGACCATTTGGAGGTAAAACCGTAATAAACTGGCTAGAAGACAGCTAGGCGTTTGAGCCCCAACGACTACTTTTTGATATCGGCACGGTTGACCGAGGTGTCACTGTCGCCCACCCTATCGGTCGCTCTTTTTTTATTTTGAATTTCTCATCGCCGTGTCGATCGAGCTTGTCGCGGTCGCCCGCCGAGAGCAACCTGGACATTTTTATGTTTGTCCAAATCCCTATTCGCGGTCGCACGGCCCTATGGCGGTTGACCGGGCCGACCATGCTGGATTGTTTCTGAAAATCCAGAAACACATCCGAGGTCGACCGCTAAGCTTCTGTCGACCGTCCCGCTAAATTTCAGTAGGTGCTGAATTTCCAGCCACCTTACCGCGGTCGTCCGGCGTACCCCGGTCGACCGGCCCTGTTTGAAATTTGACTTTTAAATATAAAAGTTTCAGGGACTTGGGGCATGGTCTTTGGGCTTTTGTCCAAGGTTTTCAAACATGTTTTGGGGAGTGTTGATGGTTTTCAAAGATGTCAAGTTGTTTATGAAAACTATTTTGAAAACCTTTGAAAGTGCATCTACAAATAACAAGAGGACTCCAAATACAATCTAAAAATGTATAACCTTGAGTCTTCTTGGATTGTCTTGGCTCCTTTGCACTTTCTTGGACATTTCTGACTAGCGAGTGAACTCGTCGACTTGCTTTGGCTCTTGTGACTTCCTTCATTCCTTGAGCATGTTAAATGGTCCATGAGGGTCACCAATGCTAGTTCAACTCCAAGCTCCTACTGGCACTTGCTAGGTATGCTTGTGGGATCTTCAACTTGAGCTCTTTGACTTGAACATCTTCCAAGGATGATGTCTCCAATGTAGGTGCAAGCTCTTTGGTTCCTTTGCATCATGATTCGCAAGCCATGTGTTGTTTTGAGTTGTGTAATGGCGATATGACATGTCAAGTTCCTGTCTAAGACACAACACTCAAAGACAACACATTAGTCCATAAAGACTAATCAATTTGAGTTTGATAGCATCAAAAAAATAAGGTAAATGTAAATGATTGAACCCATGGGAACCCTTGGGCTTACAGTGGTGGATTTCTTTGAAGCAGCCTTCTTGGATTTCTTCGAGCCGACCATTTAACCTTTAGATTGAAGGTGAGAGAGATGGAAAATCATGAACATAGAGAGATGGAAATTGTTGCAACGAAAGAGGTAACTGTCCAGAATTGTTTTTATGTGGCTCTTGGTTTAAAAACATTTAGTAACGCAGACGGTAAAGTAATAAGACGCCACCATCCCATGATGTTTGTCCACATGTCCGGGATCGTGCGTGTCTCTGCTTATAAGTGACAGCCAGGATTAAAAAAAACCGAAGGGTCTCTGGAGTCAAATACATTTTCAATCCAAACCAAACCCTGTGGTGAATAAACACATCACCGTTCCATAAAATTTTTTTCCACGTGTTATCAATCCATCCATCTTTGGTTATTTCAGACGGCCAAGAACCAAATGAACCCAAGGTTTTTCGGTTCAAATACATGTGGAAAAGAACCAAAAGGACAACCTTGTGCAGCACAGCATTAATGCGGACGAGATGTGCATTAAATGCAGCCTCTCAAAGAAATGCTAAGATAGAGAAAAAGGTGCTGCAAAGAGAATCATGAAAGTACCGCCTTCCACAAACTACGAGGAACTTTATTTGCGCTCTGATTATGTCAGGAAGGTCATTGCAGTCTTTTTTTTCACATAAAATATGAGAATCGTGCGTGTTTGGTCATAAAGATTAAAGGTATCCTCGATCTGTACTATCATGCAATTAATGCCCACATTCCGTACTTTTCTCTATATAAACCATTCCATTGGTAGGTCCCAATGTAGATATGCGGTACCATGAAAATCATCTCCATTTCCTAACTCTTCAATCTATAGAGATTTCTATGTAGTGTAATTTTTCTATAGATGATAGGGCTAGGGTCATCCGATTTTAGGCATAGTATCATTAAGGACCAATTGTAGGCCCCACTCATTTTTCAAAATGAAGTGTAGGGTCCACACCATAGGATGATCAAAGGCGTCCATTTGAAGGGCCCCACCGTAGATAGGTTGTGCCCCAAAATAATCATTTCCATAGGATGATTACAACCCTCCAATCTATAGAAGTTTCCATATGTTTCTCTTTAGAATGGAGGGCTAGGATCATCCCATGTAAATAAGTTTTTGGGACACAATAGTATGTCCTCCATCAAATGAACGGCTTGGATCATCCTATGGTGTGGGTGGTACAGTTCATTTTTAAAAATATCGGTGAGGCCTACCTTGCTCAAGGATTTAAATAAATTAATTGCTGGGCCACCAACCGTTAGATGTGAGAAAGAGATAGATAGAAAGACAGAGAGAGAAAGAGACCGGGTTATATAGTGATGTACCGGTTGTGCCTTCACATCCAGTAGAATTAGAAAGTGGGGTGTTTCTCGTCGAATGGGGCCCAACAATTAAATGGTATAGCTAAACAAGTAGGTTCGGGTATGGAGCACGGGAGAAAAAGGAAAAGACAGGAAAATGACACGTGGCGGGTTTGTGCGAATCTTGAGGGCCATCTAGGTAGAGAACACCTTTCACAAATCGTACACACCCTTTACAACTTCTCTCTCTCAATACAATTTTTTGGCGGGGCCCACCAACTGAATGTTTTTTTATCTTTGAACACATGGTCCCACTTTATTTTTTTTTAAAAAGAAGAAAGTATGTGCACAGAACTCAATTTTGCTGACGATGTAATGATCTATGCAAACCCAAACTCAATTTCTGCAGCAGGGATCATAAATTGCCTAGATTCATTCAAATTATGCTCTGGCTTAGAATTTAACCCCAACAAAAGCAAAGTCTTCTTTGCAAGTATCCAAAACAGCACCAAGAGAACTATTTGCAATATCCTCAAGATTGAAGAAGGGAAGTTTCCCATCAAATACCTGGGCTTACCTCTAATTACTTCCAGGCTCACCTCTCGGGATTGTCAACCTATCATAGACAAAATAAGGCAAAGGATCTCCTCTTGGTCCACTCATCATCTTTCCAGAGCTGGGAGAGTTGAGATGGTCAAGTCAGTCCTCTCCACTTATCAAGTCTACTAGTCTGCAACATTTCATATTCCCATAGAAACTCTCAACAAAATAGAAAAAAAATCCTCAGAGACTATATTTGGTCTGGTTCCAAGCTAGAGAAAACTTACCATCCAGTATCTTGGAACACAATTTGCAGCCCCAAATTTGAAGGTGGATTAGAGATTAGAAAATTGGCTGATTTGAACTTAGCTTCCCAGATTAACAACTGTGGCATATCTTATCCATGAAAGATTCTCCCTGGGTTATATGGTTTGATCGGAAATACATCAGAGACAGAAGTTTCTGGAGCCTCCCTATGCCTGCTTCTCCTTCTTGGGCAGCTAGGAGTATATTGAAAGCTCGAGACTTTGCTTCCAAGCACATATGCTACATTGTTGGATCCCAGGCTCCTCTCAAATTTTGGACGGATCCATGGCATCCGAAGGGTGCCCTCGTCTCCCAGTCTTCCATTGGCTCTATCATTAATTTCATCCCTTTGAAGGCTACCCATTGACGAAGATAAATCTCAAGGGTGGTGGGACATGATACAAGATCATCCCCAGCTCCTTGATCTAAACCAGTTCATTAATTCAGGTCTCTTCTCTGAATCTGTTTTGACCTATCCGATATGGAAGCCAGAATCTGATGGAATTTTCAGGCTTAAGAGTGCCTGGAACTCCATCAGGACTCTTAATCCTAAACCCCCTTGGACTTCTTCCATTTGGTTTATAGGGCACACCCTGAAATTCAGCATCACCTCTTGGCAAGCAATGCAAGATAAACTATGCACCAGAGATAAACTCCATTTCCTCAGTCCTAACCATGACCATTCATGCCTCCTCTGCAACTCTGCTCCGAAAAGTACCAATGTAAGCCCAATAGTTCTCACCTCTGCATTCCCATCTTCTTTTGATGATTCCAATACACAAGTGATTTAGATCACTAATGTATTTGTATGTCTAAGTTGTAGATCATAATGGTGTTATGACAAGATTGCTTGGATTGAGGCCAAGAAGCTCTCATTGGACCACATTATGAAGGCCAAAGACATCGGAGATCCAAGACGAATGAAGACTTGAAGAATCAATTGAAGATCGAAGTCATATTAGAATGTATAAGATCCAATCCTAGTATTAGATTTTAAGAGGCATAAATTAAGTAAATAAGCACACACCCTAAATGTTTAAGTGATTGTCTTTGTGGTGTTCCAACACTTTGGAACCCTCATAACAATCCCAACTTGGTGTAAAGTTGGAAGCCAAATCAAATAAGAAACAGAATTGAAAATCTGCCTGGAAATAGGCTTCTCGGAACTCCAAGAGAATTCTCAGAGCTCCGAGGTCGGAACTCCGAGAAATCCTCAGAGCTCCGAGATTTGGTCCAGTAGCTTTTTTTCAACTTCTGTTTGTATTCCCGGAACTCCGAGATAATTTCTCGGAACTCCGAGAAAATCTCTTGGAACTCCGAGAACACTATAACGGGAAGAAATTTGTGACTGTTGGGAACTTTGCCAGAATTACGACTATGCCCCTCAAACGGTAATATTTGGTTTTTCTATATATATCGGTATTCCCACCTTCCCAATTATCAATCCTAACACTCAAAAACTCTATTTGAACATCCTAAGAGTGATTCAAGCTTGTTTATGCCTCTTATCCTCTAAGATTAGGATTTGGATCATTAGGCTCAAATTTGTACATCTTCTACAAAGTTTGTAAGCCCTTGTGAGGGATTTTTTGTTCTTTCTTTCTTTATCAAGAACATTATATTCGGGCGAGTGTTCGGAGAAGCGGAGCCCACTCTCCGTGGTGAGGATCGCCACCAAGGTTAAAGGCGGTTAGAATTGTAATCGGCATTGATCTTCGCCGAAGTTAAGAAGATCAAATAGTGAAGCCATCAACGGGTTTGGTTGGTGGAGTGGAGTAGGCCTCGCGTTGGAAGACCGAACCACTTTAAATCTCGGGTGCACTCTTTCTTATCTCTTGATTTACATTTGCATTGCACTTAGGATTTAACTTGTGTGCTTAAATTTCATTCTTGATCTCTTAATCTTCAAAATTAGGTTTGAGTTTTCAAGAGATTAAAACTTGTTAGCAGCCTAATTTTTTCACTCCTCATTAGTTGCCGTAAGAGTAATTACTCGGGACCACCCTTGGAATTTCATTCTTATTATTTTGAAAAATGAGTCATCTTCTTCCATAACAAAATCTCAAACACAACTTGAAAATTTTAAACTTGAGATTAAAACCCTTAAGGGTAGTTTGGATGAGAAAACTTGCCAAATTGTTAAACTTCAAGATGTGGCAAGCTCTTCCAAATCTTATGAAGATGACATTAATGATTTTTTAAATCAAATAACCCATCTTCATAATGAAAATGAAAGGTTAAGATTATGTCTCAATGGATTCTTAAATGGTGATAAAATTATTGACATAATCTTGAAGAAGACTAGTCATAGACCTAATCATGCATTTTATGATAGGACTAGTCTATCTAACCCTCATGTTAGATGCCATTATTGTGGAATCAATGGTCATTACCAATTCCAATGTGCATCTAAAATTAGGGATTGTGGTGGAACAAAAAAGGCTTGGATTCCCAAAGCCCCCATATGATTCTCTTCATATGTGCTTAGATTAGGGGCTTGCTCTTAAAATTGAATATCTTTTTATGGTTATTTAAATATCCCCTCTTGTGTTGAATAAAAACTCTAAATAGGGGGAGTTTTATGTTTATCTTTTTTCTTAAAAAAGGGGGAGCTTAAAATTGTAAATTCATCCCTTTGATTTTCTTTTACCCCAATCTTTTTTATTGATGCCAAAGGGAGAGAGAAATCTAGTGTAAGGAAATATATGCATGCTTTTATTGGAAAATCTCTTGTGCTTGTCATCATAAAAAAGGGGGAGATTGTAAGCCCAATGGTTCCCACCTTTGGCATTCCCATCTTCTTTTGATGATTTCAATACACAAGTGATTTAGATCACTAATGTGTTTGTATGTCTAAGTTGTAGATCATAATGGTGTTAAGACAAGATTGCTTGGATGGAGGCCAAGAAGCTTTCATTGGACCACATTATGAAGGCCAAAGACATCGGAGATCCAAGACGAATGAAGACTTGAAGAATCAATTGAAGATCGAAGTCATATTAGAATGTATAAGATCCAATCCTAGTATTAGATTTTAAGAGGCATAAATTAAGTAAATAAACACACACCCTAAATGTTTAAGTGATTGTCCTTGTGGTGTTCCAACACTTTGGAACCCTCATAACAATCCCAACTTGGTGTAAAGTTGGAAGCCAAATCAAATAAGAAACAGAATTGAAAATCTGCCTGGAAATAGGCTTCTCGGAACTCCGAGAAATCCTCGGAGCTCCGAGATTTGGTCCAGTAGCTTTTTTCCAACTTCTGTTTGTATTCCCGGAACTCCGAGATAATTTCTCGGAACTCCGAGAACTCTATAACGGGAAGAAATTTGTGACCGTTGGGAACTTTGCTAGAATTACGACTATGCCCCTGAAACGGTCATATTTGGTTTTTCTATATATATGGGTATTCCCACCTTCCCAATTATCAATCCTAACACTCAAAAAATCTATTTGAACAT
This sequence comes from Tasmannia lanceolata, assembly GCF_043159265.1. Classification (NCBI taxonomy): domain Eukaryota; kingdom Viridiplantae; phylum Streptophyta; class Magnoliopsida; order Canellales; family Winteraceae; genus Tasmannia; species Tasmannia lanceolata. Next base: position 65,848,711 of record NW_027518695.1, read on the forward strand.
CCTAAGAGTGATTCAAGCTTGTTTATGCCTCTCATCCTCTAAGATTAGGATTTGGATCATTAGGCTCAAATTTGTACATCTTCTACAAAGTTTGTAAACCCTTGTGAGGGATTTTTTGTTCTTTCTTTCTTTATCAAGAATATTTTATTCGGGCGAGCGTTCGGAGAAGCGAAGCCCACTCTCCGTGGTGAGGATCGCCACCAAGTTTAAAGGCGGTTGGAATTGTAATCGGCATTGATCTTCGCCGAAGTTAAGAAGATCAAATAGTGAAGCCATCAACGAGTTTGGTTGGTAGAGTGGAGTAGGCCTCGCGTTGGAGGACCGAACCACTTTAAATCTCGGGTGCACTCTCTCTCTTATCTCTTGATTTACATTTGCATTGCACTTAGGATTTAACTTGTGTGCTTAAATTTCATTCTTGATCTCTTAATCTTCAAAATTGGGTTTGAGTTTTCAAAAGATTAAAACTTATTAGAAACCTAATTTTTTCGCTCCTCATTAGTTGCCGTAAGAATAATTACTCGGGACCACCCTTGGAATTTCAACCAACCACCTCTTCTTCAACTGTTCTTACTCGGCATGGATTTGGCGCTGGATTCTTCGTTGCATCTATGTTAGGAAGAAGCAAAGGAAATCTCTCTCTGATGAGGAAAGCTAGATTCAGAATAAATTTAAGAAGAAGGAGCAGACATATGCACTTATCAGAATTCTTCTCGCTGCTTCTATCTATCTAATCTGGCTAGAAAGAAAGGCGAGACTCTTTGAAAACAAAAAAACTCACAAACGGATCCTTCTTAGCAGAATTATTAGCACATCGAGGTCTCGTATTCTGTCTCTAAACCTGGAAGTTGAAGCCTCCGAAGAAAATTGCAAAATTACGAATTTTTTCAACCTCCCTCTGGTCAGCAAAACATCGGAAGCTAAGTTTTGTCATTGGGCGCCCCCCTCTGAATCTGAAGTTAAGTTGAATTCTAATGCCTCCCTTGCTTGTGGCTCCGCCTCGGTTGGTGGCCTTCTCCGGGACCACCTGGGGACCATTCTCTCTCTCTTCTCTGTCAACTGTGAGGTTCCCCCAATTCAGGAATTAGAAATTGAAGCTATTCTTCATGGAGTCAATCTTGCCTGCCAACTTCCAGTTAAGAATCTATGGATCGAATCTGACTCTCTCCTTGTAGTCATGGTTATTCATCGCCTGTGGCCTTGTCCATGGAGGAAAATTCCTTCCCTTGAAAAACTCAGAACCATCCTCAATTCTCTCGACCGCTGGACTCTAACTCACATTTGGAGAGAGGGCAACAGAGCCGCTGCCTTCCTATCTAAACCAAATTATATCTGTAAAGGTGACCCAATCCCTCTTTGTTTGGCTCCTGATGAGCTTTTAAGCATAGTGTCGGAAGATTTTTCCGGCATGGCTTATCTAAGATTGTAATTTCTGTTTTATTTAATATAGCTGGTGGGGGTCTGCCTAACCTAACCCCAAATTACCGAGCAAAAAAAAAGAAAAGAATGCAGACACCATAAACAAGGAGTTATGATCATCCCATGGATCTGATTTTTGGGCGAAGCCTATTTGCGCTGGCCCAACCAATGGACGGTTTGGATCTTCGAACCTTCATGAATTTCGTAATAAATACGCATTTTATATCATGCGTCCGTATGAATATATTATTTAAATGCGCATTTTAAAAAATACTCCTCAAGTGATTATTTTAAAATATGTGCACTTATGTATGTGCAACATACAATGCGTTTTTCTTAGAAAATTCATTGGAGCCACGCCCACCGTGTTCAAAGATCCACAGTTAATTTGTTGGCCTCGGTGCAAGTTGGCTTCCGCCAAAATTCATCAATCATCATCAACCAAGTTACATTGGGGCCCAACGAATGAGAGGTTTGGATCTTGAATAAGGTGAGTCCAAGTTTTTCTTTTAAATGTGTTACACTTTTTTTTTAAATATTTAGTTTTTTAAATACAATGGCCCTACAGTTTCAAAGATCTAAAACATTTTAGTGGGGCCCATCAAAGAGTTGTGGTGAGACCGTGAGAAAGAGTGAATTGTAATCTCTGTGGAGAGAGAGAGAGAGAGAGAGAGAGAGGTGGGAGAGATGTACGGTCTCTACCGGTTCCAGCTTTACAACCCGGTAAATGAGGGGTGAATGTCTCGTGGGACGGGGTGAATTTATCAACCCCCCATTCTAGATGGATGAGTTTTGGGTTTTCTCACTGTGTCAGTGCGGTGGATGGAAACTGCCGAATGACGGTTCAACTATTGTTCTAGGGAAGGCCAAATAGTCAGTAATGAGACGGATATAACAAGAAATCTCCATGCAATTGCACCCAAAACAACAGTGAAAAGAACATGCAACAAAAACTGCTTTAAAAATGGCCCCTCAACAGCGCAGAAAAGAATTTGCTACAAAAACCTCTTCTTCTAAGAGGGAGATGAAGGGGAAATCTTCACACCAGCCACATTTTATAGGGACCCTTCTACCAGGCTTTTCTCACAAAATCGTTAGTGTTCTTTTTCATTTCTCCATTTTTATAGACCATACATTCAAATAGAGGGTGTTCTTTGTTATTGTTCCTCTTTTTATCTTCATCTTTGAGAAGACATATATGAATAATGTTCAGCACCTTTTTACTGCAAATGGGGTTTATTTCTCTATAAAGTTCCTTCATGGTTTATGGACTTTGTTTCATTTAAACCCCATATATTTAAACCCCATATGTTGGTGACCTAAAGCCTTTATTACCTTCTGTCCATTGCAAAAAGGTTGGGAGAAAGTTAACTGGATTTTTCGGTTCTTCTTTTAATAAAACGCCCTTGTTCTTGATTTTTAGGATGTTCTTTCAACTATCTAAAAGTTATTTCACGGTTCTAAAAATCAAGAACAATGGTATTTCTTTTTCCTTCTTTTTTTTTTTGTTTTTTCTCCCCCCTGTTATGTCTTTGGGAATTCCTTTTGGGTCTTTTTGTCTTTGTGCTTTCGTTCCACTATGCCTGTAGAGGGTTCGCTTCTCAAGCTTTTATTGTATCTTCTTTTTATTAATAAATCTGGTAGGGGTCTTGCCTAACCCCAGCTAACAAAAAAAAATAAAAAAATCAGGGGTTTGTATGTGACAGAAATATCAGTGCTTTTTTATATTTGGAATACACAAATTTTAAAAACAAATCTAAGATCTCCCCCTTTTTTTTTTGTAGTCCATACCTTCTGGATTTCTCAAATACATGGCAGGAGAAAAGTGTGATAAGGCAATCCTTATGAGTTCACGAGGCAAATGGAATGTGGATGTTAAAATAGACATTGGAGGAAGCTTATGCCTAGACGGTTTACAAGATTTTATAAAAGCCCATCATCTTTCTCAAGAAACTACCTTAGTATTTAGGTATGAAGGGAACATGGTTTTTTATGTCATTATGTTTGATGAAAATTTATGCGAGAAAGAGTACTCAATCTCTGTGAAAAGTGGTAGAAGGATTCCTCTTCATGTTAAAAAGGTTGGCAAAAGAAGTGAAGGTTCAAGAGAAATAAAGGTTGAGAATGGTGTACATGATTCTACGAGTAAGTTCTTTTGATCTTTTTATTTTCTACGTTGTTCTTGGAATTGTATGTAACTTACTTGATTCTTGCAATGTAGGAAATATACGTTCAAGTAAGAATATGGGGAGAGATGGTAAACTAAAGAAGAGGCCTAGGGTTCCTCAATTTAAGGCTACTATAAAGAGATCCAACTTAATCACTGATTACATGGTGAGTTTGCCATTGCCTCCTTTCTCTTAATCATCAAGCCAAGGCATATTTTTAGGCTACTGATATTTGCACTTCCGTGCTTTGATATTGAGACAAACACACCCAGTTCTTTCACTTTTAATTAGCTGCGGAGAGCTTTATGTGATTGCAATAGCTTTTGTCATACTCTTAAATTATTGTCATAAGGCTTACTGTTTTGAATTATTGAATATAGAACATTCCGAGGGAATTTGAGTTGCAGAATGGCCTCACTAACATAAGAGAAATGACGCTGATAGATCGAAGAGGATGGTCACATAAAGTGAAAATATTCAGAAGGCCTAGGTATGGTATCTTGCTTTCGAGCGGTTGGAAGAAATTCACAATTAGTAACATGCTAGAAGAAGGAGATGTCTGCACCTTCAAGCTAAGTTCCACGGAGGAACATGTGATGTATGTTCGAATTGCCAAACCGGTGAAGGTGGGATTTGCCACCTATTTGATCATAATGCACTTTCTTATGAGAACATAGAAAGACCAAATGTTTGAGTGCTTTGGCTGTTTGTTCTACAGAATTGGTAAGGACATCACAAACTGAAGTTTTGTGTTTCTCATTTTGTTAGATTGCTGTAAAATTGACATTAGAAACAAAGCTTTTTAGGTCCCTTGTTTGTGCTACGTTAATTCTAGTGATGGTTATAATTGTTCACTTGCATGAGCTTTTATATGATGCCCGACCGTCATATACCGTGCTAACGGTACCGAATCCAACGACAGACCACTTTTTAAGAGGCTGTTGTTGGATCAAATATCAAGGATGGTTCTTCCATCGTACCACCTACTAGGGACTTGACCATATAATTTCTCCAGTGGGTTTTTTATGATGCCCAACCGTGATGTACTGTGCTAGTGGTACCGTCCTTGATAATTAATCCAACAACAGACCACTTTTTAAGAGGCTTCCTTGGATCAAATATCATGTGCTAGCGGTACCGTCCTTGATATTTAATCCAACAACAGACCACTTTTTAAGAGGCTTCCTTGGATCAAATATCAAGGATGGTACTTACATCGTACCACCTACTAGGGTCTTGACGGTCGGCCACCATATAATTTCTCCACTGAGTTTTTACATGATGCCCAACAGTGATGTACCATGCTAGCGGTACTGCCCTTGATATTTGATCCAACAGCAGACCACTTTTTAAGAGGTTGCTATTGGATCAAATATCAAGGATGGTACTTGATGCGGAACGTGTGGCGTTGAACAAGTCTTTCACTTTTTATTTTCTATTTTCGTTTTTTTTATTTGTAGTATTTTTTTGGGCATCAAAACTTGTCCGATTAGCTTGATTTTGGTATTTTAGAAGGGTTTTTCGATTACCTATCTCAAGAGCCCAAGATTATGCGATTTGGACTTGATTTTGGTAAGTTAAAGGCGTTTTACGGATATGATATAGGGCTATTACGGGATTACTATTTTATGAATATTTTAGTCATATTTCTACCTTCTATTTGCGGTACTTTAGATAAAAGATTAAGAATATTAATTGTTTAGTTAAGTAGTATTTGTGGTTTCTATTCTTGATTTCACTCTATATTGTGTAATGGCATGAGGAAAGAAAGAGAGATTGCGTGAAGTTTATTTTTGGAATATCACTTATAAAGAGAGCATTGGCTCTTTCATGTAGGTGAAGGAGCTTCGCTCCATTCACGTGTTATATTGGAGTTTTTCTCCAAATCGTGGCATGGGTTTTCAACCCCCATGAGATTATTTTAGTTACTTCTTGTGTTCATCTGTATCTTGGTGTTGCCATTCCACGCTCCCACTACAAGAAAAAGGGTTATTACCGACGTTCACTTACCGGCGTTCTTAAAAAAACGTCGATAATATTGTCTATACACCAACGTTTACTAAATAAAACGACGGTGAAATGATATTCTCACGCCACTAAGTTGTACCGCCCAAATAGATATACACCGACGTTCACTGAGCGTCACTAAAGTAGATATATTACTGACGTTTTGTATTGAAACGTCGTTAATTAATTTTTTGCATCTTGGAATTCAGCGACGTTGGGGAGAACGTCCCTGGATATAATATTCACCGGCATTTTATATCAAACGTCGGTGGTTCTTTAATACAAAACCCTCGATATTTTAACTCTATTAGGGCACAAAACACATTCCATCGATATTTTTTTCTCTCCCGTGTGCACAAAAACCCTCTCCGGCCTCAACCCAGGGCCATCACCTCCACCATCTCGACCGTCCAGTCACCCATCAAAACCCTAATTCCACCTTATCCTCCAAACTGCCATCCTTGCAAACCCATTTTCCTATCACCATCATCATTGTTATTCATCTTCTCCGTTAGATCCAGCCACTCTCTGGCAACCCCGTCAAATCCGGCGAGATCTTCTCTACTCCGGAAACATCACCACCTCCACTCCTTGATCGGAGAGCCTCAAGCTGTGGGGAAGGATCGGAGTAGGATTTTGGGAGAAAGTGTTGAATTCTAGGGTTGTGAATTTGGGGGAAGCTGAACAGGTTCTTGTATGTGAAGATAAGGATTTGGAGCTGGAGGCTTTTCCCTGTAAATAGAATTCTAATTAGAATCCTAAAATCCGGATTCTAAAATCATTGTATGCAAATGGCCATTAGATCCAGGCCCCTTTCGTTGGCTCTGGAGGCTTTTCCCTGTAATCTGCAAGAACAACTCAATCGATACATGGATGGAAGGTTATTCTCTTACACTATTCTTTCTTTTATTTAATTTAAGTTTTCGCTTGAATTTTGAGATGTGTGTTCCTGAATTTTTTATCTTGATAAGCATTTGAATTAGTTCAGCCAGAATTAGTTGAAACAATCTTTTATTTGTCTCTGATTTTTAATTGCATTTCTGAATTTTTTAACTTGAAGCTTTTTTATAAACCTAATTCCACACTTCAAATCATCCTAAATCCCCTGCATTTCCACAAATAGAGCCCTAAATCGGCACACCAATACATACATTTTGTATGTATGTATATGAACAAAGATGTCTGCATATGCTTCATTCATTGTTTCGAAACTCCCCTGCATCATCATGGACTTCCTGGAGTTGGCTGCCTTTTACCCTGATCTTGTCCAGGTGAGTATTTTGGCCTATAAATACAATCAAAACTCCATTGACTCTTTTGAGTTAATTATGATCACGTCAACCGAGTACTAAGCCGAGTCATCCAAGTACTCGACTGCTTCGTTCTGAGTCGATTAGATGCACATCATTTTGCTAATTTATCAGGAGCCTTATATGCAACTGTTGGACTCAACAGGTCAAATAGATGTAAAGTCAATTCTCAACAAAATTGGTCTTTAAATTTCCACCGAAACCGACACAAAACGACCAAAATGTTTCCATTTCCATCCCCTCCGAAACCGAAACCAAACGTTTCCATCCCCTCCATAGTTCGTATGTGTAGCTTAGGATCAAACCGTAATTGTACAAATTATTCATGTCAATGTATTGACACATTTAAAAGCAAGGCGTTTTGACTGTTCTTTTTCTTTTATCGTTGGATTGATGTTACAATGGTCTTCAACTATTTTAGATGCATAATTGCCTAGCCATTGAGTGCATTTTTTCAATTTCAGTCAAGTGTTACATGGGACAGCTGGGGGAATGTCAGGGACTCTTCAGCAAGTCCAAGCTCGAAACCAACAACTTCCTACCCAGGTCTGCATTGATGAATACAGATACTTGCTTATTTGTTTATTCTTGTTATGTGTTGGGGTGACTGGAATAGTGAAACAGGACATAGAAAGCGAGATGAATCTGGCAATGACTCCAGGGGTGCAGGTCCTGATGGATCTTAAATTGGAGTTCCTGGTATTGATTATTCTAACTTGTGGAGTTCATTTTTTTTTGAATGGTGACTTGTGGAGTTCATATATATTTAAATTTTTTTTTAAAAATAATTGCAAACCCTTATTGCAAAGAAATTACCTTCACATCTTATTTGGCGGCTGTGAGTTATTTGCGAAGCACTTCATAAGCAGTTTCTACTTGAGCTCCCATTATTTACTTTTTTGAATGGCACTTGAAATCCTATTATGATTACAAATTTTTGCATATTGCTATCAATGTACATAATCATGACCAGTAGTTACACAATTATGTAATCCTAGAATAGGAATTTTAGCCAAGTGCACTAAGAAATGGTCCTAACTCAGTTCTTCAAAAGATGTAGCCATGCTTTTTTAGCCACAGAATATGAACTAAGGAAAGTTTTGGGGTTTGTGTTCTCGTACTGAATTATAATCTCAATTGACGAAATTTTCTTGTGCTGAGGAAATGCTCCCTGTTCTTGTCTGGTTTGGATTTGTTTGTCTTTCCTTTGAAAATAAGGCCCTGTTTGGAAAAAAAAATTATTTCCACAATTTATAGGAAAATGATATGGTTATGGTTAATTAAGAGGGATATTATCATAAATTGAAGGTCCCTATGAGTAAAAATTGAATAGGGTTAGTTCAATTTAATGAACCATTGAATATCTTTTATTTATCTCATTCCGTTGGGCTCATTAGAATTGGGTGCAAATTGGGAACGCCGGTGAAAGTTTACAAGTCCGGTAAGGGTTCAGAAGATCAGTCTAGTTCCTTCGATTCAGAAGAAATCTGACATCTTTCGGTATTGGATCGTTTCCCTCTTCAAAGCTATAGTTAATCAGTCTATTAATTTCTTTTTACAGTGCATCAATTCATTGTAATTCTGGTTCATAACACAATTATAGTATTTTACTAGACATTCTCTTAACTCTTAAGAAAAGGTTACTAGACATTCTCTAGAGCCTACTTGTGCATTTGTTATTGTTTACATGCCCTGAGTTGATTAATATATTATGAGTTTTGTGCCAAAATCTCTGCCATGATGAGGAAGTTTTGTCCAACAATGATGTCAAAATGCAGCTCTAGTTATGCGAGTTTGTTTAGCTATTGTATCTACACCTTACATACAAATGTGTATGACATCAGTTTATTGTATTTATGGTTCGTATTGTTTTGTGCCTTATTTGTATCCCATAACTCCAACACAGTGAAGCAGTGTGATCAGGAAATGATGTTTAATATTTATTAACATTAGTAAATAATCCAAATAAATATTTATAATTCTAAAATATATATATATATATATATATATATATATATATATATATATATATAATAAGCAAAATAAGTAATAGTTGAAACTCGTGTTATCTATTTTTTGTAGTTGTAGTATTTATAACTCAACCGCCTAGTGTCGAGTCGACTAGGATTTACTTTGGCCACGTTTTGACCTGCCTCCGCGTTTTGAAACAATGCTTACACTGATCATGACCGACATAAAAGAGAGCAATTGATCTCCAATTTGGCTACAAGATTATGTGACAGCTCATTCACATGTCAAAGAAGAGCATGAACTTAGCTTTTATTAGAAGGGAACTGATTTTGTGAATGCTAGTCAGTGAATGTCGATGAAAGCAAGACTTTGAAGTTGCTTACAAAGATGATAGTAAAGTTGAATGCTTAGTTGGCTAGGAAATTTGATATCAAGGATCTGGTGGTTGGAGATCAACCACAAGTTGTGTTTTGTCTTTGCTCCATGGCATAGTGAGTTAACTATCAAAGTTGCAGTCTGTGATGGCTTTGCCCCCTATAGAAGCAGAGTATAGGCTTTGCTCCAAAATGTGTCCAAGGCTAATCCTAGTCCACCCGGGTTGATACAGCTAAGTTCTTGATCGACTAATAGGAGTCAATAATTGGTGTAGTCATAGAATGGGTGAGTCAAAGAAGTTTTGATTGACTTGGTATGGCAAAATGGGATTCAGACAAGCACCTGACCAAGGTAAAATGGAGTAGACTTTGGCGATTGAATGATTAAAGCAGAGAGTTTTGAAACAGTGAAACATGCCCATTTCATATTCGAGCACAAACATAGCAAGACACCAATATTTACTTGCTTTTGCAATCTGATTAGCTTTACCATTACTTATTATGTGAATGACAGATATGTTATCTATTCAGTAAGTAGACACTTAAGTCTTAGTCCATGCCGGCCATTTGCTAGCTTAATTGAGCTCCAACACACCCTTCTCAGCTTCGTCAAAGAGCATCCTTGCTCGCTTGATCTGACTCTTCATGAAATTATAAAAGTTAAATAACGCCTTTCTCCAACAGCTTAAGCTTTTGGCCATTATTGCCCAGCTAAGGTCTTTTGCTCTGTTTTTTTTTTTTTTGAATGGTAGCTAAGGTCATTTGTTTCTTTCAAAAGCTAAGGTTATTTGTTTCTTTCAAGTGTATCCCGTTACTTTTGCATTTATGGTTTTTAACTATTCTGCAGCATGGTGGAGATGCGCTTGTTCTTTGCTTTGTTGACTTCACAAATCCAGGGTGTGCAACAAGTGCTTTGAGGGCTTTGCAAGGTGACTCTTCTCTCCCTTGTCTTTCTCATTGTTGGTTGAAGGTTACAATTGCTTTAGGGTAGTTCAATTGGCACCTCTTAGCATTTGCTACTTCACATTATAGGGGTCATTACCACAATTCTCATGCGCGCGCGCACACACTCATGCACGCACATTATATATTTGAGAAACAAGTTGAAAATGTTGAAAATAATTCCTTTTTGGTTTGCCTATTTACTTAATGTTTCTAAAAAGATTTATATAAAGCTAGTATATCATGAATCTCAGATTCTTTTCATTTCTATATTATCCATTAAAGAACTACCTCTCTTCTTCGCTTCAAAGTTTTCCTTGCTATCATTTAATGCGACCATGAGAGAGTGCTATGTGGAATTTATGCTTTCACTATTCTCGTTACCCTATCAGTTTTCAATATGATGTAATTTTAAGTGTTAAAAGAAGCATTCTCTGGAGAAAGTTCAAACATCTCTGTGTGCAAACACACCCCTGTGACCTGGATAACTTCTCAGTTTTTTATTAGTGTCGAATGGTCTGTATCATTACTTCTATAACTGATCTGCTATGTCCATTTCATTCATTGATGAACTCGTCTTTCTGATGCTATCACAGGATATCTTCAAGAGCTTGTTTAGAAGCTCAGCAAATTGGCCAAGCCATAGACAACAATGATCTCTCTGCAGCTAGTTCCGTTGGGGGCCCAACGCTAATGCTGACTGGGTCCAAAATGTCAATAGAGCTTTCATCAAGGTTATCAAAGTTTCTAGAATTCAGTTAATCAAAGGCGTTATATTATGGTTCATTTCAGTATAATATTGTTTTGGTTTTTTATTTCTTGTTTTTGTTACATTCCTTTTGTCAACTGAGCTTAAGTCCTAGGAAAAGACCGAGGTTGATACATTCAAGTCCTCTTTAGCTACATTGATTTCATCAGGTGCATTGCATTTTTATGGTGTAGGACCTCAACATGGGCATAAGTCGAGGTGACATGTTCATTCATCTTCACCGCAAGAAAGACGGGATTTATGATGCTGTAGAGCAAAATATTATAGTACGTTTCATAACATTGATGCTTGTTTAAAAAATGTTATAGAACCGTGTAAAAGATCTCTGGAGATGTTATATAATTTTGTTTCTTGTCATTGTATTTGAAACGATGGATGCCATTATAATGTCATTTAATGTCCTTTAAATAGTCTTTTTTTAGTACTGTTGGATGTCACACTGAGGAAGAAGTTGTTGGTATATGGGTTGATTTTAGATGGAGATGGAGATAGTTGGTTTGATGATTTTTGTTTGGAGGACCTTCTTGGGTTTAATTTAAATGGAAATGGTGGTTTGATGACTTTGGATGCTTTTTTTTCTATCGTTTGGATGCCAATATGTGTATATATATGTTACTTTCTTATGGTGGTACATGTTTTATACAGGTTCATATTCACTGTGCTGCTTTATTTCCAAAAAAAAAAATGCTAATCACCGGCGGTCATAAAACCGTCGGTGAATAATAAAAAGAAAACGCCTCTACATCGTTTACCGACGGTCGAGAACGCCGGTGTATATCATCTACACCGACGGTTCCAATGAACGTCGGTATAGTTTAAAGAGAAAGTCCTAATTTTTACTCTCATTTACCGACGCTCATGGCCGTCGGTGTAAAAAAACCTTTACCGACGCTGTTGAAAACCATCGGTGAATGTCCTTTTTTCCGGCTCTTTCACCCCTTTTTTACCGACGTTTAAAACCGTCGGTATAACATCATACAGCGATGGTTTATTAGAACCGTCGGTAAAAGGGTTTAGTCATGGTAGCATTACCGACGCTATGACAAACCGTCGGTGTTACGTTTACCGATGTTTTTACGACGTTTTACCGATGCTCGTGAACGTCGCTAAATGTCCTTTTTCTTGTAGTGTCCCTACATCAGTTGGTATTAGAGCAAAAGGGATCTCCGACGAATGCACGACGGAAAGAAGTCGATGCACCTCATGTCGGCCAACCTGATCTAGCTGTGGAGAACGAAGAATAACAACAAGTGGATACTTTCACATAGCTAGCACTAGCACTGCTCGAAGCCCACATCCATGCGAAGACAACCATGGATCTGAGAGTGCCTTCGAGAGCCCTTTTCATGGCTAGGCGTCATGTAAGGGATAAAAAAAAGATGAGAAAAAAAGAATGAGGCATAGAAGGTTGGCGCAACGCCGAAAATAAGATTTGGAAGACAATGGCCTAAACTCGGGGTCGAGTTTTTTCAAGCTGGGTGAACGACGCAGAACGCATGGCGTTGAACAAGTCTTTTACTTTTTGTTTTCTATTTTCGTGTTTTTATTTGTAGTATTTTTTTGGGGCGTCAAAACTTTTCCAATTAGCTTGATTTCAGTATTTTTAATGGTGTTTTTCGATTACATATCTAAAGAGCTCAAGATTACACGATTTGGACTTGATTTTGGTAAGTTATAGGCATTTTATGAGTATGGTATAAGGCTATTATGGGATTACTATTTTAAGAATATTTTAGTCATGTTTCTAGCTTGTATTTGTGTTACTTAAGATAAAAGAATAAGATTAATTGTTAGGGTAAATAGTATTTATGGTTTCTATTCTTGAGTTTTGTCTCTCTATATTGTATAATGGCGTGAGGAAAGAAAGTGAGATTCAATAAAGTTTATTTTAGGGCATCACTTTTGAAGAGAGCATCATGTGGGTGAAGGAGCTTCGCTCCTTTCAAGTGTTACATTGGAGTTTTTCTCCAAACCGTGGCATGGATTTTCAAACTCCCATGAGAGCATTTTAGTTGCTTCTTGTGTTGACTCCTTGCATCAGTACTTCTATCGTACCCAGGGGCGATGCCACTTGTAAGGAAAGGGGGACAATTGACCCCCTTATTTTTTGGAAAAAAAAAAAATATATACCTTTATTTTTAAATATATTTTTTTACTTACCCCTTTTTTAAAAATATGCCCCCCTTTCCAATCATCCCTAAGATAGAAAACAAGTTTAAAATTTTAATGTTACCATTTTTATCTCCCTTCTTTGTGGAAAATTTACTATAATTTTTGCCCCCTTGTGTAAAATTTTAGATAGAAATTTTTTCTATCTTAATTTTAAGATAGATATAAATTACTATAATTTTTGCCCCCCTTGTGCAAAATTTCTGGCATCGCCCCTGATCGTACCACCCACAAGGGACTTGACGATCGGCCACCATATAATTTCTCCACTGAGTTTTTATATGATGCCCGACCGTTATGTACCATGATAGCGGTACCACCCTTGATATTTGATCTAACAACAAACCACTTTTAATGAGGGTGCTGTTGGATCAAATATCAAGGATGGTACTTCCATCTTACTACATACAAGGGACTTCACGAACGGCCCCATATAATTTCTTCAGTGCCTTTTTATATGATGCCCGACCGTCATGTACTGTGCTAGTGGTACCGGCCCTTGATATTTGATCCAACAGCAAATCACTTTTAATGAGGCTTCTGTTGGATCAAATATCAAGGATGTACTTCCATCGTACCACCTACAAGGGACATGACGATCGGCCACTTCAGTAGTCAGTGGTACTTCACTTCTGCACATTAATGAGAATAAAACTAACTTCCCTATTGATGACCATTTCAGTGGTCAGTGGCTTGAAACTTGAATGTGTTTTGAGATGAGTAACTCAGTCTCTCAACCGAGTCATTCAAGCTCTCAACCGAGTCGTTCAAGATTTGACAGGCTGTAAATTTGGAGATTGTAGATGCTACAGTTGAACACTCAAGTTTAGATTATCTAAACCAATCATATGTTCCTCCCATTGTGGATAGGTGGGGACTATAAGAAATGAGTGGTTTACATTATTCAAATAGGTTGGCCACATCATACTCTTTGTGCGTGTATTATTTTTCAAAATATAGATGATCCAAATTATTCATTTGTTGACTTACAACATAAATACTAAATAGAGTGTACCCCAAATATCATTTCCATAGGAGCCCCCGAAAACATTATATATGTGTCTATATATATATATATATATATATATATATATATATATATATATATATATATATATATATGAGAAAACGGTTCCTACACATATGTGTAGATAAGTTATCTACACACTAGCTTAAAATACAGTGGGGGCCACATTATTTGGGTGATCCAAACCATTCATTTTTAAGGTCCTCACATAGATAGGGTGTCCATAAAAAATCAGATCCATAGGATCATCCTAACCATTCGAACTGTAGAGGCAATAAATGGACTAATTTGTGAAGGTTTAAAGACATCCATTTTACCTCCACAAATCGTAGGGTTGGGATGATCCTATGGATCTGATTTTTTGTAGACACCCTATCTATGTGAGGGTCTTTAAAATGGATGGCTTGGATCACCCAAACAATGTGGCCCCCCACTGTATTTTAAGCTAGTGTGTAGAGAACTCTCTACACATATGTGTAGGAACTGTTTTCTCTCTCTCTCTCTCTCTCTCTCTCTATATATATATATATATATATATATATATGGTTTGTGAGCAGCTGCTATAAGCTTATCTGTGCAGAGCTCGAGCTCTCTCTCTCTCTCTCTATATATATATATATATATATATATATGTGGGAAAAGTGTTGCTACTTGATCTTGTAGCTAAGCTTATCTACTTGGTCGGGTTAAATACAGTGGGGCCCATATTGTTTGGGTGATCCAAACCATTCATTTAAAAGCCCCTTACCTAGATAGGATGTCCACAAAAAATCAGATCTATAGGATCATCCTATCCCATCCAACAGTGGAGGGAAAAATGGGAAAAAAATAGACAGACACAGTTTGTCCACAAATCTGCTAATTTTTCTCTCCATTGTTGGATGGGTTAGGATCATCCCATGGGTTTGATTTTTTGTGGACATCATATCTAGGTAAGGGACTTTCAAATGAACGGTTTGGATCACCCAAACAATGTGGGGCCCCATTGTATTTAACCCGACCGAGTAGATAAGCTTAGCTACAAGACCGAGTAGCAACATTTTTCCAATATATATATATATATATATATAGATGAGAAAACGGTTCCTACACATATGTGTAGAGAGTTCTCTACACACTAGCTTAAAATACAGTGGGGGCCCACATTGTTTGGGTGATCCAAGCCATCCATTTTAAAGGCCCTCACATAGATAGGGTGTCTACAAAAAATCAGATCCATAGGATCATCCCAACCCTACGATTTGTGGAGGTAAAATGGATGTCTTTAAACTTTCACAAATTAGTCCATTTTTTGCCTCCACGGTTCGAATGGTTAGGATGATCCTATGGATTTGATTTTTTGTGGACACCCTATCTATGTGAGTGCCTTAAAAATGAATGGTTTGGATCACCTAAATAATGTGACCCCCACTGTATTTTAAGCTAGTGTGTAGATAACTTATCTACACATATGTGTAGGAACCGTTTTCTCTCTCTCTCTCTCTCTCTCTCTCTCTCTATATATATATATATATATATATATATATATATATATATAGGAAAATGATTGTGACCTTGAAGCTCATATAGCTTATATGAGCTTGAGGGCCCAAACACATAGGTCCCGCATTTTTTGTGGTCATCCAAACCATTCATTTGCAAGGCCCCATCATAGATAGGGTGTGCACCAAAAAACAGTTCCATTGGATCATCATAACCCTTCCAAAAGCGAAAGGCAAAAATGGGCAGATTTGTGGCAAACGATGTCTGTCCATTTTGCCTCCACTTTTGGATGAGTTAGGATGATCCTATGGAGCTGATTTTTTGTACACACCCTATCTATGTAAGGGCTTTTCAAATGAATGCTTTGGATCATCCTAACAATGTGGGCCCACATGTGTTTGAGCCCTATATGAGCAAGCTATATGAGCTTCAAGCTCATAATCATTTTCCTCATATATATATATATATATATATATATATATATATATATAGAGAGAGAGAGAGAGAGAGAGAGAGAGAGAGAAAACGGTTCCTACACATATGTGTAGAGAGTTCTCTACACACTAGCTTAAAATACAGTGGGGGCCCACATTGTTTGGGTGATCGAAGCCATCCATTTTAAAGGCCCTCACATAGATAGGGTGTCTACAAAAAATCAGATCAATAGGATCATCCCAACCCTACGATTTGTGGAGGTAAAATGGATGTCTTTAAACCTTCACAAATTAGTCCATTTTTTGCTTCCACAGTTCGAATGGTTAGGATGATCCTATGGATCTAATTTTTTGTGGACACCCTATCTATCAGAGGGCCTTAAAAATGAATGATTTGAATCACCCAAATAATGTGGCCTCCACTGTATTTTAAGCTAGTATGTAGATAACTTATCTACACATGTGTGTAGGAACCGTTCTCTCATATGTATAGAGAAAACGGTTCTTAGACATATGTGTAGAGAGTTCTCTACACACTAGCTTAAAATATAGTGGGGGCCCACATTGTTTGGGTGATCAAAGCCATCCATTTTAAAGGCCCTCACATAGATAGTGTATCTACAAAAAATCAGATCCATAGGATCATCCCAACCCTACGATTTGTGGAGGTAAAATGGATGTCTTTAAACCTTCACAAATTAGTCCATTTTTTTGCCTCCACAATTCGAATGGTTAGGATGATCATATGGATCTAATTTTTTGTGGACACCCTATCTATCAGAAGGCCTTAAAAATGAATGGTTTGGATCACCCAAATAATATGGCCTCCACTGTATTTTAAGCTAGTGTGTAGATAACTTATCTACACATGTGTGTAGGAACCGTTCTCTCATATGTATAGAGAAAACGGTTCCTACACATATGTGTAGAGAGTTCTCTACACACTAGCTTAAAATACAGTGGGGGCCCACATTGTTTGGGTGATCGAAGCCATCCATTTTAAAGGCCCTCACATAGATAGGGTGTCTACAAAAAATCAGATCCATAGGATCATCCCAACCCTACAATTTGTGGAGGTAAAATGGATGTCTTTAAACCTTCACAAATTAGTCCATTTTTTGCCTCCACAGTTCGAATGGTTAGGATGATCCTATGGATCTAATATTTTGTGGACACCCTATCTATCAGAGGGCCTTAAAAATGAATGGTTTGGATCACCCAACTAATGTGGCCTCCACTGTATTTTAAGCTAGTGTGTAGATAACTTATCTACACATGTGTGTAGGAACCGTTCTCTCATATGTATAGAGAAAACGGTTCCTACACATGTGTAGAGAGTTCTCTACACACTAGCTTAAAATACAGTGGGGGCCCACATTGTTTGGGTGATCGAAGCCATCCATTTTAAAGGCCCTCACATAGATAGGGTGTCTACAAAAAATCAGATCCATAGGATCATCCCAACCCTACAATTTGTGGAGGTAAAATGGATGTCTTTAAACCTTCACAAATTAGTCCATTTTTTGCCTCCGCAGTTCGAATGGTTAGGATGATCCTATGGATCTAATATTTTGTGGACACCCTATCTATCAGAGGGCCTTAAAAATGAATGGTTTGGATCACCCAAATAATGTGGCCTCCACTGTATTTTAAGCTAGTGTGTAGATAACTTATTTACACATGTGTGTAGGAACCGTTCTCTCATATGTATAGAGAAAACAGTTCCTACACATATGCGTAGAGAGTTCTCTACACACTAGCTTAAAATACAGTGGGGGTCTACATTGTTTGGGTGATCCAAACCATTCATTTGAATGGTCCTCACATAGATAGGGTGTCCACAAAAAATCAGATCCATAGGATCATCCCAACCTTACGATTTGTGTAGGTAAAATGGACGTGTATAAACCTTCACAAATTAGTCCATTTTTTGCCTCCATAGTTTGAATGGTTGGGATGATCCTATTGATTTGATTTTTTGTGGACGCCCTATCTATGTGAGGACCATTCAAATGAATGGTTTGGATCACCCAAACAATGTGGACCCCACTGTATTTTAATCTAGTGTGTAGGTAACTTACCTACACAAGTGTGTAGGAAATGTTTTCTAATATATATATATATATATATCAGCAGATTTTGTCTTTTTCATTTAATTCATCTGAGGTGGCTGCTCACACATGCAACAACCCATCTACGAAATTCCTTCTGCAATGGTCGCTAGCAAATTCAATATAGATTGAGGCTCCCACAATCGATTGTTAGAATCTGAAAGGTACAGGGCCTGAAGATTAAGATACCGATTATGAGTGCAACCAACAGGGCCTTAAGATTATGAGAACCGATTATATGGCCCACCTCATTCAAAATGAGAAAAAAAGGGGAGATTCAAAGTCACTGGAAAAGGGATAGCATAGCTCTTTCTTTTCCGGGCAACAACCAATGAGTGGCGGATTTGGATGGCGTCTCGCAGAAGAAGAGTACGCGCGCTCTACTCGCCTGAATTACGAGGAGTTATTATACCGAATCCCATATCCCTATACTATAGTAGGGCTCCTTTAAGACCTCCGAACTGAGGGTTCGGTTAGTAGAGGGGACGACTTAGCTTCTCCGGAAGAAGACTAGCCCCACTCTCTCTCTTCTTTCTTTTAACTACGAGCTCATCGACATAGCGCACACTCAACTATTTTATAGAGGATATCGTCGAAGATCCTCGGGATCAGTTAGTGAAACTCGCATTTAGGCTCTCTGTTCACTACTCTCCTAATGCAGGCAAGGCAAGTAAATGATTGATAGGTGAATCGGTGGACTGCTCGCAGCGCCCGTGTTCAAAACGTGTTAAAGGCTACAGAAATGCCCTTATAGAGTGAGATTTGAGCTTAGCAGCAGGAGAGCAAAAACATGAGGTTCTCCGGCGTGGAAGCATTTGCTTGATCATCCAGTTCTTCATTTCTTGCTTTTCTTGCAGAGACTCTTCCTATGGTCTTTCTCTGCCTACAAAGAAAGAGGGTAATACAAGCCTCAGCTAATGATAGGAACTATTTAACCTCGATCTGACTTTTCGGGAAATTTTCAAACGAACAATTTCAACGAAATCTTTCAATTTCTTATTTTATTATGTTCAACTCTATAAATAAACGCTAAACTGGTTATTAGAGTCAAATTTATGCCCTGTTCTTTTGAGATTGGGGCAACCAATTGTCCCCCCACAATCCATTAATTTTGAGTCCAATAATCAGATTGGGGTCACAATAGGTTGTCATAAACCCAAACGCACAGGGGCTTAAATGCAATTTTGGGTCCAACAATCGGTTTGGGCACTCACGTTCGGTTGTCAGAATCTCAGACGAACAAGGCCTTATCTTTTCTATTTTAAACGATAATCACAGTAGGGTAGTCACACCATGTTCCAGTATTGACAATAAGAAAAGATGGTTACACATCAAATTCATTACAAAATAAACTTACTTCTAAGGAGAAAACCATGAGATCGGCCCAAAAGAAAGAGCCCCGTCTATAGTTTTTTCAATCATCGGACGTTCTTTTTATGTGTAGAGCTCTGATTTGAACAATCTTGGTGTAGGGATGGCAACAAGTGGTGTCGCTTTCTTTAGAACAATCCCAAACTTCTCTGAGAGATCTACCTTTGTTCCCTCAGGCAATCGCCATTGAAACGAATGCAAAATAGAAGCCAATATGTATGTCAACATTGTCTCCGCCACAGGAATCCCTGCACATATTCTCCTCCCTGACCCAAACGGAAAATAACGAAAATCGTTGCCATTGTAGTCCCAATTACACGTATTCTCCATGAACCTCTCTGGTTTGAACTCTAAGGGATAGTCCCATGCCTTGGGGTCCCTGTGTATCGCCCACACATTTAGAAAGACTTTAGTCCCTTTGGGAATGGAATACCCGCCCACAGTACAAGATTGGCTCGGGCAGTGAGGCACCAAGAGTGGGAGAACCGCGTGCAAACGGAGAACCTCTTTTATCACTGCATCAATGTAATGCAATTTGTGGATATGGGACTCTTCTACATTGTTATCTTTCCCCACAATTTTGTCTAATTCTTCATGAGCTTTTCTCATCATGTCTGGCTTGTGCAACATCTCGGCCATCGCCCACTCTATTGTCGTTGATGTTGTGTCGGTCCCACCTATTACCACGTCCTGCAACCAATGGTGTTAGGATCATTGCATTTCTTGCGATTATTATGGTAGTTTTTAGTTTGTCTCTACTGTGTTATTGGATCAGATTTCTTGTCCGGGATTTTTCACACAAATTTAGTGGTCAGGCACAATATTTTATAAGCATGGGAGTTGGAGTTTATGTCAAGTGTTATACGTGCACCATCTTAACAAGTTATTATTATTGACTGTGGGGATGGCACCAGGGGATGCTCCTGAATAACAAATCATATAATTTTGAAATGTTCATTACCTAAGGGATGAAATTTCTTATGTAAAAGCATGGAATTAACCATGTTTCGGAGCAGGCAAAGACTCTTTGCTATGGTACATAGTAGCTGGTTTGGCTATAGACTGAAAATTCTCATACTTTGTTTGGGTAGGTAAGCTGGAATTGAACCTCTGACCTCTAGGTTGAAGTAGAAAGCCTTAACCATTGACCTAGAGGCTCAATCCCTAAAATTCTCGTACTTTGTAAGTGTTGGTGTGCCGGATTCAGTGTTAGTGGGTCGGACTCGAATTCGACCCGGTTACAAACAAAAGAAGAAGGCCTTGTTACCATGTTGGGCCTAAACATGAAGACCCAAAATATTTGGTTATATAGCTATCCTTCCACATTTTTCCAATGAGAAAGGAGAATAAACGGTGAGGTATAAAAGCTCTCTCTTAAGAGCCTAATCTCTCCTGAATTAGTCAAGGTTTTTTCCGATGTATGTTGTGGCCAAAAGGGAACTGCAAAGGCTGCAAAATGTGCCAGATTCAAGTCTGTTTGGGTTCTGCTAAAGCCCAACCCATTTATTAAATGGGCCTGCTAATCAGTCCTGGTCTGGCTCAGGAAAGGCCCGTGAGCCGTGTTTGTAAGAGGATGGTGAGTCATAGATTTGTCTTCGGATAAGATTATAATTACCATAAGCAAGGCCTTAAGTTGGTTCATTGTCAAGGCTTTATTGGGGTCTCCTTCCTCCCTAAGCTGCAAAAGGGAGTGCAAAAAATCGCTGCTTTCTTTGTTGTTTTTGCGTTTCCCTTCTCCTTCCACTAACTCCATTTTAAGCCGTTGGTCGATAATGGACTTGAAGATCCGATCAAACCACAACAAGACCTTCGTTGATTCCCTCTTGATGCCTTGTAGATCGAACCGGGATAGAATAGGAAAAAAGTCTGAAACATTGGGTCTTCCCAATAGATCTACCACTTCACCAACCGCAGTTCGAAACTCTGTTTCAATCCTACTCTTCTCTTCCCCCTCGAGCATGCTACCCCATAACATGTTTGTTATCACGTTCATGACTGCGAGAAATATTTGATCGCCGAGGTTAATCGGACTATGGACATTGGCATACAATTTGCTCACCATTTTACGAACCTCCCTTCGGCGAAGGGCATAGCAATCCTTAAGAGTCTTATTGCTCATCATCTCCTTGACAAAAACCTGTCAAAGTATAAAAGATTAAATAACGCCTTCTCCAACTGCTTAATCTTTTGGAGTAATTTGTTGTTTCACATGGTACCAGAGCAAATTCACATGGTACAAGAGCAAAGATCCTGGGTTCAAAAATCCTTGATATTAAAAATCCACATCTAATGTCCAATAAAAAAGATGGGCCACATTTATCACAAGTAGGCCAACCCTAAAAGGAGGGACCACTCGTGAGGTGGAGTGTTAATGTATAAAAGATTAATTAAATAATGACTTCTCCAATGGCTTAATCTTTTGGAGTAACTGGTTGTTTCACAATACCTTGCGTAGTAAGCGCCAATTTGGACCATACGGAGACCACACTATGTCCAAGCCACCGTACGTGACGGCTCGAGCGGCGGCGGGTGGGTCATGGTTTGCAAAGATGGTGTCTTTGTCTTTTAGCACCTCCTTTGCTAAAGAGGGGGAGCTTATCACCACGCAGAGCGCCGTACCGAGTCGAAGCTTCATGATTGGACCATAGGTCTGAGCCAACTTTGTGAAGCAACGATGTAGTTCGGAGTCAAGAAAGAGGAGGTTTCCGACCAACGGCAAGCCTCGTGGGCCCGGAGGCAATGGCAATTTCCCTTTCCTTGATTTCTTGAGTACCCATGTATACCATGAAATCGTAAATACTACAGCGAAAATTGTGGGAAGTGCTCTTGCAAAGTCCTCATTTCGAACCGCACTAAGGACTTTAAGTGCAGCATTTGAAACCATACTTTTTTGCTGGATAGAGCTCATGCCAGTGTAAGAGTACACAAAGGGACATTTTTATAAGATCAATGCCGTTTGTTTTATCTTGCTTAGAATCTGGATTAGGTACACGATATTTCCACCTCATTATTCTCTTGTTAATTTAGATGAATTGAAACTGTTTCTTTAAAGAACTGAAAACTTATCAGGAGTCTTCTCCTACAGTAGTAGGAAAGTCTTTTTTCTTGTATCCTAGTGGGCTCACACTTGGGTTGTTGCAACAACTACTTATATATATATATATATATATATATATATATATATATATATATATATATATATATATATATATATATATATATATATGGTGCGCTTAAGCTCACCAAGCTTACGGTGCGCTTAAGCTCCCAATCACATGGGTCCCACATTTTCTGTGATGATCCAAACCATTCATTTGCAAGGCCCTATCGTAGATAGGGGGTGTACCAAAAATCAGCTCCATAGGATCATCCTAACCCCTCCATTTGTGGAGGACAAAAATGGGCAGATTTGTGGACAAACAATGTCTGTCCATTTTGACCTCCACAAATGGATGGGTTAGCATGATTCTATGGAGCTGATTTTTGGTACACCCCCCATCTATGTAAGGGCCTTTCAAATGAATGCTTTGGATCATCCTAACAAAGTGGGGCCCCATGTGATTGGGCGCTTAAGCGCACCATAAGCTTGGTGAGCTTAAGCGCACCAACAGTTTCCTCTATATATATATATATATATATATATATATATTATCTTACATAATCTATTCTTAATTTTCGTTCATAAACATAAATGCTAAATGTTCTAGTCCAAAGTGTCTGACGATCAGATTCATGTGCAAGTTGTCAAAATATACTTTTTACTTGAAGTACCTAATGCAGCCAAGGAGGGATCTTTGGTTTTGGGGCAAGGGGACCAAGCTCGATATGCCCAACTTCGAAGTATTTGATTGCTTTATAATAGTTAAAACGGCTGGAAGGGAATCAAAAGAAGAAATTTTGATATGTATCTAAGAAATTTGTCACTCCCTCTATTAGCAACCCCACACCAACCGCATCTCTCTCCACATAAATCTACGTTACTGATGTGTTCTAAGTACTCGGTATTTTGATAATGTGTTCACCATCATGACAGGTCATTTCTTGAGGCGGATGACTTTTTTTTTTGAGTCATTCTCATAGATAGATTGTCTGTCTTAAATAGTGGAAGATCAAAAGTTGATCCCAAAGCAGATCGAACCATTTGGGATCACTGAGGGGATTAATAAGAATGCCTATTTTGGAATACCACAAAGACCCCTGCACACATTCGTCCCCCCTCATTAGAGATGGGCGTTTTTGATGTGTGGAGTTCGCTTTGATTAGGGCTCTTTTAAGAAGCCTATAAATACAATTTTGTGGAGATCTGGGAGACTAAAACAAACCCTAATCGTTTCTGCTGCCCTAGAAAGAGATTTTCGAGGAGATCAAGAAGAGAACCAAGAATGAAGATTGGAAAATGCAGATCGAGGTAAAATCTACACTCTATTATGATTTTTGACTGTTAAAGAACCTTAAAAAATAAAATATAGTAATTAGGAATGGGAGTCTTTGATGTCTAATTGTGTTTGAAAAGATCTAGTTGTTGTTCTTGGGTTCCTTCCGGATCGCTTAGTCATTAGATTTCCAACGAATTTAAGATCAATCTGTTTCGGTTTTGGAAAAGTGAGATTTTACAGCTTTTGACCTATCTCTTAAATGTTCTCTTGATCTACGTCTAATGAGTTTCGATGCGTAAATCTGGTCTAATGGATTACTCTCGTTGTAAGGAGTCCATCGGATCCAACCTCACGCGAAACGGAGGTCAAACGAAGAAGATAAGACTTCCCAAAGATTTGAGAAATCAGGTAGAAAACTGGATTTCTCACGGAAAAACCCAGCCTGCGATTCGGACACCTGAATAGAGGTTGGACACCAGAAGGGGTGTTCGAACAGCCGAGTCGGGCACCCGAACGGATAAGATAAGAAACCCAAGAGTCGGATATTCTTCGAAAGTTCTCAGGGACGTCCAAAGGGTCTTCTGAAGAAACGCTTGGATGCCCGAAGACCTTGGTCGAGTGTCCAAACCTGTTGGAATTCGAAAGTTTATTTAGGCCTACTTCTTTAAGCCCAATAATAATTGAATAAACCAAAGAATACCGATGGAAATTGATTATGAAACCCTTATATTGTGATCATAGGTGATTGAAGAATAATTGTGAGACCTACATCGAACCCTAATCGAGGTGAGTAATAGCGGACTACTCATCGAACCCTAAAGGGTTGTTCTGAAACCTTCTTTACGAAACTGAATTGTTCTCCATTCATGGTAAGTTTTTGATGTCTGTAACCCAATTGAATTCCGATTCTGATTGCCATTAATATCTGAGTGTTGCGAGATAGTCTTGTTATTACCTTCTCTATGCCATCATGTATCAAACTTTGAACTTCTGAATTATTGAACCCATATCGAATATCGAACTGTTTGAGTTTGACATCTTTCGGAAGCTTAAGTTCATTTCTAGACCCAAGCCAATGGGGAATGCATAATTCATTGGCAGACGGAATAATCTGAACTAATATTGGCCAAGTCTAGACCCATGTCAGAGGGGAATGCATAATTCATAAACAGATTGTCGACATCTGAAAATTCTGAATAATAAACTAAAGATCTTTCTGAACCCAAGATGTAACGAAATCTTTATTAACCTCGGAATTGATATATTTTTTGAAATCCGATTCTGGCCAATGATATTGAGACACCCATCATATTGTATTTATTTATTGTCATTTATGGAACCCTGAATTGATTATATTTGACTCCAACCTTTTGATAAGAAACATTGATTATTTCTTTATTTATTGTTTATTTCAATTGTTTGTCGTGTTATCTGCTAGTGTAGCTCTTATGACTTTACATGAGCTTTGGCTCACTCGTGGTTAACAATTTCAGATCCCGAGGCGTGCTTCCAGCACGAGGTTGGAGTAGTGAAAAGGAATTACCACGAGAATGAAGACTTTTATTTTAATATTAGTTATTGAGTGAGTATTTGAAGAACATGCTTCGTTAATTATTTATTTAGTTATTGGGTGAAGAGTGAAAAATTGACACTCAAAGATTCTGGGGGATTAATTAGTTTTATGAATGGTTATGGATTTGATTTAATATAGTTATTTTGAGCATGGTTCTGTTATACTGTAGCCTTGCATGCTTGTAGAGTTTCTTCACAAGTATGTGGCGGTTTTATGTTCCAAGCCATGGTGGTAGTTTGGGGCATGACATAAAAGTGGTATCAGAGCCTAAGCTTAGGTTCTAAGTGAACTTGACTTATAATAGAAAAAGTGAGATTGGGATTAGACAAGGAGCAAATTAATAAGCGCTTGAGGGACACGTGCGTATCGGGGACGCCTGGATAACACATAAGTTTATTGCGCGATTAAATACCTGTTAGAAAGGTTAGAAAAGCTCCGAGCAAAATTGCTACACGTAGTGGAAAATTAAACCGTGTAGAACAAATTTTTTGCTCTATGCCAGGATTCCTATGGACTAATTGATTTTATAGTGATTTAATAAATATAAATATAAATACCTTATTTTGCTGATGAGAAGAAAAATGCCTGGGTGATCTACTTCTCGAAAATCCTCCAACGATCTAATCGACACGAAACCGCAAATTGAACCGATGGATTGCTTTAGTTGCACAAAGGATCTTGTAAACAACTATTTGTTAACTTTATAATCTGATCTAAATCAAATTATAATATGGGAATATGTATTTAGATCAATGGAGCTTGGTTGGATGTTTGTCTTGGACTTAAAAAAGACAAAACTAGTTGATGGAATTGAATAAGAAGAAGAGAAAGACTTTGGGGTGTTTTTACCAATTTCCAACGCATGGAATTATGGAAGAGCTGTAGAAAACTCCAGCAATATGCTTCTACAGAATTCTTAAAAACAATGGAATTTAGCGACAATTGGAAGCTCCAATTTGGAAACAAGCTAGTTTGCTTTTTCAAAATAGAAACCAAACAATGTGGGGAATGTTTTTAGAAATTCTTGGATTTTTAAAAATCCATAATTTGAGTTTTTCCAAGTACAAAATCTTGGGTTGTTTTATTGGATAAAAACAATCCCTAAAATATATCCTACACTCTTTACTTTTTCTACATTCCCACTATAATGTTGTAGGTCAAATTTCAATCTTTTTTTTGGATAAGGAAATGGCTGAAATGGAAAAAATCATAAATTACAAAGTTGTAGATCTTTCAAAGTTCTTCGAAACAAGTACTTACAAATTAATTTTGGCCAAGAGATGAATAAGTTATGACTTTTTTAGTAAAACCAGTCTATAAGCTAAACTTACAATTATTTATTTAATTTTTTTTAATTAAATAAACAATTTTCTCTCATCCAATGGGATAAAATCTCCATTCATATTTTTCTATAATTCTCAAAATAATCTTTATTGTTAATACTTAACCATTTAGGTCTTCTCAATGTATCCCATAGTGCAAGTACACTATATACATTGTGTATATTCTTTCAATGCATCCAATGCCACGAAACTAGTTCATATATGCAACTAAATAAATGCAGGACCTCAATCTAATAGATTATAATAGGTCAATCAAGTAGTGACTGGGATCGTAGCGGGGATTTAACGGTAGATCCTCCAAAACCCATAAATGGGCCCCACTGCGATTATTGCTCTGCAGCAAATGCTGCAATCGTATTGAGTTAGTGGCATCCATCGAGACGTAACCCTAAAGATAACCGTCAAATCATCATACCCCTAATCACATCAAATGTACAAGTCCTTTCTCCGTGTCCACATCTACCGAGTTGAGTCCTACGAGGGTTGGACATTAACCACCCCTGGGCTCAATCACGATAGACCTTTCAGTCAAGCAGTGTCGGCCAGCAAATGCATTTGCTAAAACCATTTCAAAACCTATTTTGTGAAATCTTTTTGATAAACACTTTATCAAATCCACCTGGCCAGGTATTTTTGTAGGCCTACTGCTCTGACCAAAACCGCAGATGTGATCCTATAAAATAGGTAGAGAATTCCATGTCGGCTATTACTATTGACCTCGAAGGTTAGTCCAACACTCCAGTACTACCCTCTGGTGACTCCAAGAGAATCATGGTTAGATAGACCAAAAAAGAGAGACTCGCTAACAGACCAATATGACCCCCCACTTCAAAGGACATGTAAAGGGTACTGTCTGGTAGAATAGCTCAAATATCTCATGTCCATAAGCTATTCTAATGTGATCCTGTTCAGTACGCAATCTCATTGCCGTACCCATTCTATCTTGCTTAGGGTCCACTACCCGAGTGATTGAGATAAGTCACTCCACATCTCCTGTATATAGACAAGATAGATGCTAGTTGTATACAGGAGGAGGTGTCCAATATCAACCCCAACTAGGAACTATTAAGGTCTGCAAAGAACCAGAATCCCATATCTCCTTGCTCCCTAAGATCTGTGAATCCATGAGCATGGGTTTCCTACTTTGCTACGTAAGGACAAATACATGTTAATAACAAGTAGCATGTCACACATATTTTACTTATAGTACCCATAAATTGTCATGAAAATAAACTGTTATTGATTAACATGCGAAATATACTGGGTTTTAATGCACCAACTATAACAAGACCCTGTAACGAACTCAAGTGCACTCAGGGATGCCTGAGGAAGCAATAGAGTTTGTGGTCAGATAAAGAAGAAAGAGAATAACTAAGAGCTCATTGAGAGGATTTGTATTGTGTATGGTTTTGTATTGTTTGTATTATAGCTAAAATACTAATTACCAATTACTCTACTATTTCTAGAATGGCAACCCGTGGTGTTCAAGGATTTTGAGGTGGACGAGGGACTCGTACTCGGGCTCTCCATGAGATATCAAATCGAGATCAAAATGTAGCTCCGAACAATTCGGTGCAAGGAGAACCTTAGAATGTTCAGGCACTAGATCCTCAAAAGAATGTTCAACAATAGCAAGTTGAACCTCAGAATGCTCAGGTACCAGATCCTCAACAGAATCTTCAACAATAGCAAGTTGAACCTCAGAATATAGAAGTACCAAACCCTCAATAGGTATTCAACAATAACAGCAGTAGCAAACCAACCTGTCGACCCTCAGCCTGGGGGAATTAATGTGGAGCAAGGAGAGGTACACGATTTAATGCTTGCCATGGTGTGATTAATAAACCGCCAAGGTCAACAACCACCACCACCAGTCCCACAACAACCAGTTGTGGAGCAACACCAACATATGCATGTGATATCTAAGTTTATGAGATTGGCACCAAAGATCTTTAGAGGTGCCACTAATATTGAGAATACAGACTCATGGATTGTGGGGCAGAAAAGTAATTAAAAGCAATGAATTGTACTCAAGATGAAGATAAGGTCAGTTATGCAACTTATATGCTTGAGGAGAATCCCCTTCATTGGTGGGAAGGGACGAGGAGTCAAACAAAGACAGGGAAGAGTCCTATGCATATGATGAATTTAGGACAGATTTTCTGGCAAGATACGTTCCACAAAGTTCAGTGTATCAAATGCAGAGGGACTTCATTCAGTTAGTTCGAGGAGAAGGGACAGTTGAGGAATGCGAGATTGAGTTCGATAGATTGTCAAGGCACGTCCCTGAACTTGTACTAACAGAAGCGTAAGCCCAAGGGTTTCCATGAGTTAATCATTCACCTTACCTTCTTGTTTTGTTGCTAGCAAACTCAAATTGAATAGCAATTATGGACTGATGTGTTGCTTTGAGGTGTTGTGTTGTATACAAGAATTTCACGTCATAATTGCCACTACACAACTCTTCACAACACATGGCTTATGGATCAAGGATCAAAGGAACAAAGAGCTTGTACATACAGTGAAGATATCTTCATTTAGAGATGATCAAGTCAAAGAAGCTCGAAGATGAAGAATCCACAAGTTTCTAACAATGTGTCAAGAAGAAGGAGCTTGGAGTTGAACATATCATGGTGATACCTCATGCACCGCACAACATGCTTTGAAGATTAGAGGAAGTCACAAAAGCCAAGACAAGTTGAAGATGTTCATTCAAGCTAAAGAAGTCCAAGGAAGTGCAAAGGAGCGAATACATTCCAAGAAGACTCAATGGTATTCATTTTTAGAATGTATTTAGAGTCCTCTTGATTTTATGTTTAAATGCACTTTCAAAAAGTTTTTAAATTGTTTTCATACTTAACTTTTCAAATCTTTGAAAACCATACACACCCAAAAATGTGTTTGAAAACTTAGGACTTAAGCCCAAAGACCATGGCCCAAAAGCCCCTGGATTTTAAAGTTAAAAATGAAATTTCACACAGGGCCGGTCGATCGGGCTATGCCGGGAGATCGCGTAATGGAACCTGGAATTCCAGGGCTTCTCGGAATTATTCGACCGGGTCAATCCGGGCGACCGCGAAATGAGTTCTGTTTCTACAGAACCATTCTGTAATGGGTTTGGGTGAGCAACCTCCGTGGGTCAGTTGACCGGGATAGATTTTATGAGCTAAATTTTTGAGCAAACAGGTAGCCCTCGCCGGGTGACCACCATAGGGTCAGTCGACCGCGACGGTAAGAAATTCAAAAATGTAAAAGGACGCTAGATAGGGGCGGGCGACCGCAATGGCTCGGTCGACCGCCGCGGTCGAGCAAACTAACCGTTGGGGCATTTTCTACTTGACTTTTTCAAGCCACTTATTTGCAGTTTTACCTCAAAAGGTGATATTTTCAAATACACTATATATACATGATTAAAACCTATCTCTACAAGCTTTTGAAGATTTTTGAAAAAATCAAATTCCATTTCTTTGAGCTAAAACCTTTCTATCAAAAGTTAAACCTCTTTGATCTTGTATTTGAATATTTTATCAAGAGGAACTCCATAGGCTTTACATTTTATCTTCCTTGGAGTGATTGTGAGCTATCAAATTTGTAATCTGCCTATATAAGAGGCAAGAGAGTTTTTCTTTTATTTTCTTCATTGTATTTGAGGGTCTTGCCTTCGGCTCGGAAATAAAGGTGAAGAAGTTGTGAGGGTCTACTCTTCTGCCCGTTAAGAAATGAGAAGACGTTGTAAGAGGGTGTGTCCCCTCGCCAAGGCTTCTTGCAAAAAGGGTGTGTCCGCTTTGAATATTTGAGAAGTTTGGTGTAAGGCTTGGAGATTCGCCCTTTGAAGCTCAATGTTTTAGTGAAAATCCAAATGAGGTAAACTTGGAAGAGTGGAGTAGGTCTTGTGATAGACCGAACCACTATAAATTGTGTGTTCCTTGTGGTTGCTCCTCATCTCCTTCTTCTCTTGCACATTGTGGTGATTCGTAAATTCTGCTCTTTACTTGTTTTATATTTGTTATTTATTGAACAAGGGTTAGGGCAAATAGGCTTAAAGTAATATCTAAACCCTAAATTTCATTATCTTGAATATTTGAACAAGGGTTAGATTAATAAGTGCTTAATTAGTAAATTAATTTTAATAACCCATTTAATTAAGCCCAAAAATTTTAATTGACCTATTCACCCCCCTCTTGGGTTGTCAAACTTGTATTTCATTTGGTATCAGAGCTTAGGCTCTTAAAGAGATTTTTAAAATTAAAAATCTACAAGAGAAAGATCCGTGACAATCCAAATGGATTTCGAGTTAGGCCAATCTGCTCTAATTCCTCTGTGTTTTGATGGAACGAATTACAGAGCTTGGAAAATTAAAATGCTAGCCTATTTCAAATCCATAGATTATGACATATTAGATGTCGTTGAAAGGGGATTTTCTATTCCAAGAAAATGTACTAAAAATGATGTAAGATTATTTTCAATAAATTCAAAAGCTATTATTATAATATGTTGTGGATTATGTACCAATGCTTTTGAGAAAATTTCATCATGTACAAATGCAAAAGATATTTGGACCAATATTGAAAAATTGTATGAGAAAACTGATAGTTTCTCTTCAAATGATAAAAATGTTGTTTTTGAACAAAAAAAGACTTTACAAAAATCTTTTGCAAAAGAAAATTCTTTTAAACATTCAATTTTCGATTTGGAAAAATAAATTGAAAATTTAAAATCGGAGGTTAATGAAAGTTTGAAAAGAAATGAAAAATTAAGTCATTTGAGCAAAATTTTGATAAATAAATATAATGACTTACTTAAACAATGCAATATATTGGAAAAGAAAAAAAAAGCCTTGAAAACACAAACAAGGATTTACATGAAAAATATAAACTTATTTGTGAAAATGAAGAAAAATTGATTGCTAATTTATCTCAACAAATAAATTACCTTAAAATTCAAGTAAATGAGGTAAAATTAGTAAATGAAGAACTCTGCATAAAGAACCAAAGATTACAAGAAGAGAAAGACAAACACGTTGGTCATCATGTGCATTCTTGCGGTTCTTCAGGTTCCTCATCTACCAATCATTACTCATGTACTTATTACGGTAGATTAGGACATCACAAATCTAGGTGTATGCATAGATTTGTGAAGTCAAACAAGTTTGTTTGGGTAAGAAAAGATACACTCCTGCAAATAAACTTGGTCAGAACCAAAGCAATTTGGATTCCAAAATCCCCCACTCCAATCATTAGTTGAATTTATTGATATATGGGGTTGTGCTTTAATTGCTATATCATTTGAATTCTCTCTAGATACCATTTTAATGTTGCATTTATTGTATCTAGATCACATGTGCTTAAACGATATATCATTTCATTTTTTAGCTTAGACACATACCCTTATTCATGTTTTAATAGAATGTATCTTTGAAAATTGTGCTTTCATGATCACATCATTCTCATTCTTAATCTATGTAGAAAACTAGAATACATCTCTATATAAACTATAAATTTGTGCTTTATTGAATATCATTCTTGTATGTTTTGTCTAAGTGCACACACTTTGTCTCATATCTTCTTGCACTTAGTATTCATCCACAATAAAAAATCCACAATAAAAAATTCATTAGGAAAACCATATGTATGCTTTCATGAAAATCAACTACTCTATTGCCCATGAGTTCAACTTGATCTATCAAGTCTATTTTCTCCATATTTAAACTCTAACTAGGACAAATTTGGCACTTGCTAGATGATATGACGTTTAACTTGTTTGGGATGTCATCTCTAGCAAAATTAATGAGTTAAAAGCCATGCCTAAGGTAATCCACTCAAATCCTTTCCTAGACATCTCTTGTGCCCTAGTTGAGTAGTCATGTCTATTACTTTGCGCCTAGTTGTTCTTCTAACCCATTCTTGTGTACTTAATGATTATCATTAAATGCATAAGAAATCTTGATGGGTTAAAATTGATGTGTTCCAAGAGCATAAAATGAATACTCTCTCATGACTAAGATAAACAATCTAGTCATGGTAGTTCATTTTGGAATACATTTGTCCAAGGTGTTCATCACTTAATATACTGTAAAGAGTCCTTGGATCCTTCCCTAAGTTCATATAAGAATATATCATATAAAGAAGTTGGAAATAAGTTTAGATTCAATATATGAAACTCATTTGAGTAAAGTTGAAATTATTTTAGGAATCTAGTATCATTGTTGGGCATTTACCCATGTTGGTGGTTGGTATACAATGCAATGTGATGGGAACACTTGTCTTCCATACATTTTGGTTTTCCATGGGATTATGCACTTGGTGCTTAATACCCTACTTTTATATGGTGGTTTGTGGATGTAAGCATAGTTGTTTGGACCATGAACTCTTTTGTGCCATGATCATTGTGTCCAAACATGGTAGACTATCCATCGAGACTTAAAATGCCATATCTTGCTCATGTTTACCCATAAGTGATATGTTATCACTTGCATAAGCCATGATGTCTCTCTCAGACATAATCCTTTATAGTCTACTTGTCATTTGTCTGAGTCCTATAGATTTGTGCTAAATAAGTCATATGTATATAATCTATAGTTAAATCCCTTTGTGTGGTATTAGCTACTTGGTAAAGATGGTAAACTTAAATTTAAAAATCACTCAATTGGTATTCTTAGTCATTTTACCTAGTAAGATGGAGAGTGTACACTCACTCTAATTAAAACATCTAATCTCTTTGGCTTCTAGCCAACATCTTCACCATGACAAGCCATATGTGCATTGAAGTGTCACTTATATATATGATATATATATATATATATATATATATATATATATATATGCACATAATTAGGGGGTACATGGTCTGCTAGGCTGTCATTTCTTTTGGTATTACTTGCTTACTCCTAGCAATCATGCATTTATAGCTCAATGGTTGATTGTAAATCATTTATCTATAAACCCCTTGGTGACTATGTGGTTGGAAAGCCCTTTGGATTCATACCATGTATGAATCTCTAACAAAGGGGGAGCAATACATGAAAATTTATGTCATTTCTATCTTTTCATATGTAGGTTGATATGGGTATCACTACATATGATGAGTTCACTCATATGGAGCTTTATCGCTTCATATGTGTGGTAGTTGGGATTTGTCTTATGCTTACATTTTGTGATCATCTCTCATTTTTGACAAAATTCCTTAGCCTGTGCCTCACTGCCATATCTCCTTATGCTTTATATTTATCTTGGATGTACTCTTTTGGTTACATCATTTTCAATGATAAGTATCTTGTTTAAGAGTCTTAAACTCTCTAGAACTCTCCTTCATAGGATAGTGCTTGAGTTATTTATCTCATTGCCTACGAAGTGTGTCTCTTATCATGAGTATTTGAAGGAAAACATATAATTCACCATGATAAGATCCAATGGCTATACTTTTACAGCTTTATCTATAGCCATTATGTATTGTCATGCCTTGCCTCATAGCTTTTATCAAATGGCACTGATAATCTCTTGGGAGAGAGAACTTATTCTTTGAGCTTGTCATGTCCCATCATCTCTTCCAAGAGTTTAGCTTCGGAGGACTCAAGTTGATTGATTTCAAATAATCAGTCCTTTGCAGCTTGTCTATGGTACTTGTCTCCTTCTATCATGCTAGATGTAATAAGATGGTCATGACTAAAGGCTGGCATGTGCACTTTATGAGCATCCTCTCAAGGATGATCTTTTGATGAAGGAGAAGAGTTAAAATAAATACCCAATCTCTCAATATGGGAAGAACTTTTAAAGATGCTACCCTTACATGGAAGAAAGGATCAAGCATTGATCTAAGCTCTTCTAAACATTCATTAGTAGAAGAGTTGCGGATTCTTTCGAGAGATTTTCAAATACCACTTTTATCAATTCAAGAGATATTAATTGAAATGTGGTATCAATCTTCCATCATCTGGTTCATGTATATATTATCTATATATACATGTTCCTTTGTTGTCATGGATATATACCTCATTGGTTTGATTTTTGTATCCATGTGTTTATTAGACTATTTTCTTCAAGATCATATCCTTTGTCTAATAATCATCCATTCCAATTCAAACTGTGATTATCATTTGAATGGAGCAAAAATTTTGAATGGTTAAGGTGATTTCGAATCAAGGGCCTATGTGCTTGGACTTCACATTTAGATTGAATGCATATAGTCAGGGGGAGCTTACAGTTTTATTTGTGTAAATCTCTAAGAGCAAGCAACAAGTGATCTCAAAAAGTTATGTTAATAGTTTAGAGCATATCTATGCTCTGGAAGAGACTTATCTGTTCACTGTCTAGAGAACCCCGTTGTAGACACCCCATTTTGACCGGGCCCTATCCCCCCTTGTTTGAGTACAAACTCCATCAAATCATTGAATTGGAACCCCAAATTCCACCCTATGGCAGCTTAGGGTCCCATTTGGGTCTCTGCAAAATTTCATTGAAATCCGAGCAGAATTGGCTGGCAAACGAGTCATGATAGAAGCGTAGTGCAAATGCAGAAGGGGGGTGAATTATCCTGAGCAGAGCTGAGCAAGGAAGAAGAAAAGACACGCAATTTCACGCGCCTCAACAATTTTCCCGTCATCCGCGCGCCTATCAAAACTAGTAGTGCCAATATCAACAGCCCTTGTTTCCTATAAATACTAGCTTAACCTCATTATTCAGGGATCAAGGGTTTTCACTAATTTTTTAGAGAGAGAAAGTCTAAGAGGATTAGAGAGGGAAAATAGATCTCGAGAGCTCAATCCCCAATATTCATCTTCTCCGATCGTCTTCGTTTGTGAAGTCATCTTAATAGGTGTGAACTCAATTTTGACTGTGTTTTGATTTTACATATAGTGTCTGCTAGTATATCTTTGTTTGTGAAGTCACAGTAATGTTACTTTGGAAGGATTTAACAAAGAAAATAAGTATTCTCATTATGGTTCGTTAATCATAAAATTGTTAATGAACTTGATAGCAATCTTCCCAGAAATCCTTGTTTGTTATAACTCTGGACAATACAACATCAATTATGGCGTGAAATGCATTTGTATATTGTCTGTAAGCATAATTAAGGTTCTAACAACAAATATCTGAGCTTTACTAAATTCGGAGAGTAAGAAGAATATATATATATATATATATATATATATATATAGACCTGAAATGGTAAATTAATTATGCTATTTGGTTCTCTAGTTATTTGTGTAAACTTTCGATGCTTTATACCTTTGAATATTTCTATCATTACATATAGGAGCTGCATGTAGCTATTTTGCCCCTCAGAGTTTGTACTTAGAAACATGTGTGAAGTTGCTTTTGTTACATGGTCATGAATGTATACAACCTGTATTTAGGTAGACTGTTGATATAGGAATGAGAAATTCCTTTAATTTGATTTGAATCTTTTTTTTAAGACACTTGGCAATAGTGTTTCAAATGAATATTACAAGAATTTATAAAAATAGAGCAGTTTTTTATGAGAATTTTAGATTGTTGAATTTTTTGTTGATGTGTCCAAGAGGAATGATTAGTTAAAAATGTTTTAATGTAGCTCATCTTGTTTCTGATGATGAGGGCAAAAAAATGGTGTTGAGATTGTCTATGTTTTAGGATAGGTATATGATTGATTTTATTTAGTTATGGGTACATGTAAAGTGATATGTGTTTGGACAATTGAGGTTGGTTTGATTGATTGTGTACTCCTAACGAGTAGTGGTGATTTTACTATTTCAGTTGGATTGGTTGAGTTAATGTTTTTCAATTTTAGAAAAATATTTAAGTTATCCAGGTTTTATATTATTAGTGAGTTCAAAAAAAAAATTTGGGACACGATTTGTCATTGGTTTTAAGAAAAGCATGGTAGCGTTGCTACTATTTCCTAGCACAGCCTAACCATAGTTAGATAGTTGTGTGCTCTCATCCTGTTCTTTCCTTTTATTTGGCTACTGAGAATCCATTTGGAATTATAATTACCTTTTTGGTAGCCATCTAAATGCTAAAAGGTAAACTAAGGCTGTGCATCTGCCGAAGAATGATTATGAAAATATTATTTTCCTATATTTTTCGAAAACCATTTCATTTCACATTTCCATCTACTGTGGATATCAAACCCCCTGCTTTGGATTTTTTTTATTTTTTATTTGTCTACATATTGATAATTCATATATTTTTCATTGTCTCTTTATTTCCTTGGTCGGTACATAAGAGTTTTGTTTTTTTTGAAAAAAAATAAAATAAAAATATAATAATAGGGATATTTTAATGCTTCAAATAGTAGAAAATGAGTTAGTAGTCTAGGGACAACTTGTAATCGCAGAAGTGCATTAATCATCATTTTCAATTGGTGAGATTCATTGCAATAGACAGCCTTGGGGAATGTGTTGGAAACTAGTATAGGGTCTAGATGGTTTTTAGGCTACGTTGCTGTGTGATGTTGTAAGCCTTGTTGTTGTTTATAGAGTAATAATGATTAAAAGATTGATTTTTAAAGTTTTGTTTCATGCTGATCATATTAGGAAGTGATAAAAAAATCAACAGTTTGGTAATTGTGGTTTTGTTCTGAGAAACATAAGTTCGTAATATTACATTGATGTTGTGTATTGTCAATTGCTTCCGCAACAAGGTAATGGACAGAGTTGTAAATTTATGACTTTGCTCTCATTTTGATTAGTTTTCCTGAAAATTCCTTTGGAAGGTAGTAGAGAAGCAGGTGAAAAGTATGACCATTCACATATTCTTCAAATGTATTATTTACATTCACTCCCCAATATCATATGTTATCCCATTTTCTGGAGAGAGTTTTGATTTCAAAAGGTTAAGGTACTATTATTTATGGTGGATTGCCTTCTTGTTGGTGATGGTTTTGTGCTTTAAGGAAAATGTGATGTTTTAATAGCTATACCGTATGAATGTCGAGAGATGAAACGATGTTGGTAAATGTCAACATAGGAAAGTGTTTGTATTGCGTCCAAATCAGTTAGACGATCAGGTGAATAAATGCATGCTCAACCTATTAATGCTGATGATATCTCCCATTGAGTAATAACATGAGCTCAGATGATTTACTATTACCAAATATTAGCCTGAAGTGACAAACTGTAGGTTATATGTGTAGACACCCCCATTTTGCTACGCTTTAAAAAGCAAAAGATTCGGTAGTATCATCGAGTTTTGAAACGGTATTCAGCATTAGATTAAGCATCCATGCATTTTAGGGTAGATTTCATTTCATTATGGGAGTTTTGAAGTTGATTCGCAATCCTGAAGGTCTCTATGGGGTTCCTTTGGCCTCTAGAAGATGAAAGTTCAAGTTTCCAAGCAAATGAAAAAACCTGCTATTTTTAGAATTTTCAGGGTTTCCCTCATTTTTGCCTATTTTGCACTGCAGGGGTATTTTGGTCATTCCCGATGTGTCTCGTTTGACCCCCGAGTTATATTTGAGAAATCTTGAGTGATTTTACAAATTTTGAAAATGCTGCTATTTTCAGAAACTCATGAGGCTTCCACATTTTCATCATCTTATGAATATTTCAATCATTTCTCATATGTCCAAAACTATCTCGAGGGTACGACTGATGGATTAGGAGTAATTTCGTAAGATTTGGGAAACCTGCTAAATTTAGATCTCTCAAGATTTTCTCTTAGTCTTTCACTTCGGAGGTATTTTAGACATTTCCAAACATATCATATTTGGTCCCTAAGTTGTGTCTAAGAAATCTTGAGTCCGTTAATAAATTTTTGAAAATCTGCTATTTTTAGAATTTCTCAGGGTTTTCCCTAGTTTCGCTAAACTCTAGCACCTCGGGTTAATTTGGTCTTTTCCTGTGTAATTCTTTTGATCCCCGAAATATGTCTGAGAGATTATGAATGATTTTCTGAATTTTG
The DNA here is from genome assembly GCF_043159265.1 of Tasmannia lanceolata. Taxonomy (NCBI): domain Eukaryota; kingdom Viridiplantae; phylum Streptophyta; class Magnoliopsida; order Canellales; family Winteraceae; genus Tasmannia; species Tasmannia lanceolata. The sequence continues at coordinate 65,887,439 of NW_027518695.1, forward strand.
AAAAACCTGCTAAATTTAGAATTTCTCAGGAGTTTCGCTTAATTTGGAAATTCTAAGTGTTGACGGCATTTTGGGTATTTTCAGGGGATACCAAATGATCCTGTTTAATATTGCTCACCGAAAGGACCCAATTTTAAAAGTTTCTATTTTTGAAGTTTGACCACAAAGACTTTCCATTTTTAATTTTTCCTTTAGGGGTGAACCAATCTGAGGGTATTTTGATGTCTAACAGTCAAATAGGGGCATTTTGGTCCGAAAAGTTATTTTCCAAAAAGAAGGTCCGATCATGTGTGAGGGATGCACCATAAATGTCAAATGAGTTGGGTCCATATATAGAATGTTGAATTTAGAAAGATTTTATTGATTTTTTACAGAAAAACCTGAAACCCGTGTGAAATGGCCTATTGGGCTAAAGCCCGCAAAGATGAAGCTCATGTGGGTTCATCCATATGGGTCAACCACCATGGTGGGCGGCCCACATGGTTGACCCACATGAGTTGAGCACCCAACCTTGATGATGTCATAATGGTGACATGATATTTGTTAAAAGAAAAATAAAAAGAATAAAAAATGGAAAGAAGGAAAAGAGGAATGATTGCTGTAAAAGGTTTTCTTCCAAAGAAACAATGTGAAATGAGAATAGCATGTCTTGATTGACAAGAAATTAAGATTGTAATCAAATCCAATTTGGAAACAAGAAAGAAAGAAAGCAAGAGGGGAAAATTGGAAACAAGCCAAAAAGGGAACTCTCACATTGGAAATTATTATTTCTCTCTTAACCCTAGCTTTTTTGTATAAAAATCAAAGCAAACAATTCTAGAAAAGATTGAAAAAATCCAAATTCTTCCTTTTTCTCTCTCCTCCCAAGAAAAAAAAGAAAAAAAACCTCTTCTCTCTTGAAGTGTGTTCATATCTCTCAAGGCTTCTTCACAAAAGGGATTCTTAAAATCTCTTTTCTTCTTCAACAAATCACACATCAAGGATCTTTGGGCTGTTCTTTGGGTCTTCTTCATCATATAAAAGGGTGCGACAAAGCGTATACCTCGGATCTACGCACCCTAGAGACAAGGAGTGCGATCAACGGTAGGATCTTTATCTTTGTAATATCAAAAGTAGAAAAACATGCTAGGGTTTTACTTTTGATAGATCAAATCAATGAATTTTTCCTTGAAATTCCAGTATGTTATAATATAGATTATAAGTTTTCAAAATTCAAAATTTCACAAAAAAATTAAATTTTATCCATTTAATAATGATTTTCTTTCGTTTTTTTATTAAATATGGATTTAAATCGAATTATCAAAGCAAGTGTTAGAAAACGTGGGTTTCTTTAAAAACTGATATTTTTTGGGATTTCTATAAAATAAAATACTACTGAAAACTTAATTTCCAATCGCGGTTTGGCCGTTTTAATTTTCATTCTATTTTTCAAACAATAACCCCGAAAGGGGTTATATTTTGTTGAATGAATCCAAAAGTATATCAAATCATTTCCAAAATTTGTGAAATCTTATTTCCAACCAATGTTTTGATTTTCAGAACACTCAAAAATTTTTGGATTTTTTTGAATTTGTTTAATCCGGTTTTAAATTATTTTAAATTTCGGCCATTTTTAATAAATATCAGAATATTTTACAAATTGATGAAACTCTCCAGAATTAATGTTCAATATTAAATTGAATTTCTCACGAAATTTGTTTTCTGAAAAAAAGTTGTTTTATTTGTTTTCTAATCGCTTCTTCGTTTTACGTGCCGTAATTCGTTTTCGTATTAAATTAGTAAATTTTGGAAATTTTTCTTTACAAACCAGTAACTTTGGTTACTGGAATGTTAGATAAAATTTTTTAATTGGTTTTGCAAAGTTTCAATATGGTTTTGTAATTTATTTTAATAAATGGGTTTCAATTCCTAGGAAACAAATTCCCCTTTTCTATTTAAAAATCAATTTTATGGAGGAGATTTAATTTTTAAGTTTTGAAATTTTGATAGAAACTTTTATAATCTATTATATATCTACTGAAACTTTTTATTAGATATTAGGATACTATTAGGTTTGCTTTTCAAGTAATTCTTTGGTTTCATTCGATTTTTGTGTGAATTTCAATTGACATCAAATCGTAATAAAAGTCCATAAAAGTCATACTGTAGTCTAATCTCATGATTATCTTTATTCTGTGAAAGTTTGAATTAATTTAAAATTGATATGCTATAAGTTACTGTGTTAATCTATGAAGTGATTTAAATTTTGAAAAATTAGAAATTGATATCAAATCTTAATGAAAATTCATATAAGTTTTCCAATAAGCTATAATAATCTAGATCTCTATTCTGTAAAAGTTTGGATTAATTTTAAATTGATATGCTATAAATTGCTGTGTTAATCTATAATCTGATTTAAATTTTGGAAAATTGAATATTGATATCAAATCTTAATGATAATTCATGAAAATTTTCGAATAAGCCACAATCATCCATATCTTGTTACTGGAAATGTTTCAGCTGATTTGGGGTTTGATTGCTTAGGGTTTATGTGTAATCCTAGCAATCTGGTCTTAATGCTAATAAATCATAATTTAATAGCAAATCAACACAAAAGTCAGTAAAAATCTCAAACAAATCTTAACTTTACATCATGAATTTAATCCCTAACTTGTTTGAAACAGAAACCATAGGGTTCATAGATCTCCAATGTAAATTCGCTATACCGCGATAGTCTAACTGTCGAGATCGCAACCGTAATCGTATACTAATTGCGATTAATCCTGCATAATTGGAGTGCGTAAATTATAGTATGACATTGGCTCCGAGGTCCACTGTCCATGGAAATCCTGAGAAATATGCCAGGCAATAAGATACTATAATTTACGTGCTAAATTATACAAGTGTTGAGAGCACGATTCCCTTCCATGGTTGCGATTCGAGGCCAAAACTTGCGAACCATAGAGTCTTTGGTATTCCTTAGATGTTTAGGAATCGAAAATCCTCAAAAAGTGAAAATCATTAAGTTTAACAAATCGAATTAACTCGATCCGCGTCTTAGGAGCCGTTGGATTACGGTCTCCTATCGTAGGAACCTTTAGGGCCCCTTAGGAACACTTACGTCTCGTTGTGTCCTAGGTTTTAGGGAGTCCTAGAGTTAGGAGTCCAGCCTCATCACGGTCGTTTGCTATGAATAGCAACCGTGCCAATAGATCTAGTTACACTAGTCACCCCTTTTTCCCATAGGACAAGCATAGTTACCTAGGATGTAGGTTCACCTGCATTAGTCAAAGGAATGTCTTGCACTTAGATAGAACCATATAGCATCTTAGATGGAGTCATAGGATAATAAAATCTACTCAATTTGAACTAAATAATTTTTCTTAAATTGTAAAATAGTCAATCCAGTCTAGATCGGTGTCTTAGATGAGTTAGGCATAAGTAGCTTAGTTTAGGTGCACCGAACTACGATCGACTCTGATTCCAGTGAGGCTGGGATACGTAGGCAACTTGGATACTTGAGTGGCATACCAAGCCTGAGTCGGCTCCACACATAAGTGGTGGGGTTTTGTACATTAATCCTTAAATTAAAAGTAATTAAATCACTTAGGACTTTCCAAGAAATTATAATTTTAGGAGAACTTTTACTTAGATTGAATTCAAACAAATTATGAAAATCAAGATACACATTTAGGAATTACACTGAAATTAGATCTTAGGATGCATGTCATGTAGTTCGCACATTAATATAGAGTTAAATGAGCCATTTAAAAGAAATTCAAAAGAGTTAACTTTTGGAATTGAAGACCGATTATCGGGCAGGAATGGTACGTGTGGTGGTAACTCCCCATACCTTCCATTCTCGAAACCAGGTAACGAGTCTAGACTTCTGGTCAATTATGGGTCCTAGATCTCTCATCTAGGTGGCGACTTGGTCACTCTCTTTTGCGTGAAATTCGGATTGCCATAGTGATCCCAAGTTCACGGAAAAGATGAATTAAATCACACATTGCTAGGCTCGGCGGCTTTCCCCTGCCCTTATGGGTACGGGGTTGCACGTTTGTTTGCACTCTATGGCTTGGTTACTGCCTGCTTGGTTGGGTAATTAAAATCAATAATAAAAATCACACGCCATTCGCGTGGGTACGAGAAACCATGAGAGAGCATGTAGCGCATCGCGCGCTCCCGACCCTCTCGCGGGATCAGGTCCCACAGTATGCTGAATATGATTATACTCATATTATGCCTCTCTAGTTTGGATTTGATGGAAGAAAATGTAGTTTAGAGTATAAATGGATTTTATTGTTTGCTTCTTGGTCCTTGTCTTTTAAGTGAAGGGAATTTATGACAAATATAGAAACAGAGCCTCACTCTCATTTAGATTTTCACTTTAGCATTGTTTTTTTAGAATATGCCTGGTAATGTAATTCAAAATTTAATTTTTTATTGTAGTAGGTATCCAGAAGACGTGTGGGCTCATATGAAGATGTTATAGGTTGTGATTTGTATTCTAGTATATTGTTTAGAACATTAAGGGAACCTGCACATTTGATTCTAACTATGTTTGAGCTCCAGTGCTATGTTACCATTGTTTCATTTTCTTCGGATTTTTTTTAGTTGTTTTCGGGATTTTTCCTCTAGTAAAGGGCGATGAAGGCGATAGCCCAAGCCCATCTTTTAGAGGGACTTACCTTGATATGGTAGTACCCTCTTCCCTCTCCTTTCCTCTTCTTTAGGTAGAAATTTCATAGATTTTTTTAGATGCCCTCAAACATTAGAATCTTTCCTTCACTGTAAGGGCGATGAAGGCGTTAGCCCAAGCCCATCTTTAGAGAGACATACCGGATCATGGTAGTACCCTCTGTCTTCTTTCCTCTTCTTTAGTAGAAAGTATTTGGCCTTATAGATACCCTTGAACATTAGCAAGCCCTATTTCATTGCAATGGCGATGAAGGCGTTAGCCCAAGCCCATCATTGGAGGGACTTACCCGATCATGGTAGTACCCTCTCTCCTCTTATTCCCTCTTTCTTTGGATAGAGATTTCGTAGACTTTTAGACACCCTCAGATAATAGTTTCCCTCCATTGCAATGGCGATGAAGGCGTTAGCCCAAGCCCATCTTTAGGGGCTTGCTCAGTCCTATTAGCACTCTGCTCTGTTATTTAGAAGAATAGCCCAGTCTTTTAGACATCCTTAGACATTAGATCTTTCCTCATTGCAAGGGCAATAAAAGAGTCATCTGGAGCGTCCCCTTTTAGGAGACAAGCTATGTCTCGGTAGAAAAGCCGCACCCTTGGGAGACATGCTTTGTCTCACTAGAGAGTTTACACATAGGAGACTTTCCAAGTCTCACAAGCTACACCCCTTACTAGTTAAAAATTAACTTAGTCTAGTAGTTGCCTTAACCCTATTTATCATTGCAAGGGCCATGATAAGGGTACTTGGAGCCCTCCATATGAGACATTCAGTGTCTCATTAGAGTTAGTTGTTTCTCCCGTAGGAGACAGTCTTTGTCTTATTGGCCCTAGTTATCCTCTTATTTTAAGAGACATGTCATGTCTCATTAGTGCCCCTCTTATAGTCACTAGCATAGGAGTCTGTCCTTAGCCAGAAAGTCCTTCCTGTAGATAGGAGTCTGTCCTTTAGTGTTAAGAGTCAGTCCTTCAGTTTCAAGAGTCTGTCCTATCATCATAGGGAGCTAGGATTCTGTCTAACCTTTCATCAAGTCATATGATTCTGTCCAATCATTGCAAGGCATAGGATTCTGTCCAACCTTTGCAGAGTCGTAAGTCTGTCCAAACCCCCCGCAAAGTATAGGATTCTGTCCAACCTTTGCGGGATATTAGAAGTCTGTCTTACCCTTATGATGATAGGAAACTGTCATCTTAAGTAAAAACAACAAAAACAATTGATAAACATCTAAAAAACTAAAAATCTGAAAAGTCATGAGTCAATAGGAATAGTTAGGAAAGTTTGTTTCCGAACTACGTTGGCTTGATCCTCTTCTACGGGGTACGTAGGCAGCTTGGGACTCTCATCCCAAGTCCAGTCAAACCTTCCAAAATAAACATGTTCAAAACATTCAAAAACACAAAAATTCTTCAAACAAATCTTTTACACCTGATTTTCGAAAAGCTCTTCCCTTAGAGTTAGGAGTTTGTCCTAGAAGTTTAGGGTGTCTTAAAGTTAGGAGTCTATCCTGGTTATGTTGATGCTTTGCGTGTCTTGTCGTGTGAGTGTCCCTAGAGTTAGGAGGCATCGAGTCGTGGTCAGTTAGACACTTAGTCGAGTCGATGGCTAGACTAGGAAACACTTAGTTAGGCAATAGTTTTCCTTAGGACACACAACCTAGTTACACATAGGCTATAGGAACCACCTACATTAGCTTAAGGCTAACCAACTTGCATTAGTTAGGAAAAATAAGGAGTCCTGAAAAGTTACAATTCACTTGAACTAAAGCAATCGTACAAAAAGCTTTAAGAACTAGTCTGGTATTGTTGATCAAGTCTAAGATAGCGGTCATAGATGGTTAGGCATCGTAGTTTAGAATAGGTCACCGAACTACGTTGATTCTTATTCTTCCCGATGCTGGGATACATAGAGCAGCCGGGATGGTCATCCTGGTCCAAGTCAAGTATCACATTAGAGTCTTAGGGTTTGTTGTTAGTATTTTAGAGTTTGTATTTGTGATGACTTCTTGGTTGTTATGATTCTGTGTAGGGATATGTTAGTGTGTTTTCTCTCTAACATGTTGAGCGACACTTTCTTTAGATGATTCATATGCTTAGCTGTAGCTTTTACATGCTTAGCAATAGTGTTTTATTATTGTTGATTATTACTTTTGCTATCATCTACTGACGTTTGTTTACTTTGCAGTTTTGTCTCTTTAGTTAGAGACGTGCATGTGTATTGATGAACACATTTATGTGTGAATTGTAGTGGTAGGAATCATGCATTTTTCATAATTAAAGCGGTGCTACTAAGGTATTTTGTGTATCTTTGGTGTTTCAGGGTTATTCATGAATTCCACGTAGAATGGAGCTAAGATGACCAAAAAGTGAAGAACTTTCCATAATTTTTCAAGGAATGGAAATTTAGTTCCAAGAGATAGAATTCTAAGATGACGGTTTGATCAATTAACAGTGTGGCCCACCTAGTGGACACTTTGGATCACCCGATGGAGGAGTACAATTGATTTATATCACGGCATTCAAATGAGTGGTTAAGATCAGCCCTTGAGATGTTTTTGAGGGCAACCCATTTATGTTGTGGCCATCACTTGGACGGTTTGGATCACTTCATAGAATTGATTGTTTCAGGTACAAATTGTTTAAAGTACATCCCACTTTTTGAAAGGTTTAGATCAGCGCATAAAAATGGTTTGGGCCACAACTAATTCCATCTAGGTTCACAATTTTGATGGTTTTGATAAAGTGGATTTTGGGTGCAAAATTCCTATAGATTTTTGGATGGGCTGTGGATATCAAAAGTGATGGGCTGATATTGAATTGAAATAATGGCCTGCTAAGGTGGTTCGGTTGTGTTGGGGAATTACATGTTTTGGCAATGGTGGGACCCACTATTTGTAAAAGTTCAAATCCCTTATTCAATTCAGAAACGTGCAAGAGTGGGCTGCTGTTATTGTATCTCAATTGGTGAGAGTAGGCTGTTAATAATTTAACCATAGAAGGGTAGTTTTGCCATTTAAGTGATACCATTAAAAGAAGAAATTGGGCAAGCTACTCTCTGTCCTTGAGATCGGTGATAATTTTTGGTACCTTGCTCCTCAATGGTGGGTCCCACTTAGAGTTTGTATTTACATTCCTTATAAAAGTTGACTATGGTTACACTTTTTATAAAAATAGCCCAACCGACCATAAGATCAGCCCATTAAAACAAATGGTTTGGATCATTTCAAGAATAAAAGAATGGGAGCTTGAATTTATCCAGGAAGTGTACAATTAGTGGAGATGGAGGTGGCTAATTAAAAATGTGGCCTAACAAATGGACAGGTTAGATTAACCACTGAAAAAAGGTTTGGCCACACCTGTGCAATCAATTGGAGAGCTCGGATCAGCCCACGAGAATTATTTAAGGGGATATGGCCCATCTATTTTGCAGCTTATAAAGTGGACGGCCCAGATCAGTTTATGGAATTGAGTTAGAGGGATAACCCATTTACAATATTGCCTAACAAGTGAATGGTTTTGAGCAACCCAAAATAAGTGGGCCTGCTATTTTGTAATATGATTAAAGTGGGGATATTTATTGAATTTGGGAAATCAGTCCACGGGTGGAGTCTCCATATTAAGAAGGCACTCAAATAGTTTTAAGGTGTTTCTAAAATGGTTAGCATATAAGAATGCAAATTTAGAAAGAATCTAACAATGCTAATGGTCTTTTTGAATTCCTTAGAATAAATACGGATGGCTGCTGTTTTTAGAGTGAAATTTAGTTGGAATAGAAAGGAAATTTGCTTGGACCAAATCTTGTTGCCAATTTACAAAGGGCCCCACCAAGATTGTTTTTAAGAATACTATATTCGGTCAATTTGTGGGCAACAAAGAAAACGGGATTTTTCTTTGGACGTTGGACATGCAGTTGCTACATTTGCATGGGTGAGGAATAAAGAAGGATTTTTTATTATTATAAGGAAGTAGCCCACGTTTCCTTTTGAAAGAAATAGCAATTTCCTAATTGCTATACATGCATAAGTGGGACCCACTTACATCCTATACCGAGCAACTATGTTCACGTTAGAAAGCTACATATGGGAAAAAAGAAGAGATTCTTTTGACTCTATTTTTTCTTTTTTTCTCTCCACTACTCTCAAGTTCTCTCCCTTAGGTTTTCTTGTTCTTTCTTTTTCTTTTTCTTTTCAACTCTCAATCCAAGGCATCATCATCCACCATTCAAACTCAAGGTGACATTAAAGCTTGAAGGAGGAAGATGCAACCAAAGTTGGAGGAGAAAAAGACTAAGTTCTATTTAATTTTTGTTATTTATTTTAAGTTCAATTTGATGTAATTTTGTTTCAATTCAAGTTAGTGAAGAAGTAATTAGTTTTTGTTTAATTTTCTTTCAAGTTCTATATGACAATTCTTCTCCCATTTATCTCGTTTATTTTTGTTTTTCTTCCCTTCTTCATGAGTAACTAAATCCTATTTACTTAGGGTTTAGTTGAAGCCATGGGGAAGGAGAAATATTTATAATTAAATCAATCTACTCAATTGAAAAATTGTGTAGGATTTTGTGTTTGGAAAATCCCAATCATTCATGCCATTGGCTTTCCCCTTTCGTATGGATGATTGTTGATTAACAAAGATTAAATTCTATATAATTAATATAAATTAGAGGGTTAATTCGATTAAAATACTCATAAATAATGACATCTTTCAGATCTTATTATTTATTGACTGTTTAGTTGGATCTTCAACCTAATTCAAAGGATTGTTTTAATTAATCAATCTAATCCAAACCCATGGTGGATTCTAACCCTAAGTAATCTTTTATATTGAATTAAGATTTTTACACTATTCCAAATTACTTTCGCAATTTTTCAATTAACTTAGGCCTTTAGAATTTTAGTTTTCTAATTAGATTAGATAAGTAGTTAATAAAGATCATTAGAATTTTGGTACACTTTGTCTAAATTAAGATTTCCAAATCAAAATCGTAGTTGAATTTGATTCTTAGATTGAATAGAATACACGCTTATATATAGTGTTGGCTCCGAGGTCTAAGTCCACGGAAATCCTGAGTCCATTCCAGGCAACATTATATCATAGCTAGTATTCTAATCGGTACAAGAATAGGATTGACAACTAGATTTCTCTTCCTTGAGTTCGACCCGTATTTACACGATCCGTGCACTTGCGGTTATTTAATATTTCAAACATGTATGTTTACAGCTTTCTTAGATGCGTTACGTTAAGATTAGATATGATTGATAGAGACTGGTACCAGGGTTAACTGTTATCGGATCGATACTAGTCTTCTACGCCTCTTTATGAGACGGCAGATTCTAGTATTCATTCTAATGACAGAAGACGTTGTAAGAGAGTGTGTCCCCTCGCCAAGGCTTCGTGTGAAAATGGTGTGTCCCCTTTGAAGATTGGAGAAGTTGGGTGTAAAGCTTGGAGATTCGCCCTTTGAAGATTCTCATTGTTTTATTAAAGATCCCAAGGAGGTAAACTTGGAAGAGTGGAGTAGGTCTTCTGATAGATCGAACCACTATAAATCGTGTGTTCCTTGTGGTTGCTTCTCTTCTCCTTCTTCTCTTGCACATTGTGGTGATTTAAAAACTCTACCCTTTACTTGTTTTTATGTTTGTAATTTATTGAACAAGGGTTAGGGCAAATAGGCTTAAAGTAATATCTAAACCCTAAATTTCTTTATCTTGAATATTTGAACAAGGGCTAGATTAATAAGTGTTTAATTAGTAAATTAATTTTAATAACCCATTTAATTAAGCCCAAAATTTGTAATTGACCAATTCAGCCCCCCTCTTGAGTTATCACACTTGTATTTCAAGAAGTAACTAAGATAAATAAGTTCGAACTAGGATTGGCATTTTATATTTGAAAGGGAATTCTGGGACTTCATTTTGCTGACTATAATGATCTACTGAACCGAACCAGAAAGATGGAGATGATTCACAAAGAAGCAAGAGAAATTTATGCAAAGAATCAGAAGAAAAGAGGAAGAATAAACAACAATCAGAGTATGCATAATTCTGGAAGCACCACATCGAATCGACCCCTTACGAAATAGTTTTCACCATTTGGATTAGGGGCTAAGAATAATAATCAAGGAAATACTAGGGCACGCATAACTAATTCAGAAGTTCGACTGAACAACAAACCAAAGTGCACTCGTTGTGGCAGTTTTCACGTAGACGCTCAATGTAGATGGAACACTGGAACTTGTTTTAGATGTGGTGAGAAAGGCCACAAGATCGCTCGGCGTCCAATTTCTGCAAATGAATCCCTGACCGTGCAGAGGCCACAGCCCGTTCGAGCTCGAGTACAGACTACATAGACTATTCAGAGCCGGATTGCACCTGCACCACGTACCTGTCAACAAAGGGCAGACAGACTGCAAGCTCTAGCCCGTTTATTCACTGTCACACACCAGGATGCTCAGGATGCTGGCACCGTAGTTGCAGGTATTTTACCTATCACATCTTCTTTTGCTAATGCTCTATTTGATTCCGGTGCCACCCACGCCTTTATTTCCTCTGGTTATGTTGATGCTTGTGATATGCCATTTATTCATATGGAATTTTATTTGTGTGTGAGTGCTCCCGTTGGAGGAGAAATGGTGTTGGATAGAATATATAGATTGTGTCCGATAAGAATAGGTGACCCAGAATTGTTAGCTAGTCTGATTATACTACAAATTCATGATTTTGGTGTGATATTCAGGATGGAGTGGTTGTCCTCCCATCATGTTACAGTTAATTGTCATGAGAAGAGGGTAGTTTTTCGGATTCCCTGAGAAGAGTTTAGTTTTGAAGGTAGTGGTGCTAAACGAGCCCCTAGACTTGTGTCCGCAATGTAAATAGGACATCTGATGAGACAAGGATGTGAGGCCTATTTGGCTGCCGTGATAGAAATCCCAAGTGAGCACTTGAGGATGAGGACATACTTGCAGTTAGAGAATTTCCTGATGTATTTCTTGAAGACTGTTCCGGTCTACCTCCTGATAGAGAGTTTGAATTTTCATTGATCTAGCACCTGGAACCACCCCGATATCTGATGCATCGCATCGTATGCCCTGAATGAAATGACAGAACTAAAAAAACAGTTAGAACAGTTGCTTGAAAAAGGTTTTAATCGACCTACTGTATTTCCTTGGGGAGACCATGTCTGTTCGTAAAGAAGAAGGACGGGAGTATGATATTCTGTGTTGATTATCGAGAACTGATCCAGGTAACTTTGAAAAACAAATACCCCTTGCCTAGAATAGATGACCTTTTAACGAATTACAAGGAGCTTGTGTATTCTCCAAGATTGATTTAAGATGAGGATATCATCAATTGAAAGTTAAATCTGATGATGGCCCTAAGACTGCTTTCTACACTCGTTATGGGCATTACAAATTTCTCGTGATGTCGTTTGGTTTGACTAACGCCCCTGCGGCGTTCATGGATCTTATGAATTGGGTGTTTAGACCCTTTCTGGACATATTTGGGGTGGTATTTATCGATGACATTTGGGTGTATTCCAAAAATGGGAAGGATCACGAGTAGCATTTGAGAACAGTGTTGCAAGTCTTGATACAAGAGAAATTGTTTGGTAAATAAAAGAAATATGAATTCTGGTTAGACGGTATATCTTTTCTAGGCCATATAGTATCAAAGGATTGTATTTTTGTAGATCCAAAGAAAATTGAAGCAGTTGTACAATGGGACAGACCCAATAATGTGGCTGAAGTTAGAAGCTTCTTACGGTTAGTAGGGTATTACAAAATATTTGTTGAAGATTTGTCACGTCTAGCTGCCCCTCTATCCCAATTAACTCGAAAGGAAGTACGCTTTTCGTTGACAGATGATTGTGAGAAAAGTGTTCAAGAATTAAGACACCGATTAATGTCTTCACCCATCCTTACCCTACCAGTCAGTGGTAAGGGATTTATTGTGTAGTGATGCTTCTAATTAGGGATTGGGATGTGTGATAATGCAATATGGGAAAGTGGTTGCTTATGCATCTCGCCAACTTAGATCATATGAAGAGAGAACTACCCCACCCATGATTTCGAACTGGCGGCCATAGCATTTGCATTAAAAATTTGGAGGCCCTATTTGCCAAGCATTCATAGTATCTTACAACTTCGAGAAAACCTGCGTCTAGCTGTTTAGTCACTTCTTATTTGATCTTGAGAACCCACTCTGGCTTCATCCTTCTAAGTTTCTATTTTTTCGGGCTTACTTCTGGAAAGAGAGGAATATGGTGCTGTACGATTTCTTCGTTTATTCCTGGCATATCTTCGTTTGACCAGGCGAAGGCCTCTTGTAATTCTTTTAACAAGTTTATTAATTCTTCACGCTATTCGTGGGATAAGGTTTCGCCAATCTTTATCTCCCGAAGTAGGGATTCGATGCCAATGTTAATGTCTTTAATTTCATCTTTTAGAGGATGTGCTCGGTGTTCCTCATCTCGCTTGATTAATTGCTTAATATCGAAAGGAGTTTCATCTGCATTCTCATTCGAGGAGGGTTCTTCATTATTGTTTAAAGCATTTATTTTAGAAGAGTTAGGAGAGACAGGAGAATACAGAGAAAGCTCGTTCATTGATTCGAAATCAGTGGATATATCGGAAAGAGTACTGACTGATGCGCCCTCATCAAGCTCACTTACATCTGTAGATGATTGATAAGAACAAGCAGAATCTGATTCATATTTTGAATCAGAGGATGAAAATTTCGTATCACAAGGGAGATTGGAGCTGACAACAAGAAGATGGATGGCGGACCAGTTGGATAGTTCTATGTCGGCATCGGTGATCATGTTCTGCAGGGCAAAAGTTGGCGTAGCTCCTTCAATCATAGCTGACTGGGGGATCCTCCAAGAATAGAGATTCCATGAGTATGGGGCCCAAGTAATCAGCCCAGTCAATCTCTACCACTTCTTCGATGGTCTATCCTTGATCGCTCAGAAGCTCATGTTTATAGAAGCATAACCCGGGAACCCTTTCTCCGGTCTTGTAGTTGTATGACCACTTTAGAAAACAATAGTAGGGGAAGTCATCCCCTTCCCTGCAAAAATGGCTGTTGAGAGTTTCTCGGTAAAGTGGCCTAGGCATTTCACTTCCCAATTCGCGACATAATCTTCTCTAGGTGATCTTGCACTTCATAAGAATGGTTTCATATTCCGTAGGCTCGTATCCTAACCCAAATGAGCCGATGAGTCTTGAAGGGTATTCCCACTGGGCGATTCCTTGTTGGTTCCTGTAGACACCCCTATTTTGCTTCGCTTTAAAAATCAAAAGATTTGGTAGTATCATCAAGTCTTGAGTCCGTATTCCGCATTAGATTAGGCATCCATGCATTTTAGGGTATATTTCATCTCGTTATAGGAGTTTTGAAGTTGATCCGCGATCCTAAAGGTATCTAGGAGGTTCCGTTGGCCTCCGAAAGATGTAAAATCAAGTTTTCAAGCAAGTGAAAAAACCTGCTATTTTTGGAATTTTTAAGGTTTCCTTCATTTTCGCCAATTTTTGCACTACAGGGGTATTTTGGTCATTCTCGATGTGTCTTGTCTGACCCCCCGAGTTATATTTGAGAAACCTTGAGTAATTTACAAATTTTGAAAAAGCTGCTATTTTTAGAAACTCATGAGGCTTCCACATTTTCATCATCTTATGGATATTTCAATCATTTCTCATATATCCAAAACACCTTGAGGGTACGGCTGATGGATTAGGAGTAATTTCGTAAGATTTGGGAAACTGCTAAATTTAGATCTCTCAAGATTTTCTCTTAGTCTTGCACTTCGGGGGTATTTTAGACATTTTTAACATATCATATTTGGTCCCTAAGTTGTGGCTAAGAAATCTTGAGTCCGTTCATAAATTTTCAGAAATCTGCTATTTTTGGAATTTTTCAAGGTTTTCCCTAGTCTCGCCAAATTCTAGCACCTCAGGATAATTTGGTCTTTTCCTATGTAATTCTTTTGATCCCCGAAATATGTCTGAAAGATTATGAATGATTTCCTGAATTTTGAAAAACCTGCTAAATTTAGAATTTCTCAGGGGTTTCGCTTAATTTGAAAATTCTGAGTGTTAAGGGCATTTTGGGTATTTTCTGGAGATACCAAATGATCCTGTTTAATATTGCTCACTGAAATGAACCAATTTTAAAAGTTTCTATTTTTGAAGTTTGACCATAAAGACTTTCCATTTTTAACTTTTCCCTTTAGGGGTGAACCAATTTAAGCACATTTGGATGTGTAATTGTCAAATAAGGGCATTTTGGTCCGAAAAATTATTTTCTCAAAAAAAGATGGTTCGATCATGTGTTAGGGATGCACCATAAATGTCAAATGTGTTGGGTCCATATATAGAATGTTGAATTTAGAAAGATTTTATTGAATTTTTACGGAAAAACTTGAAACGGGTGTGAAATGGCCCATTAGACTAAAGCCCGCAAAGATGGAACTCATGTGGGTTCACCCATATGGGTCGACCACCATGGTGGGCGCCCCACATGGGTGACCCACATGAGTTGAGCACCCAACCTTGATGATGTCACTATTGTGACATCATATTTGTTAAAAGAAAAATAAAAAGATTAAAAAAAGAAAAGAAGGAAAGAAGAAAAAGATGAATGATTGCTTAAAAAAGGTTTTCTTCCAAAGAAGTAATGTGGAATGAAGAATAGCATGTCTTGATTGACAAAAAATTAATATTGGAATCAAATCCAATTTGGAAACAAGAAAGAAAGCTGCAAGAGGAGAAAATTGAAAACAAGCTAAAAAGGGAGCTCTCACATTGGAAACTACTATTTCTCTCTTAACCCTAGTTTTTTTGTATAAAAATCAAAGCAAACAATCCTAGCAATGATCCAAAAAAAAAATCCAAATTCGTCATTTTTCACTCTCCTCCCAAAAAAAAAAGAGAAAAAAACTTCTTCTCTCTTGAAGTGTGTTCATCTCTCTCAAGAGTTCTTCACAAAAGGGATTCTTAAATTCCCTTTTCTTCTTCAACAAATCACACATCAAGGATCTTTGGGGTGTTCTTTGAGTTTTCATCATCATATAAAAGGGTGCAACAAAGCATATACCTTCGATATACGCACCCTAGAGACAAGGAGTGCGATCAACGGTAGGATCTTTATCTTTGTAATATCAAATGTAGAAAAGCATGCTAGGGTTTTACTTTGGATAGATCAAATCAGTGAATTTTTTCTTAAAATTTCAGTATGTTATAATATAGATTTTAAAATTTCAAAATCCAAACTTTCACCAAAAAATTAATTTTCCTCCATTTAATAATGATTTTCTTTCGTTTTTTATTCAGTATGGATTTACATCGGATTATCAAAACAAGTGTTTGAAAACGTGGGTTTCTTTAAAAACTGATATTTTTTGGGATTTCTATAAAAAAAATATTGCAGGAAAATTAATTTCCAATCGCGGTTTGGCCGTTTTAATTTTCATTCTATTTTTCAAAAAATAACCCGAAAGGGGTTATTTCTTGATGAACGAAGCCAAAAGTATATCAAACCATGTCCAAAATTTGTGCAATCTTGTTTCCAAACCAATTTTTTGATTTCCAGACCACCCAAAAATTTTCGGATGTTTTTGAATTTTTTTAATCCGGTTTTAAATTATTTTAATTTTGGGATATTTTTAGTAAATATTAAACGATTTGAAAATTGATGAAACTTTCCAGAATTCAAGTTTAATTAGAAATTGAATTTTTCATGAAAAATAATTCCCACAAAGATATATTTTTACTGTTTTCTAATCGATTTTCCGTTTTGCGTGTCATAATTCTTTTTCATATCAAACTAATGAATTTTTGAAAATTTTCCTTACAAACCAGTAACTTAGGTTACTTGAATGTTAGTGAAAAATGTGCGAAGGGTTTTATAATGTTTTGATATAGTTTTACAATTTATTTTAATAAACGGGTTTTGATTCCTAGAAAGCAAATTGATCTTTTCCATTTAAAAATTAATTTTATAGAGGATATTTAATTTTTAGGTTCTGAAATTTTGATAGAAAATCTTATAATTTATTTAATATCTACTGTAATGTTTCCTTTATTTTAGGATACCATTAAGTTTGACTTCTAATTGATTCTTTGAATTCATCCGATGTTGGTGAGATTTTAAATTGATATCAAATCATAATAACAATCCATGAAATTTTTATAGTAGCTTACTCTCATGATGATCTTTATACTGTAAAAGTTTGGATTAATTTGAAATTCATATGTTATAAGTTTCTGTATTAATCTACAATCTGACTTGAATTTTAAAAAATCAGAAATTGTTAGTAAATCTTGATGAAAATTCATAAAATCTTTTCAGTAACTACAATCATTCATATCTTGTTGCAGGGAAAGTTTCAATTGATTTTGAGTTCGATTGCTAAGGGTTTCTTTGTAATCCTAGCAATCTGGTCTTAATGTTATTAAATAACAACTTAATAGATAATCAACACAAAAGTCAATAAAAATCTCCAGAAAATTTTGACTTTTCATCATGAATTCAATCCCCAACTTATTTGAAACAGAAACCTTAGGGTTCATAGATCTTTCATGTAAATTTGCTATATCGCGATAGTTCAACTGCCGAGATCGTAGACATAATCGTGTACTAGTTGGGATTGATCCTGCATAATTGGAGTACACAAATTATAGTATGTTGTTGGCTCCGAGGTTCACTGTCCACGGATATCCTGAGAAACATGTCAGGCAATAATATACTATAACTTACTTGCTAAGTTATAAAAGGGTTGAAAGCACGATTCCTTTCCATGGTTGCGATTCGAGGCCGAAACTGGCAAACCATAGAACCATTGGTGTCCCGTAGATATTTAGAAATCAAAAATTCTTGAAAATAAAAAATCAGTCAATCTAAAAATCACCAATATCAACAAATTGAATTAATTTAATCAAAGTCTTAGGAGCCGTTGGATTGCGGTCTCCTATCGTAGGAACCTTTTAGGGCCCCTTAGGAATACTTATGTCACGTTGTGTCCTAGGTTTTAGGAAGTCCTAGAGTTAGGAGTCCAGCCTCATCACGGCCGTTTGCTATGGATAGCAACCGTGCCATAGATCTAGTTACACTAGTCACCCAAGTTTCTCCTAGGACAAACCTAGTTACCTAGGATGTAGGTTAACCTGCATTAGTCTAAGGGACGTCTTGCACTTGGCTAGGACTATATACAATCTTAGATGAAGTCCTAGGATAATAAAATCTTCAACTTGAACTAAATAATTTCTCTTAAAACTGTTGAAACAGTCAAACTAGTCTAGATCGGTATCCTAGATGAGTTAGGCATAAGTAGCTTAGCTTAGGTGCACCGAACTACGTCGACTCTGATCCTAGTGAGGCTTGGGTACTTAGGCAGCTTGGATGCTTGATAGCATACTAATCACGAGTCGGCCTCACACACAAATGGTGGGATTTTGTATATTAGTTTTTTCTAAATTCTTAATTAAATTAACTAAATATATAGGATTTCCCCCAAATTAGAATTTTAGGAGAACATTCACTTAAATTGAATCCAAACAAATCATGATACACATTAGAGAATACATTGAAATTAGATCTTAGGATGCATGTCACGTTGTTCGCACATTAATATAGAGTTAAATGAACCATTTAAAAGAAATTCAAAAGAGTTAACTTTTGGAATTGAAGACCGATTATCGGGCAGGAATGGTGCACGTGGTGGTAACTCCCCATACCTTCCATTCTCATAACCAGGTGACGAGTCTAGATTTCTGGTCAATTATGGGTCCTAGGTCCTTCATCTAGGTGGCGACTCTGTCACTCTCTTCTGCATGGAATTCGGATTGCCTTAGTGATCCCAAGTTTACGGAAAAGATAAATTAAATCACATATTGCTAGGCTCGGCGGCTTACCCCTGCCCTTATGGGTACTGGGTTGCACGTTTGTTTGCACCTTATGGCTTGGTCGCTGCCTACTTGGATGGGTAGTTAAAATCAATAATAAAAAGCACACGCCATTCGCGTGGGTATGAGAGACCAAGAGAGAGGGAGCCGGGTCGCGGCGCCCCTCTTACGGGATTGGGTCCCACAGTTTGGCGACTCTGCTGGGGACCACCTAACTTCATTAAAACTTCAAAGGATAACTCGTTTGAATTTATTATAGTTGGCTCACGAAAACTCTATCTTTTATATGTTTGCTAGATTAGTTTATTTGTCTTGCTTTATTTTCTCATCACATCATACTTAAACTTAATCTAACATAACCTGGAGGCATTATAGATTGCACAAATATATTGCACACACTTACATCACTTGCATTTAAACCCCTGCATCTCACATGCACACACGTCCTTTTAGGAACCCGGAGTGTTATCTAGCATGGTTGACTGGGATTTCATCACCTGGTGCCTTTGTGCTAGCAACACATTCCTCTCTTAGCCTAGTACCTTCATGGTGCGTAAAGGGATCTCTTGTTCACGTACTGATACGCTGGATACTGGTACAGTATATTGAACTCGGATTCGCGCTAAGGGACCTCTTAGCCTTACCCCTAGATTAACCCACACATGTATATAATATACGAACACATGTGCATCACGTGTGTGAGCCTAGCTTAGGATATCCTACCCATTTGTATCTAGATTAGCCCGTAGTCCATCTTCCAATGGCTATGTTCGGTTTAGATACACAAACAAAGTCAAGAGTTGAGATTCTTTCTCCACTCCGCTAGATTAGGATTAGTGTTGATGCCTTCAGGTAACCCTTGTTAAAATGTAAAAAGATTAAAAAACTTTCCCTTTGGGATTAGGATAAAAACTTTCCCATCTTTCCCAAGATCTCATAGGATTAGTCAATTCTTGATCTATCGGTTAAAAGCAATCCTATGCAATCTCATCTAATCATTTGATCTCGTGTGTCTTTCATTCTTCTATTGTACAATTCGATCATGTCTTAATACCTGGCAGGAACAAAGTCTCAATCTTTCGATTATGCAATCCTGATGATCTGATCATACCTGATCCAGATGATCCAATCTTGTTTACATCATTAGTCTCTTCTCACTCTAGGGGATGCCTGTTACAAGATTATTTTGATAAACCCCTCAGAGTTCATGCTCATAATCCTTAAACTAGGGGCATTCCCCTGGTCACTTATGTCCTTTTGTTATGTCTCGGTTCTTTAAAGATTCATCTCTATTACATGTTTACTCCATAATCTTTTTCAGTCATTGAGAAGAAACACTCCATGAATGTCAAGCTCATATACCTCGTGTTCATTGCTTACATGACAGGAAGTTGGCACCATAGATAAGCCCACTACTCCTTGGGTCTAGATTTCTTCGAGGTTGTAGAGAAGACCTGTTTATCCGCCACCTAGTGTGATAACCCTAGCATCTTCACCTTCTTTCCCATCCTCACCAATGGCAGAAAACTCGGATAATCCTTCACCCATCACCATTGCTGATACTCTGGCCTTGGTTCTTAAACAACTTCAGGAGATCAAAGAGGAGAACCGAGTTATCAAGGCCCAGCTTTCAGAGAAGTTGGGGCCATCGTTTTCCAATTCTAAAGATAAATGGCCTATGCACCATACAGCTACTTCAGTAGCACCGGCCCAGCCAGTGTTCATCCCTATCCATGATAAAATCGAAGAAGAGTGGGAAAAAGAACAGTATAGCGAAAATCATAGTAAACCTTCTCAGTCAGTGGTTGATAAGACGGTTATGGAGAAATTAGAAAGTCTTACCAGGAAAGTTCAAGACATCCAGCTTCAAGACCAGGGAGGTTTCAACCCAAGAGATCTCACACTCTTCCCTAAAATCCGTCTCCCAGCAAGCTTTCAGATGCCAAATTTTGACAAATATGACGGTGTGGGTTGTCCGATCACACACTTGCAAATGTTCACTATCATGTGCCAGCCTCAAGGTCTATCTGCTAAGCAAATGGCTCAATTGTTCCCAGTTTCTCTGACAAAGGTCGCTAGAAGGTGGTTCATGGTCCTAGACAAGACTCATTATAGGACATGGAAGGATATTGGAGAGCAGTTCGTCAAGCAATTCAAATATGATGATGGAATCGAGATCACTAGGAAGGATCTTGAGAGAACCAAGCAGGACTCAAAAGAGTCATTCTTAACTTTCGTCAAGAGATGGAGAAGGTTAGCGGCTCAAATGATGTAGCGTCCCTCAGAAGAGAAACAGGTCCAGATGATTATGAAGAATAT
Organism: Tasmannia lanceolata; assembly: GCF_043159265.1. Classification (NCBI taxonomy): domain Eukaryota; kingdom Viridiplantae; phylum Streptophyta; class Magnoliopsida; order Canellales; family Winteraceae; genus Tasmannia; species Tasmannia lanceolata. Next base: position 65,908,328 of record NW_027518695.1, read on the forward strand.
ATCCTCTCAACTCCAATATCACATTTCTCTTCAGTATTATCCAGATTTTAAACACTTCATCAATGCTGGTATGCAAATTGAGGAAGTAATGGCATAAGGAGTTTACAATAGAGGTAACCCCAATTCAAAATAAGTTAAGACACAGACTCTAGCTAAGATCTCTGAGGTTGATAATGTATCAAGGACTAACTCATCACAGAATCCTATGGTATTCAACTATAATCAATCAGGGGTTGCAGCTCAGCAAAAGCCCAATAGGGAATTCACCCCTCTCCTGTTTCCACCATCTGTCATACTGCAGCAAGGATTGGAATCCAGCGATATCTATTTACCTCGCAATAAGGAACCTCCTAATCCGCTCCCCAGGACATGGAGGGCGGAAGAGCACTGTGATTTTCATCGAGGATCGGGGCATAGTACTAATCAGTGTATAACTCTGAGGCATGTGATCCAGAAGTTGATCGATGAGCGTAAGCTACCATTTCAGCAAGCGCCAAATATTGTTGATAATCCTATGCAAAACCATGTTGTACCACCGCTGGATGATGTTTAGACATTTGGGGTTTGAGAAGCTCAGGTCCAGTTGCAGTGAAAGAGAAGAACCAAAAGTTAACAGGCACTTGTTATGATGATGATTCAGTTTTTGCTGAGCCTCCAAAGCCAGACAGTTGTAGCAGTCTTAGTCCTTTTGTTATTTTAATTAAGTTCAGTCACGATGTCGAGTCCAGTTATCGAGTGCAATCTTCTAAAAGTTTGAATAAATTTCTAGTCCAGTTGAGTCTTTTTTTACTTTTATTTTTGAGTCAAGAAGGTAAATCTTGAGTCTGTTCAAGATAAGTCTTATCAGATGTAGTCATTTTCAATTCAATGAAACTTGCTTTCTCTATACATTCCAACGTGTGTTTCGGACTTTAATAAACAATGAGAATAATTCTCCCTCCTCGAATGAGAAAGAAGATGCTGACGAAACTCCTTTTGAGTTGTAGCCTATGCTCAAACAAGAGGAGGAGCACCGAGCTCAACCTCTCAAAGATAAAATTGAAATGATAAACATTGGCACTAAAACTTTGATTCGGTGAACGCCTATTGGAAATACATTAGAGTGTGAGGAATTGATAAACCCATTTCGAAGATAAGAAGATTGTCTATAAGCGCTACAACCGATACCAGGGGCAAGACATAGATAGAAAGCTCAAGAGAATGAAAAAAGTGAGAGACAGGGCATGGATTGGAAACAACTTTCATATCTCTAGTCAATGACCTTGGTTCCCAAATTCATAATATGGAGCCAACAAATTCAAGATAAGAAGTTCAAGAGCAAGCATTGAAAAACAATCATCAAATATCAAGAGTTACAGATCCATAGATGGAGGATGTTAAAGAACATGTTTCGCTCCATCAAAGTCGAAAGCACATATCAGAATCTTGAAAGAAGAAGATCCATTATCTCTCAGTTGGAAATACCGTCAAACTCTGTGAAAAAAGAAAGAAAAAAGAAAGAAGAATATTAAAGTAAATTTATCAACCTAGATCAATTCCAAACCTGAACATTGGAAGGCCTTCTTTGGCCGAACAAATTCCAAATTCATGACCCAGTGTAAAAAAGAATACCTGTTTGCAATCCCTTTGAGCCTGAATAAAATTCCTTTGAAAACCCATCAAACTAGGGGCATTCGCCCTGAACTACGCGAGACTTGATGCCTACGCCCGGTCAAACCGAGTTCGGTCGATAAAAAAGAAGAAGAAATTCAATCGTCTCAAAAAACGAAAAAGAAAAAGTAAGTCAATCGAAAAAAAAGACAAAAAGAAACAAAAAAGAGAGAAAACAAAAAAGAACAATTTACCTTCAAACTAGGGGCATTCGCCCTGAACTACGCACGACCTGATTCCTACCATGGGATACGTAGGCAACCTGTTCACAGGTTCGATCGAAATCTTTGTTGAACCTTAAGCCATTCTTTGAAAAGCCCTATCCTACTATAAAGACCTTAAGATGTTCAGAATTAAAGATTTAGGCCTTAAAAAAATGAAAAAGAAAAAAAATGAGCGGAGTTTGAAGATCTGCTAGACTGAAAACCTGAAAGGGCGGTTTAGGCAAAATTTAAGTTCATTCCCCTGCTAAGTTGAAAACCCAAAAGGGCGGCTTAGGCAAAAGCTAAGGGGATAGCCTGCTGGATTGAAAACCTAGAAAGGCGGTTCAGGCAAAAGTGAAGGCTAGCACGGTCCGCCAAGTTAAAAATCCCGAAGAGGTGATTTGGTCACGGTAAGAGAATCATTATAAGAAGGCTACAACCGGTATCAAGACCGAAGATCAAAAAGAAGTTCAAGCGAGTTCAAGTGTCATCCTAGAAATTGGGGGCATTGAAACCAAGCAATCCGAATGGTAACCAAATCCTTGAGGCATTACTGTTTTAAGAAAGAAGTCCAGTGTTTATCAATTGAGAAACTACTCTTTGAAAAGATAGACTTACCAAACAAAAGAGCTTCGTTTTAAAGAAGATCAGCTCAGAAGTATTCCGAAGTAGAAACATCGGGAAGTGGAGTTTCCATAAGAGGACCATGCCCTAGAAAGGCACCTGAGGCATGGAGGATTTCATATGTGATGATGATTGGGCCAGTTTCTCCGAAAGATGAAGCCTTAAAATGTTTAATTTCCTTCCTGGCAGTTGAATATTATCCTGGTCAAGAAGTGTTTATCTAAACACCTGTCAAAGGAAAAATCCCACTTCCCAATTTTCAGTATCCAAGAGAGCCGTTGTTCTAGATTACCAATACCAGGTAGTTAGATCAAGGTTTCAGTTATCAAAATCCCCAGAAGAAAAGACCAACAGTCTCTTTGCGAAAAATCTTGTTTAAGCTTCCTGAAAGCGTTCCTAAACCGTTCTCGAAAAATCATTCTTATTTATTCCTAAGGTTTGTCGTCTCGTCATTCGTCAAAGTCTTAGAGAACATTGTATTCGGGCGAGTGTTCGGAGAAGCGGAGCCCACTCTCCGTGGTGAGGATTGCCACCAAGGTTAAAGCAATTGGAATTGTAATCGGCACCGATCTTCGCCGAAGTTAAGATCAAATAGTGAAGCCATCAACGGGTTTGGTTGGTGGAGTGGAGTAGGCCTCGCGTTTTGAGGACCGAACCACTTTAAATCTCGGGTGCACTCTCTCTTATCTTTTACTTTATATTTGCATTGCACTTAGGATTTAACTTGTGTGCTTAAATTGTTTCATTCTTGATCTCTTAATCTTCAAAATTGGGTTAGAGTTTTCAAAAATTTAAAACTTGTTAGTAACCTAATTTTACCTCCTCATAAGTTGCCATTACAGTAAGTACTCAGGACCACCCTTGGAATTTCAGGGGTGTTCTAATATGAGGCTAGGTAAGCCTCCTAAAGGGAAAACTCTCTAAATGAGACAAGGCTTGTCTTCAAATAGGGGTTCTACAAATGAGGCAAGGCAAGCCTTCTAGAGTAAACTCTCTGCAAAATCAAGATAACCTTCTTAAGGGTAGGCTCTAATCGACAAGGCATGTCTTCAAAGAAAGACTACTTTTATGAGACAGAGTGTGTCTCCTAGTGTAACACACTAATGAGAACATAATGGTCTCCTAAATGAGGGCTCTAGATGACTCTTTCATTGCCCTTGCAATGAGGGAAGAAAACTAATAACTTGAGGTTATCTAAAAGACTAAGAAAGTCCCTATAATGAGAAGAAGAAAGAAATTGATACTATAGAGACTATGTAAGTCCCCCTAAAGGATGGGCTTGGGCTAACGCCTTCATCGCCATTGCAATGGAGGGAAACTAATATCTGATGGTGTCTAAAAGTCTAAGAAATCTCTTTCCAAAGAAAGAGGGAATAAGAGGAAAGAGGGTACTACCACGACCGGGCAAGTCCCTCAAATGATTGGCTTGGGCTTACAAGTTCATCGCCCATGCAATGAGGGAAAAACTAATATCTAAAAGACTAAGAAAGCACCTAAAAAGAGAAGAAAAAAATACTACTGAGACTTAGCAAGTCCCCTAAATGATGGGCTTGGGCTAACACCTTCATCGCCCTCATCGCCTTTGGGATGAAGAAATGATACATTATTAAGGTCAATTTGATCCTTAGAAAAATATGTATATAAAAAAAAAAAACTGAAGCATGGTTATATGCATAACATACTGAGTTTCATTTAAGGCTACATCATGTGAAAAATCATTTATAGAGTTTTTTTTATATAATGACAAGAATGTACCTTAGACACCTGACCTGTTTTATTTTCTCTCAACCAGAACAACTATAACAACAAAGATTTAAACAAGTTGTAAAAAAAAATAGCCATTTGCACATGCTTATTTTAGTCAGTGCTTTACACATGAAATTTTATTTCTAAGGAAAATTCGGACACACAAAACTTGGCAGAGGAGTTATACCAAAACTGTACTATGTAAACCAGTTACGCTTTTATACGTGTGCATTTTAATTATTTAAAACCATATGCAACTGAACTGGACAGAACATTAAATTCAAGAAACTTTCAACCCTGTACTTTGTAGATAAAATAAGAGCCTATTCATATAAAAAGAAATGTAATAAGCAAACAATAATCATGATAAATTCATTCCATATTACTGCTATCATGGACTGAGTTATAGAGTGGAACAACGCTGTAAACATATCTTGTATAGTTTATTTCATTCACATGCAAGAGAACTATTCCTCTAAGAATTCATACACAAAAACTTAAACCTCTTCATATGGACAGTATAAACTGAGAGGAACAAGAATTTATATGCAAAGCTGAACTACCATATATCGACAGTATAAACTGAGAAGAACAGGAAGATCCAAAATTATTGTGTAGAATTATCAGTATAACTGCATGAAAGTCTCCTATCCAGATGTATTCCAATGAACCAATTCTATGAACTTATCAAAACCAAATGATGTTAATCCATAAGAACTCCAAAAAAATGTACAGTACTATGAGGATAACCCAATATTGACATTTACATTAAACCACATCAAATATTGCCACCAACTCTGCTACCAACCAATTTATAACAAGCATAAACGAACATGTAGCTTAAGCCATTTGAAAATTAAAGACCTGAAACTAAAGTGGTTACCTGAGACAACAACTGAACCCCCTTTCATAAAGTCTTTATTCTCATAACAGAAAATTTCTTTTTCATTTTGGAGATGCGTTTGACATACAAACCACCACGACAACAAGATGTTTTAAATGGATGCAATCATATGGTTACTCTTTTGCTAAGATTCAATTATTATAAATAGCCCTTTTTTTTAACATTGAACACAAAACAGGACATAAGGCTCTTCCATCTTTTCTATACATACCTAAAAATTAGGAAATGATAAAAAGATGTATTCTACCTTTATTTGAAATTCAATCAAAAGATGTCAAATTAAACCAAGAAACTTATACCTTCAGAAATCTATTGAAAATTTATTGCAATTCTCATATAAGGCTTTTCAAGCCAAAAAACATAACAAAATATGTAAACACCTAAGCACAACTACATTAACATGACTGTTTCCATTTAAGCTTATGAAGAAATCATGCTATCATGCTATTTACCTGATAATACATAATTTTGAAACATCCTAATCATATATTAGAGATTTTAAGAGAAATGACTTAAAAAAAATTAATTCCAAAAGGTTTCAGAGACAACGAGTTAAAAAAAAATTATTTTCAATGTTATACTAAGAAAACTAATAGAAAATTTTACAACTAAAAGTACCTAAATGCCAAATTTCTCATCAGACGTCAACTGTATGTGATACATCAATAGGCCACTAAAAAAAAACTAGAGTTCCATTGTGAACTGGACCTATTTTTCCTCATACTCTGGACTATAAAAATTTGATGGCCATGAACTACTCTTGTGGCCTCACAAGATATTGACAATGACTCAATAACAACTCAGGAATGGGTTATAACCACAAGGTATAATCAAAGGAATAAAATTACAACTGTTTCATGTGTTCATTTGCACTATGTCAGTAACATTAATCTTGCTTAAAAATAAGGTCATTAGTACCAAAAGTTTCAAAAAAAACTCAACCAAAGACACACAAAAAAAACAGGCCATTCATCATTCAGTTTATACAACATATCTATAGAATCCAATAAATTTATGAAAAGAACTGTCTATTCTTATCATAAACTTCATATGACTAGTAAACACTCCTCATGTCCACAGTTTCACAAACACAACTGTATCCATGTTATTCATCAAAACACTAGGTAATGCATCAGGCATAATGAGAATTAGATGCTTCTTCAATAGTATTCTCTCTCTTTTTTTAAAAAAATCTCATAGGCCAACCCATAGAAGCAAAGAAGCAGGAAAATTTGTAACTAAGAGCAATACAACCCGAGCCTCCCCCCCCCCCATTTTTAGAAATGACAGTACTTTAAAATTCCTTTTGAAACCAAAACTTTCACAAATCTGGAGAAGATATGCTTCGAGGAGAAATTGAGCCACTCTCCAAAGAAAATTATAAAGCCAGCTTATAATAGAGAATCAAAAATTTAAACCACTCGGGGGACTCAAGCATTACAATCCCTAAAAACTGATAGTCTAAAACAACTCCATATAAACACCTCTCCCATGCTTTTTCTTTTCACAAGACTCGTTTCATCTTATTGTTTTAGGTATTCATAAAGGACATCAACAAAATTAATAGAAAATTTCTTCAGGACAGTTACAAAACGGAAATGAACTGGAATTGCGATGACACATGTACATGATGAGTCAAACACAACTGAACTGTAATTAAGCATATATATGGTAACATAGACACAACTAAACTGAAATTGAACATATACATGATAATATAAACACCACTGAACTGTAAGAGATGAGCTAACCTACGAAACATGGACTAAACTGTACACAGAACATGGACTGGATAATAAATGAGATGAGCTGAAAACAGAACTTGAACTGAATATAAGACAAACTAAAGTTGAAACAGAATCTGAACTGAATATATATATATATATATATATATATATATATATATGTGTGTGTGTGTGTGTGTGTGTGTGTGTGTGTGTGTGTGCAAGACAGGCTTGTGCTGAAACAGAACCTGAACTGAATGAACATAAAGACAAAGCTATACACAAAGTAATAGAAACATAGCTGGACTGAACTGATATGTCCTGTCATGATTTTCGAATGCAGGCAATGCAAATAAAAAAAATGAGTTCAATCTAAACTCAAATCAAAAACTTAATTACGCTAAAGACTTCTTAAAAAAAATTTGAGTAATCACAGAATTTGAATAGTAAGTAGCAAATGGAAATTCAAACATATATATGGGGACTAGCCTATAAACGAACATTTTCACACAACTAATTAACAAGCACATACAAATGAACAATTCAAATCACTCTAAAATTGGAATACACATAAACAATTCAACCAAGGATTTGAGGATCTTGACAGTTATCACATCAATCTATCCAAAGAATTTTAACTTGCATAACTTGACCCCATTTTTTTTTTTTTAATAAATCTGAACTTGTATTGCCAATTGGTCACAAAACGTGTATATAATGTGAATCAAATTATGAGGGCTGCCATTATCAAGGTGTGTCAGGGTGTGAAAGCTGTGAGGGCTGCCATATCTTAACAATTATTCCAAAGATGACTACCCAGACTATTTCAGCTCATTCTAAAACAGTGAGAAGTCCAAAATAGGGGCTGATTCTAAAGCTTTAAAAACTGACTTTTTTCAGCTCATTCCAAAATAGTGAAAAGTCCAAAACAGGAGCTGATTGTAAAGCTTTAAAAAAATGACTTTTTCAGCCCAAGTCACGCCTTAGCTTCATCAGCCAAGTTTTATTAGGAAATGAATGAGGTCTAATCCATATCCATCTAAAACACATATTTGATAGAAAATATTCATCCAACTTAATCACTAAAACTGATAGTTAATGGTATCAAGATCAATCTTCTACAAGCTCAATCTTCTTATCCTATGAAACACAAACCACGATTCCTCTTTTGCAAGAGGATTTCCCTCCAAATTTCTCAAACCCTAATTCACTTCATTGAAGCAACCGAATATCGAATGCTTTCTTGCAAATGGGATCCAAACGAACCCTTAATGGAAATAGAGAAAATTAAAATAATTAATTAAAATATGTATTCTGACTAGCACGGAGTGTGGGAAACAGATTAGGGCATTTTCCACGTCTAATTCCACCCTAATGTTAGTTTTGCCCATTAAATTATTTTGTTTTATTGAACCAAATGTCAGAATAGGGCAGAATTGGAATTAGACACCCAATCCAACGCTAGATCACGACCAAAAAAACTGCATCAAAAAAACTGAGGAGGTTTTCAGATAAATAGCCTATTGAACCAACATGCACGCTTCCTAAATCTGTGAAGCCAGTGGACAAAGAGGTATGCCCTATTCTAATAATCTAAATTCACTCTCAGTATACAATATTGTTGGGGGTAAAATCGAGCACCAACCACGCAATGGCATGTGACCATTGGGCCCACATACAACTTTCAAGAAAATATCACCATATGGCACGACACGTCACAGAGGACTCCCACCCTGCATCCCTCCTCCCTCGTGGATGATGTCTCACCATACTGACTAAAAGCGAAATAAAACTTGAAAAGGCGGGAATGAGAAATCAAAATGAATAAGAAAACGGGATACATATATATACATATATATATGTATATATATATATATACCCCATTTTCGCGGTCTGTGAAAATAAATTTCACAAACTAAGAAATTTGGGGGCTTTTGCCCTGTTTCTGCCCCATTCGAGCTCATTTTTGACCCATTTGGTCGTTGATTCCTCCGTGGATTCCCAAAATCTTTCAGCATCGGATCAAGTACTTCTCTGGTAACTCCTCCAAGCGTCCCGGCGCAGTTCTTCGGTCGCCTTCCCGAAGGGTCGAATTCTACGAAGTCATGGATCATCATGGATTATCTATCCTTCCAAATAAAGTTTATAATAGACACTCAATAATCTTCAAAGCTGCCAATGCCTTTCAAAAGAGCCTCTCCAGCAGAGCCTCTTAGGCAACCCAATACTTTTCCAATCATCCCCATTGAAGCCCATACTACTCCAAATGGGTCATCTACCATAGAAAAGTCAATCTAAGGCATTCAATCTCCCCTAGACTCTCCCCAGCTGACTGTCTAGGCATCCGATCCCCAGTTGATCCACTCCAAGCCAGCCCAATGCCTGTACAATCACCCACAACAAGAAACCGAGTACTTTCTAACCGTCCATGGGAAATTTGCAACGCAACTGAAATGCTCTCCCATTGAGTCTATCCAATTCATCAAATCACTAGGCATGTCCTCCTCAAACCTTTGATGAAGATTAAAGCTTTAATCTGCTATCAAGGTTCTTCCATCCCGACCGGAATCTTCAAGACAACCCAATGTCACCTCAAGCGTCCTCAGCAGAGCCCAAACCATTCAAGATACACTCTCCGTCATAATAGAGTCACTCAAAGGCCTTCGAAAAGGCCCTCGCCTTCATGACATGCATTCAACAGATTGATAAACTACAGTTTGTATCTCGCAAAGTCAATACAATCTGGGATTGAGTATCCTCTCCAGTAGAGTCAAGGCAAACACATGCCTTTCAATCATTCACTGACGAGGACCCTTGCCTGGACCCTTGCCTGTACAATTGTGCAGTCAACAAACCTATAAATCTTGGTTCATCCCAACCAAATTCAGCGGTCGGTAAGTGTTCGCCATCCCGTTATGAAATCCAAAGAGTGAACCCGGTTTTGCAACCTAGAGGGGGGTGAATAGGTTGTTTAGAAAACTTTTGCCTTTTGAAAAACTTTTCCTAAAATCACCCTAGTTTTATCCCTTAATTTTAACCCTTCTTAATTAAGTATAATTAGTTGAACTTTAAACAAGTATTACAAATTATTGTAAGTTCAAAAACCTTTGTTGATTAACACAATTAAGTTGAATTATGGCCTAGTTAGTAAGATACAAATAGCAATAAAAAAATGCTAACTACTCACTCAATGTAAGTAAAGATGCAATCATAAATAAGGGAGTGAAAGAAATGTACCAATCACACAAGTGACACAAGGATTTTTAAGTGGTTCAGCCAACGGCCTAGTCCACTATTCTCAAGGTCGCACTTAAGGATTTCCACTTTGAGACCTCCACGGCGCCCAGCTCCGAGGCTTTTACAACCCAAGGGAATTAAATGGTGATGTCCTTACCACCTTTACAATGTTTCTCCTACACGACTGAGAACTAAGCCCACAACGTCTCTCCTACACGGCCGAGAACTAAGCCCTTCTCCCAAGGGAATTAACACTGAATGCCCTTGCCACCGATCGAACGAAGAAGAAGAAGATGTAGTAGCCTCTCACTATGCTTGATTACAAGTTTAAGCTCTCAAGAATACTGAAATCCAAGTAGTGACTTGGTTTGGCAACCTAGAGGGGGGGTGAATAGGATGTTTATAAAATCTTTACCTTTTAAAAACTTTTTCTAAGATTTCACCAAAGACTTATCCCTTGTTTAATTAAGTTTGAAATAGTTGAACTTAAACAATATTACAAATTAATATAAATTCAAAACCCTTGTTGATTAGCAAACTTAATTAGGTAATTTTAATATAGCCTAGTTAGCAAGGTTAAGATATTTAGGTTGATTATCAATGCTAACTACTCACTCAATTCTAAGCACAAATAATCAAATAAGAGAGTGAGAGGGAGTGAGAGAAATACCAATCACACAAGTGACACAAAGATTTATAGTGGTTCGGCAAATGGCCTACTCCACTCTTCTCAAGGTCGCACTTGAGGATTTCCACTATTGAGACCTCCACGACGCCCGGCTCCGAGGCTTTTACACTCCAAGGGAATGAAATAAGGATGCCCTTCCACCTTTACAATGACTCTCCTTCTCCGCCGAGTTCTAAGCGGTTCACCCAAGGGAATTAAAAACAACGGATGCCCTTGCCACCGATGGAATAAAGAAGAAGATAAAAGCTTTGCCTCTATGTAGGCTACAATGCAAGTTGAAGCTCCAAGGATGCTCTCAAGAATAAAATAGTTTAAGCCTAAACCAATCTCAAAAGATTTTCTCAAATCAAGGCACAAAGAGTTTGGTTGGTGAGAGAATTTAACCCAAAAATAGTTCACAAATGATTTTCTATGGTTTCTTGAAGTTGGACAATGTTCCTCATGTGTTTTGGACCCTTGAATGGGTATATATAAAGTCCCAACTCCATGTGACCGTTTGGGGGGTAAAACAGTCAAAACTGGGTCAAAAAAATCAACTAGCCGTTGCACCCCAACGGCTATATTTTTTTGAAGAAAAACATTTCTCGGAGTTCCGAGAAAATTTCTCGGAGTTCCGAGAAAAATTCTCGGAGTTCCGAGCGAAATTCTCGGAGTTCCGAGCAAATTCTCCGAGTTCCGAGAATTCAAACAGAGCCTTTAAGTTTAGAATCTGGTGCATTTCTCGGAGCTCCGAGAAAGTTCTCGGAGTTCCGAGACTGGTTTCCAGCAAACAGTGTCGAACTTGTAAAATTCATATCTCCCTCATTTCTCGTCGGATTTTGATGTTACTATACTCTACGGATATGAGAAAAATGAGAGCTATCTGTTAAAAATATTTTCAAAAATATTTGAAAATGTTTTAAATAAGTTTTGATAGGATTTAGTTGCTGGTCCAGGTTGTTGCTTCGGAACTCTGTTTTGTTCATTCTTGTGTTGAATGCCATATGGGTCCCAACATGTTGGTACACAACCATGGCCATTCACTTATCAATTTAAGTCCTTAAAGAGTGTGTTAGTCTCTTTGAAAAACATATTTTTAGGGGTTTAAACAATGGGCCTTGACAAGAGGAAATGCAAGAGAGATAGGAATACATTCTACCCTTTCTATCACTCTCTTGAACTCTTCTTTTGAGCTGGGATCTTCTATGGTTGAGCTTCCATGCTTGACATCTTCAAGTTGTGGTACAAGCTCCTTGGTCCTTTGCATTAGGTTCTTGATCATCCACCTTTGGCCTTCATGAACTTTCTTTGTTTGTTCAATGCTTTGAGATGGTTGATGATGAGCTTCTCCTTGGTACTTCCAAGGTGTGATTGGTCCAAGTATGTGTAGAAACCCCATTTTGCTCCGTTCTGATCAACAAAGAAATTAGGGTTTCGCTGTCAATTTTTCAGTGTTTTCTATTCCGGTGTTCGTCCCTTACGCTTTCTCAAATCTTTCTGGTCATTCCTGCAATGTTCTGATTTTTTCCGTTAGGTGTTGAGAGGGGTTATTCACAAGAATCCGAGCAAGGGAGAATTTGGACCCATTTGGTGGGCCTGCATTGAACATTTGTTTAAATTTGAATCAACCGGGGGGCCCACATTGTTTTGATAAAAATGAGTTTCGAGCCTATGTCGATCCAGTGCATAAAAATGCCCATCAAGGGAACAATCAGGATTTCAGGGAGGTTACCTTAACAACCGAATTATGTTGCGATCATCAAGTTGAATTATTCGGATAATTCTCGAAAATGATTTTTGAGGCACAACTTAATGGATGGTTTGGATCAATCTGTGGAAATTGTATTTTTGGTCACACAACCGATTTACATTGTGGCTATTATTTGGACGGTTGGATTGACTTATGGAAATAAATTAGAGGGACAATCAATTGTCATTGTGGCTAATTACGTGAACGGTTTGGATCATTTTTATGAAAACTAATTTGGATGTCATAATATAGTGGGGCCTCAGTGAGGCCTCTTGTGGGGCCTCTTATGCAGAGCAATGATGGTAGCTCTCCACTAAGAAAGACAACATGATGGGTTCTCCACCAAGAGCAATGATGGTATCTCTCCACTAAGAAAGACAACATGATGGGCTCTCCACCAAGAGCAATGATGGTAGCTCTCCACTAAGAAAAACAACATGATGGGTTCTCCACCAAGAGCAATGATGGTAGCTCTCCACTAAGAAAAACAACATGATGGGTTCTCCACCAAGAGCAATAATGGTATCTCTCCACTAAGAAGGACAACATGATGGGCTCTCCACTAACACCTCTCTCTTTCACTATCTCTCCCTATATATATCTTCCTTCCCATTCATACAAAAAAAAAAGAAAGAGATTCTTCTTCCATTATCTCTTCCAATCACTCCCTCAATCCCTCCCTCTAAGATTATTGATCCATTATCTCTTCCAATCACTCCCTCAATCCCTCCCTCTAATATTCTTCTTCCATTATCTCTTCCAATCACTCTCTCTCCTTGCCATCCATATCACTCTAAAAGATATTCTTTTTCCATTATCTCTTCCAATCACTCCAGAGAAAGCGAAAGACGGCAGAGCGGATCGGCGGCAACATGATTTTTCAGATTTGTTTACTCTTGGATTGGGCGGAAATCTTCACCACAGGTAGGTACACTGCTCTCGAAATTTTTTTGAATTTTTCTGAATATCGAAAACTCTTCAAAAAAACATTTTTTGACAAAGAAAAATAAATTATATACTAAACAGATTCCAAACTTAATGAAATTTCGTGGAAAAATAATATGGTACTGACACATTCTACCATGAATTTTTGAGAATTGTTGGATTTTTTTTGATATATTATTTTATTTTTCTTTGAAAGTTATCAGATTTTGTGAGAATTATTACTGACACCAGATCACCATTAAAATTCTTAAAATTTTTCCAGTAGTCTTATATTCCATATTTCTTGCTACTGTAAAATTTTCAAGTGATTTGGATCTGTTTGCATATGGGATGTAGTGTTAATTCATAATCTGGTCTGAATATTGAAAAATCCGAAATTGATAGTAAATGGTTTCCAAAATTCATGAAATTCTTACAGCATGCTACTTTTATTCATATCTTATTTCTGTAGAAATTTCCATGAATTTAGATTTACATTGCTAGCAGTTTTTGTGTTATTTTGCAATCTGGTCAATTAATTGTTAAATCAAAATTAAATATGAGTTTAACGTAAAAATCTACAAAACTCATCCAGTAAGCTACATACATTCCCATCTTTCTGCTGTAGAAATTTCAACTCATTTCGAATTCGTTTGCAATAATTTCACTTGTAAAATCACTCATATGCTTAAAATTGATAAAATCCATTGAAAATTCGAAATTAATTAATAGTCATTGTGAAAATTTCCAAATAACCTTAAATTCTGTCACATGTTCACTCCTTAATCCATTGAAACAGAAATTTTAGGATCTTTAGATTTCCCTGGAAAAATGGCCAGTGCATCCATAATCGTATCCCAATTGCAACCGATCTTTGACAATTTGAATATTTAAGCTATAGCATGCTGTTGGCTCCGAGGTTACTGTCCACGGAAATCCTGAGATCTGCCAGGCAATAAGATGCTATAACCTAAGTATTAAATTGCACAAGGAAAGAGCGCACGATTCCCTCCCTTGGATGTCATTCTGGGCCGAAATTCGTGAACCCTAGAACCATTGGTATTCCTTAAATGTCTAGAAACCGAAAATCCATGAAATCTGAAATTAATTAACTTCAAGAATTTGAATCGATTTGTCTCGAGTCTTTCGGAACCATTGGATTATGGTTTCCAATCTAAGAACCATTAGAGCCCAATTTAGGAACACTGGTGTCGTGCCGTGTCCTAGGTTTTAAGGAGTCCTAGAGTTAGGAGTCCAGCCTCATCACGGACGCTTGCTATGAATAGCAACCGTGCTATAGGTCTAGTTACACTAGTCACCCAATCTTTCCTTAGGACATGCCTAGTAAACTAGGATGTAGGCAAACCTGCATTAGTCTAAGGGACAACTTGCATTTAGATAAGAATCATATAGCATCTTTGATGAAATCCTAAGATAATAAAATCCTCAACTTGAATTAAATAACTTCTCCTAAAACTGTTGAAACAGTCAATCCCGTCCAGGTCGGTGTCTTAGTTGAGTTAGGCATATGTAACTTAGCTTAGGTGCACCGAACTACGTCGACTCTGATCCCAGTGAGGCTTGGGTACGTAGGCAGCTTGGATGTCTGATGGCATACCACCCGCGAGTTGGCACCACAACGAATTGTGGTGTTTTGTATATTAATTTTTTTATAAATTCACTTAGGGCTTTCCATGAAATTAGAATTCTAGGAGAACTTTCACTTAGATTGAATCCAGACAAATTAATAAATCAAGATACACATCTAGGATTCACATTGAAATTAGATTCTAGGATGCATGTCACTTAGTTCGCACATTAACATAGAGTTGAATGAGCCATTTAAAATAAATTTAAAAGAGTTAGCTTTTGGAATCGAAGACCGATTATCGGGCAGGAATGGTGCATGTGGCGGATAACTCCCCATACCTTCCATTCTCGTAACCAGGTAGCGAGTCTAGATTTCTGGTTAATTTCGAGTCCTAGATCCCACATCTAGGTGGCGACTCTGTCAGTCTCTTTCGTGTGGAATTCGGATTGCCTTAGTGATCCCAAGTTCACATGAAAGACGAATTCAAATCAATAATTAAATGCACACGCCAATCGCGTGGGTACGGGAGACCAAGAGAGAGAGCGCGGCGGCTCGCGCCCCACCCCTCTCGCGGGATCGGGTACCACAGTATGTTCCAAGCTCCTTTGCCATTGTGTTTGGTTCATCTTCAAGCACAGGCCAACAAGGTGCGTGCTAGTATGATTTGACTTGTGTAGGACCTGTCTAAAGCACACCACTCAAGGCAAATGATCAGTCCATAAACAACTAATCAATTTGCGTTTGTTAATCATCAAAACAAGATGATTGAATGAACCCATGGGGAACCCTTAGGCTTACAAATACTCTCAAAGATAATACAAATTATAGTCTAACCAATCTCAAATGATTTTCTCTAAAATCAAGGCACAAGAGGTTGGTGAGAGATTTTGCCCAAAAATAGTTGCAAGTGAATTTCAAGGGTTCTTTAGGGTTGGAAGATGTTCATCATCAAGTTTTGAACCCATATAATGGGTATATATAGAGTTCCAACTTAATATGACCGTTTTAGGCGTATTTAGGTCATTTTCGGGTCAAAAAATAACTAGCCATTGGACCCCAACGGCTCTTTTTTTATTTTGAAGTCAGACCGTTCTCGGAGTTTTGAGAAAATTCTCGGAGTTCCGAGAATTCAAACAGAGTATGGGATTATACTCCCTGGAACATTTCTCGGAGCTCCGTGGGGTCTCTCAGAGTTTCGAGCTCGGAGCTCCGAGAATGATTCTCGGAATTCCATACCTGGAATTTCAGGTTTTAGCACCTATCATCGAAAAATCATATCTCCTTCGTTTTTTGTCGGATTTTGACGTTCTTATACTCAATTTGAACAAAAACGATGAGATCTTTACAATAAAAATATTTCCAAAAAATATTTGACAAAGTGTTAAATCAGTTTTGATAGGATTTAGTTGATGATCCAGGTTGTCCACTTGGAACTCTGTTTTGTTCAATGTTGTGTTGAATGTCATATGGGTCCCAACATGTTGGTACACCACCATTGTGTGGACCCCGATCCAGAGAGAGGTGGGGGACGAGCCCCCAGCGGCCTCTGGATCATCCACGTGTGAAATGAGAGCTCTACCAAAGAACTCTCGAAACGGATGCCACTCCCAAAGCATAGCACGAGTGGCAATAAATGAGATACCTCTTGATCTAAGGATAAATCCTCAAACCAAGACGTACCTAAAACAAACTCAGAGTCTTCATCCATGGATAGGCCATGGAACCCTAAAATCAAATATGCTCTGTATACCATGGATAACCAGAAATATATATGGGCTCGTTGTGCTTGATTACGAATGGAGAAGGTCTGAAGAGCACCCCAATTCATCCGAGTGCAAGCACTTGGTCTCTTACGCCATTTATTATTAACCTTGAAGAGTTTTGGGCAAAAATCATGTAAAATTAGAACAAATATCCCTGAGAAGAACGTCTACCTAAACATGCATGATCCATGGATAAAAAGCACATACAAAATAAATAAAAGAAGTGTCACCTAAGCATAGCTAGGTTATAAGTGTCATGCCTCATAAGTATCTAAGTTTTGATGGACAAGCACATGCATAGTACAGCTAAAGGTATTAAGTCTTTACAGGAAAGTAAGAAAGCACAACAAAACATACAATACAACAAGACAAAATCTCTAAACTCTAAACGTCTCCTCGACTCTTGGATTGTCTGATGTTCCTCCAAGCCGCCTACGTATCCCCGCCTCCACGAAAATCAGAGTCACGTAGTTCTTCGTGCCTATTCTAAGCTATCTTATAGGCCTCTATCCTAGACTCGACCTAACAGACCGGACTAGTTATTAAAGCCTCTTGTGCGATTATTTAAATTCTAGTGGATTGTGGATTTTAAGACACCCTATATGCCCTAACTAAATGCAGGTTAGCCCTAAGCTAATGCAGGTAGTTCATACAACCTATGTGTAACTAGGCTGCGTATCCTAAAGAAAATAATAGTGTCACTAATGCATCATAGACCTAGTCATCAGTCGGCGATGTGAATCGCCAACTGACCGGATGGAGGCGTAACAAACTCCTAACTCTAACACAAATACAAACAAAACACACAACACATCAAAGACAAACTCCTAACTCTAAAACTCTCTATCTAGAACGAACTCCTATAACTCTAGAGGAAGAGCTTTTTGAAAACAAGGTTTTAAAGGTTTTTGTGCTTTTTTAAAGAATTCAAATGATATATTTACATAGTTTGGTTGGACTTAGGATAAAGATCTCAAGCTGCACTACGTACCTCGTGGAAGAGGATCAAGCCAACGTAGTTCGAAAAGAAACTCTCCTATTATGCTCATAAAACTTTTAACTCTCTAAATAATTTTGAATTTTTCTGGTTTTCAAATATTTTTGAATTTTAAATTTCAAATGTTTTTAATGTTTTTGGACTTTTAAATGTTTTATTGTTTTTGGATTTTTTTTTTAATTTTCAAATGTTTTAACCCTTTTAGTCAAAGACCCAAAGGGAACACACAAAGCAACATCCTAGTGCGAAACCTTAGGGCTAATAGGGGAAACCCCTAAAGCGGGTAAGCTAGTATCCCAAGAACACTGAAAACGATCTAAGATCCTAAGCAACCAAAGCTCTAATAAGACTGAGATACTCCCTAACAAAGAAGAGCGACGACAACACTAAGAAGAAACTCCTAACTAACAATACTAAGAAGATGAACAACTAAGTCAAAGACTATCTAGTAACGCTACCAAAAGGACGAATGAGTCAAAGACTCTCTAATAATACCACCAAAATGAGAGGAGTAAATAAGTCAAAGACTTGTTAGAAGAGGGGGCTCTAACATGAGGCTGGGTAAACCTCCTAAAGGAAAAACTATCTATATGAGACAAGGCTTGTCTCCAAACAAGGACTCTATAAATAAGGCAATGCATGCCTTCTATGAGAAAAAACCCTACCAAACTAAGGTAACCTCCCTAAGGGATAGACTCTAAACAACAAGGCTTGTCTCTGAAAGAGAACTGCCTTTCGAGACGAAACACATCTCCTAATGTGGGCTCTAGATGACTCTTTCATTGCGCTTGCAATGAAAAGGGAACCTAACGCCTAAAGAGACTTGAAAGACAAGGGAACCTAATGCCAAAAGAAAATATCTGAAAGACTTGGAAAGTCTCCTAAAAAAAGAAGAAAGGGAAGGGGGTGCTACATAGGACTTAAGCAAGTCCCCCTAAAAATGGGCTTGGGTTAATGCCTTCATCGCCCTTTTATGAAAGAACTCCATCTCATAGAATCTTCACACACTTCGTAATCTAGTTTACTAATACTACTCTCATAATCTAACATACACAAGTGAACAGATAAGGCAATATGTTATAATGATGATGGTATCTTCAAACAAATATCAAACCAGGCAAATAAAATCTTCTAATCACATTATTTAACTATTCCTCAAGCTAACTGGAAATTTTTTACTTATATGACATCAAACTCATTTGAATAGTATATGTATAAGCCAACTCAATGATACAAACAGGTTTATCATTGTCTACCTTTCTAATGCTAATGGATGTTTTAAAATAAAATAAAATAAAAGGTAGGCCTATCATTAGATAAACATTAATCTTCCAAGTGATTAGGTAAGTTTAGTCTACCAAGCTTATTCTATCTAGAGGATTACTCAATAATTGAAGAGCAGGCATAACAAATGTGGGAATTAAAATATGGCAACACTAAACAACCACAAAATTGCAGCTTGCATTATGTTCACAAAATCCCACACAAATATCATTTAGAATATATTCATAGTACAGAAAACTTCATTTGAAATGGTTCATATGTTAAAACCTATATGAAACTCATCTACCTTTGTTCCACTCTGTAAGTCACTAGAAGCTGAGGAGTAAGTCCAGTAAAATAACAACACAAACGAAAATAAAGCATGCTATGAATTTCATTTCAGCATATCATAAAAAACTACTATGGTTTTCATTTCGAACACAATACAAAAAGAACTGCTATGGTTTTCAATTCATAGTAGTGTAAATATCTAAATGACAATAGCAATCACACGCCTCTAATCAATACAAGCTATTTCAGATTGAAAATTATTATTCCTACAACCTTTAGAAACCCATACATAACCTATGAGGACAACAACCATGTACTCTTAATCAAACAAAATCATAAATGTGAGTGTATATACCCATAAGACAGCAACTGAGTGTTCTCAATCACACACACAAATTACAACTGTATAGTATATACACCTTTAGGACAGCAGTTAGCTGGAAATAAAGTCAAATTGAGCACACATGTGGTAACAAACATTTGAGCAGGTCATAATGTCTTGCAAATACACAACTATTATTGTTCAAACATAAGCTCTCTGGAGCAATAAATCAACGTAAACTAAAATGCAAAACTGAACTGAACTATAAATGGACTGTACAGAGCTTGAACTACAAGTAGGATGAGCTATACACAGAACAGGGATTGAACTATAAATAAGATAAATTGTACACAGAACAAGGGGCTGAACCCTAAATTAATGAATTGATTTTTGTAAGCATGTAAAATGGGACTGAACATGCTCCCCTAATAATTAGGACTACAAGAGCAGCTTAAATAATGTGAATAGTTGTGCAAAAGTAGAATGGGACCAATGAATGCAAACAAAAAAATACAGGGTAACATATAACTAGCACCTTCAAAACATTCATTCAGGCCTTTCAAACCTGACTTATATCCAATTTTATAATGAACTAAAAACTGTAGTTGGCTTCACAATTCTCCCAATCAGGTAACTGCCATAAGCTTTTAAACCAAACTACAAAACCTCCACTCCAAAGGCATAAGGAACTCAGTAAAAATATATAGTAATGTATGATGAATAAACTAATCTAATACTTCCTGCAAAACTAACATAATTGTAGCCATGCCTCTATGCTATTCAAAGTGGCATTGATGTCAAACAGACTTAGAGCTGGAAACATGACCCACAAATGATACCAGGTATCACTTTGGAACAATGTTATTAGATTCAAATGCAATTGCCCAGCCATTTTTTCTACTCATGCTTGAAAATCAAATTCTCCATCATTTTAGCTGGGTGAGAAAACGATGCTAAAATTTCTGCGTTTTAATAAAGACACCAAGACATCATATCTTTTATCTACAGTTATTATTAATATAGACCTTGAGCACCTAAACTATGACTTCAATACCGGTTCAATTTAATTATCTAACCACGCATACAAGCATTATTTGTATTCACATGTATTCTCGCCCACATATTCGAAAACACATATAAACATAAGAAACACATATACTTTCACACACATATTCATAGACATATGCGCATACACTCATGCACATAGACACTCACAGACATAAATACATATCACACACAAACACACATATCACACACTTAGCTAATATGATCTAAAACCTGCAACTTGATAGAAATATTAGATATTTTCGTACTCTTGTTCTTATATAGCATGCGAAATGTCTTGAAGTAGGGATAAAGTCGTGGAACACTCTGTTTTTAGAAAGCCAATGTGAAGGTAAGTTTTACAAATTATGTTATTTGCATTTAAAATCAGATTATACATAAGAACAATTGCTTATGTCACGCCAAAACCTATTTGCTATACAAACATACAAACCTTCAAGAACTATACAAAAATGATAACACTGAACAAAGTTATCTCATTTTGCCGCCTATTTATGTACTTTACAAATTCAACTATTATGGAATTTCAAAGACCTTGACAAGAATCACTTACCTCATTGACACCATAAATTTAGAAACTGAACCGGTTAAGGCTCACTAACAAACAAAATCTCTCAACCACACGATTCAGCATAGTTCCAAATAATTTGGCATATATTCACATTCTTTTCAGTTTTTTACTCATAATATGCTTTACAATTACTCTCAAATATACAACTAGATAACTACCTTGAATGACCATAAAGATATGTCAAAACCTAAAACAGACAAAATAATAGCATGAGCACTAGTCTTACACATCAAAAATATAAATACTTTATCTTTATCAATTGCTCTCCCCCTTTTTTTTCTTTTCTTTAATCAAGAATGACCTTTATTTCTCATAACATTATCTTCTTTAAACATTGTTATTTAATTTTTCTAGAAATACATCACTGAACTTGCCTCAATTTACATTTGATACAGTAATTATCACTGGGCTATGCTACAGGCACGATAAAATATAACCCTGCAAAATTTTAAAAAAAAAAAAATAAAAAAAATATATATATATATATATATATATCCATGCTTTATCATAACAATAATCATATGGTGTATTTAACACTTATCAGCTCAAGATGATAAAATATTATATCAAAAACCAACTGAACCCCTTTATATATATATATATATATATAAACATAATTTTGCCCACACACAGGCATTCTCAAAATACTGAGGAAATACAATGATTTTTTTTCTTTTTGCAATAAATCACACCTCAACATCAGCCAGCCAAATAATTCAATTAACAGTTTAGAAAAATCAAGGGTTACAATCTTCACAAGTTTAAGATCAATAAATACAAGAGACTACTTGGAGTTACATTTTTCGAACATGATCTTGGCTCTAAAATCCAGTTATTCAACCTAAAACCAATAATACAAAGTCATTTAATCAGACTTAACACATTGAAAAGGGGTGTACCATTGCAATCTCTTAAATTAAGACAATAAATGTGCTAAAAATCTAACATCAATAGGTATACTAGATTTTTTACAAAACAACCACATCACATATCATCTTCAATGCAATTACTAGAGTAATTATCAGAAAATCATGCACAAACCTTACCTGATTTTTAAAAAAAAAGATGATGACCAACCTCTTTTAGGGTCGAGATTCTAAATCACTTCTTTGAGAAATCTCTTCAATCTCCAACCACTAATTCAACAGAAACCTAGAATTATTTTGGATCGATTGTTTGTGCCGCTTTAACTTTCGAGATTCTAGCTTTGATTTATTAGAAACACTCAACACAACACATGGCTTGTGGATCCACACTCACATTGATCAAGAGCTTGCACCTACAATTGAGACATCCTCATTTGAAGATGTTCAAGTCATGAAGCTCATCATGAAGATCCTACAAGTTCCCAACAAGAGTCAAGAAGAAGCTTGGAGCTGAACAAGTCATTGGTGACACCTCATGCACCGCACAATATGCAGTGAAGATTGGAGGATGTCACAAGAACCAATACAAGGTCAAGATGTTCACTCAAGAGGAAGAAGTTCGAGGAAGTGTAAAGGAGCCAAGACATTCTAAGAAGACTCAAGGTTCTTATTTTTAGAATGTATTTGGAGTCCTCTTAATTTTATATAAAATGCACTTTCAAACGGTTTTGAAAATGGTTTTTATAATTAACATGTAACATCTTTGAAAACCATCAACACACCCAAAAATTTGTTTGAAAACCTTTGACTAAAGCCCAAAGATCATAGCCCAAAGGCCCCTGGAGTCTTAAGTTAAAAGGGAATTTCACTCAGGGCCGGTCAACCTGGCTAGGCCGGGCGACCGCGGGACGGAACCTGAAAATTCAATACATCTCGAATTCTATCGAGCCAGTAAACCGAGGCAAGCCGGGCGACCGTGGATGCGTTTCTGTTTTAGACAGAAACAATCCAGTATGGTGTGGGCGGTCGACCTCCATGGGTCCGGTCGACCGCGATAGTATTTTGAGCGAAAATTTAATTCAAACAGTAAGCCCTCGCCGGGCGACCGCCGTTGGGCTGATCGACCGCGCCGGAATGAATTTTGAATTTCAAAAGAAGAGCCCGATAAGGGCGGGCGACCGCCGTGCCTCGATCGACCGCCGCGACTGGAAAGTAGATCCATTGGGGCTTTCGCAGGTTGACTTTTTCAACCCTCTAAATTACAGTTTTACCCCCAAACGATCATATTTCCTTGTGGGCTATATATACACTATCTAAACCTTTTGCAAGATCAAATCCCATCTTCTTGAACCTATATGATAGGTTAAACCTCTTTGAACATGTATTTTTACATTCTATCAAGAGGATCTCCATAGGCTTTACATTTGTATCTAATCCTTGGAGAGTTTATGAGCTTTGAAAGGTCGTAATCAGCCTATCAAGAGGCATTAAGAGTTCTTTCTTTTTATTTCTTCATTCTATAGTTGAGGGTCTCCGATTTGGCTCGGAAAGAAAGGTAAATCAATTGTACGAGGAAGGTGTCCTTAGAAAGGCTTCATGGAGAAAAGGGTGTGATCCCTTTGAAGAAGGAGTTGGTGTAAGGCTTTTAGATTCGCCTTTTGAAGAATCTTATTGGTTAGTGAAGAATCCGAAGGAGGAAAACTTGGAAGAGGTAGGTCAAGTTGTGACCGAACCACTTTAAAACTTGTGCCTTGTGGATGCTTTCTTCTTCTCATTCTCATTTGCACATTGTGGTGATTGGTAATCTCTAACCCAACTTGTGTCTATGTTTTAAATGAACAAGGGTTAGTGAATGCATGTTTAAAGTAACATCCAAACCCTAGCTCTTAATATCTTTATTGATTAATAAAGGGTTAAACCTGTTAAGGCTTAATTTGTAAATTGATTTTAGGAATCCAATTAATTAAGCGTCAAATTTTTAAGTAGCCAATTCACCCCCCGCTCTTGGGTTGTCACCTTGTATTTCAATTTGATATAGCTTGAATCGTCTATGGCAAGCAAATGCAAGAAGCATCCTAATGGCCTCTAACCGGGCTACGGGTGCAAAGGTTTCACCATAGTCGATTCGTTCTTCTTGATTATAACCTTGGGCTACCAATTGAGCTTTATTCCTTTGAATCTCCTCTTGTTCATCCAACTTATTTCTATAGACCCATCTAGTGCCAATCACGGGATGGTCTCTAGGTCTAGAAACTAATTTCCAAACTTTATTTCTTTCGAATTGATTTAGCTCCTCTTGCATGGCAATAATCCAAAAATCATCTTTCTCCACGTCATCTATACTTAGGCTCTATATGTGGCAAAAAGCAGCAAACTCACACACATTTTTATAATGAGACCTTGTTTTGACTCCTTCAGAGGTATCACCGATGATTTTGGTACTTGGGTGACCGGATAGAATCTGTTTCCCTTTTCCTTGATCATCAACTTTTTTAGGAGGACTTTCTAGCTCTAGTGTCTCTAAGGTTTCACTAATATTATCAACAGGCACTTCATTTCCAATTTCGTTTTGGTTTGTGTTTCGAGGGGTTACCTCACAATCTTCATCATCATGTGATCTTTTCATTTCTTCACTAAGTTCATCAAATTTCACATGGATGACTACTTCAATACATAGTGTCCCTCTATTGAATACTCTATATGCTTTACTTCTAGTAGAGTATCCAAGGAAAATACCTTCATCGGATTTGGCATCAAATTTGTGAAGGTTATCTATTATATTCAATATATAACACTTACATCCAAACACCTTAAAATATTTCATTTTGGGCTTTCTATCATTCCAAAGCTCATAAGGTGTTTTGTGAGTATGAGGCTTAATTATGACTCTATTAATTACATAGCAAGCCGTGTTAACGGCTTCCGCCCAAAAGATTCTAGGAACGTTCTTGTCATGAAGCGTAGACGTAGCCATTTCCTGAAGAACCATATTTTTCCTCTCCACTGCACTATTTTGTTGTGGGGTTCTAGGTGTTGAAAAGTTGTGATCAATTCCATGTTCTTAGCAATATGAACTAAAGTGAATGTTTTCAAATTCAGTTCCATAATCACTCCTAATTTTTGAAATCTTGCAACATTTTTCAACTTGTAATCTATTGCATAAAGTACAAAAATTTTCAAACATTTCATCTTTGGATGCAAGAAAACAAACCCAAGTAAATCTCGAGAAATCATCAACAATCACAAATACATATATTCTACCATTATGACTACATGTTTTCATGGGACCAAAAAATTCATATGCCATAATTGTAATGGTCTAGAAGTAGATATGAAATGCTTGGGTTTGAAAGAGTCTTAATGTTGTTTACCAAGTTGACAACCTCTGCAAACTAGATCATTTTTATATTTCAATTTTGGTAAACCTTTTACAATCTCTTTTGAAGCAAGCCTTGACATTATATCCATATTCGCATGGCCTAGCCTTTTGTGCCAAATCCATGAATTGTCTTCCATGGAGGAAAGACATTTCACGTTTTGATCATCTAGCTCTTCTAGGACCAATGAATACAGACTTCCGTCTCTAGCTGCTACAAATTTGATTTTACTTTCTTTTTATTTCTTAACTATGCATTTGATATTTTTAAATAAAACTTCACAATCAACATCGCATAATTGGCTAATACTTAGCAAGTTTTGGTGTAGGCCTTCAACAAGAAAAATATTTTTTACACTCAGGCCTTTAAATTTAATAGTACCTTCTCCAATGATTTTTTCTTTTCCATTGTCTCGAAAAGTGACATGTTCTTGGTCTCCCATGACAATGCTTGAGAATTTGGCAGGGGTCTCCGGTCATGTGCCTTGAGCATCCACTGTCCAAGTACAATCTATCCGTTGTGGCTCTTGAGCTCAAGCATCCTTACAAAAAATATTTAAGTCATGCCCTTAGGTACCCAAGCTATGTTGGGTCCTCCATTATTAGTATCAAAAGACTTATCCTTTCTTACCCAAACAAGGTTAGATGATTTTCTCAATCTACATCGATAATTATAATGTCTAAGTTTTCCAGAATAATAACATGTAGGAGAATAAGTGTTAAAATTCTTGTAAGGGATTTTGGACTTAACAAACTTAGTTTATGAGCAACTTTCTTTTGAAAATCTTGATAACCAAGACCTTGTTTCCCAATAGAAACCTTGCTTGCTAAAATCTCGTCAAGTTTGTCCTTTCCACATGCATGTCTAAGAACAAGTTTATCATTTTCACTAGTAAATCTTTTGTTCTCAACATATAATTTTTCGTGTCAACATATAATTTTTCATTTTCTTCTTTTAAATGATCAAACTTACACTTTAGATTTTCATATTTTCCTTTGAGCAAGGTGTTCTCTATGAAAAGTTTATCATTTATAGAAGATTTTTCATCAAGCTCATTCTTCAAGTTTCCAAAATCCTTGGTTATCATTTCAAGAGATTTTTTCAATTTTTGATTATTGGAAACTTTAAGAAGCAATGCTTTCTTGACTTCTTAACATGTATCGATTAGTTCATTCATAGTAGGTTGGGCATTTTAGTCACTTTTTGATGTGTGTTGATCAAACAAGATCAAACAAGGTCAAAATGATTTTTCTTAAGGGGAAGAGTGGTTCGGCCATGTATATGAGACCCACCATGTGTGTCCCATGGTGTGGGTCTCCTCTCATCTCTTTAATTCGACCACAATGTTGGGGGACTACTACTTTTATGTTTAAAGTGAATTACCTCACTTACAAAGAAAGATTTAACAGGCTCAGCTAACTAAAATGACCATAACTTTTTAACCACTAGTCTAAAAAATTTGTACTTGTACTTGTTGGAAACATCTCGAGAAGGGCTATAACTGTCTAGTTTACAACTTTTTATGATTCTTCCACAAAATAAGTAAAAAATGAGCTTTAAAATCAGGTAAGTGCCATTCGGATGAGAATTTCTCCCCACTAAAATTATCATAACTCTTTAACCTATTTGCCAAATTTAAAGTGGAAATATGCGTTGGAAAGATCTTGCAAAGAGCTACAACTTTTTAGTTTACAACTTTTTGTGATTCGTACGCTAAATACGTCAAAAACGAGCTTTAAAGTTGGGCAGTGCCTTTTGGACGGGAATCACCATGATATCTTGCATTGTTTTTTATTTTATTTTGGAAACTACAATATTTAGAAATGCAAAGTATAGCAATTTGCCTAATTAGTATAAGATATTTGTAGTCTTTGTTTAAAAAAAGGTAACACAATAAAGAAACAAAAAGAGAGAAAGAAACATAGCAAAATTAGAAGGTGATGAGAATAGAAAGTTACTTTCTTTCTCTCATTTCAATCTCTATATACACCAAAAAAGCAATGTATATATTCTCTATCTATACAATTGGCATGTCTTAGTAAGCAAGCAAGCTAATTGTTATTGATAATGGGAATATCTATAATTAGGAAACAAGATGGAAAAGCAAGCCAATAAAGGGAATTAGAAAGAAAGCAAAAAAAGTAACTCTCGCATGGAAAATTTCTATTCTTGCTTTTTGCCCTAGTTTTCTCTACAAATATGAATCAAACCAAATTGGGAGAATCAAAAGATGCATTTAGGAACCACATTGAAATTAGATCATTTAGGGTGCATGTCCAGTAGATCACATCAAGGGAGTTTAAATGAGCCTTTTAAAAGATAATTAAGTGAGTTAATCTTTGGAATTGAAGACCGGATTACCGGGCGAGAATGGTGCATAAGGTGGTAATCCATCATATCTTTCATTCACGTAATCAGGTAACAGATCTAGATTTCTAGGATCACCGATCATTGCAGTGTCACTTATAGGTCCTAGGTCCCTTACCTAGGTGGCGACTCTTGTCATTCTCTTTTGCGTGAAATTCGAATTTCTTTAGTGATCCCAAGTTCACAGAAAAGATGATTCATATCAATAATCAAAAGCACATGCCGCTCACGTGGGTACGAGAGACCAAGAGAGGCGGGTCTCGCCCCTCTCGCTGAATCGGGCCCCACAGACTGGAGACTCTACTGGGGACCACCTAACTTCATTAAAATTTCAAATGATAACTCATTTGGATTTATTTTAAAAGGCTCATGAAAACTCTATCTTCTATGCTTGTGTTGCTCTTTGCTAGATTTGTTTGTATGCTATGCTTTATTTCCTTATCACATTACATTGCAGACTAAATCTAACAAAACCTGAAGGCATCATAGATTGCGAAAACTTATTGCACACTTACATCACTTGCATCAAAACCCTGACATCTCACATACACACACGTCCTATTTAGGTACACGGAGTGCTATTTATCATAGTTGGCTGGGAGGTCATTACCTAGTGCTTCTGTGTTAGAAAAATATTCCACCCTTAACCTGGTACATTTATGGTGCGTAAACGGATCCGTTGCTTTACGTACTGCTACCCGGACACCGGTAGAGTATACTGGACATGGATTCGCGCTAAGGGAATTCTTGGCCTTACCCCTAGATTACCTACATTTTCATATAGTACGAACACTCGTATATCACATGTGTGAGCCTAGATTAGGATATCCTACCCATTTATGTCTAGATTTGGCTGTAGTCCATCTTCCAATGGCTACAATCGGGTTTAGGTACACAAACAAGTCATGAGTCGAGATCCTCTCTCAACTAAGCTAGATTAGGATTATGATTTGATGCCTTCAGGTAGCACTAGATAAAATGTAAGAAGATAAAAAACTTTTCCTTTGAGATTAGGATATAAATCTCATCTTTTCGAAGATCTCACAGGCTACTTTCTTCTTGATCTATCCTCAAGATCAATCATGTGCGTTCTCACCAAATCATTCGATCATAAATTTTGATCTTTCTCCTAATGGTCTAGCCATGCCTTTATCCTTCCTCATTTTGCCTTGTTCAATCCTATCATCTTTAAGTCTAATAAATTCCCGCTCATTCAATTCCATGATTCTTAGATTCCGTAAATTCCCTCCCTCATTTAGTCCTGTCATTCTCTATCATTGCATTTCATCATTTTTAGTGTTAGGCAATCTTAACCTGTCCAATCTTTATCCCCGTTATAGGCTGAGAAAATCCATTTCTTAGGATATCTAGTCTTCCTCGTAGATTGTTACCTTAGCGTCATCCATACAGTCTTCATCTTCTAGATCCTGATCAATGTGTGATCTAATACTCCTTTTCCTGTCATTATAGGTCATGCATCCGGTATATTAGAGTTTCCCTAAACCATTTCATTCATCTAGGATAGGGTTTCCATTCTCCGCCCTTCAACTTAGGCATCTTTCTCTTAGGATCATTACGTCCATAATCTGAGGACAAATCCTTCCTACTCTAGGGGCAACCCTTTTCAAGATCATCTGATAAGCCCTTCAGAGTTCATTTTGACAGTCCTTAAACTAGGGGCATCCCCCTGCACAGTCGTGTCTTCATCATCATATCTAAGTCATTGAGAGATAGGAAAGTTCACCACTGAGAATCCAGGAAAGTTCCTCTGGTTTGAATCTATTAGCGAGGAAGTTAATTCCCCATTTTCTTTGGAAGCATCTCCAATCTCCTCTTTCCATACTCATGGCAAATTCTATGAAAAATTCCCAACTTTCTTATATCATGAAATCCTTGACCCTGCTTGTCCAACAGATGAAGGAACTAAAGGACGAAAATCAATCCATCAAAGCTCAACTGACGGAGAAATTTAGTCCAACCAGTGTTGCTTCTAAGGGCAAAGTTCCTAGCTTCTCCATGGCATATGAGTGTTCTCAAAACTCAATGGTTATGGGTTCTAAAGAACTGATTCCGAATCTCTCTAGACAAATGACCACCCTAGCACATGAGGTTCATCAAATGAAGCAGCAAATGCGGATGAATTATTCCCAACCTCAAGACTCCAACCACTAGGATGATAGAGCACAAGGTGTTGTTATGTGGAACTCGGCCAGTCAAAGTTCAAAAGAACCTCTCATGCCTCTGACTCATGAGCATGATCATGGAGAATCATTTAAAAAATCAAGAAGGGAATTCATCAACCTCCCAATCCCACAATCCAATGATCTGAAATGGTTGAGTATAAGGGACAAGAAATTTCAGATGAGGGAAATCAGAGAGATCCGATAATCGAACTCCGTAGTAGCAGTCACAGTGACAGTGATTCAGATGACGAAGGAAAATTGGACGTAGTGTTGCCATATGGATTCCTCGATCCCTTGCCGCGCCAAAAGAACCCATGAAATATCATCAGAATCAGAATTATCAACGCACTGTGAATACTGCAAGCCTGATCTCCATGGGTCAAGAAACTAAAGAGGCCGCGGCACATGGGGCTTATAACATGGGCAATTTTACTTCAAAAAAATATCAAGGAGCCTACACCAGCTCAGATTCCTGAAATAAGCAATACATTAGGGATTAGCCAGTTACAGTACTCCATGGTATTCAGACATAATCAAACAAGGGATGCATCTCACCAAAAGCCCCAGGTAGAATTTACCTCTCTCCCATTGCCACCATCAGCCATTTTACAGCAAGGGTTAGCTTCAGGCCACATTACCCTAGCCCCCATCAGGGATCCTCCTAATCCCTTACCAAGAAGTTGGAGAGCAAATGAACATTGTGAATACCATAGAGGCCCTGTCAATCGTACAGATAAGTGCATAGCCTTGAAATATAAGATCCAGAGCTTAATTGACAACAAGGAGCTTGCCTTTCAACAGAGACCCAATACCATCAATATTCATATGCCGACTCATGTAGTACCACCGCCGGCAGATCTCAACGCTTAGACAACCCAAGGTTCAAAGAAGCACAGGTCTAGTTGCAATGAAAATAATCAGAAGTTAAAAGTACCAGTTATGAGCTAGCCTTCACCAAGCCTCCAAAGCCAGACCGTTGCAACAATTACAGTATTAGTCAATTACTATTTTTATTAAGTCAAGTCATTATGGTCAGTCCAGTTATTAAGTCAGGTCTTACAGTTCATAGTCAATGCCTAGTTCAGGCAAGTTATCTTTTGCTTTTTCTTCTCATTTTGAAAGTTGTGAATCCTGAGCATGTTCAGGATAGGTCATTTGATGTAATAGCTTTTCTTTAAATGAAATTTCAGTCCCAATAGCTTATCTGTGTTTGTTTCTGAAGTATGCTTCTGATCTTAATAACAACAAAAATAAGACTCCCTCCTCAAATGAGGAAGAAGTGCCGATGAAACTCCCACTGGGTTTTAGCGTAAGCTTAAACATGAGGAGGAGCGTCGAGCTCAGCTTTTCAAGAGTTGAATTGAAATGATAAACATTCGCACTAAAATTTTAATTTAGTAAATGCCAATTAGAAATGCATTACCCTCCAAAAGAGCGCGAAGAATTAATAAACTCAGTTCAATGATAAGAGGATTGTCTAGAAGCGCTACAACCTATACTAGGGGCAAGACTTAGACAGAAAGCTTAAAAGAATAAAGGAAGTGAGCAACACATGCTATACAAGGCGCATGGATTGGAAACAACTTTCATGTCTCCAGTCGATGACCTCAGTTCCCAAATTCAGCATATGATGATGTGAAGCCAGCAAATTCAAGATAAAAAGTTGAAGAGCGAACATCGCAAAGTGATCATCAAATATCAAGAGTTGTCGATTCCTAGATGAAATTCAAGTGGCACATTCGAGAATATCAAGAATACGCTCTCAAAAATTAAAAGCACATATCAAAATCTTGAAGGAAGAAGACTAATTATCTCTTACTTCGAAATGCCGTCAAACTCCGTGGAAAAAAAAACAGAAAAGAAGAAAAAAAATATCAGAGAGACTCTATGAACCTATATCAATTCCAAGTCTGAACATCAGAAGCCCTCCTTTGGCCGAATAAATCCCAGAATCATAACCCATTGTCAGAAAGAATACCGTTTGCAAATTCTTTGAGCCTCAATAAAATTCCTTTGAAAATTCATCAAATTAGGGGCATCTGCCCGGGACTACCCAAGACCTGATCCCTACACTGGGGTACGTAGGCAGCTCGGTCAAATCGAGTTCGGTCGTTTTAAAAAGAAAAAAATTCAATCCTTCCAGAAAGAAAAAAAAGAGAGTCAATCAATCAGAGAAAAAGAAGTCAATCGAAAGAAAAAAAGTCAATCAAGAAAGAAAAAAAAAGAAAAATCAATCTACCTTCAAGCTAGGGGCATCCGCCCTAAACTACGAGCGACCTGATTCCTACACTACGATAGATAGGCAACCTGTTCACAGGTTCGATGGAAATTTTTATAAAGCCATAAGCTTTTTCTTTGAAAAAGCCCTACCCTACTGTGGGACTCGATCCCGCGAGAGGGGTGGGGCGCGAGCCGCCACGCTCTCTCTTGGTCTCTCCTACCCACACGAATGACGTGTGCTTTTTATTATTGATTTTAATTACCCAACCAACCAGGCAGCAACCAAGCCATAGGGTGCAACAAAACGTGCAACCCAGTACCCAAAAGGGCAGGGGTAAGCCGCCGAGCCTAGCAAGGTGTGATTTAATTCATCTTTTCCGTGAACTTGGGATCACTAAGGCAATCCGAATTCCACGCAAAAGAGAGTGACAGAGTCGCCACCTAGATGAGGGAAGTAAGGACCCATAATTGACCAGAAATCTAGACTCGTTACCTGGTTACGAGAATGGAAGGTATGGGGAGTTACCACCACATGCACCATTCCTGCCCGATAATCGGTCTTCAATTCCAAAAGCTAACTCTTTCGAATTTCTTTCAAATGGCTCATTTAACTCTATATTAATGTGCGAACTATGTGACATGCATCCTAAGATCTAATTTTAATGTAATTCCTAAATGTGTATCTTGATTTTTTTAATTTGTTTGAATTCAATCTAAGTGAAAGTTCTCCTAAACTTCTAATTTCATGGAAAGTTCTAAGTGATTTAATTACTTTTAATTTAAGGATTATTTTACAAAACCCCACTTATGTGTGGAGCCGACTCGTGATTGGTATGTCATCAAGCATCCAAGCTACCTACGTACCCAAGCCTCACTGGGATCAGAGTCGACGTAGTTCGGTGCACCTGAACTAAGCTACTTATGCCTAACTCATCTAGGACACCGATCTAGACTGGATTGACTGTTTCAACAGTTTTAAGAGAAATTATTTAATTCAAGTTGAAGATTTTATTATCCTAGGACTTCATCTAAGATGCTATATGGTCATATCTAAGTGCAAGATATCCCTTTGACTAATGCAGGTGAACCTACATCCTAGGTAACTAGGCTTGTCCTATGAGAATAGTGAGGTGACTAGTGTAACTAGAACTATGGCACGGTTGCTATCCATAGCAAACACCCATGATGAGGCTGGACTCCTAACTCTAGGACTCCCTAAAACCTAGGACAGGACATGACGCAAATGTTCCTAAATAGGGCTCTAATGGTTCTTACGATGGAAACCGCAATCCAACGGTTCCGAAAGATATGATGTAAATTGATTCAATTTGCTGAAGTTAATAATTTTCAGATTTCAAGGATTTTTGGTTCCTAAACATCTAAGGAATACCAAAGGCTCTATGGTTCGCAAGTTTCGACCTCGAATCACAACTATGGAAGGGAATCGTGCTCTCAACCCTTGTATAATTTAGCACGTGAATTATACTATCTTATTGCCTGGCATATTTCTCAGGATTTCGTGGACAGTGGACCTCTGAGCCAATATCCTATAACTTACGCACTCCAATTATGCTGGATCGATCGCAATTAGTATACGATTATGGTTACGATCTCGGCAGTTAAATTGTCACAGCATAGCCAATTTACACAGGCAATCTATGAACCCTAAGGTTTCTGTTTCAAAAAGTAAGGGATTGAATTTATGATGAAAAGTTAAGGTTTTTTGAATATTTTTACTGACTTTTCTATTGATTTGCTATTAAATTGTGATTTAATATCATTAAGACCAGATTGTTAGGAATACACAGTAACCCTAAGCAATCGAACTCTAAATCAGTTAAAACTTTTCCAGTAATCAGATATGGATAATTGTAGCTTACTGGAAAAGTATCATGAATTATCATTAAGATTTGATATCAAATTCTGATTTTTCAAAATTTAGATCAGATTATAGATTAACACATCAACTTGTAGCACATCAATTTCACATTAATCCAAAATTTCACAAAATAAAGATCATCATGAGATTAGACTACTGTATGACTTTCATGAACTTTTATTACGATTTGTTGCCAATTGAAATTCACACAAAAATCAGATGAAACCAAAGAATTACTTAAAAAGCAAACCTAATAGTATCCTAAAATAAAATGAAAAATTCCAGTAGCTATATAATAGATTATAAAATTTTCTATCAAAATTTCAAAACTTAAAAATTAAATCTCCTCCATAAAATCGATTTTTAAATAGAAAAGGGGAATTTGTTTCATAGAAATTAAAACCCATTTATTAAAATAAATTACAAAACCATATTAAAACTTTGCAAAACCAATTTAAAATTTTTATCTAACATTCCAGTAACCTAAGTTACTGGTTTTTAAAGAAAAATTTCAAAAATTTACTAATTTAATACGAAAAAGAATTACGGCACGTGAAACGAAAAAGCGATTAGAAAACAAATAAAAAAACATTTTTTCAAAAAACAAATCTCCTGAAAAATTCAATTTATTATTGAAAATTAATTCTGGAGAGTTTCATTAATTTTTAAAATATTTTGATATTTACTAAAAATGGCCGAAACTTAAAATAATTTAAAATCGGATTTAAAAATTAAAAAAATTCCGAAAATTTTTGGGTATTCTGGAAATCAAAACATTAGTTTGGAAATAAGATTTTATAAATTTTGGACATGGTTTAATATACTTTTGGATTCGTTCGTCAAGAAATAACCCCTTTCGGGGTTATTGTTTGAAAATTAGAATGAAAATTAAAATGGCCAAACCGTGATTGAAAATTAAGTTTCCAGTAGTATTTTATTTGATAGAAATCCCAAAAAATATCAGTTTTTAAAGAAACCCACGTTTTCTAACACTTGCTTTGATAATCCGATTTAAATCCATATTGAATAAAAAATGAAAGAAAATTATTATTAAATGGAGGAAATTTAATTTTTGGATGAAATTTTGGATTTTGAAAACTCATAATCTATATTATAACATACTGGAATTTCAAGAAAAAATTCATTGATTTGATCTATCAAAAGAAAAACCCTAGCATGCTTTTCTACTTTTGATATTACAAAGATAAAGATCCTACCGTTGATCGCGCTCCTTGTCTCTAGGGTGCGTAGATCCGAGGTATGCGCTTTGTCGCACTCTTTTATATGATGAAGAAGACCCAAAGAACACTCCAATAATTCTTGATTGTGTGATGCCTTGGAGAAGAAGAAGGAATTCAAGAATTCCTTTTGTGAAGAACACTTGAGAGAGAGATCACACTTCAAGAGAAAAGAGATTTTTTTTTCTTCTTGGAATGAGAGAGAACAAAACGAATTTTGATCTTTTTCCAATATTTTTTAGGATTGTTTGCTTTGATTTTTATACAAAAAAAGCTAGGGTTAAGAGAGAAATAGTAGTTCCCAATGTGAGAGCTCTTATTTTTGGCTTGTTTCCAATTTTCCCCTCTGCTTTCTTTCTTGTTTCCAAATTGGATTTGATTCCAATCTTAATTTATTATCAATCAAGACATGCTATTCTCTATTCCACATTGCTTCTTTGGAAGAAAACCTTTTTTAAGCAATCATTCATCTTTTCCTTCTTTCCTTCTTTTCTTATTTTTATTCTTTTTATTTTTATTTTAACAAATATGATGTCACCATTGTGACATCATCAAGGTTGGATGCTCAATTCATGTGGGTCAGCCATGTGGGGCGCCCACCATGGTGGTCGACCCATGCCCATATGGGTGAACCCACATGAGCTCCATCTTTACGGGCTTTAGCCCAATGGGCCATTTCACACGGGTTTCGGGTTTTTCCGTAAAAATTCAATAAAATCTTTCTAAATTCAACATTCTATATATGGACTCAACTCATTTGACATTTATGGTGCATCCCTTACACATGATCGAACCATCCTTTTTAGGAAAAAAAAATTTCGGACCAAAATGCCCCTATTTGACAATTACAAATCCAAATGTGACCAAAATAACCTTAAATTGGTTCACCCCTAAAGGGAAATGTTAAAAATGGAAAGTCTTTGTGATCAAACTTCAAAAATAGAAACTTTTAAAGTTGGGTCCTTTTGATGAGGAATATCAAACAGGATCATTTGGTACCCCCTGAAAATACCCAAAACGCCCTCAACACTTAGAATTTCCAAATTAAGCGAAACTCCTGAGAAATTCTAAATTTAGCAGGTTTTCCAAAATTCAGGAAATCATTCTTAATTTCTCAGACATATTTCGGGGATCAAAAGAATTACACAGGAAAAAACCAAATTACCCCGACGTGCTAGAATTTGGCGAGACTAGGGAAAACCTTGAGAAATTCTAAAAATAGCAGATTTTCGAAAATTTATGAACGGACTCACAACTTATGGACTAAATATGATATGTTTGGAAATGTCTAAAATACCCCCGAAGTGCAAGACTAAGAGAAAATCTTGAGAGATCTAAATTTAGCAGGTTTCACAAATCTTACGAAATTACTCTTAATCCATCAGTCGTACCCTCGAGATGGTTTTGGACATATGAGAAATGATTGAAATATCTATAAGATGATGAAAATGTGGAAGCCCCATGAGTTTATAAAAATAGCAGCTTTTTCAAAATTTGTAAAATCACTCAAGATTTCTCAAATATAACTCGGGGGTCAAATGAGACACATCGGGAATGACCAACATACCCCTGCAGTTCAAAATAGGCAAAAATGAGGGAAACCCTGAAAATTCTAAAAATAGCAGGTTTTTTTCATTTGCTTGGAAACTTAAACTTTCATCTTCCAAAGGCCAAAGGAACCCCGTAGAGACCTTCAGGATCGCGAATCAACTTCAAAACTCCCATAATGAGGTAAAATCTACCCTACAATACATAGATGCCTAATCTAATGCTGAATACGGACTCAAGACTCGATGATACTACCGAATCTTTCGCTTTTTAAAGCGTAGCAAAATGGGGGTGTCTACAGATGCCCCTCTTTGGTAGAGATGACGTAGTCATCGAATACCAAAGCAAAAGTGACAGAGCCATTTTGCGCAGCTTTAATCAACAAATGACTCTTGATAAAATAGAATCTAGACGCAAACATATACTACCTAATGCAAGACCCTAAACGAAGTTCTAGAATTAGAATGTAATAAAAAATCCCGATGCGGCGCCGTTCACAAACGGGCAATGAGAGAATGAGATATCATTTTCGAATGGATTTTGAAGAGAATGAACAAAGATCGTTCTCAAACAATTTTTAGAAGAAAATGAGACACCGTTCACACGCGGGCTCAAGGAGGATAAGAGACCAATCACAAATGGACTCGGGAAATGAGACACCGTTCACAAA
Organism: Tasmannia lanceolata; assembly: GCF_043159265.1. Classification (NCBI taxonomy): domain Eukaryota; kingdom Viridiplantae; phylum Streptophyta; class Magnoliopsida; order Canellales; family Winteraceae; genus Tasmannia; species Tasmannia lanceolata. The sequence goes on from NW_027518695.1 coordinate 65,945,968, forward strand.
CGGGCTCAAGGAGGACATGAGACCATTCACAAATGGACTCAGAAAATGAGACACCGTGCATAAACGGGCTCAAAGAGGATAAGAGACCATTCACAAATGGACTCGGAGAATGAGACACCGTTCACAAACGGGCGGGTAGAAGATAAGAGACCATTCACAAATGGACTCGAAAAAAATGAGACACCGTTCCCAAACGGGCTCGAAGACAAGAGACCATTCCCAATGGATTCGAAAAATGAGGCACCGTTCCCAAACGGGTTCGAAGAAGATAAAGAATTAGCCTATTCGCGAGTGAGACAGGGGATAATGGATTTAAGATCGGATTTGACAATTGAAAATGAGACTGGAAATGATAATTTAATAACTGGAGGACTCGATTACCGGAAAATTAGAGGCTTAAGGACTTGAGAACCGGAGAACTGAGAAACCGAATAATCCAACAATGGGTGGACAGGAGAATTGGAAGACTGGATAACTTGAAACTGGAGGATTGAAGATTTGATGAACTGAAGAATTGAAAAACTGGAGAAGTAGAAAATTTAGGGACTGGATATTGGCAGAGCTGAAAATTGGAGAACTGGATGATTAAGGGACTCAATAGTCGGATAACTGAAGAATTAAAGAATTGAGAAGTAAAAGAGCTAGTTCACTGGGAATTGTAGAACTTGATTACTGGAAAACTGGAGAGTCAAAAATTGATAATTAGTGAACTGTGGATTAGATTGGATTGACATTTTGATTGATTCAATTGGGATTGGAATTTGATCACTGGATGTTAGGACAGGAAACTGGAATCTTGATCTAAACATCGGGAACCGGGAATCTAGAACGAAGACATACTCGATACTAGAATTAGAGTACTGAAACACTAGATTTTCGGACACTGGAACTGGGTGTTGGAATTGGAGTGTCAAAATACTGGGAACAAGGATACGAGTAAAGGAAAATGGAACAATGGAATACTGGTGATAGGGATACTGGACACTAGAACTATGATACTGGAATATTGGATACGGGAACTGGAGACTAGAACTGGCATAGTGAAATACTGGAATACTGGAATTGAAACTGGACACTGGACGCTGGAACTGGAATACTAGAATACTGGATATTGGAACTGGAATACTAGAATACTGGATACTAGAACTGGAATATTAGAATACTGGATACTGGAACTGGAACTGGAATATTGGAATACTGGATATTGGATTCTTCTTTTGACAAGTACATAGAAAGTCTCACTGGCTCAACCATCATTGCATCCAAGGCTCTTCCAAGCTTATGGTACCTTTCTAGGGTATGATCTTCTTATGGGAACTGGGCTTGCTGATGTTTATGCTTCTGGACTCTTTCTGAATTATTTTTTGCTTAAATTGGATCATTTTCACTTGATTCCTGAAGTCCTTCCCTCAGATTAGCATGACTCCGGCGTAGTTATAGGGAGCTAGCTACACCGGGCCACTTTCACCAAGACAGTCGTAACATTTGACTAACTGGACAATGATCGACTATACCCAAAAGGGAAAAATGGTAAAGACACTATTTGAGGAACGGGAAGTTTCTGAAAGAATGAGCTAAAACGAACATGAATGGATTGACTGGACTGATACAGAATGATGCTCCTGACTTAATTAACATTTTGTTTGGTAAGTCTAACCTTTCAAAGAGTAGTTTCTCAATCGATAAACACTGGACTTCTTCTTTAAAACGGCAAAGCCTCAAGGAGTTGATTACTATTCCTAGGATTGCTTGTTTTCAATGCCCCCAATTTCTAGGATGACACTTGAACTCGCTTGAACTTTTTTTTATCTTCAGTCTTGATACTGGCTATAGCCTTCTTATACTGATTCTCTTACCGTGACCAAGTCATCTCTTCAGGGTTTTTAACTTGGCGGACCGTGCTAGCCTTAACTTTTGCCTGAACCACCTTACTAGGTTTTCGATCCAGCAGGCTATCTCCTTAGCTTTTGCCTAAGCCGCCCTTTCGGGTTTTCAACTTAGTAGGGGAATGATCTTAATTTTTGCCTAGACCGCCTTTTCAGGTTTTCAGTCTAGCAGATCTTCAAACTCCTTTCTTTTTCTTATTCATCATTTTTTTAGGAATAAATCTTTCATTCTGAATATCTGAAGGACTTTATAGGTAGGATAGGGCTTTTCAAAGAATGGCTTACGGTTGAACAAAGATTTCGACCGAACCTGTGAATAGGTTGCCTACGTATCCCAGAGTAGGAATCAGGTCGTGCGTAGTTCAGGGGGAATGCCCCTAGTTTGAAGATAAATTGTTTGAAGGTTAATTGATTTTTCTTTTTTTTTCTTTCTATATGGAATGATTGACTTCTCTTCTTTTGGAACTTGTCCCTTTTTTCTGGAACGATTGAATTTCTTTTCTTTTTTTGGATCGACCGAACTCAGTTTAACCAAGACCCCAGTGTAGGGATCAGGTTTAGCGTAGTTCCAGGAGGATCCCCCTAGTTTGAGGGGTTTTCAAGAACATTTCATTCAGGCTCGAAGGGTTTGCAAACCAGTATTTGTTTTGACATTGGGTTATGATTATGGGATTTGTTTGGCTAAAGGAGGCCTTCCGATGTTCAGGTTTGGAATTGATTTAAGTTGATGAGTTCTCTTTTTTATTATTTCTTTTCTTCTTCTTTTTTTCTTTTTTTTTCGAAGTTTGACGGCATTTTCAGGTAAGAGATAATTGATCGTCTTCTTTCAAGATTCTAATATGTACTTTCGAATTTCATAGAGCGAAACTTGTTCGTTGACATCCTCTATATATGGATTTGTAACTCTTGATATTTGATGATCACTTTTCAATGCTTGCTCTTGAACTTCTTATCTTGAATTTGATGGCTTTACATTGTCACTGGTGAAACCTGTGACCAGGGCCATTGACTGGAGATATTGAGGTTGTTTCGAATCCATGCCCCTTGTATAGCATGTGATATTCACTTCATTCTTTCTTGAACCTTCTATCTAGGTCTTTCTCCTGGCATTAACGGTAGCGCTTACTGGACCATCTCTTTATTCTCGAAATGGGTTTATCAATTCCTCGCACTCTAATGTATTTCCAATAGGTGTTCACTGAATCAAAGCTTCAATGCCAATGTTTATCATTTCAATTTTCATCTTTGAGAGGCTGGGCTCGGCGCTCCTTCTCTTGCTTGAGCATAGGCTGCAACTTAAGAGGAGTTTCGTCGGCATCTTTCCTCATTCGAGGAGGGAGTATTATTCTCATTTGTTTATTAAAGTCAGAAGCGCACATTGGAATGTATAGAAAAAAGCAAATTTCATTGAATTGAAAATGAAAACATTTGATAAGACTTATCCTGAACAGACTCAGGATTCACATTCTTGACTCAAAAATAAAAGTAACAAAAGACTCAACTGGACTAGGAATTTATTCAAACTTTTAGAAGACTGCACTCGATCACTGGACTCGACATCATGACTAGACTTAATTAAAATAACAAAAGGACTAAAACTGCTGCAATTGTTTGGCTTTGGAGGCTCGGCGAAAACTTAATCATCATCATAACAAATGCCTTTTAACTTCTGGTTCTTCTCTATCACTGCAACTGAACCTAAGCTTCTCAAACCCCAAGTGTCTAAACATCATCCAGCGGCGGTACAACATGGTTTTGCATAGGATTATCAGCAATATTTGGCGCTTGCTGAAATGGTAGCTTGCGCTCATCGATCAACTTCTGGATCACATGCCTCAAAGTTATACACTGATCAGTATTATGCCCTGATCCTCGATGAAAATTGCAGTGCTCTTCCGTCCTCCATGTCCTGGGGAGCGGATTAGGAGGTTCTTTAATGCGAGGTAAATAGATATCGCCGGATTCCAATCCTTGCTGTAGTATGACAGATGGTGGAAACAGGAGAGGGGTGAATTCCCTATTGGGCTTTTGCTGAGCTGCAATCCCTGATTGATTATATTTGAATATCATAGGGTTCTGTGACGGGTTAGTCCTTGATACATTATCAACCTCGGAGATCTTAGCTAGAGTCTGTCTTAACTTCTTTTGAATTGGGGTTACCTCTATTGTAAACTCCTTGTGCCATTGCTTCCTCAATTTGCATACCAGCATTGATGAAGTGTTTAAAATCTGGATAATACTGAAGAGACATGTGATATTGGAGCTGAGAGGATATATTCTTCATAATCATCTGGACTTGTTCCTCTTCTGAGGGACGCTGCGTCATTTGAGCTGCTAACCTTCTCCATCTCTTGACGAAAGTTAAGAATGACTCTTTCGAGTCCTGCTTGGTTCTCTCAAGATCCTTCCTAGTGATTTCGGTTCCATCATCATATTTGAATTGCTTGATGAACTGCTCTCCAATATCCTTCCATATCCTATAACGAGTCTTGTCTAGGACCATGAACCACCTTCTAGCGACGTTTGTCAGGAAAACCGGAAACAATTGAGCCATTTGCTCAGCAGATAGACCTTTAGGCTGGCACATGATAGTGAACATTTGCAAGTGTGTGATAGGACAACCCACACCGTCATATTTGTCAAAATCTAGCATCTGAAAGCTTGCGGGGAGTTGGATTTCGGGAAACAATGTAAGATCACTTGGGTTGAAACCACCCTGGTCCTGAAGCTGGATGTCTTGAACTTTCCTTGTAAGACTTTCTAATTTCTCCATAACCGTCTTATCAACCGCTGACTGAGAAGGCTTACTGTGACCTTCGCTGTACTGTTCTTTTTCTAACTCTTCTTCGTTTTATCTGGGATAGGGATGAACACTGGCTCCTGAAGTAGCTGTATGGTGCATAGGCCCTTATCTTTGGAAGACGATGGCGCCAACTTCTCGGAAAGCTGGGCCTTGATAACTCGGTTCTCCTCTTTGAGCTCTTGAAGTTGCTGGAGAATTAAGGCGAGAGTATCGGTAACAGCAATAGGTGGAAGATTATCTTGGTTTTCTGCCATTGGTGAGGATGAGGATGAGAAAGGAGGAGATGGTGGGGTTCTCAGAGAAGGTGGCAGAGAGACAGATTTCCTCTCTAACCGTGAAGAAATTCGAACCCAAGGAGTAGTAAGCTTAGCTATGGTGCCAACTTCCTGTCATGGAAATAATGAACACGAGGTATATGCGCTTGACATTCATGGAGTGTTTCTTCTCAATGACTGAAAAATATTATGGAGTAAGCAAATAATTGGGACAATAAGATGAATCCTAAAGGACCAAAACACGACAATTATGACAAAATCGTATAAGGAAATGCCCCTAGTTCAAAGATCATGAGAGTGAACTCTGAAGGACTTAGCAAAATATTCTTGAAACAGGTTGCCCTTAAAGTAAGAAGAGACTAAGGGTACAAGTACGATTAGATCACCAAGGGTACAAGAATTGAAACACAATTCTTGCCAATTGAGAAAGGGAATGAAGATATAATCGAATCACACAAGAGGCGAATGATAGACACATGATCAAAAGATTAGATGAGATTACATAAGATTGCTTTCAACGGGTAGATCAGGAATGACTAATCCTATGAGATCTTTGGAAATATGGGATTTACATCCTAACCCCAAAGGGAAAGTTTTTTTTAATCTTTTTACATTTTGACAAGGGTTACCTGAAGGCATCAATCCTAATCCTAATCTAACGGAGTGGAGAGAGGATCTTGACTCATAACTTTGTTTGTGTACCTAATGACCGATCGTAGCCATTGGAAGATGGACTACGGCCTAATCTAGACACAAATGGATAGGATATCCTAAGCTAAGCCGACACACGTGATGCACGTGTGTTCGTATACTACATGCATGTGTGGGTTAATCTAGGGGTAAGGCCAAGAGTTCCCATAGCACGAATCCGCGCTCAATATACTGTACCAGTGTCCGATGTATCAGTACGTGAACAAGAGATCCGTTTACGTACCATAAAGGTACTACGCTAAGAGTGCAATGCTTCTCTAGCACAGAGGCACCAGGTGATGAAATCCCAGTCAATCATGCTAGATAACACTCCGGGTTCCTAAAATAGGATGTGTGTGCATGTGAGATGCAAGAGTTTAGATGCAAGTGATGTAAGTGTGTGCAATATGTTTGCGCAATCTATGATGCCTTCAGGTTTTGTTAGATTAAGTTGGAGTATTATGTGATTAGAAAATAAAGTAAACAAACTACCTAGTAAGCATAGAGTTTTCATGAGCCAATTAAAATAAATTCAAATGAATTATCTTTTAAAATTTTAATGAAGTTAGGTGGTCCCCAGCAGAGTCGCCAAACTGTGGGACTCGATCCCGCGAAAGGGGTGGGGCGCGAGCCGCAACCCTCTCTCTTGGTGTCTCCTACCCACGCGAATGGCGTGTGCTTTCTATTATTGATTTTAATTACCCAACCAAGCAGGCCGCAACCAAGCCATAAGGTGCAAATAAACGTGCAACCCAGTACCCATAAGGGCAGGGGTAAGCCGCCGAGCCTAGCAAGGTGTGATTTAATTCATCTTTTACGTGAACTTGGGATCACTAAGGCAATTCGAATTTCACGCAAAAGAGAGTGACAGAGTCGCCACCTAGATGAGGGAACTAGGACCGATAATTGACCAGAAATCTAGACTCGTTACCTAGTTACGAGAATGGAAAGTATGGGGAGTTACCACCACATGTACCATTCCTGCCCGATAATCGGTCTTCAATTCCAAAAGTTAACTCTTTCGAATTTCTTTCAAATGGCTCATTTAACTCTATATTAATGTGCGAACTATGTGACATGCATCCTAAGATCTAATTTCCATGTAATTCCTAAATGTGTATTTTGATTTTCTTAATTTGTTTGAATTCAATCTAAGTGAAAGTTCTCCTAAACTTCTAATTTCATGGAAAGTTCTAAGTGATTTAATTACTTTTAATTTAAGGATTAATGTACAAAACCCCACTTATGTGTGGAGCTGACTCGTGATTGGTATGCCATCAAGCATCCAAGCTGCCTACGTACCCAAGCCTCACTGGGATCAGAGTCGACGTAGTTCGGTGCACCTGAACTAAGCTACTTATGCCTAACTCATCTAGGACACCGATCTAGACTGGATTGACTGTTTCAACAGTTTTAAGAGAAATTATTTAATTCAAGTTGAAGATTTTATTATCCTAGGACTTCATCTAAGATGCTATATGGTCTTATCTAAGTGCAAGACATCCCTTTGACTAATGCAGGTGAACCTACATCCTAGGTAACTAGGCTTGTCCTATGAGAATAGTGAGGTGACTAGTGTAACTAGATCTATGGCACGGTTGCTATCCATAGCAAACGCCCATGATGAGGCTGGACTCCTAACTCTAGGACTCCCTAAAACCTAGGACACGACATGACGCAAATGTTCCTAAATAGGGCTCTAATGGTTCTTACGATGGAAACCGCAATCCAACGGTTCCAAAAGACATGATGCAAATTGATTCAATTTGCTGAAGTTAATGATATTCAGATTTCAAGGATTTTCGGTTCCTAAACATCTAAGGAATACCAAAGGCTCTATAGTTCGCAAGTTTCGACCTCGAATCACAACCATGGAAGGGAATCGTGCTCTCAACCCTTGTATAATTTAGCACGTGAATTATAGTATCTTATTGCCTGGCATATTTCTCAGGATTTCCGTGGACAGTGGACCTCGGAGCCAATATCATACTATAATTTACGCACTCCAATTATGCTGGATCGATCGCAATTAGTATACGATTATGGTTACGATCTCGGCAGTTAAATTGTCACAGCATTGCCAATTTACAGAGGCAATCTATGAACCCTAAGGTTTCTGTTTCAAAAAGTTAGGGATTGAATTTATGATGAAAAGTTAAGGTATTTTGAAGATTTTTACTGACTTTTCTATTGATTTGCTATTAAATTGTGATTTAATATCATTAAGACCAGATTGTTAGGAATACACAGTAATCCTAAGCAATCGAACTCCAAATCAGTTAAAACTTTTCCAGTAACCAGATATTGATAATTGTAGCTTACTGGAAAAATTTCATGAATTATCATTAAGATTTGATATCAATTTCTGATTTTCCACAATTTAGATGAGATTATAGATTAACACATCAACTTGTAGCAGATCAATTTTAAATTAATCCAAAATTTCAAAGAATAAAGATAATCATGAGATTAGACTACTGTATGACTTTCATGAACTTTTATTACGATTTGTTGCCAATTGAAATTCACACAAAAATCGGATGGAACCAAAGAATTACTTAAAAAGGTAACCTAATAATATCCTAAAATCAAATGAAAAATTCCAGTAGATATATAATAGATTATAAAAGTTTCCATCAAAATTTCAAAACTTAAAAATTAAATATCCTACATAAAATCGATTTTTAAATAGAAAAGGGGAATTTGTTTCCTAGAAATTAAAACCCATTTATTAAAATAAATTACAAAACCATATTAAAACTTTGCCAAACCAATTTAAAATTTTTATCTAATATTCTAGTAACCTAAGTTACTGGTTTGTAAAGAAAAATTTCAAAAATTTACTAATTTAATACGAAAAAGAATTACGGCACGTAAAACGAAAAAAATATTAGAAAACAAATAAAAAAACCTTTTTTTCAAAAAACAAATCTCATGAAAAATTCAATTTATTATTGAAAATTAATTCTGGAGAGTTTCATTAATTTTTAAAATATTTTGATATTTACTAAAAATGGCCGAAATTTAAAATAATTTAAAACCGGATTAAAAAAATTCAAAAAAATCCGAACATTTTTGGGTATTCTGGAAATCAAAACATTAGTTTGGAAATAAGATTTTATAAATTTTGGACATGGTTTGATACACTTTTGGATTCGTTCATCAAGAAATCACCCCTTTCGGGGTTATTGTTTGAAAATTAGAATGAAAATTAAAACGGCCAAACCGTGATTGAAAATTAAGTTTCCAATAGTATTTTATTTTATAGAAATCCCAAAAAATATCACTTTTTAAAGAAACCCACGTTTTCTAACACTTGCTTTGATAATCCGATTTAAATCCATATTGAATAAAAAATGAAAGAAAATCATTATTAAATGGAGGAAATTTAATTTTTGGATCAAATTTTGGATTTTGAAAACTCATAATCTATATTATAACATACTGGAATTTTAAGAAAAAATTCATTGATTTGATATATCAAAAGTACAACCCTAGCATGCTTTTCTACTTTTGATATTACAAAGATAAAGATCCTACCGTTGATCGCGCTCCTTGTCTCTAGGGTGCGTAGATCCGATGTATACGCTTTGTCGCACCATTTTATATGATGAAGAAGACCCAAAGAACACTCGAATAATTCTTGATTGTGTGATGCCTTGGAGATGTGAAGAACACTTGAGAGAGAAATCACACTTCAAGAGAAAAGAGATTTTTTTTTTGGGAGGAGAGAGAAAAAAATGAATTTTGATATTTTTCCAATCTTTTTTAGGATTGTTTGCTTTGATTTTTATACAAAAAAGATAGGGTTAAGAGAGAAATAGTAGTTCCCAATGTGAGAGCTCTCATTTTTTGCTTCTTTCCAATTTTCCCCTCTGCTTTCTTTCTTGTTTCCAAATTGGATTTGATTCCAATCTTAATTTATTGTCAATCAAGACATGCTATTCTCTATTCCACATTGCTTCTTTGGAAGAAAATATTTTTTAAGCAATCATTCCTCTTTTCTTTCTTTCCTTCTTTTCTTTTTTTTATTCTTGTTATTTTTCTTTTAACAAATATGATGTCACCATTGTGACATCATCAAGGTTGGATGCTCAATTCATGTGGGTCAGCCATGTGGGGCGCCCACCATGGTGGTCGACCAATATGGGTGAACTCACATGAGCTCCATCTTTACGGGCTTTAGCCCAATGGGCCATTTCACACGGGTTTCGGGTTTTTCCATAAAAATTCAATAAAATCTTTCTAAATTCAACATTCTATATATGGACTCAACTCATTTGACATTTATGGTGCATCCCTCACACATGATCGAACCATCTTTTTTGGGAAAATAATTTTTCCGACCAAAATACCCCTATTTGACAATTAGACATCCAAATGTGACCAAAATAACCTTAAATTGGTTCACCCCTAAAGGGAAATGTTAAAAATGGAAAGTCTTTGTGATCAAACTTCAAAAATAGAAACTTTTAAAGTTTGGTCCTTTTGATGAGCAATATCAAACAGGATCATTTGGTACCTCCTGAAAATACCCAAAATGCCCTCAACACTTAGAATTTCCAAATTAAGCGAAACTCCTGAGAAATTCTAAATTTAGCAGGTTTTTCGAAATTCAGGAAATCATTCATAATCTCTCAGACATATTTCGGGGATCAAAAGAATTACACAGGAAAACACCAAATTACCCCGAGGTGCTAGAATTTGGCGAGACTAGGGAAAACCTTGAGAAATTCTAAAAATAGCAGATTTTCAAAAATTTATGAACGGACTCACAACTTAGGGACTAAATATGATATGTTTGGAAATGTCTAAAATACCCCCGAAGTGCAAGACTAAGAGAAAATCTTGAGAGATCTAAATTTAGTAGGTTTCTCAAATCTTACGAAATTACTCTTAATCCATCAGCCGTACCCTCGAAATGGTTTTGGACATAGGAAAAATGATTGAAATATCCATAAGATGATGAAAATGTGGAAGCCCCATGAGTTTCTAAAAATAGCAGTTTTTTCAAAATTTGTAAAATCACTCAAGATTTCTCAAATATAACTCGGGGGTCAAATGAGACACATCGGGAATGACCAACATACCCCTGCAGTTCAAAATAGGCAAAAATGAGGGAAACCCTGAAAATTCTAAAAATAGCAGGTTTTTTTCATTTGCTTGGAAACTTAAGCTTTCATCTTCCAGAGGCCAAAGGAACCCCGTAGAGACCTTCAGGATCACGAATCAACTTCAAAACTCCCATAATGAGATGAAATCTACCCTAAAAGGCATAGATGCCTAATCTAATGCTGAATACGAACCCAAGACTCGATGATACTACCGAATCTTTCGCTTTTTAAAGCGTAGCAAAATGGGGGTGTCTACACCTACTTATAAAGTCCTTCCGGTGTTTAGAATTAAGGATCTAGGTCCCAAAACTGAGAAAAGAAGAAAAGAAAGAAAATAACGGAGTTTGAAGATCTGCTTGGCTGAAAACCCGAAAGGATCTAATTTAAGATCAATCGCCTGCTGAGTCGAAAACCTGAACGGGCAATTCAGGCAAAAGTTAAGGCCAACATAGTCCGCCAGGTTGAAAATCCTAAAGTGGTGACTTGGTCATGGTGAGAGAACCATTATAAGAAGGCTATATCTAGTATCAAGATCAAAGATTCAAGAAGTTCAAGACGACACACTTTGCATCCTCGAAACTGGGGGCATTGAAACCAAGCAATCCAACGAGTGGTGATCAAATCCTCGAGGCCTTACTGCTTTAAAGAAGAAGTTCGGTGTTTATCAATTAAGAAACAACTCTTTGAAAGGCTAGACTTATCAAATAAAACGTTAACTAAGTCAGAAGCATCACTGTGTTTGTTAGTGTAGTCAGTCAATCTTTGTTATTCTAAGTTCACCCTTTCAGCATCCCTCAATCCTTTAAATAGTGCATTTTAACAATTTTTCCCTTTGAGTAGAGTCGGTTGTTGTTTTTATATAGAAATGTTGCACCCGTCATGGTGAAAGAGGTAAGGTCCCAGCTTATTGACAACTATACATGAGCTGTATAAATCTTGAGGGAAGGACTTCAAGAGTCATGTGAAAGATCTGGTCTAAGCAAAGCCATTTCAGAGAGCATTCAGAGGTAAAAACATAAGAAAGTGCAGTTTTTATAAGAAGATCATGCCTTAGAAAGGCACCTAAATCTTGAGAGTGTCTCGTATGTGATGATGGTTGGGCTAGTCTCTTAGAAAGATGAACCATTAAAATTCAGAATTTCCATTAGAAATACAAGGTGACAACCCAAGAGGGGGGGAATTGGCTTCTTAAAAATTTGAGGCTTAATTAATTGGATTGCTAAAATCAATTAAGCCTTAACAGATTTAACCCTTGATTAATCAATAAAGATATTAAAAGCTAGGGTTTGGATGTTACTTTAAACATGCATTCAGTAACCCTTGTTCAATTAAAACATAGACACAAGTTGGGTTAGAGATTACCAATCACCACAATGTGCAAATGCGAAGGAGAAGAAGAAAGCATCCACAAGGCACAAGTTAAATAGTGGTTCGGTCACAACTTGACCTACTCCACTCTTCCAAGTTTTCCTCCTTGGGATTCTTCATTAACCAATAAGATTCTTCAAAGGGCGAATCTCAAAGCCTTACACCAACTCCTACTTCAAAGGGATCACACCTTTTTCTACAAAAAGCCTTTCCGAGGACACCTTCCTCGTATAATTGATTTACCTTTCTTTCCGGGCCAAATCGGAGACCCTCAACTATAGAATGAAGAAATAAAAAGAAAGAACTCTCAATGCCTCTTGATTGGCTGATTACACTTTCAAAGCTCACAAAGTCTCAAAGGAATAGATACAAATGTAAAGCCGATGGAGATCCTCTCGATAGAATGTAAAAATACAAGTTCAAAGAGGGTTAACCTTTCATATAAAAGTTTAGGTTTGAGAAGATGGGATTTTATCTTGCAAAAAGGTTGTGTAGAAAGGTTTAGATAGTGTATATATAGCCCACAAGAAAATATGACCGTTTGGAGGTAAAACTATAATTTACAAAGTTGAAAAATTCAACCTACGAAAGCCCCAACGGATCTATTTTCCAGTCGCGACGGTCGACCGAGGCACGGCAGTCACCCGCCCTTATCGGGCTCTTCTTCAGAAATTCAAAATTCATACCGGCGTGGTCGACCGGCCCAATGGCGGTCACCCGGCGAGGGCTTACTGTTTGAATTAAATTTTTGCTCAAAACACTATCGCGGTTGACCGGACCCATGGAGGTCGACCGCCCACACCATACTGGATTGTTTTTGTCTAAAACAGAAACACATCCGCGGTCGCCCGGCTTGCCCCGGTCAACCGTCCCAATAGAATTCGAGATGGCCTGGATTTTCAGGTTCCATCCCGCGGTCGCCCGGCCTAGCCAAGTCGACCAGCCCTGAGTGAAATTCCCTTTTAACTTTAAAATCCAGGGGCCTTTGGGCTACGGTCTTTGGGCTTTAGTCCAAGCTTTTCAAACACATTTTTGGGTGTATTGATGGTTTTCAAAGATGTAACATGTTAAGTATAAAAAATAATTTCTAAAACCTTTTCAAAGTGCATTTTATATAAAATCAAGAGGACTCGAAATACATTCTAAAAATAAGAACCTTGAGTCTTCTTGGAATGTCTTGGCTCCTTTGCACTTCCTCGGACTTCTTCCTCTTGAGTAAACATCTTGACCTTGTGTTGGTTCTTGTGACATCCTCCAATCTTCACTGCATATTGTGAGGTGCATGAGGTGTCACCAATGACTTGTTCAGCTTCAAGCTTCTTCTTGACATTTGTTGGGAACATGGAGGATCTTCAAGTTGAGCTTCATGACTTGAACATCTTCAAATGAGGATGTCTTAATTGTAGGTGCAAGCTCTTGATCAATGTGAGTGTGGATCCACAAGCCATGTGTTGTGCTGAGTTGTGTAATGGCGATATATCATATCAAATTCTTGTGTATAGCACAACATCTCAAAGCAACACATTAGTCTGACAATGCTAATCAATTTGTGTTTGCTAGCATCAAAACAAGAAGGTAAGGTAAATGATTGAACCCATGTGCAACCTTGGGCTTACATTCTCCCCCTTTTTTATGATGGCAAACAAATTGATTAGTGAAGAAGGAGATATCAACTAATAGATGAATAAGCATGGTATGATATACACAATAGAGCATAGCTCCCCCTCACTATATGCACAAATATAATTAATAACCGTAAAACATATGGTGCATATACAATTGGACTACCTAATCAATTTCCAAAATTTTCCCCCTTTTGGAAACAGCAAAAAGGTAGGAATAAACAAGTGAAAGTGCAAGTAGGGTGTCAAGATGAATAATAGTTTTGCTAAGCTATGTGCCTTGTACATGATAATACATTTAAGCTCTAATATGATGCTTATCAAAGAATAACAAAAGTGAAATGCATGATAAGCCAATTTTATTTTTTTTGTTTTGTTGTTTTTGATCAAATGATTTGCGAGTTAAGCACAATAATAGGGGCAATAAACGATGTGATTATATCACATTGGTCTATAACATTATGAATATATAACCATTGAGCTCTCCCCTTATGAATTTGTCATAGGCCCTAGGTGAAACCTGTGTTGGAGGGCATGACAAGGTACAATGATCCAAGGTGAATGATTTAAACACTTGGGCTTTATTTACAACTTTTAAAGGCAGATAAGTATCTACCTGAGCAAAGATATGCTCAGATCTATGAATCAAGCATTTAAGTTTACAAGTTGCATTTTGTTGGGAATTTCTTGACATAGGGCAGAGAAGTCTCTCCCTGAGAATGAGCATGCTCAGAACTATAATCATAACTTTTGAGTTTAAGTTGTTTGATCCTAAATGATTATACATTTGTAAGTGAAAAGCTCACCCTGATTATGTGCGATTAATCTAAATGTAATTGACTCTAGCACATAAGCCCATGATTTTAATCACCTTACCCATTTCAATTTTTGCTCTATTCAAATGAGAGGTACACTTTGAATTAGAATTGATGATTATTAGACATAGGGTTATAAAATTGAAACAACTATAGTCTAATAAACACATGGATACCAAAATAATAAACAATCAAAGGAGTACATATCCATGCCAACCAAAAGAACTCATGTAGATATATAAAGATGAGACAGTAATAGATCCCATATACATGAATAAATGATGGAAGAGACACAGCCTCTTCAGATCATGAACCAAACTAAAACAATAATAAGAGATACACAAATCATGGGTGTGAGGAACAAGAAATCATCACTTCAACAATAGATATGGTTATACAATCTCTGAGTAATGAACCAAAAAAGCATAAAAGGGCCCTTACTGGGCAGATATCCTATACATCCATAATATCAAGCCCTTACTGGGCATCCAAACATACTATCCACAAGCCCATCTAGGGCAATATCCACATAGTCATAAGAGCCCATACTGGCATAAACAGCTTTAATGAAGAAAATAAAACATAATCCAAAAGCCCAAACTGGGCGAAAAGAGGGAATCAAAAAGATAATCAAGCAGCTAAAATATGTAATCAACTACAACTGCGGCCGAGAAGGTACTGACCATCTGTCAATCCTGAGGAGGAGGAGGAGAATGATGCTCACGGGATGGAGACTGGGAGGTGTAGTATCTGGTGGACTAACTCCTCTGATAAGCCTGCATCATGTCCGTATGCTGCCTCACCATAAGCTGCATAAGACTCTCATGATCAGAGGCTCTCTAACTCTCTGCAGTAGTAAAGGTAGTGGATGGGGTATCAAACCCAATCATGAGAGTCTCCAGTCTAGTCGAGACGGTATCTAATCCAGACCTCAAGGATGAGATATCTCTGGCGAAATCCTCATATGAGCCAGCGGTAGGAGCCTGAGGCTGTGATCTCTCATGTGTTCTCCTCTCCTTCTGCACATGGGCTACTCGTTCGGCTTCATTTGCTGCATCATCAATCTCATCTCGTGAAACTGCACTAGGATCTTCTTGACCAGGTACGAGGATCTTCATAAGCGTAATAGTGGTTTGGTTGAGCATGGGATCAGGGTTTCTGTAGGGCTCATTTGTTATATTAATTTTCCAATATCTTACAAGGTTGGTAATGAGCATCCCATAGCGTAGTCCTCTCTGTCCTCTCTTAACCGCCTCATCCATGTATCCAAAAATAATATATCCCAAATTCAGTTTAATCTTCTACATAATGCAGTGGATTACTAAGGCTTCAAACGGCTTCACAGCATCAAAATTTTCAGCCCGTGGTGTCATACTCTTAGAAGCACGAAGCGGGTGCGGGGGCGGGGGCGGAGGCGGGGGAGGAGGCGGGAGCGGGGGCGGGGAAGTGTGGGGTCTAGAAGAGTTTAAGTTTGGGAGCGCCATGGGAGCGTGTATGTAATATTTTCTTCATATATCTTTCAAAATTCAAGTACATCAAAAAATAATAGTTTCTAATCATTTTCATATGTATCTTTCAAAATTTAAGTAAATCTAAAAGCTAATTTCTAACCATCTTCATTTGTGTGCACTCGTTCCTCGTGCCTTCTGAAGACGCACACGCCTTTGTGCTTGCTCCAATGAAGTACTTTGAAGAGTTGGACGAGTTTGATGTAAGAAAGTTGGTGATGGTGGGACTTATAGAGTAATAGAAGCAGGCTGGGAGCGTTATTCGAGAGGTTCCCGTCTCTCTGGGGTCGCGCTCTCTGGAAGCTCCTTCCTAAGGAGCGCCGAATCGAGGTTCCGAGGTGGGAGCGGCACTCCGAGAGAAGGTTACTGCTTCTAAGGTCATACTGTAGGCTACTATTTTGTAAATCAATCTAGCAGTGTCCTTCATGGAGCTGGCAAGTATATTTAATTTTTTGCCCTGAGGAGGTACAGTTCCTGAGGTTCTATAAACATCTGTCATGTTGAAGTGATTGTGAATCTCATTCTTATTCCTGAAGAAAATTCTATGACCATCATTGTGCACCTCAATGATTCTACAAAAATCAGATAAACTAAGCCCAACCGCCTTTTTGAGATATGTGCTCATCACAACACCATTTTGAGACATCTCAAGATTAGCATAGAAGTATCTGATCAATTCGGGATAGATTATAGCATTATATTCAAGAAAGAATTCCCAACCTTGATGAGCGAAGAGCGGCCTAAGTTGGAATTTTTCGAAGTCTCTAAACATCACCCTTTTTCCAGTAATGAGAATTCGCTTTGAATATTCTTCATAGCGGTCCATTGCTCGTTTGTTGAAGAAGCGATCGGTGGGAAACACTTCTTCTTCGGGTCCAGTTCTCACTCGTTTGCCCTTACTTGTGGTGGTTTTCCTTGATGTCGACATTTTAGAGAGCTAGGGTTTTGTGAGGGACGAAAAAAACAAGAGGAAAATGAGGGAAAAATAGAAGGATGATGAACAATGAAAAGAAGATGAGAGACTAAAGGAGATATGGTAAAGAAAATAACGAACAAGAATAATGGAGATATTTAATGGAGAGAAACGAAGAATAAGGAAAGAGAATGAGAAATGGAAGAAGGAAGATGGATCAAACCTCACTAGAACCCTTTAATCTTGAAGCTTTAGCACTGAAAATTGATTTAGAAATGAAGAGGAGCAAAACCCCTAAGAGAAAAGCAAATGGTGGGAGTAAAAAATGAAACGTTTGAAGCCTTTTAAAAGCAGTTTTCGATCATCGCGGTCGACCAGGCTATCAAGGTCGCCCGCCGTCATGCTACTGTCCATTTTTATTTTTCACTCGCGACCATCCGCGGTCGACCGGGTTAACACGGTTGTCCGCCGTGATAAATCTGTTTTACTCGCGACCATTCGTCGGAAGCCTTTTAAAAGCAGTTGAGGTGTGATTTATTGCAAAAAGAAAAAAATCATTGTATTTCCTCAGTATTTTGTGAGTGCCTGTGTGTGGACAAAATTCTGTTAATATGTGTGTGTGTGTGTGTGTGTGTGTGTGTATATAGGGTTTAGTTGGTTTTTGATATAATATTTTATCATCTTGAGCTGATAAGTGTGGAATACACCATATGATTATTGTTATGATAAAGCATGGATATATATATATATATATATATATATATTTATTATTTTTATTTTATTATTTTTTTTTGCAGGGTTATATTTTATCATGCCTGTAGCATAGCCCAGTGATAATTACTGTATCAAATGTAAATGGAGGCAAGTTCAGTGATGTATTTCTAGAAAAATTAAATAACAATGTTTAAAGAAGATAATGTTATGAGAAACAAAGGTCATTCTTGATTAAAGAAAAGAAAAAAAAGGGGAAGAGCAGTTGATAAAGATAAAGTATTTATATTTTTGATGTATAAGACTAGTGCTCATGTTATTATTTTGTCTGTTTTAGTTTTTGACATATCTTTATGGTCATTCAAGGTAGTTATCTAGTTGTATATTTGAGAGTAATTGTAAAGCGTATTATGAGTAAAAACTGAAAAGAATGTGAATATATGCCAAAATTATTTGGAACTATGCTGAATCGTGTGGTTGAGAGATTTTGCTTGTTAGTGAGCTTGAACCAGTTCATATTCCAAATTTAAGGTGTCAATGAGGTAATTGATTCTTGTCAAGGTCTTTGAAATTCCATAATAGTTGAATTTGTGAAGTGCATAAATAGGCGGCACAATGAGATAACTTTGTTCAGTGTTATCATTTTTGTATAGTTCTTGTAAGTTTGTATGTTTGTATAGCAGATAGGTTTTGGCGTGACATAAGCAATTGTTCTTATGTATAATCTAATTTTAAATGCAAATAACATAATTTGTAAAACCTAACTTCACATTGGCTTTCTAAAAACAGACTGTTCCACGACTTTATCCCTACTTCAAGACATTTCACATGCTATATAAGAACCAACGTAAGAAAAGATCTAATATTTCTGTCAAGTTGCAGGTTTTAGATCATATTAGCTAGGTGTGTGATATGTGTGTATGTGTGTGATATGTATGTATGTCTGTGAGTGTCTATGTGCATGAGTGTATGCGCATATGTCTATGAATATGTGTGTGAAAGTGTATGTGTTTCTTATGTGTATATGTGTTTGCGAATATGTGGGCGAGAATACATGTGAGTACAAATAATGCTTGTATAGTGTATGCGTGGTTAGATAATTAAATTGAACCGGTATTGAAGTCATAGTTTAGGTGCTCAAGGTCTAGCTTGATAATAACTGTTGATAAAAGATATGATGTCTTGGTGTCTTTCTTAAAATGCAGAAATTTTAACATCGTTTTCTCACACAGCTGAAATGATGGAGAATTATATTTTCAAGCAAGAGTATAAAAATGGTTGGGCAATTGCATTTGAATCTAATAACATTGTTCCAAAGTGATACCTAGTACCATTTGTGGGTCATGTTTCCAGCTCTAAGTCTGTTTGACATCAATGGTACTTTGAATAGCGTCAAGGCATGGCTACAATTATGTTAGTTTTGCAGGAAGTATTAGATTAGTTTATTCATCATACATTACTGTGTATTTTTAATGAGTTCCTTATGCCTTTGGAGTGGAGGTTTTGTAGTTTGGTTTAAAAGCTTATGGTAGTTACCTGATTGGGAGACTTGTGAAGCCAACTACAGTTTTTTGTTCATTAGAAAATCGAATATAAGTCAGGTTTGAAAGGCTTGAATGAATGTTTTGAAAGTGCTAGTTATATGTTACCCTATATTTTTTTGTTTGCATTCGTTGGTCCCATTCTACTTTCGCTCAACTATTCACATTATTTAAGCTGCTCTTGTAGTCCTAATTATTAGTGGAGCATGTTCAATCCAGTTTTACATGCTTACAAAAATCAGTTCATTCATTTATGGTTCAGCACCCTGTTCTGTGTACAATATATCTTATTTATAGTTCAATCCTTGTTCTGTGTATAGCTCATCGTGCTTGTACTCAAGCTCTGTACATTCCATTTATAGTTCAGTTCACTTTTGTTTGAACAATAATAGTTGTGTATTTGGAAGACATTATTACCTGCTCAAATGTTTGTTACCACATGTGTGCTCAATTTGACTTTGTTTCAGTCCAACTGCTGTCCTAAAGGTGTATATACTATATAGTTGTAATTTTTTTGTGTGATTGAGAACACTCAGTTGCTGTCTTATGGGTATATACACTCAGTTATGATTTTGTTTGATTAAGAGTACTTGGTTGTTGTCCTCATAGGTTATGTATGGGTTTCTAAAGGTTGTAGGAATAATAATTTTCAATCTGAAATAGCTTGTATTGATGAAGGCGTGTGATTGCTATTGTCATTTAGATATTTACACTACTATGAAATGAAAACCATAGCAGTTTTTTATGATGTGCTGAAATGAAATTCCTAGCATGCTTTATTTTCGTTTGTATTGTTATTTTACTGAACTTACTCCTCAACTTCTAGTGACTTACAGAGTGGAACAAAGGTAGATGAGTTTCGTATAGGTTTTAACATATGAACCATTTCAAATGAATTTTTCTGTACTATGAATATATTCTAAATGATATTTGTGTGGGATTTTGTGAACATAATGCAAGTTGAAGTTTTGACAGTTTTTTTTTTAAAAAAAAAACTCTTTGAGTGTTTGGTTATGAACTTATTTTGAACAAGTTTCAATACGTCTTTGGCCTATTTGACAGTTTAACAAAAAAAAAACTCTTTGAGTGTTTTGAATGAGTTTCAATACAGTGGTTCTTGGCCTATTTGACAGATATAAAAAAAAAACTCTTTGAGTGTTTGGATTTGTGCTTGTCTTAGACAAGTTACAATGTAAAAAAAAAAGGTTGTGTTTGTGTGTTTGTGTTTTGTGCTTGCTTGTTCTAATAGAGTCCTTGTGGACTAGTTTTGATAGTTGAGTCATGAGTATTAGAGAGAGGCTATCTCATTGAGATGTCATGATTGCCAAGATAAGAGTCGGTGAGAGGCTCTCTCCCTATTGCTGGCAGCCTTAGAGTCTTGTCGCAGAGTTATTATGCTGTGTTCCTTTGGAGAATAATGGTCTTAAAATTGAAAACCCAAAGAAATTGCTTTGCTTCATATTTGGGTCGATCAAAATGTGTTGTCTGTTTAGCTTTGCCATTCGCGTGACAAGCACGCTCTGCCAAAGATGGGCATTTGTAGACACCCCATTTTAACCGGACCCTAATTCGCCTTGTTTGTGCAAAACCCCATCAAACCATTGAGTTAGGACCACAAAATTTCACCATAAGCTAGGTTAGGGTCCACCAAGGTCTCTGCTAAATTTCGTCGAAATCCGAGATGATTCGCCTAGCGAACGAGCCAAAATAAGTGTCGCTGTGTAAACTAGAAGGGGAGTGATTTATCCAATTTGAGGGGTGGTTTAGTGAGGATAATTCGTGGCAAATTTACAGAAAAAAGGGTGTGTCTCGGGTAACAAAAGGGATGTAAATTTATCCCGAGAAAAGACACGACTCATGGCGCGCTAATCAACTTTTGTGCAATTGCGCGCACATCAAATGAGGGTGCAAATATCATTAGCCATTATTTGATATAAAAACTAACGAATGAAAGGGGGAGAGATGATTTTTTTCATTTTTCTCTAAAATTTTCAAGAGAGAGAGAAAGAGAGAAATCCGATCATCTTCTCCAGCTTTTTGGTCATTTTCCTCTTCCTTGAATGACTGAACCCATTTGCACCCTTGGGCTTACATTCTCCCCCTTTTTTATGATGGTAAACAAATTGATTGGGGAGGAAGAAGATATCAACAAATAGATGAATAAGCATGGTATGATATACACAATAGAGCATTGCTCCCCCTCACTAGATGCACAAATATAATTAATAACTGTAAAACATATGGTGCATATACAATTGGACTACCTGATCAATTTCCAAAATTTTCCCCCTTTTGGAAACAGCAAAAAGGTAGGAATAAACAAGTGAAAGTGCAAGTGGGGTGTCAAGATGAATAATAGTTTTGCTAAGCTATGTGCCTTGTACATGATAATACATTTAAGCTCTAATATGATGCTTATCAAAGAAAAACAAAAGTGAAATGCATAATATGCCAATTTGTTTTTCTTTTTTTTTTCTTTTTGATCAAATGATTTGCGAGTTAAGCACAATAATAGGGGCAATAAACTATGTGAGCATATCACATTGGTCTATAACATTATGAATATATAACCATTGAGCTCTCCTCTTATGAATTTATCATAGGCCCTAGGTGAAACCTGTGTTGGAGGGCATGACAAGGTACAATGATGCAAGGTGAATGATTTAAACACTTGAGCTTTATTTACAACTTTTAAAGGCAGATAAGTATCTACCTGAGCAAAGATATGCTCAGATCTATGAATGAAGCATTTAAGTTTACAAGTTGCATTTTGTTGGGAATTTCTTGACATAGGGCAGAGAAGTCTCTTCCTGAGCATGAGCATGCTCAGAACTATAATCATAACTTTTGAGTTTAAGTTGTTTGACCCTAAATGATTATACATTTGTAAGTGAAAAGCTCCCCCTGATTATGTCCGATTAATCTAAATGTAATTGACTCTAACACATAAGCCCATGATTTTAATCACCTTACGCATTTCAATTTTTGCTCCACTCAAATGAGAAGTACACTTTGAATTAGAATGGATGATTATTAGACATAGGATTATAAAATTGAAACAACTATAGTCTAATAAACATATGGATACCAAAATAATAATCAATCAAAGGAGTACATATCCATGGCAACCAAAAGAACTCATGTATATATAAAGATGAGATAGGAATAGATCCCATATACATGAATGAATGATGGAAGAGACACACCCTATTCACATCATGAACCAAAATAAAGGCATAGAAAGCCCCTTACTGGGCAGATATCCATAATCATGCCATACAAGGCATATTCATCCACATATCATAAAGCCCATTTACAAACCAAAATAAAAGCCCACATTGGGCATAAACAACATCAATGATGAAAATGAAAATACAATGTCCAAAAGCACAAACTGGGGGAGAAAATGAAATAAAAAAGGTGACCAAGCAGCTAAAAGATGTAATCAACTGCAACTGCTACCGAGAAGGTACTGGCCATCTGTCAATCCTGAGGAGGAGGATGATGTTGCTCACGGGATGGAGACCGGGAGGTGTAGTATCTGGTGGGCTGACTTCTCTGATAAGCCTGCATCATCACCCTATGCTGCCTCGCCATAAGCTGCATAGGACTCTCACGATCAGAGACTCTCTGGCTCTCTGCAGTCGTAAAGGCAGTTGATACAGTATCAAACCCAGTTGTGAGAGTGTCCATGCCAGTCTTCGAGGATGCAATATCTCTGGCTAGCTCCTGATATGAACCAGTGGTGGGAGCTTGATGCTACTGAGCCTGTCTCTGCTCATGTGCTCTAATATTGCCCTGTATTTGAGCCACATCTTCTGCTTCTCTCTTGGCCTCATCAACCTCATCAGCTGTGACCCCACTAGGACCAGCTCCACCCGGGATAGGAATTCTCATGAGTGTTATGGTGGTTTGATTGAGCACGGGATCAGGGTTCTTGGAAGCCTCTTTAGATAGATCAATTTTTCTATTTCTTAAGAGCCTGGTGATAAGCATTCCAAAAGGTAGACCTCCATGTCCTTTCTTGACAGCCTCATCCATGTATCCCATAATGATATATCCCAGATTCAATTTAATTTTCTTCATGATACAGTGGTCACAAGAGCTTCAAAAGGCTTTACTGCATCAAAATTTCCGGCTCTAGGAGTGATGTTGTAGGCTACAATCTTGTGAATCAATCTCGCAGTAGGATTCAATGAGTGAGCATTGATATTTAATTTATCTTCAAGAGGGGGGACGGTTCCTAAGGTATCATAAACATCTGTCATGACGAAGTGATTTTCGATTTCATTCTTACCCCAAAAGAAGATCCTCCTACCATCATTGTGAACTCCAATCCATCTAAAAAAATCAGCTAAGTTTAGTCCAAACTCTCCCTGAAGGTATGTATTCATCACAACACCCTTATGAGAAATGTCAAGGTTTGCATAGAAATATCTAATCAGGTCAGGGTAAATTATAGCACCATATTCAAGAAACAAAACACAACCTTGAAATGCGAAGAGTGAGGTGACATCAAACTTTTCAAGGTCTTTGAAGATCACCTTTCTTCCTGAGATGATTACTCTGTTTGAGAATTCATTGTAGCGATCCATGGCTTTCTTGTTGAAGAAATGTTCGTAGAGGAACACCTCTTCTTCTGGTTCAGTTCACGCCTTTTTGCCCTTTTGTACGATGGTTTTCCTTGATGTCGACATTTTAGAGACTAGGGTTTTGAGAGGGACAAGAAAAACACAAGGAAAATGAAGGAAGGGGAGAGTAGATGAGGAGGACGAATAAAGAGAGAAAACAGTGGATTAGGGAGAGATATTGCGAGAGAAATGAAGAAGATGAATAAAGGAGTGAAACGAAGAAACAAAGAAGAAAATGAGAAATGTAAAAGAGAAAGTAAGAGAATGAGAGGAGGAAATGGAAGATAACTCACTAGAACCCTTTAATCTTGAAGCTTTGGCACTGAAAATTGATTTAGAGATGAGGAGGAGCAAAAATCCTAAGAGAAAAATAAATGGCGAGAGTAAAAAATGAAACGACAGAAGCCTTTTAAAAGCAGTTTTCGATCGTCGCAGTCGACCGAGCTATCGAGGTCGCCCCCCGTGATGCTACTGTCCATTTTAATTTTTCATTCGCAACCATCAGCGGTCGACCGGGTTAACACGGTCGTCCGCCGCGACAAATCTGTTATCCTTTCTATTTTTGTCCAGATTGCCTTCCGCGGTTGCCCTCCGTGGCTCGGTCGACCACCATACCCTGTTTTCAATTTCTTGATATTTTTCAAGGAATTTTGTGGGCAAATCAATTTTCTCTTATTTTTCTCACGTTTATGGGATTCTAATGAATATGCAAACTCTATCCCAAGACAATGGGAGGACTCCTAAAAATTCATTTCTAATTTTCTATCATTTAAGCTCGAATGGATTAATGAACATATGTTTTCAATGAAGTTCTTTGTAGATGATCTAGGTAAATTTTGCTAGATATCAAAATATTATGTTTGATCAATGTCTAGCAGTATTTGACATGTTAGTTCATCTAGATTTGGATGCTAAGTGCATATGTGTGTGTTTTTTGCACTTAGATGGATTTCACTAAAAGATTTTCAATATAGCACAATATATAGTCTACAGAGATAATTTCTTATTTTCTTTATAGACTATAAGATATATGATGTGATCATGAAGCTCAATAAGCAAGATACATTCTATTAACAGCATGACTAATGATATGTATCTATGCTTAATTATGAAATGATATATCATTAAAGCACAAGTGATCTAGATACAATGAATGCAACATTAAAACAGTATCTAGATAGAATTCATATGATATAACAATTGAAGCACAACCCCATATATCAATAATTTTAAATAATGAGTTGAGTGGGGGATTTTGAAACCCAAATCTATTTGGTTCCAATCAAGTTTGTGTGTGGGAGTATATCTTTTCTTATCCACACAAACTTGCTTGATTTCACAAATCTAAGCCTACACCTAGATTTGTGATGCCCTAATCTACCACAATATGAACTTGAATAAGTGTGGGTAGATGAAGAGCAACTAGAACCCCAAGAATACATATGATGACAAACATGTTTGTCATTTTCTTCTTGTATTCTTTAGTTCTTCATAGAGAGTTCTTTATTAACTAATTTAATCTCAATTAATTGACATTCAAGGCAATTTGTATGTTGAGATAAATTAGCTTTTAGTTTTTCTTCATTTTCACAAATAAGTTTATATTTTCACTTAAATTTTTGTTTGTGTTATCAAGGCTTTCTTTTTCTTTTCCAATGATAATGCACTTTTTAATTTAGTCATCATTTTGTTTATTAAGACTTTGCTCAAATGACTTAATTTTTTATTTCTTTCTAAACATTCATTAACTTCCAATTTCAAATTTTCAATTTATTTTTTAAATAGAAAATTAAATGTTTGAAAGAATTTTCTTTTGGAAAAGATTTTTGTAGAGTCTCTTCTTGTCTAGAAACAATATTTTTATCATTTAAGGAGAGACTACTATTTTTCTCATAAAAAATTTCAAGATTAGTCTAAATATCTTTTGAATTAGAACATGATGAAATTTTCTCAAAAGCATTGGGACATAGTCCACAACATATTATAATAATAGCTTTTCAATTTAATGAAAATAATTTTACATCATTTTTAGTGCATTTCCTTCGAATAGAAAATCCCCTTTCAATGACATCTAAGATGTCAAAGTCTATGGATTTGAGATAGGCAAGCATTCTTATTCTCCAACATCTAAAATTTGTTCAATAAAAAAATGGAGGAATTATAGCGGATTGGCCTACCTCAAAATTCATTGGATTGTCACGGATCTTTATCTCATGTAGATTTTGAATTAAAGAAAAATCTCTTTAAGAGCCTTAGCTCTGATACCAAGTAAAATACAAGGTGACAACTCAAGAGGGGGTGGGGTGAATTGGCTACTTAAAAATTAAGGCTTAATTAATTGGATTGTTAAAATCAATTTACCAACTAAGCCTTAACAGGTTTAACCCTTGATTAATCAATAAGGATATTAAGAGCTAGGGTTTGGATGTTACTTTAAACATGCATTCACTAGCCCTTGCTCAATTAAAACATAGACACAAGTTGGGTTAGATATTACCAATCACCACAATGTGCAAATGAGAAGGAGGAGAAGAAAGCATCCACAAGGCAGAAGTTTTATAGTGGTCCAGTCACAAGTTGACCTACTCCACTCTTCCAAGTTTTCCTTCTTGGGATTCTTCACTAACCAATAAGATTATTCAAAGGGCGAATCTCAAAGCCTTACACCAACTCCTTCTTCAAAGGGATCACACTATTTTCTGCACGAAGCCTTTTCGAGGACACCTTCCTCTTACAATTGATTTACCTTTCTTTCCGGGCCAAATCACAGACCCTCAACTATAGAATGAAGAAATAAAAAAAAAGAACTCTTAATGCCTCTTGATAAGCTGATTACGACTTTTCATAGCTCACAAACTCTCCAGGGAATAGATACAAATGTAAAGCCTACGGAGATACTCTGGATAGAATGTAAAAATACAAGTTCAAAGAGGTTTAACCTTTCATATAAAAGTTTAGGTTCAAGAAGATGGGATTTGATCTTCCAAAAGGTTATGTAGAAAGGTTTAGATAGTGTATATATAGCCCGCGGTCAACCGATGCACGGCGGTTGCTCGCCCTTATCGGGCTCTTCTTTTGAAATTCAAAATTCATACTGGCGCGGTCGACCGGCCCAATGGCGGTCGCCCGGCGAGGGCTTACTGTTTGAATAAAATTTTTGCTCAAAACAATATCGCGGTCGACTGGACCCATGGAGGTCGACCGTCCCCACCATACTGGATTGTTTCTGTCTAAAATAGAAACATATCCGCGGTCGCCCGAATTGCCCCGGTCGACCAGCCCGATAGAATTCGAGATGGCCTGGATTTTCAGGTTCCATCCCGCGGTCGCCCGACCTAGCCTGATCGACCGGCCCTGACTGAAATTCCATTTTAACTTTAAAATCTAAGGGCTTTTGGGCTATAGTCTTTGGGCTTTAGTTCAAGGTTTTCAAATACATTTTTGGGTGTGTTGATGGTTTTCAAAGATGTAAAATGTTAAGGATAAAAACCATTCTGAAAATATTTTGAAAGTGCATTTTATATAAAATCAAGAGGACTCCAAATACATTCTAAAAATAAGAAACTTGAGTCTTCTTGGAATGTCTTGGTTCCTTTGCACTTTCTTGGACTTCTTCGGCTTGGGTAAACATCTTGACCTTGTCTTGGTACTTGTGACATCCTCCAATCTTCACTGCATGTTGTGAGGTGCATGAGGTGTCACCAATGACTTGTTCAGCTCCAAGCTTCTTCTTGACACTTGTTGGGAACTTTTAGGATCTTTATGATGAGCTTCATGACTTGAACATCTTCAAATGAGGATGTCTCAATTGTAGGTGCAAGCTCTTGATCAATGTGAGTGTGGATCTACAAGCCATGTGTTGTGTTGAGTTGTGTAATGGCGATATATCATATCAAATTCCTGTGTAGAGCACAACATCACAAAGCAACACATTAGTCTGACAATGCTAATCAATTTGTGTTTGCTAGCATCAAAACAAGAAGGTAAGGTGAATGATTGAACCCATTTGCACCCTTGGGCTTACACAAATGGATGTCAATAGTGCATTCCTAAATGGATACATAATGGAGAAAGTTTATGTTGAACAATCTCCTAAATTTCAAATTTTCAAATTTCCTAACCATGTCTATAAGTTGGATAAAGCCTTATGAAATTCCAACGATAGGCCCGAGTATGCTTATTGGCAACTTAAGAGGGACATTAGGTTTTTATAAAATCAAATTTTTAACCTTTTGAAAACTTTAATCCAATTAAAGATTAAGAGATCAAAAACAATTAAGCAAGAAAGTTAAATCTAAAGTGCAATGCAAATAAAAAAAGCAAGAGTCAAGAAAGAGTGCACCCGAGATTTAAAGTGGTTCGGTCATCAAACACGAGGCCTACTCCTCCACTCCACCAACCAAACAAGTTGATGGCTTCACTATTTTGATCTTCTTAACCTTGACGAAGACCAGTGCCAATTAAAATCTCCAATTACTTTAACCTTAGTGGCAATCCTCACCACGGAGAGAGGGCTTTGCTTCTACAAACACTTGCCCAAATACAATGATTTGTCGAGATAGAAAGAACAAAAAATCCCTTCCAAAGGGTTACAATCTTGAAGAGGACGTACACAAATAAGAGCCTATGATTCAAATCCTTACTCTAGAGGATGAGAGGCATAAAACAAGTTTGATTTACTCTTAGGATGTTCTAATAAGGTTTTTAGAGTGTTAGGATGCATTATGGTGAAGTTTAGATCTCAAATATATATAGAAAAACCTAAATATGATCGTTTGAGGGCATAATCGTAATTCTGTGGAAAACTCCAACGGATATAATTTTTTTTCCCGATAGAGAGTTATCGGAGTTCTGAGAATTTCTCTCAGAATTCTGGGAATACAAACAGAGATTCGAAATTTAGTCCCTGGACCATTTCTCGGACCTCCGAGAACTTTCTAGGAGTTCCGAGCTCGGAGTTCAGAGAAGCCTATTTCCAGCAGGTTTTCAAATATAAGATCCTGATTTGTTTTGGGCTTCATGGACTTCCAATTTTATACAAAGTTGGGATTGTTATGAGGGTTCCAAAGTCTTGGAACACCACAAGGACAATCACTTAATCATTTAGTTTATTTAGTGGTGTGTGATTACTTCATTTATGCTTCTCAAAACCTAAACTAGGATTTGATCTTTACAATCTAAAAGACATCAAGGAGAATGATCTTCACTTGCATTGCTTCAAGTCTTCTTGCTTCTTGGATCTCCAATGACTTTGGCCTTCCGAATATGGTCAAATTAAGAGCTTCTTGGACTTGATCCGAGCAACCTTGATATCACATTATTATTATCTACAACTAAGACAATCAAACACATTAGTGAAATAAAATACTTGAGTTTGGATCATCAAAAGAAGATGGGAATGCCAAGGTGGGAACCATTGGGCTTACAATCTCCCCTTTTTTGAGGATGATAAGCACAAGAGATTTTTCAATAAAAGCAAACATATTTTTCTTACTCTAGATTTTTCTCCCCCTTTGTCATCAACAAAAAGATGGGGTAAAAATCAAAGGGATAAAATTTTTAATTTTAAGCTCCCCCTTTTTCAAAGAAAAAATCAAACATTGAACTCCCCCTATTTGGAATACTAATACAACACAAAAGGGGATTTTAAAAACTATAATAGAATGATATTCAAATTTAAGTGCTAGCCCCTAATCTAAAAACAAATTTGAATAGAATCATGTGGGGGCTTTGGGAGCCTAAGCCTTCTTGGTCTCGCCACAATCCCTAATCTTAGATGCGCATTCGAATTGATAGTGACCATAACTTCCACAATAATGGCATCTAACATGAGGGTTAGATAGACTAGTCTTATCATAAAACTCATGCTTAGATCTATGACTAGCTTTCTTCAAGATTATGTCAATGATTTTATCACCATTTAAAAATCCATGAAGACATAATCTTAATCTTTCATTTTCATTATGAAGATGGGTTATTTGATTCAAGAAATCATTATTGTCATCTTCATAACATTTGGAAGAGCTTACCAGATTTTGGAATTTAACTAATTGGCAAGATTCATCATCCAAATTATCCTTAAGGATTTCAATCTCAAGTTTAAGATTTTCAATTTGCACTTGAGCTAGAGATTTGGAAGAAGATGATTCATTTTTCAACATATCAAGTTCATTTTCTAATTTGGAGATAGATTTCTTGAGAACTTTATTTTTTGTAATTTGGGAATGCAAAGTATTACACAATTCATCATAAGATATGCTTCCACTATCATTACTAGATGAACTATGAGAAGGCTTTGAATTTACCTCATCTTCATGGGTGAGTGGCATGAATCATAAATCATCTTTATTTGTTCCCTTTCACTTGAGTTCTTGCTTGACGCGCTTCAAGCATCCCAAGCGGCTACAGGACCTTTTTTCTTCTTCCAATCGTTCTTCTTTCCTTT
The DNA here is from genome assembly GCF_043159265.1 of Tasmannia lanceolata. Taxonomy (NCBI): domain Eukaryota; kingdom Viridiplantae; phylum Streptophyta; class Magnoliopsida; order Canellales; family Winteraceae; genus Tasmannia; species Tasmannia lanceolata. The sequence continues at coordinate 65,976,290 of NW_027518695.1, forward strand.
GAACTTCGAGGATGATGACTTGAGAAGTGGACACTCCGGTCTTTTGTTTTCCGTCTTCTTACAATTGTAGCATCTTATTCCACCCTTTAAGTCACTTTCTTTTTCTTCTTTCTTCTTCTTTTTATCTTTCTTGTGCTTCTTTCTCCATAAGCTTTTAAATTTTCTCAATGCTTTTTCTTCATCACTATCCGCTTCACTTGAGGAAGATGAGTCCGCCTTAGAGGCTTTGAGTGCTAGGAACCTACTTTCTTTTTCTTTCTCCTTTGGCTTCTTCTCCTCTTGTCGGCTAGTGAGGAGCATCTCATGAGTGATAAGAGATCCTAGAAGCTCCTCCAAAGTGAGCTTAGAGAGATCATTTGATTCTTGTACAGCGGTAACCTTCGGATCCCAATGTGGAGGAAGTGACCTAAGCAACTTCCCACAAGCTTATCATTAAGATAAGATTTACCAAGATTAGCCAATTCAATTGTAATTTTAGAAAATCGGGTAAATATTTCAAAAATACTTTCATTTAGATTCATTCTAAACATTTCATATTTGCTCTTTAACAAGTTTACTTTGGAATCCTTGACTTGAGATGTTCCCTCATGGGTAATGGCAAGGGTATCCCAAATAACCTTGGCGGAATAAAAAAGAGCTACCCTATTAAACTCCTCCGTACATAAGGCACAAAATAAAGAATTAATAGCTTTGTAATTTAAGTTTGCTTGCCTTTTCTCTACAATATTCCATTCTTCAAATGGCTTGGAAGGCAAAGTGTATCCATTGTTAACAATATGCCAAAGCTCTACATCTATCGAAAGAAGATAGATGCGCATCATTGTCTTCTGTTAGCCCAAGGGTTCAACAAGTACTCCTATTGAATTGTTTTGATGATTAACAAACTAAATTTGTTTTAAAGGTTTTATACACTAATGATTTCCATTGGCAAAGTTATAATGTTCACAGTGTACCATCCTCAAGAGTGCATGACAAGGTTGAACTCAAGGTTGAACTCGAGGTTGAACTCAAGCACAAGAATGGCAAATCAACTCAAGCATCAATGGAGTTGAGTGAAGACATGTCAAAGCCTCTACAAGGTGCCAACAAGATTGAAGACCAAGTAAATTTAGAATGTAAATGGTCCTCAATGTTTAGTCTAGGTCTATGGCACAAAGGAGAGTTAAAATCAACCTAGATAGAATTTAATGGGTTTGTGAATGTTCATAGTGGTGTCTCAACATTGTTGGACCCTCATGACACTCCATTTATCTTGAAAAATCAAAGTTCCAAAAGCCCAAACAAAATCAGCAAAATATAAGGAAAATCTGCTGGCCGTAGGCTTCTCGGAACTCCGAGAATATTCTCGGAGCTCCGAGCTCGGAACTCCGAGAAAATTCTCGGAACTCCGAGAATTGTTCCAGGTTCAAAAAAAATAGCCGCTCGGAGCTCCGAGCCCGGAGTCCGAGACGACCGTTGGGGTGCGAATATTTTGTGTTTTTTGTCCCCTCTATTTATATGAACCTAGGGACTCTTGGGTTTTTCACCTAAGGACATTACAAAGATTTCAAGAGCACAAAAAGCCATTTGTTCTCCTTCTCTTGAAGATCTTCACTCTCCATCTCTCACTTGTGCCATTTACCTTAGATTATTCTTGAGAGACCTTAGGACCTTCACTTGTTCAATTTTGTTCTTGTGAGAGTGAGTGAGCTTTACCTTAAATTAGCCTATCTAGAGGCAAGCAAGCTTTTTCATTTCATCTACTTTGTATTTGGCACAAAGGGCGCCGTAGAAGACCCTTGGAGCGTGGAGCTCGATTTGTACAAGGCGGAAGGAACGCCGTATTTAAGTTCCTTGGAGAAGATAGTGGAATCCTCAAGGAAAGTAACTTGAGAAGAGTGGAGTAGGTCTTGAGCTAAGACCAAACCACTATAAAAATCTTTGTGTCAAAGCTTCTTTGCCTCTTCTCCTCTTCTTGTGTGGTAAGTTTTCACTATTGCTTTGATTACTATTTTGGATTTCCTATTCAATCTAAAACTAGTGCAATCTAAGTTTTCAAAAATCTTAAAATTAGAAAAGAAACCCAATTCACCCCCTCTTGGGTTGCTAAGTGGAATTTCACTTGGTATCAGAGCATAGGCTCTTACATAGGAATTCTCTTTGAAAACCTACAAGGGAAAGATTCAAATGGCAACCTTTTCTCATAGCAATGAGGGGCAATCCACCACTAGACCTCCCTTCTTCAATGGCTCAAACTATCCATATTGGAAAGCTAGAATGAGAGTGTTTTTAAAATCTTTGGATTTTGATGTTTGGAGAAGTATCCAAAATGGATATAATGAACCTAGTGTTGATATGGAACTATGGGATGAAAATGAAAGAAGAGAATCCACTATCAATGCAAAAGCAATGAATGCCTTGATTTGTGCCTTATCTCCCGAGGAGTTCAATCGAGTTTCTACTCTTGAAACCGCTAAGGAGATTTGGGATATGCTAGAGATAGCTCATGAAGGGACAAATCAAGTGAAAGAGTCCAAGATGAATCTTCTCTTTAGAGAGTATGAGCTATTCATGATGGAGCCAAATGAAACCATTGCCGAAATGCATACTAGGTTCACAAACATAACAAATGGGTTGAGATCCTTAGGTAAACAATTGTCTAGCAAGGACTTAGTTACCAAAATACTTAGGTCTTTACCTAAAGATTGGGATCCCAAGGTCACCGCCATTGAAGAAGCAAAAGACGTATCAAAAATGGGCTTAGAAGACTTAATAGGTTCCTTAACAACTTATGAAATGATTTTAAAAGGAAGAGAAACCTTAAACAAACAAAAGGAAGATACAAAAAGGAAAGGAATAGCTTTCAAAGCAAGAGTTGAGAGTGAAGAGGAAGAGAGTGAAGAAGACACACAAGATGATCTTGCTCTCTTCACCAAGAGATTCAAGAAATTTCTCAAATTCAAGAAAGGAGGCAACTCTAGCCAAGGAAGAAATAGACCCTCAAACAAAGAGGAGATGAGATGCTATAAGTGCAACAAGGTTGGTCATATACGGCCAAATTGCCCACTCATCAACAACAATGACAAGGATAGGAAGAATAGAAGACATGGCAAAAAGGCTTTGTTTGCGGCGGCTTGGGATGAAGGGAGTGCTTCATCCGGAAATGAATCCAACGGAAAGGATGAAGATGACCTTTGCTTCATGGGACTCGCCGATGTAACACAAGACATCTCCTTATCCGAGGTAAATGATGTTGATGATATATCTCATGAATTCTCTAATGATGAACTAATTTTTGCTTGTGAAAAACTTCATGAAAATTTGGATTTACAACTCGCCAAAAACAAAACAATGAAAAAGTCCTTACAAAATGTCACTAGGGATTTTGGGTTCATGAAAAAGGAATTCGATTTGCAAACCAATACAAGTGAAAAATTGTTTTTGGAAAACAAAGCTTTGAATGAAGAAGTAGACAAATTAATCTTTGAAAACAAAAGCTTAAAAGAAGAAAATGAGAAACTTATTTTGAAATGCAAAGAACTTGATTTGACATTTAAAAAATTCTCATGTGGCAAAAATAAATTAGATGAAATTCTTGAAAATAAGCTTGTCTCTCTAGAAAAAAATGGTCTTGGTTACCAACCCTTTTCTAAAGGAAAAGCCTCATTCAAAAATAAAGCTATAGGAAATTTCTCCTACATCCATGCTAACACTAGTGCCTTTATTCCCACTTGTCACTATTGTGGTAGAATAGGACACTTAAGGTTTGCATGCAATGTTAAGAAATCAAAAGTAACAAAATTTATGTGGGTTAAAAAGAATGAGCTTTATGATGTTGCTAACCTTGAAGGACCCAAGAAAAAGTGGGTACCTAAAACTTCAACATGAGCTTTGATTCTTGTAGGTGTGCTTGAAAGGAAAACCCTCAAAGGACAAATGGTTTTTGGATAGCGGTTGCTCAAGGCACATGACGGGAGATGTAAGCAAGTTCGCCTTTGTCACCATGAGTCATCAAGGAAATGTCACCTTTGGGGATGATACAAGAAGCAAAATCCTCGGTGAAGGTACCATTAAAATTAAGGACATTAAAGTTGAACATGTTTTGCTCGTTGACGGTCTTTCATTTAATTTGATAAGCATTAGTCAACTATGTGATCTTGGTCACAAAGTTCTTTTTGAAAAAGATAGATGTAAAATTTTGAATTCCAAGAATAATGAAGTTGAATTTGTTGCATATAGAGATGGCAATATGTATTCATTAGCATTAGAAGACCTTGAAAATCAAAACATCCAATGTCTCTCCGCCATGGATGATAACCCTTGGTTATGGCATAGGAGACTTGGTCATGCTCATATGGATTTAATTTCAAGATTATCTTCTAAGAATCTTGTGAGAGAGTTACCTAAACTCAAATACATTAGAGATAAAGTTTGTAGTGCTTGCATTCATGGAAAACATGCTAAAAACTCTTTTAAACCCATAAGTGTATTATCTACCTCTTGTCCACTCCAACTCCTTCATATGGACCTATTTGGTCCCATGAAGACTAGTAGTAGAGGAGGAAGTAGATATGTATATGTGATTGTTGATGACTACTCTCGATTCACTTGGGTGTTATTCTTAACTAGTAAAGATGAAACCTTCAAGAAATTTGTCAACTTGTGCAAGCGAATTCAAAATGAACAAGGGGTTTTCATAAATGAAATTAGAAGTGATCATGGAACCGAGTTTGAGAACTTTGAGTTTGATACCTTTTGCAATGAAAATGGAATCAAGCACAATTTCTCGGCTCCAAGAACTCCCCAACAAAATGGGGTAGTTGAAAGGAAAAATAGATCTATTATTGAAATGGCTAGAACCATGTTAAATGAGCACAATGTTCCAAGAAACTTTTGGGCGGAAGCCGTTCACTCGGCTTGCTATATTTTAAATAGAGTGCTCATTAGACCTCACCTTAACAAAACACCTTATGAACTATGGAGTGGAACACCCCCCAAAGTTAGCTATTTCAAAGTCTTTGGTTGTAAATGTTTTATATTAAACATGAAAGACACCTTGCATAAGTTTGATTCAAAATCCGATGAAGGTATCTTCTTAGGCTATTCAACCCATAGTAAAGCTTATAGAGTCTATAACAAAAGAACTCAAATTGTGGAAGAATCCGTGCATGTCAAATTTGACGAGTCATTTGAACCTCCTAATGTCATTAATGAAGATGATGATGGTGTCAATCTTCTAGAGCCTCTTAGTCAAGTAGAGTCCATTGTCCAACCCTTAGAAAATCTTAATTTAGAAGGTCAACCTATAGAAGAACTTGAAGTAGAAAGTCTTCCTAAACATAGTAGAATCATGTCTAGTCACCCCTCTACTCAAATCATAGGTGAAACCTCACAAGGAGTTAAGACAAGATCTCACTATAAGAATGTTTGTGCCAACATGGCCTTTATCTCCCAAATAGAACCCAAGTCCATAAAAGAAGCTGAAAATGATGAATTTTGGATGATTGCTATGAATGAGGAACTAAACCAATTTGAGAGAAACCAAGTATGGAGGTTAGTTCCTAGGCCTAGTGATCACCCGGTTATTGGGACTAAATGGGTGTTTAGAAACAAACTCGATGAGCATGGAGATATTCAAAGGAATAAAGCTAGATTGGTAGCCCAAGGTTACAACCAAGAGGAAGGTATCGATTATGATGAGACCTTTGCTCCGGTTGCTAGATTGGAAGCCATAAGGATGCTACTTGCATTTGCATCCCATAAAAACTTTAAGTTGTATCAAATGGATGTGAAGAGTGCATTCCTAAATGGGTATATTATGGAGGAAGTTTATGTTGAACAACCTCCCGGTTTTGAGGATTTCAAATACCCTAATCATGTATATAGGTTGGACAAAGCCTTGTATGGTCTAAAGCAAGCTCCTAGAGCTTGGTATGAGAGGCTTAGCTCCTTCCTATTAGAGAGTGGCTTTCAAATGGGCACGGTTGACAAAACCTTGTTCATTAAAAGAAAAGGAAAAGATATGCTTATTGTTCAAGTCTATGTAGATGATACAATATTTGGTGCTACCAATGATAAGATGTGTGAAGAATTCGCACAATCCATGCAACAAGAGTTTGAGATGAGTATGATGGGAGAGCTTACCTATTTCCTAGGACTTCAAATCAAACAATGTAAAAATGGAATTTTCATCAACCAAGAGAAGTATACTAAGGAACTCCTTAAGAAATTTGGCATGGATAGCTCTCAAATCAAGCCAACTCCTATGAGCACTTCCACCAAATTAGAAAAGGATGAAAGTGGAAAATCGGTTGATGAGAAAAAGTTTAGAGGAATGATAGGAAGTCTATTATATTTGACCGCTAGTCGGCCGGATATAATGTTTAGCGTGTGCATTTGTGCTAGGTTTCAATCGGGTCCTAAAGAGTCTCATTTGAGTGCCGTTAAGAGGATATTCAAATATCTCAAAGGAACTCCTTCTTTAGGATTATGGTATGAACGATTGAATGAATTCAATCTAGTAGGATTTTCGGATGCCGACTTTGCCGGTTGTAGAATTGATAGAAAAAGCACAAGTGGCACTTGTCAATTTCTAGGAAGGTCTCTAGTGTCCTGGTTTAGCAAAAAACAAAACTCGGTAGCCTTGTCTACAACCGAAGCAGAATACATTGCGGCCGGCGCTTGTTGTGCACAAATCCTATGGATGAAGAACACTCTCATGGACTATAATCTTGCATTTAGTAATGTTCCAATCCATTGTGATAATACAAGCGCCATCAACTTGACAAAAAATCCAATTCAACATTCTAGGACTAAGCACATAGAGGTAAGGCATCATTTCTTAAGAGATCATTCTCAAAAAGGGGATATTGAAATTAAGTACATCCACACCAATGAACAATTGGCGGATATCTTCACAAAACCCCTTAATGAGGATCGATTTTGTGACCTTAGGAGTGGACTCAACATTTGGAGTCTAGATCAAATGAAAGAGTTTGCACATGAAGCATGAATAGAAGACATAATTATCTTTGTATATATATATCTCATATTTTGATTGTGACTACATGGTTTTTGATGATCCAACCCTAACTCTAAAAATCACTCAATTGGTACCCATAGCCCACTTCATTTCAAGGAAGAGTCGGTACCATCACCCTAAATTAAGATACTTAAAACCTTGGCCTTGCGCCATCATCAAAACTCTCGGATAATCATCTATGTTCATGCATTGGATCATGGTTGGTTAAGTTGCAATTCAAAATATCACATGTAACTATGTTCTCCTCCAATTCAAAAAAAAAAAAAAAAAAAATCTCGGAACTCCGAGATTTTGTCTCGGAACTCCGAGGAAATGAACAGAGGGCTCTGGAGCGTTTCTCGGAACTCCGAGAAAATTTCTCGGAACTCCGAGATTTCTTCCAGGCTTCTCGGAACTCCGAGAAAATTTCTCGGAACTCCGAGAATCGGACAGTAGAAAAATAAAAAATTGCGTGTGTTCTCGGAACTCCGAGAAAATTTCTCGGAACTCCGAGAATCGGACAGTAGAAAAAATAAAAAACGCGTGTGTTCTCGGAACTCCGAGACTATTTCTCGGAGCTCCGAGAATCGGTCCAGGAGCGTTAAAACCCCTGGATCCGGTTCATTTTTTCATTTTCTCCTCTCCCCTTTCCCTCTTCCTTCCCTTTCTTCTAAAATACTACCTCCATTTTCGTTCTTTTTCTTCCTTTTTCTCCTTCCACAACCCCTTTTCCTCCTTCAAGCCATTTCCTTTAACTCTCTTCTTCCTACCAACCCATTTTTCTTCTTCAAACCCTAAAATTTCTCCTTTTTTTCGTTTTTTTTCTTCTTCCTTTCTCCCCTTCTTCTATTTTCTTCCATTCTAGGGCTATTTCCTTGTTTTTAAACAATTATCCTTCTCTATTTCTCTATTTTTCTCTATTTCTCTCTATTTCTCTCTATTTCTCTTATTCTCCTTCATTTTAGGGCTATCTCTCCACTCACATTTCTTCTCACAATGCCTCCCAAAACCAAAAATCTCAACATTGGAGGCTCCTCCCAAGCTGCAGACCCTGAATACTTTCCTGAAGAAGTTCCCGAGGAAGAAGGGCCTTCTCGAAAGAAGGCAAAGGCAAAGGCTGTAGCGGCTGAGGTTGTGCCTAACTCATTTTTTACTGGGGATAAAGCCAAGAAACTCTGGGCCGACATCGGCACTAGGGGCATCCTCACCGGCAGGTACATTGATCCTCCTGTCCTTCAAAATTTCGACTTACAGGCCAAATTTGATGCCCTTCACTGGACATCCATCCTACACCTCAATGAACCAGTATACCCTCGATTGGTGCGTCTCTTCTACGCCAATCTCACAATTTCTCCTTCCTTCTTCAAAATTGAATCCAAAATCAAGAAAACAGTGATCAAACTCAACTATCACACCTTTGCCACTCTTCTTGGGATCAGCTTTGATGGCCTCACCCACTATTTCTGGCCGGAAGATGGGACCCATTCACTTGATGATATCGATCATGACACGGTCTATGGTAGGATTACGCGGCACTACCACTCTGGTATGCCCGTCCAATCCGCCGACCTCATTCCGGTAGCGCGTATGCTTCACAACTTTATGTACCACATCTTCATCCCTCGTGGTGGGATGCGTGAAGCCCTCAGACCCTTAGAGGCCTATCTTATCTACAGCATTCTCGAGGGCCGCCAGCTTTGTCTGCCGTACATCATGTTTTGCTACATGTTTCAGACCCCTGGCCGCTACCGCTCTTCGTTGCCCTATGGCATGGTCCTCACCCGTGTCTTCCGTCACTTTGGCATCACCTTGGATGGTGAACTGACCATGACTCCGACTGCCCCGTTTGATGAGCAGACCTTTAACCGCATGGCTTTGAATCAAGTAGCGGTTGACGATGCTCCTGCCGCTGGAGGCGGCTACGAAGCCGATGCTCAGGCTGCACCGGCCCCGCAGCCATCACAGGATACATCTTCATACTGCACTCGCCAGGATTTGGCTCAGATGCAGGAGGCTATTGAACGATCCATGGCCTCACAATTTGCGCAGCTATCTACCCATGTTGACTCTGAGATCTCTGCTCGCTTCCAGACCATGACTACCCACGTTGATGAGCAGTGGGCCGCTTATTATCGCTACCTCTCCGGTGACCAGTGGGGTCAGGCGCCGGGCAGCTCTTCTCATCAGCCACCGCCTCCTCCGCCTCAGTAGATGGCTCGAGTTCTCTGATGCTCAGATTTCTATTTCTATTCGGTGTATCTATCTGTTTCTGTTGTGTATCGATAGTCTTTGGACTATACGCTGGTTGTATGGATCTTTTTTTTGGGATGTTTTAGGTTTATCTACATCTGTCGCCATTATGCTGTGTCATGAATGCTCTGTATGCTGACTGATTGTATGCAGTTTTCTGTATGCCATTTCACATCCTCTATATATATCTCTATGTTTCATTCTTTTTTGCATACCATGTATTATGCCTACTCTCTTTATCGCATTTCCCGTTACTTGTTCATTTGCTCTCACCTACCCTCACTCCTTTTGTTCCACCTTTTTGGTGATGACAAAAGGGGGAGAATATTTGAGCTCCCAATGCATATATTAAGGGGGAGCAAAGCTCTATGCTTAAAATGTTGCAATCAAATTTTCATCCTTAAAGTAATGCCTTAAATGTTCAATTAAATCAAACTCTTAGGGGGAGCCCAAAGTGTTTTATTCATCCCTAAAGGGGGAGCTCCTACCCTAAAACAAATTATGTTTGTCATCATCAAAAAGGGGGAGATTGTTAGCCCAAGGGTTCAACAAGTACTCCTATTGAATTGTTTTGATGATTAACAAACTAAATTTGTTTTAAAGGTTTTATACACTAATGATTTCCATTGGCAAAGTTATAATGTTCACAGTGTACCATCCTCAAGAGTGCATGACAAGGTTGAACTCAAGGTTGAACTCGAGGTTGAACTCAAGCACAAGAATGGCAAATCAACTCAAGCATCAATGGAGTTGAGTGAAGACATGTCAAAGCCTCTACAAGGTGCCAACAAGATTGAAGACCAAGTAAATTTAGAATGTAAATGGTCCTCAATGTTTAGTCTAGGTCTATGGCACAAAGGAGAGTTAAAATCAACCTAGATAGAATTTAATGGGTTTGTGAATGTTCATAGTGGTGTCTCAACATTGTTGGACCCTCATGACACTCCATTTATCTTGAAAAATCAAAGTTCCAAAAGCCCAAACAAAATCAGCAAAATATAAGGAAAATCTGCTGGCCGTAGGCTTCTCGGAACTTCGAGAATATTCTCGGAGCTCCGAGCTCGGAACTCCGAGAAAATTCTCGGAACTTCGAGAATTGTTCCAGGTTCAAAAAAAATAGCCGCTCGGAGCTCCGAGCCCGGAGTCCGAGACGACCGTTGGGGTGCGAATATTTTGTGCTTTTTGTCCCCTCTATTTATATGAACCTAGGGACTCTTGGGTTTTTCACCTAAGGACATTACAAAGATTTCAAGAGCACAAAAAGCCATTTGTTCTCCTTCTCTTGAAGATCTTCACTCTCCATCTCTCACTTGTGCCATTTACCTTAGATTATTCTTGAGAGACCTTAGGACCTTCACTTGTTCAATTTTGTTCTTGTGAGAGTGAGTGAGCTTTACCTTAAATTAGCCTATCTAGAGGCAAGCAAGCTTTTTCATTTCATCTACTTTGTATTTGGCACAAAGGGCGCCGTAGAAGACCCTTGGAGCGTGGAGCTCGATTTGTACAAGGCGGAAGGAACGCCGTATTTAAGTTCCTTGGAGAAGATAGTGGAATCCTCAAGGAAAGTAACTTGAGAAGAGTGGAGTAGGTCTTGCGCTAAGACCGAACCACTATAAAAATCTTTATGTCAAAGCTTCTTTGCCTCTTCTCCTCTTCTTGTGTGGTAAGTTTTCACTATTGCTTTGATTACTATTTTGGATTTCCTATTCAATCTAAAACTAGTGCAATCTAAGTTTTCAAAAATCTTAAAATTAGAAAAGAAACCCAATTCACCCCCTCTTGGGTTGCTAAGTGGAATTTCATCTTCCAATGTCCATAGTTAGACCCATCAAAGAAAGGAGGTCTAGTTGTGGAATGGCCTTTCGGAAGTCCGGTTTCAATTGTGTTTGCCACTTCACAAATAGAAAAGTTGCCAACGATCTTTCCCTTGTTAGATTTAGAAAAATCTTACCAAAGTTCAAAAAAAAAATTCTAAGAGCCAAGGCTCTGATACCAAGTGAAATTCCAACGATAAGCCCTAGTATGCTTATTGGCAACTTAAGATGAGGGATATTAGGTTTTTATAAAATCAAATTTTTAACCTTTTGAAAACTTTAACCCAATTAAAGATTAAGAGATAAAAAACAATTAACCAAGAAAGTTAAATCTAAAGTGCAATGCAAATAAAAAGAGCAAGAGTCAAGAAAGAGTGGACCCGAGATTTAAATTGGTTCGGTCCTCACACGATGCCTACTCCACTCCACCAACCAAACACGTTGATGGCTTCACTATGTTGATCATCTTAACCTTGGTGAAGACCGGTGCCAATTACAATCTCCAATTGCTTTAACCTTGGTGGCAATCCTTACCACGGAGAGAGGGCTTTGCTTCTCCGAACATTTGCCCAAATACAATGATTTGTCAAGAAAGAAAGAAATCCCTTCCAAAGGGTTACAATCTTGAAGAGGATGTACAAATGAGAGCCTATGATCCAAATCCTTAATCTAGAGGATGAGAGGCATAAAACAAGTTTGATTCACTCTTAGGATTTTCCAATAAGATTTTTAGAGTTTTAGGATGCATTATGGTGAAGTTTAGATCTCAAATATATATCGAAAAACCCAAATATGACAGTTTGAGGGCAAAATCGTAATTTTGTGGAAAACCCCAACGAATATAATTTTTTTCCCGATATAGAGTTCTCGGAGTTCCGAGAGACTTTCTCGGAGTTCCGTGAAATTCTTGAAGTTCCGAGAATTTCTCTCGGAATTCCGGGAATACAAACAGAGATTGGTAATTTAGTCCTTGGACCATTTCTCGGAGCTCCGAAAAGCCTCTATTTCCAGCAGGTTTTCAAATATAAATTGCTGATTTGTTTTGGGCTTCATGGACTTCCAATTTTATACAAAGTTGGGATTGTTATGAGGGTTCCAAAGTCTTGAAACACCACAAGGACAATCACTTAATCATTTAGTTCATTTTGGGGTGTGTGATTACTTCTTTTATGCTTCTCAAAACCTAAACTAGGATTGGATCTTTACAATCTAAAAGACTTCAAAGAGAATGATCTTCACTTGCTTTGCTTCAAGTCTTCTTGCTTGTTGGATCGCCAATGACTTTGGCCTTCCGAATATGGTCCAATTAAGAGCTTCTTGGACTTTATCCGAGCAACCTTGATATCACATTATTATTATCTACAACTAAGACAATCAAACACATTAGTGAAATAAAATCACTTGAGTTTGAAATCATCAAAAAAAGATGGGAATGCCAAGGTGGGAACCATTAGGCTTACACCTTATATGAACTAAAGCAACCCCTTAGAGCTTGGTATGATAGGCTTAGTTCATTCTTATTAGAGAAGGGCTTTAATATGGGTAAGGTGGATAAAACCTTTTTCATCAAACGTCAAGGAAATGACATACTCATTGTACAAGTATATGTGGATGATACCATCTTTGGATCAACAAATGAGTATGTGTAATGAGTTTGCTCAATTCATGCAAGATGAGTTTTAAATGAGCATGATGGGAGAACTCAAATATTTTCTAGGTCTACAAATTCATCAATTGAAAAATAACATATTCATTAATCAAGAAAATATACAAGAGAACTGCTTAAAAGGTTTGGAATGGATAGCTCTCCAACGAAGCCTACTTCTATGAGTACATCCACTAAACTAATCAAATATGATCTTGGCCCATCTATTGATCAGAAGAAATATAGGGGTATGATAGGGAGTCTGCTATATTTGACTGCTAGCCGACCGGACATTATGTTTAGTGTCTGTTTATGTGCTAGATTTCAGTCAGACCCTAAGGAATCCCATTTACGAGGTGTCAAGAGAATATTCAAATATCTCAAGGGGACTCCAAGTCTAGGTTTATGGTATGAAAATTCCAATGATTTTAACCTAGTAGGGTATTCAGACGCTGACTTTGCCGGATGTAGAGTGGATCGAAAAAGTACAAGCGGCACTTGTCAGTTCCTTTGTAGATCCCTTATTTCTTGGTTTAGTAAGAAACAAAATTTGGTCGCCTTATCCACTACAGAGGCCGAATATATTGCTGTAGGAGCTTGTTGCGCACAAGTCCTTTGGATGAAGAACACTTTGGAAGACTATAGTCTCAAATTTGATTGTGTTCCAATCCATTGTGATAACACTAGTGCGATCAATCTAACCAAGAACCCTATTCAACACTCTAGGACAAAGCATATAGAGATAACACATCATTTTCATCGAGATAATTCACAGAAAGGTAACATATCAATTTAGTATATTCACACTGATGCTCAACTTGTAGACATATTCACCAAACCTCTAAGTGAAGAAAGATTTTGTGATCTTAGAAGTCGTTTGAATATGTGGTCACTTCAACAGGTAAAAGAATTTTGAACTAGTATGCATATACATATATTCTATATACTTAAATGGTTGTGTGCTACTGAATGGTGGTCCAACGAAGACATCTAATCATTTGGCATCAAGACCATGGACATGTCTACTTGCTTGATTAGTACTATATTTACTTAGGCATGTATTCTATAAAATAGGGGGAGACAAGGTTTTCTACAAAAGTTTTCTTTTTAATAAAAAACAAGAGGGGATTGTCACTTGTTTTATCTTTCCCCATTCTTTTTTATGTGACAAAAGGAGGAGAAGAGTGGTAAATTGATTATGTATGTATGCATGTGTACATGTGTGCTCTCTTGTTTCATTGGTATGTTCCATGCATATAATTTTCCTTGTCACCATGTTAGCTCTACCTATGCTTATCTTGTGCACATTGTCATTTGTTCTAAATGATGTCATAAATCTTTTAATCTTCATATTTATGATAAGCATATATTGAGGGAGAGGCAAAATTTGGATAAAATTTTACTAAGGGGGAGCCTCCAACCCCATAATCAATTTAGGTTTGTCATCATCAAAAAGGGGGAGAATGTAAGCCCAATGATACATGCCTCTCTTATTTTGATGATCAACAAACCCAAACTGATGGTAGTTTGCTATGGCCTCTCTAGTGTTGTGATTTAGACAGGTTTCATTCATGTCAACACTTGAAGCTAGAAGAACGAGGGCTAGTCTTGGAGAAAGTCAAGTCTTGGTGGTCATCCTTCAAGCCGTATGGTGAGTTGAAGAATCAAGGAAGCCACAAGTGCAAGAATGTATTTGAAGACTATCTCAAGATAAGAAGAAGCTCATGCAAGTGCCCAACAAGATGAAGATCAAGAAGACTCGAGGTTATAGTTTTAGAATGCGTGGGAGTCCTCTTGGCATTTAGTGTTTGCATATTTTGATGTTTTGAAATTATCTTTAAAACCATTTTTCTAAGTGCATTAATGTATCCATTTTTAAAGCCCAAAGACCAAGGCCCTAAGTCCCTCTCACAAATATTTTAAAATCAAGTTTTTAAAGCGGGGCCGGTCGACCGAGATATGCCGGGCGACCGCAGGATGCTACCTGGAATGCCAGGGCATCTCGAATTTTATTGGGCCGGTCGATCGGGACAATTTTTGTCGACCGCAGAATGATTTCTCAAAATTAATAAATCATCCAGGCTGGTCTCGGAGGTCGACCGCATCCCCCTCGGTCGACCGCTTAATGTTTTTGAACTTAAACTTTCAAATCTTGAATTAGCCAAGAGTGGACGACCGCGAGGGTCCGGTCGACTGCGATATTGTTTTCGAGCCAAAAGATTTTTCGAACAAGTTGCCCTCGACGGTCGACCACGGTGACTTCGGTCGACTGCGGTGGTTTAGAATTTGAAAAAAAAAAAAAAGAGGCGCCCGATAAGGGTGGGGGACCGCGGTGGCTCGGTCGACCGTGCCGGTATCGCGAAAGAGCCGTTGGGGTTTACATAGAGTAGGTGCAACCACTCAATTTTATTACAGTTTTGCCCTTGGTTCTTTTAAAATGAACTAGGACTATTTAAACCCCATCAAAGACCCTCATTTACACCTTTTGAGCAAATATTAAACCATAGAGCTTTCTTCTTTGAAAATCAAAAGGATCATTCTTCAAACCTCTTGTGCATTCAATACTTGCATTCATATCTTGTCAAGAGGAACTCCCCAAAGTATTTAGTTTCAATTATTGGGAGAACATTGTGAGCTTGAGAGTTGTATATGCCTTAAAGAGGCTTGAGAGTTTTTAATTTCTTCTTTTTCCTTCCTTACTGCATTTGGAGTTGCAAAGAGGAGTTTCTTTCTTCAAAGTGGTGGTCCAACGAAGAAGAACGACCTCGGAGGCGAGTTGTAATACAAGGGTGTGTCCCCTTGAGGAGGTGGAGTGTACTTGTAACACTTTGTGAGGCGGCATTGAGGAGCCTTACCGTAGTGGAGAAAATCCTAAGGAAAGACTAACTACTTGGGTAGTGGAGTAGGTCAAGTTGTGACCGAACACTATAAAATCGTCGTATAGTCTCCTTGCCCTCTCTCATCTCTCTTGTGGTGTGATTGGTAATCTCTTTGCACTCTCTATTTGAATATAATTTTGAACAAGGGTTAGAACTAACTAGGTTAATTTCATAAGCCCTAACTTTTGGAATAGAAAAATTTTTAAACACCTAATTCACCCCCTCTTGTGCGTTGCCCATTGGGATTTCATTATTGAAGTAGGAAAGATTTCTTTAAAAATGAATTTGTCAAAGAGTTGCAACAAAAGCGAATCTTTACATGCCACCCGCCATTTTCGGCACAGCAAAAATGCCCGTTTTCGCACGGCATTTCAACCAAGTTAGCTTTGAGTAAAAAACATATGTTTTCACCAAAAAAAAACTTCACGTTCTGAAAGCTAGCGATATTAGACTCGTTGGAATCTCCTCGGAATGAGGGATCCAACGGATCTGAGCGCGTGCGATTCGGAGTCCAAATGAAGGAGTTAACGGCCGGCCAAAACTCTCGAAACATACCCCATAAAAGATAAAATTTCACATATTTCGAAATCTTGCTGACCTGACACTGACACCTATGTGTCTTTTCCAATTTCGCAGAGTGCAAAAATTTTGGCGGACCCCTATATATAGGTGGGGTAGAAGTAAAATCAGAATTCATAAGTTACTGAATTCAGAAATAATTTTCTTCAGAGAGTTTTTCTGGTTTTCTTAGTTTAGAATTAGGTTTTTAGTTATAGAAATCCTAGTTTTCTTCTTTTCAAACCCCTCTTGAAAGAAGGTTCTGCCCAAAAAACCTAAGTTTTCTTGCTTTAGAAGAGAGAAAGTAGAGAAATTCTTAGGTAGCTCACACTGGACGTCGGCACTCTGCTGAATTTTCAAAGACTCGGAGTGACATGCTTCAATTAGTGCCGTTGTACTGCCAAAATTTCAGAGAACCCAAACCCCTTCCTCTGAATAGTGCCGTTGTTTTGACAAAATTTCGGAGAACCCGAAGCACCTTCGTCCGAATAGTGCTGTTATTCTGCCGAAATTTTGGAGAAACTGAAGCCTCTTCATCTGACTAGCGCCGTTGTTCTGCCTAATTTTCGGAGAACCTGATGCCCCTTCGTCCGAATAGCGTTGTTGTTCTACTAAAATTTCGGAGAACCCGAAGTCCCTTCGTCTGAATAGCGTTGTTGTTTTGCTGAATTTTCAGAGAACCCGAGGCCCCTACGTCCGAATAGCACCGTTGTTCTACCAAAGTTTCGGAGAACCCAAAGCTCCTTAATCCGAATAACATCATTGTTCTACCGAAATTTCGAAGAGCCCAAAGCCCCTTCGTCTAAATAGCGCTGTTGTTCTGCCAAATTTTCAGAGAACCCGAAGCTATATCGTCCAACTAGCGTCGTTGCGCTGCTGATTTCTCGGAAGACGTCTTCTCACTTTTGGTAAAATTACATTTATTTCCCTGCTTTCTACACTTCTGTTACAAAACTTGGTGCAGGGTAGTTTTGAGATTTAAGGCTCCTTTTGCCCTAGATCCTGTAACATAAATCCCTCTCCTCTCTTTGTAGATAGGGCTACCTTCCCTCTCCTTATCATGCCACTCCGTCTCCGGTCCCACCATAGACAGAAGAGACAGAGACGAGAACCTTGGTGCTCCATGCTGTTGGACAAACGAAGTGAAGTATAAATCCAGTGTTTTATTTCCCTTATGCCTTGTCATTTTTTGTTTGTTTTAGTTATCCTGATTGAAATCAACTGAGAGATCCTCCTAGGACTCAAAACATGCAGTATAGGACTTCAATCTGGATAACGCCAAATCGATTTTTCTTCTTTTCTTTGTAAATCCACTTTATTTTTTTGCATAGGAATGAAGCCTTACCGTAATAAAGGATAAAAATTAAAGATTTCTGATAAATCTCTCCAGTTCTGCCAAATCAAGTCAAGAGACCAGGTTTATCAAGGGCATGATGGGTGCCTAACACCTTCTCCGAATGTAACCATAACCCTTATTCAGATTTATGTAAGGACCAACTGTAATGACCCAAAAAAACTATGATTCTATGGCCTTTCTCCCAAGCTTGTTAACACATAAAATGCATGACAATTCACTCAAACATTTCAGCAAGCACTTTCAATAAGTGAATATATAGAGGACTGTTTTGCATTTCCCTTTAATTCAACCCACCAAACATGGCATTACAAAGAAAATACAGCTATAGCTTCCTTAAGATGATGACTGGAGAGGTCCAAATTCGTTAATTACAAAAGTGAAGAGCAACAAAAGGAGAACATTAGATCTTGAGATGGAGAAGTTTGCTAGCTCCATCATGGAATTTGGTGGGATGGAAGAGGTAACCACCTAAAGTGGTGATGGAAAGGATATGCTCCAAGTGCACACTGCCACAAGGAGGAAGGGTGAATAGATGGGGTGCTCACTGCACCAATTGCTAGAGGAAGTAGAACGCACTGTTCATTCCTCTTGCTAACACACGACTTCACTAGTCGTAGGGTGTTCTTGGTTACAAAGGAAAGATAAAAACATGCATAATCTCCTCCCTTCACAACATGGCACTTATAACTCCCCAATTACACCTACCCAAAACATATGGAGTGCCTCTACCAATTTAATGCCCTCTTGAAAGCAACCACAAGAGGGGCCTTTGCCCCCAATGGACAACAAAAAGGGGTGCCCCTATCATTTCAGCACGGAAGCATAAATAGTTCAAAACATGGCCCATGACATAGCCTCTTTAACACTAGATGGCACCTTGGCCCGTATTCTAGAGAGGGTCTCCCACTCCATATGCCCCACAAGTGGACCACCTCCACACGATCCGGCCCCACGGATGATCCCCAAACACACAAAAGGGGCCCCACACGGCTCAAACCTTGCACCTTTGTCTGATCTTTGGCCCACTGAGTGGTCCCACACGACCCAATCCTTGTGTTTTCATTCGATCTATAATACTTGATCAATGTTCCTAAAAAGGAACATTACACCAACCCTCAACAAATAGAGCAAAATTATGGGTTCTAGGCACCCGACCTAGAGTTCAACTACAGTTACTGCTCTTTTAGTGAAACATAGATATTTACCCAGTTTCATCAGGAAAGTAGACGTGGGTCCTAGTCCCTAACCTAGGTGGTGACTCTGAAGCTCTCTTTCTTGTGAAATCCGGACCCTGATCCCGAGTTCACAATAAATGCAGACAAACAGACACTCTCACTCTTTCAATAAAGAGCACCCGACGTGGTGATCCCGTGCCTCGCAAGATGAGTGATCAGGGCGGGAAAAGATTGGCTCCCACAGTTGGTACCTTTGTTTTTTCCTGTTATAAGGGCCATTAGACCGGGGTCTAGTTTTTCCCAAATTTTATTTTAAAACCATTTTGAAAGTTTTCTAGGTTCAAAGAATGGTTGTGTTCAATTTGAAAAGCATTTTACGAATGTTCTAACTGTGCCATGATTAGAACTAAAACAAAGAGAAGGATGTACATACTCTCTCTCTCTCTCTCGCTCTCTCTCTCTCTCTCTCTCTCTCTCTCTCTCCTCTCTGCTTTGGGCCTTCGAATTCCATTGAATGCTCTCTTGCTTAGGATGCTTGAATTTGACCTCCACCTTGGTTGTACCTCCAAGACATGACTGATTCAAGTATGTTTCAACGCCTTTGACAGTTGAATGGATCATCCTCAAGCTTTGGCCATGGTATAGTGATTGTGCTAGATTGAATCCACCTGTGAATAAACTGTCTATAGCACAATACTCAGGGCAACTTATTAGCTTTTAGAGCTTAATCAATTTGCGTTTGTTAATTATCAAAACAAAGAATAGTTGAACCCTTAGTGACCCTTGGGCAAACATTCTCCCCCGTTTTGATGATGATAAACTAAATTGATTCCGAGGTTGGAGGAACCTCAATAGCCATAGATATATGAGAAATAAATTATACTCACCCTCAACATATGCACAAATTTAAATAACCAATTTAAATAATGTAAGGGATTTGAATAAGGACACGGAATTGTGGACCCTGATCCCAAGAGCGGTGAGGGACAAGCCCCCATCGGCCTCTAAGATCTCCACATGTGAAGGAGAGCTCTACTAAGGAACCCTCGAAAGAGTGCCTCTCATAGCATGAGTGGCAATGTATATGAGATACCTCTTGATTCGGGGACTAGCCTGAAACCAAGACCTACCTTAAGCAAAGAAAGAGTCGTCATCCATGGATAGGCCATGGAACCAAAAGTAAATGCTCTGTGCTATGGATAAAATCCAGAGATATACTTTGGGTCTGTGCTTGGTGACAAATGACGAAGGTCCAAAGAGCACCCCCCATCTGCTCGAGTGCAAGCACTCGGTCTCTTATTCATTTTCATTAACGTTGAAAAGTTTTGGGCGAAAATCATATGAAATGGGAATAGATATCCCCAAGAAAATGTCTACCTAAACATGCATGACCCGATGATAGAAATAATAAGCACACACAAAATACATGAAAGAAGTGCAACCTGAAAAGAAGGTTTCTCACCTTCTCTCTCTCTGTTGATTTTCTAACCCTCTTTCTCTGATTCCTTGGATGAAAATGTGGGGCTAAATTTTTAGAGACCAGCCATGGTGGATGTGGCCGGAGAGAGAGATCAAATATCCCTTTTCTAGCTCTCTAACCTTAAAGCCCTCTTCTCAGATCAGCCATGGAAAAAGATGCCTTTTCCTTGATTTCTTTTCTGCTAGGGTTTTAGGAACAAATCCAAACGGGTTTCCAGTAGAAATGGTGTTGGATCATTGATTGAAGCTTGGCAATGGAGATCGTTCTTAAAACTCAAGATCTGTCTCCTCTTTCTCTGCTACTCTCCATCCTCCCCTCTGCATTTGTCCCAAAATGAGAGACCCTCCCCGGAATTTTTCACGCGAAAATGAGATCCCCACTTTAATGAAAAATGAATTCCCCCTAATCCCTGATTCTTGCCTCCTTTTATAGATGAGAGGAGGGTGGTGGCTGATTTGGTATTTTCTAAGGGTATATCGGAGCTTGGGTTGCAGAGATCTAGGTTTTTCAAAATAGAGGAGCTGATGGTCAATGAAGTAAAGAAATAAGATGGTAGTGATACAAGGGCAAATTTGCAATGGAAGCTTTGTGGTGGAGAAGATGAAGGGGCCTCTGGCAAAACAGCCGAAAAAATGGAGTTTTTCGAGCCGAGGGTTTCAAGATCCCCTTTTCTTCTCTCTTTTTCTCCCTCTCTGTCTTTCCTTTCTTCAAAAAAAATGAGAAGGCCTCCTACCCCCCTCAACAGACCCTAATCGTTGCTTTAAAAGGAGAAATGATAAATTTGTACCCCCTCTTCTCCTTAGAACAGCCCCTCTCAGTATATTTATGCCTACTCTTTCCCTCTACAGGGGTGGTCTTGGGATGAAAATGGAGGGCAAATAGAAGTGGTTTTTAGTAGAGATCAAATTGGTACAGGAACACCCCCTGCTGTATTTAAGACTACTTTTTTACTCTTTAAGGGTGTGGTTCCGGTATGAAAAGGGCCCTAACAAAACTCTAAATATAACTTTCCTTTTTCTTCTTCTTGACAGCCACATTTTGGATGGCTCACCTTCCTTCTGCGAATAAGACCAACACCACTTCGCTTTGATGATCAAACTAACTCCACTTGTCTTTTCCCTCAGTTCTCGGCCATTTCACTCGAAATTTTGCGGGTATCCTCTAGCATTTGGTTCGGTTTTTCAAGAATTTATTCAATTTCAGTTTTTTCAACTTAAGGGTTTATTCGATTTTGGGGTTTTTAGGTCCGGTCAAAATGGGGTGTCTTCTGAAGCCTCTATTTGGCAGAGTGTGCTTGTCACATGAATGCCAAAGCTGACAAGACAACACATTTTGGCCGACCCGAAAATGAAGTAAAACAAATTTTTGGGGTTTTAGTTCTAAAGATGGTATTCACAAGGGTAGACTTGCAAAAAGATTGAAAATGATATTCACAAGGGTAAACTGATGAAAAGATTGAAAATGATATTCACAAGGGTAACCTGGATTTTATTTTAAAATTTCATATTCCACATGACTTATGAGTAATTTGGTGAAACGCTGGACACATAACTCAGCATTCAAAACATATTGGTGAGACAGTCTCCCTACCAAACATATAATTCGGGTAACACATCGGTGTGCTTCTTTTAATTCAATGAAATTTGCTTTTTCTATACATTCCAACGTGTGCTTCTGACTTTAATAAACAATGAGAATAATACTCCCTCCTCGAATGAGAAAGAAGATGCCGACAAAACTCCTCTTGAGTTGCATCATATGCTCAAACAACAGGAGGAGCGCGGAGCTCAGCCGCTCAAATAGAAATTGAAATGATAAACATTGGCAGTGAAACTTTGATTCAGTGAACGCGTATTGGAAATACATTAGAGTGTGAGGAATTGATAAACTCATTTCGAGAATAAAGAGATGGTCCAGTAAGTGCTACCATAAATGCCAGGAGAAAGACCTAGATAGAAGGTTTAAGAAAGAATGAAGTGAATATCACATGCTATACAAGGGGCATGGATTCGAAACAACTTCCATATCTCCAGTCAATGGTCCCGATCACAGGTTTCGCCAGTGACAATGTAAAGCCATCAAATTCAATATGAAAAGTGCAAGGGAAATAATCTCAGAGCGATCATCAAAATATCAAGAGCCATCGATTCAAGGATGAAATGATATCCAAAAACCAATATGCACTCTCAAAGTCAAATTACTTATCAATATCTAGAAGAAAAAATAATCATTATCTCTTACCAGGAAATGCCGTCAAACTCCGTGAAAAAAAAATAATAAATAAATAATCAGTACCAAAGGGACTCTAGTAACCTAAATCGATTCCCAATCTGAACATCGGAAGGCCTCCTTTGGCCGAATAAATCCCAAAATCATAACCCAGCGTCAAAAGAATACCGGTTTGCAAACCCTTCGAGCCTAAATGAAATTTCCTTGAAAATCCATCAAACTAGGGGCATCCGCCCGGAACTACGCTAAACCTGATCCCTACACTGTGGTACATAGGCAGCTCGGTTAAACCGAGTTCGGTCGATTCAAAAAAGAAAAAAATTCAATCGTTAAAAAAAAAAAGAGGAACAAGTTCCAAAAGAAGAAAAGTCAATCATTCCAGAAAGAAAGAAGAAAAGAGAAATCAATTAACCTTCTGTGGGACCCGATCCCGCGAGAGGGGTGGGACGCGAGCCGCCACGCTCTCTCTCTTGGTCTCTCGTACCCACGCGATTGGCATGTGCATTTTAATTATTGATTTTAATTCATCTTTTATGTGAACTTGGGATCACTAAGGCAATCTGAATTCCACACAAAAGAGACTGACAGAGTCGCCACCTAGATGTGAGATCTACGACTCGTAATTAACCAGAAATCTAGACTCGCTACCTGGTTGCAAGAATGGAAGGTATGGGGATTTATCCACTACATGAACCATTCCTGCCCGATAATCGGTCTTCAATTTCAAAAGCTAACTCTTTTAAATTTATTTTAAATGGCTCATTCAACTCTCTGTTAATGTGCGAACTAAGCAACATGCATCCTAAAATCTAATTTCAATATGAATCCTAAATGTGTATCTTGATTTCTTAATTTGTCTGGATTCAATCTAAGTGAAAGTTTTCCTAAAATTCTAATTTCATGGAAAATCCTAAGTGATTTAATTAAGAATTTACAAGAAAATTAATATACAAAACCCCACAATTTGTTGTGGAGCCGACTCGCGGTTGGTATGCCATCAGACATCCAAGCTGCCTACGTACCCAAGCCTCACTGGGATCAGAGTCGACGTAGTTCGGTGCACCTAAGCTAAGCTACATATGCCTAACTCAACTAAGACACCGACCTAGACGGATTTGACTGTTTCAACAGTTTTAAGAGGAGTTATTTAATTCAAGTTGAGGATTTTATTATCCTAGGATTTCATCTAAGATTCTATATGATTCTTATCTAAATGCAAGTTGTTTCTTAGACTAATGCAGGTTAGCCTACATCCCAGTTTACTAGGCTTGTCCTACGGAAAGATTGGGTGACTAGTGTAACTAGACCTATGGCACGGTTGCTATCCATAGCAAACGTACGTGATGAGGCTGGACTCCTAACTCTAGGACTCCCTAAAACCTAAGACTCCCTAAAACCTAGGACACGACCTGACACCAGTGTTCCTAAATTTGGCTCTAAGGGTTCTTATGAAAGAAACCGTAATCCAACGGTTCCAAGAGACACGAGATGAATCGATTTCAGTTCTTAAAGTTAATTAATTTCAGATTTTAAGGATTTTCAGTTTATGGACAATTAAGGAATACCAATGGTTCTAGGGTTCACCAATTTCGGTCCAGAATGGCATCCAAGGGAGGGAATCGTGTGCTCTTTCCTTGCGCAATTTAATACTTAAGTTATAGCATCTTATTACCTGGCATATCTCAGGATTTCCGTGGACAGTAACCTCGGAGCCAACAACATGCTATAGCTTAAATATTCAAATTGTCAAAGATCGAGTGCAATAGGGATACGATTATGGATGCGCTGGCCATTTTTCCAGGGAAATCTAAAGATCCTAAAATTTCTATTTTAATGGATTAATGAGTTAATATGTGACAGAGATTTAAGGTTCTTTAGAGATTTTCAGATGATTTTCAATTAATTTCGGATTTTCAATGAATTTTATCAATTTTAAACATATGAGTGATTTTACAAGTGAAACTATTGCAAACAAATTCGAAATGAGTTGAAACTTCTACAGTAGCAAGATATGATGAAATGTAGCTTACTGGAAGATTTTTACAGATTTTTACATTAAGCTCATATTTAATTTTGATGTAACAATTAATTGACCAGATTGTAAAAATAACACAGAAACTACTAGCAATAGATATCTAAATTCAATGAAATTTCTATAGTAGTAAGATATTAGTAAAAATAACATGCTGTGAGATTTTCATGAATTGTAGAAATTATTTACTCTCAATTTCGGATTTTTCAATTTTCAAACCAGATTATGAATTAACACTACACCCCAAATGAAATAAGCTCCAAATCAATTAAAAATTTTAAAACAACAAGAAATATGGACTTTAAGACTACTATAAAAGTTTTGAGAATTTTATCTGTGATCTGATGTCAGTACAAATTCCCCCAAAATCTGATAATTTTCAAAGAAAGCATAAAAGAATATACCAAACAGATTCTAAAAATTCTCAAAAATTCATGGTAGAATGTATCAGTATCATATTAGTTTCTCACCAAATTTCATTAATTTTGGAATCCGTTTAGTATATAATTTATTTTTCTTCGTCGAAAAGATATTTCTGAAGAGTTTTTTATTTTTAAAACACGATTTTCGAGAAAATTACGACTCCGGAAAACATCCTTTAACCTTGTTCTGATATGATGAACACCAAAAAAATTTAAAATTCTAAAAAATAGATCATCCTGAGATGGCTATTTTTTCTAATTTCGTAATTACCCAGCCATTATTTTAAATAAAATTCCACTCTTCACTCAAATTTTCGAAAACCTTTGATCCAATGTCCGATCCGATCCAATGGTTATCTTACTCTATTTAGATAGATCGTTGTATTAAATTTCGGGACGAAACGGAATTGAAACACCCATGCAGATCATGATTTTGAGCACACACATTTAATATTCAATTAAATTCAATTAAATGCTTAAAAATCATGCAAAATACATAGAAAATACCAAACAATCCTGGAAAAATCTGAGAATTGTGCACCTACCTTAGATCGAGATCCTCGCCGAATCCAAAAGCCGAAAAATCCAGAAAATCTCGCCGACTCTCAATCCGATGTCTGCTTTCTTTCTTTCTCTCTTTGTTTTTTTTAAAACATTTCTCACGGATGATGGGGAGAATGTGAGTGATTGAGAGAGAGAGAGATAGAGTGAGTCTAAGTAAGAGAGAGTGATAGAGAGAGATGATGAGAGATATAGTGAGTGAGTTGAGAGTGACAATCCGAGAGAGATAGAAAGAGAGTTCGAGAGAGAAAATTCGAGAGGGATAGAGAGAGATAGAGAGAAAATTCGAGAGGGATAGAGAGAGATAGAGAGAGAATTCAAGACAGAGAGAGAATTCGAGAGGGTGATCAAGAGGGTGACAAAGAGAGAATTCGAGACAGAGAGAACAGAGGGAAACAGCTATGCTCTATTTTTTTTCTTTTTATAAAAAAAAAAACAAACCGCTTGCGGTTGAGGAGAGTGAGTAGAGGCACAGAGGAAGAGTGGGGAGGGGAGACTGAAACACAGGGAGAGAGGAACGAGAGGAAACAGAGCGTGGGAGAAACTGAGAGAGAGAGTGAATGAGAGGAGAATGGCGAGAGAAGGAGACAGAGAGAAACAGAGTATCGGTGAAAAACTGATACTCTGTTTTTTTCTTTGTATGTATATATTTAAAAAAAAAAAAAAACAAGAAAGACAAACGAGGCTGCCGAGAGAGAGCTTTGCGAGAGAGTCATCCAGTGAGGACGATGGCCGAGGCCCTAAAAAAAAAGCTTCTTCTTCTTTTCCTTTTTCTATATTCCGTGCTCCATTCCTCCTTCTAAAACCTCCTTTTTTTTTCAACATTTGTAGCCTCCTTTTTTCGTTTTTTCTTTTCTGGAATGCCAGTAAGGGAGATGAGAGATGGGGGGTCGTTGTTGGGGTAAGGAAATAGAGAGAGTGGAGAGAACGAAAGGATAACAGAGGGAGTGGGGATAGAGCAATGGAACACTGAGCGTGAAGGTGAGGAAGAAAAGCCGAGGCTTCTAGGGAGAGGGAATAAAACAGGGGGTCGTCGGGAAAAGAAAATCGAGGGAGGTAGGGCATAGAGCCAATGGAACCACTGCCTCCTCCTGGTAGGGAAAAACCGAGAGTCCTTTTCCAACAGAGCCGATCCTCCCTAGAGGGAAGGTTGCCCCGAAATTTCTCCCTTTTTCTTTCTTTTTTTATCAATTTTTCTCCCTTTATTTTTGAAAGTTTTTTTTTTTTTTCACATGTCCGATTGATCCTTTTCCAAGTAGAATCTTGCTGCTTAAGAATTCTCTTTCTATTTTTTTGAAAGTGTCCTCCTCAAAAAAATTTTATTTTTTTATATATTTAGTTTCCTACTAAAAACCATTCTCCACAAAAAGAATATTCGAACCTTGTTCTTAGAAATAAGGTCCCACCCAACCATAGCTCGATATGTAATTGTAGGTCCCACGTATCGGATTATGAAGCTCAAAATGGTAATGGCACCATCCATAAAAATAATGATAATGGCCCTACCTTTAAACTTTTTTATCATGATGGCCCCATTCCAATTTGTCTAAATGCTTTATAAACATGGTGATGGGCCCACACCATGTTGAGCACATGGTGGGCCCCATCTCATGGCTTAAAACACATGGGCACCTTCTCATAGAAATTAATGTTTCAATGTTAATTCCAAATAAAGCCGAAATGCATTTTCCATGGAAAAATGTATGGTTTCATTGTTTGACCTAAGTCTAATCAAATGCTCAATGCGGGCCTACCAAACGGGTCCCAATTACCTCTGGTTTGGATTCTTCTGAATAACCCTTCTCGACACTTAGCAGAAAAATGCGAACATGGCGGAAATGATCGAAAAGATCGAGAAAGCATAATGGACGGACACGGGAATGGAAAACACTAAAAAAAAATAAACTGATAGCGAAACACTAACTTCTTTGTTGATTAAAGCGGAGCAAAATGGGGGTGTCTACAGATGCCCCTCTTTGGTAGAGATGACGTAGTCATCGAATACCAAGGCAAAAATGACAGAACCAGTTTGCGTAGCTTTAACCGACAAAGGACTCTCTAGACACAATGCAACTTAATATAATGCAAGACCCTAGATGAAATCCTAGAATTTGAACATATATCAGAAATCATTTACTCTAAACACCATGAGATGGCAGTTTAGAATAACGGAGAATTGAATTTACTCTAGGTGCAAAAATTTTGCAACCCAGAACAAAGGATGATTATGATGCGGCGCCGTTCACAAACGAGCATTGAGAGAATGAGATATCATTTCCGAATGGATTCTGAAGAGAAAGAACAAAGATCGTTCTCAAACAGTTTTTAGAAGAAAATGAGATACCGTTCACAAGCGGGCTCAAGGAGGATAAGAGGCATTCCCAAATGGACTCGGACAATGAGGCACCGTTCACAAACGGGCTCAAGGAGAACACGAGACCATTCACAAATTGACTCAGAAAATGAGGCACCGTTCACAAACGGGCTCAAGAAAATCAGAGGATTAGCCTATTCGTGAGTGAGACGGGGGCTAATGGATTTAAGATCGGATTTGACAATTGAGAATGAGACCGGAAATGACAATTTAAAAAACTGGAGGACTCGATTACCGGAGAATTAGAGGGTTAAGGACTTGAGAACCGGAGAACTGAGAAACCAAATAATCAAACAATGGGTGGACTGGAGAATTGGAAGGCTGGATAACTTGAAACTGGAGGATTGAAGATTTGATGAACTGAAGAATTGAAAAACTGGAGAAGTAGAAAGTTTAGGGACTGGATATTTGCAGAGCTGAAAATTGGAGAACTGGATGATCAAGGGACTCAATAGTCGGATAACTGAAGAATTAAAGAACTGAGGAGTTAAAGAGCTAGTTCACTGAGAATTGTGGAACTTGATTACTGGAAAACTGGAGAGTCAAAAATTGATAATTGGTGAACCGGGGATTAGATTGGATTGACATTTTGATTGGTTCAATTGGGATTGGAATTTGATCACTGGATGCTAGGACCAGAAACTGGAAACTGGAATCTTAATCTAAACATCGGGAACCGGAAATCTAGAACGAAGACATACCGGATACTAGAATTAAAGTATTGAAACACCGGATTTTCGGACACTGGAACTGGGTGTTGGAATTGGAGTGTCGAAATACTGGGAACAGGAATACGAGTACTGGAAAATGGAACACTGGAATACTGGTGATAGGGATACTGGACACTAGAACTGTGATACTGGAACATTGGATACTGGAACTGGAGACTAAAACTGGCATAGTGAAATACTGGAATACTGGAATTGAAACTGGATACTGGATGCTGGAACTGGAATACTAGACTACTGGATATTGGAATTGGAATACTAGAATACTGGATACTGGAACTGGAATTTTGGAATACTGGGTACTGGAACTGGAACTGGAATACTGAATACTGTAACTGGAATTTTGGAATACTGGATACTGGAACTGGAATTTTGGAATACTGGATACTGGAACTGGAACTGGAATACTGGAATACTGGAATCGGTGAACTGGTATTGGCGAATTAGGAATTGGTAATTGATGAACTAGTAAACTGGTTTTTACACAAGTTTATTAGCATTTTGAATTGTTTACTGGGGATGAACAAGAAAGTCTCACAGGGCTTGAAATTTCTTAGATCAAGATCTTCTTTACTGGGGATATGAATTGGGACCTCGGAATATTTGGACACTGGTACAGAGGATTCTTCTTTTGACAAGCATTCAAACAAATATTCAACTGACTGGAAGAAGATTCTGATTTTTAATGGTTCATCTTTATGGGAAACTGGCTCAACCACGATTGCATCTAAGGTTCTTCCAAGCTCAAGGTGCTTTTCTAGGGTATGATCTTCTTATGGGAACTAGTTTTTCAGATTTTTCTGTTTCTGGATTCTTCTGGAACTGACTTTGCTTAGACTGGATTTTTTTTTCTTAACTCCTGAACTCCTTGCATGCGGATTAACTTAGCTCTGGAACAATTGCAGGGGGTTAGCTACACCAAACATCTTTTACCGAGACAGCTGCAACATTTGACTAACTGGACAATGATCGACTCTACTAAAAAGGGGAAGATGGTAAAAGACAATATTGGATGAACGGGAAGTTTCTGAAAGAATTAGCTAAAACGAACAGGAATGGACTGACTGGACTGATACACAGTGATGCTCCTGACTTAGTTATCGTTTTGTTTGGTAAGTCTAGCCTTTCAAAGAGTAGTTTCTCAATTGATAAGCACTGGAAAAAAAATTTATTTCTCCTAGGATTGCTTGATTTCAATGCCCCCAAGTTTCTTGGATGACATTTAAGCTTGCTCGAACTTCTTTTCTCTTCCTCAATCTTGATACCGGCTGTAACCTTCTTATGATGATTCTCTTACCGTGACCAAGTCACCTCTTCGGGATTTTTAACTTGGCGGACCGTGCTAGCCTTAACTTTTGCCTGAACCACCTTTCTAGGTCTTTGATCCAGCAGGCTATCCCCTTAGCTTTTGCCTAAGCCGCCCTTTCGGGTTTTCAACTTAGTAGGGGAATGATCTTAAATTTTGCCTAGACCACCCTTTCAGGTTTTCACTCTAGCAGATCTTCAAACTCCGTTCTTTCTTTTTCTTTTTCACTTTTTGTGTTTCGGGACCTATATCATTAATTCTGAACACCGGAAGGACTTTATAGGTAGGATAGGGTTTTTCAAAGAATGGCTTAAGGTTCAATAAAGATATTGACCGAACCTGTGAACAGGTTACCTACGTATCCCAGGGTAGGAATCAGGTCGTGCGTAGTTCAGGGCGAATGCCCCTAGTTTGAAGACAAGTTGTTTGAAGGTTAATTGATTTTTCTTTTTTCTTTTCTTTCTGGAATAATTGACTTCCCTTCTTTTGGAACTTGTCCCTCTTTTTTCTGAAATGATTGAATTTTATTTTTTTTGAATCGACCGAACTCGGTTTAACTGAGCTGCCTACGTACCCCAGTGTAGAGATCAAGTCTCGCGTAGTTCGGGGCGGATGCCCCTAGTTTGATGGTTTTTCAAGAAAATTTCATTCGGGCTCCAAGGGTTTGCAAACCGGTATTCTTTTGACGTTGGGTTCTGATTTTGGGATTTATTCGGCCAAAGGAGGCCTTCCGATGTTCAGATTGGGAATCGATCTAGGTTACTAGAGTCCCTCTGTTACTGATTATTTATTTATTTTCTCTTTTTTTTTCACGGAGTTTGACGGCATTTTCCGGTAAGAGATAATGATTCTTCTTCCTTCTGGATATTGATAAGTAATTTGACTTTGAGGGTGCATATTGGTTTTTCGACATCATTTCATCCTTGAGTCGGTGGCTCTTGATATTTTGATGATCGCTCTGAGATGATTGCTCTTGCACTTTTCATATTGAATTTGATGGCTTTACATTGTCACTGGTAAAACCTGTGACCAGGGCCATTGACTGAAGATATGGAAATTGTTTCGAATCCATGCCCCTTGTATAGCATGTGATTTCACTTCATTTTTTCTTGAACCTTCTATCTGAGTCTTTCTCTTGGCATTAATGGTAGCGCTTACTGGACCATCTCTTTATTCTCGAAATAGGTTTATCAATTCCTCACATTCTTCAGAGGGTAATGTATTTTCAATCGGCATTCACTGAATCAAAGTTTCAGTGCCAGTGTTTACCACTTCAATTTCATCTTTGAAAGGCTGGGATTGGCGCTCCTCCTCTTGTTCAAGTAATTGTTGTGACTCAAGTGGAGTTTCGTCAATTTTATCCTCATTTGAGGAGGGAGTATTATTCTCATTGTTTATTAAAGTCAGAAGCGCAAACTGGAATGTATAGAGAAAGCAAGTTTCATTGAATTGAAAAGGACCACATCTGATAAGATTTATTCTGAACAGACTCAGAATTCACACTCTTGACTCAAAAATAAAAGTAAGAAACGACTCAACTGGACTAGAAATTTATCCAAACTTTTAGAAGACTGCACTTAATAACTGGACTTGACATCATGACTGGACTTAATTAAAATAACAAAAGGACTAAGACTGCTGCAACTGTCTGGCTTTAGAGGCTCGACGAAAACTGAATCATCATCATAACAAGTGCCTTTTAACTTCTGGTTCTTCTCTATCACTGCAACTGAACCTGAGCTTCTCAAACCCCAAGTGCCCAAACATCATCCAGCGGCGGTACAACCTGGTTTTGTATAGGACTATCAGCAATATTTGGCGCTGGCTGAAATGGTAGCTTGCACTCATCGATCAACTTCTGGATCACATGCCTCAGAGTTATGCACTGATCAGTACTATGCCCCGATCCTCGATGAAAATCGCAGTGCTCTTCCGCCCTCCATGTCCTTGGGAGCGGATTAGGAGGTTCCTTAATGCGAGGCAAGTAGATATCGCCGGATTCCAATCCTTGCTGCAATATGACAGATGGTGGAAACAGGAGAGGGGTGAATTCCCTATTAGGCTTTTGCTGAGCTGCAATCCCTGATTGAGTATATTTGAATACCATAGAGTTCCGTGACGGGTTAGCCATTGATATATTATCAACCTCAGAGATCTTAGCTAGAGTCTGTGTCTTAACTTCTTTTGAATTGAGGTTTCCTCTATTGTAAACTCCTTGTGCCATTGCTTCCTCAATTTGCATACCAGCATTGATGAAGTGTTTAAAATCTGGATAATACTGAAGAGACATGTGATATTGGAGCTGAGAGGATATATTCTTCATAATCATCTGGACTTGCTCCTCTTCTGAGGGACGCTGCATCATTTGAGCCGCTAACCTTCTCCATCTCTTGACGAAAGTTAAGAATGACTCTTTTGAGTCCTGCTTGGTTCTCTCAAGATCCTTCCTAGTGACTTCGGTCCCATCATCATATTTGAACTGCCTGATGAATTGCTCACCGATATCCTTCTATGTCCTGTAACGAGTCTTGTCCAAGACCATGAACCATCTCCTAGCAACCTTGGTTAGGGAAACCGGGAACAATTGAGCCATTTGCTCAGGAGATAAGCCTTGAGGCTGACACATGATGGTGAACATTTGCAAATGTGTGATTGGACAACCCACACCATCATATTTGTCGAAATCGGGCATTTGAAAATTGGCAGGAAGGTGGATTTCGGGAAATAGAGTAAGATCACCGGGATTGAAACCACCCTGGTCTTGAAACTGAATGTCTTGAACTTTCTTGGTAAGAGTCTCTAATTTCTCCATAACAGACTTATCAACCATGAACTGAGAAGGCCTACTGCGATCCTCGCTGTACTGCTCTTTTCCTAAGTCTTCTTCGGCTTTATCAGGGATATTGATGAACACTGGTTGGGCAGGTGCTGCTGAAGTAGCTACTTGGTTCATAGGCCCTTTATCCTTAGACAACGACGGTCCCAACTTTTCAGAAAGTTGTGCCTTGATAACTCGGTTCTCCTCTTTGAGTTCTTGAAGCTGCTGGAGAATCAAGGTAAGAGTATCGGTAATAGCAGCAGGTGGAAGGCCATCTTGGTTATCCGCCATTGGTGAGGATGAGAAAGAAGGAGATGCTGGGGTTCTCAGAGAGGGTGGTGGAGAGACGGAATTTCTCTCCAATCGTGAAGAGACCCGAACCCAAGGAGCAATGGGGTTAGCTATGGTGTTTTACTACCCTGAAATATTTGAAAGACACATTTTAAAATCACGGAAATAAGTAAACAATGACGCATGCATAGACTAGGATAATGAGAGAGAAAGATGAACTTTATTGATCAATCATTGAAGCTTGAGTACAGGGTTCATTCTTTCAAAGATAAACGGATAATATTAACGATGGAACTAAGCATTCTTTTTAGACTTCTTCTTTGGATGACAATCATGCTCAGCTGACTCTTTTAGAGGTTTGATGATCCTGACATCCCAAGCAGATGAAACGGCTTTGACAATCTTGGGCTTGAGATCCTCAAGTGGGTAGAAATGACGAAGGGGAGGCACAATAGATTGCTCCCTTCCATACTGACGCAGGATCCTGACAGGAACATAAAATGAAGTCTTTTTGAGACCAAGAAGGCGAACGTAGTTAGCTTCTCCAGTGTTGAAGACGGTTTCTTGGATTCCAGGGATTTGCCAATAAATCTGATCTTCTTGGCGAGAATTTAACCATTCAACCCAATCGTTTTTGTGATCGAAAGAAACATCATGACGCCATTCCCTGAAGGTGTATAACGTATGATCGAAATGCACAGGAGCTGCGATTTTTAGCTTGTGGCACAACCACACCTGAAGTAAAGCAGGACATCCTGAGAAAGAACCAACGAAGGATCGAACATAAGAACCTGGACCTGAGCTGGCACGAAGACGAGCCATATCATCCAATCCATTGATGGTTTCTGCAGGTATAGTAGGAATTGGATTGGCGCCACGATCCATTTGATCAACGAGGTCCAGAAGAACAGCTGACACAAAGCGAGAAGACTGGACAATGAGGAACCTAGCAAAGGAGCAGAATCTCAAAGCGCGCCGTCGGGCTTTTTGAATATCAACAGCACCAATGTGTCCAATAGGAGGGTAAATGTCAATCAGATGTTGCATGGACACTTCTTGGCCTTTCATGAAAGAGTTCATGGATTCATCTGGATTATTCATTAAACGAAGGAAAAAAGGACGGTAATCTAGAACACAGAATGGCTTCACTAGAGGGCCATCCACAGGATATTCCAATAAGGCACACCATTCTTCAAAGGTGGGACACATTTCTTGGTTGCCAAAACGGAAGACATGATGATCGGGATCCCAACATTCTGATGCGGCATAAAGTATCCCCAATCGAGCTTAATGGTTGCCACATAGCCGAAGAGATTTTTCTCTTGCTCACTTATGGCATAGATATGGGATTCTCTTAATGTACCACGGATCCAATCAAGAATTGTACGAGTAGACATGGTGCCTGTAAGCTAAGAGAAAGGATACAAGAATGATCAGGGTTATATGAACACGAGATTAGGATAAGTTCCTGCTAGTAAAAGAAAGTATGAATACATGATCGAATCACATGATGGAAGATTGAAAATTGTACGATCAAGAGATGGGATGAGATAGCATAGGATTGCTTTCAACGGATAGATCATGAATGACTAATCCTATGAGATCTTTGGAAATGAATGGGATTTATATCCTAACCCCAAAGGGAAAGTTTTTTAATCTTCGCACATTTTAACAGTGTTACCTGAAGGCATCAAACCCTAATCCTAATCTAGCGGAGTGGAGATAGGATCTCGACTCATGACTTTGTTCGTGTATCTAAGAATCGATCGTAGCCATTGGAAGATGAACTACGGCCTAATCTAGACACAAATGGGTAGGATATCCTAAACTAGGCTCACACACGTGATGCACATGTGTTCGTATACTACATGCATGTGTGGGTTAATCTAGGGGTAAGGCCAAGAGTTCCCTTAGCGCAAATTCATGTTCGATATACTGTACCAGTGTCCGGCGTATCAGTACGTGAACAAGAGATCCGTTTACGCACCATAAGGTGCTAGGCTAAGGGTGGAATGCTTCTCTAGCACAGAGGCACCAGGTGATGAAATCCCAGTCAACCATGCTAGATAACACTCCGGGTTCCTAAAATGGGACGTGTGTGCATGTGAGATGCAGAGTTTAGATGCAAGTGATGTAAGTGTGTGCAATAAGTTCGCGCAATCTATGATGCCTTCAGGTTTTGTTAGATTAAGTTTGAGTATGATGTGATGAGAAAATAAAACATACAAACTAATCTAACAAGTATATAAGAGATAGAGTTTTTATGAGCCAGTTAAATTAAATTCAAATGAGTTATTTTTTAAAATTTTAATGAAGTTAGGTGATCCCCAGCAGAGTCGCCAAACTGTAGGACCCGATCCCGCGAGAGGGGTTGGGCGCGAGCCGCCACGCTCTCTCTCTCTTGGTCTCTCGTACCCATGCGATTGGCATGTGCATTTTAATTATTTATTTTAATTCATCTTTTATGTGAACTTAGGATCACTAAGGCAATCTGAATTCCACACAAAAGAGACTGACAGAGTCGCCACCTAGATGTGAGATCTAGGACTCGTAATTAACTAGAAATCTAGACTCACTACCTGGTTGCAAGAATGGAAGGTATGGGAATTTATCCACCACATGCACCATTCCTGCCCGATAATCAGTCTTCAATTCCAAAAGCTAACTCTTTTAAATTATTTTAAATGGCTCATTCAACTCTCTGTTAATGTGCGAACTAAGGAACATGCATCCTAAAATCTAATTTCAATATGAATCCTAAATGTGTATCTTGATTTCTTAATTTGTCTGAATTCAATCTAAGTGAAAGTTTTCCTAAAATTCTAATTTCATGGAAAATCCTAAGTGATTTAATTAAGAATTTACAAGAAAATTAATATACAAAACCCCACAATTTGTTGTGGAGCCGACTCGCGGTTGGTATGCCATCAGACATCCAAGCTGCCTAAATACCCAAGCCTCACTGGGATCAGAGTCGACGTAGTTCGGTGCACCTAAGCTAAGCTACATATGCCTAACTCAACTAAGACACCGACCTAGACGGATTTGACTGTTTCAACGGTTTTAAGACGAGTTATTTAATTCAAGTTGAGGATTTTATTATCCTAGGATTTCATCTAAGATTCTATATGATTCTTATCTAAATGCAAGTTGTTCCTTAGACTAATGCAGGTTAGCCTACATCCTAGTTTACTAGGCTTGTCCTAGGAAAAGATTGGGTGACTAGTGTAACTAGACCTATGGCACGGTTGCTATCCATAGCAAACGTACATGATGAGATTTGACTCCTAACTCTAGGACTCCCTAAAACCTAAGACTCCCTAAAACCTAGGACACGACCTGACACCAGTGTTCCTAAATTGGGCTCTAAGGGTTCTTATGAAAGAAACCGTAATCCAACGGTTCCAAGAGACACGAGATGAATCGATTTCAGTTCTTAAAGTTAATTAATTTCAGATTTTAAGGATTTTTAGTTTATGGACTATTAAGGAATACCAATGGTTCTAGGGTTCACCAATTTCAGCCCAGAATCCAAGGAAAGGAATCGTGCGCTCTTTCCTTGCGCAATTTAATACTTAGGTTATAGCATCTTATTGCCTGGCATATCTCAGGATTTCCGTGGACAGTAACCTCGGAGCCAACAACATGCTATAGCTTAAATATTCAAATTGTCAAAGATCGAGTGCAATAGGGATACGATTATGGATGCACTGGCCATTTTTCCAGGGAAATCTAAAGATCCTAAAATTTCTGTTTTAATGGATTAAGGAGTTAATATGTGATAGAGATTAAAGGTTCTTTAGAGATTTTCAGATGATTTTCAATTAATTTCGGATTTTCAATGAATTTTATCAATTTTAAACATATGAGTGATTTTAGAAGTGAAACTGTTGCAAACGAATTCGAAATGAGTTGAAACTTCTACAGCAGCAAGATATGATGAAATGTAGCTTACTGGAAGATTTTTACATATTTTAACATTAAGTTCATATTTAATTTTGATTTAACAATTAATTGACCAGATTGCAAAAATAACACAGAAACTACTAGCAATAGATATCTACATTCAATGAAATTTCTATAGTAGTAAGATATGAGTAAAAATAGCATGTTGTGAGATTTTCATGAATTGTAGAAACTATTTACTATCAATTTCGGATTTTTCAATTTTCAAACCAGATTATGAATTAACACTACACCCCATATGAAACAAGCTTCAAATCAATTCAAAATTTTACAACAACACGAAATATGGACTTTAAGACTACTATAAAAGTTTTGAGAATTTTATCTGTGATCTGATGTCAGTACAAATTTCCCCAAAATCTAATAATTTTCAAAAAAGCATAAAATAATATACCAAACAGATTCTTAAAATTCTCAAAAATTCATGGTAGAATTTATCAGTAACATATTATTTTCCCACGAAATTTCATTAATTTTGGAATCCGTTTAGTATATAATTTATGTTTCTTCGTCGAAAAGATATTTCTGAAGAGTTTTTTATTTTTAAAACAAGATTTTCGAGAAAATTACGACTCCGGAAAACATCCTTTAACCTTGTTCTGATATGATGAACACATAAAAAATTTAAAATTCTAAAAAAAAAGATCATCCTAAGATGGCTATTTTTTCGAATTTCGTAATTACCCAGCCATTATTTTAAATAAAATTCCACTCTTCACTCAAATTTTTGAAAACCTTTGATCCAATGTCCGATCCGATCCGATGGTTCTCTTACTCTATTTAGATAGATCGTTTTATTAAATTTCGGCACGAAACGGAATTGAAACACCCATGCAGATCATGATTTTGAGAACACACATATAATATTCAATTAAATTTAATTAAATACTTAAAAATCATGCAAAATACATAGAAAATACCAAACAATTTTGGAAAAATCTGAGAATTGTGCACCTACCTTAGATCGAGATCCTCGCCGAATCCAAAAGTCAAAAAATCCGGAAA
This sequence comes from Tasmannia lanceolata, assembly GCF_043159265.1. NCBI lineage: Eukaryota > Viridiplantae > Streptophyta > Magnoliopsida > Canellales > Winteraceae > Tasmannia > Tasmannia lanceolata. The sequence continues at coordinate 66,014,180 of NW_027518695.1, forward strand.
ATCTCGCCAACTCTCAATCCGATGTCCGCTTTCTTTCTTTCTCTCTTTGTTTTTTTTATATTTTTCTCATGGCTGATGGGGAGATGTGAGTGATTGAGAGAGAGAGATATAGAGCGAGTGTGAGTAAGAGAGAGTGATAGAGAGAGATGATGAGAGACATAGTGAGTGAGTTGAGAGTGACAATCCGAGAGAGATAGAGAGAGAGTTCGAGAGAGAAAATTCGAGAGGGATAGAGAGAGATAGAGAGAGAATTCAAGACAGAGAGAGGATTCGAGAGGGTGATCAAGAAGGTGACAAAGAGAGAATTCGAGACAGAGAGAACAGAGGGAAACAGCTATGCTCTGTTTTTTTTCTTTTTATAAAAAAAAAAAACAAACCGCTTGCGGTTGAGGAGAGTGAGTAGAGGCACAGAGGAAGAGTGGGGAGGGGAGACTGAAACACAGGGAGAGAGGAACGGGAGGAAACAGAGCGTGGGAGAAACTGAGAGAGAGAGTGAACGAGAGGAGATTGGCGAGAGGAGGAGACAGAGAGAAACAGAGTATCGGTGAAAAACCAATACTCTGTTTTTTTTCTTTGTATGTATATATTTAAAAAAAAAATAAGAAAGACAAACGAGGCTGCCGAGAGAGAGCTTTGCGAGAGAGTCATCCAGTGAGGACGATGGCCGAGGCCCTAAAAAAAAGCTTCTTCTTTTCCTTTTTCTATATTCTGTGCTCCATTCCTCCTTCTAAAACCTCCTTTTTTTCAACATTTGTAGCCTCCTTTTTTCGTTTTTTCTTTTCTGGAATGCCAGTAAGGGAGATGAGAGATGGGGGGTCGTTGTTGGGGTAAGGAAACAGAGAGAGTGGAGAGAACGAAAGGAAAACAGAGGGAGTGGGGATAGAGCAATGGAGAGCGTGAAGGTGAGGAAGAAAAACTGAGGCTTCTAGGGAGAGGGAATAAAACAGGGGGTCGTCGGGAAAAGAAAATCGAGGGAGGTAGGGCATAGAGCCAATGGAACCACTGCCTCCTCCTGGTAGGGAAAAACCGAGAGTCCTTTTCCAACAGAGCCGATCCTCCCTTGAGGGAAGGTTGCCCCGAAATTTCTCCCTTTTTCTTTCTTTTTTTATCAATTCTTCTCCCTTTATTTTTGAAAGTTTCTTTTTTTTTTTCACATGTCCGATTGATCCTTTTCAAAGTAGAATCTTGCTCCTTAAGAATTCTCTTTCTATTTTTTTGAAAGTGTCCTCCTCAAAATTTTTTTTTTTTTTTTATATTTAGTTTCCTACTAAAAACCATTCTCCACAAAAAGAATATTCGAACCTTGTTCTTATAAATAAGGTCCCACCCAACCATAGCTCGATATGTAATTGTAGGTCCCACGTATCGGATTATGAAGCTCAAAATGATAATGGCACCATCCATAAAAATAATGATAATGGCCCGACATTTAAACTTTTTTATCATGATGGCCCCATTCCAATTTGTCTAAATGCTTTATAAACATGGTGATGGGCCCACACCATGTTGAGCACATGGTGGGCCCCATCTCATTGCTTAAAACACATGGGCACCTTCTCATAGAAATTAATGTTTCAATGTTAATTCCAAATAAAGCCGAAATGCATTTTCCATGGAAAAATATATGGTTTCATTGTTTGACCTAAGTCTAATCAAATGCTCAATGCGGGCCTACCAAACGGGTCCCAATTCCCTCTGGTTTGGATTCTTCTGAATAACCCTTCTCGACACTTAGCAGAAAAATGCGAAACATGGCGGAAATGATCGAAAAGATCGAGAAAGCATAATGGACGGACACGGGAATGGAAAACACTAAAAAAAAAAAAAAACTGATAGCGAAACACTAACTTCTTTGTTGATTAAAGCGGAGCAAAATCGGGGTGTCTACACCTTCAAACAATTTATCTTCAAACTAGGGGCATTCGCCCTGAACTACACACGACCTGATTCCTACCCTGGGATACGTAGGCAACCTATTCACAGGTTCGGTCGAAATCTTTGTTGAACCTTAAGCCATTCTTTGAAAAGCCCTATCCTACTTATAAAGTCCTTCCGGTGTTCAGAATTAATGATCTAGGTCCCGAAACACAAAAAGTGAAAAAGAAAAAAAAGAAAGGAGTTTGAAGATCTGCTAGACTGAAAACCTGAAAGGGTGGTCTAGGCAAAATTTAAGATTATTCCCCTGCTAAGTTGAAAATCCGAAAGGGCGGCTTAGGCAAAAGCTAAGGGGATAGCCTGCTGAGTTGAGAATCTGAAAGGACGATTCAGGCAAAAGTTAAGGCTAACACGGTCTGCAAAGTTAAAAATCCTGAAAAGGTGACTTGGTCACAGTAAGAGAATCATTATAAGAATGCTACCGGCTGAAGATCGAAAATAAGTTCAAGCGAGTTCAAGTGTCATCCTAGAAATTGAGGGCATTGAAACCAAGCAATCGAATGAGTTGTAATCAACTCCTTAAGGCTTTGTCGTTTTAAAGAAGAAGTCAAGTGTTTATCGATTGAGAAATTACTCTTTGAAAGGCTAGACTTACCAAACAAAATGTTAATTAAGTCAGGAGCATCATTCTGTATCAGTCCAGTCAATCCATTCATGTTCGGTTTAGCTCATTCTTTCAGAAACTTTCCGTTCCTCAAATAATGTCTTTACCATTTTTCCCTTTTGGGTAGAGCCGATCATTGTCCAGTTAGTAAAATGTTGCGAGTGTCTTGGTGAAAGAGGCCCGGTGTAGCTAGCTCCCTATAACTACACCGGAGTCATGCTAATCCTGAGGGAAGGACTTCAGGAATCAAGTAAAAATGATCCAATTTAAGCAAAAATCAATTCAGAAAGAGTCCAGAAGCATAAACATCAGTAAGCTCAGTTCCCATAAGAAGATCATACCCTAGAAAGGCACCATAAGCTTGGAAGAGCCTTAGATGCAATGATGGTTGAGCTAGTGAGACTTTCTCTGTACTTGCCAAAAGAAGAATCCAATATCCAGTATTCCAATATTCCAGTTCCAGTATCTAGTATTCTAGTATTCCAGTATTGTAGCATCCAGTATTCCAGTATTCTAGTTCCAGTTCCAGTATCCAGTATTCCAATATTCCAGTATCCAGTATTCTAGTATTCCAGTTCCAATATCCAGTATTCTAGTATTCCAGTTTTAGCATCCAGTATTCAGTTTCAATTCCAGTATTCTAGTTCCAGCATCCAGTATTCAGTTTCAATTCCAGTATTCCAGTTCCAGCATCCAGCATCCAGTTTCAATTCCAGTATTTCACTATGCCAGTTCTAGTCTCCAGTTCTAGTATCCAATATTCCAGTATCACAGTTCTAGTGTCCAGTATCCCTATCACCAGTATTCCAGTGTTCCATTTTCCAGTACTCGTATTCCTGTTCCCAGTATTTTGACACTCCAATTCCAACACCCAGTTCCAGTGTCTGAAAATCCAGTGTTTCAATACTCTATTTCTAGTATCCGGTATGTCTTCGTTTTAGATTCCCGGTTCCCGATGTTTAGATCAAGATTCCAGTTTCCAGTCCTAACATCCAGTGATCAAATTCCAATCCCAATTGAATCAATCAAAATGTCAATCCAATCTAATCCCCAGTTCACCAATTATCAATTTTTGACTCTCCAGTTTTTCAGTAATCAAGTTCTACAATTTCCAGTGAACTAGCTCTTTAACTTCCCAGTTCTTTAATTCTCCAGTTATCCGACTATTGAGTCCCTTAATCATCCAGTTCTCCAATTTTCAGCTCTACAAATATCCAGTCCCTAAATTTTCTACTTCTCCGGTTTTTCAATTCTTTAGTTCATCAAATCTTCAATTCTCCAGTTTCAAGTTATCCAGTCTTCCAATTCTCCAGTCCACCCGTTGTTTGATTATTTGGTTTCTCAGTTCTTCGGTTCTTAAGTCCTTAAGCCTCTAATTCTCCGGTAATTGAGCCCTCCAGTTTTTAAATTGTCATTTCCAGTCTCATTCTCAATTGTCAAATCCGATCTTAAATCTATTAGCCCCCGTCTCACTCGCGAATAGGCTAATTCTCTGATTTCTCTAAGCCCGTTTAGGGAACGGTGCCTCCTTCCGTTGTTGTCAGTTTGAAAACGGCGCCACGTCTAGGTTGCATGATTTTTTACACCCAGATTGAATCCAGTTCTTTATTATTCTGAACCACCAAGTTACGATGTTTAGAGTAAATGATCTTGATTATGTTCTAGGACTTCATCTAGGGTCTTGCATTAAGTTAGGTTGCATTGAATCCATTGTTGATTAAAGCTACGCAAAACAGTTCTGTCACTTTTTGCTTTGGTATTCGATGACTACGTCGCCTCGACCAAAGAGGGGCATCTGTAGACACCCCCATTTTGCTACGCTTTAAAGAGCAAAAGATTCGGTAGTATCATCGAGTTTTGAATCCGTATTCAGCATTAGATTAGGCATTCATGCATTTTAGGGTAGATTTCATTTCATTATGAGAATTTTGAAGTTGATTCGCAATCCTGAAGGTCTCTAGGGGGTTCCTTTGGCCTCTGGAACATGAAAGTTCAAATTTCCAAGCAAATTAAAAACCTACTATTTTTAGAATTTTCAGGGTTTCCCTCATTTTTGCCTATTTTGCACTGCAGGGGTATTTTGGTCATTCCCGATGTGTCTCGTTTGACCCCCGAGTTATATTTGAGAAATCTTGAGTGATTTTATAAATTTTGAAAAAGCTGCTATTTTTAGAAACTCATGGGGCTTCCACATTTTCATCATCTTATGGATATTTCAATCATTTCTCATATGTCCAAAACCATCTCGAGGGTACGGCAGATGGATTATGAGTAATTTCGTAAGATTTGGGAAACCTGCTAAATTTAGATCTCTCAAGATTTTCTCTTAGTCTTGCACTTCGGGGGTATTTTAGACATTTCCAAACACATCATATTTGGTCCCTAAGTTGTGTCTAAGAAATCTTGAGTCCGTTCATAAATTTTTGAAAATCTGCTATTTTTAGAATTTCTCAAGGTTTTCCCTAGTCTCGCCAAATTCTAGCACCTAGGGGTAATTTGGTCTTTTCCTGTGTAATTCTTTTGATCTCTGAAATATGTCTGAGAGATTATGAATGATTTTCTGAATTTTGGAAAACCTGCTAAATTTAGAATTTCTCAGGAGTTTCGTTTAATTTGGAAATTCTAAGTGTTGAGGGCATTTTGGGTATTTTCAGGGGATACCAAATGATCCTGTTTAATATTGCTCATCGAAAGGACGCAATTTTAAAAGTTTCTATTTTTGAAGTTTGACCACAAAGACTTTCCATTTTTAATTTTTCCCTTTAGGGGTGAACCAATCTGAGGGTATTTTGGTCGCATTTGGATGTCTAACAGTCAAATAGGGGCATTTTGGTCCGAAAAGTTATTTTCCAAAAAAGATGGTCCGATCATGTGTGAGGGATTCACCATAAATGTCAAATGGGTTGGGTCCATATATAGAATGTTGAATTTAGAAAGATTTTATTAATTTTTTACAGAAAAACCCGAAACCCGTGTGAAATGGCCCATTGGGCTAAAGCCTGCAAAGATGGAGCTCATGTGGGTTCACCCATATGAGTCAATCACCATGGTGGGCGGCCCACATGGTTGACCCACATGAGTTGAGCACCCAACCTTGATGATGTCACAATGGTGACATCATATTTGTTAAAAGAAAAATAAAAAAAATAAAAAATAAAAAGGAAAAGAGGAATGATTGCTTAAAAAGGTTTTCTTCCAAAGAAGCAATGTGGAATGAGAATAGCATGTCTTGATTGACAAGAAATTAAGATTTGAATCAAATCCAATTTGGAAACAAGAAAGAAAGAAAGAAAGCAAGAGGGGAAAATTGGAAACAAGCCAAAAAGGGAGCTCTCACATTGGAAATTACTATTTCTCTCTTAACCCTAGCTTTTTTTGTATAAAAATCAAAGCAAACAATCCTAGAAAAGATTGAAAAAAATCCAAATTCGTTCTTTTTCTCTCTCCTCCCAAAAAAAAAAAAACCTCTTCTTTCTTGAAGTGTGTTCATATCTCTCAAGGGTTCTTCACAAAAGGGATTCTTAAAATCCATTTTCTTCTTCAACAAATCACACATCAAGGATCTTTCGGGTGTTCTTTGGTTCTTCTTCATCATATAAAAGGGTGCGACAAAGCGTATACCTCGGATCTACGCACCCTAGAGACAAGGAGCGCGATCAACGGTAGGATCTTTATCTTTGTAAGATCAAATCAATGAATTTTTCCTTGAAATTCCAGTATGTTATAATATAGATTATAAGTTTTCAAAATTCAAAATTTCACCAAAAAATTAAATTTCCTCCATTTAATAATGATTTTCTTTCGTTTTTTATTAAATATGGATCTAAATCGGATTATCAAAGCAAGTGTTAGAAAACGTGGGTTTCTTTAAAAAATCATTTTTTTGGGATTTCTATAAAATAAAATACTACTGGAAACTTAATTTCCAATTGCGGTTTGGCCGTTTTAATTTTCATTCTATTTTTGAAACAATAACCCCGAAAGGGGTTATTTCTTGATGAACGAATCCAAAAGTATATCAAACCATGTCCAAAATTGGTGAAATCTTGTTTCCAAACTAATGTTTTGATTTCCAGAATACCCAAAAATTTTCGAATTTTTTTGAATCTGTTTAATCCGGTTTTAAATTATTTAAATTTCGGCCATTTTTTATAAATATCAGAATATTTTACAAATTGATGAAACTCCCCAGAATTAATGTTCAACAATAAATTGAATTTCTCATGAAATTATTTTTTCGAAAAAAGGTTTTTTTATTTGTTTTGTAATCGCTTCTTCGTTTTACGTGTCGTAATTCGTTTTCGTATTAAATTAGTAAATTTTTAAATTTTTTCTTTACAAACCAGTAACTTTGGTTACTGGAATGTTAGATAAAAATTTTCAATTGGTTTTGCAAAGTTTTAATATGGTTTTGTAATTTATTTTAATAAATGGGTTTCAATTTCTAGGAAACAAATTCCCCTTTTCTATTTAAAAATCAATCTTATGGAGAAGATTTAATTTTTAAGTTTTGAAATTTTGATAGAAAATTTTATAATCTATTATATATCTATTGAAAGTTTGTACTTGATTTTAGGATACTATTAGGTTTGCTTTTTAAGTAATTCTTTGGTTTCATCTAATTTTTGTGTGAATTTCAATTAACATCAAATCGTAATAAAAGTCCATGAAAGTCATACCGTAGTCTAATCTCATGATTATCTTTATTCTGTGAAAGATTGGATTAATTTAAAATTGATATGCTATAAGTTACTGTGTTAATCTATGAACTGATTTGAATTTTGAGAAATTGGAAATTGATATCAAATCTTAATGACAATTTATATAAGTTTTTCAATAAGCTATAATAATCTAGATCTCTATTCTGTGAAAGTTTGAATTAATTTGAAATTGATATGCTATAAGTTGCTGTGTTAATATATAATCTGATTTAAATTTTGGAAAATCAGAAATTGATATCAAATCTTAATGATAATTCATGAAAACTTTCCAGTAAGCTTCAATCATCCATATCTTGTTACTAGAAAAGTTTCAGCCGATTTGGGGTTTGATTGCTTAGGGTTTCTGTGTAATCCTAGCAATCTGGTCTTAATGTTAATAAATCATAATTTAATAGCAAATCAACACAAAAGTCAGTAAAAACCTCCAACGAATCTTAACTTTACATCATGAATTTAATCCCTAACTTGTTTGAAACAGAAACCTTAGGGTTCATAGATCTCTATTGTAAATTCGCTATACTGCGATAGTCTAACTCCCGAGATCGCAACCGTAATCGTATACTAATTGCGATTAATCCTGCATAATTGGAGTGAGTAAATTATAGTTTGATATTAGCTCTGAGGTCCACTGTCCACGAAAATCCTGAGAAATATGGCAGGCAATAAGATACTATAATTTACGTGCTAAATTATACAAGTGTTGAAAGCACGTCTCACTCGCGAATAGGCTAATTCTCTAGTGTTGAGAGCACGATTCCCTTCCATGGTTGCGATTCGAGGCCGAAACTTGCGAACCATAGAGCCTTTGGTATTCCTTAGATGTTTAGGAATCGAAAATCCTCAAAAATCGAATATCATTAAGTTTAACAAATCGAATTAACTCGATCCGCGTCTTAGGAGCCGTTGGATTACGGTCTCCTATCGTAGGAACCTTTAAGGCCCCTTAGGAACACTTACGTCTCGTTGTGTCCTAGAGTTAGGAGTCCAGCCTCATCACGGTCATTTGCTATGGATAGCAACCATGCCAATAGATCTAGTTACACTAGTCACCCATTTTTCTCATTGGACAAGCCTAATTACCTAGGATGTAGGTTCACCTGCATTAGTCAAAGGGATGTCTTGCACTTAGATAGGACCATATAACATCTTAGATGGAGTCCTATAATAAAATCTACTCATCTTGAACTAAATAATTTCTCTTAAACTGTAAAATAGTCAATCCAGTCTAGATCGGTGTCTTAGATGGGTTAGGCATAAGTAGCTTAGTTCAGGTGCATCGAACTACGATCGACTCTGATTCCAGTAAGGCTAGGATACGTAGGCAACTTGGATACTTGAGTGGCATACCAAGCCCGAGTCGGCTCCACACATAAGTGGTGGGGTTTTGTACATTAATCCTTAAATTAAAAGTAATAAAATCACTTAGGACTTTCTATGAAATTAGAATTTTATGAGAACTTTCACTTAGATTGAATTCAAACAAATTAAGAAAATCAAGATACACATTTAGGAATTACATTGAAATTAGATCTTAGGATGCATGTCACGTAGTTCGCATATTAATATAAAGTTAAATGAGCCATTTAAAAGAAATTCAAAAGAGTTAACTTTTGGAATTGAAGACCGATTATCGGGCAGGAATGGTGCATGTGGTGGTAACTCCCCATACCTTCCATTCTCGTAACCAGGTAACGAGTCTAGATTTTTGGTCAATTATGGGTCCTAGATCCCTCATCTAGGTGGCAACTCTGTCACTTTCTTTTGTGTGGAATTCGGATTACCTTAGTGATTCCAAGTTCACGGAAAAGATGAATTAAATCACACCTTGCTAGGCTCGGCCGCTTACCCCTACCCTTATGGGTACTGGGTTGCACGTTTGTTTGCACCCTATAGCTTGGTTGCTGCCTACTTGGTTGGGTAATTAAAATCAATAATAAAAAGCGCACGCCATTCGCGTGAGTACGAGAAACCAAGAGAGAGCGTAGCGCATCGCGCGCTCGCGACCCTCTCGCGGGATTGGGTCCCACACCTATCTATGAGGTCCTGGACAAAAATCTGAGGGAACGACAACGATTAGTGATGTGACCAGGGCCTTGATTATATTCACAGTATTCATCCTTGTTGTAGAACCTTAGAAGAACTTTGGGTGGTGGCTTCGGAGCCATGAGTTTCAACTGTCCTTCCTTAACAAGTTTTCGGAGAATGACAGCTGGAGGTCTCGGTAATGGAGTGTACTTTTTCTTAGGCTTCTGTGCTGGTTTCTCGTCTCCTTGACCAGACTTAAGCATGACAACTTAAGGTGCTTGATGAGATGACTCAACATCACTGATCTTTTTAGAATTGGCAACTAGTTTGCTATCTTTCCTTGAATTCTTCATGCTTTGGTGATCAATGGTCAAGTTTCCTATCTCTTTAACACGCTTTTTCACCTTTCCTACTAAAATGAGAGATGGGAGACACTTCTCTTAAACATATTGCTTGCCCTAGAATCATCAATATGAGATACTGTGACTGAGACAGGAATAGGGATCATAAGAGACAGCTTCTCAACCTCTTCAGCAATTTCTTTCTCCTTTCCGACGACAGTGGGAGGTGTAAAACAGTTCTCTTCAGTAAGTTGTTTTTCAGAATCACCAATATGTGCTATCATGGCCGGGATAGGATCAAGGGTCACAGGAGGACGATTTTGGACTACAGAGTCCTCGGAAGTAATGGGTTTCTCCTTAGCTCCATCTTTCATAGGAGTTGTTTCTTTACTCCAAGAATATATTATTTCCCACATTTCAGCCAGGGATAGCTAATTATTCATAGTTAGCTCGGCCATATAGGTTGTGGGGAAACAAATGAAGTAGAAATGGTGTCTTGGTCTCAAAGGTTAATGAGATTTGGTAAGTTAAAAAATAAAGGCTCTTCTAGTGTCAACAACGAGTGAGTGGCTAAGACTCCTGTCATGAAAATAACAAACACTAGTTTCAGTAGAAGGCAATCTGAAATACAAGGTGACAACCCAAGAGGGGGGTGAATTGGTTAATTGAAAATTTGGGGCTTAATTAAGTGGATTACTAAAATCAATTTACCGATTAAGCCTTGACAAGTCTAACCCTTGATTAATCAATGAATATAACGTAGGCTAGGGATTAGATATTGCGTTATGCTTATATACTCTAACCCTTGTTAAATTAATACATAGACACAAGTTAGGTTAGAGATTACCAGTCACCACAATGTGCAAATGAGAAGGAAGACAGAAAGCATCCACAAGGCACAAGTTTTATAGTGGTTCTATCACAACTTGACCTACTCCACTCTTCCAAGTTTTCCTCCTTGGGATCTCCACTAAACCAATAAGATTCTTCTACGGCAAATCTCAAAGCCGTACACCAACTTCTCCAACTTCAAAGGGATCACACCCTTTCGCACGAAGCCTTTCTGAGGACAACTTCGTCTTACAAATGATTTACCTTTCTTACCGGGCCAAATTGGAGACCCTCGAATATAGAATGAAGAAATAAAATGAAAGAACTCTCAATGCCTCTCGATAGGCTGATTACAATTTTAAAAGCTCCCAAACTCTCTAAGGAATAGATACAAATGTAAAGTCTATTGAGATCATCTTGATAGAATGTAAAAATACAAGTTTAAAGAGGTTTAACCTTTCATATAAAAGTTTAGGTTCAAGAAGATGGGATTTGATCTTGCAAAAAAGGTTGTTTAGAAAGGTTTTGATAGTGTATATATAGCCCACAAGGAAATATGACCGTGTGGGGGTAAAACTGTAAATTACAGGGTTGAAAAAGTCAATTTGTTGTGGGACCCGATGGCACGATAGGGTCACGAGCGCGTGAGGTGCCATACTCTCTCTTGGTCTCTCGTACCCACACGATTGGCGTGTGCCTTGTTTTTATTATTATTGATTACGCAATCAAGCCGGCAACAACCAAGCCATAGGGTGTAAACAAACGTGCAACCTAGTACCCACAAGGGCAGGGGTAAGCCGCCGAACCTAGCAAGGTGTGATTTAATTCATCATTTCTGTGAACTTGGGATCATTAAAAGAATCCGAATTTCACACAAAGGAGAATGACAGAGTCGCCACCTAGATGAGAGATCTAGGACCCATAAATAACCAGAAATCTAGACTCGTTACCTGGTTACGAGAATGGAAGGTATGGGGAGTTACAACCACATGCACCGTCGCCGCCCGATAATCCGGTCTTCGATTTCAAAAGTTAACTCTCTTGAATTTCTTTTAAATGGCTCATTTAACTCTATTGAAGTACGAACTACGTAACTTGCATCCTAAAATCTAATTTTAACGTAATTCCTAAGTGTGTATCTTGATTTTCTTAATTTGTTTGAATTCAATCTAAGTGAAAGTTCTCATAAAATTCTAATTTCATGGAAAGTTCTAAATGATTTAATTACTTTTAATTTAATGATTAATATACAAAACCCCACCACTTATGTGTGGAGCCGACTCGGGCTTGGTATGCCACTCAAGTATCCAAGTTGCCTACGTATCCCAGCCTCACTGGAATCAGAGTCGATCGTAGTTCGGTGCCTAAACTAAGTTACATGCGTAAGACATCTAGGACACCAATCTAGACTGGGAGGACTGTTTCAACAGTTTAAGAGAGATTATTTAGTTAAAGTTGAATAGATTTTATTATCGTAGGACTCCATCTAAGATGCTATATGGTCTTATCTAAGTGCAAGACATCTCTTAGACTAATGCTGGTGAACCTACATCCTAGGTAACTAGGCTTGTCCTATAGGAAAAAAATGGTAACTAGTGTAACTAGATCTATGACTCTTTTGCTAATAATAGCAATCGGTCGTGATGACACCCTAACTCTAGGACATCCTAAGACCTAGAACACGACATGACATAAGTGTTCCTAAAAGGGGCTGTAAAGGTTCCTAAAGGAATTTTGAATCCACCGGCTCTTACGAATCTCAAATTCTTTTGGATTTGTTGAAACTTTTAGAGTTTTCTTGAAGCTTTTAGTTATCTGGAGATATTTTGGTGTGTTTAATGTCCTTTAAGTTGTTTAATTGGAAGCTTTAGTTTCACTTGTGATTTTTAGTGGTCTTTTGGTTAATGGCTTTTAACTGATTTTTAGCGGTGGATTTTAAATGGGTGAATTTTAGATTTGTTACTTTTAGGTTGGGTGTATTTTAGATTAATGTCTTTCGATTTTGGTTTGGAGAATGACATTAACACAACCATCTTTTGACAATTATACAAATTCGACAAAACCTTAACCATTTAAAGATCTAACAAATGTAGCCCACTAAAACTGTCATAACGCTTTAACCACTTAGCCAAATTTAACGTACAAATATGCGTTGGAAAGATATTTCAAAGGGCTTCAACTTTGTAGTTTACTATTTTCTATGAATTTGTGGGTTAGGGGTTCGAAATTGTGCTGCAAGCAAAAGGACAACAACATTAAACTGGAAATGCCTAAAGGTGTGCTGCAACCATTTTGGCCATAACGTTTTAACCGCTCCTCCTCTGATCAAGCACGAATACTTGTTGGAAACGGCATGAAAATATCTACGACTTTGTAGTTAACCATTTCCCACGATTCTACTGTTTAGAGGTCGAAAAATCTGTTTAAAGTCTAGCAGCTTGCACTGTGACGGGAATGATATTGGCACCCCCACGTTATGTCTCATCATTTCTTGTCTTTTAATGAATAATGGGCTGTGATTATCACTTGGGAAGGTAGGTTGTGTATTTTTTTAACTGGGAAAAGGGTTGTTACTATCAAGTTGAGAAGGGTTGTTTCGTTTATCAATTTGGAAAGGGGAGGGATGTTGTTATCAAAAGACGCTCGAATGGGCTATTGTTGAAATTGGATTTTATATTCTAAGGCCTGTTTGGGAATGGAAAATATATTCTAGGGGGCTGTTTGGGAATGATTGGAAAAGGGGCTGTGGTTATCATTTAAAGTGGGATGTGGTTATCAATTGAAACGGTGGGCCATGGATATCAAATGGAAGAGGGCTGTTATTATCATTCCATGTGGGCTTCAAAATTGAAGTGTTGTGTGTAAAAGTGGGTGCTTCTGGTGCGAAAGCGGGTGCTTGGGCTATATGTTGTGAATTAAAGTGGGTCTGAAAAATTGGGATTTTGGCCTGCAAAATTGGATTCCATGGGCTGCAAAAGTGGGCGAGTAAATTCTATTCAGTGATGTATTCACATTGAGATGGGTCTGCACTGGTTGATCTCACTGTATCTGTCTTGATTTTTACTTTTGTTTTGTTCTCATACACTTATGTTTTAATTAATTTTTTTTTTAATCTTTGCCCAAGAAGAAAATCCGAAATCCCTTCTTAGCCTGTGAATCCGAAATTCCCTTTCAATTTCACAATCCTAATAAGATTCTAGTTCTATCCAACCAATTTCCTTTTACTCTTAATAGAACTTCAGGGAAAATACGTTGAAACTGATATATATATATATATATATATATATATATAAAATTAGAATATAAATTTCAACTAATAATTCTACTGGAGTGCACAACCATGATTAAAGAATTAAAAGAACCTACTTGATGTCGAAAAGCTTGATCAATCTGCAGACCACGAAAGAACTCCTGCAAATAATTGCTTACAAAAATCAAAATGCCACCCCGGCTACAGTTGTTGAATCCCCAAGAGAAAGAGAGTTAAAGGTGTTCAGTCTTTTTTCTCCAAAATTGAAATTCCAGGCAGTCCGAGTGTGAAAGAGGGTGATAAGAGAGGCTACTGTTTTAGAGAATTGGAGGAAAAGAGTGGGTTTTTGAGTTTCGGCTGGGCAACGGAGGAGTAGAGATGGTGACGGAAACGAAAATATTGGAGGGTGCTAGTGGAGATGAGATGGAGAGAGAGAGGGAGCATCCACTATTTTGCAGAGGTGTAGATGTGCGGCATGTAGGGTGGAGATGTGCTGTTTTGTAGTACTCTCTAGATGCTCATCACTACTGTCCTCCTCCCAACCAGTTTTCTTAATCCATTAGATATCAAGGTCATACTCTTTATAATAGAAAGCTTCTTTGAACAGAAACTTCACATTTGCAATTAAGGTTATTGGCCAAGTTTAAATTTAGAGCACGGCATAAATATCAAAATAGGGAATTCAAATAACGAAAATACCTCAATGCCATATTTAATAGACTCCAAAATCAACAAGGTTTTTATTTGCATGGGTAATTGTAAACGTCATATTTTAGCTTTCCATTTCAGCCATCCCATTATGGCAAGTTTCCATCTCATTAACCATGCATTAACCCAACTCCCATGCATTGAATTCCACGTCATAAATAAGGATAGTCACATGTCCACCGTAATTAGAAACTCTTTTTAATAGCTAAGGATGCTAACAATGAAGAAGAATTGCAAAAAGTAGATGGACGATCAAGATTTAAGATACCAATTCAACTTGGTTTTAGATGGGTCATATCATAAGTTAGTTGCGCCCAAAATCACCTCTTTGGGATGATTCAGACCATCCAACCGATGATCATGCCCACCTAATCATTTTCATAGGATAATCCAAACCGTCCATTTGATTTGGCCGCAACGTAAATGAGTTGCACCCTCGAAATTATCTCCATAAAATGATCCGAACTACCTAATTGATGGGTCACAACATGGGTGGTCGTACCCCACAAATCAGCCATTGGATGATCAAATCCTTCCAATTAGTGGGCTGCAATGCAAATGGGTTGGGCCCTCAAATCATTTTTCATGGGATGATCCGAGCCACTCAATTAATGGGCCTCAATATAAATTGGTTGTGCTCCTTAAATTGTTTTCGTGGAATAATCCAAACCATCCAATTTATAAAGTTGTGCCTCAAAAATCATTTCCAAGGGTTATCCAAATTGTTCAACTTGATGGTCACAACAACAAAAATTGGTTGTTTTCGCAAAATGACCTCCCTAAGACGATCTTAACTGTTCCCTTGATGGACATCTTTATGTATTGGATCCAAGTAGGTTCAAAATTTGTTTTTCATTAAAACAATGCGCGGGCCTCTTGCTTGATCCAAATCTAACCAAAATATTCAATGATGGTGCACCAAATGGGTCCAAATTCTCCCATGTTTGGATTCTTGTGAATAACCCTTTTCAACACCCGACAGACAAATAAAAAAACATGGCAAAAATGACTGAAAAGATCGAGAAAACATAAGAGACGGACACGAAAATGAAAAACACTGAAAAACTGATAGGAAAACACTAACTTCTTTATTGATTAAAGCAGAGCAAAATAGGGGTGTCTACTACATTGTATCTAGAAACAAATTGTCTATAATATTTAACATTTTAGCACCAACATAAACTAGATATTAGCATAGAATATCTAGGGAACCTTTTCCAATAGATATTATAATTAAGTATAACATGTCAAAGTCATATTGTAATTAAGTATCTATATACACATGTTTTGAAATGATTTTCAATTTTAGGCGCAACATGGATTGATACAAAGAAATTAAATAAGAACAAGCACATTGTATCAACAAATTTATTTTCAAATGATATTTCATTTAAGCATATCCCCTAAGTCTAAGATAAACACAATGTAGATCATGTTGGGGGTTTTGGAACCCAAACCATGTTGGTTCCACTCAAGTTTGTCCTATAGTATGAATCTTTTGTAACCCATACAAACTTGGTACTTCTTACAAGTCTAAATTTACATTTAGACTTGTAATGTCCAATTCTACCACAATAATCACAAGACATAGATAAGTAAGTAGATGGACTAGATGAACAATATGATCTACAAGAATGAAAAATGATGACAAGCATGTTTTGTACGTTCTTGCAGTCTTTGATTTTCCAGCTCAAGTTTCTCATTTTTTATTTTAAAACCATTTATTTCCGTTTTCAAGTTAATTGATTCAAGAGATGAGAACATTTTTATCCTTTCTTCTTCTTTTAGGAATTGGTTCTCTTATTTTAGTTTTTTAATATTTTTATTTAATTCTTCAATTTCAAGGACAAATGAATCATTTTCCTTTTCTACTTATTCAAGTTCTTTTTCGTTTGAAGCATAATCCCTTTTAACACTAACTAATAAGTTTTCTAAGATTTTGTTTCTAGCTAGTTGCTCTTCAAGGTTTTCATTTAAGTCTTGAATTTCTTGTTCAATTGATGTAATCCCATCATTTAATTCCTTTAATACTTGGCGGTTGATATTTGGAGTTTTAAGTGTTGCGGTTAAGCATAGGAGTTTGTCTTGACAACACTTTTCAATTTGGTTCAATATATCTTTTGCATTTTGGCAAGATGACACTTTTTCATAAATGGTAGGAGGTAAAGAACAGCAAATTGCAATAAGGGCTTTAGTGTTTAATGAAGATAATTTTCTATCATACTCTTTTAAGTTTCTAGATTTTGAATTAAAAACAAATCCATTTTCTATTATCTTCACCATTTCTTTATCTGGAACTTTTAAATAGGACTTCATATGGATCAACCAAGATCCATAATCTCATCCATCCAAACTGGGTAGTCTAGATCCCATCTTTTAAAGTTGCAAAAAATTAGATCTTTTAACTCTTAACCGGTTAGGGTCTTAATCAAGAGCCCTAACTCTGATACCAATTGAAATCCGATGTGTAACCCGGTTTGGCAACCTAGAGGGGGGGTGAATAGGATGTTTATAAAAACTTTTACCAATTTCACCCAAGTTTTATCCCTTGTTCAATTAAGTTTGAAATACTTGAACTTAAAAATAATATTACAAATTAATATAAGTTCAAAACCATTGATGATTAGCAAACTTAATTAAGTGATTAATAGCCTAATTAGCAAGGTACAATTATTCAATCAAAACCAAAATGCTAACTACTCACTCAATTCTAAATATGTAAAAATACAATCACAAATAAAAGAGTGAGAGGGTGAAAGATAAAGAGAAATATCATCACAAGTGACACAAAGATTTATAGTGGTTCGGCCAACGGCTTACTCCACTCTTCTCAAGGTCGCACTTGAGGATCTCCACTATTGAGACCTCTACTGCACCGGGCTCCGAGACTTTTACAACCAAAGGGAGTTAAATGAGGATGCCCTTGCCACCTTTACACCCGTCTCTCCTACACCGCCGAGAACTAAGCGCACTCAAGAGGGAATTAAATCCGGATGCCCTCGCCACCGATACACATGAAGAAGAAGAAAACAGCTTTGCCTCTATGTAGGCTACAATGCACAATGAAGCTCCTAATATACTCTTAAATATGAATACAAGTGATGCCTAAACCAATCTCAAAAGATTTTCTCCAAATCAAGGCACAAGGGATTGGTAAGAGATTTTGCCCATAGTTGAAAGTGAATTTCAAGGGTTTCTTAGAGTTGGAATATGTTCATCATTATTCTTTAGACCCCTATGATGGGTATAAATAGCCCTCCAACTTAATATGACCATTTTGGGGGCAAAACGGTAAAAAACTGACTAAAAAAGAACTAGTCGTTTGAGCTCCAACGACTCTATTTCTAGACCGCCACAGTCGACCCGGGTGTCGCAGTTGCCCACCGTCATCGGGCGCTTCTTTTTATTTTGAATTTCAAAAGCGCCGCGGTCGACCGGGTGTGTTGCGGTTGACCTCCGAGAGCAACTTGGACAAAAATATTTTCGTTCATGTTCCTTTCCGAGGTCGACCGACCCTACGGCTGTCGACTGGTCCGACCATGCTGGATTGTTTCTGGATTTTCAGAAACACATACGCGGTCGACCGTGAAGTTCTGGTTGACCGGACCGCTATGTTCCGGTAGGTGCTGGATTTCCAGCCACCTTACCGCGGTTGACTCTGTAACCCCGGTCAACCGGCCCTGTTTGTAAATCCATTTCAACATTAAAAAAATTAGGGACTTGGGCCTTGGTCTTGGGTCCTATACTTGAATTGATTGTCCTATGGGTCCAACAATGTGTGGACACGACTAGGGTCAATCATAGTCCAGTTAAGTCCAATTAGGGTGTGTTAGTCTTTTTGGAGAACATTGTTTTCCACTAGTTTTAGGAGATTTAACAATGTGCCTTGAGAAGAGAAAATGCAAGAGAGATAGGAATACATTCTACAATTTCTACCACTCTCTTGAACTCTTCTCTTGAGCTTCAAGATCTTCAAGGATGAGCTTTGCTTTGACTTCTCCAGTTGTGGTACAAGCTCCTTGGTCCTTTGCATTTGTTCTTGATCCTTAAGCTTTGGCCTTTCTTGATTTTTTCCTTTCTAACTTGATGCTTTGAGATGATGATGATGAGCTTCTCCTTGGTACCTCCAAGGCATGAATCGATCATTTGTATGCTTTAGCTCCTTTGCCATTGTGTTTGGTTCATCTTCAAGCATAGGCCTTCTTTGTGTGTGTGCTGGCCTGGATTTGACTTGTGTAGGACCTGTCAAAAGCAAAACACTCAAGGCAAACTATTTGTCTATAAAGACTAATCAATTTGGATTTGTTAATCATCAAAACATGGTAAGATGATGATCCCTTGGGCTTACACAGGTTTTTTGGTATATGAATTGTTGTTCTTGGCCATTTACATCTTATGGCAATGGAATGTATAAATGACAGGTTTTCAATTACAGGTTTTTATGGTATGAACTTATGTTGTAATTATCAATAGGTGAAAGGCAGTTTAGTTATTTTTATTTTTGTAATTTTGTTTGGGAACATTAATCTAACACCACTATTTTTAATTTTATTATGTTTGGGAATACTTGGTCGTATTGGATGTACTGGGTGTTTATGTTTATATTGTAATTCACAATATAAACATAAACACGAGATGGATGTAATTTGAGATGGTTTATAATGTACTGGAAGTATTGAACATAGATTGCGCAGGTTCAAGTTCTATGATCGAATGAACACTAGAAATGTTGCTCTGAATTCATGTGAACAACCAATTACACGAAAAGCTTAAGCTGTTAGAGTTGGTGCACATATCTCATGTCGAGGATATTGTGTACAGCTTGAGTTACTCTCTGAGGCTCTTACAGTCTTGGAAACTATTTCAGCTAGCGGGAATATTGTTGTAGCTTCTGTTTATATTTTGATCAGAGCAATTTAATGTTCGTTTAATTACCCATTTAAAATAGAGTACAAGTTGAAGTTTTTCCAAGCTCACAAGATGTTTTAGTGCACTGACGATAATGCAATGATTTAGCTTAACTCCCTCTTGGTAGGGGTGCTCCGCCACCTGCAAGGCGCTAGTTACCATTAAAAGACGGGGAAATACTCCATGACCGAGATGGTCAGTGCAAGGGGAAATAGAATGAAGAAAAAGGAGAAAATATACAAATACAAAATGCCCATTGTTAATGTTTTACAAGTTAAACATTAGCCTTAAAGGCCACTATATGCTCGGCTGTGTGCTCTCAGAAAGTGTTTTGGCTTCCAATTAACTAGTTTCCTCTTTGATCTAGATTGATAATCCTATTAGAACATTAAAGGACGAAGTGCAACCAATACTGGCAACCTCAATTAAATCATATGTCCCTTGTCTCTTTGGTTTTTTACCAAAATCAATCGAACTTCGGGTTTAAAATCAGATCCAATTGCTTACAAGTTGTGAGGCCACTTCACATTACATACATTAGGTGTATAACAGCATTGCTGACTATGCATATCAAACACATAGGAGACAGAACTTGAGATGACAGTACACAACAAAAAAGACAAATCAAACATGCAAAATATATACATAAAGAGAGCAACAAAGGTCTTCTCAACTCCTTCAACAAAAGTCTTCTACAACAAGATACAACACAACTTATAATAAAATATCTATAGCTGCTCAGTTAATAGTGGCAAGATACAAGAAAGAGTTCATAACATATACCACAAAAAAAACAAATATGACTAGATATATAATCCTAATTAGATGTTTCACAATGTAATGCTGGTCATCTGGCCTTCCTATTGGCACATT
This sequence comes from Tasmannia lanceolata, assembly GCF_043159265.1. Taxonomy (NCBI): domain Eukaryota; kingdom Viridiplantae; phylum Streptophyta; class Magnoliopsida; order Canellales; family Winteraceae; genus Tasmannia; species Tasmannia lanceolata. The sequence continues at coordinate 66,034,376 of NW_027518695.1, forward strand.
GTACTCTTCTCTGTCCTCAGTCCCTCTACCATAGGCGTCATCTCGTCAACCCAACGAAAATATCTGCATCCATCTTTGCCCTGTAACCTTTCCCATTTACATACTCGTTAAACACAATATGCATAATAAAAGATAAACTAAATCAACTCATATAAAAACACCACTTACGTGCCAATTTGAGCATTAATAAAATGGTCTTCCTGGATTTTTTGTCGTTTTGGATATGAACACATCCATCAGATCGTGTCCGTGAGGACAGAATGCACGATGTACCTTATGAGTACTACTTATAGAAGAAGCCATGTAAATTCCTAATAACAAGAAAATTAAATAATGAGCAAGCAAAGCCAAATGAAAATTTAAAGACTACAAAGCATAAATTTTCAACAATTTCAATTGGATCCAATGGATCTAATTTGAGAACAAAAAAAAAATGTCAGCATCAGATCCCTTCAAATGATTTTTTTTGTTCAATTTCTAATTCTTTCAGAAGTCAAATGTCAGGATCAGATCCCTTCAAGAATCAGATCCCTTCAAATGAATTTTTTTCAGTTTCTAATTCTTCGAGAAGTCAAATGTCAGTATCAGATCCCTTCAAGCAATTTCCGATCCAATTAATAAACTGAAAAAATGAATTAACATCTCTAAAACTACCACAAAAAAAAAGCCAAATTATATTGATCGAATACTGTCACTGATTTCTCTTCATTCCAATGAATCGAACCTCGAATGCAATCTTACCTACTGGTAGAACCAAATCCAAACCCTAAAAAAGTAAAAATTATCCAAATCTATCAAAAGATCTAAATCAGCCATAGCAATACACAATCCAGAAAGTGAAAAAGAAACAAAAGTATATCCATAACAAAGAAGTCAACCCAGTTTTATTAGAAGCAATCAGAATCAGACTTAAACAAGATAAAAGAAGCAAACAAAGGAAAAAATTTCAAATCTTATATCATAATAATGCATGAGTGAAAAGGGTCTTAAAGGTGAAAAAATAAGATTTTAAAGGGGAAATGATGAAATCTGTTTAAATAAAAAATCCGAGTAAAGGTCATAGAAGAGGAAAATCTGGGTTTAAATAAAATCTGGGTTTGTACCCAAAATCCCTTAAAAAACTTTTAGTCGCCCTTTCAAAAGCTTTTAGTCTCCCTTTCCTCAATTATATACTTCAAACAGAAAAAAATGGAAACAAAAAAATATATGAACTTACCTGGTTTGTCGCCTTGCTAGTGGAGGAGACGAACTAGAGAGAGAGAGAGGAACCAGAGAGAGGGTGTGAGGAGATCCACCAAAATTGGAAAAAAAAACCCCTAGCTTTTTGGGTTTTTAGCTCTCTGAGAGAGAGACACTCCACAGAGAGAGAGAGAGAACAGAGAGAGGGTGTGAGGAGAACCACCAAAAACCGAAAAAAAAACCCTAGTTTTTTGGGTTTTCTGCACTGCAGTGAGAGAGAGAGAGAGAGAGAGAGAGACTCATATTTATTTTTTAAAGGATAGGAATGTCTTTTTTTAAAACATTAGTTTGATCTAGGGCGGCAAGATGGTCATTTTAGAAGAAGCTAGAAAACTTAAAACGTAATGGGGGGCCACCATAAGAGTCAATTGAAAGGAGCTTTTAAAGAGTGCGCAGATAGCCTCTCTACGCTGCTGCGCAGAAACACCTCTCTCTCTCTCTCTCTATATATATATATATATATATATATATATATTCACTACTTCCCGTTAGTCGTTTCATTTTGTGTTTTTCCTTTTTATTGTATTGTCGTTGATATTGATTTAGGCATGTTACTACTGGTGTATGAGATTATTGATTTCTGCAGCGCATGTCACATGCCTCAGATTGGGGGCTTGATATTATTATAGGCATCGCCGACTATTGCTATTCAATTCATCATCTCATGGCACGTAACAAACATTTAGAAATTGATTTTCCTGTTGAGAAATTCCAAAAGCAACTTGACATAAGATATATGTCCAATATTGATTGAACTGTAGATATCATGACCAAACCACTTCATTTAAGCCGTTTCAATTAGCTCCTACACATGCTCACCATCAGTTATTGAGAGCTTCAATTGCAAGGGAGTCAATACGTGATTGGTGCCCGATTTTGACCCAAAAATTTGACATGCAAATTAACACAAGATATATCTCCGTTGGAGCATTGCAAACACCTTTCCGTCACGGATCATGGTGCCGCCGATACATCCCTATTTCCTCATAACTAACAGCCGCTAGATGGAGGCAGTAACAGGTCATTAAGATGGCCTCATGTCCACATTTATAATTGATGACACCAAAATTGGTACCTGAGAATCGGATGAGCGTTGTAGATGATCCGGCTATTCGGGTTGGTAGAGCTCCAATCAGTGGGTGCTTGCGCTCACATAAAACAACGTTAGAAGGGCCCCTGAAGGGGGACTCCGGGGGCACCCTCCGATGCTTAAGTCAGAAATCTGCGTCAACAGACATCTAAGCAAAATACCAATCCATAGAGTAAGAGAGCGTTTTGGGGGTAGAGGAAGATGATCCCCTTTGAGCATGGGGGTGCCTTTTTATAGGAGGGGAGGCCCATTATGCCCACTCGTCAATCATGCCTTTGATTCAGCCCACGTGGGGCGTGATTGGTGGAGGATAAGATCGTGGAGATATGATTTCCTAGAATTATGGGTGGAGATCGTGGAAAGTGGCCTTGGCGGGATGTTTTGAATTTGAATGAAGCACCTTATGTGTAACGGTTGCCCGGATTGATAGCTTAACGGCGGGATTCCTGCGATCGTGTCTAGTTCCTCTTAAGGGTCAGTGCCGATAGTTCTTTATGTGAGTTTGGTCTGAGGGTCTGTACATGGCATACCGATTTTACCCCCAACATACTGCTCCCCTACTTTCTTGTCCCGTTTTGTGGGTCAAGGAAGTAAATAAGTTTTTGAGAGGTAGCCCGGTACTGACCTTTAATAAGGTACTTTTAGATGCTCAGTTGAGCTTACTGAAGTTCGGCAATATGAAGTTCGGAAGTGTGGAGCCTATTCTTGGTGCATTCGAACTTTCGTGGAGATCCTTTGTTGGAGTCCACGTTGTGTCTCCTTCAACCTTTGGAGGTTGAATGCCCTAGAGGGAGGGCGATCAATGATGGAGAAGGCAGACGCTCTACCAAGCCCTCTCAGGGCTATGGTTTTTGGGTGTACCTTTTTGTTGGAGAATTTGGAGAAGGTAGATACTCTACCGAGCCTCGCAGAACATCGGTTTTCGAGTGTACCTAACGTTGGAGAAATTCGGCGATGGTAGAGACTCTACCAAGCCTCATAGGGGGTTGGTTTCAGAGTGTACCAACGTTGGAGAAATTTGGCGATAGTAGACACTCGACCGAGCCTCATAGGGGGTCAGTTTCAGAGTGTACCTAACGTTGGAGAATTCTGAGAAGGTAGATACTCTACCGAGCCTTGCGGGGTGTCGGTCTTCGACTGTACCTAACGTTGGAGAAACCGTCGATGGAGAAGATAGACACTCTACCGAGCCTCATGGGGCGTCGGTTTTCGAGCATACCTAGCGGTTGGAGAAATTCAGCGATGGTAGACCCTCTACCGAGCCTCGAGGCGCGTCGATTTTTGGTCCCACCTTAACGCTGGAGAAATTAAGCGATGGTGGACTCTCTACCGAGCCTCGAGGGGCATCAGTTCTTGGTCCCACCCTTTATTTGTCAAAGGTAGGCTCTTTACCGAGCCTCAACCTGCTTTGGTTTCTTGCCTCACCTTTTGCCGGAGAATTTGATATAAGTAGACCTTTACCGAACCTCAAGGGCGTCGGTTTTTTGTCTCACGTGTTGAAGAATTTGGCGAAGGTAAGACCCTCTACCGAACCTCAAGGGGCATCGGTTTTTTTTCCTACCTTTTGCCGGAGAATTTGATGAAGGTATGCCCTCTACTAAGCCTCAAGAGGTGTCGGTTTTTTGTCCTACCTTTCAAGCAGATAGACGCTCTACCGAGCCTCTTGGGGCATCGGTTTATGGGTCACATCTTTTAAGTAGATAGACTCTCTACCGAGCCTCTTTTTCTAGTAGATAGACGTTCTACCGAGCCTCTTGGGGCATCGATTTATGGGTCATATCTTTCTAGTAGCTAGATGCTCTACCGAGCCTCTTGGGGCGTCGGTTTATGGGTCATATCTTTCAAGTAGATAGATGCTCTACCGAGCCTCTTGGGGCATCGGTTTATGAGTCATGTCTTTCAAGTAGATGGACACTCTACCGAGCCTCTTGGGGCATTGGTTTATGGGTCACATCTTTCAAGTAGATAGACGCTCTACAGAGCCTCTTGAGGGATTGGTTTTTTGGTCGTATCTTTTAAGTAGATGGATGCTCTTCCGAGCCTCTTGGGGCATCGATTTATGAGTCGCATCTTTTAAGTAGATAGACATTCTACCGAGCCACTTAAGGCATTGTAAACACCCCCATTTTGCTATACTTTAAAAAAGCAAAAGATTCGGTAGTTTGTCAAGATTCGGTAGCCTCTTGGGGCATCGGTTTATGGGTCACATCTTTTAAGTAGATAGACTCTCTACCGAGCCTCTTTTTCTAGTAGATAGACGTTCTACCGAGCCTCTTGGGGCATCGATTTATGGGTCATATCTTTCTAGTAGCTGGATGCTCTACCGAGCCTCTTGGGGCGTCGGTTTATGGGTCATATCTTTCAAGTAGATAGATGCTCTACCGAGCCTCTTGGGGCATCGGTTTATGGGTCATGTCTTTCAAGTAGATGGACACTCTACCGAGCCTCTTGGGGCATTGGTTTATGGGTCACATCTTTCAAGTAGATAGACGCTCTACCGAGCCTCTTGAGGGATCGGTTTTTTGGTCGTATCTTTCAAGTAGATGGATGCTCTTCCGAGCCTCTTGGGGCATCGATTTATGAGTCACATCTTTTAAGTAGATAGACGTTCTACCGAGCCACTTAGGGCATTGTAAACACCCCCATTTTGCTAGACTTTAAAAAAGTAAAAGATTCGGTAGTTTGTCAAGTTTCGAGTCTGTATTCTACCTAGGATTAGGCATCTGTGCATTTTATGGTAGATTTCGCCTCGTTGAAGAAATTCTGAAGTTGGTTCGCTATCCTAAAGGTTTCTAGGGTGTTCCAATGGTATCTAGAAGATAAAAATTCAAGTTTCCAAGAAAGTGAAAAAAACCTGCTATTTTTAGAATTTTCGGGGTTTCCCTCATTTTTGCCCATTTTTACACTACAGGGGTATTTTGGTCATTCCCGATGTGTCTCGTCTGACCCCCGAGTTATATTCAAGAAATCTTGAGTGATTTTTCAAAATTTGAAAAAGCTGCTATTTTTATAAACTCATGGGGCTTCCACATTTTTATCATCTTATGGATATTTCAATCATTTCGCATATATCCAAAACCATCTTGAGGGTACGGCTGATGAATTAGGAGTAATTTTGTAAGATTTGGAAAACCTGCTAAATTTAGATCTCTCAAGGTTTTCTCTTAGTCTTGCACTTCGGGGGTATTTTAGACATTTCCAACATGTCATATTTGTTCCCTAAGTTATGTCTAAGAAATCTTGAGTCAGTTCATAAATTTTCAAAAATCTGCTATTTTTGAAATTTCTCAGGGTTTTCGCTAGTCTCGCCAAATTCTTGCACCTCGGGGTAATTTGGTCTTTTCCTGTGTAATTCTTTTGATCCCTGAAAGGTGTCTGAGAAATTATGAATGATTTCCTGAATTTTGGAAAACCTTCTAAATTTAGAATTTCTCAGGGGTTTCGCTTAATTTGGAAATTCTGAGTGTTGAGGGCATTTTGGATATTTTCAAGGGATACCAAATGATCCTGTTTGATAATGCTCACCGAAAGGACCCAACTTTAAAAGTTTCTATTTTTGAAGTTTGACCACAATGACTTTTTATTTATTTTTACTTTTCCCTTTAAGGGGTGAACCAATTTGAGGGTATTTTGGTCGCATTTGGATGTGTAATGGTCAAATAGGGGCATTTTGGTCCGAAAAGTTATTTTCCCAAAAAAGATGGTTCGATCACGTGTTAGAGGTGCACTATAAATATCATATGGGTTGGGATCATTAATAAAAAAATTAAATTTGAATGATTTTATTGAATTTTCATTGAAAAAAAAACCCAATATACATGTCATAAGGCCTATTGGCCTAAAGCCAACAAGGTGGGGGTCCATGTGGAAGGCTTGTATGGTCAGGTTACTAAAACTGTCATAAATTTTTAGCTTTTGGTCTAAAAAATTTGCGTTTATACTTGTTTCGAACATCTCAAAAAGATCTACAATTTTCTAGTTTATGCCTTTTCCTGAATCAGCCTCTTAATAGGTCAAAAATGAGCTCAAACGTTGGGCAGTCCTTTTTGGACGAAAATCATTCATAAAAGCTAGTTTCATATGTAAAAAGGCTTCTAGATTGATCTTGAAAGATCTCCATTGTGTAATTTAGCATTGCTTGGCTTGCAAGAAATCAATTTTAGAAGTAAATACATTTTAGAAAGTAAGGAAAAAGCAAGTCATAGGTGAGAATTAGAAACTAACTAAAGGTTGGAGTCCTCACATTGGAAACTTCCAAATCCAATCTATTCCTAACTTTTTCTATAAAACAAAGCAAGTACAACCTTTGGCCTGGCTCTAGAAAATTCATCTCTCTCTCTCTCTTCCTCCTTGGAATTCATTCCTCTCTTCAAGTGTTCTTCACAAAAGGGATTCTTGAACTGCTTCTTCTTCTCCAAGGCATCATATAATCAAGGATTATTAGAGTGTTCTTTGGATCTTTTTGAGCGTATAAAAGGGTTGACAAAGTGTATATCTCGGATCACCAACCCTAGAGACAAGAATTGAGATCAACGATATGGATTTTTCTTCTTTGCAAATTAGAACAAGCATGCTAGGATTTTATTTTTGAAATATCAAATCAATGAGTTTTCTTTTGAAATTCCAGTATGTTATAGTATAGATTAAAGGCTTTCAAAATCCAAAATTTCAACAAACAATTAGTTTTCCTCCATATAAATATTAATTTTCTTTCTTTATTTTTCAATATGAGTTTAAATTCAATTTTCAAGGCAAGTGTTTGAAAACATAATCTTTTTCAAAAAATGAATTTTTTTTAGGTTAATAAAAATTTCAAAACTACTGGAAAGTGAAATCTTGGAACACGGTTTGACTGCCTCGATTTCCGTTTTATTTTTCGAAAGATAACCCGGCAAAGGGTTATTTCTTGAAGAATAAAATGGAAAACGAGTCAAATTAAATCCACATTTCATGAAAATTTGGTTCCAAACCAATTTTTGGATTTCCAGTTCACCATAAAAGTTTTGGAATTGTTTGATTTTTTTTAATCCGGTTTTAATTTATTTTAATTTTGGGTTATTTTTAATAAATATCAAACGATTTTAAAAATTGATGAAACTTTTCAGAACTCATGTTTAATTATAAATTAAAGTTTTCATGGAATAAAATTTTGATAAAAATATTTTCTTTACTGTTTTCTAATCGATTCTTCAGTTTACGTGCCGTAATTCTTTTTCGTATTAAATTACTAAATTTTGAAAATTTTTCTTTACAAACCAGTAACTTAGGCTAAAATATGGTTTTGTAATTTATTTTAATAAACGGGTTTCAATTCCTAGGAAACAAATTCTCCTTTTCTATTTTAAAATCAATTTTATGGAGGAGATTTAATTTTCAAGTTTTGAAATTTTGATAGAAAATTTTATAATCTATTATATATTTACAGGAAGTTTTTATTTGATTTTAGGATGCCATTAGGTTTGCATTTTAAGTAATTCTTTGATTTCATCCGCTTTTTGTGTGGATTTTAATCGGCATCAAATCGTTATAAAAATCTTTAAAATTTTACAGTAGCCTAATATCATGATCAACTTTATACTTTAAAAGGGTAAGCTAATTTGAAAGCCATATGCTATAAGTTGCTTTGTTAATTCATAATCTGACTTGAATTTTAAAAATTCGAAAATGGATAGTACAACTTAGTTAAAATTCATGAAACTCTTCCAGTAAATTACAATCATCTATATCTTATTACTGAAAAAGTTTCAACTGAGTTGGAATTCGATTACTTAGGGTTTTTGTGTAATCCTATCAATCTGGTCTTAATGTTAATAAATCACAACTTAATAGCAAATCAAACCAAAAGTGAGTAAAAATCTCCAAAAATTCTTAACTTTTCATCATGAATTCAATCCCTAACTTATTTGAAATAGAAACCTTAGGATTTATAGATCTCCCATGTAAATTCGCTATACCGCGATAGTTCAACTGTCGAGATCACATCCATAATCGTATATTAACTATGATCGATCCTGCATAATTTGAACATGTAAATTATAGTATGTTGGCTTCGAGGTCCACTGTCCATGGAAATCCTGAGAAACATGCCAGGCAATAATATACTATAACTTATGGGTTAAATTGTACAAGGGTTGAGAGCACTAATCCCTTCCATGGATGCAATCCAAGACTGAAACTAATCAAGCCCTAGAGCCTTTGGTATTCCATAGATCTTAGGAATCGAAAACTTTTAAAGAATTAAAAATCATTAACTTCGGTAAACTGAATTGATTTAATTCTTGTCTTTGGGACCGTTGGATTACGGTTTTCCATCGTAAGAACCTTTAAGGCCCCTTAGGAACACTTGCGTCATATTGTGTCATAGGTTTTAGAGAGTCCTAGAGTTAGGAGTCCAGCCTCATCACGGCCGTTAGCTATGGATAGCAACCGTGCCATAGATCTAGTTACACTAGTAACCTAATTTTCTCATAAGACAGGCCTACTTACTTAGGATGTAGGTTCACCTGCATTAGTCTAAGGGATGTCTTGCACTTAAAAAAGACCATATAGAATCTTAGATGATGTCCTAGGATAATAAAATCTTCAACTTGAACTAAATAATCTCTCGTAAACTGTTGAAACAGTCATTCCAGTCTAGATTGGTGTCCTAGATGAGTTAGGCATAAGTAGCTTAGTTTAGGTGCACCGAACTACGATCGACTCTGACTCTAGTGAGGCTGGGATACGTAGGCAACTTGGATGCTTGAGTGGCATACCAAGCCCTAGTGGGCCCCACACACAAATGGTGGGGTTTTCTATATTAGTTTTTCTAAATTCTTAATTAATTAAAATAAATCACTTAGGACTTTTTCCCAAATTAGAATTTTAGGAGAACTTACACTTAGATTGAATCCAAACAAAGCTAGAAAATAAGATACACATTAGGGAATACATTGAAATTAGATCTTAGGATGCATGTGACATAGTTCGCATATTAATAAAGAGTTAAATGAGCCATTTAAAAGAAATTCAAGAGAGTTAACTTTTGGAATTGAAGACCGGATTATCGGGCAAGAATGGTGCTTGTGGTGGTAACTTCCCATACCTTCCATTCTCGTAATCAGGTAGCGAATCTAGATTTCTGGTTATTCATGGGTCCTAGATCCCTCATCTAGGTGGCGACTCTGTCATTCTCCTTTGTGTGAAATTCAGATTGCTTTAGTGATCCCAAGTTCACAAAAAGGATGAATTAAATCAATAATAAACGGCAAACACCAATCGCGTGGGTACGAGAGACTAAGAGAGAGAGAGAGAGTGTGGTGCCTCGCACGACAATCGCCCTCTCACGAGTTCGGGTCCCACAGGCATCGGTTTATGGGTCATATCTTTCAAGTTGACAGACTCTTTACCAAGTCTCTTTGGGCACCGGTTTATGGGTCATATCTTTTAAGTAGATAGACTCTCTACCGAGCTTTTGTGGGTAGTATCTTGTAGTAGACTCTCTACCGAGCCTTTTTGGGCACCAGTTCATGGGTCATATCTTTTATGCTTCGGCACGCCGGTCACTGTTCTCTTGAGTGTATGGTCGATCCGCCCTTGTGGATAGTCAGAGAAATATCGGAGATGGGGTCGGTTACCTTTACCCTTTGGGTGTATGGTCGATCCGCCATTGTGGATAGCTGGAGAAATATTGGAGATGGGGTCGGTGACCTTTTACCCCTTGGGTGTATGGTCGATCCGCCCTTACTCGGGTCGTCGGAGGTACGGAGATGGTCGGCGATGATGAGGGTCGGTGGCCATCTACCTCAAGGCGTCCCTTGGGTTCATGGACGATCCACCCCTGGAGATAGCCGGAGAAATATTGTTGGAGCTTCTTTATTAGGCTCGGTGGAGCCTTTTATCATATCTAGTAGGTGGAGATATCGTTTTTCAGATCTGCAAGCTGAAAAATCTTTCACACAAGAAACACACATCAAACGGATTAAGCCTTCACATCCAAACTATCCACCAAGCTTTTAATAAAAGAAGAGTGTTTCTTTTAGAATGAGAAGTGGGTGTGTAAATAATAATTTTCTGCAAAAAGAAAAGTCAATGAAATTGAAAGAAAAGTGATACCGCAGTCCTGAATAATTTTGCTGCTTTTGATGGGTGAAGCTTCATCCTCGGAAGGGATTTTCTTTAACTCGGCCGGATCATATAGGCGAAGCTCGATTTTATGGGAGAATATTGGCTCGGTCGGACCTTGTAAGGGAAGCCCGTCCTTGAAGGAGATCCTTGGCGAGGGTCGGTCTAGAGTTTGTCGGCGAAGTTCGATTCCCGGAGAGAACATTGGTCAGATCTTGTTGGAAAAGCTCGGCTTTGAAGGAGACTCTTGGCGAGGGTCGGTCTAGAGGTTTTCAACTTATTCTTGGAGGAGCTTTGAAGCTCGGTCTTGAAGGAGACCCTTGGTGAGGGTCGATCTAGAGCTTCTCAACTTTTCCTTAGCGGAGCTTTGAAGCTTGGTCTTGAAGGAGACCCTTGGTGAGGGTCGGTCTAGAGCCTATTGGCGAAGCTCGATTTCCGAAGAGAACATTGGTCGGATCTTGTTGGAAAAGCTCGGCTTTGAAGGAGACCCTTGGCAAGGGTCGGTCTAGAGCTTTTCAACTTATCCTTGGAGGAGCTTTGAAGCTCGGTCTTGAAGGAGACCCTTGGTGGGTCTAGAGCTTCTCAACTTATCCTTGGCGGAGCTTTGAAGCTCGGTCTTGAAAGAGATCCTTGGCAAGGGTCGGTCTAGAGCTTCTCAACCTGTCTTTGGCGAATCTTTGAAGTTTAGTCTTGAAGGAAGTCACTGGCAAGGGTCGGTCTAGAGCTTCTCAACCTGTCTTTGCTGAAGTTTTGAATTTCGGTCTTGAAAGAAGTCATTAGCAAGGGTCGGTCTAGAGCTTCTCAACCTATCTTTACCGAAGCTTTGAAGTTCGGTCTTGAAGGAAGTCATTGGCAATGGTTGGTCTAGAGCTTCTCAACCTGTCTTTGGTTGGGCTTTGAAGCTCGGTCTTGAAGGAGATCCTCGGCAAGGGTCGGTCTAGCGCTTCTCAACTTGTTCCTTGCCAGAGCTTTGGAACTCGGCCTATAGCCTGACAAAACTTTTAAGTTTGGCATATGGTCTAGAAGCATCAATAGGGAGCATTGACTCAGCGACTTGAAATACTCATTTTCTCAAGGAGTAAATCTTGAACATATCATAGCCGGTACTGAGAATCCCAAGCTAAATGGTAGTCCAGAGAGTGGCGTTGAAGGAAGGAATGGTGGAGATGCCGGTGGCGCTTCGGTTGAAGTTGATGGCCTGCTTTAGTATGCTCCGCTTCTTGCGGCAGTTTCCGATGCAAAAGAGCGTGTTGAGGAGCTCGCCCGGTTTGAATTCGTTTGAGAAATTGGCTTGTGGCGAAGTGATCCGGTCCCTTACGAGTCTGTAGAACTCAACTATCCGATTATCTCAATTGGCTCCCGGGACGTGACCGTGGCTACAGGGGTTATGAGGCCGTGGGGCTCCAGATTGGTGAGCGTGGCTTGGAGTTGAAGGTTGCCCGGCCAACGTCAATATAGCTTTAAGATCAGCTAGTTATCAGTAGCATTTGGTCTTTGATCTAAGAATCGGTAGTCATGAAGTTTCCCCTTTTCGGATTTTATTTTGGTGGCATATTAAAGTGGAGAAGAATCACTCCGAGTCTCAGATTAGATGGAAATTGTCCATGGGAGGCAGTGACTTTTTTTTTGGGTAGGTAATTGGGGTTAGACAAGACCCCGACTAGATATCATAAAACTAAAGGATTACAAAGAGAGGGCTGCATGAACAGCCTGATGAAAGGGAACACACTTCCTTGAAATTACAATGATATGAATCAGAAAGATACAAAAGGGGCATACAATGAAGAGAGATTCTAATCAAGGGGAAGATCCTGAACATCAATAACTAGTATATATTTTCCTAGAGAAATCTTCAATGCAGATGGATAAAAGGTCCTTAGGAAGGTTTTGCTTGGGGATGTCTTTTCCTTTGATCGGGCAGTCATGCTTGGAAAGGAAATCAGCACCTCTATTCGTTTCCCACCATGAATGCGAAATGATCCAATTCTGAAAAGATCTTAGATCAGAGTGTATCTGGTGCAGAATGTATTTTTTCTTCCAGATGCAGGGGATGAGGCCTTTAATGGTATTAACTGCAAGGAGGAAATCAGATTCGATCCAAAGATTTGTTATGTCTTTTTTTCTTGCCAGCTTAATACCATAGAATATTGCATCGATTTCTAATTCTTGGATTGTAGCAGCAGCAAAGTTAATGGAGAAGGCAGATAAGGGTTCTCCAAAATTATCTCTCAATAACCCTCCAATAGCAGCAAGGTCTCCTGCCAAAGCAGCATCAGAATTTAGTTTGCACCAGCCTGTATCTAGAGGGGACCAATGACATTTATAAAAAGAGGGAGCTGAAGGTTCTGACTGATATAATAGGCTCTAGAAGAAGGGAGGTCATTTAGACCAAGATGGATGCACCTTGTTCTGATAATAAGGAGAATTTCATTGAGAACTGATTTCTTATGCTGGAATTTTTTATCATGGATTCTCCTGTTTTGTTCTGTCCAAACGTGATAGATGTAGGCATTGAAAGCTATCCGGAGACCAGTTGCTGATTGGTGTTTTCCCCTGGCGATTTGCCTGATCCATTCCTCTTCCAATTGTAAAGATTGAAGGGGTTTCCTCTTGTAGCTGAATCTCCATAGAACGGATCGCCAAATCCAGGCGGAGTAGGTACATTTAAAGAACAGATGATTTGTGTCTTCCCTTTCGACCAAACATAACGGGCAGTGAATGTCTCTTGAGGGCCCCTGGTAGAACAGTTTATCTCTAGTACTTAGCTTGTTTAGGATGGCTTGCCATCCTACGAAGCTATTCTTTGGAATATGGCCTTGGTACCAGATAATTTTGAACCAAGGGACTCTAGGATGATGATTTCGAAGGGAATCCCAAGCAGTTTTAATGGTGAAGGACCCATCAGGATTGGGCTTCCAGATAGCATGATTTCCTGACCCAGGAGTATGAATTATCTTTTCAATCAGAGGAAGAAACCCAGGAAGGCAATTTATGATATCTCTGTTCCATTTGCCTTCAGTGAATATTTCGTCGATATGGACGCTACTGGATGTAGCTCTGGAGATCCTTCTTCTTGGATAGAGGTCAAGGAGGGGGCCATCCGGGTGCAAAGGTTGGGCCCAAAAATCAATCCCTGCTCCATCATCAATTGTATAGTAGATAAGGTTCTTTGCTTTCTCTCTGGAACTTAAGACAATTCGGGCTCCCCAAGACATTTTTTTGAGGAGGCTTGAGAGTCCAGAAATTTCTTCCTCTGATATATTTGGCCTTGAACCAATTTGACCACAGGGTTTGCCTGTCACTGATAATATTCCATAGCTGCTTTAGTTTACAAGCTTCACTAGTGTCTTGCAGCCTTCGAATTTCTAGCCCCCCTTCAGCTTTTGGAGTGCAGAGAGAGACCCAGTTTACTAGGTCATATGAATTTTTTATTTCTGAACCTCCCCAAATAAAATACCTAAAAATTTGCTCGATCTTGTTTAAAGTTGCAGCCGGAATATGAAAGTCAATAGACCAGAAAAGGTTGAAAGAATTCAGAACAGTACGAGTAAGTTCAATTCTGCCAGATCTAGTCAACAACTTTGAAGACCAGGTTGAGATTCTTTTCCGAATTTTTGAGAGGAGTGGGATGCAATATGATGAAGAAAGCCTTGTAGTAATTTGGGGGAACCCCAAATACTTTATTGGAAGTTCACCCTCAGAAATGTTAAGATTGTTCATGATCATATTCTTGAAGCAGTTTTGGCCTTTGGAGAACCCGGAGCTGGTCCTGGTTCAGTAGGCCTTTGATTATGATCTCCATAGCCACCCGGCTATCACCCAAGCCGATGTCTCTCTTCTGAACGGCCCGGTTAGGCCGGAAAACATTGTCCCCGGACCTCGCAGGGGTGGGGCGGGCTCCGGTAGCTGCGTCCCCTGACTTAGAGGTCCCCGCTCCTTGGCCGTAGGAGCTGAGCAACTTGACTATGGGTTTGCCCTTGGGGGGCGGTGCGTCCTTAGTCGATGCGGGACTTGAAATCTCGGGGGCTTTCCTTTTCTGGCCTTGGCCCCTGCCAAAGGCCCCCTGCCTCACCTTCTCCAGCTGGGACTGCCTCTGCATTTCTGAAATTCAACAGGACAAACAAAAACCGATCAGGGACAAAGAAGAGAAAAAGAGGAGCTCAAAAGCAAGACTAGCCACATACGTGCAGGGGTCGCAATACTATTGCCGAGCCCGACCAGGACCTCTTCTCTAGAGAAGTCCGCACAATGAATCAGGCCCTCCCGATGCAACTCCTCACAGACTAGAGCAAACGTTCTCATATCCTCGCACTCTAAGAGCGGCTTGCGGCTTAGTGCAAGTGTATCTGGGGTGTCCCACTTCAAAGTAACCGGCCAGGGCTCAGTGGACCCGCCGTCCTCAACATAGAAGAACCTGTTCTTCCATAGATGTATGGAGGATGGAATGCCAGTAATCATTTTCACCTCAGGGCGTTGGCTGATGCAAATCCAACCTCCGTCCTTATGCCTCTTCAGGTGCGCACACACCGAAACAACGGTATAGACAAGCTCCTTTGGAGCCGGCCCTGGATGAGGTATATGAACCCGACCAACGTCCTTTATGAGTTCGGCGCGACCTGAGCCGGAGCCAGGCCGTAATATCGAAGGACTGAGACGAAAAATGGATGAAAGGGAACATGAGCCCGTCTCTTAACAACTCATCATATATACGACGTCGGTACTGTCGTTGCAAGCCCTATCTCCCTCTATCACAGCCCTCGGCCTGAACCTTTCGGGAATACAATGCATATCTCTAATGTCCCCTAGTCTGGACTCATCAAGGATATTCTCCTAGCAGTGACCTCGACGGCCCAGCCCGGAAGGAATATGGTGGACGCCTCGGCGGTGTCACTATCTGCACTCGCCTCTGCTCGGAAGTAGCTATCCGTGGCGGGCGGGGTGGTAAATCCAAAATCACCTCGTCCCCACTATCTACGACCTCTACACTAACACTAGGACTCTCCATATATAGGCAAGGAACCCTGGGCGGATTCGTTTGGGTCCTCTCCGACGAACTAGACCCCGAACTGCTCGAGGATGCGGACTCCCCTGAAGGCGACCCAGAACCAGACTCAGAACTAGAGGTACTACCGGACATAAGGGACGCAGAAAAGAATCAAATAAAGACGCGCTAGAAGAAGATTACCAGTCTGAAGAGAAATGCTCCTAATTCGCAGACGACCACAACCACAAGCTCCCCGAGTCGAACATGCAGAGCAAAAAGAAAGAGAAAAAAAGCAAAGAGGCAAAAGTAAAATGTGAAAATGAAAGGGGAAAACCTCTTCTTATAGCCTCTAGGCTTGAGACGGTTCGCATTCGTGAACCAGGTAACGCCACGTGTCCCTCATTAATGAAGGGCACACACTTCGAGGCAAGGGGCGAGTAAATGCGCGCGTATTGACTACGCACGTACAATGTAGAGGCGGAAAAATCTTCCAAGTGATTGAGGGTTATCCACGAAGTGCTTGAGTACAACAAAAAAAAAACTGCCCGGCCCAAGCCGGACAGAATATGACGTGTCCGCTAGAAGACAAAAATCTGCCCGGCCCAAGCCGGACAGAAAATGACGCGTCCGCTAAATGACAAAAACCTGCCCAGCCCAAGCCGGACAGAATATGACGTGTCCGTAAAACGACAAAAAACTGCCCGGCCCAAGCCAGACAGAATATGACACGTCCGCTAAATGATAAAAACCTGCCCGGCCTAAGCCGGACAGAATATGACGTGTTTGAAAAATGACAAAAAACTGCCGGGCCCAAGCCGGACAGAATATGACGCATCCGCTAAAAGACAAAAATATGCCCGTCCCAGGCCGCCCAGATGGCTTGGCCGGACAGATTTCACTCCAAGTTTCTGCCCGTCCCAGGCTGTCCAAATGGCTTGGCTGGACAGATTTCACCCCAAGTTTCTGCCCGTCCCAGGCCGGACAGATATCACTCCAAGTTTCTGCCCGTCCCAGGCCGCCCAGATGACTTGGCCGGACAGATTTCACTCCAAGTTTCTGCCCGTCTCAGGCCGCCCAGATGGCTTGGCCGGACAGATCCTTTCGCTTCATTTTTCCAGCCGCTCCGGAGCACAGCCTCATACTTCCCCAAATCACCACAATGACTTGGAGAACTGGGAGGCAACTGATGGGGTATGAAAAACAACGACCAATTGGCTGTCGACACGTGGCCCTTAAAAGGCCCACCAAGAATTTGGCACTTGCCCAGGGGTAATCCGGTAATTACCTGAGAGTAGGTAAACCTAAACCCACAAAAGGGCCGACACCTGTCATGGGGAAGGTAATCCAACCACACCAGGCCTCCCTCTATAAAAGACCTCTCAAGGCTCAAAGCAAGGGAAGAACTTCTAAACTACCACTCTAAAAGTTTTTGGCTCTGCACTCCTGCTCATATTGACTTGAGTGTCGAAGGACCCGTACGGAGCAACGACTCCGAGTTGGTCTTCTGACCTCGTGCGCTCTTGTGTAGGACTCACTTCCTTCACTTCAGCTCCTCGGGTCTGCCAGCTCAGGTCACACGTCACTGCCGTATCTGTTATCGATTTTAGGCCTAACAGGTGGTCTTTTGAATCAAATCAGGCTCAAGGCTTATCATTGAACCTCTGAACCCCACCCATATTATATTCACTATTATTTTCCTAAATTTAAATTAAGCCCCAATTGTAGATGTCAACAATTTCATATAGAGGATTATTTCCACTGCGTAAATCATTCACATTCGATAAAAAAATTTCAAAGATCCCAACCATTTCTTTGTCATGAATATGTTGGCAACTTTAGAAACTTGCCTTGATATGGAAGTCTGCTCTCCTTCGGATAAGGAAGAAAATAAGAAGGAATTATTTGGAGAGGGAACGCTGATTTAGTGGGCCGTTTCGAAAGGCAACACTAATATTTGTTAAAAAATATAGGCAATAAAATAGGAAAGGATTCAGAATAAGAAATCAATACGTTTCATACCACTTTTTATGCCTTCTACTATATCGTAATAGATAGATATGAGAAATTGGTAAAGTTTCACTTTTTCGCAAAATTTCTATATGTTTCTCATGATTCATTTCCCCTTTTTTTAATGTTTTGGATGACTGTGATATGGGTGAATGTTTTTCAAAATGGAAACTTATTTCTCCTAATCTCCCGCTTCCTCACGAAGGTTGGAGAGTCCTTTCCGGATTCTTCAACGGACCAGAACCCACGAGTCTGTCCGGCAAGGATCAAGTTGTTGCAGATGGGCATCGTCGGATCCAGCCATTGTAAGGGGCAAGATCCAACTAGGTTTGTTGTCGCCATCATCAAGGCATCTTGTCAGATGCACGGTGAATCTCCTGTGGCAGAGCAGTCATAGATAAGGGTTTCATTATCGAAACAAAAGATAAAAGCAACACCAGGAAAATTCAGAAGAATCACAGAGAATTCACAAAAACTCTAAACGAAATTTATGTGAATTAGATCTCACAGGGTTCGGCGGCAGAAGTCGTTCTGATACTCCTTTTTTTTTTTTTTTGTCTGGAGGTTGGATTTGGAGCATGAACTTCACCTTTTGGCCCCCAGCACTTTTCCGGATTGAGATCCGAGAGAGAGGTCATCTCTTGCCCCCCAGTACTTTTCCGGATGGAGACTCGAGAGAGAATCCGATCTCCTGCCCCTATTGCTATTTTCTCCGAAACCAGTGTTGTGCTTAGATTTATTTTTTTCTTTCGGGTCCCACGGATGGCGCAAAAATTCATACCTGAGAATCGGATGAGTGTTGTAGACGGATCTGGCTATTCGGGTTGGTATAGCTCCGATCAGTGGGTGCCTGCGCTCACAGAAAACAACATTAAAAGGGCCCCCGAAGGGGGACTCCGGGGGCACCCTCCGACGCTCAAGCCAGAAATCGGCGTCAACAGACATCTAAGCAAAATACCAATTCATAGAGAAAGAGAGCGTTTTAGGGGTAGAGGAAGATGATCCCCTTTGAGCGTGGGGGTGCCTTTTTATAGGAGGGGAGGCCCATTATGCCCACTCGTCAATCATGCCTTTGATTCAGCCCACGTGGGGCGTGATTGGTGGAGGATAAGATCGTGGAGATATGATTTCCTAGAATTATGAGTGGAGATCGTGGAAAGTGGCCATGGCGGAATGTTTTGAATTTGAATGAAGCGCCTTATGCGTAACGGTTGCCCGAATTGATAGCTTAACGGCGGGATTCCTGCGATCGTGTCTGGTTCCTCTTGAGGGTCAGTGCCGATAGTTCTTTATGTGAGTTTGGTTTGAGGGTCGGTACCTGGCATACCGATTTTACCCCAAACATATGTGAGTTTGTGTTGGGCCATTTGTGTGCCACGGTTTGGTCTGAGGGTCGGTACCTGGCATACCGATTTTACCCCCAACAATAATTGTGAGACATGTAATGAAAGAAGGTTGACTACATACTCTCCTGTAGAGTTCCTGCCAATGTATCTTTATTTCCACGACAGGGCCGGTCATCTGTGTAGGCTCAATGAATAATGGTTATGGAATAGCTCTTGGATGGATAGGACGCCCCATCTTTAGATATAA
The DNA here is from genome assembly GCF_043159265.1 of Tasmannia lanceolata. Taxonomy (NCBI): domain Eukaryota; kingdom Viridiplantae; phylum Streptophyta; class Magnoliopsida; order Canellales; family Winteraceae; genus Tasmannia; species Tasmannia lanceolata. Next base: position 66,053,392 of record NW_027518695.1, read on the forward strand.
AGAGGGGCATGAGCTTTTTGTACGTAATATGGCTACTTTTTTGGAAACATTTTCAGTGGCTTTGGTAGACGAAGAGGGGATTTTGAGAGCAGATGTTCCTTTTACAAGGGCAGAATCAAAGTATAGTGTCGGACAAGTCGGTGTAACTGTTGAGTTCTATGGTGGTGAACTCAATGGGATCAATTATGGCGATCCTGCTACTGTGAAAAAATATGCTAGACGTGCCCAATTGGGTGAAGATGTTGAATTAGATCGTGCTACTATGAAATCCGATGGTCTTTCAAGTAGTAGTCTTAGGGGTTGGTTTACTTTTGGGCATGTTACGTATGCTTTGCTCTTCTTTTCGGACATATTTGGTATGAGGCTAGAATCTTGTTCAAAGATGTTTTTTCTGGTGTTCACCCTGGTTTGGATGCTCAAGTGGAATTTGGAGCATTCCAAAAACTTGCAAGGGAGTATTAGAACTGGAGAATTTATATGATGGGTGGCCATGGAAACACTTGAAGTCTAAAAAAAGTAGGTACGACCCACTTTTTTTATGATCCAAACCGTTCATCTGTTTGGGCACAACGTAAATAGGTTGTGCCCCAAGAATCAGTTGTTTGGGCACAACGTAAATAGGTTGTACCCCAAGAATCAGTTCCATAGGATGATCCTAACCCTCCGATCTGTAGAAGATTCCATAAATGATTTTTGGAAATTTCCATATTCAGATCAGTTCAGATTGGAGGGTTAGGATCATCCTATGGAACTGATTTTTGGGGTACAACCTATTTACGTTGTGCCCAAACAGATTAACGGTTTGGATCATAAAAAAAAAGTGGGCCGTACCTACTTTTTTAGACTTCACGTGTTTTCACGGCCACCCATCATATAAATTCTCTAAGAACAGGCAAGATGCCATAAAAGATCATTTCTAAAGAGTACTATACATATTAAAATTCCTAGTCTTTCTAATCCTTTTCTGTATATCCTATAATCAGGTCTGCCCAACAACTTGGGATTGAGCCTCTAGCTCAACGGTAAAGGCTAAGTAGGTCTTCAACCTAGAGGTCACAGGTTCAATCCCACCTTAGCTACCAAAGAAATAGTTCTGCGTGATGGAATACAAGGAAGATGCTGCGAGTAACAAGCCCAAGCAATTAACCATTCAGGAAAAAAATACCGAAGTCATTCTGTTTATAAATAAGTTACTTGTATTACATCTTATTCAATTCAATTCCACTATTTGTCATAAGAGAAATGATAGAATTTAGGGCGCCCTTGCAAAAATCAGCTTCAATGGCGCCCCTAGTGGTTAATTTAGGCAACGTGTGGCGTCGAAAAAGTGGATGGCACCTGAAAAAGTGGAAACCGTGCTGACTTTTCAAAAATAAACCAACAAGGGTGCTCTTGAAGCTGATTTTTGCAAGGGCGCCCTTCAGTCTATCATTCCTCATACTATAATGCTATTTAATAAAGCTCGGAAGGGAGGCGTGGGGTGAAGAGAACCTCTAATGGAGAGCTTTTAGGGGCAGTTATACCTATGCTCTCAGTCATATCCAGAGGCGTATCTGTTGGTGCTGCCATGTCGAAGCTTTGCAGAAGACGAGCAAGCATCAAATGCAGGACTGGGAGAGCAAGCGACATCCCCGGGCACGATCTTCGCCCTGACCCAAAAGGCATGTACCCAAAATCCTGATCCTTGAAATCCACATTACGACCGGTTAGAAATCTCTCTGGTCGGAAATCCAATGGGTCAGACCACACATGTGGATCACGGTGTAGCTTCCAAATATTAACGAATACTCGTGTGCCAGCTGGGACGTGGAACCCACCAATGTGGCAATCTTCAATCGCCTCGTGGGGTACCCCAAGAGGGGCCGCAGGGTAGAGGCGCAATGTTTCCTTGACGATGGCTTGGAGGTACACGAGTTTCTTGACATCTGATTCGTCCACTTGTCTCTCTTTGCCAACATGGATATCCAACTCAGTTTGTACCTTTTTTAATACTTGGGGATTGTTGAGCAGCATGCAGAGGGCCCATGTTAGAACAATCGATGTAGTCTCAGTGCCACCAATGATCAAAGTCTACAAAAGATAATTTGGGGTGTGTCAGTGCCACCAATTATCAAAGTCTACAAAAGATCAATAATTTGGGTTGGCCATACACAAAAACGTTTTTCTCTCAAAAAGTTTTTTGGTATTGAAGCCAGGACTTGCCGTGAGGCAACAGCTCTAATACATGTGTTACTCTCAAACCTTTTGGATTAATTGGTTCTTTCACAATTTCATTCAAGGATCTCTCACCAAACAAACACTTGAAATGTCTAGCTACAAGCTGAAATGTCCAACTATATCGAGTTATGGTAGCACCACTCGCCTGACTTATTAAATCATTTTATTCTCACCCAAATTTCTGTTGATGATGGGGCCCATTTCGCATAATAGGTCATAGCTCACATCATCAGCAGTTGCATTATGACACACAATATGGTTGGAAAGTTGTGCTAGCATTTTGCATACATGTATCTTAATTTATGGGGATTTGCTAGGCAATTTCATGGAGAGCCAGATCGTGGCTGAATTTTGCAAGAGAAAACAGCCACACATCCCACTTTTCAGCAGATTTTGCCTTGTTCATTTAATTTATATGAGGTGGCCGTTCTCTTGTGCAAAAGTCAGTCGTGAAATGCCATTCCACCAAATTGCCTGGCAAATCCCTTATTAATGTGGATTAGTTCAACCTTGAATATGACTTCATTATGGAATCTTAAAGTACCAAAAAAAAAAAAAAAAAACAGTGAAAAGATTCGGCAGAAATTGTTGGATAAAAACTTGGGGTCATGTAGATTAGTTCAACGAAACTAGTGATATATGTAATTGAAATGAAATAAAGAAAGGATTACCACTGATGATCCCGAATGTACACCGTAAATTCGTAAGCAAAGATCAAAGGAAATATGAAAGAAAAGAGAATGAGTTTAATGGTAGAGGCACGTTACGGAATAAAGATAGATTATCGCCCCCACCACGTTTGGTATGAAATCGGGTTCTCTTGCGACCTATCTCTAAGATACAACACCACTATCTTTTGTCTTTGACGGTGTGCACGCACCGGCTCGGACCTAGTGAACACAGTTGATGCCGACCAATTTGCCCAAAAATGAACTAAACCTTCCTAAAGCTTAAAGACTAAAAAATTGTAGAAACACGCGTTCAAAAGAATAACAGTAAGAAAGGAGGAGACGTGTGTATTTTTTTTAATAGCTAGAAGAAGATTGATATTGCATGCACTATGGATGTGTATATGTACCACAAGTCTTCAACCCCCCAACGTCTATCTCTTCAAGCCACGGAAACGTTGGCAAAATAAAGTCCAAAACGTATAAAGCATTTAAAGCTATTAAATTATTAGAGAAAGGACAAACTAGTATAAAACGGTAAACAAAATGTAATAGCTTGCAAAGAGAAACGTTGTGAAATTAAAGCACAAAAATTTTGATTCAAAATATCAAGTGCCTTTAAGGCATTAAGAAATCCAACAATCCCCCACGTGAATCAAAATTTAAATTAAATAAATTAAATCCAATGTATAAAATAAAAAATGGACAAATTTGAAATATCATGCAATGAGAAAAAGTGTCTTGTGGACTTGAACGTCCACTTAGTGTTCATATATTCCAGTCTATAAAGATTCCAAGTGAACTACGTCTTCAACGAAGAACCTTGAGTAATAGACCTTCTCATATTATACACACGATATCGGCAATGTAACCGTATTCTATCGGGGTAGCACATTTCAGCCATGCGTTGATCCTGTTTCATGAGTGCTCTAGAGAACAAGCCTTAATTCTCGTAGGAAGCGGCCCCACTTCCACACTCATATAAGTGAGTTCATCAACGGTACCTACAACTATGCACCCCGCTTATAAACAGCTATAGACCCATTCAGAGCAAAGTTCTTCCTCCATATCGTTACAGATAGCACTATTTACATCTTAGGGATAGACCAAGAGAAGTCTTTCATTCTCTTGAAAATTTAAGTATAGTGCTTTCACCAATCACTCGAATAACTAGTTTTTCCCATTGAACCTAGTTCTTGGGATCTCCAGTCATATAGGTTGGGTTGCCGTTATTCGTGATTCTATTTGATAGGCTTTATCCCCATCCCTCTTGATGTTTCAGCCACTAGCTTTTTAGCTAGTCCTTTGGTTAGTGGATCTGTAAAGTTTCTCTCTGACCTTATAAAATCAATTGCAATCACTCCATCTGAAAGCAATTGCCTCACATTACTATTCCTCAGACGTATGTGTCTGGGTTTACCAGTATATGTTCTGCTCTTAGCCCTTGCTATTGCAGCTTGGCTATCACAATGAATAAAAATAGCTGGAATTGGCTTGCACCACAGAGGAATATTTGCTAACAGATTCCTAAGCCACTCTGCTTCTTCTCCTACTTTATCTAAAGCAATAAATTCAGATTTCATGGTGGAACGTGCTCTACAGGTCTGCTTGGTAGATCTCCAAGCGATACCACCACCACTCAAAGTGAAAATATATCCACTTCTGGATTTTATTTCTTCAGAATTTGAAATCCAATTTGCATCGCTATATCTTTCTAATACAGCGGGATAATTACCATAGTAGAGTCCAAACTCCTTTGTGCCTTTCAAATATCTTAAAATTCTGATAAGAGCATCCCAGTGTTCTTTAGTAGGGTTACTTGTATATCTACTTAGCCTACTAACTACGTAAACTATATCAGGTCTAGTGCAGTTCATTAGATACATTAAACTGCCTATAATTCTGGAGTATTCCAATTGGGATATATTTTTTCTTGTATTTTTCTTAAGTTTTGAACTAGGATCATATGGTACACTCAAGGGAGTACTATCGAATTTGTTAAATTTTCTAACGATCTTTTCAACATAATGAGATTGTGTCAAAATAATCCCTTCTAAATTTCTAATTATCTTAATCCCTAAGAGTACATCTGCCAATCCAAGATCTTTCATGTCCAAGTTCTTTGACAAAAGATTCTTAGTGTCATTTATAACATCTAGACTCGTACCGATGATCAACATATCATCGACATATAGGCAGATCAACACTCCAGAATTACCTTCAAATCTATTGTATACACATTTATCAGAATCATTTATGGTAAAACCATTTGATAACACTACTTTATCAAATGGGAAGTGATATTTACGCCCCTTTTGATCACCAGGGACACCCAGTGTCAGTGTATCAATGACAAAAAGGGAATTAATGTACTTGATGTCAGAAAAATCCATTGGCTATGATTGCAACATACACTGGCAATGGGTGTCCCTGGTGATCAAAAGGGGCGTAAATATCATTTCCCTATCAAATTTCTCATGCCATTATTTTGGAGCTTGTTTTAAACCATAAAGGGATTTTATAAGTTTACACACTTTATGTTCTTGACCAGGGACAACAAATCCCTCAGGTTGTTCCATGTAAATTTCTTCTTCTAATTCTCCGTTTAAGAAAGCGGTTTTAACATCCATTTGATGGATTTCTAAGTTATAGATAGCCGCTATAGCTATCAACATTCTTATTGTTGTAATCCTTAGTTACATGAGAATATGTATCAAAAAAGTCTATCCCTTCTTTCTATTTAAAACTTTTGGCTACTAATCTAGCCTTAAATTTTTTTTATAGATCCATCGGTTCTAAGTTTCTTTTTAAAAATCCATTTACAACCTATTGGTTTACACCGTGGAGGTAAATCAGTTAAGTCCCATGTGTTATTTCACATAATGGATTGTATTTCACTGTTTATAGCTTCTTTCCAAAAGTTTGCATCCAAAGAAGACAGAGCTTCCTTAAAAGTAGGTGGATCATCCTCTGCCAAGAAGGTATAAAAGTTAGAGCCAAAGTCCGTAGCTTTCTTTGCTCTTAGACTTCTTCTAGGTTCTACCTCTAAGTTACCTTCTTCTCTACCTCTTTTTCCTCCTTTAGGTTCTTGGTTTTCCATATGAGGAATACCACGATTACTAGAAGCGACTTTTGTTTGAGGTATTAGAGTTTGACTCACACTAGTTTGTTTAAGACGAAACACGTCCTAAAAAAATTATGCATCTCTGGACTCTAATATAGTGTTTACATCTATGGAATTATGATAAGATTTCACCACTAGAAATCTATAAGCTACACTGTTTTGTACATAACATATGAACACACAATCCACAGTTTTAGATCCTAACTTTGTTTTCTTAGGGGGAGGTAAGCTCGCTTTAGCTAAACAACCCCATACTTTAAGGTATTTAAGACTTGATTTTCTACCTTTTCATAACTCGAATGGAGTCTCATTTTCATTTTTACAGGGTATCATGTTTAATATATGACAAGCTGACAATAAGGCTTCCCCCCACATGTTGAGTGGCAGCCCTGAACTAGTTAGCATGGCATTTACCATGTTAATTAGAGTCATATTTTTTATCACTGCAACTCCATTTTGTTATGGAGAATAAGGTGTCGTCACCTCATGAATAATTTTATATTTTCTACATTATTCAGAAAATTCATTTGAGGTATATTCACCACCTCGATCTGATCTAAGTATTTTAATCATTTTGTTTAATTGATTTTCCACTTCAGTTTTATAGGTTATAAATTTTTCTAAAGCTTCATCTTTAGTTTTAAGAAGATATACCATTGCAAATTTTGATTTATTATCAATGAAGGTTATAAAGTATTTATTTCCTCCTCTAGTAATAGTGTTCTTTAGGTCACAAACATCACTCTGTACTAGTCCTAGAATTTCTGAATTTCTTTATATTGATTTAAATAGTTTTTTGCTAAATTTTGATTGAACACATAGTTGACACTTTAATTCTTGTTCAATGGATACTTTTGGAATCATACCTAAGCTCATCATCCTTTTGATACATTGTGAATTTACATTTCCTAATCTACCATTCCACATATCATAAGATTCAACAATATAAGCAGAAAACTCAGAAACTTTATTGATTTCATTCATGGATACATTGAGCTTGAATAAACCCCCACAAGCATAACCCTTTCCCACAAACATCCCACCCTTGGTGAGGATAAACTTATCAGATTCGAAGACGAGCTTGTAACCGTGCTTGTTCAATAAGTAGCCAGAAATTAAGTTCTTCCCGACTTCTCGAACATAGAGAACTTGGTGCAGTGTGAGAACCCTACCAAAAGTGAGTTTGAGATCAACCTTCCCTTTCCCCATGACCTTAGCCGTTGAGGAGTTACCCGTGAAAAGCATTTCGCTTTCATCTACTTGATGATTGGTGACGAGCGCACTTCTGTCACAACAGACATGTACAGTGGCTCCAGTGTCTACTCACCAATCACTCACATTGAACACCATGTTCACTTCAGAGTCTACGATTATACGCTTCTTCACTTTGGTTCCATGGACAATGGTTCCGGATTCCACCATATTGGCCTGAGGAGCTGGTTTTGGTTGAGAGTTTCCGACATTTTGGGAAGTGTCTTTCCCTCTTCGATGTCGATATTGTCTAGCATAGTGTCCAAGTTTTTCGCAATTGAAACAACCTTCTTTCTTCTTATTTTTGTCTATATTTTTGTTACTTTTGAAGTGGGTTCGGTTCTTCACCTTCTTCTTGTTTTGATGAGACCCAAGGTTTTTATTTGTTTTCTTCTCACTAATCTTAATAAGGTTGGCCTTGGAAAGGATTTCCGTTTCTTTGCGATTTTCATCATGATTCCTATGTTCTTCTTCAATTCGGAGTGTTACAAGGAGATCTTCTAATGATAATTCCTCTTTATGATGTTTAAGACTTTTTTCGAATTCATTCCATGAAGGTGGAAGTTTATCAATAATGGCCACCGAATGGAAGCAGTCATCCATTTTAATTCCTTCTACTAGGATCTCATTTAATAGAAGTTGCAATTCATGAACTTGTCCTAAGACGGATTTTCCATCCATCATCTCGTATCTAAGATAGTTTCCAACTACATATTTTTTCACTCCGGCATCCTCGGTCTTGTACTTCTTATCTAAAGCTTCCCACATTTCTTTTGCGGTCTTCATTCCACAATACACATCATATAATGAATTGGTCATGACACTAAGTATGTAACCACGACCGAAAAAGTCATCGTTTTCCCATTTTTGTTTGACGTCGGATTGAGCGAGTTCATGTTCTTCGGGATTGGGTTTGGGTGTGCTCAAGACATAGGCAACTTTGAGAGTTGAAAGCCAAAAGAATAAACATTGTTGCCAACGCTTTAAGTTCAATCCGTCAAACTTTTCGGGACGAGTGTAATCTTCACCGGCCATGTTGAACTAATCAAGATAATCTATCTTAAGATTGTTGGATAAAAACTTGGGGTCAAGTAGATTAGTTCAACAAAACAAGAGATATATGTAATTGAAATGAAATAAAGAAAGGATTACCTTTGATGATCCCGAATGTAAACCGCAAATTTGTAAGCAAAGATCAAAGGAAATATGAAAGAAAAGAGAATGAGTTTAGTGGTAGAGGCACGTTACGGAATAAAGATAGATAATCGCCCCCACTACGCTTGGTATGCAATCGGGTTCTCTTGTGACCTTTCTCCAGGATACAACACCACTATCTTTTGTCTTTGACGGTGTGCACTCACCGGCTCGGACCTAGTGAGTACGGTGCCGACCAATTTGCCCAAAAATGAACTAAACCTTCCCAAACCTTAAAGACTAAAAAATTGTAGAAACACACGTTCAAAAGAATAACAGTAAGAAAGGAGGAGATGTGTGTATTTTTTTTAATAGCTAGAAGAAGATTGATCTTGCATGCACTATGGATGTGTATATGTACCACAAGTCTTCAACCCCCCAACGTCTATCTCTTCAAGCCACGGAAACGTTGGCAAAATAAAGTCCAAAACGTATAAAGCATTTAAAGCTATTAAATTATTAGAGAAAGGACAAACTAGTATAAAACGGTAAACAAAATATAATAGCTTGCAAACAGAAACGTTGTGAAATTAAAGCACATAAATTTTGATTCAAAATATCAAGTGCCTTTAAGGCAATAAAAAATCCAATAGAAATTACATGAATGCGTAGAGCATGAAAATGGAAATCTGATAAGACCTTGGTAAAAAAAAGTATCGGTAGAAATTATAAACATGTATGTCATATGGGGCAGCAATATGTACCAATCATATCAATATAAATTATGTGACCTAAGTTTCCAAGGATCACGAAATCAAAGTGATGCCTATATTTGTGTTAATTTATATTTCCAATTATTTGGAAATATTTCTTTCAAACAAATGCAATTTTTGATATTTTAAACTGATTTATTAGATTTTAGTTGTTGTTTTGTAAAGTTTGTTATTTACTATAGGGAAAAGTGTTGCTACTCGGTCTTGTAGCTAAGCTTATCTACTCGGTCGGGTTAAATATAGTGGGGCCCACATTGTTTTGGTGATCCAAACCATTCATTTGAAAGTCCCATACCTAGATAGGGTATCCACAAAAAATCAGATCCATAGGATCATCCTAACCCATCCAACAGTGGAGGGAAAAATGTTTATGTCCATTTTTTCCCATTTTCCCTTCCACTGTTGGATGGGTTAGGATGATCCTATGAATCTGATTTTTTGTGGACATCCTATCCAGGTAAGGGGCTTTCAAATGAATGGTTTGGATCATCCAAACAATGTGGAACCCCACTGTATTTAACCCGACCGAGTAGATAAGCTTAGCTACAAGACCGTGTAGAACTCTTTTCCGATATATATATATATATATATATATATATATATATATATATATATATATATATAAAACAATTTGAGTGTTCTATATAAACAGTCATTAGGTCCAATTTTGAGTATCCAAGATTTATAGAAAAAAGTTCACCATCATGGAACCATTGCAGTCATGGTATCATGGCAGTCGCGATCTCGACCTAGGCCTGTTGCGCTCCAATGGAAATTAATTTTATTGGTAAAAGTAGTACTATTTAGTCTTTTACCCTCCTTTGATTGGCTTAGAAAGTTTATTATTAGAAAGTTTAGGAAGCTGAGTTTTAGGAGACTTTTCTTACCCCAATTATGTTAGATATATGAAGGGATTTTAGGATTTGAATTTTAATAGGATTGTTTATTATACTAAAAGTTCTCAACTCAACTCAACTAAGGCTTCGTCTCAAACTAGTTGGGGTCGGCTAATGAATCCTTCAGAAAATTTTCATGAAGAAGGTGAAAGGATCTACTCGTCGTCTGCATGGATCATTTTCTTCCATTCTATCTTATCCAAGGTCATGTGCTCTGATATGTTCCCAGCCCTCAAGTCTTTCCTCACTATTTCTTCCCAAGTTGTTTTCGGTCTGCCCCTATCTCTTTTTACTCCATCAACTTTGCACGAGCCACTGTCCCAAACCATCTTAAGGGTGCTCTCTCATCTTCTCCTCAATTGGTGCCACAACCACCTTGTTATGTTTATTATACTAAGAGTATTTTGTAAAAAAATAATCATTAATTACAGTTTCCTTAGAAAATATCTAAATGGGAGAGTTTTCCTAATTGAGAGAATTTAGTTTTGGCTTGAAATAGTTGATGTCCAAACTAGCCTCGCTTATTCGATTTGTTTTTACCATATTGTAATTAACTACTGTTATTAGGAGTGTCGTTTTATGGTAGAGAAATTCTCTTAAAAACTAGAATTGAATGGTATGATTAATGATTTGAAGGATTTTGTGATTAGAGAAAGCTCGTAGGGAGAGAAATTTTAGTAATTTAACTTTGGCTTGGACATATCGAAGCTTAAATTGCATGTTTAGGTTAGTGAGGTTTTAAGAATCATTGCTATTTGTTGGAGTTTAGAAAAAAGTTAGGAAGCATTCCTATGTGTGGAAATACATGGAGAGGTAGAAATTCTAGGAGGGAATCGTTTTCTGTTACCTTTTATGTTAGCCAAAGTCTTTTATCTCTTACTTTTTATGTTAGTTGAATTTGAATTTTAGGGGAATATTTGGGATTGGTTACTATAATATAGAAATATTTAGTTAGAGATTGTATAAAAGATTGCGTTCATCTTAAGGCTCAAGTTAATTATGTTTTAATTTTTTTTTTTTACTAGAAAAGTCTTCGTCTATTTCTCCTCCCTGGCCTATATCAGCTTGGTATTAGAGCATAAATTATCCAAGCACCCATTCGCGGTTGAAGACTCCGGAATCAATATCCTAAATCAGCCTCTTTGTTGCCCTTAAAATCAGCCACCTTTCCCATCCATTGCAGATCCCTATTTCACCTAAAACCACCAACCTCTCTCAACACCACCCTTTCCTCTCTACTATCCTTTCTCACCACCATCTTAGTTACCGCACCATTGCCATTTCCGCACTCCGAGTGACGCACCATGCCGTCGCCGTTGCACCACGCACGTCTCTCCCTAATCTAGGGATTTTCTATTTTGTTAGGAGTTATTGAATTGGTGGAGAGCCACCATACGACCAATGAAAGGTGACCCACTGTATCACAGTAACAGTTACCCGCCCCATCTTTATTAATTTGTTTATATCAGTTACATTAAAGGATGTACACCACGCCCTTTCTTTACTAATTGGTCACGTGACCACTTAACAAGAATAAAATAGAAGTGTGTCCTCTCAGTTATGTAATAGGTAACCTAGAGCAATAGAAAAGGCACAAAGGAAATAAAAGAGAAAGGAAACAAATAAAAATAAAGAAAAAAGGAAAAAAATAGAAAAAATAAATAAATAAAATGAACAAAAAGGGAAAGAAAAAATCTTTTTCTCTCTCTTCTTTGTGTCTTTCTCTCTCCTCTCTCCATCTTCTTTTCTCTCTCTTCACTCTGGTAATTTTCGCTCAGAATTGGACCACGACATCAACATGAGAGTTGTTCTTGACTACTTGAAGTACATATCCTGTCCACTCACAGCACCCAATAACGAGCACAAGTGCTACTTCGGTCAACCTTCATCATCAATCGGTTTTGGTCTGACAGTCGATCTACGTCATTCGTGAGTCTGATCTAAGATCCGAGAAAAGCCTTATGTTCCTTTCAACATCATAGACAGAGCTGAAGGCTGATTTCTATAGATTTTATCTTGGGCCATGCGACGTTGATTCTCCTCACAATTATTGCACCATAGGTTCCATGTTTCTTTAGCGACGATGATTCCAATGAAGATTCTGAGGTTGAATGTTTACGACGGATCAAGAAGACAGTTAACGCATATCATAATTACAATGAGTATAATCACCAAACAACCATCCACCTATCCAAAACAGCAGTGTGTGGAAGAGCCGAATTACTGTGGAAGTACATTGCGAGAACGTTGTGACTCAGACAAGTCTCCACTCCTTAAATGGGAAGAGGTTCGTGATGTGTTTATAAGGAAATATGGACGTGAGACTTATTATAGGTATGATCAGAGATTGATACATGAGCTAGCAGCGTATAAATAAAGATTGATACATGAAGGAGCTGCTCAACGAGAAGAAGCTGCTCGACATGAAGAAGTCACTCGACTTGCACAAGAAGTCGAAGTTCAGGCATTATTAAAAAGGATAGAGCTTTACTCGAGCGAGATAATGCTGACTATCCGATCAGCTAAAAAGAGGGCATTATTGAGAATTTACATGCCAATCCATTTACCATGGTTGATGAAGCCGACATATATGAGCATGATGATTCAACTGTCACTATTTGGGAGACTATTATATATATTGAGCCCAAGCCTATGTCAGACCTTGATTAGTCAGATACAGAGTTAGAGATGGTAGATATAGAAGTGGAGAGTATAGTGACTAATGAAGCATTTCTAGAGCATGGAGAGCTGGCACATTCCGCTAAGGATATCTCTTTCGCATAAGGACAAGAGTATTGCGACAGTTTTGAGCCTGTCGTGGATATTCAGACACAGGATTTTAGTACACCGGACAACAATACTGAGCCAGATACAATCCTAGCAAATGACTTTATTGTTGAATTCACTGAGCCTAATGAGATACCAGCAGATGTTGACCTTTTAGAGGATGTTCATAGATTGGTACTACCGAAAGTCATCATGCCACTCCAGAAGGAGTACGTAGCCATCTTTCCAGTTTCTTTGATTCTCAAGAAGGGTTCACAATTTTATTACTATGCATAGTTGATTTCTCCTATATCGTTATGCTCATGTTCCATACCACTTTCTCAAATATCACAAGCGTTATACGGCATCAAGACTTCAATCGATTGCGACTCCTACTACTTCTGTGGGTCTTCTACATGATCTAGCCAGGCTAGAACTCAAGGACGAGTTTTTTTCAAGAAATTGAGAATGATGTGGATTGTAGGCCCAATAAGAGGCATATTTACCCAATAGAACTCGTAGGGATATTTTATTATTCATAGGGATATTTTAGGATTTATTTGGAATTATTGGGGTTATTTTATTCTTTTATTAATTATTAGGGTTATTTTAGTTTTTATTTTATTTTCAGTGCCTATTTGTAGGCTAAATTATAGACTTTACGTTAGTTTTTGATGAAATATAATTGATTGAGATTTCTTGCATCTGATTTTCTCTTGTCTATTATTTCTTCTTCCCTCTTCTTCTTTTATTTCTCCTCCCTGGCCTTCGCAAACAAGCTTTGCCCGAAGAAAATAGAAGGCGGCGTGGGCTGGTGACCCATCAAATTTGATCTTTCTTTGGGAACCCAATGAGTGACATTTAACATGGAAGCAAAGGAACCTTTGGAGGTGGAAAGCAATGGTGGAGAGAAGCGAAGAGGGTGAGTATGAGATGAAATCGAAGGCAAACATGGATGAGAAAACCTCTGCGATGGAAGTCATTGAGGGGAGTAGTAAGACTATGGTCATTACTAAATTTATCATAAAAACACTGAAGTTTAGCATCAAGAGTATGGAAACTACTACTAAATTTAGCATAAAAACAGTCTACATTGGTACAAAGAGAGGATTCTAGAGGTATCTTGTCTTGTGTGATGTATGTTGTAATAACTCTGCAGCACCAGGAACAACAAATACAATAGAAGATATTTCTTACCATGAATAAGACAAATGGAATGGTAGGTAAGAGCTCAAAATACCGAGGCACACATGAAAACTGAAAATAAATAAAGGGTATTGATATTTGCACTACCATGTTTTGATAATTGCACAAACTCACCTCGTCTTTTACTATTTAAACAGCTCTCAAGAGGCAGTAAATTTCCCCAAAGCTCTCAGTAGCCGATTAAAAGGGAAAATACAAGGCGGGGTTCAAGTCATTATCAAAATATGGTAGTGAAAATCAGTACCCTACATAAAACCTTAGTTATCGATTTCGTTCCAATCTTCGTTTAGTTTTGGTCAGTAGAACGAAACGTTTCGATGTTTTCAGCCTTTTGTTTCGAAAAAGATGCTACGGCCAAAAAAAATTTGTTTAGTAGTTAAAATTTTAAAAAAAATCCAAAATATCAAAAATTGCTAAAAATTGGAACCATAGGGTTATCCTATGCAACCCAATCCATCATAAAACCAAGGTTGTAAAGCTTCAATGAAGTTTAGAGACTGATCAAACGAAAATTATTTAGAGACTAAATTTTGAGATTTTTTCTACTGGACTTTTGGGATTTAATAATGTTTGGATATGGTAGAATTTTTTAAATTGGAAAAATACCCTATTATTTGGAAGTTAAGATTTTGTCATGGCCCTAAATGACTGAAAATGTTCTATTGACCTATTCTGTACTCGAACTGAAAAGTTGACTTCTTTTCTTTTTAGAATTGGGTCTTGAACCTATTTTTAATAAATCCAAATAGGTGGTATTCCCCTATTTACATGTAAATTTTGAGTAAATGGGCATTTACTCAAATGGCTTTGCAAGTAAATACCCATTTCTTAGAAGAGGTAAGAAGAAAAGAAGATAATTAAGATGGGGCAAGAAGAAGAGAAGAGAAAAAATAAGTAAACAGTGAGTGTTTTGGATGAAAGAGAACTAAATGCCCCATTTCATACGAAATGGGGCGAATCAGGACGAAACATGGGGTGAAATAGTAATCCAAAACGAAACGAATCGTTTCTGCCAAAATGAAACGAAACGAAATCCATAACTATGTTAGAGGGAAAGGGCATTGCCTCAAGAAAATGCACACAACCATGTCAGATCCCTACCTAACAAAATGCTTGTTGGGAGTGGAAACACCATTTCCCTAAAGAAAAAAAAAAACTACAAGAAAAACATAGTTATGATTTGCATAGAATATTACCATAGAAGTTGCCTTAATGACTGTATCATGATCATAGCCAGGAATCTGGGCACTCTCTTGAATTGATAGCATGACGTCTAAGAAGTCTTTTTCACCATCCACTTCGCCAGAACGTTTATCACGGCGATGTTCCTCTAGCCAGCTTACAAGAACAGAGTCAAATTCCTTAGCAGTCTTCTTCATGTCGCTCAAGTGCCCGTCCAAATCCATCCACTCTAGAAAAGGAAGTGCATCTGAAACTACAAAGCGCACAGCAAGATGCATCAATCGATTGATCGCTTGCTGAAATCGCCTCTCCTCACCTTCTTTGCATTCAAAAGAATATTGGAAATATCGTTTTCCGGCGATCATCATGACCACTACGTTGAACATCAAGTCATTAAACCATCGCTTCATATCAACCTTCACGGGATTTTGATCATTCTTCGCCCAGAGTCGGTACAACTCTTTTATGATTGAGTCGATCTCGGTGACATAGACTTTCTTAAGCAACTCAAGTCGCCGATTTGATAGCAGTTCGACTGTGGCTATCTTCCTCATCTGTCGCCAGTAGGGCCCGTAAGGGGCTGTACCGAACATGGCATGGTTGTAGCCCATGTACTTTCCTGCCGCACTCTTTGGGCGCGTAGCAAGTGCCTTGTCGTTGGTAGTGAAGCACTCTTTAGCTAATTCTGGACTGCTCACAATAAGAGTTGGGTACCAGCCAAGGCGTAGCCTGAAGACGGGGCCGTAAATATCTGCCAAAGCTGCAAATGTTCGGAATAGTGGCTTGGAGCCCGGGAGGAGATGGAGGTGGCCAATAACAGGCCATCCACCTGCTGGTTCTGGTGGATTCTTCGTCTTACTCTTGCTACTCTTGGCCCTACGAAAACATATATTGTAGAAAATAATCAGGACAAGAAATCCAGTAAGAGCTTGCAGTGAAATAAGCAAATCCATGTCTGAGTGAAGAATGGAGAATGTTTAGAGTTTTGATCATGTAAAGTACATAAGTGGGCTTTTGTTTGTTATTTAATAGACACTTTTTGTGATGCTACTGCTGGTTCAAATATAAATTTCCCAT
Source organism: Tasmannia lanceolata (assembly GCF_043159265.1). Lineage (NCBI taxonomy): Eukaryota > Viridiplantae > Streptophyta > Magnoliopsida > Canellales > Winteraceae > Tasmannia > Tasmannia lanceolata. Next base: position 66,069,686 of record NW_027518695.1, read on the forward strand.
TTGAGAAGCTGTACGATGATTGGGCATAAAGACACGTAAAGGTTGTGCGATGGAAGCACCAACCTTGATGTTTGAATATAAAGGGTGGGATGATGAGGACGCCTTATACACCCACTCGTCATATAGATGTAAGTTCTTGTACACCCACAGATCATATAGATGTTACTGTTGGATCAAATATCATGGGTGCTCCTTCCATCGTTCCACCTTTACGTGTTTGTACGCCCATTTATCATATAATTTCACTATGTGACTGTCATATAATTTCTCCATTCAATGAATCACTTAACTATCATTTTCGTGTTTTTAAGGCTGAGAAAGATGGGAGCAAGTGGCTAAGACGTGTTTCAGTATTCAAATGGAAAATGAGATGTCCGCCCCTTTCTTCGTTGAGACAGCTCCATGAAGTGTATTTATGACTCCAAGTTTATCAATTCCAGTTCAAAAATTTGTCACATGACTACGTGTTCAATACGTGTTCAGAGATCTACCAATAAAACCAATTAGGATATTTTCAAGTGGAGGGTAAATAAGGGGTAATACATTCTACAGAGTGATTATTGTTCTAGATGGAGAATTCTTTCCGAGTAACCCTCCCATTGGGGTAAGTAGCTTCCCCCTTCTCCCCCTCAATTGCCCAAAAGTACAAATATCTCATCAAAGATGACAAAAGTACCCTAAATAGAGTGTAAAAAAATTACCCGAAATGACTTTTGTTGCGGAGAGGGTACTCTTTGAAAACAACTAAAATGTCCCTATCACATTGAAATGAAGATAACACATCCTGCATCGTGAAAATAAAAAAAAAGTTCCTATGTAATGAAAAATTATAAAATTCTCTCTTTCCCTCCATTTTGCTTTTAGTTTTACTCTTGCCTAATGAGCGCCTCAATAGAGAAGACTTGTTTTTAAGGCAGTAACTTTGTTCTATCCCTTTCCTTAAGGTCTCTCATTTCTAATTTTATAATATACTAGTATTCCGGGCATTGTTACGCATGATGGAAAATTGTGGCCCCACACCATCAAAACATGAGGTGCAAAATGGTGGGCCCCAAACTTATGCATACGATTGGAAAGAAATTGTGGGCCCCACCCCATCAAAACCTGAGGGTCCCAATCCGAGATGCAAAATTGTAGACCCGAGCTCATAAAAACATGAGGTCGAGCTTGAAAGTTTTTATTTTTAAAAATAATTTTAGTGGAAAAAGTACCTACAGTATGGCAGCCCCAGCCATAATAACAATGGGGAAATGATAAATGCACTCTTTTCTGGGACACCCAGCTGCATTGTACGTCGTAAACACAGGTCACTTCATTCCTTAAATGTGAAGGACATCAGCCCCGTTGCGGTCATAGATACACTGTAGCTGGGTTTCCGAAGTAATGGAAAGAGGCGAATTTATCATTTCCCTACAATGAGGTGTTAAAATTTAGGCCCTCATATGGTTTGGGTGGAGATGGTGGTGCCACATCCATCAAAACATGAGGTTTAAATTAGTCTTTCCACCTAAGCTGTGATGAGGTGTAAGATGATACCCTGCTTTATGCATGAATTTTTGTTCCTAAATCCCGTTTAGAAAATAAAGATGGCGGTGAAATTGACCGCGGATTTGGTTGATTTTTGGCTTCTGTGGGGATGCATGGCCCCTTCTTTGTCTTCTTGCCCACGTGTTGTTACTAGAGACTGTCGTCTTTTCTCCCAAACGAGATTCCCGTTTTGCAAGCAACCCTCTTTTCAAAACATAATTAATAGGGGTGTCTCAAATAATTTGAGATAAATTTTCTCTAGCACTTACCACAAAACCTAATTCTGTAATTCATAGAAGTATCTCACACTATTTGAATTAATTCGAAGTTGTTGAGAAAATCCGCCGGGCAAATCAATCCGATCGTGCACCAATTAAACGGAAAAGTAAAATAAAGTACAATAAACAAGCCACAAGATGAACACCAAAATTTTACGTGGTTCGGCTAAGTTAACTCCACAAGCGAGAAACACGATCTTCCATTATGAGAAAAACATAATACAAGGATTACAATGGATTAATCACAAACCCACAAACTCGCAACCCTTTACTTGCTTCTCAACCCAAGACCGTATAGTATAACCCGAGAGAAAACGCCACAAGAAGATTCCAAGAAGAAACCAAGAGAAATAAACCCTAAAATAACGCAGTTTTCTCTCCCTTTCTCCCTCTTCCCTCTCCCTTCTTCTTCTTCTTCTCTCTCTCTTTCTCTCTTTTCCATTGGGTAGGCGACTGTAGACACCCAATTTTGTCAAAGATGTATTAGTGATAGGTGACGCGAGGAAGAACCTTATGATGAGTTACGGAGCACCAGTCGTGTTTCTCTCAATCTCTCTTTAGGATACCTAACGATGTTTTCAACAACCGAAAGCTTGTTATAACACAATACCCTCTCTTTTTTGGCAAACCAAAAGCCTGTCTACACAGCACCCGTCTTTTATGGCATAAACCGGTAAGTCCGTTTGCACATGGCACTCCCAATTGGTAGGCTAACCTAGGGTCCGAAACTCTCTTTTTAGCACCCAAATGACACCCTCTCTCTCAAAAGTGTTCGATTTCTGGCTGATTGGAAAGCCCTGAACATAAGGAATCCAATGAATTTAACCAAGTGCAAATCGGAGTCCAATTGAAAGAAATATGGACGATCGAACGTATCGATAAGAGACAAAAACCACCGCCACCTGAAAGCTCGTTTTAACACGGCAAACGCCTTTTCCGTTTAAAATCAGAAGCCTGTCTACACAGCGCCCGTCATTTACGACATAAACCGTAAGCCCGTCTACACACAGCATTCCTAATCGGCAGGTTAAATTTAGGTCTGAAACCTTCTTTTGGCATCCAAAGGACATCCAGTCTTCCGAAAGCACCCGATTTCTGGCTCATTGAAAAGCCCTAAATATAAGGAATCCAACGAACCTGACCGCATACGAATCGGAGTCCAATCAGAAGACATATGGACGATCGAGCCTATCGATAAGAAACGAAAAACACTACAAAACAAAATAGAGAAGAGACAAACTATCGCATGAAATGGTGACGACACCATCCACCTTTATGGGGAGGATGTCATCCTAGAATTCGTCCCAAACGAATTTCAACTCGTCCCAGACGAATTCTGGTTCGAACCAGATATTTTTTACCCTAAATTTAACCTTATCCTTCTCTCTCTCTCTCTCTCTCTCCCCTCAGGTGTATACACCTTCTTTCAGTATATTTCTTCCTTTTTCAAGCCCCAAACTCCTATAGAAAATCAGACAGAAACCCTGGTTAGCTTGCTTCAGAAGAGAGAAAGTAGAGAAATACTAGGTAGCTCCTTTCGGACGTCGGCACTCCGCCGAATTTCTGAAGGTTTAGAGCGTCTTTTTTCTTGTTTACGCCGTTGGTCTGCCGAATTTCACAAAACTTTGAGCTACTTTTCCATAGTAGCGCTGTTGTTCTGCTGAAATCTCGACAAACTCGGAGACAATTCTGTTATACAGTGCCGTTATGCCGCCGATTCTTCGCAGTCTCGAAAGCCCCCATTTTCAGCACAAGCGCGGTAGCGCTGCCTAATTTTAGAGAACCCAACGCCCTATTCTCAATATAGTGCCGTGGTTCTGCCGAATTTTCTGCAATCTCTGAAGCCTCCCCCTGCAAACAAGTGCGATTACGCTGCCCAAATGGTAAGGATAAACCCCAACAAATATAAATAATGTAATCCATTTACTTTTTTGTTGTGTATTTACAAAACGGATACGGTGGGTTTCATCATCCGTGATGTCAAGCCCCCTTATCTGCCCCTTTGTCATCTAATTTAAGTTAATATGTGACGTGAGTAAGTCGCGAAATCAAGCTTTGCCGCAAGCAACTTACAATATCAATCACATTAACCATATTTACTTTCTGTTGTGTATTTACAAAACAGATACGGTGGGTTTCATCATCCATGATGTCAAGCCCCTTTATCTGCCCCTTTCCACTTAATTTGAGTTAATCTGTGTCGTGAGTAAGTTGAGAAATCAGGCTCTGCCGCAAGCAACTTACGATATCAATCAGATTAACCATATTTACTTTCTGTTGTATATTTACAAAACAGATACGGTGGGTTTCATCATCCGTGATGTCAAGCCCCTTTATCTCCCCCTTTTCCATTTAATTCAAGTTAATCTGTGTCGTGAGTAAGTTGCGAAATCAGGCTCTGCCGCAAGTAACTTACAATATCAATTAGATTAACCATATTTACTTTTTGTTGTATATTTACGAAACTTATATGGTGGGTTTCATCATTCGTGATGTCAAGCCCCTCTATATGCCTTTTACTAATTCCAGCACTTTACAGCTTTCTGCACAGTAAGGTACGGGGTTGAGGTGTCAAAGAGACTTGTTCCGCTATGGCCGAGAGCTTGAGACATTATTCCCTTCGACTTGCTCTTTACTTTATGCAATTTACAGCTTTCTGCACAGTAAAGTATGAGGTGGTGACATCGTAGGATCTCGGGAGCACAAATTGCCCCCTGAACTTATATTATAAACCCCTCTGCTTTACTTTTACTTTCTGTATAGTCATTTTTCGTTTAATTCAAGTTAACCTGATCGTGAGTAGTTGCAAGTTCCTTTCCCAGCCGTAAACAGCTTACAACACCGATCAGGTTAATTATCGCTTATTTTTGTTTTCTTTTGTAAATTAACTCCATTTACATTTGGAATTAAGCAAGTGAAATTCCACTTAGCAAACCAAGAGGGGGTGAATTGGGTGGCTTCTCAAATTTTAAGGATTTTAAAACTTTGTTAGCACTAGTTTTAGATTGATTAGAAAAACACAATTAAGATTCAAGACAAGAGTTGAAACGCTTACCACAAAAGAAGAGAAGAAGAGACAATATGTAGAAACACAAGGATTTTTATAGTGGTTCGGTCTTCACCAAGACCTACTCCACTCTTCTCAAGTTGCTTTCCTTGAGGATTCCACTATCTTCTTCAACGAACTTAAATACGGCATTCCTTTCGCCTTGTACAATCCGAGCTTTTAGCTCCAACAGTCTTCTATGGCGCCTTTTGTGCCAAATACAAAGAAGAGGAAATGTTTTAGCTTGCTTGTCTCTAGATAGGCTAATTACATGTAAAGCTCACTCCCTCTCATAAGAAAATGATCAACAAATGAAAACTCTAAAGTCTCTCAAGAATAATCTACGGTAAAGGCACAAGAGAGAGAGGGATAGTGAAAATCTTAAGGAGAAAGAGAATAAATGCCTTTGAATGCTCTTAGAATGTTAGGTGAACTCCTTAAGTATTTTCTAAAACACCCCAAGGTTCATATATATAGGGGAGATCAAAATATGACCTATTTAGACTCGGTCATCTCGGAGTCCGCGCACGGAATTCCGAGTTGACCGTTACATTGTAATTTTTTCAAACAAGGGCTTTCTCAGAGTTCCGAGAAATTTTCTCGGAATTCCGAGCCTTCTTCTCAGAATTCTGAGAAGGCTATTTCAGCAATATTTCAAGTCCTGGTTGCTGATTTGTTTTGAGCCTTCGGAATTCACATGTATCTTGTCAAATGAAATGTCATGTGGGTCCAAAGAGTGAGGACACCACCATGATTATTCACTTGTCCAATTAGGTTCATTTTAGGTTGATTTTAAACTCTCTTTTGTGCCTTTGACCTAACTTTATATGATAGACCATATACATGTTAAACTAGCTTGGTCTTTGAAATACATGTGTGACAATCGAAGAGGGGGGGGGGTGAATCGGTCAATTAGAAATTTAAGGCTTAATTAAGGGAGACTAAAAATTAATCTAGTTAATTAAGCACTAATTAATCTAACCCTTGTTCAAATAGATTTATCAATAGAAGCTAAGGTTTAGACATTCTAATCATGCACATTTAGTTAACCCATGTTCAATAATGTGATTAGGGTTTATAACATTTAACACAAGTGCATTTACTAACCCTTGTTCAATTAAAGCATAAACATAAGTAAGGTTAGAGATTACCAATCACCATATGTGCAAGAGAAGGAAAGGAAGAGAGACAGAGACAATGCACACCACAATGAGGACACCAAGATTTATAATGTTCGGTCACAACTTGACCTACTCCACTCTTCCAAGTTTGGCTCCTTGGGTACTCCACTATGGTGAGATTTCAAGCTTAATCTCGAAGCTCTTACAATAAGCTTTTTCATTCTCAAGGGCCAAAGCAAAGCCCATCTGCACAAAGCCTTCGGCGAGGGAACAAACCCTCATATGCCGTCTTCACCTTTCTTGGGTCGTAAAGAAGACCCTCGTCTTCACCTTTGTTCACGAGCCGAAGAGAAGACCCTCTTCTTCACAATTCTTTCCGGGCCGAAGAGAAGACCCTCACATGAAGAACAAATAAAAGTGTAAAACTCACAATGCCTCTTAATAAGCGGATTACAACTTTAATAGCTCACAATCACTCCCAAGAGATAGCAAAAGAAAAGCCCTACGGAATGCCTCTTGAAAGAATGTGTAAATACAAGTTCAAAGAGGTGTTTGCTTTTGAAATAAAAATTGAAGCTCAAAGAGAAATGGAATTTGATCTTTCTCAAATGTTCAAAACTAATAGAGATAGGTTTTAATCATGTATATATAGTGTATTTGAAAATATGACCGTTTGGGGTAAAACTGTAAATAAATGGCTTGAAAATGTCATGCAGAAAATGCCCCAACGGCTAGTTTGCTCGACCGCGGCGGTCGACCTGGCTACGGCGGTCGCCCGCCCCTATCGGGCGCCCTATTCTATTTTCAAATTTCTTACTGTCGTGGTCGACCGGCCACATGGCGGTCGCCCGGCGAGGGCTAACTGTTTGCTCAACAAATTTGGCTCAAAAACCTATCTCGGTCGACCGACCCATGGCGGTCGCCCGCCCAAACCCATGATGGATTGTTCTGTTTGAAACAGACACATATCCGCGGTCGCTCGGCTTGACCCGGTCGACTAGCCAGATCAAATTTGAGATGGCCTGGATTTCCAGGTTCCATCCCGCGGTCGCCCGACCTAGCCCGGTCGACCGGCCCTGAGTGAAATTTCATTTTAACTTTAAAATCCAGGGGCTTTTGGGCTATGGTCTTTGGGCTTAAGTCCATGGTTTTCAAACACATTTTTTGGGTGTGTTGATAGTTTTCAAAGATGTAAAATGTTAGGTATAAAAATCATTTGAAAACCTTTTGAAAGTGCCTTTAAACATAAAATCATAAGGACTTCAAATACATTCTAAAAATAAGAACCTTGAGTCTTCTTGGAATGTCTTGGCTCCTTTGCACTTTCTTGGACTTCTTCGGCTTGGGTGAACATCTTGACTTTGTCTTGGCTCTTGTGACATCGTCCAATCTTCATTGCATGTTGTGTGGTGCATGAGGTGTCACCATGGCATGTTCAACTCCAAGCTCCTTCTTGACACTTACTTAGGAACTTGTGGGATCTTCATGATGAGCTTCTTTACTTGAGCATCTTCAAATGATGATAACTCCAATGTAGGTGCAAGCTCTTGGTTCCTTTGATCGTTGATCCACAAGTCATGTGTTGTGAAGAATTGTGTAATGGCGATTATGACATGAAATTCCTGTATACAATACAACACCTCAAAGCAACACATCAGTCCATAAATGCTAATCAATTTGGTTTGCTAGCATAAAAACAAGAAGGTAAGATGAATGATTAACCCATGGGAACCCTTGGGCTTACATTCTCCTCCTTTTTTATGATGGCAAACAAATTGATTAGGGAGGCAGGAGATATTAATCAAATATATGAATGAGCATTTAAAAACAAAAACACTTAAGCAATGCTCCCCCTCACTATATGCACAAGTGTAATAAATGAATGTAAAGCATATGGTGCATACACAATTGGACTACCTAATCAATTCCTAAAATTCTCCCTCTTTTGGCAACATAAAAAATGTAGGGATATGCAAGTGAAAGTTCAAGTGGGGTGTCAAGATGAAGAATAACTCATAAGAGTTATTCAAAGTGTATATGATTTGACAATAAAGCTCGTATGATGCTTATTAAAATATAAAACAAAGTAAAGAGCATGATAAGCAGATTTATTTATTTTTGTTTCAAAAGATATGCAAGTTAAGCACAATTATGGGGGTAATAGACTATGTGAGTATATCACAATGGTCTATATAAATATGAAAAAGCAACAATTTCGCTCTCCCCCTATTTATTTGTCAGTGGCCCTAGGTGAAACCTATGTGAAAGGGCATGACAATACAAGCTGGTTGAAAAGGTGAATGATGTGAACTCTTGGGCTACATTTTTATAAGGGTTTTCTTGATGATATGCAGACAAGTCTCTTCATGAGCATGGATATGCTCAGAACTATATAAACTAACTTTTGAGTTTTCAAGTCGCTTACCCTTTGAAAATCCGATATACGGGGTCCCAAGTTATAATAGAAATGGCAACAATGAGGAGGGAGAATACGGTTGTTTAAGAAAACTAGAATTTACCAATTTGAAAAACTTAAACCGATTAAGAGATCAAAAACAATATTTTAAGCATACAAGTTAAATCTAATGGTGCAATGCAAATGAAAGAGCAAAGAGATAGAAAGAGTGCACCCGAGATTTAAAGTGGTTCGGTCCTCAAACCCGAGGCCTACTCCACTCCACCAACCAAACCCGTTGATGGCTTCACTATTTGATCTTCTTAACCTTGGCGAAGATCGGTGCCAATTACAATTGCTTTAACCTTGGTGGCAATCCTCACCACGGAGAAAAAGGGCTCCGCTTCTTCGAATACTCGCCCGAATACAAATCTTGAAAGATGAAAGAAAGAACTAAAAAATCCCTTCACAAGGGTTACAAAAGATGTACAATTGAGAGCCTATGATCCAAATCCTAGAGTTGGTGATGAGAGGCACAATTGAAGCTTGATTCACTCTTGGGTATTCAAATGAAGTTTAAGAGTGTTAGGATTGATGGTTTGTATGTTTAGAACACCCATATTTATAGGAAAAACAAAATATGACCGTTCAGTGGCATTACGGTAATTCCAGCAAAATTCCAAACGGCTCTTTTTCAGACCGTTGGAGTGTTCTCGGAGTTCCGAGAATAATTCTCGGAGTTCCGAGAATAATTCTCGGAGTTCCGAGAATAATTCTCGGAGTTCCGAGAATTCTCGGAGTTCCGAGAAAAAATCTCGGAGTTCCGAGAAGCCACACAGAAATTGGAAAAAGTCTACTGGACCATTTCTCGGAGTTCCGAGAATAATTCTCGGAGTTCCGAGAATTCTCGGAGTTCCGAGAAAAACTCTCGGAGTTCCGAGAAGCCTATGCAAGAATCTAGAGTAAAGTCTCTAGCGTAAGAAAAATGTGAAAAGAGTATATGCTTTGATTTGTAAATCTCTTGTGCTTGTCATCATCAAAAAGGGGGAGATTGTAAGCCCAATGGTTTTTACCTTGGCATTCCCATCTTGTTTTGATGATTCCAATACACAAGTGATCATTTATCACTAATGTGTTTGTTTGTCTAAGTTGTAGATCTTGATAAAGTAAGATCAAGGATGCTTGGATTGAAGGCCAAGAAGCCCACATTGGACCACTAATTGGAAGGCCAAAGTCATCAAGCAAGAAGTCATGAAGACTAGTTCCGAGAAGCCTATGAAGAGCAGATTTTCAATTCTGTTTTGGGCTTCCAATTCTCAACCAAGATGGGATTGCTATGAGGGTTCCAAGGTGTTGGAACTCCACAAATACAATCACTTGTTTATTTAGGGTGTGTGAGATTAACTTAATTATGCCTCTAAAAACCTAATCTAGGTTTGGATCAATTACATTAAAAAATGGTCTTCAATATTAATTTCTTCATGTCTTCAAGTCTTCATGACTTCTTGCTTGATGACTTTGGCCTTCCAATTAGTGGTCCAATGTGGGCTTCTTGGCCTTCAATCCAAGCATCCTTGATCTTACTTTATCAAGATCTACAACTTAGACAAACAAACACATTAGTGATAAATGATCACTTGTGTATTGGAATCATCAAAACAAGATGGGAATGCCAAGGTAAAAACCATTGGGCTTACAATCTCCCCCTTTTTGATGATGACAAGCACAAGAGATTTACAAATCAAAGCATATACTCTTTTCACATTTTTCTTACGCTAGAGACTTTACTCTAGATTCTTCTCCCCCTTTGTCATCAACAAAAAGAAGGGGTAAGAAAAACAAGGGTTTAAAATTTACAATTTTAAAGCTCCCCCTTTTTCAAAAAAAATTCAATTTTAACTCCCCCTAAATAATTTTACAATACAAGAGGGGTTATCAAAAAAAACATACAAATGAAATATATTCAATTTTAAGTTCAAAAACCCCTAATCTACACAATATGAATATCATCATATGGGGGTTTTGGGAACCCAAGATTTCTTGGTCCCACATCTAGCCCTACTCTTGGATGCACATTGGAATTGGTAATGACCATTCATTCCACAAAAATGGCATCTAACAAGAGGGTTAGATACATTAGTCCTATCATGATAAGCATGTTGAGGTCTAAGACTAGTTTTACTTAGGATTATGTCAATAATTTTATTTCCATTTAGAAATCCATGTAAACATAATCTAAGTCTTTCATTTTCTTTATGAAGATGGGATGTTTGAACTAAAAGCTCATTTCTTTCATCTTCATAGGAATTGGAGGAGCTTGCCATATTTTGAAATTTTAAAAGTTGGCAAGTTTTCTCATCCAAACTACCCTTAAGGGTATTAATCTCAAGTTTATGATTTTCAAGTGTAACTTGTTCTTGAGATATGGAAGAAGATAAATCACTTTGCAAAAATTCAAGTTCTTTTTCTAACTTTAAAATGGATTTTTTAAGAACTTTGTTTTTGGAAATTTGGGTATGCAAGGTTTCACATAATTCATCATAAGGTATGCTATCACTTTTACTACTAGATGAAGAATATGAGGGGTTAGAGTTTACCTCAACTTCATGGGCGAATGTCATGAAGCAAAGATCATCTTTTTTATTTTCTTCCCCTTCACTTGAGCTTTTGCCCGATGTGCTTAACGCATCCCAACCGGCGGCAAGAGCCTTATGCTTCTTCCAATCCTTCTTACCCTTGTACTTAGAGGAAGTTGATTTTAGAAGTGGACAATCCGGTCTTTTGTGTCCTATCTTCTTGCAATTGAAGCATCTTAAGGCTCCATCAACATCACTTTCTTCTTTCTTTTTCTTGTCTTTCTTATGCTTCTTTCTCCACAAGCTCTTGAATCTTCGTAAAGCTTCTTCTTCGTCACTATCCGCTTCACTTGATGAGTCTTCCTTGGAAGCCTTGAGTGCTAGGGATCTAAATTCCCTCTCCTTCTCCTTTGGCTTCTTTTCCTCTTGTCGGCTAGTAAGGAGCATCTCATGGGTGATGAGAGATCCTACGAGCTCCTCTATGGTTAGCGTCTTGAGATTTTTTGACTCTTGAATCGCGGTCACCTTTGGATCCCAATGGGGAGGAAGAGACCTAAGTAACTTACTCACAAGCTCATCGTTAGGATAAGATTTACCAAGATTAGCTAGTTCGTTAGAAATAATAGAAAAACGAGTATACATTTCTGAAATACTCTCGTTTGGACTCATTCTAAACATTTCATATTTGCTCTTTAACAAGTTTATTTTGGAATCCTTGACTTGTGATGTTCCCTCATGGGTAGTTGCAAGGGTATCCCAAATAGTCTTGGCGGAATCAAAAAGAGCAACTCTATTAAACTCCTCGGTAGCTAAGGCACAAAACAAGGAATTTATTGCTTTGTAGTTCAAATTTGCTTGCCTTTTCTCTACCACATTCCATTCTTCAAAAGGATTGGAAGGTACATTGTATCCATTTTCAACAATGTACCAAAGTTCCACATCTATCGAAAGAAGATAGATGCGCATCCTTGTTTTCCAATGTCCATAGTTTGACCCATTGAAGAAAGGAGGTCTAGTTGTGGAATGGCCTTCCGGAAGTCCGGTTCCAATTTGGTGTGCCATTTCACAATTAGAAGTTGCCAAATAAAATCTTTCCCTAGTTAGATTTTGAAATAACTTTCACAAAAATTTTAAAATCTTTTAAGAGCCAAGGCTCTGATACCAAGTGAAAATCCGATATAGGGGGTCCCAAGTTATAATAGAAATGGCAACAATGAGGAGGGAGAATACGGTTGTTTAAGAAAACTAGAATTTACCAATTTGAAAAACTTAAACCGATTAAGAGATCAAAAATAATATTTTAAGCATACAAGTTAAATCTAATGGTGCAATGCAAATGAAAGAGCAAAGAGATAGAAAGAGTGCACCCGAGATTTAAAGTGGTTCGGTCCTCAAACCCGAGGCCTACTCCACTCCACCAACCAAACCCGTTGATGGCTTCACTATTTGATCTTCTTAACCTTGGCGAAGATCGGTGCCAATTACAATTGCTTTAACCTTGGTGGCAATCCTCACCACGGAGAAAAAGGGCTCCGCTTCTCCGAATACTCGCCCGAATACAAATCTTGAAAGATGAAAGAAAGAACTAAAAAATCCCTTCACAAGGGTTACAAAAGATGTACAATTGAGAGCCTATGATCCAAATCCTAGAGTTGGTGATGAGAGGCACAATTGAAGCTTGATTCACTCTTGGGTATTCAAATGAAGTTTAAGAGTGTTAGGATTGATGGTTTGTATGTTTAGAACACCCATATTTATAGGAAAAACAAAATATGACCGTTCAGTGGCATTACGGTAATTCCAGCAAAATTCCAAACGGCTATTTTTCAGACCGTTGGAGTGTTCTCGGAGTTCCGAGAATAATTCTCGGAGTTCCGAGAAAAAATCTCGGAGTTCCGAGAAGCCACACAGAAATTGGAAAAAGTCTACTCGACCATTTCTCGGAGTTCCGAGAATAATTCTCGGAGTTCCGAGAAAAACTCTCGGAGTTCCGAGAAGCCTATGCAGAGCAGATTTTCAATTCTGTTTTGGGCTTCCAATTCTCAACCAAGATGGGATTGCTATAAGGGTTCCAAGGTGTTGGAACTCCACAAATACAATCACTTGTTTATTTAGGGTGTGTGAGATTAACTTAATTATGCCTCTAAAAACCTAATCTAGGTTTGGATCAATTACATTAAAAAATGGTCTTCAATATTAATTTCTTCATGTCTTCAAGTCTTCATGACTTCTTGCTTGATGACTTTGGCCTTCCAATTAGTGGTCCAATGTGGGCTTCTTGGCCTTCAATCCAAGCATCCTTGATCTTACTTTATCAAGATCTACAACTTAGACAAACAAACACATTAGTGATAAATGATCACTTGTGTATTGGAATCATCAAAACAAGATGGGAATGCCAAGGTAAAAACCATTGGGCTTACACCCTTATAATTCAAGAGCTCTGTGTAAAAAAAACTAAATGTAGAGTGTAGGGTACATAGGACAATTGATTTGGGCAAACACCTTTAACCATTTAGATTAATGCATTCATAAACCAATCACACTTTGAATATGAATGGATGATTATTAGACAGATGATATGACTTCAAGACACATGGTCTAATAAACACATGGATAAGAGAGTGAAATCAATAAGGTACATATCCATGGCAACAAAAGATCATGTATATATAGATAAAACTATAATGCTCCATATACATGATCAAAATGAAAGATTAATACCACATTTCTTTTATCACTTCAAGAAATGATAAAAGTGGTATTTGAAAATCTCTTGAAAAAAGTAAAATTAAACTTCTTTTCTTCTATCCTGGACTCTTCTACTGATGAATGTTTAGAAGCGCTTAAATCAATGCTTGACCATTTCTTCCATGTAAGGGAGCATCATTTGACAAAGATTCTCTGATTGAGAGATTGGGTATTTGCTTTAAATCTTTCTCCTTCATAAAAGGGTCATCCTTGAAAGGATGAACATGAAGAACACATGCCAACTTTTAGATATGAATCTTCAATTTCCTTAGTCTCTGTTCATCCTTCACTGTGGAAGAATATAGAGATAGATAGAGAAAAATTGAGTACATCTACCATCTTATTACATCTGGCACGATGGAAGGAGATAAGTACCATAAATAAGCTACGAAGGACATGATCTGAGTGGGGTCCTCCGAAGCTAAATTCTTGGAAGAAATGATGGGACATGACAAACTCAAAAATATTTAAATCATCCCTCTTTCAAGAAATTGTCATTGGCATTTGATAATTCTTATAATGCCAGGCCTGACAATACACAATGGCTATAGATAAGAATGTAAAAGCACGGCCATTGGAACTTATCAAGAAAAAAGATGTTCTTAGGATTAAGAGCACATGGTAAGAGATTACTTCATAGACAATGAGATGATCATCTCAGGCATTGTCCAATGAATAAGGGTTCTAGAGATTTTTCAAACTATAGAACAAGATACTTATCATTGGCGGGGATAGAAACATATAATTCTATTCAAGATAAGTATAAGGTCAAAAAGGATATAGCACTAAGGCTTTAGGCTAAGGGAACTTATCAGAAGATGAGAGATGATCTAAAGTTTAAAGAATATGACAAGATCCAACTACAACACACATGGAGCAATGTGGGTCCACATGAGTGTACTTATCATATGTCATGCACATCACACATCATATGATAAGGTAGATGGACAGACATTGAACATGTATAGCCTCTCCCTTTGTAACTGACTCATACGATGTATGAATCCAAAGGGCTATCCAACCACATAGACACCAAGGGATTTAAAGATGAATGATTTTCAAACTACCCTTGGGCCACTAAAGCATGATTGCTGTAAGTAGTCATATGATACTAAAAGATGTAACAACCTAGCAAACCATGCTCCCCCTAAATACGTGCAAATAATATATATGTATATATAACACACAAGGCACATATGACTTACTATGGTAAAGATGCTGGCTAAAAGCCAAAGTAATTAGATGTTTTAATTAAAGATGAGTGTACACTCTCCAACTTACTAGGTAAAATGACTAATAATACCAATTGAGTAGCTGTTAAATTTAAGTTTATCATCTTTACCATGTACCTAGTAGCATACAAGGGAAAAACTATAGAATATATATATAATATCAATTAGGCACAATTCTATAGGACTTAGACATTATAAGAGGGATCAATAAAATCTCATGTCTAAGAGAGACATCCATGGCTCATTCAATGAGAGCATTCATGGATAGTCTACCATGTTTGGACACACGAATCATGGTCCAAACACCTATGCCTATATCCACAAACCACCATACAAAAATAGGGCATTTAAGCACAAAGTACAAAAGGCCCATGAAAAACCAAGATGTGTGAAAAACAAGTGTTTCCATCACAATGTATTACATGATAACTATAACAATGAGAAACTGCCCAACAATGGTACTAGATTCCTATGATATTTTTAATTTTACTCAATTGAGTTTCATACATTGAATCTAGACTCATTTTCAATTCTCTATACAAACAAAAATATTCATGCAGGACTGTAGAGAATAATCCAAGGACTTCTAGAGAATGTCAAGTGATGAACACCTTGGACACATGCATTCCAAAAAGAACTACTATGATTAGATAGTTTATCTTAGTCATGAGAGGATATTTATTTTAAGCATTTTTGGAATACATCAATTTAACCCATCAAGATTTCTTATGCATTTAATGATAATCATTAAGCACATAAGAATGGGTTTGAAGAACAACTAAGTGCATAGTAATAAACATACTTACTCACCTAGGGCAAAAGATATGTCTAAGAAAGGATTTGAGTGGATTTTCTTAGACAAGACTTTAACACTCAATTTTGTTAGAAATGATATTCTTCCTAAGTTGAATATGCAAAGATCTAGCAAATGCCAAAATTATCCTACAAAGAGTTCAAGAATGATAGGAATGAACTTGAAAGATCAATTTGAACTCAAGGCAAAAAATGATGGTTAATTTTCATGGAAGCACATATATGGTTTTCACATTAAATTTTCTAATGTGGATTTACTTTGTGGATGCTAAGTGCACAAGTGATGTGATTTGCACTTAGATAGGCTTAATCAAGAAAGATATTCAATAACTCACAAAATAAAAAAAGATGTGATCATTTAAGCACAATGAGCAAAGATATATACTATTAAGAACATGAATAATGATGAGTATCTAATGCTGAAAAATTAAAAAAGATATATCATTAAACTCAAGAAAACTAGATATAAGAAATATTCAATGAATTAAAGTATTTAGCAAAAATGTGAATGATAAACAATTTAGTATAGCCCCTAAACTAATTCATTCACTAATCAGTTTAGAGGGAATCTTTTGGAACCCAAATCCCTTTGGTTCCATCCAAGTTTGTTTGTGGGAGTGTATCTTTTCTTATCCAAACAAACTTGTTAGATTTCACAATTCCAAGCATACACTCAGAATTGAGATGTCCAAATCTACCACAATGAGTACAATAATAATGATTGGTAGATAAGGGACAAATAGAATCACAAGACTTAGAAGTATATTTATCTTTTTCTTCTTGAAGTCTTTGATTCTTATTAGAGAGTTTTTCATTCATTTGTTCTTCATTTTCACAAACATGTTTATATTTTTTAACAAGTTCAATGTTTGTGATTTCAAAGCTTTTAATTTCTTTCTCAAAGGCATTGCATCTTTGAAATAAGTCAACGTTTTTATTTATCAAAAATATGCTCAATTGACTTAATTTTTTATTTCTTTTCAAACTTTTATTTATTTCAAATTTCAAATTTTCAATTTGAATTTTCAAATCATAAATTAAATGTTTGAAAGAAACTTCAATTGCAAAAGATTTTTGTAAAGTTTTTTTTTGTGAAGATCATCATTTGAAAAGAGACAAATATTTTTCTCAAAAATATTTTCTAATGAAATCCAAATATCTTTTGCATTGATGCAATTTGAAATTTTGTCAAAAATGTTAAGAGTTAAACCACACCACAATAAGATCATTGCCTTTGAGTTCAAGGAAAATAATTTTATGTCACCTTCAGTGCATTTCCTTGAAAAACAAATTCCCTCTCTAATGACATCTAAAATGGATTTGAGATAGGCTTGCATTTGTGCTTTCCAAGTTCCAGAATTCGTTCCATCAAAGAAAGGAGGAATTAGGGTGGATCCGCCTTACTCAAAATCCATATGGATTGTCACAGATCTTTTCTCTTGTAGATTTTTAAGATTTAAAAATCTCTTTAAGAGCCTAACCTCTGATACCAAATGAAATACAGGTGTGACAATCCAAGAGGGGGGTGAATTGGTCAATTAGAAATTTTAGGCTTAATTAAGGGAGATTAAAAATTAATCTATTTAATTAAGCACTAATCAATCTAACCCTTGTTCAAATAGATTTATCAATAGAAACTAAGGTTTAGACATTCTAATCATACACATTTAGCTAACCCATGGTCAAATGGATATCATAATACAATTAGGGTTTATAACATTTAACACAAGTGCATTTACTAACCCTTGTTCAATTAAAGCATAAGCATAAGTAAGGTTAGAGATTACCAATCACCATATGTGCAAGAGAAGGAAATGAAGAGAGAGAGAGAGAGAGAGAGAGAGAGAGAGACAATGCACTCTACAATGAGGACACCAAGATTTATAATGGTTCGGTCACAACTTGACCTACTCCACTCTTCCAAGTTTGGCTCCTTCGGTACTCCACTATGGTCAGATTTCAAGCCTAATCTCGAAGCTCTTACAATAAGCTTTTCCATTCTCAAGGGCCAAAGAGAAGCACATCTGCACAAAGCCTTCGGCGAGGGAACAAACCCTCATATGCCGTCTTCACCTTTCTTGGGCCGAAGAGGAGACCCTCGTCTTCACCTTTGTTCATGGGCCGAAGAGAAGACCATCTTCACAATTCTTTCCGGGCCGAAGAGAAGACCTTCACATGAAGAGGAAATAAAAGTGTAAAACTCTCAATGCCTCTTAATAGGCGGATTACAACTTTAATAGCTCACAATTACGCCCAAGAGATAGCAAAAGAAAAGCCCTATGGAGTGCCTCTTCAAAGAATGTGTAAATACAAGTTCAAAGGGGTTTTTGCTTTTGAAATAAAACTTGAAGCTCAAACAGAAATGGGATTTGATCTTTCTCAAATGTTCAAAAGCTTGTATAAATAGGTTTTAATCATGTATATATAGTGTATTTGACAATATGACCGTTTCGATTAAAACTGTAAATAAATGGCTTCAAAAAGTCAAGCAGAAAACGCTCTAACGGCTACTTTGCTCGACCGCGGCGGTCGATTTGGCTACGGTTGTCGCCTGCCCCTATCGGGCGCCCTATTCTATTTTCAAATTTCTTTACCGTTATGGTCGACCGGCTACATGGCGGTCGCCCGGCGACGACTAACTGTTTGCTCAACAAATTTGGCTCAAAAACCTATCTCGGTCGACCGACCCATGGCAGTCGCCCGCCCAAACCCATGATGGATTGTTCTGTTTGAAACAGACACATATCCGCGGTCGCCCAGCTTGACCTCGTCAACCGGCCCGATAAAATTCAAGATGGCCTGGATTTTCAGGATCCATCCCGCGGTCGCCCGGCCAACTCAGTCGACCAGCCCTGAGTGAAATTCCATTTTAACTTTAAAATCCAGGGGCTTTTGGGCTTAAGTCCAAGGTTTTCAAACACTTTTTTTGGGTGTGTTGATGGTTTTCAAAGATGTAAAATGTTAGGTATAAAAATTATTTGAAAACCTTTTGAAAGTACATTTAAACATAAAATCAGGAGGACTCCAAATACATTCTAAAAATAGGAACCTTGAGTCTTCTTGGAATGTCTTGGCTCCTTTGCACTTTCTTAGACTTTTTCGGCTTGGGTGAACATCTTGACCTTGTCTTGGCTCTTGTGACATCCTCCAATCTTCACTGCATGTTGTGAGGTGCATGAGGTGTCACCATGGCATGTTCAACTCCAAGCTCCTTCTTGACACTTGCTTAGGAACTTGTGGGATCTTTATTATGAGCTTCTTTACTTGAACATCTTCAAATGAGGATGACTCCAATATAGGTGCAAGCTCTTGGTTCCTTTGATCCTTGATCCACAAGTCATGTGTTGTGAAAAGTTGTGTAATGGCAATTATGATATGAAATTCCTGTATATAACACAACACCTCAAAGCAACACATCAGTTTATAAATGCTAATGAATTTGGTTTGGTAGCATCGAAACAAGAAGGTAAGATGAATGATTAACCCATGGAAACCCTTGGGCTTACAGTCTTCAATCTTATTGGCACTTAGTTAAAGGCTTTAACTTGTCTTCAATCATCTCCTTTGATGCTTGAGCATTGCTTGAGCTTTTGAGTTGATTTTCATCCTTGTAGAGCTTGAATTCAACCTTGTTCTTGAATGACCTTGTCTTACTTTGTGTTGGTCTTGACTTGCTTGATTCGCCATTGTGTTAATGATGCCTTCTTCAAGAATTTGATCTCACTTTGAGCTTGAATGATTTTTTCATTTCTTGTGCAATCTTGAATGTACTAAAGCTATGAACACAATAACTTTGCCAATGGAAATTATTAGTACATAAAACCTTTTTATATCAAATTGAGTTTGTTAATCATCAAAACATGTCAATGGGAGTACTTGTTGAACCCTTAGGCTAACAATCTCCCCCTTTTTGTGATGACAAACCCAATTTGCTTTAGGGTAGGAGCTCCCCCTTGAGGGATGAATAGAACACTTTATGCTCCCCCTAAGAGATTGATTTAAATGAACATTTAGAGCATTGATTTTAATGATGGAAATTGATTGCAAAAGTTTTAAGCATGGGGCTTTGCTCCCCCTCAATATATGCATATTATTATGACTTTGGAGCTCAAATGTTCTCCCCCTTTTGTCATCACCAAAAAGGTGGAACAAAAGGAACGAGGGCATGTGAGAACAAAGGAGACAAGTAAAGAGCAATGCAATAGAGAAGGTAATCACAAGAAAAGGTATGCGAGCAAAAAGAAATAGAACAGAGAAGCACAGCGCAAAACAAACCAAATAGATATATAGATGGATGATGTGAATTGTTCGACGGCCAAGCACATACAACTAGTCAAAGTACATCAAAAGAGCAGCCACAATACATCAACCAAAGGCAGACTAAGCAACATCTAAATAGAGATAAGCCTAATACAGGCAAGGGTTCCAACCATCACATATCAGCTATAGAAATATAAAGCTTATACAGCCCAAAAAGATCCAACAACCATTTAAAAAGAAAATCCTAATACTATCCAAACCAGCAAATGTCTAAAACATAACCATCCATATACGAACACAACAAGACAAAAACATCCACAAAGATAATCCTAATATAGCAAAGGAGTCAGATCCAAAAGAGAGCCATCAGCAGAGAACTGCATCCATCTACTACTCTGGAGGAGGTGGTGGCTGATAAGAAGAGGAACTGCCCGGGTGCTGACTCGACAGACCACCAGAAAAGTACTGATAAAGTGCGGTGAACTGGTCGTCGACGTGAGTGGAGAGCGACTGGAATAGAGTAGACATCTCTGTGTCAACATGGGTAGTGAGCCGCTCAAACTGTGTGGTCATGGAGCGGTCAAGGGCCTCCTGCATGGCTACGAAGCCCTGAGAGAAATCCTGAGATGCATAGGGCGCCTCAGGGGCCTGGGTAGCCGGATCCTCCTCTCCTTCGTCATCATCATGATCTTCTGCAACTTCTGCATCAGAGTCAACAGCAACAACTTCTTTGGCGAGTGCCATGCGCCAGAAGTTCCGATCGTCAAAAGGAGCGGTGGCAGTGTCGATGGCCTCACCCTCTAGAGCAATACCGAAGTAGCGGAATACACAGGTAAGGAGCATGCCATATGGCAGTGAGGCGCGATATCGAGAAAGAGTCTGGAACATGAAGCGAAAGATGATGTATGGTAGACAAAGCCTGCGACCCTCAAGAATGCAATATATGAGGTAGGCCTCAAGGGGTCGTATGGCATCGGTCATGCACCTGCGTGAGGTGAAGTTGTTGAACATGAAGTTATGAAGCATTTTGGCCACGGGTATGAGGTCAGAAGTTTGCACAAGCATGTTGGGCCTATAGCGCTTGGTAATGCGACCAAACACAGTGTCGTGATCAAGATTTGGAAGGGAATGGATCCCATTGTCTGGCCAAAAGTAATGATTAAAGCCCTTGGAACTAATCGCAAGAATCCCAGCAAGTTGATAAATATTTAGTTTGATGTGGGTTTTCTTGACACCAGATTCAATTTGGAAGTTAGAGGAAGTGAAAGTGACATTGGTATAGAAAAGACGAACTAACCGAGGGCAGACAAGCTCGTGGAGATGAAGAAATTGGGTCCATCCAAGGGCATCAAATCGCGCTTGAAGGTTGAAATGTTGGAGAACGTCGGGCTCCATGTATCTACGGGTGAGGATGCCCCGGGTAGCCAGTTTTGGTCATGTCTGCTTGGTGTGTGCGAATGAGAAGTATGAATTGGGAATAACCTCGGGTTCCGGAACCGGAACTTTAGCCTTGGCTTTCTTCCTTGAGGGCCCTTCATCGTCTCGCCCGCCAGAGGAACCGCCATGGTGAAGATTTTTCGTTCTAGGCATGGTTGGAAAACTGGGGTTTGAAGAGAATGAACAAAAAGAGAGAAGAAGAGGGATTTGGAGCCCTAGATGGAAGAAAATGATGAAAGAAGGGGAGAAAAGGAAGAAAAGGGGTTGGAAGGAAGGAAAGGGAACAAAAAAGAGGAAGGAAATGGAGGATTAGGAGATGTGAAGAGTTGGTGTAATCCTAAGGGTTCCCCATGGGTTCATTCAATCATCTTGTTTTGATGATTAACAAACGCAAATTGATTAGTCGTTTATGGACTGATCATTTGCCTTGAGTGTTTTGCTTTAGACAGGTCTTACACAAATCAAATCATACTAGCACACACCTTGTTGGTCTATGATTGAAGATAAACCAACAAATGGATAAAGGAGCTAGAGCATTCTTGGACAAACTACACCTTAGAGGATCTACCAAGGAGAAGCTCAACATCATCCATATCAAGCATTGAACAGACAGAGAAGATCATGAAGGCCAAAGCTGGAGGACCAAGGAAGGAGCTTGTACCACAACTTGAAGATGTCAAGCATGGAAGCTCAACCATAGAAGATCACAGCTCAAGAGAAGAGTTCAAGAGAGTGATAGAAAGGGTAGAATGTATTTCTATCTCTCTTGCATTTTATTTTGTCAAGACACATTGTTTAAACCCCTAAAAAAATATTTTTCAAAGAGACTAACACACCCTTTAAGGACTTAAATGGATAAGTGAATGGCTATGGTGGTTTACCAACATGTTGGGACCCATATGACATTCATCACAAGAATGAACAAAACAGAGTTCTGAAGCAACAACCTGGACCAGCAACTAAATCCTATCAAAACTTGTTTAAAACATTTTCAAATATTTTTGAAAATATTTTTAACAGATAGCTCTCATTTTTCTCATATCTATAGAGTATAAGAACATCGAAATCCGATGCGAAACGAATGAGATATTAATTTTTTCAAATGTGACACTGTTTGCTGGAAATCCAGTCTCGGAACTCCGAGAATTATTCTCGGAGCTCCGAGCTCGGGACTCCGAGAACATTCTCGGAGCTCCGAAAAATGATCCAGGTTCTAAAATTAAAAGCTCTGTTTGAATTCTCGGAACTCCGAGAAATTTCTCGAAACTCCGAGAAATGTTTTTGTTTAAAAAAATATAGCCGTTGTGGTCCAACGGCTAGTTGACTATTTGACCAAGTTTTGACTGTTTTGCCTCCCAAACGGTCACATGGAGTTGGGACTTTATATAAACCCATTCAAAGGGTCCAAAACACGAGAGGAACATTGTCCAACTCTAATAAACCCTAGAAATTCATTTGTGAATCATTTTTTGGTTAATCTCTCACCAATCCTTCATTGTGCCTTGACTTTGGAAAAATCCACTTGATTGGTTAGGTTTAAACTTGTTTATCTTTGAGAGCATCCTTGGAGCTACAACTTGTAATCAAGCCTAGTAAGAGGCTAATACTTCTTCTTCTTTATTCAATCGGTGGTAAGGGCATCCATTATTTTTAATTCCCTTGGGTGAAGCGCTTAGAACTTGGCGAAGAAGGAGAGTCATTGTAAAGGTGGAAGGGCATCCTCATTTAATTCCCTTGGAGTGTAAAAGCCTTGGAGCCGGGCGTCGTGGAGGTCTCAATAGTGGAAATCCTCAAGTGCGACCTTGAGTAGAGTGGAATAGGCCGTTGGCCGAACCACTATATATCCTTGTGTAGCTTGCGTTGGTATTTCTCGATTTCTCACTCCCTCTCTTACTCTCTTATTTGTACTTGTCTTATTATTTAGAATTGAGTGAGTTAGCATTACCATCCAACGTGAATATCTTTACATTACTAATTAGCCCACTAAATCTCCAAATTAAGTTGGTTGTTTAAACAAGGGTTTTTAAGCTTATATACATTTGTGAAAATTGGTTAAGCTTAACTAATTCAACTTAATTAATCAAGGGATAAAACTAGGGTGGAATTAGTAAAAGTTTTCAAAAGGCAAAATTTTTATAGACATCCTATTCATCCCCCCTCTAGGTTGCTGTAAGCCCAAGGGTTCCCCATGGGTTCATTCAATCAACTTGTTTTGATGATTAACAAACGCAAATTGATTAGTTGTTTATGGACTGATCATTTGCCTTGAGTGTTGTGCTTTAGACAGGTCCTACACAAGTCAAATCATACTAGCACGCACCTTGTTGGCCTATGCTTGAAGATGAACCAAACACAATGGCAAAGGAGCTTGGAACATACTTGGACCAATCACACATTGGAAGTACCAAGGAGAAGCTCATCATCAACCATCTCAAAGCATTGAACAAACAAAGAAAGTTCATGAAGGCCAAAGGTCGAGGATCAAGAACCTAATGCAAAGGACCAAGGAGCTTGTACCACAACTTGAAGATGTCAAGCATTGAAGCTCAACCATAGAAGATCCCAGCTCAAAAGAAGAGTTCAAGAGAGTGATAGAAAGGGTAGAATGTATTCCTATCTCTCTTGCATTTCCTCTTGTCAAGGCACATTGTTTAAACCCCTAAAAATATATTTTTCAAAGAGACTAACACACCCTTTAAAGACTTAAATGGATAAGTGAATGGCCATGGTGGTGTACCAACATGTTGGGACCCATATGGCATTCAACACAAGAATGAACAAAACAGAGTTCCGAAGCAACAACCTGGACCAGCAACTAAATCCTATCAAAACTTATTTAAAACATATTTTGAAAATATTTTTAACAGATAGCTCTCATTTTTCTCATATCCGTAGAGTATAAGAACATCAAAATCCGACGAGAAATGAGGGAGATATGAATTTTACAAGTTCGACACTGTTTGCTGGAAACCAGTCTCGGAACTCCGAGAATTATTCTCGGAGCTCCGAGCTCGGAACTCCGAGAACATTCTCGGAGCTCCGAGAAATGCACCAGGTTCCAAAACTAAAAGGTCTGTTTGAATTCTCGGAACTCCGAGAATTCTGCTCGGAACTCCGAGAAATTTCTCGGAACTCCGAGAAATATTTTTCTTCAAAAAAATATAGCCGTTGGGGTGCAACGGCTAGTTGATTTTTTGACCCAGTTTTGACTGTTTTACCCCTCAAACGGTCACATGGAGTTGGGACTTTATATATACCCATTCAAGGGTCCAAAACACTAGAGGAACATTGTCCAACTTCAAGAAACCATAGAAAATCATTTGTGAACTATTTTTGGGTTAAATTCTCTCACCAACCAAACTCTTTGTGCCTTGATTTGAGAAAATCTTTTGAGATTGGTTTAGGCTTAAACTTGTTTATTCTTGAGAGCATCCTTGGAGCTTCAACTTGCATTGTAGCCTACATAGAGGCAAAGCTTTTATCTTCTTCTTTATTCGATCGGTGGCAAGGGCATCCGTTGTTTTTAATTCCCTTGGGTGAACCGCTTAGAACTCGGCGGAGAAGGAGAGTCATTGTAAAGGTGGAAGGGCATCCTTATTTATTTCCCTTGGAGTGTAAAAGCCTCGGAGCCGGGCGTCGTGGAGGTTTCAATAGTGGAAATCCTCAAGTGCGACCTTGAGAAGAGTGGAGTAGGCCGTTTGCCGAACCACTATAAATCTTTGTGTCACTTGTGTGATTGGTATTTCTCTCACTCCCTCTCACTCTCTTATTTGATTATTTGTGCTTAGAATTGAGTGAGTGGTTAGCATTGATAATCAACCTAAATATCTTAACCTTGCTAACTAGGCTATATCAAAATTACCTAATTAAGTTTGCTAATCAACAAGGGTTTTGAACTTATATTAATTTGTAATATTGTTTAAGTTCAACTATTTCAAACTTAATTAAACAAGGGATAAGTCTTTGGTGAAATCTTAGGAAAAGTTTTTAAAAGGTAAAGATTTTATAAACATCCTATTCACCCCCCCATCTAGGTTGCCAAACCAAGTCACTACTTGGATTTCAATTGGTATCAGAGCTTGGGCTCTTGATTAAGACCCTAACCGGTTAAGAGTTAAAATATCAAACTTTTTGGCAACTTAAAAGATGGGATCTAGACTACCTATTTTGGATGGTTCGGATTATGGATCATGGTTGATCCATATGAAGACATACTTAAAAGGTCTAGATAAAGATATGATAAAGATAATTGAAAATGGATTTATGTTAAATGCTAGATCTAAAGGATTAAATGAATATAATAAAAAATTATCTTTATTAAATACAAAAGCCCTAATTGCAACATGTTGTGCATTACCACCACACATTTATGAGAAAGTCTCTTCTTGTAAAAATGCTAAAAATGTTTTGGACTCTATTGAAAATCTTCAAAATCAAAAAATGTGCTTAATGGGATTATCTAATGAAGACCCCTTGGATAATGCCGAATTCACACTTGAATAACTTGTTGAAAATGTCCAAGAATTACATAAGAAACTTGAGGATCAACTAGCTAAGAATTCAAACTTGAAAAATAATTTAGCTAGTATTCACAAGGAGTTTAGGTCACTAGAAATAGATCATGCACATCTTAGTGAAGAAAATGAAATTTTTAAAAAAGATTTTATTAAACTAAGTAATACCATTGCTTCACTAAGAGAGGAAAATCAACTCCTTAAAGAAGAAGAAGAGAAAATCAAAATGCTTTCATCTCTTGAATTAATAAATTTTAAAACGGAAATCAATGACTTAAACATCAAGAATGAAATATTAAGGTTGGAAAATCATAAGTTACAAGAGAATGTAAAATTCAATTACCATCATGATCACTCTTGTAATTCATCATGTTCATCCCGTCCATCTACCTACTCTTATGCATCTTGTGACTATTGTGGTAGATTTGGACATTACAAGTTTAAATGTACTTTTAAACTTGTAAAAAGTAGTAAGTTTGTTTGGGTTAAAAATGACTTATCACTTAGGACAAACTTGCTTGGAACCAAGATGGTTTGGGTTCCAAAACCCCTAACATTATCTATATTGTGTTTATTTTAGATTAGGGGATGTGCTTTAATTGAATATCATTTGAAAATATATTTGTTGATACAATGTGCTTGTTCTTGTTTAATTTTTTTTGTATCAATACATGTTGTGCCTAAAATTGAAATTCATTTCAAAAACATGTGTATATAGATATCATATGCTCATATTTGCTTAACATATATCTATATATTTCACCTTAAAATTCAAACTCTATATGATTAAATGTAATTAATTTGAGACTTTGATATGATGAGCCTAATTGAATATCATTTTGAGTTTCCTAGTTTAAGTGCCCACATATACTTAAAAATCATCATGCACTTAAAATATGTCATTCATCCACATGACAACCAAAATAGAGCATTCAATGTGAGAACCATAAATTGATCCTTATAGAATATACAACAACATCTCTTGCCCATGTGTTCAAATTAAAAGCTTCAAGTACATCTTTAAAATTTGAACCCGTTTTGGTAGTTGCTATGAGTTAGGCTAATTGATCACATCATTCTAGAAAAACCAAAAGAAAAGAAACCCATAGGTTTTAAGGCTTGAACTTAAATGAAATTATTTTTGGCAATCAAATAGTATTTGAGCAAAAATTGAGAAAATGCCAAAGTACTATTCTTTGAACTTTATTTTGGACAAACATGGCACTTGCTAGACAATTGAGTATTTAATTGTTTTAATATATCATTTCTAGCAAAACTAAGATACTAGATGCTATGTCTAAGAATTCACTTCAAATCCCTTCTTAGACAACTTTTTGTGCCCTAGGTGAACGAACATGCACCTAGTTGTCCTATCAAAATCCATTCTATTACATGCTTAATGATTTTCATCAAATCTAATAAGAATCATAGATGGGTTAAAAATTAATGTATTTCCAAAGAGCTTTAATTGGATAATCTCATGACTAAGATGAACCTTAATATGTACAGATATGTTATATGTATTTTGTTCAAGTAGGCATGAAAGTTCATAAATGGAATACATGTGTCCAAGGTAGTTTGCATCATTTGATACATATATATTATAAAATCCTTGGATCTTTTCCTAAGTTCATAAAAGGATATATATTATATAGGAAAGTTAAATCATGAATCTAGATTCAATGTATGACTTGAAATGAAAATATCATAGAAATCTAGAATCATATTTGGGCATTTACTCACTTGAGTAAAATTAAAATTTACTAAGGTGGTTGTATGTATTAGATTGTGATGGGAACATGTGCCTCCCACACATTTTTTGGTTTTCAATAAGGCTTATGCACCTTGTGCCTAATGCCTTGTCATTTTACATGTGGTTGTGGATGTAGATGTAATGTTTGGACCATGCACATTATGTGTCATGTCCTTTGTATCCAAACATGGTAGATTATCCATGAAGGCCTTGATATGGATCATATCCTTCTTATAAGGTATACTCTCACCTTCATGATTCATGGATGTCTCTCTAAGACATGGTACTTTCTTGACCATTCTCATTATGTCTTAGTCTTATAGAATTGAACTCAAATTTGTTTATATATATTCTATAGGTATCACCCCTTGTTTGATAATATCTACACGTATGAGATGTTAAACTTTAATCTTAAAAGTCACTCAATTGGTGCCCTTAGCCTTCTTAGATTCTAAGAGGGAGATGGTACATTCACATTAATTAAAATATCTAACAAATTGGTCTTATGCCAACATCTCAAACATGAATAGGTATACATATATATGTGATCTCCCTAGCTAGTTATGCATGTTACATACTTAAGGAAGTAAAGCGTGAATTTGAAAATATGATATCACATTTAGGGGGAGCATGAGCCAAAGATTGAAAATCTTTTGTGCTATTCTTGTTTACCATGATGAGCTAAACTATGGCTATCATTTTATCATGATAAACCGACACTTGGAGAGTAAGTGTCATTGTAGCCCAAGGGTTGAGTGTAACATGTCATCTTTTGGAAAATATATCGAAAAACCTTTGGAGTCTATGCAAGGACATCCCTTTGGATTCATGCATTGCATGATTCATTTAAAAAGGGGAAGCTTAAAGGTAAATTTATCCTTAGTTACTTATCATATGATTGTTAATGTGGTTATCACCTCACATATGATAAGTACACTCATTTGGAGCATGATTGCTCCACATGAGTTGTTCGGGCTTGTCGTGTGCTTTTATGTGTGTTTTAGAGTTTAAGACAAGAAGCCCATAGCCTAGGTCTTATAGTCATATCCTTCTAGGCTTGTAACTTATCTTTGATGATCAAATATGATATCATCTATTCCAAGAATAAGTTTTGGTGGCCAAGTATTCCATTGTCATATCATTGGCCTATGATGTCATGTCATGCCTTAAATCTTAGGTTTATCTAAGGCCATTGACAAATACTAAGGGGAGAGCTAATTATTGCTATCTTTATGTTTATATGGATCATTGTAAGATGCTAACACTATCCATTCAAACATTTCCTCACTAATTATGCTAAAAATTGCATATCATTAGATTTTTTTTAAAAAGAGGGGCTTATCATGCTAAACTATACACTTGCTTATTTTTCTTTCATGATAAGTAAAATATAAGCTTTAACTTGCTAATCTATTATTATATTACGGGTAATAGGGTAGATTTATATTGGATTTATATATATACTAAAATACACCCTAAAAATTTGTGCTAAAATTAGAATGTCTCTTTGTTTTGCCAACATAGGCTTGATTTGTTTTGTGATTATTCATTTCCTATGTTGATTGTCTCTTATCATGCCATATATACTTTGGATTATACTTTAATTTTAATTGCTAACTCATGATAAGAAGTTAGGGGGAGCATCATATTTTCATTGAATATCTTTGATGCTTTATGTAATTGTGCTTAAATGGTTAATCTTTCCTTTTTGCTAATGCCAAAAGAGGGAGAATTTGTATAATTGATTAGATCCATTACCATATGCATTCTTGTATTATAACTTGTTAAATATAACTCATGCATATGTTGAGGGGGAGTAGTAATGATTAATTTGTCTATCTTATCCTCATAACAGGTTCCTCCCACCTATCTAATCAATTTGGTTTGTCATCATCAAAAAGGGGGAGATTGTAAGCCCAAGGGTTCCCCATGGGTTCATTCAATCAACTTGTTTTGATGATTAACAAACGCAAATTGATTAGTTGTTTATGGACTGATCATTTGCCTTGAGTGTTGTGCTTTAGACAGGTCCTACACAAGTCAAATCATACTAGCACACACCTTGTTGGCCTATGCTTGAAGATGAACCAAACACAATGGCAAAGGAGCTTGGAACATACTTGGACCAATCACACATTGGAAGTACCAAGGAGAAGCTCATCATCAACCATCTCAAAGCATTGAACAAACAAAGAAAGTTCATGAAGGCCAAAGGTCGAGGATCAAGAACCTAATGCAAAGGACCAAGGAGCTTGTACCACAACTTGAAGATGTCAAGCATGGAAGCTCAACCATAGAAGATCCCAGCTCAAAAGAAGAGTTCAAGAGAGTGATAGAAAGGGTAGAATGTATTCCTATCTCTCTTGCATTTCCTCTTGTCAAGACACATTGTTTAAACCCCTAAAAATATATTTTTCAAAGAAACTAACACACCCTTTAAGGACTTAAATGGATAAGTGAATGGCCCTGGTGGTGTACCAACATGTTGGGACCCATATGGCATTCAACACAAGAATGAACAAAACAGAGTTCCGAAGCAACAACCTGGACCAGCAACTAAATCCTATCAAAACTTATTTAAAACATATTTTGAAAATATTTTTAACAGATAGCTCTCATTTTTCTCATATCCGTAGAGTATAAGAACATCAAAATGCGACGAGAAATGAGGGAGATATGAATTTTACAAGTTTGACACTGTTTGCTGGAAACCAGTCTCGGAACTCCAAGAATTATTCTCGGAGCTCCGAGCTCGGAACTCCGAGAACATTCTCGGAGCTCCGAGAAATGCACCAGGTTCCAAAACTAAAAGGTCTGTTTGAATTCTCGGAACTCCGAGAATTCTGCTCGGAACTCCGAGAAATTTCTCGGAACTTCGAGAAATGTTTTTCTTCAAAAAAATATAGCCGTTGGGGTGCAACGGCTAGTTGATTTTTTGACCCAGTTTTGACTGTTTTACCCCTCAAACGGTCACATGGAGTTGGGACTTTATATATACCCATTCAAGGGTCCAAAACACTAGAGGAACATTGTCCAACTTCAAGAAACCATAGAAAATCATTTGTGAACTATTTTTGGGTTAAATTCTCTCACCAACCAAACTCTTTGTGCCTTGATTTGAGAAAATCTTTTGAGATTGGTTTAGGCTTAAACTTGTTTATTCTTGAGAGCATCCTTGGAGCTTCAACTTGCATTGTAGCCTACATAGAGACAAAGCTTTTATCTTCTTCTTTATTCGATTGGTGGCAAGGGCATCCGTTGTTTTTAATTCCCTTGGGTGAACCGCTTAGAACTCGGCGGAGAAGGAGAGTCATTGTAAAGGTGGAAGGGCATCCTTATTTAATTCCCTTGGAGTGTAAAAGCCTCGGAGCCGGGCGTCGTGTAGGTCTCAATAGTGGAAATCCTCAAGTGCGACCTTGAGAAGAGTGGAGTAGGCCGTTTGCCGAATCACTATAAATCTTTGTGTCACTTGTGTGATTGGTATTTCTCTCACTCCCTCTCACTCTCTTATTTGATTATTTGTGCTTAGAATTGAGTGAGTGGTTAGCATTGATAATCAACCTAAATATCTTAACCTTGCTAACTAGGCTATATCAAAATTACCTAATTAAGTTTGCTAATCAACAAGGGTTTTGAACTTATATTAATTTGTAATATTGTTTAAGTTCAACTATTTCAAACTTAATTAAACAAGGGATAAGTCTTTGGTGAAATCTTAGGAAAAGTTTTTAAAAGGTAAAGATTTTATAAACATCCTATTCACCCCTCCCCTCTAGGTTGCCAAACCAAGTCACTACTTGGATTTCAATTGGTATCAGAGCTTGGGCTCTTGATTAAGACCCTAACCGGTTAAGAGTTAAAATATCAAACTTTTTGGCAACTTAAAAGATGGGATCTAGACTACCTATTTTGGATGGTTCGGGTTATGGATCATGGTTGATCCATATGAAGACATACTTAAAAGGTCTAGATAAAGATATGATAAAGATAATTGAAAATGGATTTATGTTAAATGCTAGATCTAAAGGATTAAATGAATATAATAAAAAATTATCTTTATTAAATACAAAAGCCCTAATTGCAACATGTTGTGCATTACCACCACACATTTATGAGAAAGTCTCATCTTGTAAAAATGCTAAAAATGTTTTGGACTCTATTGAAAATCTTCAAAATCAAAACATGTGCTTAATGGGATTATCTAATGAAGACCCCTTGGATAATGCCGAATTCACACTTGAAGAACTTGTTGAAAATGTCCAAGAATTACATAAGAAACTTGAGGATCAACTAGCTAAGAATTCAAACTTGAAAAATAATTTAGCTAGTATTCACAAGGAGTTTAGGTCACTAGAAATAGATCATGCACATCTTAGTGAAGAAAATGAAATTTTTAAAAAAGATTTTATTAAACTAAGTAATACCATTGCTTCACTAAGAGAGGAAAATCAACTCCTTAAAGAAGAAGAAGAGAAAATCAAAATGCTTTCATCTCTTGAATTAATAAATTTTAAAACGGAAATCAATGACTTAAACATCAAGAATGAAATATTAAGGTTGGAAAATCATAAGTTACAAGAGAATGTAAAATTCAATTACCATCATGATCACTCTTGTAATTCATCATGTTCATCCCGTCCATCTACCTACTCTTATGCATCTTGTGACTATTGTGGTAGATTTGGACATTACAAGTTTAAATATACTTTTAAACTTGTAAAAAGTAGTAAGTTTGTTTGGGTTAAAAAGAACTTATCATCTAGGACAAACTTGCTTGGAACCAAGATGGTTTGGGTTCCAAAACCCCTAACATTATCTATATTGTGTTTATTTTAGATTAGGGGATGTGCTTTAATTGAATATCATTTGAAAATATATTTGTTGATACAATGTGCTTGTTCTTGTTTAATTTTTTTTGTATCAATACATGTTGTGCCTAAAATTGAAATTCATTTCAAAAATATGTGTATATAGATATCATATGCTCATATTTGCTTAACATATATCTATATATATCACCTTAAAATTCAAACTCTATATGATTAAATGTAATTAATTTGAGACTTTGATATGATGAGCCTAATTGAATATCATTTTGAGTTTCCTAGTTTAAGTGCCCACATATACTTAAAAATCATCATGCACTTAAAATATGTCATTCATCCACATGACAACCAAAATAGAGCATTCAATGTGAGAACCATAAATTGATCCTTATAGAATATACAACAACATCTCTTGCCCATGTGTTCAAATTAAAAGCTTCAAGTACATCTTTAAAATTTGAACCCGTTTTGGTAGTTGCTATGAGTTAGGCTAATTGATCACATCATTCTAGAAAAACCAAAAGAAAAGAAACCCATAGGTTTTAAGGCTTGAACTTAAATGAAATTATTTTTGGCAATCAAATAGTATTTGAGCAAAAATTGAGAAAATGCCAAAGTACTATTCTTTGAACTTTATTTTGGACAAACATGGCACTTGCTAGACAATTGAGTATTTAATTGTTTTAATATATCATTTCTAGCAAAACTAAGATACTAGATGCTATGTCTAAGAATTCACTTCAAATCCCTTCTTAGACAACTTTTTGTGCCCTAGGTGAACGAACATGCACCTAGTTGTCCTATCAAAATCCATTCTATTACATGCTTAATGATTTTCATCAAATCTAATAAGAATCATAGATGGGTTAAAAATTAATGTATTTCCAAAGAGCTTTAATTGGATAATCTCATGACTAAGATGAACCTTAATATGTACAGATATGTTATATGTATTTTGTTCAAGTAGGCATGAAAGTTCATAAATGGAATACATGTGTCCAAGGTAGTTTGCATCATTTGATACATATATATTATAAAATCCTTGGATCTTTTCCTAAGTTCATAAAAGGATATATATTATATAGGAAAGTTAAATCATGAATCTAGATTCAATGTATGACTTGAAATGAAAATATCATAGAAATCTAGAATCATATTTGGGCATTTACTCACTTGAGTAAAATTAAAATTTACTAAGGTGGTTGTATGTATTAGATTGTGATGGGAACATGTGCCTCCCACACATTTTTTGGTTTTCAATAAGGCTTATGCACCTTGTGCCTAATGCCTTGTCATTTTACATGTGGTTGTGGATGTAGATGTAATGTTTGGACCATGCACATTATGTGTCATGTCCTTTGTATCCAAACATGGTAGATTATCCATGAAGGCCTTGATATGGATCATATCCTTCTTATAAGGTATACTCTCACCTTCATGATTCATGGATGTCTCTCTAAGACATGGTACTTTCTTGACCATTCTCATTATGTCTTAGTCTTATAGAATTGAACTCAAATTTGTTTATATATATTCTATAGGTATCACCCCTTGTTTGATAATATCTACACGTATGAGATGTTAAACTTTAATCTTAAAAGTCACTCAATTGGTGCCCTTAGCCTTCTTAGATTCTAAGAGGGAGATGGTACATTCACATTAATTAAAATATCTAACAAATTGGCCTTATGCCAACATCTCAAACATGAATAGGTATACATATATATGTGATCTCCCTAGCTAGTTATGCATGTTACATACTTAAGGAAGTAAAGCGTGAATTTGAAAATATGATATCACATTTAGGGGGAGCATGAGCCAAAGATTGAAAATCTTTTGTGCTATTCTTGTTTACCATGATGAGCTAAACTATGGCTATCATTTTATCATGATAAACCGACACTTGGAGAGTAAGTGTCATTGTAGCCCAAGGGTTGAGTCTAACATGTCATCTTTTGGAAAATATATCCAAAAACCTTTGGAGTCTATGCAAGGACATCCCTTTGGATTCATGCATTGCATGATTCATTTAAAAAGGGGAAGCTTAAAGGTAAATTTATCCTTAGTTACTTATCATATGATTGTTAATGTGGTTATCACCTCACATATGATAAGTACATTCATTTGGAGCATGATTGCTCCACATGAGTTGTTCGGGCTTGTCGTGTGCTTTTATGTGTGTTTTAGAGTTTAAGACAAGAAGCCCATAGCCTAGGTCTTAGAGTCATATCCTTCTAGGCTTGTAACTTATCTTGGATGATCAAATATGATATCATCTATTCCAAGAATAAGTTTTGGTGGCCAAGTATTCCATTGTCATATCATTGGCCTATGATGTCATGTCATGCCTTAAATCTTAGGTTTATCTAAGGCCATTGACAAATACTAAGGGGAGAGCTAATTGTTGCTATCTTTATGTTTATATGGATCATTATAAGATGCTAACACTATCCATTCAAACATTTCCTCACTAATTATGCTAAAAATTGCATATCATTAGATTTTTTTTTAAAAAGAGGGGCTTATCATGCTAAACTATACACTTGCTTATTTTTCTTTCATGATAAGTAAAATATAAGCTTTAACTTGCTAATCTATTATTATATTACGGGTCATAGGGTAGATTTATATTGGATTTATATATATACTAAAATACACCCTAAAAATTTGTGCTAAAATTGGAATGTATCTTTGTTTTGCCAACATAGGCTTGATTTGTTTTGTGATTATTCATTTCCTATGTTGATTGTCTCTTATCATGCCATATATACTTTGGATTATACTTTGATTTTAATTGCTAACTCATGATAAGAAGTTAGGGGGAGCATCATATTTTCATTAAATATCTTTGATGCTTTATGTAATTGTGCTTAAATGCTTAATCCTTCCTTTTTGCTAATGCCAAAAGAGGGAGAATTTGTATAATTGATTAGATCCATTACCATATGCATTCTTGTATTATAACTTGTTAAATATAACTCATGCATATGTTGTGGGGGAGTAGTAATGACTAATTTGTCTATCTTATCCTCATAAGAGGTTCCTCCCACCTATCTAATCAATTTGGTTTGTCATCATAAAAAAGGGGGAGATTGAAGCCCAAGGGTTCCCCATGGGTTCATTCAATCAACTTGTTTTGATGATTAACAAACGCAAATTGATTAGTTGTTTATGGACTGATCATTTGCCTTGAGTGTTGTGCTTTAGACAGGTCCTATACAAGTCAAATCATACTAGCACGCACCTTGTTGGCCTATGCTTGAAGATGAACCAAACACAATGGCAAAGGAGCTTGGAACATACTTGGACCAATCACACATTGGAAGTACCAAGGAGAAGCTCATCATCAACCATCTCAAAGCATTGAACAAACAAAGAAAGTTCATGAAGGCCAAAGGTCGAGGATCAAGAACCTAATGCAAAGGACCAAGGAGCTTGTACCACAACTTGAAGATGTCAAGCATGGAAGCTCAACCATAGAAGATCCCAGCTCAAAAGAAGAGTTCAAGAGAGTGATAGAAAGGGTAGAATGTATTCCTATCTCTCTTGCATTTCCTCTTGTCAAGGCACATTGTTTAAACCCCTAAAAATATATTTTTCAAAGAGACTAACACACCCTTTAAGGACTTAAATGGATAAGTGAATGGCCATGGTGGTGTACCAACATGTTGGGACCCATATGGCATTCAACACAAGAATGAACAAAACAGAGTTCCGAAGCAACAACCTGGACCAGCAACTAAATCCTATCAAAACTTATTTAAAAAATTTTCAAATATTTTTGAAAATATTTTTAACAGATAGCTCTCATTTTTCTCATATCCGTAGAGTATAGGAACATCAAAATCCGACGAGAAATGAGGGAGATATGAATTTTACAAGTTCGACACTGTTTGCTGGAAACCAGTCTCGGAACTCCGAGAATTATTCTCGGAGCTCCGAGCTCGGAACTCCGAGAACATTCTCGGAGCTCCGAGAAATGCACCATGTTCCAAAACTAAAATGTCTGTTTGAATTCTCGGAACTCCGAGAATTCTGCTCGGAACTCCGAGAAATGTTTTTCTTCAAAAAAATATAGCCGTTGGGGTGCAACGGCTAGTTGATTTTTTGACCCAGTTTTGACTGTTTTACCCCTCAAACGGTCACATGGAGTTGGGACTTTATATATACCCATTCAAGGGTCCAAAACACTAGAGGAACATTGTCCAACTTCAAGAAACCATAGAAAATCATTTGTGAACTATTTTTGGGTTAAATTCTCTCACCAACCAAACTCTTTGTGCCTTGATTTGAGAAAATCTTTTGAGATTGGTTTAGGCTTAAACTTGTTTATTCTTGAGAGCATCCTTGGAGCTTCAACTTGCATTGTAGCCTAGATAGAGGCAAAGCTTTTATCTTCTTCTTTATTCGATCGGTGGCAAGGGCATCCGTTGTTTTTAATTCCCTTGGGTGAACCGCTTAGAACTCGGCGGAGAAGGAGAGTCATTGTAAAGGTGGAAGGGCATCCTTATTTAATTCCCTTGGAGTGTAAAAGCCTCGGAGCCGGGCGTCGTGGAGGTCTCAATAGTGGAAATCCTCAAGTGCGACCTTGAGAAGAGTGGAGTAGGCCGTTTGCCGAATCACTATAAATCTTTGTGTCACTTGTGTGATTGGTATTTCTCTCACTCCCTCTCACTCTCTTATTTGATTATTTGTGCTTAGAATTGAGTGAGTGGTTAGCATTGATAATCAACCTAAATATCTTAACCTTGCTAACTAGGCTATATCAAAATTACCTAATTAAGTTTGCTAATCAACAAGGGTTTTGAACTTATATTAATTTGTAATATTGTTTAAGTTCAACTATTTCAAACTTAATTAAACAAGGGATAAGTCTTTGGTGAAATCTTAGGAAAAGTTTTTAAAAGGTAAAGATTTTATAAACATCCTATTCACCCCCCCCCCTCTAGGTTGCCAAACCAAGTCACTACTTGGATTTCAGTTGCCAAACCAAGTCTCTACTTGGATTTCAATTGGATTTAGGATGAAGAAGAGAGATTGGGTGAGACTTGGGAAAAAGAGGAGGAAGGGACACCTAAAAAAGGAAAAAATGAGGGAAAGAGGAAAGAGTTTCAAGAAAAAAAAGGGAGGTGGTAGGGTTTAGGAGGGAAAGCTAGGGATTCTAAGGAAGAAGAGGATGGAGGATTTTGGAGAGAAAAAGAAAAAAAAAAGAAGGTAGGGTTTGGAGATGGAGGAGAGAAATGAGGAAAAGAACGAAAAAAGTTAAAAAAAAATGAGTCAGCCGAGCAATATATGCGCTTGGGCTGATTCTTGGAGTTCCGAGAAAATTTCTTGGAATTCCGAGAGTTGTTTTTTTGTTTTGTTCTTTGGTACTGCGGAATTCTGAGAGTTAATTTTTTTTTTTCTGTTCTTTGCTTACTGCGGAATTTCGAGAAATTTCTCGGAGTTCCGAGTAGTGTTTTTTTGTTTGTTTTTTTAACATGAATGTTGGCAATGATAAGCTTAGAAAAGATACATTATGTACGACACACATACCAGCCAATACATGTACATGACATTACACATTCAAGCCACTGATTATAGATATATATATATATATATATATATATATATATTCCGAATAAAAACAAAACAGTGTCACAACAATTTTAAAGCATGATTTGCACATGTGACTTAACCATTATTTTGATGATGGCACATGGCCAAAGTATTATGTGTCTTTATTAGAGTGACGATGCCGACTCCCCCTTCGAACAAAGTGGGCCATGGGCACCAATTGAGTGAGTTTAAGATTTAAGGTTTGATCATCGTGAATCATGTAGTCACTATCAAAACAAGGGTCAGAAAGATACATATATATACATATATAGAGAGAACGTTAACACGCACCCATGCATCATTGTCAAACTCTTTAACTTGATTCAAACTCCAAATACTGAGTCCATTTCTAATGTCGCAAAATCTATCCCCATTTAGGGGTTTAGTGAAGATATTCGCTAATTGATCATTGGTATGGGTATACTTGATGGATATATCCCCTTTTTGAGAATGATCTCTTAGAAAATGATGCCTTACCTCTATGTGCTTGGTTCTAGAATGTTGAATTGGATTCTTTGTCAAGTTAATGGCACTTGTGTTATCACAATGGATTGGAACATTACTAAATTCAAGATTATATTCCATGAGAGTATTCTTCATCCATAGGATTTGTGCACAACAAGCTCCGGCCGCAATGTATTCGGCTTCAGTAGTAGACAAGGTTATGGTGTTTTGTTTTTTGCTAATTTGGTGGAGGTGCTCATAGGAGTTGGCTTAATTTGTGAGCTATCCATGCCAAATTTCTTAAGGAGTTCCCTAGTATACTTCTCTTGGTTGATGAAAATTTCATTTTTATATTGTTTGATTTGAAGTCCTAGAAAATAGGTAAGCTCTCCCATCATACTCATTTTTAACTCTTTTTGCATGAATTGTGCGAATTCTTCACACATCTTATCATTGGTAGCATTAAATATTGTATCATCCACATAGATTTGAACAATAAGTATATCTTTTCCTTTTCTTTTAATGAAGAAGGTTTTGTCAACCTTGCCTATTTGAAAGCCACTCTCTAATAGGAAGGAGCTAAGCCTCTCATACTAAGCTCTAGGAGCTTGCTTTACACCATACAAGGCTTTGTCCAACCTATATACGTGATTAGGGTGTTTGAAATTCTCAAAACCGGGAGGTTGTTCTACATAAACTTCCACCATAATATACCTGTTAAGGAATGCACTCTTTACATCCATTTGATATAACTTGAAGTTCTTATGGCATGCGAATGCAAGAAGCATCCTTATGGCTTCCAACCTGGCAACCGGAGCAACGGTCTCATTATAATCGATGTCTTCCTCTTGGTTGTAACCATGGGCTGCTAATCTAGCTTTATTCCTTTGAATATCTCCATGCTCATCGAGTTTGTTTCTAAACACCCATTTAGTTCCAATAACTGGGTGATCACTAGGCCTAGAAACTAACCTCCATACTTTGTTTCTCTCAAATTGGTTTAGTTCCTCTTGCATAGCAACCATCCAAAATTCATCCTTTTCGGCTTCTTTTATGGACTTGGGTTTGATTTGGGAGATAAATGCCATGTTAGCACAAACATTCCTATAGTGAGATCTTGTCTTGACTCCTTGTGAGGTTTCACCTATGATTTGAGTAGAAGGGTGACTAGACATGATTCTACTATGTTTGGGAAGACCTTCTATTTCAACCTCTTCTATAGGTTGACCTTCTAAATCAAGATTTTCTAAGGGTTGAACAATGGACTCTACTTGACTAGGAGGCTCTAGAAGATTGGCACCATCATCATCTTCATCAATGACTTTAGGAGGTTCAAATGACTCATCAAATTTGGCATGCACGGATTCTTTAACAATTTGAGTCCTTTTGCTATAGACTCTATAAGCTTGGGTTGAATAGCTTAAGAAGATACCTTCATCGGATTTTGAATCAAACTTGTGTAAGGTGTCTTTCATGTTTAAAATAAAATATTTACAACCAAAAACTTTGAAATAACTAACTTTGGGGGGTGTTCCACTCCATAGTTCATAATGTGTTTTGTTAAGGTGAGGTCTAATGAGCACTCTATTTAAAATATAGCAAGCCGTGTGAACGGCTTCCTCCCAAAAGTTTCTTGGAACATTGAGCTCATTTAACATTGTTGTAGCCATTTCAATAAGTGATCTATTTTTCCTTTCAACTTCCCAATTTTGTTGGGGAGTTCTTGGAGCCAAGAAATTGTGCTTGATTCCATTTTCATTACAAAAGGTATAAAACTCAATGTTCTCAAACTCGGTTCCATGATCACTTCTAATTTCATTTATTAAAACTCCTTGTTCATTTTGAATTCGCTTGCACAAGTTGACAAATTTCTTGAAGGTTTCTTCTTCACTAGCACCCAAGTAAACCTAGAGTAGTCATCAACAATCACATATACATATCTACTTCTTCCTCTACTACGAGTCCTCATGGGACCAAATAGGTCCATGTGAAGGACTTGTAGTAGACAAGAGGTAGATAATACACTTATGGGTTTAAAAGAGTCTTTAGCATGTTTTTCATGATTGCAAGCACTACAAACTTTATCTCTAACATACTTGAGTTTAGGTAATTCTCTCACAAAATTCTTAGAAGACAATCTTGAAATCAAATCCATATGAGCATGACCATGTCTCCTATGCTATAACCAAGGGTTATCATCCATGGCGAAGAGACATTGGATGTTTTGATTCTCAAGGTCTTCTAATGCTAATGAATACATATTACCATCTCTATATGCAATAAATTCAACTTTATTATTCTTAGCATTCAAAAATCTTACATCTATCTTTTTCAAAAAGTACTTTATGACCAAGATCGCATAGTTGACCAATGCTTATTAAATTGAATGAAAGACCATCAACAAGCAAAAAATGTTCAACTTTAATATTCTTAATTTTACTGGTACATTCATCGATGATTTTACTTCTTATATCATCCCCAAAGGTGACATTTCCTTGATGGCTCATGACGACGAAGGCGAACTTGGTTACGTCTTCCGTCATGTCCCTTGAGCAACTGCTATCCAAGAATCACTTGTCCTTTGAGGGTTTTCCTTTCAAGCACACCTACAAGAACCAAAGCTCATGTTGAAGTTTTAGGTACCCACTTTTTCTTAGGTTCTTCAAGGTTAGCAACATCATAAAGCTCATCTTTTCTAATCCAAATAAATTTAAATGCTTTTAATTTCTTAACATTGCATGCAAACCTTAAGTGTCATATTCTACCACAATAGTGACAAGTAGGAATAAAAGCACTAGTGCTAGCATACATGGGGGAAGAATTCATTATAAACTTATTCTTGAATGAGGCTTCTCCTTTAGAAAAGGGTTGGTAACTGTTTGAGAAATTAAATAACCGCAAGTGCACGGATCGTGTAAATACGGGTCGAACTCAGGGAAGAGAAATCTAGTTGTCAATCCTATTCTTCTACTGATTAGAATACTAGCTATGATATAATGTTGCCTGGAATGGACTCAGAATTTCCGTGGACTTGACCTCGGAGCCAACACTATATATAAGCGTATATTCTAATCAATCTAAGAATCAAATTTAACTAAGATCTTTTTTATTTAAAATCCTAATTTAGGCAAAGTGTACCAAGGTTCTAATGATCTCTTTTAACTACTTGTCTAATTTAATTAGAAAACCAAAATTCTAAGGGCTTAAGTAAATTGAAAAATTGCAAAAGTAATTTGGAATAGTGTAAAAATCTTAATTCAATATAAAAGATTACTTAGGATTAGAATCCACCATGGGCTTGGATTAGATTGATTAATTAAAATAATTTTTGTGTATTGAATTCTATATTTGATAATTAGTCTATGGAAAATAAGATCAATGGATGTCATTGCCCATGAGTAATTTATCAAAGACACACTCCAATTTTAAAGGCTATATAAATATTTATAATGTTCATAGCAATCACTCATACGAAAGGGGAAAGCCAATGGCATGAATGATTGGTATGCAACAATTATAAACCATTAATTCCATACCATTAAATTTAATTAAAAACCTTTCTCCTTCCCCATGGTTTCATCTAAATCCTAAGTATATATGATTTAGTTACTCATGAAGAAAATCAAAGAAACAAAAATAAAAAGTAAAAAGAAGAGAATTGCCATTAAGAACTTGAGAAGGAAAAAGAAAACAAAAAGAACTCTTCTTTAATTGAAATTGAAAGCAAAAATACATCAAATTGTAATTTAAAATAAAGAGCAAAATAAGAAAAACTTATTCTTTTTCTCCTTCAATGTTTGAATCATTGTCCTTCTTCAAGCCTTGATCGGATTCCTCTCATCGATACGAGTCCAACGGATCTGACCACGCGCGAATCGGAGCTAAAACGAAGAAGTTATGGTCCGTTGAAGTTTTAGAAAAAAATAAAAAAAACTGCTGAAGACGCGACGAGACGAGACGAGACTAAAAATTCAAGAAGATGGAAGAGAGTTCAAGAGAGATTGATATATAGATTTTGGGTGAGAAAGGTTGCTAAATTAAGGGATTGAAAAAGATGTAAGTTGGAGATTAAAAAGCTAATCTTAGGAAACAAATGAAAGGACAAGATTAAGGCTTGAATGGGCTTTCTAAATCTCTTCTAAAAACACATGGGTTACTTTCCTTTTTCTTTCTTTCTAAAGGTTTGTCTAAAACCTTCTAATTATTTTGTCAAGCAACTTTCTAAATGGTAGAAAAATAATGGAAAGTTTCCAAGTTGAGGAATATGTGCATGAAAGGACCAAATTGTCCCTATCTTTCGAATGAATTGCAACCATGCCATATACTTTCGCAAATGGCAAATCTACCATTCCTTTGTAATGCATATAAACAACTAATAATTCCCTTCTCCTCTCTTGATCATTTCAATCGCAGCCATTGGAATTGATATCTTTCTCTTCTTTTGTTTTTCATCATCCATCCTTGAAATTTCATCTTTCAAAGCAAAGTAAGGGGGTGTGGCATTATCAATTTGATCCTACTAAATCATCATGCCAATTCGGCCAACTAAGGCATCTTGGAACTTTGGATTCTCATGGCAATTGGTCATTTCTTCACTATTTTCATATGTTAAGCTCAATTTCCTTCATAATTCCAATGAAAACCCTGAAACAACAAAACAACAAAAATACCTTAGTATCACCGCTTAAAACATAAAATATACATGCATCCTACCACTACAATTCACACATAAATGTGTTCATCAAATTCCCCCATACTTGAGCTTTGCTTGTCCTCAAGCAAACAAGAAAAAATAACAAAATTGAAACAATAAAAATAAAATCCTAACTCATTTTCGTAGGAATCACGATTGCACTTAGCATGTGCAACAAGCCTTTAAACCCCTAGGTTATCCTAGTGGACGAGTTGTGTCTCGTGAGTGTTTGCAATGAATATGCACACAAAATTCTAAAAATAAACTTTTCTTTTCAAATCTCACTATAGAATAAACCC
The DNA here is from genome assembly GCF_043159265.1 of Tasmannia lanceolata. Taxonomy (NCBI): domain Eukaryota; kingdom Viridiplantae; phylum Streptophyta; class Magnoliopsida; order Canellales; family Winteraceae; genus Tasmannia; species Tasmannia lanceolata. The sequence goes on from NW_027518695.1 coordinate 66,113,249, forward strand.
AAAAATTTCTAATCCTTTTTTTTCTTTGATAAATTACTCAAAATAGAAGAACAAGAATACCTATATACTTAAACTTTGCATCCTATCCCAAGTTGGAAAAATTAGAAAAATATTTTAATCAAGGAATCCTCTTTTGAATTTGTCCTACTTTGCTCCCTTAAACTTGCCTCTAATGTAATCGTACCTTAAAAGAAATTTGATTCGGAAACTTCGTAGAAAACTTACAAATTTATATGGCCCACCATACTTTCAACTTTTCCCATAGTTTTTAAGAATAGAACTCATTTTTTGTAATCCTCTACTGCTTTTGGCGTGAATGACATGTAGGGCATGCACCAGACACCCAGGCTACTAAGCAGTATTCGACTAATCTTTGATTTGCATATGTCATAGACATTGATGCATATGAGTCCAAGCTTTACCTTTGATTATGTGCAATGTTCTGATTTATTAAGCTTTCTAATTGACCCATGTATGGAGTTTTCAGTCAGTTGCTCTCAAGCCAGTTGGCTTTAAGGAACTAGGCGTAAAAACCCTTCAGACTTAATAGCTCAAGTAAAAAAGGCTACAAATCAAAACTATAATCAAGAAGAAAACTTTCTAAAAATCATTCTTTCTTTCTTTCTTTTGTTTCAACCTTTCTTTCCTTTTTATCCATACCATATAAAAAGGAAGTTTCTATTTCTATTTCTTATTCAAATCCTTTCAACAGAAAGATTCCAAAAGAAAACAAAACTAAGAAAGGAAAGTATTCTTTCTAATTTTTCAAATTTCAAAATTAAAATATCCACTAACTTTCTTTCTTAAAATAGGAAAACAACTTTCTTTTTAAGAATACCAAGTTCTTTCTAATTTGAAAAATTACCAAAAACAAAAGGAAAAGAAAATTTCTAACTTTAACTATAGAAAAGAAAGTTTCCAAAAGCTACCCCCCATACTTGATTTATGCATTGTCCTCAATGTGTTAAAAATAGAAAGAAAAATATGAGGACTAAAATTAGAAAGGAGGGTACGTACCGTATTTGTTTAGGCATGATTTGAATAGGAAGGTTCATGGAGATCCATGACCTCTTCCATATCCGGCTTTGACAACTCAATAAACGGCTTTAATCTTTGACCATTAACTTTAAAAATCTCACAATTGCTTGGATTTAGAACCTCGACCGCACCATGAGAGAAAACTTTGTTAATCACATATGGTCCATCCCATCGAGACCTTAACTTACCTGGAAAGATATGCAATCTTGAATTGTAGAGAAGCACTTTTTCGCCCTCTTGAAACGATTTTCTCAAAATATGTTTGTCATGAAAAGCTTTTGTCTTCTCTTTATAGATCTTTGCATTCTCGTACGCTTCATTGCGCAACTCCTCCAATTCAGAAAGTTGTAATCGCCTTTGAACACCTGCAGAAGACAAATCAAAGTTTAGTTTCTTAATAGCCCAAAAAGCTTTATGTTCCAATTCAACCGGGAGGTGACAAGCTTTGCCATACACAAGGCGGTAAGGAGACTGACCAAGATCAGTCTTGAATGTCGTCGTATGAGCCCACAAGGCATCCACTAATCTAATGGACCAATCTTTGCGGTTTGGATTCACAGTCTTCTCTAAAATTTGCTTAATTTGCCTATTTGAAACCTCCACTTGGCCACTCGTTTGAGGATGATAGGAGGTGGCCAACTTATGAGTAACACCATATTTCTTCATAAGAGCTTCAAATAGTCTATTACAAAAGTGCTTACCCCTATCACTAATGATGGCACGAGGTGTACCGAAGCGCGAAAAAATATTTTCTTTAAGAAACTTGACCACCACCTTGTGGTCATTGGATTTGCAAGCAATGGCTTCAATCCATTTCGACACGTAATCTACACCTAACAAAATATACAAATTTCCAAAAGAGTTGGGAAACGGACCCATAAAATCAATATCTCACGCATCGAAGATTTCTACCACTAAGATCGGGTTGAGGGGCATCATATTTCGCTTTGTAACTCTTCCTAACGATTGACAAGATCTACATGCCTTACAAAAATCAAAAGCATCCCTAAAAATACTTGGCCAATAGAAACCACATTGTAAAACTTTGTGCGCGGTTTTCTTTGCATTAAAGTGGCCACCACAGGCTTGATAATGGCAAAAAGATAGAATCGATTGGTGCTCATGATCGGGCACACATCGTCTGACAATTTGATCCGAACAAGTTTTGAACAAATAAGGATCATCCCAAAAGAAATACTTTACCTGTGAGTGAAACCGGTATTTGTCTTGGTTGGACCAATGATCCGGTGTAGCACCTGTAACCAAGTAATTCTCAATATCCGCATACCATGGCTCACTAGAAATAGCAAACAATTGCTCATTAGGAAAGTTTTCATTAATTGGACCTTCGTCATTCTTTGCATTAGGAAGTCTAGACAAGTGATCGGCAACCAAGTTTTCCGTACCCTTTTTATCTCTAATCTCCAAATCAAACTCTTGAAGAAGTAAAACCCACATAATGAGGCGAGCTTTAGCATCCTTCATTCCAACAAGATACTTGATTGCCGAATGGTCGGTATAAATTATCACATGCGATCCAATCAAGTAGGACCGAAACTTCTCTAATGCAAACACAACCGCTAGAAATTCTTTCTCGGCAGTGGTGTAGTTAAGTTGTGCATCATTGAGAGTTCTACTTGCATAATAGATTACATGCGGTAATTTATTGAATCTTTGACCCAACACGACTCTTATTGCAAAGTCAGAAGCTTCACACATAATTTCAAACGGTTCGTTCCAATTAGGTGCTCGAATGATGGGAGCTGTAGTTAGCTCCTTTTTCAAATACTCAAAAGAATCGAAGCATTCTATGGAAAACTCAAATTTTTTATCTTTTGCTAACAAGTTGGTTCGAGGGCTAGCATTTTTAGAAAAATCTTTTATAAAACGCCGGTAAAAACCCGCATGGCCCAAAAATGATCGAATATCCTTCACACTTTTGGGCGGTAGAAGATGGACAATGAGTTCCACCTTGGCTTTATCAACCTTAATTCCCTCTTTAGAAATCACATGTCCTAGAACGATGCCCTCTTTTACCATAAAATGACACTTTTCCCAATTGAGGATAAGGTTCTTTTCTCTACTCCTTTCTAAGACCAATTTTAAGTGATGTAAACATTCGGCATAGGTGGAGCCATGAATAGAAAAATCATCCATAAAAACCTCTAAGAAGGTCTCCACCATGTCAGAAAAGATACTCATCATGCATCTCTGGAAAGTTGCCAGTGCATTGCATAACCTAAAAGGCATGCGTCTATAAGCAAACGTTCCAAAGGGGCATGTGAATGTCGTTTTCTCTTGATCTTCAGGAGCTATGGGAATTTGGTTGTAACCGGAATATCCATCAAGAAAGCAATAATACTCATGACCTGCTAACCTTTCTAACATTTGATCAATAAAAGGCAAAGGAAAGTGATCCTTCCAAGTAGCGGCATTAAGCTTTTGGTAGTCAATACAAACCCGCCACCCTGTTTGTGTTACCAATAGTGCAAGAAATAGTAGGACATCCTGGATCCTTATACTTAGCCACCATTTGTTGAGACAAGATGGAACTTATATTTGCGGCCAAGAAAGCTTTCTTCGGCACATTAGTTGTGCGCTTTTGTGTGCACAAATCTTTCAACACTTTGGCATAAGTAGGAACCTGAGAAATCGCATCTAATAAAGGAATATTAATTTGCACTTGTTTAAGCACATTTAAAATTTTATCCATGGCATCCACCTTCTTATTATTAGCAAGTCTCCTTGGAAAAGGAGCTTTAGGCACATACTCCTTTTCAGGTGGAGAAGGAGTATTTGGCGGCTCTTGTTCTTCCGCCATGACTACTTGATTTGGATTTGGTTCAATGTCTTCCGCCGTCTCTAACTGGTTTGCTCTTTCTAGTCGATTGGCCGAGTTCTGCACCCAACCTACGGTCATAAACACAAGAAAACCAAGTAAGAGAGATGGATAGGCAAGAAACTAAAAATATAACTAAACTAAAAATAACTACTAATCTAACACTTCGAATAATTAAGATTCTAATGCAACTCTCTTTCCCGGCAACGGCGCCAAAAACTTGTTCTCCTTCCCCATGGTTTCGTCTAAATCCTAAGTATATAGGATTTAGTTATTCATGAAGAAAATCAAAGAAACAAAAATAAAAAGTAAAAAGAAGAGAATTGCCATTAAGAACTTGAGAAGGAAAAAGAAAACAAAAAGAACTCTTCTTTAATTGAAATTGAAAGCAAAAATACATCAAATTGTAATTTAAAATAAAGAGCAAAATAAGAAAAACTTATTCTTTTTCTCCTTCAATGGTTGAATCATTGTCCTCCTTCAAGCCTTGATCGGATTCCTCTCACTGGTATGAGTCCAACGGATCCGACCACGCGCGAATCGGAGCTAAAAACGAAGAAGTTATGGTCCGTTGAAGTTTTTGAAAAAAAACAAAACTACTGAAGACGCGATGAGACGAGGCGAGACGAGACTAAAAATTCAAGAAGATGAAAGAGAGTTCAAGAGAGATTGATATATAGATTTTGGGTGAGAAATGTTGCTAAATTAAGGGATTGAAAAAGATGTAAGGTGGAGATTAAAAAGCTAATCTTAGGAAACAAATGAAATGACAAGATTAAGTCTTGAATGGGCTTTCTATATCTCTTCTAAAAACACATGGGTTACTTTCCTTCTTTTTTTCTTTCCAAAGGTTTGTCTAAAACCTTCTAATTATTTTGTCCAACAACTTTCTAAATGGTAGAAAAATAATGGAAAGTTTCCAAGTTGAGGAATATGTGCATGAAAGGACCAAATTGTTCCTATCTTTCGAATGAATTGCAACCATGCCATATACTTTCACAAATGGCAAATTTACCCTTCCTTTGTAATGCACATAAACAACTAATAATTCCCTTCTCCTCTCTTGATCATTTCAATCTCAGCCATTGGAATTAAGATCCTTTCTCTTCTCTTGTTTTTCATCATCCATCCTTGAAATTTCATCTTTCAAAGCAAAGTACGGGGGTGTGGCATTATCAATTTGATCGTACTAAATCATCATGCCAATTCGGCCAACTAAGGCATCTTGGAACTTTGGATTCTCATGGCAATTGGTCATTTCTTCACTATTTTCATAGGTTAAGCTCCATTTCCTTCATAATTCCAATAAAAACCCTGAAACAACAAAAACAACAAAAACACCTTAGTATCACCGCTTAAAACATAAAATATGCATGCATCCTACCACTACAATTCACACATAAATGTGTTCATCAGTAACCAAGACCAACTTTTTCTAGAGAGACAAGCTTATTTTCAAGAATTTCATCTAGTTTATTTTTGCCACAAGAGAATTTTCTAAACGTTAAATCTAGTTCTTTGCATTTCAAAACAAGTTTCTCATTTTTCTCTTTAAATTTTTATGAAGTTTTTCACAAGCAATTAATAGTTCATCATTAGAAAATTCGTGAGAGAAATCATCAACATCACTTACCTCGGATACGGAGATGTCTTATGTCACATCGACGAGTCCCATGTAGCAAAGATCATCTTCATCCTTTCCGTTAGATTCATTTCCGGATGAAGCACTCCCTTCATCCCAAGCCGCTGCATACAAAGCCTTTTTGCCACTTCTTCTAATCTTCATGTTCTTGTCATTGTTGTTGATGAGTGGGCAATTTGGCCTTATATGACCAACCTTGTTGCACTTATAGCATCTCATCTCATCTTTGCTTGAAGGCCTATTTCTTCTTTGGCTAGAGTTTCCTCCTCTCTTGAACTTCAGAAATTTCTTGAATCTCTTGGTGAAGAGAGCAAGATCATCATCTTGTATGTCTTTTTCACTCTCTTCTTCTTCACTCTCAACTCTTGCTTTAAAAGCTATTCCTTTCTTTTTTGTATCTTCCTTTTGTTTGTTTAAACTTTCTCTTCCTTTTAAAACCATTTCAAAAGTTATCAAAGAGCCTATTAAGTCTTCTAAGCCCATTTTCTATACGTCTTTTGCTTCTTCGATGGCGGTGACCTTGGGATCCCAATCTTTAGGTAATGACCTATGTATTTTGGTAACTAAGTCCTTTTTGGACAATTGTTTACCTAATGATTTCAAACCATTGGTTATGTTTGTGAACCTAGTATGCATTTCGGCAATGGTTTCACTAGGGTCCATCATAAATAGTGCATACTCTCTAAAGAGAAGATTAATCTTGGACTCTTTCACTTGATTTGTCATTTCATGAGCTACCTCTAGCATATCCCAAATCTCCATAGCGGTTTCAAGAGTAGAAACTCGATTGAACTCCTCGGCAGATAAGGCACAAATCAAGGCATTCATTTCTTTTGCATTGATAGTGGACTCTTTTCTTTCATTATCATCCCATAGGTCCATATCAATAATACAAGGTTCTTTATATCCATTTTGGATGCTTCTTCAAACATCAAAATTTAAAGATTTCAAAAACACCTGCATTCTGGCTTTCCAATATGGATAGTTTGAGCTATTGAAGAAGAGAGGTCTAGTAGTGGATTGCCCCTCATTGCTATGAGAAAAGGTTGCTATTTAGATCTTTCCCTTGTAGGTTTTCAAAGAGAAATCCTATGTAAGAGCCTATGCTTTGATACCAAGTGAAATTCCACTTAGCAATCCAAGAGGGGGGTGAATTAGGTGTCTTTTCAAATTTTAAGGATTTTGAAAACTTTGTTAGCTCTAGTTTTAGATTGATTAGAAAAACACAATTAAGATTCAAGACAAGAGTTAAAAGGCTTACCACAAGAGAAGAGAAGAACAGACAATATGTAGAAACACAAGGATTTTTAAAGTGGTTCGGTCTTCACCAAGACCTACTCCACTCTTCTCAAGTTGCTCTCCTTGAGAATTCCACTATCTTCTCCAAGGAACTTAATACGGCGTTCCTTTTGCCTTGTACAATCTAAGCTTCTAGCTTCAAGGGTCTTCTACGGGGCCCTTTGTGCCAAATACAAAGAAGAGGAAAGTTTTAGCTTACTTGTCTCTAGATAGGCTAATTACATGTAAAGCTCACTCACTCTCACAAGAAAAAGATCAACAAATGAAAACTCTGAAGTCTCTCAAGGATAATCTAAGGTAAAGCCACAAGAGAGAGAGGGAGAGTGAAAATCTTAAGGAGAAGGAGAATAAATGCCTTTGAATGCTCGTAGAATGTTAGGTGAACTCCTTAAGTACTTTCTTAAAAGCCCCAAGATTCATATATATAGGGGAGATCAAAATATGACCTTTTTAGACTCCCCAACGGTCATCTCGGAGTCTGCGCACGGAATTCCGAGCAGACCGTTACGTTTTAATTTTTTCAAACAGGGGGCTTTCTCGGAGTTCCGAGAAAGTTTCTCGGAATTCCGAGCCTATTTCAGCAATATTTCAAGTCTTGATTGCTGATTTGTTTTGAGCCTTCGGAATTCACATGTATCTTGTCAAATGGAATGTCATGTGGATCCAAAGAGTGAAGACACCACCATGATTATTCACTTGTCCAATTAGGTTCATTTTAGGTTAATTTTAAACTCTCTTTTGTGCCTTTGACCTAGACTATACATGATAGACCATATACATGTTAAACTAGCTTTGTCTTCAATCTTGTTGGCACTTAGTTAAAGGCTTTGACTTGTCTTCAATCATCTCCTTTGATGCTTGAGCCTTGCTTGAGCTTTTGAGTTGATTTCCATCCTTGTAGAGCTTGAATTCAACCTTGTTTTTGAATGACCTTGTCTTGCTTTGTGTTGGTCTTGACTTGCATGATTCGCCATTGTGTTATTGATGTCTTCTTCATGAATTTGATCTCACTTTGAGCTTGAATGATTTTTTCATTTCTTTTTCAATCTTGAATGTACTAAAGCTATGAACACAATAACTTAGCCAATGGAAATCATTAGTACATAAAACCTTTTTATATCAAATTGAGTTTGTTAATCATCAAAACATGTCAATGGGAGTACTTGTGGAACCCCTGGGCTAACAATAATCTAACAAGGGAAATAAGATCAGATCCTTTTATTTTGATTCCTTCCAAAATGCCAATCTAAGTTAAGAGACCAGATTGAGCCGGGCGAGAGGGGTGCTTAATACCTTCCCCAATTGTAACCACAACCCTTAACTGGATATCTATAAAATATAAGGTTTTAGGCCCATAGCAAAGGAACGCCTGATTACTATTCTTCCAATGAAATTCGAGTTGTTACTCATTTCCTTGGAGGAATAGACACGGGTCATAGGCCCTAACCTACGACTCTGAGTTTCTCTAAACTTGTGAAGTTAGGACTACATATTAAATAACACCCCCTATGTAAAATCTGAATGTGGTGATCCCCTGTCGTCCTGCACAAACACGGAAAAAAATTGGCTCCCACAAACTGGCGACTCAGCTAGGGAAATTTTAAAAACATGATAATCCCTCTCAAACGGAGCCTGTTATCAAATGAAAAGGTTGTAGCTCTATGTAACTCAATTGGCATATTTGAAGAATTTAAAATCAACGAATATTATTTTCTCTCTCCTTTCTTAGGATTATCCTTAACCCGGCATAGCCTTCAGGTGTATTCGCATGCTACGAACTTTTTCGTAAGTTGCGAACGCTCCAGACAAGCTAATATAAAACAAGTATTAGATTTACATTCCAGTACATATACACTTACTGCGCCTTTTCTACAGGAATTGTTAAGAACCAATGCTCAAAATTGCCGCAAAATTGTTTGAGCCAATGCTCGCAATTAAATTACACGAAAACGCCCGGGGAGGCACCTAGGCTACCCCATTGTTTTCAATTTTCATGCACACACCATGGGAGTTCATCTCCCACTTGCATACCTATTTACCCGGGAGTGACTAGCCCTTGGAACGGATTCGGTACCACCTGGGATTTCATCACCCGAAGTGCAGCTGATCTCGCATCCATTTGAGGTGAAAGCACCACCTCTTTGCACGTCGCCTTTGTGGTGGCGTTAAAACAATGATGTATTAACTTCACGCCGCATTGAGTTACCCCTGACAGGTGTTGTTTAATCACATTGGCAAGAAGGACCTTCAAGCCGTCATCCCCTGCATAGCCCAGCATATTGTGCACTTAGATATTACCATGTCCTGCCTATGGGCATGTGAGCATAGAGTTCGGTAAGCCTAAAAGTTACTCTCGAGATATGTGAGCGTGATCTAAATATAGATACACTAAACCCTCAGCCCACCTCGGGCATGTTGAGTGAGTCTAGAAAGCTGTCCCCGGGTTGCCTCAATTCTTGTTAGGGATGTCATTACCCTAGCCCGATGTGCAGTCGGTCACAGTTTTCATTTGACCCAAAATTAGTGGTTATGTCTAACCTTTAGTTTTGTCCAGAGTCATGTTTTACAAACCCATATCATCACATTCCTTGGATAAAGCAAACCTTTGTACGCTGGAAGAATGTCCGTCTTCTGGTTAATGCGCTTAACCAAAAGATTCCCTCATTTTGGTCCTATCTCATAGAAATTTTATAATCCCTCAATCATTCTTCAAACCAGATTATCTTGGTTTCAGTCTTGTCAGAACTCGCTGTTTTGAGAGAAAACAGCGAAGCCCTATTCAATTAAAGTCTACCGCGGTTCAAAACCATCTAGTTTCTTCCTTTAAAGGTCACCTCTCCACACAGAGATATACCTTCCTTGACCTCTCTTGCGGTCAATAGCGGCAAAGCTCTGCCCAAAAAATCCTTTCAAATGTTACCTCTCCACACAGAGATATACCTTCCTTGACCCCTCTTGCGATCAATAGCAGCAAAGCTTTGCCCAAAAATCCTTTCAAAGGTTACCTCTCCACATAGAGATATACCTTCCTTGACCCCTTTTGCGGTCAATAGCGGCAAAGCTCTGCCCAAAAATCATTTCAAAGGTTACCTATCCACACAGAGATATACCTTCCTTTACCCCTCTTGCGGTCAATAGCGGCAAAGCTCTGCCCAAAAAATCCTTTCAAAGGTTACCTCTCCACACAAAGATAGACCAAGCATGACGCCTCTTGTGGTCAATAGTGGCAAAGTTTTGCCCAAAAATCCTTTCAAAGGTTACCTCTCCACACAGAGATAAACCTTCTTTAACCCCTCTTGCAGTCAATAGGGGCAGAGCTCTCCCAAAATCCTTTCAAAGGTTACCTCTCCACACAGAGATAGACCTTCCTTGGCCTCTCTTGCGGTCAATAGTGGCAGAACTCTGCCCAAAAATCCTTTCAAAAGGTTACCTCTTCACACAGAGATAAACCTTTTTTGACCCCTCTTGCGGTCAATAGCGGCAGAGCTCTGCCCAAAAATCCTTTCAAAGGTTACCTCTCCACACAAAGATAGACCTTCTTTGACCTCTCTTGCGGTCAATAGTGGCAGAGCTCTACCCAAAAATCCTTTCAAAATGTTACCTTTCCACACAGAGATAGACCTTGCTTCACCCCTCTTGTGGTCACTGGCGGCAAAGCTCTGTCTAATTCAATCCATCTTCTGATACGAAGATACTTTTGTCCTAACCGTGGTCACAGTACCCGAGCATCCCTCAAATTTCCAATTTGTCCTTCTAAAAAAATAGATCCCTCTCCAAACCGCTTTTGGCTATGCGGCAGCAAAGCCCTTCCAGTATGAAGATAACCCTGTCATAACCTTTGCTATGGTCAATGTACTCTGAGATCCACTCAATTTCAAATCTGTCTTACCAAAAGTTAGACTTTTTCCAGCCTTAGTTAAGGTTTGTGACAGCAAAGCTCTGCCCAAATTCAACCCATCTTTTGGCACGGAGATTGCCTTAAACCGTTTGATTTGGTTGCTATACCCGAGCCCTGCTCTAATCCTATTTGGTCTTTTTCCTAGGATTAGACTCATTTCTGACCATCTCACAACGACAAATAAAGACAAACTCTGTCAAATTTGTCTTCGAATCCTCTCAATGGAATACCCATTTCTTGGTCTGTTACGTTCAAAATGTTAGGTTTCTGTGAATATATCTTCTCGTCAGAAGATATTTCCAGACCATTCAAGCCTTTCTTTGTTACTGTGCTATGTAATCAAAAGAAGGTACCTGCCGTACTCGTGGACAATGGTTCAGCCTTGAACATCTGTCCACTGAGCACGACCATAGCTATTGGTTTTGGTCCAAGTGGCTTCACCCCATCTGATCAAGGCATCATGGCCTATGATAACTCCCGACGAGATATAGTTGGAACTCTGTCTACTGCTATCTTTATGGACGGTGAAACCTTCGATGTCGAATTTCAAGTACTTGACATCAAGTCATCCTTTAACTTGTTGTTAGGACGACCTTGGCTTCACACAGTAGGGGCCGTCCCTTCTTCTTTGCATCAGAAGCTTAAATTCATGAAAGGTTGCAGAGTTATCACAGTTCGAGGTGACAAAGACCTAGAAGTTGGTGCTATTTTGTTCGATCCCCATGGCAAGTTAGCCGAAGGTAGTGTTTACCTCAATGGGTTCCACCTCGATGTCACCCATATCAGCTGGGAAACAAGCCAAGAAAGAATTGGTTCCAATCCCGTACGATATCAATCCAGTTGTGTCCACTATGCCCAAAATTAACGGATACATCCCCGGAATGGGATTAGGACGATATCAATAAGGAGTAGTCCAGTTCGATGATCTGCATTTCCCTTCCAATGTCAGTACAACTGGTTTAGGCTATCACAACACATATCAGGAGGAACAAGATATGTACCGCAGTCTAGCCTGAAGAAGGTCATACATAAAAGCTAGTGAGGTCATGCCTATGCCAGAAATCGAGCAAACCCTGAATGGTCAGTTTTGCCGGGAAAGCTAAGACTTCCTTTACAATGGTTTTCCAGAGTGGTCTACACATCCCATCACGGGCGAGCGAGTTCCTGGGTTTCAGATTTTCTTTCCTACGGGCAGGCCAGGTGAAGAAGATGACATTTGGTGGCGAAAACAGTACAGGTGTACAGAGACTTTGAAGTTTGATTGGGCAGATTACCTTAAACCGGTACTGATGCGATCAATGTTCCAAGAAAATCCTCTAACAGTCTGCATGATTAGGGAACTCGCTCTGCTGTTCTCTCCTCAAAGTATGATTACCAATGCTGGCAGTTCAGAGCTCTCCAACTGGACCGACACCTTCATCCCGTTCCTCACTACAGCTATCCCTTCAGATACAGATTTCTCCACCTCTGAGTCGGACTCTTCTTCTGATTCTGACTCCTCTTCTGGAAATGATTCAAATATAAATGAGCCTGGACAAGGCATGTCAGTCAGTTCTTCCGATGTATCTTTTGAATCAATCAAAGAACTTTCTCTGTACTCACCTTTGTCTCTCGATATTATTGAAACTAATGCCTTAAATAACATCGAACAAACATCCTCAGACGAGGATGTAGACGAAACTCCCCTCTAGATTAAAAAACTAATCGAACGAAGGGAGCAACGTCGAGCAAAACCATTAGAAGATGAGTTTGAAACTATTAACATAAGCACTGAATCCTTCCCTCAGGAGATTAAGATTGGCAAAACCTTATCCCCTGAAGAGAGTGCGGAATTAATCAAATTGTTAAAGAAAATCAAAGAAGTTGTAAGCCCAATGGTTTTTACCTTGGCATTCCCATCTTGTTTTGATGATTCCAATACACAAGTGATCATTTATCACTAATGTGTTTGTTTGTCTAAGTTGTAGATCTTGATAAAGTAAGATCAAGGATGCTTGGATTGAAGGCCAAGAAGCCCACATTGGACCACTAATTGGAAGGCCAAAGTCATCAAGCAAGAAGTCATGAAGACTTGAAGACATGAAGAAATTAATATTGAAGACCATTTTTTAATTGATCCAAACCTAGATTAGGTTTTTAGAGGCATAATTAAAGTAATCTCACACACCCTAAATAAACAAGTGATTGTATTTGTGGAGTTCCAACACCCTGGAACCCTCATAGCAATCCCATCTTGGTTGAGAACAGGAAGCCCAAAAACAGAATTGAAAATCTGCTCTGCATAGGCTTCTCGGAACTCCGAGAGTTTTTCTCGGAACTCCGAGAATTCTCGGAACTCCGAGAATTATTCTCGGAACTCCGAGAAATGGTCCAGTAGACTTTTTCCAACTTCTGTGTGGCTTCTCGGAACTCCGAGATTTTTTCTCGGAACTCCGAGAATTATTCTCGGAACTCCGAGAACACTCCAACGGTCTGAAAAAGAGCCGTTTGGAATTTTGCTGGAATTACCGTAATGCCACTGAACGGTCATATTTTGTTTTTCCTATAAATATGGGTGTTCTAAACATACAAACTATCAATCCTAACACTCTTAAACTTCATTTGAATACCCAAGAGTGAATCAAGCTTCAATTGTGCCTCTCATCACCAACTCTAGGATTTGGATCATAGGCTCTCAATTGTACATCTTTTGTAACCCTATTGAAGGGATTTTTTAGTTCTTTCTTTCATCTTTCAAGATTTGTATTCGGGCGAGTATTCGGAGAAGCGGAGCCCTTTTTCTCCGTGGTGAGGATTGCCACCAAGGTTAAAGCAATTGTAATTGGCACCGATCTTCGCCAAGGTTAAGAAGATCAAATAGTGAAGCCATCAACGGGTTTGGTTGGTGGAGTGGAGTAGGCCTCGGGTTTGAGGACCGAACCACTTTAAATCTCGGGTGCACTCTTTCTATCTCTTTGCTCTTTCATTTGCATTGCACCATTAGATTTAACTTGTATGCTTAAAATATTGTTTTTGATCTCTTAATCGGTTTAATTTTTTCAAATTGGTAAATTCTAGTTTTCTTAAACAACCGTATTCTCCCTCCTCATAGTTGCCATTTCTATTATAACTTGGGACCCCCTATATCGGATTTTCAGAAGTCTTTGCCTGGTCATACAAGGATATGCCAGGATTAAGTGAGGACATTGTCCATCATCATATCCCTCTCTACCCGGAAGCTAAGCCGAAGAAACAAAAGCTCATAAAAATGAGGCCTGAATTGCTTCTTAAAATCAAAGATGAGGTGACAAACCAGTTGAAAGTAGGATTTTTAGAGGTCGTCACATATCCTGAGTGGCAAACATTGTCCTAGTACCTAAGAAGGATGGAAGAGTGCGTTGCTGCGTCGATTTCAGAGATCTAAATAAAGCTAGTCCAAAGGATGAATTTCCCTTGCCCCACATTGATGTTCTCGTCGACAACATGGCATGTCATGCCTTAATCTCCTTTATGGATGGTTTCTCGGGTTACAACCAAATAAAGATGGCTCCAAAAGACAAGACCAAGACAGGGTTCACTACGCAGTGGGGAACCTATTGCTATAGGGTGATGCCATTCGGTCTCAAAAATACTGGTGCAATGTATCAAAGGGCTGCAACTACCCTCTTTCATGACTTGATTCCCAAGGAAGTAGAGGTATATGTTGATGACATGATTGTCAAAGCCAAGAATCGATCAGACCATGTCCATACTTTGAGAAAATTCTTCAAAAGAATTGTGAAATGTAAACTCCGACTTAATCTAAACAAGTGTGTTTCGGAGTCATTTCTGGAAAACTGTTAGGTTTTCTTGTCAGCCACAAAGGAATCGAAGTAGACCCTGCTATGGTCAAAGCGACCCAGGAGATGCCGTCTCCCCAAACAGAAAAAGAAATTAGAGGATTCTTGGGAAAAGTTCAGTACTTAAGCCGTTTCATCACTCAGCTTACCAGTACGTGCGAGCCAATCTTCAAGCTTCTGAAGAAAAATATGTCCAAACAGTGGATCTCTGAATGTCAGTAAGCCTTCAAAAAGATCAAATAATGTCTGTTGTCACCTCCAGTTTTATCACCAGCAGTCCCTGGGTGGCCATTTCTCGTGTATCTTTCAAATACGGATACGTCTCTCGGATGTATGTTGGCGCAAGAAGATCCAGAGACAAGAAAAGAAATGCCAGTTTATTACCTCAACAAGAAGATGTTCGATTATGAACCAAATTAAACTCAACTGGATAAAACTTGGTGTGGGCCACTCAAAGGCTTAGAAGACACTACTTGCTATGACAAAGAATCTACCTCATCTCTCATTTGGATTCGATAAAGTATCTGTTTGAGAAACCAGCCCTGATTAACAGAACCGCGCGTTGGTTGTTGTTATTACCAGAATTTGACATCACATATGTCACCTAGAAGTCTGTTAAAGGCAGAATCATTGTAGAGCAGTTAGTTGATGCACCCACTGAAGATGCGGAATTGAGTCACGAGTTTCCAGACGAAGGAATCATGACAATCAGAGATGTGCCTAGTCTTACAACATGGACCATCTACTTTGATGGAGCATCCAACTCAAAAGGCAAAGGGGTCAGTGTTGCCCTTATTTCACCTCCAGATGAGCACATACCAATCTCTATCAAATTAGACTTTGACTGCACCAACAATGTGACTAAGTACGAAGCTGCATAGCCGGTCTGGAAGCAGCCCTATCCATGGAGGTACAAGACATTGATGTATACAGAGATTCTCTGTTAATCATCTATCAAACAAATGGAAAATGGCTCACCAAAGAGGATAAGTTGGTTCCATATCATACTTACCTTACGAGCCTAATGAAGAGTTTCCACAATATCAGCGTCACCTACATCTCTAGATTGAGAAACAGGTTCGCTGATGCACTAGTCACTCTTGCGTCTATGGTTGATATCCCGGTTGGGGTTAAGGTCTGTCCTTTGGCAATAAAATGTCATGTCGTCCCGGCGCACATACACATGGTTCAGATAGCAGCCAGATGTCCAGATGGAAAACCTTGGTATTTCGATATCAAAAATCTTATCTCCGGTAGGGGACACCCCCCAAAAGCCTCTTTAAAGGAAAAAAGAGCGTTGCAGAAACTGGCGTCCAGGTATGTCATTTGTGGAGAAGACCTATACCGCAGGTCATTTGACGGAGTCCAGCTCCTTTGTATTGATGGACATAGAGCCACAAAAATTTTAGAAGATGTTCACTCCGGTGTTTGTGGTCCTCATACGAATGGCAAAATGATAGCACGGAAGATACTTCGTCTTGGTTACTTCTGGACTACCCTCGAAGCAGATTGCTTTTCGTTTGCCAAAACATGTCACTTATGTCAGATCCATGCTAACCTGATATATGTGCCACCGTCAGAGCTTTACTCGCTCACATCTCCATGGCCATTCTTAGTCTGGGGTATTAACATCATTGGTAAGATCTCTCCCAAGTCATCCAGTGGGCACGAATACATACTTGTCGCAATCGATTACTTCACTAAATGGATCGAAGCACAGTCATACACTTCAATATCATCTGCATCAATCACAAAATTCATCAGGGCCAACAGTATCTGTAGATATGGAGTCCCTCACGAGATGATATCAGATAATGGTTTGCATTTCAAGAAAGAAGTAGCATCGTTGTATGCAGAATTCAGAATCAAACACCGTAAGTCTTCTCCATATAGACCTCAGACAAATGGTGCTGTCGAAGCAGGTAATAACAATATCAAGACTATTCTTCGAAAAATGACCCGATCGTACAAAGATTGGTCGAGTAAACTCCCATTCGCACTTTGGGCATATAGAACGTCTGTCCGCACATCTACTGGAGCCACTCCTTATTCACTCACATATGGCATGGAAGTTGTCCTGCCCATCGAGTTGAAAATCCCATCACTCAGAATCCTGATGGAAATCGATCTACCAGAATCTAAATGGGCTCGTATCGTCATCAAGAGTTGTGTATGATGGATGAGAAAAGGTTGAAAGCAGCGTATCATGTACAAGGCTATCAGTGCAGATTATGAAGAGCTTACAACAAGAATGTTCGAATCCGTGAACTCAGAGAAGGGGATATGATGCTTAGGGAATGTCGAGCTTCTATCTTTGATCCACGAGAAAAGTTTAGACCTAACTGGTCTGGCCCTTACATCGTTCATGAAATCTTGCCCGAAAAAGCCGTTAGACTTCTTGACCAAAACGGGGATAAAATTCTTGAACCCACTAACCTCGATCAGTTTAAAAGATATTACTCTTAGAAACAAATCAATATTCGGACTTCACGGACCTGATCCCATCCTCTTTGGGGTACGTAGGGAACCTGAGAAACCCAGGTTTGGTCACCCTTTTGGCACAGCCCAAACAGAACCTATCACATTACCCCTTTCGATCCTTTTCCCCACAAAAAAGCCTCGAACTACGCGGACCTGATCCTAACCCTTCTTTGGGGTACGTACGCAACCTGATCATCTCGGGTTCGATCACCATTGGTAAAATCAATAAACCTTTTCAATATCCCCACAAATCTCCCAAATGTCCAGAACAAGAAGATCTGAAGATCTGCTAAGTTGAAAACCTGAAAGGGCAGCTTAGGCAAAAATTAGGATCATCATACCTATAGGAACACAACCAGAAACTTTGATCCTAGCAAAAATTAAGGTATAAACGGTCCGTCAAGTTGAAAATCCGCAAAGGACGACTTGATTGTTGGCAGGGCATATCTTCGGAATGACCAATCAGAGATGTCTCTGATCCAAAACAAAATGAGTTAATACTTCAAACAATCTACACGGTCTCTGGACCATGATTAAAAACCAGGGGCAGAAAATACAGCCTAACTGTAAGAACATTTAAACTCATCTATCTAGGGTTCTGACTTACCTAAATAAAACAAAAGCATTTGTTTCATTAAAGTCAAGTCTCCTTCCTTTCCTCCCTACATGGGAATTCAGAAGAAGAAGAAATTTCGTCTTTTGTCTCAGCTCTATCCTTGACCAGCTTAGGTAATCATATGTTGAAGAAAGGAACATCGAATTTTTTGTCTTTGCAATAAAATTGCTACCCTGGTATCGCCTTATATTTAGCTTTCTCTTGTCCATGGGAATGAATACACTAGGGGCATTTTTGTATTATTAATCACAGAAATATGATTAATAACACAAAAATACATAATCAAATCATTAAGAAACCATGCAGAGGGATTTTGCATTATTAGCCTCAGCTAATAATGCAAAATGCTCGAAAATCAAAATCAGCTTTTAAAATATTCAAAATCAAATTGTTTTAAGAACTATACTAGGAGCATTTTTGTATAAATATCCATCTAGAATGGATGTCTATTTATACAAAAATCCACTTTTTTTCAAAAAGCAAACCAGTCAAAAAGTGATCCATATATATATATATATATATATATATATATATATATATATATATATATATGTATGTATATATATATATATATGTATGTATATGTATATATATATATATGTATGTATATGTATGTGTGTGTGTCTGATCTTACAAAATACATCTCATCCCCAACTGAGGGAATCAAAAAGAGAAAAACATAAATAGAATACGCTAATCACTGCTATGGCGGTGGTGGATCTCTCGGATCCTGCTCTTGTAGCAGTTGTTCCAGGCTGAGAAATTGAAGAGTCTCCTAGTTCTATAAATACCCATATGAACATCGTCCAAAAGACGATGAGGTGAACTAGAAGTCATCGTCAACCTTGTAACGAGTAACCCTTGGATCGAGTCAGGCGCACCTCCAGTAGTTGCGTCTGCTCTATCACTAGGGCCAACGTTTGGCTCTGAAGGAGGAGGCGCATACAAGCCCCCGGGACCTACTCCAACCCTCACTCTCGTCGCCCGGGCGGTGCTCTGTCTCGCCAGCCTCTTACCCCGCCTGCGATCAGGCAAGGTAGTCTCAGCAACCTCGGAGTCCTCTTGGGCATAGTCCTCATTAACCTCATCATCACTATCGTCAGTACTGTCCTGATCCTCTGCTATAGGCATCTCTGGCCTGTACACCTCCTCTGGCTCAGGGTCTCACCGCCTCTGCCTCCTCTCCTCTACCCACAAGATGTATCAAAACATCAAGATATATCAAATCATAGGTACAAGAATTCCATTTCAGAAAAGAGAAGAGCAAATACCTGTCTGGTCCGTGGACCCTCGCTCACAGCCAATCTCTGTCTCAAAATCTCTATCTCATGCTGGAGCTCAGTAATGAGATGAGCATCCTCCTGTCGAGTTGCCGCCATCATCTTATAATTTCCTATGTTCTCACTGGCAAGTGTCCGTAGAGCACACACCATCAGCAATAGCTGATTCGCCTGATTGCGAGGGATCTACATTTGCCAAGCAAATATCAAATCAAAAGTACAAGCTAATTTCAAATTCTGAAATTAATGCATAATCAAATTTACTTACCCCGGGATAGGTCTCCGGAATAGGGTATCCAATCGCCCCGGATGGCCAAGCTAGCTCAAACTCCCCTCTCCTATACAAGAAGGTATCGTCCAGCCTGATTGCGGAAAGCACTCAGGAAGTGAAGAAGGACCAGCCCCAAAAAATTCGGGTGGAGTACCTCATCTGTTTGGCGCTCGGGCAAGAGCCCTTGATATAGCTGGTGGGCGAAGAGCTATCCTCGCCGGAGAAGTACACAATGAAAAAGCTCCATCACTGTCTCCTTTCCCTTGCTATGAGTAACAAGACCCTCTCTCTCTAGCGCTGGTGCTATCGGAGTAGGCTCTCTAATCACTGAAGCACCTCTAGCCGCAACAGCTGTAGCCCTGATAGCGGCGTGAAAAGCCATGTCCTCATCATAAAGCTCCTCTGCAAGCGCAGGAGCCTCAGGGACATCACCTGTTTTCGGATCCTCCTGTAGAAGAAAAAGGATTCGCATCAGATATCGCATTTCAAAACCAAAGCAATCCGAACTGAATGGGAGAGAGGAAAGTATAAAGGAATATCTCTTCTGGGGTCAAAGGACCCATCAGCTCAACAAAGGCCCAAGCTCTGTAATCTCCTGGCCGGAAACGGTCATCCGGGACGATGAATCCATATGTCCGTAGGACCACTCGCTAAGCCTCAGGCAGCCAGTCTATGGTCCTCAAACTGCCGGCAGGATCATAGGGGATCCCCTGACTCTCGTGCCCTAGCGACTGTCGGGCAATACTATCAGGAAGGTAGATGGCTAGTCCCATGTGGCAAACAAATGTCACCGTCCTCTGAGTAATGCTCCTCGCATAGGCATATGCATCACCCATGATATATGGGTGATCATCCAAGGGTCTCCACCGAACCTGCCAAGTCATGAGTCGTGCATCAAATGCATTGAATATATTTCAAATTAAGAGGATGCAGTACTGAAAATGAAAGCAAATTAAAGTACTCACAGTATCTAGTTGAATCCGGTCTATCGCTCAACGAACTTGATCCTCCGAGTATAGAGGAGGTGACCCTGTCTCACCGACTGTCCAGCGTCTCTGCGCTGGAAAGAAAACCCTCGTCGGCTCCCTCGGTGTAGGAGCGAGAAGGCTGAAACACTCGAAAGCCCATGCCTGTTCAAAGTCATCAGAAAATATTTCAATTGCTTAAACAGTTTATAACATAAACAATGAATTATAAAGGAGCAGTTAGAATACTTTCAAAATTAAATAGAGAAGGGATAGAAGCGTACCGCCCAAATGTACTAGAGACCACACAGAGAATGTGATCCGTCTCGTGACAAAGCATCCATCTCATGGATCAGATAAGCATAAGTCGCCCCTCCTCAGTCGTACTCCGCGAGCCTGTCAATGTCGCGGAGGATGCTCAATAACTCTCTCCGAACAGTATTCCCTGTGTTGCTAAACAGGGTGCGTCCCAGAAGGCTCATAACGAAGCTCCTCGCCAACTGGCGATAGCAATCATCTCCTGGAACTGCTGGTCTGGCTGGCCAGTGATCTAATCTGCTAATCTGGAGCCTCTGCAAAAGCTCATGGTTTGTACTTAATAGGCCTTTGTTTATTTCAAGCAATTCAAACTCTTTTGTATTGTGTTCTTCTAAATTTTCTTCTAAGGTCTTGATTTTGCATATCATGGAGTCAACAGACTTTTTAATCAACAAGTCCTTTTTGTTTCTTTCCATCAACTCCTTATTAAGCTCTAAATATTTAGTTTTGAGTTGCTCACTTTCTTGTTCATCAATTCTAGTTATTAGTGACACAACTTTGCAAGTGTTGTGGTTGTTATAATGTTCTTTAAGTTTATTCCAAACTTCCTTAGGACTTTTGCATGATGATACAACATTTTATACACTAGTGGTTAAGGCACAACACAATTTAATTAGAGCATTTGCATGCAAAATAAATTGTTTGGTGTCTTCAGTAAATTTTTTAGTGTTAGGGAAAATGTCTCCCTTTTCTATCGTTTGCCACACACCAAACTCTAGACTTTTAATATAGGTCATCAAACCATGATCCATAATCCAAACCATCAAACATGGGAAGTCTAGAATCCATTAGTTCCCTTGGATTTTTGCTCTAATTAAGTGTAATGTTAAAATCAATTTTAACAATTAGCAATTAGAAGTTCAATTAGGATTTTGAAAAGCATTACAAGTTTAAATCTAACCCTTGTTCAATTAAGCATAAACATAAATCATAATAGAAATTACCAAATACCCAATAGGAGGCAAGAGGGAGAACAAGGAAACCACACAAAGATTTATAGTGGTTCGGTCACAAACGGACCTACTCCACTACCCAAGTACTTGGTCTTTCCTTGGAATTTTCGTTCACTATGATGGGCCTCTTTAAACGCCGAGTCCCAAGCTTTACAATTAAACCGCCTCCAAGGGAACAAACCCTCTTTGCAAACCACTTCCAAGGAACAATTCCTCTTCGCAAAACACCTCCAAGGAAATCACTCATCTTCACAAACTGCCTCCAAGGTAGTGATCCATCTTCGCAAACGCCTCAAAGGGAAAAGCTCCTCTTTGCCCCAGATTTACCTTTGTTGTTGGGCCGAATCGTAGACCCCGATTATAATAAGAATGGAAGAAAATAAAGCTTACTCAATGCCTCTTGAATGTAAATGTACAAATCAAAGCATAGAAGAGGATTTTGGGAAAATAACCTTAGATTTCAAGTTTAAGCTCATAAGGATATGAAATGATCTTGCAAAATATTATTTAGATGGTCTAGGATAGGGTTTAAATAGCCCATGGAAAGATATGACCGTTTGGGGGCAAAACAGTAAAAAACGGGGTTGAAAAAGTCAAGCAGCGCAGGCCCCAACGGCTAATTTTCCAGACTGGCTTGGTCAATCGAGCCATCGCGGTCGCCCGCCCTATCGGACGCTCTCTTTTTATTTTCAAATTTCAAACCTGCGCGGTAGACCGAGTCATGGCGGTTGCCCGGCGAGAGCTACCTGGACTTTTATATTTTGGTCCAACTCCCTATCTGCGGTCGCCCGGTTTGTCTTGGTCGACCGGCCCGCTTTGTTTCGATAGGTGTTTGACTTCTAGCCACCTTACCGCGGTCGCCCGGGGAACCTCGGTTGACCGGCCCTGCTTTGAAATTTAGTTTTAAATATAAAATTTTTAGGGACTTGGGCCATGGTCTTTGGGCTTTTGTCCAAGGTTTTCAAACACATTTTTGGTTTTGTGGGTGGTTTTCAAAGATGTCAATTTTGTTATGAAAACTATTTGAAAACCATTTGAAAGTGCAAATTGAAATTCCACTTAGCAACCCAAGAGGGAGTGAATTGTGTGTCTTTTCAAATTTTAAGGATTTTGAAAACTTAGATTGCACTAGTTTTAGATTGAATAGGAAATCAAAAATAGTATTTAAAGCAATAGTAAAATGCTTACCACAAGAGAAGAGGTGAAGAGACAAAGAAGCTTTGACACAAGGATTTTTATAGTGGTTCGGTCTTAGCTCAAGACCTACTCCACTCTTCTCAAGTTACTCTCCTTGAGGATTCCACTATCTTCTCCAAGGAACTTAAATACGGCTTTCCTTCTGCCTTGTAGAAATCGAGCTTCAAGCTCTAAGGTCTTCTACGGCGCCCTTTGTGCCAAATACAAAGAAGATGAAAGGTTTTAGCTTGCTTGCCTCTAGATAGGCTAATTACAAGTAAAGCTCACTCACTCTCACAAGAAAATTATCAACAAATGAAAACCCAAAAAGTCTCTCAAGAATAATCTAAGGTAAAGGCACAAGAGAGAGATGGAGAGTGAAAATCTTGAGGAGAAGGAGAATCAATGCCTTTTAGTGCTCTTAGAATGTTTTTTGAATTCCTTGGTTAGTTCCCCAAACGTCCCAAGGTTCATATTTATAGAAGGGAGAAAATACACATTTTTTAAGCTCCCCAACGGTCTTCTCGGACTCCGGGCTCGGAGCTCCGAGTGAGCCGAATTCACCTTATTTTTTAAACCTGGAACCATTCTCGGAGTTCCGAGCTCGAAGCTCCGAGAAGCCTATGCACAACAATTTTTCCTTATTTTTTTGCTGACTTTGTTTGGGCTTTTGGAACTTTAATTTATCAAGTTAAATGGAATGTCATGAGGGTACAACAATGTTGGGACACCACTATGAACATTCACAAACCCATTAAGTTCTACTTAGTTTGATTTTAACTCTCCTTTGTGCCATAAACCTAGATTATACATGAAGGACCATTTATATTTTAATTCTACTTGGTCTACAATCATGTTGGCACCTTGTAGAGGCTTTGACATGTCTTCACTCAACTCCGTTGATGCTTGAGCCAAGCTTGAACTTTTGAGTTGATTGCCATTCTTGTTAGGCTAGAGTTCAACCTTGTCTTTGAATACCTTTGAGATGGTGATGCCTTCTTCATGCCTTTGATAGCACTTTGAGCTTGAATGATTTGCCATTTGTCATGCATTCTTGAGGATGCTACGCTATGAACACCATAACTTTGCCAATGAAAATCATTACTGTATAAAACTTTTTTTATAACAAATTGAGTTTGTTAATCATCAAAACATTTCAATGGGAGTACTTGTTGAACCCTTGGGCTAACAATCTCCCTCTTGTTTATGATGACAAACATAATTTGCTTTAGGGTAGGATCTCCCCCTTGAGGGATGAATAAAACAATCTATGCTCCCCCTAAGGGATTGATTTACTTGAACATTTAAAGTATTAATTTTAATGATGGAAATTTGATTGCAAAATTATAAGCATGGAGCTTTGCTCCCCCTCAATATATGCATATTATTATGACTTAGGAGTTCAAATATTCTCCCCTTTGGTCATCACTAAAAAGGTGGAACAAAAGGAAAGAGGGTAGGTGAGAACCAATAAGACAAGTATGTGAGCAAAAAAAAATAGAACAGAGAAGCACACCGCACAGCAAACAAATGATATATATATATATATATAAATGATGTGAAATGGCATGCATAGAAGTGCATACAACCAGTCAAAGGACATAGCATCCACGACACATCATAACAGTGACAGAAATATATAAACATAATACATCCCAAAAAGATCCCACTGATCATAAAAGCAGCTAGCTAAATAAGATCCATACAACCAACCAACAATTCAAGACGACCGATTCAAATAAAACCATATAGATAAGCCTAATTTATCAGAGAAGGCTGAGCAAAACGTGATCCATCATCAGAGAACGAGAGCTATCTACTGCTCCGGAGGAGGCGGTTGCTGATGAGAAGAACTGCCCAGCGCCTGGCCTCACTGGCCACTGGAGATGTAGCGATAATAGGCTGCCCATTGGTCATCAACGTGGATAGTCATGGTCTGGAAGCGAGTAGAAATCTCAGAGTCGACATGGGTAGACAGCCGCTCAAACTGTGAGGCCATGGATCGCTCAATGGCCTCCTGCATGTGAGCCAAATCCTTGCGAGTGCATAACTAAGATGTATCTTGTGACGGCTGAGGTGCCAGTGCAGCCTGGTCCTCGGCTTCGTAGCCGCCTCCATCGTCAGAATCAATGTCAATCGCTGCTTGATTAAGAGCCATGCGGTTAAAGGTCTGATCATCAAACGGGGCAGTAGGAGTCATGGTCATCTCTCCATCCAAGATGATGCCAAAGTGGCGGAAGACACGGGTGAGAATCATGCCATATGGCAAGGAAGAGCAGTAGTGGCCAAGGGTCTGAAACATGTAGCGAAATATGATATAAGGTAGACAAAGCTGGCGACCCTCTAGGATGCTGTAGATAATATAGGCCTCTAAGGGTCTTAGGGCTTCACGCATCCCAGCACAAGGTATGAAGATGTGGTACATGAAGTTATGGAGCATGTGCGCAACCGGAATGAGGTCGGCAGCTTGTACGGGCATATTAGGTTGGTAGCGCCTTGTAATCCGACCATAGACAGTGTCATGATCAATATCATCAAGTGAATGTGTCCTATTTTCCGGCTAAAAATAGTGTAAGAAGCCCTCATGGCTAATCCCAAGAAGTGTGGCAAAACTGTGATAGGTGAGTTTGATGACAGTTTTCTTGATCTTAGATTCGATTT
This sequence comes from Tasmannia lanceolata, assembly GCF_043159265.1. NCBI lineage: Eukaryota > Viridiplantae > Streptophyta > Magnoliopsida > Canellales > Winteraceae > Tasmannia > Tasmannia lanceolata. Next base: position 66,138,504 of record NW_027518695.1, read on the forward strand.
TGAAGAAGGAAGGGAAAATTGTGAAATTGGCATAGACGAGACGTACCAATCAAGGGTAAACGGGTTCGTTGAGGTGAAGGATGGGTGTCCAATGAAGGGCATCAAATTTGGCCTTTAAATCAAAATTTTGAAGTACAGGGGGATCAATGTACCTACCAGTGAGGATGCCTCTAGTGCCGACGTCGGCCCAGAGTTTGTTGGCCTTATCCCCAGTGAAATAGGAGTTGGGCACAACCTCGGCCGCCAGAGCCTTGGCCTTCGCCTTTTTCCGTGAAGGCCCTTCTTCCTCGGGAACGTCTTCAGGAACGTATTCGAGGTCTGCAACTTGGGAGGAGCCTCCAATGTTGAGATTTTTGGTTTTAGGAGGCATGGTGAGAGGAAATGTGGGTGGAGAGAAAAATAATGTGTTAAAGAAAAATAGAGAAATAGCCCTAAAATGGAGGAAAACAGGAAAAATAGAGAAAGATGAAGGAAGATAGAGGGACATGAGAGAGAAAGGGAGATAGGCAAGAGAAAGGAAAAAGAGGAAAGAAGAAACGAAAAAGGGGTGAAATCCTAGGGTTTTAATGGAAAAAAGGGTGTTAGGAAGAAGAGAGGGATTTGGAAGGGAGAATAGGGTTTTGGAGGAAGATGTAGGGGGGAAATGAAGAAAAAAGAAAAGAAAATGGAGTTAGGGTTTGAAGAGAACTGGAAGGAAGAGGTAAAGAAGAGAAGAAAAATAAGAAAAACTGAACCGGGTCCAAGGTTTTAACGCTCCTGGCCCGATTCTCGGAGCTCCGAGAAAAAATCTCGGAGTTCCGAGAACATACGATTTTTTTTTCTACTGTCGCGAATCTCGGAGCTCCGAGGAGCACCTGGACGAAATCTCGGAGCTCCGAGAAATTGTCTCGGAGCTCCGAGAAATTGTCTCAGAGTTCCGAGAACCTTTCCAGGTTCCCTCTGCCCCTATTCTCGGAGTTCCGAGAATTTCTTCTTTTTTTTTTAATGTAAAGAGGACATAGTTACATATGGATAAGGTGATATTTCAAATTCACTTACTTGTAACACAATACACACATACACATAGATAGATATTTATATAGGTGACATTGCCAGTTCAAACCATGATCCAATGCATGAATCACACATATGACTTACCGAAGGTTTAGATGATGGCACATGGCCAAAGTTTTAGGTATCTTAATTAAGGGTGATGGTACCGACTCCCTGTGGGACCCGATCCCGCGAGAGGGGTGGGGCGCGAGCCGCCACGCTCCCTCTTGGTCTCTCGTACCCACGCGATTGGCTTGTGCCTTTTAGTATTGATTTTAATTCATCTTTTATGTGAACTTGGGATCACTAAGGCAATCCGAATTCCACACAAAAGAGACTGACAGAGTCGCCACCTAGATGTGGGATCTAGGACCCATGATTAACCAGAAATCTAGACTCGCTACCTGGTTACAAGAATGGAAGGTATGGAGAGTTATCCACCACATGTACCATTCCTGCCCGATAATCGGTCTTCAATTCCAAAAGTTAACTCTTTTAAATTCATCTTAAATGGCTCATTCAACTCTTTATTAATGTGCTAGCTATGTGACATGCATCCTATGATCTAATTTCAATGTGAATCCTAAATGTGTATCTTGATTTCTTAATTTGTCTGGATTCAATCTAAGTGACAGTTCTCCTAAAATTCTAATTTCATGGAAAATCCTAAGTGATTTGATTAAGCATTTACAAGAAGATTAATGTACAAAACACCACAATTTGTTGTAGTGCCGACTCGCGGTTGGTATGCCATCAGACATCCAAGCTGCCTACGTACCCAACCCTCACTGGGATCAGAGTCGACGTAGTTCGGTGCACCTAAGCTAAGCTACTTATGCCTAACTCAACTAAGACACCGACCTAGACGGGATTGACTGTTTCAACAGTTTTAGGAGAAGTTATTTAATTCAAGTTGAGGATTTTATTATCTTAGGATTTCATTTAAGATGCTATATGATTCTTATCTAAATGCAAGTTGTTCCTTAGACTAATGCAGGTTAGCCTACATCCTAGTTTACTAGGCTTGTCCTAGGGAAAGATTGGGTTACTAGTGTAACTAGACCTATGGCACGGTTGCTATCCATAGCAAGCGTCCGTGATGAGGCTGAACTCCTAACTCTAGGACTCCCTAAAACCTAGAACACAACGTGACGTGAGTGTTCCTAAGGGGCTCTAAAGGATCCTACGATGGGAGACCGCAATCCAACAGTTCCAAAGACATGGATTAAATCAATTCAGTTTGTTGAAATGAAAGATTTTCAGTTCTTTAAAAGGTTTATGATTCCTAACATCTAAGGAATACCAAAGGCTCTAAGGCTTGATAAAATTCATGCTTAGATCGCATTCATGAAAGGGAATCGTGCGCTCTCACCTCGCACAATTTAACATCTAAGTTATAGTACGTTATTGCCTGGCATGTTTCTCAGGATTTTCGTGGACAGTAGAGCTCGGAGCCAATATCGTACTATAATTTACATGCTCAAATTGTCAAGGATTGATCACAATTAGTATACGATTATGAATGCGATTTCAGCCATTAAACTATCACAGCATCAGGATTTTACAAAGGAAATCAGTGATTCCTAAGGTTTCTATTTTGATAATTTAATGATTGAATATGTGATGGAATATTATGATCATCTGGAAATTTTTAAAACAATTTGATTTTAATTCGATTTACTTAAGGATTTTAAAAGGTTTCAATTCAGATTGTAGATTTACACATCAACATATAGCAAATCTTTTCAGAACAAGATGAAATTTTTACAGTAACTTCTCCTTAATTAGATAAGATTACTATAAAAATTTCATAGATTTTAAATGTGTTTTGCTATTAGTGTTTCAATGTTGAAAGTTTCTGTCCCGATTATAAATTAACACAGTAACGTATAGCAAATCAATTCAAAACAATATGAAATTTCTAAAATAACTTTATTACAATCCGAAAGGATTACTGTAAAAGTTTCATAAATTTTAAGAATGATTTACTATTAATTTACGATTTTACAAATATCTATTCAGATTATGAATTAACAAAGAAACACATAGTAAATCAAATCCAAATCAGTTTAAACTTTATGAAAACATGTGATTCCAGTAATAATTATCAAAAAAATATTTTCAGAAGTTTTCATTGCAATTTACTATTTTGCTCAGATTTAATACAGCATGCATAATTTGACATAAAAAATCATAAACAAATATCCAACAGCAACCAAAAATCTTGAAAACTTCACAGGAGATTAGATTAGATTTAATTTGCTTCTCATCCAAATTTCACTTCTGAAAACCTTATAGATTTTTCGAAAATTGGTTTTTTCCAAAAATACCCCTAGAGTTAAATGAATTTTTAAACCCTTGAAATCAAATCAAGAATTCATCAAAACATTCGTACTAATTCAAAATCTTACAATTGTGTTATGTTTAAATTTTCATTGATTTTGGATCTGTTTTGACATCTTTTTAAATTCAATCTTTAGAATTTTACCCCTTTGAGGGTAAAGTTCAAAAGGTCAAATCGCGGTCAAAACGAAGTCAAAATTCTTCGAAATTCCAGATTTCTACACTTTTTAATGTGCAAAACATTCAGAGATTGAAAAATTCAAAAATTTGTAAAGGTTTGTTATAATTGCTTTGTAAATTGGATTTTAAACCCTTTTCTTTTCGAAAATTCAATTTTAATATAAAAAATAGATTTTCCAAGAAAAATTTCAGATTATGAAATAACTTAAACTTGATCTAATCTCCTTAAAATTTCACATTCAAATTCTTTAATATTCATGACTTTAAAAAAAATCACAAATTCAATCCTAGCATGCTTATAGTTTAAGATATATGAAAGAGGGTTTTGGAATACCAACCTTGCTAGCTCTCCTTGTCTCTAGGGTAAGTAATCCTCGGATATACGCTTTGTCTTACCCTTTCAATTAGCAAAGAAAACCCCAAAGAATATCTCCAATATGTTGATTATGTCGAAGAAATATGAGAATTCTTTTTGAAGAACCAAGTAGAAGAGATGAACACCAAAAGAATGGAACAAAATTCCAAGAAAGGAGCAAGAGAGATGGATGAATTTTCAGATCTTCCCCTAGGGTTGGATGAAGTTTCAAGAAGAAGGCCAAAGGTTGTGTGTGCTTGCTTTTATAGAAAAGATTAGGGTTGAGAGAAAATTAGTAGTTTCCAATGTGAGAGCTTCTTTCTTTAGCATGTTTCCAATTTGTGCTTCTTGCTTCCTTTCTTTCTTATTTCCAAATTTAATTAGATTCTAATCTTAATTTCTTGTCAAATAAGACATGCTAAATTACACAATATAGATCCTTCAAGATTAATCTAGAAGCCTTCTCACATAGGGCTGTCCACGTTTGAGCTCATTTTCGACTTATTCATGAAAATATCTAAAATGCCCTTCGCACATAAAATTTCCAAGTTAAGTAAAACCCCTGAGAAATTCTAAATTTAGCAGGTTTTCCAAAATTCATGAAATCATCTATAATCTCTCAGACACATTTCGAGAATCAAAAGAATAACAAAGGAAAAGACCAAAATACCCCTGAAGTGCAAAAATGGGCAAAAATGAGGGAAACCCTGGAAATTCTAAAAATAGCAGGTTTTTTCACTTGCTTGAAAACTTGAACTTTTATTTTCCAGATACCATTGGAACACCCTAGAAACCTTTAGGATTGCGAATCAACTTCCAAACACCTAAAATGAGATGAAATCTACTCTAAAATACATTGATGCCTAATCTATTGCGGAATATAGACTCGAGACTTGACAAACTACCGAATCTTTTGCTTTTTAAAGCGTAGCAAAATGGGGGTGTCTACACTCCCCCTTGAAATAAAGTGGGCTATGGGTACCAATTGAGTGAGTTTTAGAGTTAGAGTTGGATCATCTGAAACCATGTAGTCACTATCAAAACAAGAGATATATATAGATATATACAAAGAGAATTTTATCTTCTATTCATGCTTCATGTGCAAACTCTTTGACTTGATCCAAACTCCAAATGTTGAGTCCACTCCTAAGGTCACAAAATTGATCGTCATTAAGGGGTTTTGTGAAGATATCCGCCAATTCTTCATTGGTGTGGATGTACTTAATTTCAATATCCCATTTTTGAGAATGATCTCTTAAGAAATGATGCCTTACCTCTATGTGCTTAGTTCTAGAATGTTGAATTGGATTTTTTGTCAAGTTGATGGCACTTGTATTATCACAATGGATTGGAATATTAATAAATGCAAGATTGTAGTCCATGAGAGTGTTCTTCATCCATAGGATTTGTGCACAACAAGCTCCGACCGCAATGTATTCTGCTTCAGTAGTAGACAAGGCTACCGAGTTTTATTTTTTGCTAAATCAAGACACTAGAGACCTTCCTAGAAATTAACAAGTGCTACTTGTGCTTTTTCTATCAATTCTACAACCGGCAAAGTCGGCATCCAAAAATCCTACTAGGTTGAATTCATTCGATCGTTCATACCATAAACCTAAAGAAGGAGTTCCTTTGAGATATTTGAATATCCTCTTAACGGCACTCAAATGATACTCTTTAGGAGCCGATTGAAACCTAGCACAAATACACACGCTAAACATTATATCCGGCCGACTACCTATCATTCCTCTAAACTTCTTCTCATCAACCGGTTTGCCAATTTCATCATTTTCTACTTTGGTGGAAGTGCTCAAAGGAGTTGGCTTGATTTGTGAGCTATCCATGCCAAATTTCTTAAGGAGTTCCCTAGTATACTTCTCTTGGTTGATGGTTATTTGAACAATTGTAACTTCTTGATTTGAGAGTAGATAATTTCCTTGTTTGCAATAGTAGAAAAAGATCCCTCCCCAAACCCTATTTTTACATTGTTTGATTTGAAGTCCTAGGAAATAAGTAAGCTCTCCCATCATACTCATCTCAAACTCTTTTTGCATGGATTGTGCGAATTCTTCACACATCTTATCATTAGTAGCACCAAATATTGTATCATCTACATAGACTTGAACAATAAGCATATCTTTTTCTTTTCTTTTAATCAACAAGGTTTTGTCAACCGTGCCCATTTGAAAGCCACTCTCTAATATGAAGGAGCTAAGCCTCTCATACCAAGCTCTAGGAGCTTGCTTTAGACCATACAAGGCTTTGTCCAACCTATATACATGATTAGGATATTAGAAATCCTCAAAACCGGGAGGTTGTTCAACATAAACTTCCTCCATAATATACCCATTTAGGAATGCACTCTTCACATTCATTTGATACAACTTAAAGTTTTTATCGGATGCAAATGCAAGTAGCATCCTTATTGCTTCCAATCTAGCAACCGGAGCAAACGTCTCATCATAATCGATACCTTCCTCTTGGTTGTAACCTTGGGCTACCAATTTAGCTTTATTCCTTTGAATATCTCCATGCTCATTGAGTTTGTTTCTAAACACCCATTTAGTCCCAATAACCGGGTGATCACTAGGCCTAGGAACTAACCTCCATACTTTGTTTTGTCTCAAATTGGTTTAGTTCCTCTTGCATAGTAACCATCCAAGATTCATCATTTTCAGTTTCTTTTAAGGACTTGGGTTCTATTTGGGACATAAAGGCCATGTTGGCATAAACATTCCTATAGTGAGATCTTGTCTTGACTCCTTGTGAGGTTTCACCTATGATTTGAGTAAAAGGGTGACTAGACATGATTCTACTATGTTTGGGAAGACATTCTACTTCAAACTCTTCTATAGGTTGACCTTCTAAATCAAGATTTTCTAAGGGTTGAACAATGGACTCTAATTGACTATGAGGCTCTAGAAGATTGACACCATCATCATCTTCATTAATGACTTTAGGAGGTTCAAATGACTCATCAAATTTGACATGCACGGATTCTTCCACAATTTGAGTTCTTTTGTTATAGACTCTATAAGCTTTACTATGGGTTGAATAGCCTAAGAAGATACCTTCATCGGATTTTGAATCAAACTTGTGCAAGGTGTCTTTCGTGCTTAATATAAAACATTTACAACCGAAAACTTTAAAATAGCTAACTTTGGAGGGTGTTCCATTCCATAGTTCATAAGGTGTTTTGTTAAGGTGAGGTCTAATGAGCACTCTCTTTAAAAGATAGCAAGCCGTGTGAACGGCTTCCACCCAAAAGTTTCTTGGAACATTGTGCTCATATAACATGGTTGTAGCCATTTCAATAAGTGATCTATTTTTCCTTTCAACTACCCCATTTTTTTGGGGAGTTCTTGGAGCCGAGAAATTGTGCTTAATTCCATTTTCATTACAAAAGGTATCAAACTCAATGTTCTGACACTCGGTTCTATGATCACTTCTAATTTCATTTATGAAAACCCCTTGTTCATTTTGAATTCGCTTGCACAAGTTGACAAATTTCTTGAAGGTTTCATCTTTACTAGTTAAAAACAACACCCAAGTGAACCTAGAGTAGTCATCAACAATCACATATACATATCTACTTCCTCCTCTACTACGAGTCATGGGACCAAATAGGTCCATGTGAAAGAGTTGTAGTGGACAAGAGGTAGATAATACACTTATGGGTTTAAAATAGTCTTTAACATGTTTTTCATGAATGCAAGCACTACAAACTTTATTTCTAATGTATTTGAGTTTAGGTAACTCTCTCACAAGATTCTTAAAAGATAATCTTGAAATCAAATCCATATGAGCATGACCAAGTCTCCTATGCCATAACCAAGGGTTATCATCCATGGAGGAGAGACATTGGTTGTTTTGATTTTCAAGGTCTTCTAATGCTAATGAATACATATTGCCATCTCTATGTGCAACAAATTCAACTTTATTATTCTTAGCATTCAAAATCTTACATCTATCTTTTTCAAAAAGAACTTTGTGACCAAGATCACATAGTTGACTAATGCTTATCAAATTAAATGAAAGACCATCAACGAGCAAAACATGTTCAACTTTAATGTCCTTAATTTTAATGGTACCTTCACCGATGATTTTGCTTCTTGTATCATCCCCAAATGTGACATTTCCTTGATGACTCATGGTGAGGAAGGCGAACTTGGTTACGTCTCCCGTCATGTGCCTTGAGCAACCGCTATCCAAGAACCACTTGTCCTTTGAGGGTTTTTCTTTCAAGCACACCTACAAGAACCAAAGCTCATGTTGAAGTTTTAGGTACCCACTTTTTCTTGGGTCCTTCAAGGTTAGCAACATCATAAAGCTCATCTTTTTAACCCACATAAATTTAGATGCTTTTGATTTCTTAACATTGCATGCAAACCTTAAGTGTCATATTCTACTACAATAGTGACAAGTAGGAATAAAAGCACTAGTGTTAGCATGGATGTGGGAGGAATTCATTATAAACTTATTTTTGAATGAGGCTTCTCCTTTAGAAAGGGGTTGGTAACCAAGACCAATTTTTTCTAGAGAGCTAAGCTTATTTTCAAGAATTTCATCTAGTTTATTTTTGCCACATGAGAATTTTCTAAACGTTAAATCTAGTTCTTTTCATTTCAAAACAAGTTTCTCATTTTTCTCTTTCAATTTTTATTCAGTTTTTCACAAGCAATTAATAGTTCATCATTAGAAAATTCGTGAGAGATATCATCAACATCACTTACCTCGGATACGGAGATGTCTTGTGTCACATCGACGAGTCCCATGAAGCAAAGATCATCTTCATCCTTTCCGTTAGATTCATTTCCGGATGAAGCACTCCCTTCATCCCAAGCCGCCGCATACAAAGCCTTTTTGCCACTTCTTCTAATCTTCATGTTCTTGTCATTGTTGTTGATGAGTGGGCAATTTGGCCTTATATGACCAACCTTGTTGCACTTACAGCATCTCATCTCCTGTTTGCTTGAAGGCCTATTTCTTCCTTGGCTAGAGTTGCCTCCTCTCTTGAACTTCAGAAATTTCTTGAATCTCTTGGTGAAGAGAGCAATATCATCATCTTGTATGTCTTTTCACTCTCTTCTTCTTCACTCTCAACTCTTGCTTTAAAAGCTATTCCTTTCTTTTTTGTATCTTCCTTTTGTTTGTTTAAAGTTTCTCTTCCTTTTAAAACCATTTCAAAAGTTATCAAAGAGCCTATTAAGTCTTCTAAGCCCCATTTTTATACGTCTTTTACTTCTTCGATGGCGGTGACCTTGGGATCCCAATATTTAGGTAATGACCTACGTATTTTGGTAACTAAGTCCTTGTTGGACAATTGTTTACCTAATGATTTCAAACCATTGGTTATGTTTGTGAACCTGGTATGCATTTTGGCAATGGTTTCACTAGGGTCCATCATAAATAGTTCATACTCTCTAAAGAGAAGATTCATCTTGGACTCTTTCACTTGATTTGTCATTTCATGAGCTACCTCTAGCATATCCCAAATCTCCTTAGCGGTTTCAAGAGTAGAAACTCGATTGAACTCCTCGGGAGATAAGGCACAAATCAAGGCATTCATTGCTTTTGGATTGATAGTGGACTCTTTTCTTTCATTATCATCCCATAGGTCCATATCAATAATACAAGGTTCTTTATATCCATTTTGGATGCTTCTGTAAACATCAAAATTTAAAGATTTCAAAAACACCTGCATTCTAGCTTTCCAATATGGATAGTTTGAGCTATTGAAGAAGAGAGGTCTAGTAGTGGATTGCCCCTCATTGCTATGAGAAAAGGTTGCCATTTGGATCTTTCCCTTGTAGGTTTTCAAAGAGAAATCCTATGTAAGTGCCTATGCTTTGATACCAAATGAAATATTACCTAGCAACCCAAGAGGGGGGCGAATTGGGTGTCTTTTCAAATTTTAAGGATTTTGAAAACTTTGTTAGCTCTAGTTTTAGATTGATTAGAAAAACACAATTAAGATTCAAGACAAGAGTTAAAAGGCTTACCACAAGAGAAGAGAAGAACAGACAATATGTAGAAACACAAGGATTTTTAAAGTGGTTCGATTTTCACCAACACCTAATCTACTCTTCTCAAGTTGCTCTCCTTGAGGATTCCACTATCTCCTCGAAAGAACTTAATATGGCGTTCCTTTTGCCTTGTACAATCCGAGCTTCTAGCTTCAAGGGTCTTCTACGGCGCCCTTTCTGCCAAATACAAAGAAGAGGAAAGTTTTAGCTTACTTGTCTCTAGATAGGCTAATTGCATGTAAATCTCACTCACTCTCACAAGAAAAAGATCAAGAAATGAAAACTCTGAAGTCTCTCAAGGATAATCTAAGGTAAAGGCACAAGAGAGAGAGGGAGAGTGAAAATTTTAAGGAGAAAGAGAATAAATGCCTTTGAATGCTCTTAGAATATTAGGCGAACTCCTTAAGTATTTTCTTAAAAGCCCCAAGATTCATATATATAGGGGAGATCAAAATATGACCTTTTTAGATTCCCCAACGGTCGTCTTGGAGTCGGCGCACGAAATTCCGAGCTGACCGTTACATTTTAATTTTTTCAAACAGGGGCTTTCTCGGAGTTCCGAGAAAGTTTCTCAGAATTTTGAGCCTTCTTCTCGGAATTCCGAGAAGGCTATTTCAGCAATATTTCATGTCTTGATTGCTGATTTGTTTTGAGCCTTCGGAATTCACATGTATCTTGTCAAAAGGAATGTCATGTGGATCCAAAGAGTGAAGACACCACCATAATTATTCACTTGTCCAATTAGGTTCATTTTAGGTTAATTTTAACTCTCTTTTGTGCCTTTGCCCTAGACTATACATGATAGACCATATACATGTTAAACTAGCTTGGTTTTCAATCTTGTTGGCACTTAGTTAAAGGCTTTGACTTGTCTTCAATCATCTCCTTTGATGCTGCAGCCTTGCTTGAGCTTTTGAGTTGATTTCCATCCTTGTAGAGCTTGAATTCAACCTTGTTTTTGAATGACCTTGTCTTGCTTTGTTTTGGTCTTGACTTGCTTGATTCGCCATTGTGTTAATGATGTCTTCTTCATGAATTTGATCTCACTTTGAGCTTGAATGATTTTTCCATTTCTTTTTCAATCTTGAATGTACTAAAGATATGAACACAATAACTTAGCCAATGGAAATCATTAGTACATAAAACCTTTTTATATCAAATTGAGTTTGTTAATAATCAAAACATGTCAATGGGAGTACTTGTTGAACCCCTGGGCTAACAATAATCTAACAAGGGAAATAAGATCAGATCCTTCTATTTTAATTCCTTCCAAAATGCCAATCTAATTTAAGAGATCGGATTAAGCCGGGCGAGAGGGGTGCTTAATACCTTCCCCAATTGTAACCACAATCCTTAACTGGATACCTTCCCCAATTGTAACAAGTTTCTCATTTTCCTCTTTCAAGCTTTTGTTTTCAAAAATTAATTTGTCTACTTCTTCATTCAAAGCTTTGTTTTTCAAAATCAATTTTTCACTTGTATTGGTTTGCAAATCGAATTCCTTTTTCAAGAACCCAAAATCCCTAATTATATCTTGTAAGGACTTTTTCATTGTTTTATTTTTGGCAAGTTATAAATCCAAATTTCATGAAGTTTTTTACAAGCAAATAATAGTTCATCATTAGAGAATTCATGAGACATATCATCAACATCATTTACCTCAGATACGGAGATGTCTTGTGTCACATCGGCGAGTCCCATGAAGCAAAGGTCATCTTCATCCTTTCCGTTGGATTCATTTCCGGATGAAGCACTCCCTTCATCCCAAGCCGCCGCACACAAAGCCTTTTTGCCATTTCTTCTATTCTTCTTATCCTTGTCATTGTTGTTGATGAGTGGGCAATTTGTCCTTATATGACCAACGTTGTTGCACTTATAGCTTCTCATCTCCTCTTTGCTTGAAGGCCTATTTCTTCCTTGGCTAGAGTTGCCCCCTCTCTTGAACTTGAGAAATTTCTTGAATCTCTTGGTGAAGAGAGCAAGATCATCATCTTGTGTGTCTTCTTCACTTTCTTCCTCTTCACTCTCAACTCTTGCTTTAAAAGCTATTCCTTTCCTTTTTGTATCTTCCTTTTGTTTGTTTAAGGTTTCTCTTCCTTTTAAAATCATTTCAAAAGTTATTAAGGAACCTATTAAGTCTTCTAAGCCCATTTTTGATACGTCTTTTGCTTCTTCAATGGCGGTGAACTTGGGATCCCAATCTTTAGGTAATGGCCTAAGTATTTTGGTAACTAAGTCCTTGCTGGACAATTGTTTACCTAATGATCTCAAACCATTTGTTATGTTTGTGAACCTAGTATGCATTTCGGCAATGGTTTCATTAGGGTCCATCATGAATAGTTCATACTCTCTAAAGAGAAGATTCATCTTGGACTCTTTCACTTGATTTGTCCCTTCATGAGCTATCTCTAACATATCCCAAATCTCCTTAGCGGTTTCAAGAGTAGAAACTCGATTGAAGTCCTCGGGAGATAAAGCACAAATCAAGGCATTCATTGCTTTTGCATTGATAGTGGACTCTTTTCTTTTCTTATCATCCCATAGTTCCATATCAATACTAGGTTCTTTATATCCATTTTGGATACTTCTCCAAACATCAAAATCTAAAGATTTCAAAGACACTTTCATTCTAGCTTTCTAATATGGATAGTTTGAGCCATTGAAGAAGAGAGGTCTAGTAGTGGATTGCCCCTCATTGCTATGAGAAAAGGTTGCCATTTGGATCTTTCCTTTGTAGGTTTTCAAAGAGAAATCCTATGTAAGACCCTATGCTCTGATACTAAGTGAAATTCCACTTAGCAACCCAAGAGGGAGTGAATTGTGTGTCTTTTCAAATTTTAAGGATTTTGAAAACTTAGATTGCACTAGTTTTAGATTGAATAGGAAATCAAAAATAGTATTTAAAGCAATAGTAAAATGCTTACCACAAGAGAAGAGGTGAAGAGACAAAGAAGCTTTGACACAAGGATTTTTATAGTGGTTCGGTCTTAGCTCAAGACCTACTCCACTCTTCTCAAGTTACTCTCCTTGAGGATTCCACTATCTTCTCCAAGGAACTTAAATACGGCGTTCCTTCCGCCTTGTACTAATCGAGCTTCAAGCTCCAAGGGTCTTCTACGGCGCCCTTTGTGCCAAATACAAAGAAGATGAAAGGTTTTAGCTTGCTTGCCTCTAGATAGGCTAATTACAAGTAAAGCTCACTCACTCTAACAAGAAAATGATCAACAAATGAAAACCCAAAAAGTCTCTCAAGAATAATCTAAGGTAAAGGCACAAGAGAGAGATGGAGAGTGAAAATCTTGAGGAGAAGGAGAATCAATGCCTTTTAGTGCTCTTAGAATGTTTTTTGAACTCCTTGGTTAGTTCCCCAAAAGTCCCAAGGTTCATATTTATAGAGGGGAGAAAATACACATTTTCTAAGCTCCCCAACGGTCTTCTCGGACTCCGAGCTCGAAGCTCCAAGTGGGCTGAATTCACCTTATTTTTTAAACCTGGAACCATTCTCGGAGTTTCGAGCTCGGAGCTTCGAGAATATTCTCGGAGTTCCGAGAAGCCTATGCACAGCAGTTTTTCCTTATTTTTTTGCTGACTTTGTTTGGGCTTTTGGAACTTTAATTTATCAAGTTAAATGGAATGTCATGAGGGTCCAACAATGTTGGGACTCCACTATGAACATTCACAAACCCATTAAGTTCTATTGAGTTTGATTTTAACTCTCCTTTGTGCCATAGACCTTGATTATACATGAAGGACCATTTACATTTTAATTCTACTTGGTCTTCAATCTTGTTGGCACCTTGTAGAGGCTTTGACATGTCTTCACTAAACTCCATTGATGGTTGAGCCAAGCTTTAACTTTTGAGTTGATTGCCATTCTTGTTAGGCTAGAGTTCAACCTTGTCTTTGAATACCTTTGAGATGGTGATGCCTTCTTCATTCATTTGATATCACTTTGAGCTTGAATGATTTGCCATTTGTCATGCACTCTTGAGGATGCTACGCTATGAACACCATAACTTTGCCAATGGAAATCATTAGTGTATAAAACCTTTTTTATAACAAATTGAGTTTGTTAATCATCAAAATATTTCAATGGGAGTACTTGATGAACCCTTGGGCTAACACAAATACATTTTAACAAGATGACTCCAATACAATCTAAAAATAGAACCTTGAGTCTTCTTACTGTCTTGGCTCCTCCGCAGTTTCTTGGGCATCTTCAACTTGCGAGAGAACTCTTCAACTTTCTTCAGGTCATGTAACTTCCTCCATTTCTTGGACATCTTCAATGTTGCATGAGAAGGCCACCAATGCTAGTTCATCTCCAAGCTTCTTCTGGCACTTGCTAAGCATGCTTGTGGGATCTTTGACTGGAGCTCTTGACTTCATAATCTTTCAAGGATGATCTCTCCAATGTATGTGGAAGCTCTTTGGTTCCTTTTGCATGTTGATCCGCAAGCCATGTGTTAAGTTGTGTTGTGTAATGGCGATATGACATGTAAAGTTCCTGTCTAAGGCACAACACTACAAAGCAACACATTAGTCCACAAAGACTAATCAATTTTAGTTTGCTAGCATCAAAACAAAAAGGTAATGATTGAACCCAGGAACCCTTGGGCTAACACCTATTTTTACATAGCAGCTGCCCTTTTCCGACAAACCAAAGGACACTTTGCTCCCCAAAACCAAGCACTATTAGGTTCATTGGAAAGTCTACGAAACGACGAATCCAACGCACCTGACTGCGCATAAATCGGAGTTCAAGCAAAGAAGTTATGCGCGTTTTAAACAAACCATAAGAGACAAATCCACTACGGAACAAAACAGAGAAGAGACGAACTATCACGAAGACCGGGGATGATGTCATCCTAGAATTCGTCCCAGACGAATTCCAATTCTTCCCAGACGAATTCTGGTCGACCCAGATATTTTTAACCCCCGGGGGTAAGAGTTTTTTCATTCCTCTCTTCCCTCTCTCTCTCTCTCTCCTCTTTTGGGATTTTCACTCCCCCCTGTGTGATTGGATATACAACCCTGCTTTGGTGTATTTCTAAGGTGAGACATATAACCCTGCTTGGGTGTATTACATAAGCCCCAAACATCTGCTGAAATTTAAAAAAATCCTAGTTAGCTTGCTTTTTAGAAGAGAGAAAGTAGAGAAACACTAGGTAGCTCACACTGGGCGTCGGCACTCCGCCGATATTTCGAAGGTTCGGAGCGACACCCTCTTTTTGCGCTGTTGTTCTGCCAAATTTCGCAGAACTACGAGCTACTTTTCAATAGTAGCGCCGTTGTTTTGCCGAAATTTCGACAGCCTCAGAGGCCCCTTTCCAACAAGCGCGGTTACCCTGCCCAACTCTCCATTGGTAAGATAAAACCTAAAAAAATGTAATCCATTTACTTTTCCAGTTGTGTGTTTACAAAACGGGTAGGGTGGGTTTTATCGCCCTGATGTCAAGCCCCTCTATTTTCCCCTTTACTACTTTTTGTACAGTCATTTTCCGTTTGGTTTAGGTTAACCTCTGTTGTGAGTAAGTTGCAAAATATGGCTCTGCTGCAAACAACTTACAATACCAATCAGGTTAACTATCGATTTTTTTTTATTTCTTTATTTACTGCTTTATGCACAGTAAGGTACGAGGTTGAGGTGTCAAAGAGACTTATTCCTCTACGGCCGAGTGCTTGAGATATTATTCCGTCCAACTTACTTTTATATTATGTATAGTCATTTTCCGTTTGATTTAGGTTAACCTGTGTTTTAAGTAAGTCGCAAAATCTGACTCTGCCGCAAATAAGTTACAATACCAATCAGGTTAACTATTGATTATTTTTTATTTCTTTATTTCCTGCTTTATGCACAGTAAGGTACGAGGTTGAGGTGTCAAGAGACTTGTTTCGCTACGGCCGAGCGCTTGAGACACTATTGCCTCCGACTTGCTTTTATTTTCTGCACTTTACTGCTTTACGAAAGTTAGGTATGTGGTGGTGTATAAGTTCTCCGGCCAACGTCGAACTTATATAAACCTTGCTATCTTTCTTTTGTTTTACATTCAGTACTGTCTTTTCCGTTTGATTTACGGCAAGGGGGCGTACTTGGGATTAGTTGCAGCATTCCTTTGGAGTCTGTGACATATGGTCTCAATCAAAATCGAACCGATTTTTTTCTGTAAATTCATTTCATTTTCATTCGGAATTAAGCATAACCTAATAAGGGAAATACAAGTCAAATTATTTTGTTTCAAATCCTTCCAAAATACCAATCTAAGTTAAGAGACTGGATTAATCCCGGCAAGAGGGGTGCCTAACACATTCCCCAATTGTAACCACAACCCTTACCCAGATATCTGTAAGGACCGCGGCTTAAGCAAACATAGCAAAATATAAGGTTCTGGGCCCAGAGCAAAGGAACCCGTGATTACTATTCTTCCAACGAAATTCGAGTTGTTACTCATTTCCTTGGAAGAATAGACACGGGTCCTAGGCCCTAACCTAGGTGGCGACTCTGAGTTTCTCTAACTTGCGAAGTTAAGACCATGGTCCCGAGCTCGCAACTAGCGCAATAACACAACCCCTTTTAAAAACCCGACTGTGGTGATCCCCTATCGTCCTGCGCAAACACGAAAAAAACCCGGCTCTCACAACCACGCACCTTGAGTACTCCACAGAATCCTCGCCCACAACATTACCCCTCGTTCTGGAACCTATGAGGCTGTGTGTCCTGATTGAGATATTAAATAACCAAGTGCACGGACTGTGTAAATACGGGTCGAACTCAGGAAAGAGAAATGTAGTTGTCAATCATATTCTTGTACCGATTAGAATACTAGCTATGATATAATGTTGCCTGGAATGGACTCAGGATTTTCATGGACTTGACCTCGGAGCCAACACTATATATGAGCGTATATTCTATTCAATCTAAGAATCGAACACAAATAAGATTTTGATTTGAAAATCTTAATTTAGGCAAAGTGTACCAAAATTCTAATGATCTCTATTAACTACTTATCTAATTTAATTGGAAAACCAAAATTCTAAGGGCCTAAGTTAATTGGAAAATTGCAAAAGTAATTTGAAATAGTGTAAAAACCTTAATTCAATATAAAAGATTACTTAGGGTTAGAATCCACCATGGGTTTGAATAAAATTGATTAATTAAAACAATCATTTGAATTAGATTGAAAATTCAACTAAACAGTCAATAAATAATAAGATCTAAAAGATGTCATTATTTATGAGTATTTAATCAAATTAACCCTCTAATTTATATTGATTATATAGAATTTAATCTTTGTTAATCAACAATCATCCATACGAAAGGGGAAAGCCAATGGCATGTATGATTGGGATTTGTACAAAAATAAAATCCTACATAATTTGTTATATAAGCCACTTGTTTTAATTACTTCTCTTTCTCGTTCCCCATGGCTTCATCTAAACCC
Source organism: Tasmannia lanceolata (assembly GCF_043159265.1). Classification (NCBI taxonomy): domain Eukaryota; kingdom Viridiplantae; phylum Streptophyta; class Magnoliopsida; order Canellales; family Winteraceae; genus Tasmannia; species Tasmannia lanceolata. The sequence goes on from NW_027518695.1 coordinate 66,155,882, forward strand.
TAAGTATAGTGGGTTTATCTACTCATGGAGAAGGGGAAAGAAACGCAGAAAATAGAGAGAATAGAGAAGAGAATTGTCATTAACAACTTGAAAAGTAAAATAAAACACAAAGTACTTTCTCTTTTAATTGAAACTAAACAAAAATACATTGAACTAGGTTTGAAAGAAATAACAAAAATTAAAGAACACTTAGTCTTTTTCTCCTCTTCGCAATAGTTGAATCCCTGATCGCCTTCCTTCAAGCCTTGGTGTCGCCTTGGATTGAACTTTTGACGGTTGGATCGGTCTTTGGTTGATGGAGGGAAAAAGTAATGTAAGAGAGATAGAATATGTAAGAGAGGAGGGAGAGAGAGTTGTAGAGAGAAAGTAGAGAGAGCGTGATGGGAGAGACTAGTGTAAGAAAAACAAGAGAGAAAATAAAAACAGGAGGAGAAAAAGATGAATGAAAATTGGAGAGGGGATAGAGAGAAAAGTGGGCTAAATTTCAATAGAGGGGAGAGAAGAAAAAAAAAACGTGGAGAGCTCCCCTACATTCTTGTTTTTCATATATAAGGTGTTGCCATTCTTCTCAATTTAAAAAGTATAAACAACAATTGGCAAAACGAATCTAGAAAGGAAACAACTCCACCCACGTCCACAAATCCTTTGCAATTCGGAAAGTTACTTTTCATGTGCAAGCAGAAAATCCCTTCTTCCTATATAAAAAATTTCTCACCTTGAAATATATTTGGCATATTCTAATTTGTTTGTGGCTCCATCTCTACATGGGAATGTGTACTGTTTCAACAAGGAAACAATGCATGCTTCAAATCCATGTGGGTCCCACGGATACTACACCAAATTAGCAATTGCTATTTCTAGTTCAAAAGAAAAATGTGGGCTTGTTTGTAAGATGAAACTTGCATGCTTCAAATCCATGTGGGTCCCACGGATACTACACCAAATTAGCAATTGCTATTTCTAGTTCAAAAGAAAAATGTGGGCTTGTTTGTAAGATGAAACTTGCATGCTTCAAATCCATGTGGGTCCCACGGATATGGCAAAAGAAAATAATTAGGACTACTATTTCTATACATGTTGAACGTTCAAGCATGATGCCAAAATTGAGAGATGTTACTTCCCATGCATATGCATGCATACATACCCTTTTTTTAGAAACAATATCATTCTCTTTCTTGCCTTGGATAGTGGGTCCCATTTGAATGACCGAATCCTAAATACATGGCAAGGAGAGTGTTGCACCAAAATAGGAAGATCACAAGTTGCCAAAAGTGGGGGCTGTTTTGGCCTCTTCTACACATGGGTTGTTTTCTCATAAATAGAAAGAATAGAGATATAGAGAGAGAGAGTAGGTTGGAAACGTTTCCCATTTTTGGAAGTGATAAATCGAACCACATCTTGATCCTTTTCGTGATCTCAACCGTCCAATTCATTGGCCACAATGACAATTAACCTTGACCTCTATACCATTTCCATTGGCCAATCCGATCCGTCCAAATAATGGGTCCACAAAGGTTACATCCCAAAATATCATTTCCATTGGTAGGGCCCACAATTCGGCTTTATGGGTTCATCTAAACCATCCATTTCAATGGGCAACAATTAAATTAATTGTACTCCTCCGTAGGGTAATCCAAACCGTTCAAATGATGGGCTATCAACATAAATGGGTTGCCCTTCTAATTCATCTCCATAACTTGATCCGACCGTCCACTTTATAGCTCATCATTTAATTGGTTGCACTCCTAAAACAATTTCAATAATATGATCTGAACCGTTCAAAATTATGAGCCTTGATGGAATTGGATGTACCCCTCGAATCATTTTCTAAGGTTATTCCGAGCCAACCAATTAGTGAACCATAGATGATCTAAACCCAATGATGGGCCACAAAGGTGGTGTTCTCGTATTTAATATTTTCTTCGGAATTTCATCTCTTTAGCTCAATTTTCGCGAAAACCCATAAATAACCTGAAACACCAAAAACAAGGAAAATACCTTAGTAGCACCGCTTTAAATGAGAAAATATGCATGTTTCCTATACTACCATTCACACATAAATGTGTTCATCACGTCCTTTCGAAACCTTCCCCCTGTATTGCCTCGTGACCAAACGAAGAATCAACATTGCTAACATAATACTCCATTTCATGACTAAAATCGTTGGGCGAAAAAAGTGTCTCTCCCATTCGACATGATCCTCAGTTGCATATTCAAGCACTTTAAAGTACCCTCGCACGGCGAATTTACAAAGGATCCATCCCCTCCTATTGATGGCGCATCCCTGAGGAGGATGAGGCTTGGTCAACCTGCCGGTCATCAAGGGCAAGGCGTCACCGAAGTGTTCCTCATGCAGCAATTAACGGCGCTTGAGACCACTTTGACCGCTCAACATAATGTCGTGCTTGAACGAATGACTGTTCAGGACAACAAGATTGCCGCTGTATAGAATTTTGTCGTCCAGTGAAGGAAGGATTGTGAGGAAGCGAACACGGACTCAAATGACTAGTTTCATAGAGAAGGTGTTTCCTTCATGATCTTCACGGAAGATCGTAGATGTTTTTTTTAGATGCTACTACTATAGCTCTTGTGTTCATCTTTTTTGGATACTTTTGAACGAATCAGTTAGACATAGCTGTTGGATAATTGTCCTTCTTTCTGTCGATGCTAACTTTTGGACACTTCCTGGACATTTGTTGATCTTATGTGGGAATGTAAATGGCATAGCTTTTAGGTAGTTTTTCATCTACTGTAGATGTATTCAAGATGGAACCCTAGATCAAGTTTCATGCAATGTTCATATGGAAGTCAGAATTTTTACAAATGTATATATATTTGTCACTTTACAAAAAAGAAAAAACAATGAACACGTACTGAACAGTGGAATCGGTGATGCATTCTCTCCTCCTGCATTTCGAGTACAGAACGGTAGAGGAACATTTATTGGGTCTTGACAATTCAATCCTCCAACTCTATACTCTTTCGTTATGTATAGGCTCAAAGAATCGAAGCAGCTATTGTCAAAGAGCCTCATCAAAAGTTGTAGGTCACTATGATTCCGAATTTTGATACAAAACGATCTGATATGGATCTACAACATATCGATATTTTAAAGATAATGAAATGTCGACGGCCTTGTTCCCAATTCTTTGGTGTATTACGGACTGAAATTGTAAGAAATTTAATTCGCGATTCACAATTAAACACATCTTCCTCCCCCCACCATAATCAAATGACACGGCATCCTTCAAGTACGCATCAACAAGTAAGATAAAGGAAGCCTCTGGTCCCACCATTTGTACAGTCCCTGTGGGATGAAAACCCACTATAAACCACCACTTTAGAACTCCGAAACAACTCCTTATGCACACTAACCACCATTCACAGTGTTGCAACCACTATTGATACCATTTCAACCCCTAATTACACAGCTTCAACTGCTATTTTAACAATCCTCAACCAGTAGTAGAGTAGATGGAATCCAATCCAATCACTCAATATGAAGTAGATGGAATCAAATCTAATGAACAAAATTTGGACAACCATGGACCAGTGTGAGAAGAGTTTGGACAACTCCTTATGCACACTAACCATTATTCACAGTGTTGCAACCACAATTGATACTTTTTCAACCCCTCATTACACAGCTATAACCATTATTCTAACAATCCTCAACCACTAGTAGAGTAGATGCAATCCAATCCAATCACCCAATACGAAGTAGATGGAATCCAATCTTATGAACAAAATTTGGACAATCATGGACTAGTGTGGAAAGAGTTTGGACAATACCTTATGCACACTAACCACTATTCATAGTGTTACAACCACTATTGATACCATTTCAACCCATAATTACACAGCTTCAACCACTATTCCAACAATCCTCATCCACTAGTAGAGTAGATGGCATCCAATCCAATCATTCAATATGAAGTAGATGGAATCCAATCAAATGAATAAAATTTGGACAACCCTGGACCAGTATGGGAAGAGTTTGGACAACTCCTTATGCACACTAACCACTATTTACAGTGTTGCAACCACTATTGATACCATTTCAACAACAAATTACACACCTTCAACCACTATTCCAATAGTCCTCAACCACTAGTAGAGTAGATGGAATCCAATCCAATCACTCAATATGAAGTAGATAGAATCCAATTTATTGGACAAAATTTGGACAACCATGGACCAGTGTGGGAAGAGTTTGGACAACTCCTAATGCACACTAACCACTATCCACAGTGTTGCAACCACTATTGATACCATTTCAACCCCTAATTACACAGCTTCAACAACTATTTCCACAATCCTCAACCACTAGTAGAGTAGATGGAATCCAATCCAATCACTCAATAAGAAGTAGATGGAATCCAATCTAATGAACAAAATTTGGACAACCATGGACCAGTGTGGGAAGAGTTTGGACAATTCCTTATGCACACTTCAACCCCTATTTACAGTGTTGCAACCACTATTGATACCATTTGAACACCTAATTACATAGCTTCAACCACTATTCCAATAATCTTCAACAACTAGTGGAGTAGATGGAATCCAACCCAATGACTCAATAAGAAGTAGATGGAATCCAATCCAATGAACAAAATTTGGACAACCCTGGACCTGTGTGGGAAGAGTTTGGACAACTCCTTATGCACACTAACCACTATTCATAGTGTTCCAACCACTATTGATACCATTTCAACCCCTCATTACACAGCTTCAACTACTATTCTATCAATCCTCGACCACTAGTAGAGTAGATGGAATCCAATCCAATCACTCAATATGAAGTAGATGGAATCCAATCCATTGAACAAAATTTTGACAAACATAGACCAGTGTGGGAAGAGTTTCGACAACTCCTTATCACACTAACCACTATTCACAGTGTTGCAACCACTATGGATACCATTTCAACTCCTAATTACACAACTTCAACAACTATTCCAATAATCCTCAACCACTAGTAGAGTAGTTGGAATCCAATCCAATCATTCAATATGAAGTAGATGGAATCCAATCTAATGAAAAAAATTTGGATAACCATGGACCAGTGTGGGAAGAGTTTGGATAACTCCTGCACACTTCAACCACTATTCACAGTGCTGTAATCACTATTAATACCATTTGAATCCCTAATGACACAGCTTCAACCACTATTCCTACAATCCTCAACAACTAGTAGAGTAGATGGAATCTAATCCATTCACTCAATATGAAGTAGATGGAATCCAATCCAACGAACAAAATTTGGACTACCATGGACCAGTGTGGGAAGAGTTGGGACAACTCCTTATGCACACTAACTACTATTCACAGTGTTGCAACCACTATTGATACCATTTCAACTCCTAATTATACAGCTTCAACCACTATTCCAACAATCCTCAACTACTAGTAGAGTAGATGGAATCCAATCCAATCACTCAATATGAAGTAGATGAAATCCAATGCAATGAACAAAATTTGGACAATCATGGACCAGTGTGGGAAGAGTTTGGACAACTCCTTATGCACACTAACCACTATTCACAGTGTTGCAACCACTATTGATACCATTTTAACCCCTAATTACACATCTTCAACAATTATTCCAACAATCCTCAACCACTATTAGAGTAGATGGAATCCAATCCAGTCACTCAATATGAAGTATACGGAATCCAATCTAATGAACAAAATTTGGACAACCCTGGACCAGTGTGGGAAGAGTTTGGACAACTCCTTATGCACACTAACCACTATTCACAGTCTTGCAACCACTATTGATACTATTTCAACCCCTAATTACACAGCTTCAACCACTACTCTAACAATCCTCATCAACTAGTAGAGTAGATGGAATCCATGCAATCCAATGACTCATTATGAACTAATTGGAATCCAATCCAATGAAAGAAATTTGGACAACCCTGACCTAGTGTTACTCTAAGTTTGAACAACTACTTTAACACATTAACCACTATTGACAATGTTGCAACCTCTATTAATACCCTAAACACACAGTTTCATCTCCACTATTCCAACAATCCTCAACCACTATTAAACTATATGAAATCCAATCTAATGACACATCCAATCCAATCCTCAAAGACTATTAAAGAATGGAATCCAATCCAATGAGACAATCTGTACTACATGGAATCCAATCTAATGAACAATATTTGAACAACTTTGATAGTGTTTAAGGATTGATTGTAACACATGTTTCAGGATTGAGTATAACACAAATCAATAGGTTTTCATAAAACACTCTACAAAACTACATACACTCAATAAACAGGTTTACCTCAACCACAAACACTCTACAAAACACAAAATAAATTGGTATACCTCAACCACAACCACAAACAGATTTACCTACGCTGCAATCTCCAAATGCAGCTTTAATGGAGGAGAAAAGCAAAAGTCTAGATGATGAAGATGAAAGCTTTTGGTGGAAGGTGAAACTGACGTGTGAAGAAAGGCAAAAGGGAATAAAAAAACCTTTTTACAATATGATATGATGTCTGTCAGATGAATGGACGGGAGGGAGGGGCAATTTGGTCTTCCAAAAATTGTGAACAGTGAAAAGCACTTCACTTTGGTCGTTTTCAACTTTCCACTGCTTTTTGAATAATAGTCCAAAAAATGGTTTTTTTGTCATTTTTCCTTTTTTTATAAACCGAACTCACCCCCCTCATGGGTTGCCTATTGAGATTTCATTTGGTTCAGAGCTTAGGCTCTTAAAGAGGCTTTTATTTGAAAACCTACAAGAGAAAAATCTATTGGCAACCTAATGGCATGTTTTGAAGGAACCAATTATGGATATTGGTTTATCCGTATGAAGTCCTATCTTAAGAATCTAGATGGGGATCTTTTGAAAGAAATTGAAAATGGTTTTGTCCTAAACACTAAATCTAGAAGTATTAGTGATAATGTTAAGAAGTTATTTTCATTGAATTCAAAAGCTATGATTTTCCTATCATGTTCCTTACGATATGACATGTTTGAAAATATTTCATCTTGCGAAAATGCCAAAGAAATTTGGACTATACTGGAAAAGAACTATAAAGAAAACATTTGTCTTATGACATTAGAAGAAAAAGAAAATGATTCTTCAAATGAACAAAAGAAAATATCTTTTGATGAACTCCAAGAAGCATTTCAAAATTTATATCAAGAATCCTACAAACAAATGTTGAAAAATCTAACCCTTAGTTAGTCACTTTCTTCTACTTCCAAAGAGATTGAAAACTTGCAAAAAGAGTTTAATGATTTATTGATTAAAGAAAAGAGTTTGATTGAAGAAAATCAAAAATTGAAGAAAGATACCTTGGTCTTGATTGAAAAATGTAAATCCTTAGAAGAAGAGAATGAAAAACTAAGAATTGATTCAATTCATGAAATTAAAACTTTAAAAGTAGAAATGAATGACATAAAGTGTAAAAATGAAAAATTTGTTTTGGAAAACCAAAATTTACAAGAAGTAAATCATAAATGTTGTCATCAATCTTCTTATAATGAGTATAGTGGTCCTTCTACTTGTTCTTCCATTTCATGTGACTATTGTGGTAGATTTGGACACTATAAATTCAAGTGTAGATATAGGTTTGTGAAAAATGTTAAACTTATATGGATAAGAAAAGATTCATTATATAACACAAACCTAGTTTGACCCAAGTTGGATTGGGCTCCAAAACCCCTTAGTTGAGCCATTTCATATACTTGGTAGTTTTAGGGGTTGTGCTTAAATGTTTTATCATTGAGAATTATGCACTACATACTCTTGTTACTTATCCAATATCTAGTAAATGCACTTAATGAATATATTTTTGGAATTAAGAGAATTTGATACAAATATTCACTCTTGAATACTTATTTTGGATCAATGATGTCCTTCAAGGTTAAATCATTTGAAAATAGATACACATATGCTTATCTGGCTTCATTTGTATGTATCTATATTGATATATTCATACCATTGATAACTTGATATATTATGTCGATCTCTATAAACTCATGTTGTTATGCATAATAAATTACACTCTCTTGTTTTTGTATGATCATCTAGTATGGTCTAAGTGTTTGGTATATCACTTGAAATATATTCATGCACTTAGTACCCTCATTGACCCATAGGAATAGTTTATTTTTGTTCAAGATAGGTTCCTAAGTCCAATATCTTGAAACTTGAACCCAAATGAAACAAGTCTTGCTATTGCTAGATTCTAGAATTATTGATCATGTCATTCTAGCAAACATAGAAGAAATTGAGTGGAGATGGTTTGCTAAGAAACTTTGTTTACCTTAAACCCCTTCACAAAAAAAAACATAGGTGTACATAGTCTATGGAGTATCTAACATGTTTACTTATCTATGATATCCATATGATCTATGATGAGTTCACAAAGTTTAAATAATCATGAATAATCCAAATTTGTGTGAACTTTAAATTAAAGAGGGAAAATCAATAGTAATAATTATTGAAACCCTTTAACTAAAGGCATTTGATTTGAATTGATAAATTTTTGCCTATTATGTATATGTGATCTATGTATATCATATTAAAATACTCTTAAGCTATATCGTTATGTACCATATAAGTTAGAGTTAGTTTAAATCATAAATTCTTCAAAATACTCAAACTTGAATCTCATGAGAAAATTAGATTTAAATTGAAAATTTCATTTAAAATTATCAGATTTTGGTCATATAAGCTCAACTTGGGCCTAAAAGTGAGATAAATAACTTAGAAATATGTACATTTGACTAAAATGTGTTTTATTAATATAACGTAATCTTTTAAACTCTAATCCATCAAAACACATTAAACAACTTAATAAGGGATAAGAAAATAAAAATGAACATTCCCGAAAAGATAACAAGTAGTTTGTTGTGATTGGAAAATATTAAAATAACAACTAGTTTGTTCTTATTGGAAAATATTAAAAAAAAACTAATTGTCTTAAAATGATCGAGTTGCTTGCCCTAGGATTGGTTGTTTGAAAGGTTATATTAGCTATTCTTGGTATGATTATTTGTTGATTGTATTATAGACCAATCTATACATTATTATCCCTTGATTAGTATTAACAGCATGGTTAAGATGTTAAACCCTAATATTAAAAGCTATTCAATGGGTGCTCATGCCTTCTTTTGAACGAACGGTACCATCACTCTATATTAAAACATCTAACTCTTTGGCTTCTAGCCAGCATCTAAACCATGATTAGTATTATGTGTCTTGCCTTAATATATTTGTATATATTGCATCCACATATTTAGGGGGAGCATGTCTTGCTTAGTTGACCCATGATTTTATTTTATTGGCAAACATGCAATTGTAGCCTAAGGGCTATTTTTCAACTAATCACTCTCTAAGCCCTTGGAGACCCTGTTAGGATGATCCTTTGGATTCATACCATGTATGAGTCACCACAAAGGGGGAGTTATTAACTTGTAAATCATTTATACTTGCTTATCATGGCGTATTTTCAAATGATATCTACTCATCACCTCATGATAAGATTCTTAAAGGAATTCAAAAAAAATTTGGGGGCTTATTATGCTACACTTTACACTCGCACTATTTCTCTCATGATAAGTATACAATAAACTTTAACTTGTCATATCTATTCTATTTGTATGGGTCATAGGGTTACTTAACATTAGATATCTTCATATACACCTTACAACTAAGTTAAAATGGTATATCTCTTTGATTTTTCAGCATAGGATTGCTTTGTCTTATTTCATCTCATTTCTTATATTCTTATACTCTTATCATGTCACTTATAACTTGTTTATCTAGCATCCATGATAAGAAGATAGGGGGAGTGCCTATTGAATATCTCTTATGTCATGTATTGTGCTTAACTGGCGAGTCTACCCTTTTTGGTGTGCCAAAAGGGGGAGAATTTGTGGAATTGATTAAATGTCCATATTTCATATTCATTTTTACACTAGATTCTGTTAAGTCTAATTTGTGCATATGTTGAGGGGGAGTGATAAAGTTTATCTTGTATAACTAATCCTCTTAAGAGATTCCTGTTAGCCCAAGGGTTCCCCATGGGTTCACTCAATCACCTTGTTTTGATGATTAACAAACGCAAATTGATTAGTCATTTATGAACTAATTGTTTGCCTTGAGTGTTGAGCTATAGACAGATAATTCACAGGTCAATCCATGCTAGCACACACACAGATGGCCTAAGCTTGAAGATGGACCAAATAAAGGACAAAGGAGCTAGAGCATACTTGGACAAATCATACCTTGGAGGATCAACCAAGGAGAAGTTCCACACAACCATCTCAAAGCATTGAACAAGCAAAAGAAGATCAATAAAGGCCAAAGCTTGTGGATCAACAACTTTCAAATGAGCTTGAACCAAATGGTGGCATCATCCTTGGAAGGTGTCAAGCAAAAAAGCTCAACCTTGAAGATCCCAAAGCAAACTAAGCACACCATTGAAGATCAAATGAAGAATAGCTCAAGATAACAAGAGAGTACTTAGAATGGTAGTAGTATCACCTTTCTCTCTTGTGTTTTCCCTTATCAAGGCACATCTTAAACCCCCTAAAAATATGTTTCTCAAAGAGACTAACACACCCTTTAAGGACTTAAATGGATAAGTGAATGGCCATGGTGGTGTACCAACATGTTGGGACCCATATGACATTCAGCACAAGAATGAACAAAACAGAGTTCCGAAGCAACAACCTGGACCAGCAACTAAATCCTATCAAAACTTGTTTAAAATATTTTTAAATATTTTTGAAAAATTTTTTAACAGATAGCTCTCATTTTGCTCATATCCGTAGAGTATAAGGACATTGAAATCCGATGAGAAATGAAGGAAATATGAATTTTTCAAATGGGACACTGTTTGCTGGAAATCCAGTCTCGGAACTCCAAGAATTATTCTCGGAGCTTCGCGCTCGAAACTTCGAGAAAATTCGCGGAGCTCCGAGAAATGATCCAGGTTCTAAAATTAAAAGCTTTGTTTGAATTCTTGGAACTCCGAGAATTTGCTCGGAACTCCGAGAAATTTCTCAGAACTCCGAGAAGTGTTTTTGTTCAAAAAAATATAGTCGTTGTGGTCCAACGGCTAGTTGACTGTTTGATCCGAAAATAACCGTTTTGCCCCTGAAACGGTCATATTGAGTTGGGATATCATATATACCCATCTAATCGGTCTAAAACACAAGATGAACATTGTCCAACTTCAAAAAACCCTAGAAAATCATTTGTGAACTATTTTTGGGTAATTTCTCTCACCAACTTCTTGCGTTTTGATTTGAGAAAATCATTTGAGATTGTTTTAGGCTTAAACTTGTTTATTCTTGAGAGCATCCTTGGAGCTTCAACTTTCATTGTAGCCTACATAGAGGCAAAGCTTTTATCTTCTTCTTTATTCGATCGGTGGCACGGGCATCCGTTGTTTTTAATTCCCTTGGGTGAAGCGCTTAGAACTCGGCGGAGAAAGATAGTCATTGTAAAGGTGGAAGGGCATCCTTATTTAATTCCCTTGGATTGCAAAAGCCTTGGAGCCGGGCATCGTGGAGGTCTCAATAGTGGAAATCCTCAAGTGCGACCTTGAGAAGAGTGGAGTAGACCGTTTGCCGAACCACTATAAATCTTTGTGTCACTTATGTGATTGGTATTTTTCTCACTCCCTCTCACTCTCTTATTTGATTATTTGTGCTTAGAATTGAGTGAGTAGTTAGCATTGATAATCAATCTAAATATCTTAACCTTGCTAACTAGGCTATTAAAATTACCTAATTAAGTTTGCTAATCAACAAGGGTTTTGAACTTATATTAATTTGTAATATTGTTTAAGTTCAACTATTTCAAACTTAATTAAACAAGGGATAAGTTTTGGGTGAAATCTTAGAAAAAGTTTTTAAAAGGTAAAGGTTTTATAAACATCTTATTCACCCCCCCCCCCTCTATGTTGCCAAACCAAGTCACTACTTGGATTTCAGTTCCTCCTACCTATCTAATCAATTTGGTTTGTCATCATAAAAAAGGGGGAGATTGTTAGCCCAAGGGTTCTCCATGGATTTAACTAATCACCTTATTTTGATGACTAACAAACCAAAATTGATTAGTCATTTATAGACTTATGAGTTGCCTTGAGTGTTGTGTTATAGACAGATTTCACAGGCTGACATATGCTAGCACACCACTATAGATGGCCTATGCTTGAGGATGAACCAAACACAAGTCAAAGGTGTTGGAACAAACATGATTCATCATGCCTTAGAGGTACAACCAAGGAGGACCTATATCTCAACCATCCTAAGCATTTGAAGAATCAAAGGAAGATCAATAAAGGCCAAAGTTGAGGATTAACATGCTTAAAGGAAAAAGAAGCTTGAACTCATTTGTGATATCATCCCACAAGAGAAGACCTTGAAGAATGGAATATGTCAAGCAATCAAGCTCATGATGAAGATCCTAAAGGCATGCCATGCATTGAATGGAAGATTAAGCATTGGCTAGCACAAGAGTCATTCAAGAGAGTGTTCAAAATGGTAGAATGTATTACTCTCTCTCTCTCTCTCTCTCTCTCTTGGATTTATCCTTGGTCAAGGCACACTAAAAAATACCCCAAAATATTTTCAAAAGTGACTCAAAACCAAGTGGCCCCAAAGCCCAAGTGCTAAATTAAGTTCGAAAATGGAAAGACAAGAAATTAGCACTTGTAAAATGGATCCAGCACATAAATCCTATGATTACTGGTCCAAAATATTTTCAAATATTTTTTAAAATATTTTTAACATAAAGATCTCATTGTTTCCATTCAAATCGAGTATAAGAATGTTGAAATCCAATAAGAAACGAAGGATATATGAATTTTACAAGAAAGCGACTGAAATCTAGAATTCAGGTACGGAATTCCGTGGGATCTCACGAAATTCTGTGAAACCCCACGGAGTTCTGTGAAGAACCCTGGAATTTGAAAAATATAGCCATCAGAGTTCTAAAAGTTGCACAGTATTACGGTTTTGCCCCTGTAACGGCTAGTTTTCATTTTTTAGTTATATATATGGTTTTAAACTTGCATTTTAACTTAAGAAATATGTTTTCCAACATATCTAAGGCCGATACAAATACTTGTAAACCTTCTTTGCCTTGAATATCTCTCTACACTTCATTTGTACTTTGATCTTGATTAAACCCTTTTGATAGTGGATTAAGTTTTACTTGTAATCCTCTTTGAGAGAGCTTCAACTTGTAATCAAGTTTACATAGAGGCTATATATTCTTCTTATTTCTTCAAGATTATAAAGAGGGTCTTCGATTCGGCCCGCTAAGAAAGGTGAAATCCTAAACTAGGGTTTGTTCCTAAACTAGGATATAGGAAACGAAATCCTAAACTAGGGTTTGTGTTGTAGGGATAGTAATCCCTAAGGATGAGATCCTAGGCTATGAAAAAGGTTCCTTAGGGATGAGTCTTAAAGAAGAAATTAAGAACATTAGGCTAAAAGGACGTAAAACCCTAAGGTGAGGGCCTTTTAGGCTTAAGAAGTCCACTCATGGATGAAGGAGATCTTAATCTAAAGGAGAAATCTTGATAAGGGTATAGGTTTAAGGGTTTTGCTAATGAGTTCCCTTAGGACACTCGTTAATCATCATTTAATGGCCCTCGAGAACATGATTTTACACATACTTTTATACTTTTACACCCATTTTGAGATTTTTTTCATCAAATTTTGTGTAAAATCATGATCCCGAGGGCCATTAAATGATGCTTAACAAGTGCCTTTACGGAACTCGTTAGCAAACCCCTAGATTTAATCTTAATTAGGAACAAGACAATGTATCCTAATTAGCTAATCTATACCCTCGTAAGATTTATAATCAGGCACTTAAAAAATGGGGTTTAGGTATGCTTACAAGTCTTAGAAGAAACACTAAACTGCGACCGAATGCGCAGTGGACTAGGGTGATGAAATCCCTAACAATGACTATAGGCAAGCAATGGATACCTTTCTAGACTCAATGAACATGTCTTACATGGACCAATAGTTTAGGTGTGTCCTAATCTCATGGTGTAGACACCCCCATTTTGCTACGCTTTAAAAAGCAAAAGATTTGGTAGTATCATCGAGTTTTGAATCCGTATTCATCATTAGATTAGGTATCCATGCATTTTAGGGTAGATTTCATTTCATTATGGGAGTTTTAAAGTTGATTCGCGATCCTGAAGGTCTCTAGGGGGTTCCTTTGGCCTCTGAAAGATGAAAGTTCAAGTTTCCAAGCAAATGAAAAAACCTTCTATTTTTAGAATTTTCAGGGTTTCCCTCATTTTTGCCTATTTTGCACTGCAGGGGTATTTTGGTCATTCCCGATGTATCTCGTTTGACCCCCGAGTTATATTTGAGAAATCTTGAGTGATTTTACAAATTTTGAAAAAGCTGCTATTTTTAGAAAGTCATGGGGCTTCCACATTTTCATCATCTTATTGATATTTCAATCATTTCTCATATGTCCAAAACCATCTCGAGGGTACGGCTGATGGATTATGAGTAATTTCGTAAGATTTGAGAAACCTGCTAAATTTATATCTCTCAAGATTTTCTCTTAGTAACCGATCAAAAAAAAAAAGATTTTCTCTTAGTCTTCCACTTCGGGGGTATTTTAGACATTTCCAATATATCATATTTGGTCCCTAAGTTGTGTCTAAGAAATCTTGAGTCTGTTCATAAATTTTTGAAAATCTGCTATTTTTGGAATTTCTCAGGGTTTTCCCTAGTCTCGCCAAATTCTAGCACCTCGGGGTAATTTGGTCTTTTCCTGTGTAATTCTTTTGATCCCCGAAATATGTCTGAGAGATTATGAATGATTTCCTGAATTTTGGAAAACCTGCTAAATTTAGAATTCTCAGGAGTTTCGCTTAATTTGGAAATTCTAAGTGTTGAGGGCATTTTAGGTATTTTCAGGGGATACTAAATGATCCTGTTTAATATTACTCACCGAAAGGACCCAATTTTAAAATTTTCTATTTTTGAAGTTTGACCACAAAAACTTTCCATTTTTAATTTTTTCCTTTAGGGGTGAACCAATCTGAGAGTATTTTGGTCGCATTTGGATGTCTAACAGCCAAATAGGGGCATTTTGGTCCGAAAAGTTGTTTTTCAAAAAAGATGGTCCGATCATGTGTGACGGATGCCCCATAAATGTCAAATGAGTTGGGTCCATATATAGAATGTTGAATTTAGAAAGATTTTATTGAATTTTTACGGAAAAACCCGAAACCCGTGTGTAATGGCCCATTGTGCTAAAGCCCGCAAAGATGGAGCTCATATGGGTTCACCTATATGGGTCGACCACCATCTGATGGGCGCCCCACATGGCTGACCGACATGAGTTGAGCACCCAACCTTGATGATGTCATAATGGTGACATCATATTTATGGTGACATCATATTTGTTAAAAGAAAAATAAAAAGAATAAAAAAAGAAGAAGAAAAGAAGGAAAGAAGGAAATGATGAATGATTGCTTAAAAAGGTTTTCTTCCAAAGAAGCAATGTAGAATGATAATAGTATGTCTTAATTGACAAGAAATTAAGATTGGAATCAAATCCAATTTGGAAACAAGAAAGAAAGAAAGCCATAGGGAAAAATTGAAAACAAGCCAAAAATGAGAGCTCTCACATTGGAAACTACTATTTCTCTTTTAACCCTAGCTTTTTTTTATAAAAATCAAAGCAAACAATCCTAGAAAAGATCCAAACAAATGCAAATTCGTCCTTTTTTCTCTATCCTCCAACAAAAAAAAGAGAAAAAAATCTCCTCTCTCTTGAAGTGTGTTCTTCTCTCTCTCAAGTGTTTTTCACAAAAGGAATTCTTGAATTCCTTCTTCTTCTCCAAGGCATCACACAATCAAGGATTATTGGAGTGTTCTTTAGATCTTTTTTTAGCGTATAAAAGGGTTAGACAAAGCGTATATCTTGGATCACCAACCCTAGAGACAGGGATCGCGATCAACGGTAAGGATTCCTCATCTTTGTGAAGTAGAAAAAGCATGCCAGGATTTTAATTTTGATGGATCAAATCAACGAGTTTTTCTTTGAAATTCCAGTATGTTATAATAGAGATTATGAGTTTTCAAAATCCAAAATTTGATCCAAAAATTAATTTTCCTCCATTTAAAAATGGTTTTCTTTTATTTTTATTCAATATGGATTTAAATTAGATTATCAAAGCAAGTGTTTGAAAACATGGTTCTTTTTAAAAACTGATATTTTCTGGGTTTTATATAAAATACAAAACTACTGGAAACTTAATTTCCAACCGCGGTTCGGCCGTTTTATTTTTCATTCTATTTTTCAAAGAATAACCCCGAAAAAGGGTTATTTCTTGATGAATGGAGCCAAAAGTATATCAAATCATGTCCAAATTTAGTGAAAGTTTGTTTCCAGTAGTTTTACAAGGTTTTTAGATCACCCAAAAATTTTCATATTTTTTGGAGTTTATTTAATCGTATTATTAACTATTTAATCGTTTTAAAAATTGATGAAACTTTCCAAAATTAAAGCCTAATAATAAATGGAAGTTTCCATTGAAAAATATTTTAAAAAAATATGGTTTTTACTGTTTCCTAATCGCTTCCCTCTAAGATCATGATTATCTTTATACTGTAAGAGTTTAAGTTGATTTGAAATTAATACGCTATAGGTTGCTGTGTTAATCTATAAATTTTAAAAAATCGAAAATTGATATCTAATCTTAATGCTAATTCATGCAAATTTTTCAGTAAGATTTAATCATCTATATCTTTATTCTGTAAAATTTTAGAGTAATTTAAATTTTGGAGTAATTTATGATATAGGTTATTGTGTTAATCTATAATCTGATTTGAATTTTGAAAAATCAGAAATTGATATCAAATCTTAATGATAATTCATGAAATTTTTCCAGTAAGCCACAATCATCCATATCTTGTTACTGGAAAAGTTTCAACTGAGTTGGAGTTCGATTGCTTATGGTTACTGTCTAATTCTAGCAATCTGGTCTTAATGATATTAAATCACAATTTAATAGCAAATCAATACAAAAGTCAGTAAAAATCTCCAAAAAACCTTAACTTTTCATCATAAATTCAATCCCTAACTTTTTTGAAACAGAAACCTTAGGGTTCATAGATTGCCTTTGTAAATTGGCTATACTGTGACAATTTAACTGCCGAGATCATAACCATAATCGTATACTAATTGCGATCGATCCAGCATAATTGGAGTACGTAAATTATAGTATGTTATTGGCTCCGAGGTCCACTGTCCACGAAAATCCTGAGAAACATGCCAGGCAATAAGATACTATAACTTACGTGCTAAATTATACAAGGGTTGGGAGCACGATTCCCTTCCATGGTTGCAATTCGAGGCCGAAATTTGTGAACCATAGAGCCTTTCGTATTCCTTAGATGTTTAGGAATCGAAAATTCTCAAAAATTGAAAATTATTAAGTTCAACAAATCGAATTAACTCGATCCGCGTCTTAGGAGCCGTTGGATTACGGTCTCCTATCGTAGGAACCTTTAGGGCCCATTAGGAATACTTACGTCATATTGTGTCCTAAGTTTTAGGGAGTCCTAGAGTTAAGAGTCCAGCCTCATCACGGGCGCTTGCTATGGATAGCAACCTTGCCATAGATCTAGTTACACTAGTCACCCAATTTTCCCCTAGGACAAACCTAGTTACCTAGGATGTAGGTTAACCTCAATTAGTCTAAGGGACGTCTTGCACTTAGATAGGACCATATAGCATCTTAGATGAAGTCCTAGGATAATAAAATCTTCAACTTGAATTAAATAATTTCTCTTAAACTGTTAAAACAGTCAATCCAGTCTAGGTCGGTGTCCTAGATGAGTTAGGCATAAGTAGCTTACTTCAGGTGCACCGAACTACGATCGACTCTGATTCCAGTGAGGCTGGGATACGTAGGCAACTTGGATACTTGAGTGGCATCCCAAGCCCGAGTCGGCTCCACACATAAGTAGTGGGGTTTTGTACATTAATCCTTAAATTAAAAGTAATTAAATCACTTAGGACTTTCCATGAAATTAAAATTTTTGGAGAACTTTCACATAGATCGAATTCAAACAAATTAAGAAAATCAAGATACACATTTAGGAATTACACTGAAATTAGATCTTAGGATGCATGTCATGTAGTTCGCACAATAATATAGAGTTAAATGAGCCATTTAAAAGAAATTCAAAAGAGTTAACTTTTGGAATTGAAGACCGATTATCGGGCAGGAATGGTGCATGTGGTGGTAACTCCCCATACCTTCCATTCTCGTAACCAGGTAACGAGTCTAGATTTCTGGTCAATTATGGGTCCTAGATCCCACATCTAGGTGGCGACTCTATCACTGTCTTTTGCGTGGAATTCGGATTGCCTTAGTGATCCCAAGTTCACAAAAAAGATGAATTAAATCATACCTTGCTAGGCTCGGCGGCTTACCCCTGTCCTTATAGGTACTGGGTTGCACGTTTGTTTGCACCCTATGGCTTGGTTGCCGCCTGCTTGGTTGGGTAATTAAAATCAATAATAAAAAGCACATGCCATTCGCGTGAGTACGAGAGACCAAGAGAGAGCATGGCGACTCGCGCCGCAACCCTCTCGCGGGATTGGGTCCCACACATGGTTCCTCACATCTCTCAAACATAGGTCAAGGGTACCCTAAGCTAGGTTCAATATACTTTAGATAGGCATGTTACTTTCTACATATGTATCTTGGGGTATGTAATAGGACAGGCAAAAGTTTCCCCTTAGAATGAGTCTGTGGCCCAATATACCCGCCGAGAGTCCCGGCATAATGGTACGTAGACGCGAATTAGAACCCGTTTCACGCACCAAAAGTCCTAAGCTAAGAGGTGGTGTTTTTCACAGTCACAGTGTCACATCAAGGTGCAAGCACGTCATCACTGATGTAAGCACCCTAGATAGTCATGCATGTTACTAACTTCGGTGGTAAAATAAGTATGCAAAATATGAATGCAAATGCATGACAGTGAAATGGGTGCATTTTTTCCTCCCCTGGTTGTGCTTGGTTATGGGAATGGAAAGTGTTATGCACCATTCACTCCCAATAAATCATGGTCTTACGAATCATATCGGCTTAATTTTTAAAATCTCATTTGAAAAGCCAGAAGATTAATTCAAATCAGGTTGGGAATTTCATACGAATTGGGTCTGTTCATATGTTTATAAAACATAAGTCTCCAATTTCAAATTTAAAAGTTCCCAGAAAATTGAATTTTCGTACGAATTTGAAATGTAAGAAAATTTCAGAACAGATTCATACGAAATTCGAGCTTTCTAGAATTTCGCATAATTCTCTTGAAAATTTGAAATTCAAATTCTAATTATGCTATTAGGAATTATTTAAGATCTAATTTCTATATAATTACCTAATGGATCTCTTAGAAATTCAAATTACATTGAATTCCATTGGAGATTCTTGGGAATTGTGAAAAACATTTCCATAATTCTCAAGATTCTAGCATTGGATTTCATTGGAATTTGAATTTGAAACCTAAATCTGGATAAAAGCATGGAATTCTAACCTAAATTTACTAGAATTGAGGAAAAGTCTTGAAAATTAGGGTCAAAAACCCTAATTCCCTAAACTTTCCCCTAATTCTAGCTAAACTATGCTAGGAATTAAAAATAACAGTAAATTGAGACATCTTTTGTAGAAATTCCAGGAGAATTCAGACCTGTTCCGGTGAGAATTACGGCGATCAAGCAGTAGTGCTCCGGTCCCTCAACAATCCTCTCCGGCAAACCTTGTAAGAGAGTCCGCCGGATGAGATCGAATAGGCCTTTCAAACCTTGATCTCTCTCTGGAATTCCTCCAGTAATAATTCCGATCGGATTCTGATTGGCTTCGGCAGGTAACTCTCTCTCACACACACAAAGAGAATTTTTCATAATTTTTAGAGAATCTCAAACTGAAATTCTTCTCCCCAAATACATAGAAGTATGGCCTTTTATAAGCACAAATGAGAGAGATGATTCCTGCAAAAAAAATCGGTTATAGATCTGAATTTTGAAATATCTGGAATTCATACAAATTGGGTTTTATACGAATTAGGAATTTCATTTTTTTTAGAATGGTACGAATTAGAAATTTCATACAAACTGAATTTCGAGAAAACTGGAACTTTCGAACATATTGATTTCGTATGAATGGAATTTTGGTAAATATAAGACAAGGCTTCGAAAATGGCTAGCTCATGACAGTTTACACTGGTTTCTCTTCTCGATCCCAGGGATGATAGGTATGCAAGCTCAGGGCTATAATTGCAATCTGGTTTGGGTCAAATTTGTACTGAGTTTGAGCGATGTCTTCAGAACCAAAATGTTATGAGCTGGGAATTGTTTCACTTTTTATGCCTACAATATACCATAATTCCGCTATCCGGAGAGTGTCAAAACTTCCGGATCTTATGCTAAGGACACAATATCACAAGGATTCGTATTATCCCCCAGATATGGATTCATCATCTGGACCATCGTCGCACCAAACTACCATTAGTCCATTCTTGAAAGAATGGGGTGTCTACACTTCCATGTTCTTTTAAGAATTAGAAGCAAACTAGAAGAGAGAAAAGAACTAGAAAAGAAGGGAGAAATGAAATTCTCTTGAGGAGAGTAAGCTTGGACTAATTTTTGGGTCTTGGTAAAATTCCCAGAATTTTGTGGACACACCAAAAAATGTCTGCCCTCTTCCCCTTTTAAAGATTTCCATGATGAATTCCTTTCCACTTAGGATCCTTTTTGGTTTTGGAAGCATGGTCCAAAAAAAACTCTTTTGCTTCTAAAAATTCCAAAGTGAGCACTCATAGAAAACATTGCTACTTAAATTTGTTTCCAAATTCCAAAAGGATTCCAAAGAAATAGAAACCTTCTCCAACTCAAACTCATTCTCCCTTTTCAAATTATACCAATAAGAATTGAGGAAATTGTAACCAATTAAGCATTAATTAAGCACATGCTCAATTAATTGACTTAAGTCCCAACTAATAGGAATTAAGGATGAATCAACCAACAATATTCAACTAAATTCCTAACCAATAGTATTTAAGTATTAATAAAGCACATGTTAATAAAAACAAGTACGGAGCATTGTATGGTATATATCCTCTAATAACATGTATATGCACCCTATGTATGGTGCGCCTCCTCCTCGTATCACATATAGCGGATCCAATTCATTCCACGCGCACGATCAAATCCAGAACGCAGATTGTCCAACAATCCATAAGGGTCCAAAACCCAGATTGTCCAACAATCCATAAGGGTCTAGTGAGTTGTGAGTGGGATCGTTGTAGGAATCCAATGGTCGTTCCTACAGGACCCACCATGGGCCCAGTGTAATCTCACGCAATGTAGTTCAAATGTGATCATATTAGACAGGCCCGCACCACGACATTACCTAGAAGAAGACCATCAGATCAAAATACCCTAAGCACATCCAATGTGCATATCCTTCCTCTAATCCTACATTTGTTGAGTCAGATCCTACGGGGGTGGACATCAATTACCCCTGGGCCCACTCAATGGTATACCTTTCGATACATCAAGCTTGGGCCTGCAAATAAATTTGCAAATTCCTTTTGAAAATAATGAATATTTTTTTTGAAAAACTTCGAAAAACAATTTATCAAACTGACTTGCCAGTCATTGTTCAAAGGACTTAACTGAAATCGAAACTGTAAATGATTTTCCTCTACGAGAGAGGTGGAAGATTCCTTATTGGGCATCACTATTGATCCCATGGGTTTACCCGATGACACCTAGTACTACCCGTTGGCAATCCTATTTAGACTACGGTTAGATAGACAAAAGCCACAAGGCACACCCATAGAACAAAATGACCCATCAGGTAGGAGGACATATCCAAGGGTCCTGTCTGACAAAGTAATCTTATCCAAATCCATGTCCACATGTTATTCTATAAAGTGATCCATTCAATGCATGATCCAATCATCTCACCCATTCCACCTGCTTAAGGTCAACTACGCTAGTGTCCGACATAGGCCACCCGAATGCATGTATAGAGCCATGTTTGATACTAGTTTTGTACAGCTCCAAGATGTCCAATCTCAACCCCAACCAGGAATATTCTAGTTCTACAAAGAACCGGATGGTCATATCTCCCTACCACATAATCTCTATGCACATGACCAATCCTATGATGTTACCTAAGGACGAATGTGTGTCAAGATGCACATCACACACTCCGATAAGTACATAATAGATGTCATGAATCAATAAATTATAGTTTTAATACGATAACTACTGGCTTTTAGGGCATACACTCCAATAGAAGCGACTCCTTTCTTTATAATAGCAACACAAGGTGAACTCCAATTGCAGACAAGGGGTGATATTCCTCCAAGTACAAGCTTGACTTCTTGAAAGTCCATCTCCATCCCACCATATCCTACATGACCATTGAGTGAAAGAGTGAAAAATGCTACTCATGGAGAGGAGATGAAATAAACACTGGCAGCCTAAAATTGAATCAGGGGCACTCCATTTATAGACCGTTCCACACTCTTTGGAGCACATCTGGCCGCATTCAGGGTGGGGATCATGACTATCCAAATTCACCACTGGGATTATGCCGAGTGGATTCCTCCAATGCCTCTTTGTAATTGCCACTATTATGGCAATCCTGTTTTCCAGGGATTCAATGCGGTAATTCCCACGCATATCGACAACAGTATGCACCTTGACCGATTCGAAAATGTGCGCCCTAATGGAGTTGCATCGATTCGAGAACTCTCCACTAACTCCGAGAGGAAGCCTAAATGACTCCCCTTTGACAAGCTTGCCTACCCCCTAGGGACTTATTCATTCGTCTGTATCAGACACCAAAGACCCCTGCTGGAGGTCTATCGAGTAGATACTCAGGGGACCGACACTACATCCGAGACTCATACCGACTTGAAGAATTGGGGGGCTTATCTGTTGGGGGTAAAATTCGGATTCCCACACAGCGCTTACACGTGCGCCTACACGGGTGATATCACCTGGCTGTATTAGGTGACAGATGGTCTCTCCGACAGACAGCCTGCACTAGAGGCAACCCAAGGCTGAGTGACCATGGTTTGTGCCCTCATCCAACATTCCTCCCAGAGTGGAGGCCTCCCGTAGCACACAGTGTTATCCTCTGGAAAGACTGCTTAATGTCTTGTCACTATCAAGCGCTTCCACTACCAGCAACCATATTAGATCCGCCTCCATCTTACAAGATCTTGTGCCTGCCAGCCACCAACCTATCGTACCTGGAGAAGCACGGCGCATATCCCATCAGATCACCAACCATCCACATCGCACATGCATGGCCTGCACACGTCACTATCACATCACTCACAAGAACGTGGAACCTTAATATTAAGGGAACCCCCCCCCCCCCCCCCCCCCCCCCACACACACACACACACACACACTCAAAAGAGGCATCTGGCATCGATCTATCGGGACAGTTACGCCATATTTCTCCAAGAGACTCTACACACCTAGTACACAAACCAACCAGACTCTCTCCCTTGGTAAACACACCCTCAGGTGTGCATATCTACCTCAGCATACGGCGATGCACTGCCTCTTTACTGTTCAGCTTTCCTTTCTCGGTGCCTCGGTCTGACTCAAGTGCCAAAGGGTTCTCCTGGAGTTCTAACCTCGGTCCTTAACCTTTTGTCTGTGAGCGTAGGTTGCAGGTCAAGCCAACCTTTTCACGTCGGAACCAGATAATAGGCAGAATAGGACATCAGACCATTCACACTTACGCACACAGATCTGAGATGCTACTGTTGGATCGAATATCAAAAAAGATTCAAAGGTGGTACTTCCATGGTACCCCCTTTATGTGTTTGTACGCCCATGTAATAGTATAATTTCTCTAATGGGACTATCATATAATTCCTCCATCTAATGAACCACGTGACTATAATTTTTTTTTTTTAGGCTGAGGAAGATGGGAACAAGGGGCTATGACGTGTTTGTGTTCAAAAGGAAAATGAGGTATTGCCCCCTTTATAACTTGCGATAGCTCCCTCAAGTGTATTTAGGACTACTCTTTTATACTAGAGCCTAGAGGGGCAGTCACAAGTTAAAAAAGGGTTTGAATATATGATAATGAAAGATGGGAACAAGTGGGCAACTGGCTATGACATGTTTCTCTGTTCACAAGGAAAATGAGATATTCTCCCGATGTTTAAACACTAGAGGAGTAGTCACAAGTTCAAAAATGGTTTGAAAATATTACTTCTGGTCCAAAAATATGTCATTTTAGTACGTCTTCATAGATCCACCAATTAAAACTAATTAGGTTCTATTCGAGTGGAGGTTTGATAAGGGGTAAAACATTCCCCAAATTGATTATTGCTCTAGATCGATAATTCTTTGCTAGTACTCCTTTTCCCCGACATTTGCCTAGAAGTACTAATATCTAATGAAAAGTGACAAAAGTTAAAATAGAGGGTGAAACATTACCCAAAAGGATTTTTGTTGTGGAGAGGGATTCTTTCCTAGTACCCCTCCAATTGGGAAAAGTAGCTTCCCGTATTCCACCACATTCACCCCAATGTACAATAACTCGTGCAAAGTGATGAAATTACCCTTATGTCATTGAAAATAACCAAAGTACCTAGGGGCAAGGGGCAATCCCCACACCAAACGCTCACACACACACACACGTTGAAATTCGGATTTTTTCCCGTTAGCTAGGCGTTTTTTCCAAGTCCCTATATACAAGCCAACATTTTTTCCACAAGTCCCTATCAACAAGCCACCTAAATTAATTCCCCCCTCTTCAATTTGGGATTTTAATGACTGTCTGTTTGGTTAGGCATTTTTTTTCGTAAGTCTTTTCTCTCACTTAAATTAATGCCCTATCTCTCTCTTCCACCTAAATTGATGCTTTCTCTAACGAAGTTTTAATTAATTCCCTGACGCAAGCACAAAAAGCAAATCTGGACAAGGGGCTAAGGGAAAGACACGTTTGCTACATGAAATTCTATATGTTATGTGCATGTAAAGTCTAGTATTTTTCAAAAAGTACTGTGGACCCACTTCATACTTCACAGGACGATCCAAGTTGTTCTTTTGTTGGGTCGCACTAAAAACAGACTGAACCCCTTAAATCATCTCCATATGATGATCTAACGGTCCGACCTACAATGAGATTAACCATTATAGAGACCTCTATAAAACGGTATTAGGTTAATTTGATGGAGATGATATACGTGACGCAGCCTATTTTGGTTGTTGCCCAACAAATGAACAGTTTGGATCATCCTACGTGTTGGGATCGAAATCGGACAAGTAACCGTATGACACAATGTTGCTCGTGAGCCCACAAGAGCCGTGAGGCGACAGGGAGGGACAAGTGACCACTTATTTATAATGACACCTTCACGTCAGCACCATGATTTTCTCTAGCACGAACCGCCAAAAGCCACACACCACCTCACTAGCCAATCAAGAGCCACCAACGGACCTGGGAAGATGCGCCACAATGCCAATCATGGCAACCACTAGAATGGTCTGGTCTGTGGTCAGAGCCAATGCTAGCCATCTCTGAGAACACACGGCACTCCCTCAACCCAACCGAACTTCGTCGATAAAACGAAACCCACACCCTGCAGAGGCAGAGGAATAATAGAGGAGAGGAAGTGTAACCAAGGTATACCTATGCTATTGATTTGATCTTAGTTCCATCTGTTACCTCTAGAGCTGACTTGATTGTCGAACAATTCTCCCGAAGTTTGCAAATTCCGACCGGCCTTAACCCTTTATCTTTGATAATAGATCTCTCTCTTCCAGGATCATCTTGTTGACCTTCTGAACCTCTAAGCACTTGGAGTAAAGACCCGCTCAAACACTCGATCGGAATTGGATCACAACAAATTGGCGCCCACCGTGTGGCCCGTGAGTCCTCACCCATAAAAGGAGCTAAGCCGATCCAAGGCACCATGGATACAAGAAGATGAACTCGTGTGGGAGCCGGTTTTTCCCGCTCGGACCTTTTCGGTAGCGCGGGATCACCACATCGGGTTGGGAGTGTTTATTTGTCTGCATTTTCTGTGAACTTGGGACCGAAATTCGGATTTCACAGAAAAGAGAGTCTCAGTCAGAGTCGCCACAAAGGTTAGGGCCTCGGACCCATGTCTGCTTTTCTGACGAAATAGGGATAAAGGTCCGAATTTCATTGGAAAAGCAGTAACCAAAGTTGTACTCTAGGTTTGGGCCGTGAGCTCATAATCCTACTTTGTTTATTAAGACATGTTATTAAGACATGTTCTTCACAAAGGATTATGTTCACGTTTGGGGAAGGTGTTAGGCACCTCTCATGCCCGGGTAAACCTGGTCACTTGGCTTGACTTGGCAGTTTTTAAAAAATTTAATCAAGAAAACAATGTCTTTTTGTCCTTCATTATGACTAAGCTTAGTGCCTATTTGGAAAAGAAATTGATTTAAAAATAAAAGTCGGGTGAATATTACCCCGAGTTAGGGTGTTAACTACGTGGTCCGGATCCTAAGGGATTACTCTCGAATCACATAGCATATGCTCTAACTGCGATAACAAAAAAAAAAGGCCAAGTGAAAGAAAAGACGGGAAAGAAAGAAAAGTGGGCTTTAATTCCCTACGTTTGTTCAACACCGTCGGAGCGTGAGGGCTCTTGTCTCTATCTCTTTTGTCTATGGTAGGACCGGAGACAGAGTGGCGTGATAAGGAGAGGGAACATAACCTTATTTACAAAGAGAGTTACAGGATTTACATTACAGGACCCGGGGCAAGAGGAACCCTGGACCCTGTAACTATCCTATACTGAGTTTTATAATAGAAACACAGAAAGCTGAGAAATAAATGTAATTTTACCAATGAAACGAGAACGTCTCTTGAAAAGTCAGGGGCGTAATAGCGCTGATTGGATTGTGGAGCTCTGAGGTTTTTGAAAATTCCAAAGAACAACGGCGCTAATCGGACGAAGGAGTCTGGTGTTCCCCGAAAATTCTGTAGAACAACGACGCTAATCAGACGAAGGAGTCTCGTGTTCCCCGAAAATTCGACAGAACAGTGGCGCTAATCAGATGGAGTTTTACGTTTCCCAAAAATTCGGCAGAACAACGACGGTAATCGGACGAAGAAGTTCTGTGTTCCCTGAAAATTCAGAAGAACAAGGGCGCTAATCTGACAAAGGAGTCCCGTGTTCCCCGAAAATTCGGCAGAACAACGGCCCTAATCAGACGATGGGGCTTCGAGTTATTCGAAAAAATCTACAGAACAACGGTGGTAGTTAGAGGATGTCGGTCCGATTCCTCAGAAATTTGGTAGAATGCCGTCGCCCAGTGTGAGCTACCTAAAGTATTTCTCTACTTTCTCTCTCTCAGGTAAAGAAACTAGGGTTTTTTGGACAGAGTTTCCTCAAAAATAATAGAGAATCAGATAAACAAAGGTTTTTTTAACTGAGAATCTGATTTTGGTGTGGTTAAAATATGATTTTTACACTTACCCCCTATTTATAAGGCTTGGATGCCAAATCGCATAGTGTGATCCTAAAATTGCAAATTGCGATTTTGGTATCGCGTCCCTCGATATGAGGGCGTCCAGTAGGTCGGTTGGGAGAACTTTTGGAATTTTCAGGGAGTTTTTGCGGGCCACAACTCCTTTGTTTGGACTCTGAATCGCGTAGTTAGATCCATTGGACTCCTTGCGGCAAGGTGAATCCTATGAAACTAACTTCGTGCATTGGAGTGGCATGGGCAATTTCAGTGTGTTCGAAATCAAGATTCTAGGGTTTTTCGAGTGTTTTCAAAAAAATTTAAAGACCATAACTCCTTCGTTTGGACCCCAAATTGCGTGTGGTCAGATCCGTTCGATTCCTCGCTGTGGGGAGAATCCAATAAACCTAATTACACTGTAAGCCCAAGGGTTCCCATGGGTTCAATCATTCACCTTACCTTTTTGTTTTGATGCTAGCAAACCAAATTGATTAGTCTTTGTGGACTAATGTGTTGCTTGTAGTGTTGTGCCTTAGACAGGAATTTCACATGTCATATCGCCATTGTACAACTTAACACAACAAATAGCTTGAGGATCAACACGCAAAAAGGAACCAAGAGCTTGTACATACATTGGAGAGATCATCTTTTGAAGATGTTCAAGTCAAGAAGCTGAAGATGAAGATCCCATAAGTTGCCTAGCAAAGTACCAGTAGAAGCTTGGAGTTTAACTAGCACTGGTGACCTTCTCATGGACCGTTGAAGATGTTCAAAGAATGGAGAAAGTCACAAGAGCCAAAGCAAGTAGAATAAGTTCACTCACAAGTCAAGGATGTTCATGAAAGTGCGGAGGAGCCAAGCAATCCAAGAAGACTCAAGGTCATACATTTTTAGATTGGATTTGGAGTCCTCTTATTTTATGTACTTGCACTTTCAAAATGGTTTTCATAATTAATTTTAACATCTTTGTAAACCATTCACACTCTCCAAAACATGTTTGAAAACCTTGGACAAAAGCCCAAAGACCATGGCCCAAAGTCGCTAAGATTTTAACTTTAAAATGAAATTTTAAACAGGGCCAGTCGACCGGGGTTCCCTGGGCGACCGCGGTAAGGTGGCTGGAAATCCAGCACCTGCCGAAACGTAGCGGGCTAGTCGGCCGGGTCCTATCGAATTGAAGCATATCTAGTATGGTTGGGCCGGTCGACCGCCATAGGGCCGGGCGACCGCGGATAGAGATCTGGACAAAAATAAAAAGGTCAAGGCAGCTCTCACGGGGCAACTGCCATGGCTCGGTCGACCTCGGCGGTTTGAAATTTAAAAATAAAAAAGAGAGCGCCCGATAGGGCGGGCGACCGCGCAACCTCGGTCGACCGTGCCGGTATCGAAAAGTATCCGTTGGGGCTGAAACGACTAGATTTTTCTAGCCCAGTTTATTACAATTTTACCCCCAAATGGTCATATCTTTGTATGGGCTATTTATACCCTATCCAAACCTAACTAAACAACCTTGGCAAATCATTTCAAATCTATTTGAGCCACAAACTTTCAAATCTAAGGTTTTTAGTTTTCCTCTTCTATGCTTTGATTTTGCAACCTACATTCAACAAGAGGATCTCCATAGGCTTTTATTTGCATTATCTTTTGGAGAGATTGTGAGCTATTATTTTTGTAATCCACCTATCAAGAGGCTTTGAGTGTTTTTCATTAATGTTCTTCATTGTATTGAACGTCTCCGATTCGGCCCTTTAAGAAAGGTGAATCTTGGAGTTGTGAGAGTGGTTTTCGCTTCGGCCTTAAGGAGAAGCTTGATTGTAAGAAGGTCTTGGATTCGGTCCGATAACAAAGGAGAATCAGGAGCAGAAAAAGATTTGTTCCCTTAGAGGTGAAGAACGAGTTGTAAAACTTGGAGATTAGGCTTAAAATCTCAACACTAGTGGAGTACCCAAAGAGCTAAAGTTGGAAGAGTGGAGTAGGACTTGTTGATAGACAGAACCACTATAAAAATCTTGTGTCTCCTCATTGTGGTGTGCCTTCTCTTCTCTCCTCCTTCTCACTTGGTGATTGGTAATCTCTAACCTTAACTTGTATTTATGGTTTATTGAACTAGGGTTAGTAAATACACATGATAGGAATATCTAAACCCTAAAATTGATTATCTTGCTTGTTTGAACAAGGGTTAGATTAATTTATGCTTAATTAGTAAAGTAATTTTAATAATCCATCTAATTAAGCCAATAATTTTTTATGGACCAATTCACCCCTCTCTTGGGTTGCCACACTTGCATTTCATTTGGTATCAGAGCTTAGGCACTTAAAAAGATTTTTTATTTTTAAAAATCTACAAGAGAAAAGATCTATGACAACCCTAATGGATCTTGAGGAAGGCCGATCCGCTTTAATTCCTCCATTCTTCGATGGAACGAATTATGGAGCCTAAAAAATCTAAATGTTAGCCTATCTCAAATCCATAGATTATGACATTTTCAATGTCATTGAAAAAGGCTATACTCCACCAAGAAAATGTAATAAAAGTGATACAAAATTATTTTCCTTAATTCAAAAGTCATGATTATATTATGTTGTGGACTATTTCCAAATGCTTTTGAGAAAATCTCCTTATGCTCAAATGCAAAAGATATATGAACTACTCTTGAAAATATCTATGAGAAAAATCCTTGTCTTTTTACAAAAATTGATAAAAGTGATACTTTTGGACAAACTGAAATTTCTCAAAAATCGTTTGCAAATGGAGATGGAGTAAAACATCAAAATTTGAATTTGAAAAATCAAATTGAAAACTTAAAGATGGAAATTGATGAAAGCTTAACAAGGAATAAAAATTAAGTCAACTAAGCAAAGTTTTGATAAACAAAAATGATGACTTAATTCAAAAATGTAATGCCTTTAAAAAAAAAACGTTTAGAAAACTTGGATATTGTGCTTATTGAAAAACATAAACTTTTATGTGAAAATGAAGAACAATTTAAAGCTAATTCATCCCAACAAACAGATCCTCTTGAGGATGAATTAAAAGAGATTAAATTAGTAAATGAAAAACTTATTTTGAATTACAAGAACCTACAGGAAGAAAATGATAAACATGTTTGTAAACATTCTTGCAATTCATCTTGTTGTCCATCTACCTATTCATTTGCATCTTGTAATTATTGTGGTGGAAATGGACATTACAAATCTAGGTATAGGCTTAGATTTGTAAAAAGCTTCAAGTTTGTTTAGATAAAAAAATACACTCCCAAAAATAAACTTGATTGGAACCAAAGCAATTTGGGTTCCAAAGTCCCCCACTTAAACTATTCATTGAATATGTTAGAGTTAGGGGTTATGCTAATATTGTAAAATGATTTGAAAAACATCATAAAGATACATGAAATCAAACTTGATATTTATACATTGTATCTCACATGCACTAAATTTTCATATCTTTTGAAAAGGTTCTCTAGATACTTCACTTTTTGGTACCTAAGTAGTTTGTGCTAAAATGACATATCATTTGAATTGAGTTGTGTGATACATGTGCTTTCTATTGATTATCTTCATGTATCCATTTCTGCTTAAAGATCACATCTTTTTGAAAATATATTATAGATACACATATACCTATCTATCTATATATATATATATATATATATATATATATATCTTATGTATGTATAAAGTAGTCTTCATACCATTAATAACATGGTATATTATTTTGATTTATATAAACTCATGTTATGGTACATAATAGATTGTATTCTCTTATATTGGTATGAACTAAGGGGATACCTACATTGGTCTAAGTGTTTGGTATCCCCTTAAAATTTGTTCATGCACTTAGTACCTTAATTGACCCATAGGAATACCTTAGTTTGGTTCAAGCTAGATTCCTAAGTCCAATACCTTGAAACAATAGAAAATCAAGAAAAATTCATGAATAGTAGGTCTGAGCAAAATAATTGTTACTCAATCCTTAGACTTTACAAAATAAACAAGGTTGGGTCAAAACACAAAATTTAGTGAATTTCCAAAACTATTGTTTAGATCATGAGAAATTCATAAGTTGTTTCATTAGTCCACGGTGTTTATTAGACACTCATGAATATCCTTGGCTTTTGATGTAATCCCCTTGAACTCAAAACTCATACATTTTTAAGGGATTATGAAACTTAGTTCAATATGAGAGATTCATATGACATGTATATGAATATCATTGAACGAGTCATCTCTAAGTGCTTCAATATGATCATTCATTTATGACATGGTACTCACTTGTTTTGAAATAAGTCCTAGAAGAACATAAATCAAACAAAGAAGCGAAATTTGATTAAAAAAATATGAAGTGCTAAGAAACCTTAATCATTTTAAAACCCCTTCACACCAAACATATGTGCACTAGAAAAATGAAAATTTAGTTAAAATTTCAAGATATGCACATTAAAACACTTTGTCATTATGAAGTGTGTTTGATATTTCTCATCTATACAAATTATCCATATGACATTGATTTGTTCACAAGGTGATTAAACTTGAAACACTCTAAATATGTGAACTTAAAAACTATAGGGGTTTCATTAAAATATTATGATTATTAAAATCCACTTAATGAAAGGCATATGATTAAATTGATATATGTTTTGCCTTTTATATGTGATCTATGTACATCATAGAAAAGACTCCCAAGCTAGATCACTATAAGTTTGAGTTATTTGAAAATATTTCTATCATATACTCAAACTTATATCTCATGAGTTCATTACAAGTTGTGAACATCATTAAAATCATGAGATTATAAGCAAAAAATATTCTAAAAATGAGAAATGTACAAAATTGGCTTTAAAAGAGAAGAGTTGAAAAGAAAAATATTTTGATAATCATACTTAACCTGTTAATTGGACTTAATTCATCAAAACACATCAAAAAGCTAAAAAGAAACATGAAAATGAAATTGAAATCTATCATTCCCTAATAGTTGGAAACTAGGGTCCTTTTATAGGAAAACTTCTAAAACTAGTTGTCCTCAATAGGATAGAGTTGCTTGTCCTAGGATAGTGTGTTTCATCAAAATTATTTGATTTTGTTGTACCGGTGTGCCTTTATTTAATTAATTATAAGCACTCTATATATGTATTTTTCCTTGTGTGGTATTAGCTATATGGTAAAGATGACAAACCTTAAAGTTAAAAGCCACTCAGTTGGTGCTTTTAGCCTTCTTAATACTTAGGGAGACTGTACCTCCACTTTAATTAAAACACCTAATTCCTTTGGCTACTTGCCAACATCTTCACCATGGTAAGTCATATGTGCCTTGAATTGTTATATATATACATATATATTATATGCACACAGTTAGGGGGAGCATGGTCTACTAGGTTATCATCTCATTTGGTATAATTTGATTACCGCTAGCAAACATGTATTTGAAGCCCAAGAGTTGCTTTTCAATTATTTACCTCTTAAACCCTTGATGACTCTGTGTTTGGACAGCCCTTTGGATTCATACCTGGTATGAGTCTCTAACAAAGGGGGAGTTATATATATTTGTAATATCTGTCATTTTCTATCTTATCATATGTTGTTTGATATGTATATTTCATTACATATGATAAGTACACTCATTTGGAGCCACATTGCTCCATTTGTGTTGTAGTTAGGGATTGTCTTATGTTTTCACTTTGAGATAGTTTCTCATTTATGACAAGTACTCTTAGCCTAAGCCTTAGTGTCATATCTTCTTAGGCTTTAGACTTATCTTGGATGAACTCATATGGTATCATAATTTCCAATGATAAGTATCTAATTCTAGGGTTTAAAAACTCTCTAGAACTCTCCTTCATAGGATAGTGCTTGAGTTAATCATCTCATTGACAATGAAGTAGTCTCTTATCATGTGTTTTTGGAGGTAAATACTTCATTCATCATGATAAGATCCATTGGCTATGCTCTCACAGTCATATCTATAGCCTTTCTATATTGTGATGCCTTGCCTCATAGGTTTTACCAAAGGCCAATGACAAATACTTAGGGGGAGAACCCAATTGTTTCATAATTGTGTTTATATGGACTATAGTGATATGCTCGCAATGTCCATTGCCCCATTAGATGTGCAAAAATGTAAATCTTATTAATTAAAAACAAAAAAAACTGCTTATTATGCACTAAGCTTAATTTTTCTTCCTAAATCTCTTTGATAAGCTTTATATGAGCTAAAATGTCATATTATTATTAGATTAATGGGCTATAGAAATTATTTGTAGTATATACCTTTCATCTATGACCATCCACAAACTTAGGAATGCTTCACATTGCCATTCTATATCTCCATGTTTGATTTCTCTTATCATGCATATTTCACTTTTATAATCTCATATTCATGATAATTAGATAGGGGGAGTAATCATGGCACTATAGAGTTTTGAACTTTAACAGTTAAAATCCTTCCTTTTTGCTACTGCCAAAAGGGGGAGAATTTTGGGAATTGATTAGGCAGTCCATAGTCTATATGCATATTTATCTTTACATTGTTATATTACACTTATACATATAGTGAGGGGGAGCTATGTTCTATGATTATATCATTTAATGCTTATTTGTCTATTCTTTTGATCTCTCCTACCTCCCTAATCAATTTGTTTCCCATCATAAAAAATGAGGAGAATATAAGCCCAAGGGTTCCAATGGGTTCAATCATTCACCTTACCTTCTTGTTTTGATGCTAGCAACCCAAATTGATTAGTCTTTGTGGACTAATGTGTTGCTTGTAGTGTTGTGCCTTAGACAGGAATTTCACATGTCATATCGCCATTGCACAAGTCAACACAACAAATAGCTTAAGGATCAACACGTAAAAAGGAACCAAGAGCTTGTACATACATTGGAGAGATCATCTTTTGAAGATGGTCAAGTCAAGAAGCTGAAGATGAAGATCCCATAAGTTACCTAGCAAAGTATCAGTAGAAGCTTGGACTTGAACTAGCATTGGTGACCTTCTCATGGATCGTTGAAGATGTTCAAAGAATAGAGAAAGTCACAAGAGCCAAAGCAAGTAGAAGAAGTTCACTCACAAGTCAAGGATGTCCATGAAAGTGCGGAGGATCCAAGCAATCCAAGAAGACTCAAGGTCATACATTTTTAGATTGTATTTGGAGTCCTCTTGTTTTATGTACTTGCACTTTGAAAGATTTTCAAAATGGTTTTCATAATTAATTTTAACATCTTTGAAAACCATTCATACTCCCCAAAATATTGTTTTAAAACCTTGGAGAAAAGCCCAAAGACCATGGCCCAAAGTCCCTAAGATTTTAACTTTAAAATGGAATTTTAAACAGGGCCAGTCAACCGGGGTTCCCAGGGCGACCGCGGCAAGGTGGTTGGAAATCCAGTACCTGCTGAAACATAGCGGGTCGGTCCATCGAGGTATGCAGGGTGTGGGACCCGATCCCGCGAGAGGGGCGCGCGACCCGCCCCCCTCTCTCGTTCTCTCGTACCCACACGAATAGCGTGTGCTTTTGATTATTAATATAAGTCATCTTTTCCATTAACTTGGGATCCCTGGAGAAATCTGAATTTCACGCAAAAGAGAATGACCAGAGTCGCCACCTGGATAAGGAACCTAGGACCCATAAGTGACACTGCAAGGATCTGTGATCCCAGAAGTCTAGATTCGTTACCTGATTTTGAGACTGAAAGGTATGGGGAATTATTACCACATGCACCATTCTTGCCCGATAATCCAGTTTTCAATTCCAAAGGTTAACTCTCTTAAATTTCTTTTAAAAGGCTCATTTAAACTCTCTTAATGTGATCTATGTGACATGCATCCTAAAATCTAATTTCGATGTGGTTCCTAGATGTGTCATTTGATTTTCTTAAATTAGTTTGATTCGATATATGTGAAAGTGCTCATAAAATCTAATTTTTAGAAAAATCATATGTGATTTAATCAATTTAATTTAGGGTTTTAAATGTAAGAAGAAATAAACAACTACCCTAAAAACCCCACTAATTGTGTGTGGGGCTGACTTGTGCGAGGAATGTCATCCAAAAATCCAAAATGCGTACGTACCCAAGCCTCACTAGGATCAGAGTCGACGTAGTTCGGTGACCTAAACTAAGCTATATGCCTAAGACATCTAGGACACCGATTTAGACTGGAATGACTGTTTCAACAGTTTAAAAGTGATTATTTAATTCAAGTTAAGTAGATTTTATTATCTTAGGACTTCATCTAAGATGATGTATGGTCTTATCTAAGTGCAAGACATCCCCATAGACTAATGCAGGTGAACCTACATCTTAGGTTAATTTGGCTTGTCTTACGGGAAAAGGGTTAACTAGTGTAACTAAATCTATGGCCGAATTGCTATCAATAACAATCGACCGTGATGAGGCTGGACTCCTAACTCTAGAACACCCTAAAACCTAAATCGTGACGTAAGGATTCCTAAAGAAGGCTCTAAAGGTTCCTACGAGATGATACCGTAATCAAACGGTTCCAAAATGACTTAAACATTGATTAATCCAACTCAATTTATTAAGTTACTGATTTTCGGTTCTCTTAAGGGTTCCTAATGTCTAAAATTTAAGAAAAATCTAAGGCTCTAAGGGTTAACAAGTTTCTTGCTTAGGCTGCACTCATGGAAGGAAATCGTGCTTTCTACACTTATTCAATTTGGCATATAAGTTATAATATCTTATTGCCTGGCATATTCTCAAGATTTCCATTGATACTTAGATACTTAAACCATTCAAGATAGATCGCAATTGGTAAATGATTATGAGTACAACCCATGCACCTAAAAGACCTAGAAAAGTAAATTTTCAAAGAAAGTTGTAGACTTTTAAGTGTCTTAAGGATTAGATACATATTGAGAAATTAAGATGTTCTGGAAATTTTTGAGACTTTTGGATTTAAATTGGATTTTTAATGGATTTATCAAAGCAACATATACCAATTCTATTCCAATTCGACTCAAACTTTCCTATAAATTCCATAATGATAAAATATGACATTCTAAAAATTCTCATGATTTTTGGAATTAAAATAAATCTTTTATAAGGTTTTTTCTAAATCCGACCATGTAGTAAATTTACAAAGCAACATATATAAATCCTATTCCAATTCGATCAGATATTTTACAGTAACAAGATACTAATATTATAAGACTACAATAAAGATTCCATTAATTTTTATAATGATTTATTGCCAATTAAAAATCAGACATAATCTGAAACTTTTGAAAGACAAACCAAAAACACATATCAATTCTAATCTTAAAATTATGAAAAATTCACAAATTCACAAATATGAATCGTATTATTTTTTTTCTAAATTTCAGCCTCAGAAGATCAGAATTTAATCCAAAACAATCAAATTTTACTTGAAAAATAGCAACTTTATGCGCAAAAAGAAGTGTGATTTTAAAACAATGAAGGAATTTGATTTTTTGAAATTTTCTTCCACAAGAACTCTTAAATATTTATAATATATTATTCTGAAAAGTTTTGTGATTTTTCAAATTCATTTAATATTTATTTGAATGAAAGAAAACCTTAATTCAATTAAAAATCATATTAAATAAATTCAAAAAATCATGAAACATTTTGAGTGATCTGAAAATAGTAAAAACCTACTGGAGCCAAAAGTTCAACCAATTCTGACATGTTTTGCTATAGATTTGATTTCTTATAGAAAAATCACTCTTTTTTGAGCAATTGCTTTAAGAGCGATATCGGCGTCAAAATGAGCCAATCTTGGATGAGAATTTTGGTTTCTAGAAGTTTCTAATATGTTTTAATCTCAGAAAGAATCAGATTTGAAGAAAACTATTGATTCAAGCCACTTGCTTTGAAAATTGAATTTAAACCCATATTGAAAGAGCTTTGAAAGAAAATTGATTTTTAAATCATAGAAAATTAATTTTCCAGCAAAAATCAGGATTTAAAAAAAATATGATTCATATTAGATCATGTCAAAATTTCATCGAAAAAGACATCCATATGCATCATCTATGAAAGAAAACCTAAAAACCTAACCTAGCATGCTTTTTCTAGTTCTTAATTTTCAAAGGAGACGAATACTAATCGTTGATCGCTTTTTCTTGATCAGTCCTTAATACACCTTAGAAAACCCAAAGATCGAAGAATTATAACCCCAAATTGAAGTATGTTGAAGCAGAGAAAAAGATATCCAAGTATGCTTCAATGGAGTCCACTTGAAAGTGATGAATTATGGCCCTAATAGTGTGGGATGAATTTTTTGAAAAGGGGGGAGTGTTGCACGAATTTCAAGAGAGATTTTGGGTTTGGGTGATGTTGCTTATATAGAAAAGAATTAGGGTTTGCAAAGGATAGGTTATTTCCATTGTGTAGAGTCCTTTTAGTTAGTTTCCTTATTTACACACTAAGCTTCATTTTCTCTTAGTTTTCAAATTAATTTGAATTCTAATTGTGATTCCTTGCAAGCCAAGGCATACTATTTTGTATAAGGTAGATCTTTCAAGACTCTTCTAGAAGCTCTCACACAACGGAAATAACATATATATGAAAGATTCCCATCCAAAAAAGATTGCCCAATTTTGGAGCTCATTTTTAACCTATTTAGATGTAGAATTAGGAAACGTCATAAATTACAAAGTTGTATGTCTGTTCGTGCCGTTCGAAACAAGTATATTAGTAAAATTTTTGGACAAGTAGGTAAAAAGTTATGGTCATTTTAGTAACCTGATCATACTAGCCCTTTCTAATTACAACTCTTCCTTTCTTTTTCTCTTTATTATTTTTTTTCAAAACAAATATGATGTCAACACCCACCTCACCCCATGTTGGATGTCCAACTAAGTGGGCTACCCAACCATGTGGGCCAACCCACATGGGTGAGTCCACATGGGCTTTTGTCCAATGGGCATTTTTAAAGTTTTTTGGAATTTTTAAATAAAAATTCAATAAAATCTCATTAAATCCAAACTTTTTATGAATGAACCCAACCCATATGACCTTCATGGTGCACCCCCAAGCAAATGGTCGAGCCACTCTCTCTAGGAAAAGCAATTTTCCGGACCAAAATGCCTTATTTGACCCATACACCTAAAAACGACTAAAAATGACCTCAAATTAGATTACCCTCAAAGGGGAAGTTAAAAATGGAAAGTCTTCAGGCTCAAACTTCAAAAATAGCAAGTTTTTAAGTTTGTTTCTTTTGGTGGATGATATCAAACAAGACTATTTGGCATTCCCTAAAAATGCTCAAAATGCTCTTGAGACACGAAATTTCCAAATCACGTGAAACCCATGAGAAATTCTAAATTTAGCAGGTTTTCCAAAATTCATGTAATTACTCAAGATTTCTCAGACACAACTCTGGGATCAAATGAGACACACTGAAAATGACTAAATTACCCTTGTAGTGCAAAAATTGATGAAAAATAGGAAAAATCCTGAGAAATTCTAAAAATAGCAGGTTTTCCTACTTGATCAAAAACTTGAATTTTCATCTTCCGGAGGCCAATTGAACCCTTAGAGACTTTTAGGATTGTGAATCAACTTCAAAACTCCATAAAAGTGCAAGAGTACCTAATCTAATGCGGAAGACCGACTCAAGACTCGATGAAACTTCCGAATCTCTTACTTTTCAAAGCGTAGCAAAATGGGGTTGTCTACAAATGCCCATCTTTGGTAGAGTTGACGTAGTCATCGAATACTAAAGCAAAAGTAATAGAGCCATTTTGCGCAGCTTTAATCAACAAATGACTCTCTAGACAAAATGTAACCTAGACGCTAACTGCTTCCTAATGCAAAACCCTAGACGAAGTCCTAAAATATATTTTGAAGATCATTTATTCCTACCACCATGAGCTGGTAGTTCAGAATAATGGAGAACAAGATTCAATCTCGGTAAAAAAAATTGTACGACCCAGAACGAAAGATTAACATGTCTACGAGCGAGACATGAGGCTAAAGGATCGACATGGCTGCGAGTGAGCCCGACAGTTGAGAAGATCGGTCTGTCTCAGAGCGAGATGGGAGATCAGAAGGAATTTGCCTGTCTGCAAGCGAGACGAATGGGCAAAGGATCGACATGGCTACGAGACGAATGATTGACTTGTCTGCGAGTGAGACAAAAGATCAGAAGGAATTAGCTTGTCTTCAAGTGAGATGGGAAGCAAAAGGATTGACCTGGTTACAAGCGAGCCTGGGATCGAGAGTATTGACTTGTCTGCTAGCGAGACAGATGATCGAAAGAAATTAGCTTGTCTTCAAGTGAGACAGGAAGCTAAGGGATTGACCTGGCTACGAGCGAGCCTGGGATCAAGAGGATTGACCTATCTTCGAGCGAGACAGAATGTCGAAAGGAATTAGCTTGACTGCAAAATTGACCTATTTGCGAAATTGACCTATCTGCGAATGAGACGCGGCCAGCGGGACAGGGGGTCAGCGAGACGGGAATCAAAGAGGATTGGCCTAGATGGCCAGATAAAAAATAGCTTGTCTGCGAAATTCACCTGTCTGCGAATGAGATAGGGTCAGCGGGACGGAAGCTAAAGATAATTTGATTTGTATGCGAAATTGACCTATCTGCGAATGACACGCGGCCAGCGGGACGTGAATCAAAAAGGATTTGCCTCGATGGCTGGATAAAAATAGCTTGTCTGCGAAATTGACCTATCTGCGAATGAGATAGGGTCAACGGGACGGGAGCTAAAGATAATTTGATTTGTCTGCGAAATTGACCTACCTGCAAATGAGATGCGGCCAGCGGGACGGGAATAAAAGAAGATTGGCCTGGATGGCCGGATGAAAATAGCTTGTTTGCAAAATTGACCTGTCTGTGAATGAGACAGGGTCAGTGGGATAGGATCTAAAGATAATTTGATTTGTCTGGAAAATTGACCTATCTGCAAATGAGACGCAGCTAGCGGGACGGGAATCAAAGAGAATTGACCGAGATGGCCGGATGAAAATAGCTTGTCTCCGAAATTGACCTGTCTGCGAATGAGACAGGGTCAACTGGACGGGAGCTAAAGATAATTTGATCTGTTTGAAAAATTGACCTATATGTGAATTAGACGTGGCCAGCGGGATGGGAATCAAAGAGGATTGGCCTGGATTGCTGGATGAAAATAGCTTGTCTGCGAGTGAGACGGGAAGCTAAGGGATTGCCCTGGCTACGAGCGAGCCTGGGGCCAAGAAATTGGATTGGATTCTGCTTATTGAAGAGTGAGATTATGAATAGGACTAAAATCCAGATTGCTTGATTGATCATTTGTTGATTGCTTGAAACGACTTTGGTTTAGACAAATTGATGACTTTGACGATAGCGAATTTGGAGACTTTTCATGAACTTGAATTTGTAGTGAACTTGAATTTAATGAATTTTATATGCTTGACATTAATGAAGCATAAAGTTAGTGACAATAAAAATCGTGCCTGATGGAGATATTGATATTAAGATTTTGACGAATGACGAGACAACAAACATTATGAATGATGAAGCATGACTAACAGGAATGGTTTAGGAACGCTTTCAGAAAGTTTTAACAAGAACTTTTTTGTAAAACAAACTTGTTGTTTTTTTTTCTTTTTTCTGCTGAGGATTTTGATAATTGAAACCTTGATTTAAATATCTGAAATTGGTAACCTAGAACAACGGCTCTCTTGGATACTGAAGTAGGATTTTTCCTTGGACAGGTGTTTAGATAAACATTTCTTAATCCAGATAGTCTTCAACTATTGAGAAGGAAATTCAGAATTTTAATGGTTCATCTTTCTGAGAAACTGGCTGAACCACCATTTTATCCAAGGCTCTTGTAAGCTTTTAGGTGCCTTTCTGGGGTATGGTCTTCTTATGGAAACAGCACTCTCCAACATTTCTACTTCTGAATGCTTCTGAACTGATCTTCTTTAAAATGAAGCTCCTTGACTAGATTCTCAAAGTCTGTCCTTCTCGACAAACCTAGCTCAAGTACCATCGCAGGGAATTGATGACACCAGGCCTCTTTCACAGAGACCGTTGCATCATTTGGACACAAGGACAGTGATTGACTCTTCTAAAAGAGAAAATTTGGCTAAAGGATACTATTCAAAGGATTGAGAAACTCTGAAAGAGTGAACTTAGAATGACATAGATTGACTGACTACACTGACGATCACAGTGATGCTTCTGACTTAGTTAATGTTTTGATTAGTAAGTCTATCCTTTCAGAGAGTAGTTTCCTAATTGATAAACACTGGACTTTTTCCTTAAAACAATAAAGCCTCAAGGATTTGATTACAATTCCTTGGATTGCTTAATTTCAATACCCCCAGTTTTGAGGATGACACTTGAATTTTCCTGAACTTCTGTTCGATCTTCAGTCTTGATACCGGCTGTAACTTTCTTATAATGATTCTCTTACTGTTACCAAGTCACCTCTTCAGGATTTTTAACTTGGCAGACTATGTTAGCCTTAACTTTTGCCTGAGTCGCCCTTTCGAATTTTTAACTTAGCAGGCTATCCCCTTAACTTTTGCCTAAGCCGTCCTTTCAGATTTTCAACTTAGCAGGGGAATGATCTTAAATTTTGCCTAGACCGCCCTTTCAAGTTTTCAGTCTAGTAGATCTTCAAACTCCGTTCCTTTCTTTATTTCTTCTTCAATTTTGGATCTAAATCCTTGATTCTGAACATCGGAAGGACTTTATAAGTGGGGTACGGCTTGTCAAAGAAAATGCTTAAGGCTTTGCAAAGAGTTCGATCGAATCTGTGAACAGGTTGCCTACGTATTCCAGTGTAGGAATCAGGTCGGGCGTAGTTCAGGGCGAATGCCCCTAGTTTGAAGGTAAATTGATCTTCATTTTGTTCTTTTTCTCTTTTTTTTAATTGACTTCTTTTTCTTTCTTGGAATGATTGACTTCCTCTTTTTTGAAACGACCGAACTCGGTTTGACCGAGCTGCCTACGTATCCCAGTGTATGGATCAGGTCTCGCATAGTTCGGGGCGAATACCCTTAGTATAATGGGTTTTGAAAGAAAATATTATCCAGGTTCAAAGGGTTTGCAAAAAGGGTATTCTTTCTTTTCACACTAGGTCATGAGCTTGAAATTTA
Source organism: Tasmannia lanceolata (assembly GCF_043159265.1). Taxonomy (NCBI): domain Eukaryota; kingdom Viridiplantae; phylum Streptophyta; class Magnoliopsida; order Canellales; family Winteraceae; genus Tasmannia; species Tasmannia lanceolata. The sequence continues at coordinate 66,198,501 of NW_027518695.1, forward strand.
TTCGGCCGAAGGAGGTCTTCCAATGTTCGGGTTTGGAATTGATCTAGGTTGATGAATTTTCTTTATTCTTTTTTTTTCAAAAGTTTGACGACTTTTTCATGTAAGAGATGATGGACCTTCTTCTTTCAGGATTCTGATACACACTTTGTTACTGAGTGTACAGACTAGTCTTTAACATCCTTGAATGTGATACTTGAACTTTATTCTGAAGATTATGCTTGACAACTCTTCATACTGATAATCACTTTGCGATATTTGCTTCTAAACCTTCTTCATGTTGAATGTCTTTATGTCAACACTAACAAACTTAGAAATCAAGGCCAATGATTGGAAATATAATAAGTGATTTTCAATCCATGCTCCTAGTATAATATGTGTGCTTTATGTTGTTACTCTTTGATCTTCTTCCCGGGGCTTGACCCTGATGTCAGTCGTAGTGCCTCTAGATAAATGGGTTTATTAATTGTTCACGCTCTCTTGGAGGGTAATGCATTTCCAATAAGTATTTACTGAATTAAAGTTTCAGTGCTAATGTTTATCATTTCAATTCAACTCTTGAAAGGTTGAGGTCAGTGCTCCTCCTCTTGTTTGAGCATATGCTACAACCCAAGAGGAGTTTCGTCGATCTCTTCCTCATTTGAGGAGGAAGTCTTACTTTTATTGTTTATTAATATTAGAAGCATACATGAGAAACAAGCACAAATGAGCTATTGGGACTGAAATTTCATTTAATAAAAACCTATTACATCAAATGACCTATCCAGAACATGCTCAGGATTTCCATCTTTCGAAGCAAAAAATAACTTGCCTGAACCAGGCATCGACTCTAACATTGTAGAACTGGACTCAGTAAATGAACGAGCATAATGACTGACCCAACATAAAATAGTAAATGACTAAGATGTTAACTTCAACTGCTGCAACTGTCTGGCTTTGGAGGCTCTGCGAAGGCTTCCTCATAACTGGTACTTTCAACCTCTGCTTCTTTTGACTGCAATTAGAGTTTTGCTTCTTTGAACCCTGGGTTGTCTAAGCATTAAGATTCACCGGCAGTGGTACTGCTTGAGTCGGCCGAGGGTTATTGACGGTATTAGGCCTCTGTTGAAATGCCAATATTTTATCATCAATCAGCTTTTGAATTACATACTTCAAAGCTATGCATCGATCAGTGACGTGGCCCGAACTCTGATGGTAATCACAATGGTCTTGTGCTCTCCAATTTTGAGGTAATGTATTGGGAGGAGGTTTAATGGGAGGTAGGGTGATACGACCTGAGGCTAGACATTCTTTTAATACTTCATATGCTGGAAGAGGGAGAGGAGTGAATTCTCTCGTAGGCTTCTGTTGAGGTGCAACCCCTGATCGATCATATTTGAATACCATAGGGTTCTACGACTGGTTAATCATTGATATATTTCTTATCTCGGGAATCTGAGCTTGTGTAGGCTCCTTGATATCTTTTGAATGAAAATTGCCCCTGTTATGAGCCTCATATGCTGTGGCCTTTTCTTTTTTTTTTTGGACTTGTGGAGGTATGGCTTGCAGGATTCATAATGCCTTGATGATTCTGATTCTGATAATATTTCATAGGTTCTTCTGGTGGCAAGGGATCGAGGAATCCATCTGGCAACACTACATCCAATTTTCCTTCGTCATCTAAATCACTGTCACTGCTGCTGGTACTACTGAGTTCAATTATCGGATCTGGCTTGAAAAATCCGAATCTTTGATTTCCCACATCTGACGTTTCTTGTTCTTTACTAATACTCAACCATTTCAGATCATCGGATCGTGGGTTTGAGAGGTTGATGAATTCCCTTCTTGGTTTTTTTGAATGGTTCTCCCTGGTCAGGTTCATGAGTTAGAGGCTTGAGAGGTTCTTTTGAGCCTTGACCGGACGAGTTCCATATAACAGAACTTTGTGCTCTATCATCCTGGTGTTCGGAGCCCTAAGGTTGGGAATAATTTGTCGGCATTTGTAGCTTCATTTGATGAACCTCCTGTGCCAAGGCGGCCACTTGTCTAGAGACATTTGCAATCAGTTCTTCAGAACTCATAACCATGGAACTTTGAGAATGCCCATATGCCATGGAGAAGCTAGGACATTTGCCCTTAGAAGCAACAGTGGTTGGACCAAATTTCTCAGTCAGTTGGGCTTTGATAAATTAATTTTCTTCTTTGATCTCTTGGAGTTGCTTAAGAATCAAGGCCAGTGTATCAGTAATGGTGTTGGACTGAGGATTATCTAAGTTTTCTGCCATTGGTGAGTACGAAAAAGACAATGGGGTTATCAGAGAGGATGGCAGAGAAACGGGTCTCCTCTCCAACTGCGAAGAGATCCGAACCCAAGGAGTGGTAAGCTTATCTATGGTGACAACTTCCTAAAATGGAAACAATGAACACGAGGTATAAGTTTAACATTCAAGGAGTGTTTTCTAATCAATGACTGAGAAATGATTGTGGGCTAAGCATACTATGGGGATGATAGGATGAATTCTAAAAGACCATGACATAACGATGATGACAGAACCGTGCAGAGGAATGCCCCTAGTATAAGGATCATGAGAATGAACTCTAAAGGGCTTAACAAAATAATCTTGGAAGAGGTTGCCCCTAGAGTAAGAAGAGACTAAAGATATAAGTATGATTAGATCTTCTAGATTGCATAATCAAAGGATTGAGATTATGTTCCTGCCAATTAAAAGAATGAATGAAGATATGATTGAATCTCATAAGATAGAAATGATGGACACATGATCATAAGATTTGGTGAGACCGCACGAGATTGCTTTGAAGAATAGATCAAGAATAGACTAATCCTATGAGATCATGGGAAATATGGGATTTATATCCTAATCCCAAAGGGAAAGCTTTTAATCTTCTTACATCTTATCTAGTGTTACCAGAAGGCATCAATCCTAATCCTAATCTAGCAGAGTGGAGAGAGGATCTCGACTCATGACTTTATTGGTGTACCTAAGGACCGATCGTAGCCATTGAAAGATAGACTACGGCCTAATCTAGACACTCATGGGTAGGATATCCTAATCTAGGCTCACACACATGGTGCACACTGTAGACACCCCATTTTGACCGAACCCTTTATCCTTGTGTTCGAGCAAAACACCTCCAAATCAGAGATTTATGGTTTCAAATTACACCCTAAGCTAGGTTAGAGTCCCACTAAAGTCCCTGCAAAATTTCGTCGGAATCCGAGTACGTTTGCCTAGCGAACGAGCCGCAAGCTATCATAGTGCAATTGCATAAACGGGGTGAATTTATCCTGAAAGGGGGGTAAGCTTATCCTGTGAGAGACGAATCAGGGCCATAATAGGACACGACAAGCCCTGCGCATATCAATTTTTCCGCGCAACCGCGCGCCTTATCAAATAGTTGTGTCAATATCAACACCCATTTTTCCCTATAAATAGCAACTTAACTTCTCATTTTTAATTTAATCCAGGTTTTGTTTTCCTAATCGAGAGAGAGAGAGAGAGAGAGAGAGAGAGAGAGAGTGTGAGAAATGAGAGAAAACTCCGTAAAACCCTAGCTCGTTCTTCTTCTTCGGGAAGTCAATTGAAGCTCCGGCCAGCCATCTTTCATTGTTTTCTTCGTCCTTTTTATGAAATCCCTAGCTAAACATGTGAATCTCATATCCATTACACATTTCTTCCTTAGAAACCCTAACTCAACCTATACTTCATTTGAACCTACATCCATTCCGAATCTTCATCATCAGCCACCTATCACCATTCTCAATTCAGATCTGCTCTGCAAAAATCAACAGCCCAATTTTTAGATCAAATTTTAGATTGATCTAAAATTTGAACTTCAAGCTTTAGACCTGTTTTCTGTTGGAGTGTTCCTCTTCAATTTGATAAAGGTTCGGAAGAGAATAGAAGAAGAAGGAGGAGTCATATCTATTTAGCACATCAAGATTGCAAATTATTACTGGAGTTATAAAGAAATGAAAGAAAAACAGTGCATAACTCAGGCATGCATTAGGTTTAATATTTCCTTTTAAAATGCTTGTTGAAAGTGAAGAATGTGAGGATATACATGATAAATAGAAACATCATCATATTTCTTATGGATGTCACTTTGTTTGATTCTTGTGAATTCACTTGATTAGTTAATTTTGATATCTCTTAAAAGTTTTAGGAGATTTGTGCATCCAGGATTGTTTTCTTACTATTAATTTATGGATACAAATTTTTAATCTCAGATTTTATTTTATTTTCTTTTATTTATTTATTTATTTATAATTTTCACATTGTTGATTTTGTCAGGTAATGGTTACATAGAATAATGTTTTATGAGTTGTACTCTGTTGGAATAAGTGTGATGAAGTGTGTAATCTATGTTGTCCACTGGTAGTAATTTGTTTGTGATGAGAAATAAGGTAGTTTAGATTGGATCGCTAGTGAAATCTTCTTAGAACTACAGTTCATTGATTGAAAATTGTGGATTTGTTATTTTAATGTAAAGAAAAAAGTTCTCTGTTTTAACACGGTTTAAATGCTCATTTTAATTTTATTATGCAATATGATAATGTCAAATGATGGGATTCATACTATTTTTTTTTAAAAAAATTACAAGATATTATGAACCTTCTTCGTATTCATTACCCGATAATGTGAATGTACCCTGTTTTGGACATTTCACTACAGGCGTATTGAAATTGTGAAGATTTCTGCCACAGGCCTCATCTTCCGGCTGACTATGGTTTGTAATTACATGAGTCACTGCTGCATGTAAGATGTTTGTGGAAAGTCCTCAAAGGCCTCAGTTGAAGTTAAACAAGAAGCACAACCTCACTGTGTTTGCCTATTTAGTTTGGTTGGTAGTGTAAAATATACCATTATAGATACCTTTCTGAGGTTATGTAGCCAATCACAAATTGGTTATAAACCAGCCTATATATTTTCATTGCCCTTTTCGAGAGTTTATCATGCCTACAGAAGTTATAAAAATCTATTTTGATAAAATGGAAAATTTATTGAAAATTTGATTCCTTTCCAACATTAGGCACGCCGTTACCAAACACTCGAATCGGAATCACAAATGATTCCCACACTAGAATTGGAATTGCATTCCGTTTACAAGAGAAATTGGAATGTGAAATCGATACCGATTCTTGATTCCGGCAATCGAAATGCACCCTAAGGGAATGTTTGGATTGCAAAATTGGGAATGAGAATCAGCACCTGCTAATGGAAAGATGCCAGGTGGAAAAAATCTAGAAAAAAGAGGGGATCGTGATACCACCCTGCAGAGGTGGTATTCTCAATTACCCTTCCCCCTCTCTATCTTTACCTTACACAGATCATATATTTATTGTTCATTTGTTCTCCCTCCCTTCTTAAAATTATTGACAATTAAAAGCAAAGGAAAAAACCAATTAATGAAAATGGAAACCAAGATGCAATAATAAAATAGAGAAGCAAAGCAAAGAGTGAACCGCGGTTTTTATGGTGGTCCGGTGCAAATCGCGGACCAACATCCACTCCACCAAAATCCTTGGTGTCTTCACTAATGGGACTCCTTATGGGCGTAGTACAAGTTGTTATAATCCTACCACCATATACAGTCACCGAGGTGGCTCTGCCCCTCGTCACTTGCCCATGGGTCTTCCGGGTGCCCACAACAGTATCAATCCAAGTACATTCCGAGCTTTGTCAATGAGCTTCTGGGCATCCTACGCTATATACAATCAAATGGAAGAATGAAAGAAACAACAAAAGAAGCTTTACAAAGGCATATACAAAATATATACAATTTGATCCTAAGATCTAAATCTTCACAAGATATTCGAAATAAGCTTAAGGGAGGTATTTCACTAAAGATGATGATCCAATTTGGTTTGGGAATTTTGGAGTCGTGTTTTGAGGGTTAAGGATCCCTTATATAAGTATGTGGCCAAAAACTAGCCGTTTGGGAGTCCTCCAAAGGCTCTCTAAAGGCTAACTCAATCTACCCATTGGGCTATTTTAAGAAGGCTTTTTGCCTCTCATAGTCGATAGCATTCCTCGGTCGAGTGGGCCGGTCGACCGAGAAAGACCTGTCGGCCTCCACAACTTCTCTACTTTTTTGTTCCCTCTCTGATCTCAGCCGGTTCACTGGGCATGTCGCGGTAGACTACCGTACACTGAATTTCTATATTTTTGTCTTTTTCATCTTATCTTAGGGTGTCAACGGATTCACTTCGGGTTGGATCCACCTATGTCACAGTCACAATCCATTCAAATTCCTTATCGGTAGGGTCGGAGTTGGATTATTTTTTGGATCCTACTTTCCACGTCATGATCAAGATCTATTTTAATTCGGACCGTCCATCGGAGTGTCCTATTATGTCCCACTAAGCTAAGTAAACAATTAATTTTTTTTAAGGTGAGCAATTTAACAGCTTGAAGAGAAGTCAGTGCAGCGGGATCGATCTCGTTGATGGCGAGCTGCAGAGGAAAGAGAAATCAGAACCCTAGAGATGAGTTTTTTATATTGAAAAAATGAAATGGAATAAAAATTTGAAAGCTTCCTAGGGTAATGTATGATCTACGAACGAGAGAGCCTCTCTTGATGGAGTCCTCTTGAGTTTCTTGTCTTCTTTAAAGAGATTGGGATTTGGAATTGCCGTTGTTGTTCATGACAGCAAGGTAGCCAAAAGAAAAAAACCCTAAAACCCCTCTCTCTTTTCCTTCTTGAAAGTATGAAATAAAACGACTAAAATGAGTGAAATCGCATTCCCGTCAGATTCATTAAGTGATAAGAGGGGTTTTGACCAAAATACCCTTCATAGAACGGTTAGCACTAGCAAAATTTGGAGGGTATTTTTGCAAAACATTTCGGATCATGACTATCCAATGGGCATTTGTGGCGTGCCCATACCCAATCCGAAATTTTTTGGATCCGAGATTTAATGATTCGAAATATGCCCATGAATCCTATTCATATGTTTAGATCCCGTTCATTAACGTTCGGATTCGGGCGATCCATCGGACCGTCTGGATCCATTGACACCCCTATCTTATCTATCAAATGGACATTGGTCCACTTGATTTCTACTCCATTTTTAAGTTACTTAGGGCCTCTTTTAAATATTTTAGAACCGACCTTTGAGCCTATGATGAAACGTAAGTGAGAATTGGATTTTACATTCTAGGATAAAAGACTTGACTTGATTTTCAAGACATTACATCTTCAAGCTTAGTCCTTCATCTTCTTGGATCTTCTCATGCTTCAAATAATCTTCATTTCCAGCTCCATTGCATTGATCCAATGATCCTTGACATTGAAACAGAGACAAATCGACCACTTCATCAAACAAACACATTAGTAGACAAGATCACTTTGTTTGGAATCGTCGAAACAAGATAGAAGAATGCGAAGGGTTTGAGCATTGGGCTTACAATTCCTTTTCCCAAATTTTGGTGGTTTTCTTCCCCTGTTTAGATGACAAGTTTTGATCCATCTGTTTGCACTGTTTTCTTTAAATCAGAGTTGGTGTTTCCTTATGAACTCAAAATGGACAAATGATGTTGATTCTGTTTCCATAAATAAGAATATTGATTGTGTATTTTGTTTTTTATTTCTGAGTTAGATTTTTTAAGGAAGATTGCTTAGATGAAGTTCCCGCTGGTAGGAGGAAAAGACGACTGGTTTTCTCTTGGAAGATCGTTTTCTCAACATTGAAGACAACGTAGAGAAAATCATTTCTCTAACAAATCGTTTTCTCATTTTTGACTTCCTTTCTTCTGGTGATGATCATTTCTATTAGAAGACAAGGTGGTGCAAGGATTAAGAAGAGAAAATCGTTCTCATTTTCTTTGTTTTATTTTTTGGTTACGATTATTTCCCTATGATTTTCTAGTTCTTGCCCAAACACTAGAATCGGAATAAGATTGGAATGGGATTTGGATTCTGTTTCATGATTCCAGCAATCCAAACACAGCCTAAGGGAGACGGTGTAAAATCCGCGTTTAGGCCACCCATGGTGGAGGAACATCCCATAGGATCGAATCTCAATAAGATATAAATGAGGATGACTTTAAAAAAGGGAAATGATATTTACGCCCCTTTTATCACCAGGGACACCCATTTGCCAGTGCACTTTGCAATCAAAGCCACTAGATTTTTCAGATATAGTACATTAGCCCCCCTTTTGCCATTGATACACTGACGCTGGGTGTCCCTGGTGATCAAAAGGGGCGTAAATATCACTTCCCTTTAAAAAAATAGTATCACACTTACAAAATCGTACTTCATTTACAAAAGTAATGACCCAAATGAAAATGACGAACGATTTGGTCATTTTAACAATATTTTTGGTGTAGGATTCGAGTCCTCTTGTCTTGTTGTGAACGTGTCTTGCTAGGGGCCCTCATCTTATTACTAAAAGGATTTCCGTTTTGTTAGTAGTCATCTGAAAAATATGTTGTTATAACGAGTAAAATAACTGGTGGATAATAAGTTTTTTGATCATGAAAAGTAGGGTTGCAATTCGGGTCGGGCGGGTCGGGTTTTGGAGAACCCAACACTACTCGAGAAATATCTCGGGTCGGGTCGGGTCGGGTTTTTTTCCAGAAAACCCACGATTCCCAAACCCGGCCCTACCCATGATAAATCTCGGGTTGGGTCGGTCGGGTTGGGTTTTTTCACGTTGACGCAATTTTTTAAGGAAAATTCTTGTTTGGCAAGGCAACTCAACTCATAGAAGTAGAAATTACACTCACATCACACTTGAATCAAACAATGATGTAATTACACTCACATTACACTTGAATCAAACAATGTTGTAATCAAACAATGTTGTAATTACAATCAAACAATGCTGAATCAAACACTTGAATCAACTCAACTCATAGAAGCAGAAATTACACTCACATACAATAACAGCGGGTGCGTGGGTTTTCACTTTTAACTTTTAACTAACAATAGAAAAAAATGTGCATACTATAACTTATGTAACTCGGGTCGGGTCAGGTCGGGCCCCTTCAAACCCGGCTCGACCCGAAACCCAGGAAACCTGAACCCAACCCAGGCTATTTTCGGGTCGGGTCGATGCGGGTCGGGTAAAACCCGGCTCGAGTTGCAGCCCTAATGAAGACTTGGTCACTTAGACATTCCAAAAGACGTAGTGGTAGACCAATGAAAAAAAAAGAGCGACGTGGTGGTCACCCGAGTCACTCGACCTTGGGCAAAGGAACCACTGCACATCGTGAATTTTCTTTAATTAAGGATCTGCTAAAGGCATTTTGCAGACCGGCCATTGCACGAGAGACCAGCCACATAGGCTCACTTTTCAACAGAGGATGTCCTATTCATTTAATTCATTTCACGTGGCTCCTCTCTCATGCAACTGGGTGCACACAAAATGCCTTCTACGAAGGACCTTAGCAAATCCCCTTTAATTAAAAACTACATGTATAAACGAATACCAAAGACTAATAAATGCCAACTACTTCTGAAAGTATTTCAAAACACTAATAAATGCCAACAACTTATTAAATACTTTGACTAAATCAAGGAAGCAATCAAATTTTGTCACATTGTTGCCGCACGCAAGGTCCATCACGCACCTTGATAAATTTTAAGATTTCACTAATTCTTGGATAATTACAATTAATCCAGAGGTGTACTTATAAAGAGCACATGATGGGACATAAATACGGCGTTGCTCTCGGACCTCGCCACGTGTCGTCCATGCACCAATAAAGCCTAGCCATCATAAAGAAAGGCGTTGGGAAATGGCAAGACCATACGATCACGACGCGTGTCGCTCTCTCGCCGTCCAGGCCTCATCATCACATGAAATATCCGGCAAAGCCACGCGTGCCAGCGGAGCAGGGGAACACCGGAAATAATCAGGCCCTAATATCCAAAGCAAACAGGTCCTCATTAAACCAATTCGGTTCTCAGTTCGGTTCTCGGTTCCGAGATCCCAAACCCAGAACCGAACCGAATTTTCACCGGTTCCCGGATTTTGGAACCGGAACCGAACCATATAGAAATGGAACCGAACCGAACCGAACCAAATGTGCCGGTTCGGTTCGGTTCCTCAGTTCGAACCGGAACCATGTCCACCCTACCTGCTACTCCCCTCCGACCCACTCATCCGCACACCCAGAAAAGAACCCGCGCCTTGATCCTGGTAACCCTGATCAAACCCCCTCTTCCTCTCGCTGTCCTTTATATTGATTGGACGAAGGATCTGACTTGGGTGTCGAAGTGGTTGTCGGGGACTCACCCCGGACCCCCTGACACCCTTTGTTTGTGATTGCAGACCCCGCAGAGGCCCTCTACCGACCGCGCGATCGCAGACCCGGATTCAAACGCCATCATATTGGCGCCATCCGTGGGACTCATCTAGTACTGAACGCCTTATTGTGATGAGAAACCACACCCAACAGCAAGAAATAGGGGTAATGACCAGGAGCCAGGCTCAACGTGCACAAACCCACACCTCAAGCTCCCGGGAGCCTAACTCACCGCTCTCGGGCCGACACCAGCCCTCCTCCAGCACACCGCAGATGGTCCCCACCATGGAAATGTTCAACGACCTCTGCCGAGAACTACTCCAACGCTTGCCTCGGCCAGAACCTCCGGCCCTGGGGAGGCCCCTGACAACGCAGGACCAGACGGAAGCCTATGACGAAGGCGACGAGGAACAGCCAGTGGAGCGTCATCCCCGGCGAAGGCGAGCACCGACTCGCCGAAAGCCGTCCCAATCGGCGAATAACCCTTTGCCCCCCGTAGCTAGGGGACCCCAGAGAGACGACAGGAAGCAAGCTACGCTAAGCCGCACTCCCCCCGCCCGGACTGCTCATTTCCAGGAACCGCCCCCAGCTCGGACGGAGGAGGTAGCAACCTCAGCACAACCCCCCGGTATGGATCCGATAGCCGACCTACAAAGGCAAATCCGAGAAGTAAAACTGGAAATGAAAAAGCCCTACGCCCACGGCATCCTCGACGAATGGGAGAGAGAAACGGCATCCCCGTTCACCTCAGAGGTCTTAAAGACCCCAGTGAAAGCAGGAATAGACCTCTCCCGTTTCGGTCTGTACGACGGAAGCGCAGACCCCTCGAGTTCCTCCAAACTTTCAAAAGGGTAATAACGCTCCGGGGCACGTCGCACGGATTTATGTGCAAAGCCTTTGCCTCCCTATTAAGAAAGACCGCTAACGACTGGTACATGAGATTGGAGCCCGAGTCCATCGCATCCTTCCACGAATTCGGAAGGAAGTTCAGCGCTAGGTTCGCCAACAACCGCCTCCGCCACGATCCAGCGGACGCCCTCTTAGCCCTCCGACAAGGAAGAGACGAGACCCTAAGAGACTTCATGTTAAAATTCAACGGCGAATTGGCCCAACTTTCTAACATGGACGTCCAAATAGCGGTCGCAACACTGAAGCTTGCCACCACCAATCCGAATCTCAAGCTGCACCTTACCCTCAAGCCACCACGGGACCTGCAGGAACTTGAATCCAAGGCTGACAAGTTTGTATGAGCAGAAGAAGCCTGCGCCCTAGAGCAGAGCCGGTCCGGCCCTGATGATAGAAAAAGCAACGACGGTCACTAGCCGAGGAAAGACAGGCGAGCCGGAACCCCGTCCCCGTCTTCGAAAGACTGGGAAGTGCCCCACTGAAGGTCCCCCTCTCCCATGTCCTCCTGGCTATCAGACATCAGGGTCTCCTGACCCCCCAAGAGAATGGCCACGGACCCAAAGAAGCGGTCAGTAGAAAAGTTCTACGAATTCCACGGGGACCTCGACCACGAAACTGACCATTGTTTCCACCTCCGCCTCCAGCTGGGAAAGCTGGCCGAGGAAGGGCACCTAAATCAATATCTCAAGAGCCCTGGCGAAAACTCGCGTGAGGCCCAACACCCGACCGATGAACCCAGAGGCAGGCGTCAGCCACACAGTAGGCACCGGTCCAGCAGCCGTCGCCGATCCGCAAGCCGACACCGATCCCCGAGTAGGCATCGCTCCCGAAGCAGACACCGATCCCGCAGCAGACATGACGCACGCCGCCACCAGCGACCCAAGAAAGAAGAGGCCCGCGAACAGCCGCCTACCATTATCGGAAAAATCAATATCATCACAGGCGGGCCGGCGGCGGGAGGACCGACAACAGCTGGGCGGCGGGCATACGCAGAGCAGGTGTTTTCCATGGAAATGCCTTCCAAAAAGGCCCGGACGGATCTGCCCCATGAAGATCAGGTTATCACTTGCTCCCACGAAGACCTTGACGGACTACAAGTCCCGCATGACGATGCACTGGTCGTCAGGCTAGTCGTCGCCAACTTCGACATAGGAAAAACCCTAGTTGACACGGGAAGCTCCGTCAATGTGTTACACCTTGGAACCTTCGAAGAGATGAAACTGGGCAAAGAGAGGCTGGGACCTGCGGAGTATTCCATCTATGGGTTCTCCGGGACGTCCGTACGGGTCAATGGCAAAATCGACTTACCCGTGACCTTTGGGACGTACCCCCTCCAAAAGACCCACCTGACCACCTTCATGGTCGTAGACATACCTTTCACCTACAGCGCCATCATAGGGCGCCCGGCTCTAAGAGACTTGGGAGCGGTAGTCTCCACCCCCCACCTCAAGATGAAATTCCCCACTCCAACCGGAGTAGGGGAAGTCTGGGGGCAGCAGATGATAGCACGCCGGTGCTACGCGGCAAGCTTAAGAGGAACCAACGCCCCGGCCGAGAACTTCACGATCGGTAGTGAAGACCCCCGGCAGCGGGCCCGCACAATCAGAGGAGAGCCCGCCGAGGAGCTAGACTCCATTCCCATAGCCCAAGATCAGCCGGAAAGACAAGTCCGGATCAGTTCCCTGCTGAAAGGCACCTTGCGAGACCAAATGATCGACTTCCTCTGAGCCAACAAAGACGTGTTCGCGTGGTCTGCTAAGGACATGCCCGGGGTACCCAAGGAGTTGGCCATTCACAGGTTAAACGTGAATCCAACCCTCAAACCCGTTCGGCAGAAAAAAGGAACTTCGTGGTAGAACGCCAAACTCACATAAAAGCCGAAGTGGAAAAACTGCTACAAGACGGATTTATCAGAGAGATCCGGTACCCCGAGTGGCTGTCGAATGTGGTCATGGTCAAAAAAGCCAGTGGGGGTTGGCGGGCCTGTATAGACTTTACAGACCTAAACCGGGCGTGCCCAAAGGACCCCTACCCCCTCCCGCGCATAGACCAGCTCATCGATGCCACATCCGGGCACGAGCTCCTCACCTTCTTGGATGCCTTTTCGGGTTACAATCAGGTGATATTGCACGAACCAGACATCCCGAAAACAGCGTTCATTACCGATCAGGGCGTCTACTGTTACACCGTTATGCCCTTCGGGTTAAAAAGCTTGGAAGCCTCCAAACACATCTTCGACCTTCAAGAAACCTTTGACACACTGCGACGGGCCCGGATGAAGCTGAACCCCGCAAAATGCGCCTTCGGGGTGACTTCCAGGAAGTTCTTAGGGTTCATAGTTAGCCAGAGGGGCATCGAGGCCAACCCCGAAAAAATACAGGCCATCCTCGACATGGAGCCCCCGACAACAGCCGTAGAGGTGCAAAGGCTCGCAGGGCGAATCACCGCCCTCGGCCGTTTCATGCCCAAATCGGCGGAGAAATGTCAGCCGTTCTTCAAGCAGCTAAAAAACATACGGGAATTCGAATGGACCCCGGCCTGCCAAGAAGCCTTCGACGCCTTGAAACAATACCTTCAGACACCGCCCGTACTAGCCAAACCTGAGCCGGGGGAAGAACTATTTTTATATCTGGCCATCAGCCCGACGGCAGTAAGTGCGGTATTGGCCAAGCAAAGCGACAAGAAGGAACACCCGGTGTACTATGTGAGCAAGACTCTCCACGGTGCGGAGGTCCGGTACTTAAACATAGAAAAATTCGCCCTCGCAGTCGTCAGCGCTGCCCGGAAACTCCGCCCCTACTTCCAGGCCCACCCCATAGTGCTTCTGACTGACCAGCCCCTGAGGAGAATTCTCCAAAAACCGGAGACCTCGGGCAAGATGGTAAGCTGGGCCGTCGAGTTGGGAGAGTTCGACATACAGGTCCAACCGAGACCGGCCATTAAATCCCAGGCCCTCGCCGACTTTATAGTGGAGTCCACAGCCCCTGCCACAGAACCAGGAATGTTGGAAAATGCCAGGGGCCCCACCGAACAGACGGCTCATGAGGACATAAGGCCAGACTCGGCGGAACAAAGCAGCGAGATTCACTGGACCCTGCACGTTGATGGCTCAGCGGGTAAAATGGGGCGCAGGGCGGGAGTGGTCCTCCACGGCCCCAAATGATTCACATTAGAATACGCCCTCCGGCTAGATTTCAAAGCCTCCAACAACGAGGCTGAATACGAGGCCTTGTTGGCAGGGTTAAGCCTTGCCACAGAACTCGGCGCAGGAAAGTTAAAAGTCTACAGCGATTCCCAGCTCGTCGTCAATCAAGTGAACGGGGCATACGAGGCCAGGGGCCTCAGAATGAAGAAATACCTCCAGAAGGTAAAAGAAAAGCTGCAGAGAATGTGAGAAGTCGAGATCCTCCAGGTACCGCGATACATGAACAATCGAGCGGATGCATTGTAAAAAATGGCCGCCGAAGAGACCCATGACTTCGGCACCATACTCACAGAGATACTGTCCCACCCCAGCATCGACGAGGTACAAGTCTTGGAAATCCCACCAGGACCCAACTGGGTGGATCCCATTATGCGATACTTGAAAGACGGGGTATTGCCCGAAGACAAGCTGGAAGCCCGACGCCTAACCGCAAGAGCCGCCCACTACGTGGTCCACGGACCCCGGCTGTACAAGCGGTCATACACATGGCCGTACCTTCGTTGCCTGGTACCCTCCGAATCGGAATACGCACTACGGGAGGTACACGAAGGAATCTGTGGAGACCACGGAGGCGGGAGGATCCTAGCTCAGAAAATCGTAAGGCATGGCTACTTTTGGCCTACGATCCTCAGGGACGCCAAGGAGTTCGTCAAGAAATGCAGCTCGTGCCAGAGGTACGCAACCACCCCCCGTCAACCGGCCACACCATACACCGCGATGGCAGGGCCCCTGCCTTTCGCCATGTGGGGCATGGACTTGCTCGGGCCATTCCCGAAAGCCCCCGGGGGGCACACAATGTTGTACGTCGCCATCGACTACTTCACCAAGTGGGTCAAAGTTAAAGCCATGGCAAAGCCCAATTCGAAAGTAACGGAGAAGTTTTTCTATCATGACGTGATCTGCCGCTTCGGCATTCCAAAGATACTTGTAACGGACAACGGACCCCAGTTCGCAAGTGCTGAATTCAGCAGATTCTGCAATAACCTAAGCATCGAACACCGTTTCGCCTCCGTAGCACACCCGCAGGCCAACGAGCAGGTGGAGGTAACTAACAGGATCTTGCTCCAGAGCCTCAAGAAGCGACTAGGATAAGCTGGAAAGAACTGGGTAGAGGCACTACCTAGCGTCCTCTGGGCCTACCGAACGACACCACGGACTGCAACGGGGGAATCCCCTTTTAGTTTAACCTTCGGAGCCGAAGCGGTCATTCCGTTAGAAATTGGCTTCTCCAGCTTCAGCACAGAGAACTATGACGAACAAGGAAATTCCGAACTCCTCCGGAACACTCTCGATGTCGTGCTTGAAAAAAAAGAGCAAGCCCTCCTCCGAACCGCCTCCTACCAGCAAAGGGTGGCAGGATTCTACAACGCCCGAGTAAAAAAGCGCACAGTAAAGCCCGGAGACCTGGTATTACGACGGGCGGAGGTATCCAACCCCCGCAACACCGGGAAACTCGAGCCAAAATGGGAAGGACCCTACAGGGTCGTTTGAGCACTCCGCCCCGGGGCCTACCAGCTAGAGCGCCTTGACAGGACCCCAGTCCCTCGAAGTTGGAGCATGGATAACCTCCGAGAATTTTACGAGTAAAAAGGTAGGGTAAGGTCAGTGTTTTTCTTTTAATATATGACGGATGTTTTGTTTGTTTCCTTTTTTCTGGTTTCTAGAAGCAAAGCTGTGTTTTCCTCTTTACAAATCAATGGAATATCGTTTCTACATGAGCCATGTGCATCTCCACTTTCCGGCCCATGATAAATAAGGGGTCCGAAAAAAGACAGGGAGTGAGACAGAGGTAGCATCGGGGCCGATTCCCCTGAAAATACCTTAAAACGCTCCCCATGAAAAAAAGACCTCCCCTTTGAAGGCAGGCGGGACCCATTAACCCCGAACTGATCACTCGAGGGGAAGATAGTCCTTCCACAAACAAGACGCCCCACGGGGTGCACTAGAAATATTCTCACCGATCAAATTGAAATTCAATACCAAAAGGCTCGAATAGCCCGGGGCACATTGTATATAAAAAAAGGGAAGAAGAAGAAAAGAAAGAGAGTTCGAAAAGTTATTACAGACCCAGCGTGGAACCATAAAGAAAAGAAGGGGAAACATAAAATCCAAAGGGCAGCCAGGCATCACTGAGCCCCCTCAGAAGTCTCAGTGACTACAGGAACTTCCAAGGCAGCCACCTGATCCTCGACCGACTCCGGTGTTTCCACTGGTGCCGGCAAAAGATCCTCCGGAACGCCTTCCTCGGCCTCGTGCACCAACTTCTCGAGGGGGAAGGAGGGATCAACCTCGCGAATGCGTCGCCGGCATTCAACAAAAGCATCTATCTCAATATCCACGCTGAATGAAGCTGCAGCCTCGGAGTCACGCCATTCCTCCCGCGCCTTCGACAGCTCCTCGGCATGAGTTCGTCGAGCCGCCACCAATTTATCCTCCGCACGGCTTCTCCCATCCACAGTTGTTCGAAGGTCCGCCCGAAGTTGAGAAACAGTGTCACCAAGCGACACCTTTTCTGCTTCGGCCTTCTCCAACTCCTCGCTCAGTTTTCGGACTCGCTCCTCGAAAGCACCTATCTCAGACTCATCCTCGAGCAGATACTGCACCATCTTCCTAGCATAACTTTGAGACTGCGAAAAGCAAACCATTAGGAAATTTCCACTTACGGTCTCGAAGGCAACAAAAAGGGGAAAGGACAAGCAGGAAAACCGGCCACCCGGTACTTACGCAAGATGTCGACTTAAAATACCGAGCCCCCAGGGCCCTGCGGTCAAAGCCTTCTAACTCAGCCTCATCACCAGGAAGGGCGGTTGCCACCCCTAGCTCAACCCCGACCCGGGGATTCGTAAGGACGCCATCCTCGACACCAATCTTCCAGTCGGGTTCAAACAGCTCTCCCCACGTCTGAAAACACTGCGAAGAAAGCTCCATCCGCTCCAGAAGCAGCTTGGTCATAACCGACCCCTCCAGCCGACTCGGAACGTCCTCCGTAAAGACAGGGGGACGTGCCGCACGGCCAGCTTTCCCCTGTTTAGCGCCAGAAGGGGCGACCCTATTGGCGGAAGGCTCCAACTCTAGAGGAGGAGACCCGGCCGCGCCCTTTCCTCCGACCGATCGACCAGAGGAGCTAGATGGCACGGATACGGGAAGCCTAGCTTGCGACCGGTCGAACCTGGTCGCGGCCATAAAACCGGAGGGAATCTTCTTACGGCTCGCCAGACCCTTCGTTGCCACCGCGATCCCTTTTCCCCTGCCAGCATCACTGGAAGAAGACATACCTGCTGCCAAAAACAGAAGAACAACGACTCAAAAAAAAAGATATATATATATATATATATATATACTCAAGGCGCATATGGACAAACCCAGGGGAAAAAGGCTCACCGCGGTGACTGGCGGAACTCTCCCGCGTTTCCTCGCCCGTACAGCGGGCCCTCCGTAGCTCCTATCAAACCGAGCCTCTTCAGACCCCTCTCACATCTAAACTCGGAAACATCGACAGCCTCCCCAGAGGCGAGCTTCCCCAAGTCAAACCTACTGCAATCGGACTCGTCGGGGAGGGACTTCCTTCACCACTCAACGGAGCGCCTCCAAGAGCGAGGAAAGCCCCAACCAGCGTCCGATGGAGGAATAATGAACACATACTCCTCCTTCCACTTCTTAATGGAAGAAGGCAAGTTCGCCGCAATTTTCACCTGAGAACTCTGGGTCAGATACAACCAGCTATCCTCCCCCTTCACCAACGGGCTAAGAACAACACAACCCCGGAGCAGGGGGAGGGTAGGCTGAATCTTATGAAGACCCGCCTTCGCCACAAAGGCCAAGAGAGTACGCCAACTATTAGGCGACAGCTGGGAGGGGGCCACCCGGTAAAATTCGAGGGCCTCTACTATAATGCCCAAGAGCGGAAACCTAATCCCCGCCCGAAAAGCCTCCACATAGAAAGCTACCTCTTCCTCCGTGATACCCTCACACACCCCCTCCGCAGAGAAAGGAACCCTTATCCCATAATCATCGGGAATGTGAAACTCCCTCCTAATCTCCTCTGCCGCGCCTTCTTCCAAAGTACTCCTATAACACGCCACCCGACCAGGACGGATAACGGCACCAGACCGAATGTCCCTAATCTCCGCCTCACGAGCGGAAGAGACTCGAGCAGGAGATTCCAAGGGAGCGGCCCCCAATGACGATCCAGAAGCCACGGAGCTATCCTCCAACTCCCTGGGCAGCTGTACATCTTGAGAGTCGCCGCCCCCGCCCTTTACCAACCGCCTCCTTTTGCTTGGCGGAGCCCTCTCCACTACTTCTACTGACTCGGAAGACGGACCCTGAGAATCGGTTGCGAGAGACATCGTAAAATAATGAAATGTCGGACAGGATAAAAAGCACAGAACTCACCAAGGCAGACAAACGAGGAAAAACCAGAAGGAAGTTGGTGAAGAGCGACACGTAGAAAAATTGCTGCAGAAGAAAGCTCGCTCCACCCGAGGAAGACGAAGAAATAAGACAAAGAATGAAATCCACAAAAAGGCTTTAAAAAGAGCTAGGGTTTCATCACGCGTCGATTAATCTCCCTTTCCTTCTAATCCGATGGGACGTGCACACCTGGCGCCGATTGGGAAATTCGAGGGAACCGCCAAAAATCAAAACGCCATGCCCCCGACTGAAAAGACGCTGCTACCCCTACCGCTAGGTGACTTCCCCAGCAAGCCATCCCTAAAGTCTCCCCGCCTAAGGGGGAGGAAGGGCCCAGATGGAAAATTCCACATACGGTCGGGAAAGGCTCGGAACCCATCACAAGGGCCCGGCATACAATTCCACAAGATGGAAAATACCACGTACGGTCGGAAAAGGCTCGGAACCCATCACAAGGGCCCGTCATACAATTCCACAAGATGGAAAATACCATGTACGGTCGGGAAAGGCTCGGGACCCATCACAAGGGCCCGGCATACAATTCCACAAGATGGAAAATGCCACGTACGGTCGGGAAAGGCTCGGGACCCATCACAAGGGCCCGGCATACAACACCACTAGAAAAAAAAATACCAAGCACAGCGAAAAAGGACTCGGGTCGCATGGCAAAGGCCCGGTCTTACTCCTACCGCTCCGCTCGAAATATTTAGGCTACTATGCAAAGGGAAAGGAAACATAAGGCACAAGTCGCAGATACAAAAAAAAAGGAGAGCCATTCATAACTATTTCCTTCTGGCCCGCAGGCCTACAAAAAAGGGGGAGGAGGGTGAAGACAAAAAAAAAAAAGGGCACGCAGGCCCGGGCCCCCAAAGTCCCCCTCAACCCACTCCCTCCCGCCTAAAGCGACTAGCCACTGAAAGAGTTTTCCGCGTCAGAGAGCTCCTTATCACTATGCTCCTCCTCCGAAGAGCTCCCCCAACGTGGATCCTCAGCAAATCGAGTCTGGTCATTTAACCACCTCACCCGGTTCCTCAACAAATCATTCTCCGCGCGCAAGGCCGCTATCTCTCGATCCATGTCGATCATCCTGCTACAGACCTCCATTTCCCTACGATGGACATAAGAGAAGAACAAGCGGTGGCGATGAACAAAAGCTTCATGGGACTCCCTCTCATAGAGGGGAGAAGGATGAGAGTGTGGGGGAAGCCCTTGAGGCGGGTTCCTCTCAGGAAGCTGAGGCCCCAACCCGTCAGGGTTTGTCTCGGGGCTACTGGGAGGACTCCCCTCGGTAGCAACACTCCCCTCGCCACTTATAGAGAGACCCTAGAACGACGACGACATCTCTGACGAGCCCGAAGAAAGACCAAAAGAAAGCGAAGAAGGAAAGAAGAACGAAAAGGCAATCTGCATAAAAGAGGAAGGACTCACCCCTTATAAACCCTATGGGAGACCCTTGGGTAGGAAAACGAAGCAACTTGCCCTACGCGTGTCCGTTTCCTATTAGATGACCAGCCGGCACCGCGTGATGGCACCACAATTCCTCGGGAAGGAACCGCCGGATGAAACAGCATGTCCTCTCGTACCCCAAAGCTCCCATAAATGCCTTCGTCACGATATTCCTTAACCAGGTAAACAAGCCTGCTCCCTTGGGCCATTCAATGGACCAAAGGTAGTGTTATGATGAGACATAAAAACGGCGCTGCTCTCTCGCCACGTATCGCCCATGCACCCATATGACCTTTATAAAGAAAGGTGATGGGAAACGGCAAGGCCGTACAAATTCGACACGTGTCACTTCCTCGCCGTTCAAGCCTCATCATCACAAATCACTCCCAACTCCTCCCCACCTAATAAAAGGGAAGGGTCCGGAGGTGGGAAACCAAGCAAAGAGGTCCGACCTCAATCCCACTAGAGGAAAAATGCACGCCCAGACCCCGAGCCCCGGCACGAGACCACGACGCTCAAACACAACAGGCGAAGGAAACTAAACGCACTAGAAAAGGGCTCGAAATCCCGCACAGGTTCGAACAAAATGCCACAAATTCTTGCGACAAAGATAATTTATGCCAAATAGATGAAAAAAGCAACACAAAGAGACACGACAAAAACACATGAAGATCGTCCATTCACATCCTCCTGGCCCACAGGCCTACAAAAAGGAGAGGGAATAAGAAACAAAGAGCAGAGCACGCAGGCCCCAAAATCCTCGACAGGAAAGGGGAAGAAAAAAAAACACACAGAAAAACAGAAAAGGCCAGAAACTAATCGGAAGAAGATCCCTCTCCCGAAGGGTTCCCCTCCTCTTCCCAGGAGCTCTCCATCAGGGGGTCCACCTCATATTCCAGCAGCTGCCCATTAAGGGATTGAACCTTTTTCTGCAAAGCCTTGTTCTCCCGCTTCAAGTTCTCGATCTCCTTACCCATCTTCGAAACACGGCCACGCAGTTCCATCCCTGGTGATAGGCTCGGGAGAAAAAAGACCACTCCCTGGCGACACGGGTCCGAGACAACTTGTCCTCCTTAGGCAAAGGGGAAAGACGAAGGGGGGGGGGGAAAGCCCGAGGAAGGGCCCGAGTCCCTCCTAGCCCTCTTCCGACGAACCGCAAGGCCCTCCTCCGGATCAGAAGACAACTCAGGGTCACTTGACGATTCCTGGGAAAGATAGGCCTTGCCCCTAACTCGTGAAGGGGAACCGGACATGTTATTGAAAAAGGGCAAGGAGAAACGCGTACCTCAGAAAAAAAAAGAGGGGGAGAGAGGCCACAACAGAGCACCGGGGTAATCTTCCCTTTTCAAGATTAAGGAAGAAAACCTCGTGTCTCGAAATAAGGCGACCCACATAATGATACTACCACTTCCCGGGGATGGCCGCCGGATAAAAACGGCACGCCTCCTCGTACTTTGGAGCTCCCATAAATGCCCTCACCATGACGTCACTCGACCAAAACGTTACTCCCTTGGCCCATTCGATGGACCAAAGGAGTAAGGGGGTGTTATGATGGGACATAAATACGGCGTTGCTCTCAGACCTCACCATGTGTCGTCCATGCACCAATAAAGCCTAGCCATCATAAAGAAAGGCGTTGGGAAATGGCAAGACCATACGATCACGACGCGTGTCACTCTCTCGCCATCCAGGCCTCATCATCACATGAAATTTCCGGCAAAGCCACGCGCGCCGGCGGAGCAGGGGAACACCCCAATCCTGCAAAGGAAGGTTTTCTCTCCATAATGATGATAAGGTCTGCACGCCTCCCTTTAAAAGGGAAGGGAAGGGAAGAAGAGAGGGAGCCACGTCTTTTGAAAGACATCCTTTTCTCAGCTCCCGCATAACAACCGGAAAAAGAGGTGAGGCAACAACAGAGGAGACTAGGAACTTAATCCTACTCTCCCTGCTAGTCCCCTCCGACCCACTCATCCGCATACCCAGAAAAGAACCCGCACCTTGGTCTTGGTAACCCTGATCAAACCCCCTCCTCCTCTCGCTGTCCTTTATATTGATTGGTCGAAGGATCTGACTTGGGTGTCGAAGTGGTCGTCCGGGACCCACCCCGGACCCCCTGACCCCCTTAATTTGTGATTGCAGACCCCGCAGAGGCCCTCTACCGACCGCGCGATCGCAGACCCGGATTCAGACGCCATCAGCACATACATGATAAACATAGAATCAAATCTTGATAACTATGGAAAGAGATCCTTAAAAGTGAGAAAGATGGAAATCCTACCTACTAAATTTAGCCTAATTGCTAATTTAACCAAGCTACCTAATCTATCACAATTACTTAGTTGCCGAACCTAAACATTTGCTAAATCCACCCCAATCAATCTAAGATTTGATTTTATTCTCTAATATGCCCCCTCAAGCGTATGTGGATTGAAAAATAAACTTGCGTTTGATTACAATGCAATTCCCAATAAAAGAAAATTAAACATTTGATGCACTGCCAAATTTTCTGCACACTAATGAAGATCCCCTAATGGTGATGAGTGATGTTGATCGCCAAATAAGATAATGATTCCTGCCATCGCGGAAGAATATGTCACTTGGAAGATGAGCCTCAACAAATGATTGCCTCAATGGGCAGATTAGAACTCAAGCCGGAATGGGCGAGTAATTATAGGTCGGTTTGGAATACCAATCCTAACAAAAGTGGGTCACTATGGACTAATGCCGAAATGGGCAAAAAAAGGTCACAATGGACCCATACCGGAATGGGCAAGAAACTGGTCGCTTTGGACCAATGCCGGACCATGGACAAATGCCAGAATGGGTGACAAAGAAGAGAAAAATTGAAGGAAAAAAGATGGAAGTATAGAGATGATCGACAATTGGTGATCAAGAACGATAATGCAAATATCGACAAAAAAATTGGACATGGCATTACAAAAGAAGGTGGAAATAGCAAAAATGGGGATTAGTGTGCCAACAAAGACATAAGAGAGGTGCCTCTATAGAAAAACACAAGCTCATGGAAATTAAAATTGAGGGGCTGCCATTATCAATGTAGATGCAAGTAGTTTGTGAAACACAAGAGAAATGAAGAGTGAAGATATCAAATGAGAGGGTTTCACAAAAGAGGCTTATAAGAAAAAGAAAGTGAGAATAGAACTTATTGGAGGGTGTCATTATCAAGTTTGGAGTAGAAATATTTTCCTACGGACATATAAGGAAAAGAAGGGGTGCAAAGATAAAACAAATATGAGGCTGCATTTCTTACACCTCTTCTTGATATGCCTTTTGCAAAAATCTAGAAGTCCCACTCTCAACAGAAGGGATGAAAGCATCCTCGGTCCAATCCCATTGAAAAGCCTCACAATGGTGAAGTCAAGGCCAAGAAGACCCTTTTCTTTTATAAGAAACAGAATCTAAGCATGAGAGCCTGACAACAATAAGAAAAAGAAATGAAAGAGGAGGAAGAAGAAAAGTTGTATTTGCAAAGGTGATTTGTTGGGGCCCGGCGGACGGTGGATCAAGCCGTCCGCCGGAGAACGAAGTTCTACAGCTTGTGCTCAGGGTGAAGTCCGATCTACCCGCTTTGATACCATGATAAATTCTAAGATTTCACTAATTCTTGGATTATTACAATTAATCTAGAGGTGTGCTTATATAGAGCACATACATGATAAACATAGAATCAAATCTTGATAACTATGGAAAGAGATCCTTGAAAGTGAGAAAGATGGAAATCCTAACTAATAAATTAAGCCTAATTGGTAATTTAACCAAGCTACCTAATCTATCACAATTACTTAGTTGCCTAACCTAAACAATTGCTAAATCCACCCCAATCAATCTAAGATATGATTTTATTCTCTAATACACTACCATCACTTTCTATAATTCACCATCGCTACTGAAGCTGCTGCTATTGCTGCTAGCAATAACCTCTTCATTAGAGCATAAACCACACACCTTCATTTTCCCTTCTCGCCTGTAATACCCGACCACATGTTAGGAAATTTTTTGAAATGGTTGTTTTAATCAAAATTGAGCTTTATGTTTTTGTGAAAATCTGTAGGGGGTGTTATTATCAAAAGTGGCTTAAGATGTGTAATGAATTCTTGGAGATAAGTTTCTAAGATTTGTTAGCTTATTTTGTGGGCAGTGATAAATCGACCCCCATATATCTTAAATCGACCCCCTATGTGTCTATCTCTCTCCTCTTCCCCTCCCAAAGGAATCTCCTCTGGATTCTCTCAACTTTCGCTTTGATTCCTTTAGGAACATAGAACATTTACTAATAGGGCATCGCATAAACTGGCATACTTTTGAGAGTCTTTTTAATGGGAAATAGAAATAAATGAGAAGCTTTGAGGCGCATTGTCACTTTCCTTAAGACAATATTCACCCTCACCTGTTAATGTGCAATGGGAACCATGAATTTGCCTCTAAGATAGAATGAAGTCCGGTGTTTTCTACACCAAATGTTTGATGTCGCTGTGCCCTAAATGAAATCAAACCCCAAATCACCTTTCGATGGCAAGTATGTGAAACGAAAACAATATACTAGAATGAAGCTTGCAAAAATAATGTAAAGATAAACTTTAGAAAGGCTTTCAAGAGAGTGTTTTGGGCTTTGGAATTTCACAAATTGCACTTCCACAAGTGGATTTCGAATTCCGTTCGAAATTGCACATTTTTACTCTTTTCATAGAGCTATTAGTGCCTTTCCTGTTTAAATTGCACCCTTACAATACACCTTTCCCATGGGGGTTGAAATCTAGCTGTTAGATCGCGCTCATCCACGATTCTACCGTCCAGATCGATTTTGGAGTGACTATTGGTTTGTGTAAAACTTTAGCCATCCCCCATAATCGCTAGATCATCGATCTATGGTGCAGAATGCACCCAATTGGCTCTTGATCATTGGGATGCGATGGGAAACAATCCAATAGTCCACAAAACACCTGATCGCCTACTAGCCGTTACCCCGTGATCCGATGCACACTTTCCCATACTAGCCGTTGGAGCACGTCCGACCGATCCAACGGCTAGACCGATTGGGATACTCTGACCGATCCAACTGCCAAATTGGCCTCCTACGTGACCAATTCAATGGTCAATCCAAAAGATCACCTTGAGCTTGATCCAATGGGCCAGATCTAATCTGGAAAAATTTACGGGTTGTAATCGCTCCGAGCAACGATGCGTCGTGCGAACTGAAAAGTGAGTCAAAACGCGCCACTAACGCCCTACAACGCACTGCCCATGCCATGCTTGATCGTGCGCATGTGCGGATGATCCTTTGCCAAAGCCCATTTTCCTACAAAATAAGAGAGAATAGTAGGTAAAATCTTATAAACCTCTTTCCAACTTTTTGAACTTCCGATGTGGGACTATCTTTCCAAAGGACGTTTACACTCTCTTTTCAAAAGCACACATGTTACAAAGAAAAGGCATTTTTCTTTAAAAAACTTTTCAAAATTCTATTTTATTTTGAAAATTCTCTAAGAGTCCCCTCACCATTTTCAAAATCAAAAGAATTATCTCAACATACTTGTAACTCGTATGCATAAACGAAGGAATCTTACGATTGTCTTCAAACAAGCGATTCTATATAGCCAACCGAATACATTTCACACAAACGAAATTCATTTCCTCAAGTGATTCTAATAAGCCAATATGTGTACTGGCTGCCTGTATGTAAGCCCAAGGGTTCCCATGGGGTTAATCATTCACCTTACTTTCTTATTTTGGTGTTAGCAAACTAAATTGATTAGCATTTATGGACTGATGTGTTGCTTTGAGTTGTTGTGTTGTTTACAGGATTTCATGTCATAATCGCCATTACACAACTCTTCTCAACACACGGCGTGTGGATCAAGGAGTAAAGGAACCAAGAGCTTGTACCTACAGTGAAGACATCCTCATTTGAAGATATTCAAATCAAGAAGCTCATCAAGAAGATTCCACAAGTTCCCAACAAGTGTCAAGAAGGAGCTTGGGGTTGAACATGCCATGGTAATACCTCATGTACCTTAACATGCATTAAAGATTGGAAGACAAGTCGCATGAGCCAAGACAAGGTCAAGATGTTCACCCAAGCAGAAGAAGTCCAAGAAAATGCAAAGGAGCAGACACATTCCAAGAAGACTCATGGTATTCATTTTTAGAATATATTTAGAGTCCTCTTGATTTTATATCTAAATGCACTTTCAAAAGGTTTTCAAATGATTTTTATACTTAACATTTTACATCTTTGAAAACCATCAACACCCCCAAAAATATGTTTGAAAACCTAAGACTAAAGCCTAAAGACCAAGGCCCAAAGCCCCTGAATTTTAAAGTTAAAAATGGAATTTTATACAGGGCCGGTCGACTGGGCTATGCCGGGCGACTACGGGATGGAACTTGTAATTCCAGGGCATCTCGAAAATTATCGGACTGGTCGACTGGGCCAAGCCGGGTGACCACAGATATGTCTTTGTTTCAAACAGAACAATCCGTCATGGGTTTGGGCGGGCGACTGCCGTGGGTCAGTTGATAGGTTTTTGAGCCGAACTTTTGAACGAACAGGTTAGCCTCTCCGGACGACCACCAAGGGCCGGTCGACCGCGAAGGTAAGAAATTTAAAAATATAAAAGGGTGCCCGATAGGGACGGGCGACCGCAATGGTCGAGCAAACTAGCCGTTGGGGCGTTTTCAGCTTGACTTTTTCAAGCCAGTTATTTACAGTTTTACCCCAAACGGTGATATTTTCAAATATACTATATATACATCATTAAAACCTACCTCTACGAGCTTTTTGACCATTTGAGAAAGAGCAAATCCCATTTTATGGTTGAGCTTCAAGTTTTTAATCAAAAGCTAAAATCCTAGTTGATTTTTCATTTCTACATCTTATCAAGAGGCACTCCATAGGGTTTTATATTGTATTTTCTTGGAGTGATTGTGAGCTTACAAAGTTGTAATCTGCCTATTAAGAGGCATTGAGTGTTTTTCATTTTTATATTTGTTCTTCATTGAGGGTCTTCGGCCCGTTAAGAATCGTGAAGACAAGGGTCTCCTCTTCGGCCCGTTAAGAAAGATGAAGACAGCATATGAGGGTGTGTCCCCTCGCCGAAGGCTTTTTGCAAATGGGCTTCGCTTTGGCCCTTGAGAATAAAAAAGCTTGGTCATGTAATGGCTCATTGATCCGGCCTTGAAGGAGGATCGGGATAGTAGAACTCACGCGCAAATGTGAAGAGTGGAGTAGGTCTTGTGATAGACCGAACCACTATAAATCTTATGTTCATTTTGTCTTTCTCTCTTCCTTTCCTTCTCTTGCAAGTGTGGTGATTGATACTTTCTAACCCTAACTTGTTTATTGTTTTAATGGAAGAAGGGTTAGTAAATGCACTTGAATTAAATGTATAAACCCTAATTGCATTTATATATCTATTTGAACAAGGGTTAGCAAATGTGCAAGATTAGAATGTCTAAACCTTAGCTTTTATTAACATTCCTATTTGAACAAGGGTTAGATTAATGAGTGCTTAATTAGTAGATTAAGTTTTAATCTCCCACCTAATTAAGCTTAAAATTTCTAATTGACCAATTCACCCCCCTTTTGGGTTGTCACACTTGTATTTCATTTGGTATCAGAGCTTAGCGCTCTTAAAGATATTTTAAAATCTTAAAAATCTACAAGAGAAAAGATCTGTGACACTCCATATGAATTTTGAGAAAGACCGATCCACCCTAATTCCTCCATTCTTTGATGGAACGAATTATGGAGCTTGGAAAGCACAAATGCAAGCCTATCTCAAATCCATAGATCATGACATTTTAGATGTCGTTGTAGAGGGAATTTCTTTTTCAAGAAAATGCGCTGAAGGTGATATGAAATTATTTTTCTTGAACTTAAAGGCATGATTTTATTATGTTGTGGTATAACTCCACACATTTTTCACAATATTTCAAATTGTATCAATGCAAAAGATATTTGGACCTCATCAGAAAACACTTTTGAGAAAAATATGTGTCTCTTTTCAAATGATAAAATTTCTAGTAAAAAAGAGACTCAGAAAAATCTTTTGCAAAAGAAGTTTCTTTCAAACATTCCAATTCCAATTTGGAGATTCAAATTGAAAATCTAAAATTGGAAATGAATGAAAGTTTGAAAAAAATGAGAAATTAAGTCAATTGAGCATATTTTTTATAAATAAAAATGTTGACTTATTTCAAAGATGAAATGCCTTTGAGAAAGAAATTAAAAGCCTTGAAAACACAAACTTGAAATTAAATATAAGCATGTTTGTGAAAATGAAGAACAATTGAAAACTAATTTATCTCATCAAAATGAAAATCAATTTAATGAGATTAAATTAGGAAATGAAAAACTCTTTATTAAGAATCAAAGACTATAAGAAGAAAAAATAAATATACTTCTAAGTCTTGTAATTCTAATTGTTCCACATCTGCCAATTGTGATAGATCTGGACATCACAATTCTGAGTGTAAGCTTAGAATTGTGAAATCTAACAAGTTTGTTTGGATAAGAAGGTACACTCCCACAAACAAGCTTGGATGGAACCTAAGGGATTTGGGTTTGAAAAGAATCCCTCTAAACTGATTAGTGAATGAGTTAGTTTATGGGCTATGCTAAATTGTTATATCATTCTCATTCATGCTAGATACTTTAAATTCATTGAATACTTTTTTATCTAGTTTTCTTGTGCTTAAATGATCACATCTTTTTCTTAATATAGTTTAAATGTAATTCATTGATATATTTTATCTTAGACTATATTTATGTGCTTTATTGAATATCCTTTCTTGAAAAACCTATCTAAGTGCAAATCACGTCATTTGTGCACTCAGCATCCACAATAGAAAATTCAAATGTGAAAAGCATATGTGAGCTTCCATGAAAATTGACCACTCTTTTTGCCCTCGAGTTCAAATGATCTTTCAAGTTCATTTCTTTCATTCTTGAACTCTATTTAGGATAATTTTGGTATTTTCTAGATCTTGGTATATTCAACTTAGATAGAATATCATTTCTAGCAAGATTGTGTGTTAAGAGCCTTGCCTAAAGAAATTCACTCAAATCTTTTCTTAGACATCTCTTATACCATAGGTGAGTAAGTATGTTTATTACTATGCACCTAGTTGTCATTCAAACCCATTCTTATGTTCTTAATGATTATCATTAAATGCATAAGAAATCTTGATGGGTTAAATTGATGTATTCCAAAAAGTTTAAAATGAATATCCTCTCATGACTAAGATAAAACTATCTAGTCATAGTAGTATATTTTGGAATGCATGTGTCCAAGGTGTTCATCACTTGACATTCTCTAGAAGACCTTGGATTATTCTCTACAGTCCTGCATGAATTTTTTTTTTGTAGAGAATTGAAAATAAGTCTAGATTCAATGTGTGAAACTCAATTCAGTAAAATTAAAAATATCATAGGAATCTAGTATCTCTATTAGGAAGCTACTCATTGTAGTGGTTATCATGTAACACATTGTGATGGGAACACTTGTATCCCACACATCTTGGTTTTCCATGAGCATTTTTCACTTTGTGCTTAAATGCCCTATCTTATATATAGTGGTTTGTGGATGTAGGCATTGATGTTTAGACCATGATTCTTATGTCCAAACGTGGTAGACTATCCATGAATGCTCTCATTGCATGAGCTATGGATATCTCTCTTAGACACGGGATTCTTGGATCCCTCTTATAATGTCTAAGTCCTATAGATTTAAGCATAATTGTTAATCTATATAATCTATAGTTCTTTCCTCTTGTATGCTACTAGTTACATGGTAAAGATGGTAAACTTAAATTTAAAAAATCACTCAATTGGTACTCTTAGTCCTCTTACCTACTAAGATGGAGAGTGTACACTCACCTTTAATTAAAATACTAATTTCTTTGACTTTTGGCCAACATCTTACCATAATAAGCCATATGTGCCTTGTGTGTTATACTTATATATTATATGCACATATTTAGGGGGAGCATGCTTTGCTAGGTTGTCATCTCTTTTGGTGTCATATGACTACCTGTAGCAAACATGCATTTGTAGCCCAATGGTGGTTTGTCAATCATTCACCTTTAAATCCCTTGGTACTTTTGTGTTATGACAGCTCTTTGGATTCATACTATTTATGAGTCTCTAATAAAGGGGGAGCTTTATATGCGTTATCTGTCCTTTCCTTCTTATCATCTGTGAAGTTGATATGGGTATCACATTACATATGATAAGTGCACTCATTTGAAGCCTAATTGCTTCATTTGAGTTTGGAATTTATCTTACGCTTACATTTTGAGATTTTCTCTCATTTGTGACAAAATTGCTTAGCCTGAGCCTCAATGCCTTATCATCTTAGGCTTTATACTTATCTTGGATGGGCTCATATTATATCATCATTTCGAATGATAAGTATCTTGTTCTAGAGTGAAAAATCTCTAGAACTATCCTTCATAGGATAGTGCTTGAGTTAAACATCTCATTGCCTATGAAGTAGTCTCTTATCTAGGGCTGGCAATTTCACCCGAAAAAGCGGGGATCCGCCCCGCCCCGCCCCGTTTGGGGAGGGGATTCCCCGATTTGAAAGGGGAAGGGGAAGGGGAAGGGGGATATAAAAATTCCCCGGTGCGGGGAGGGGAAGGGGAAGGGGATGGAGTTGTCCCCGCCCCGCCCCGCCCCGCTACGCCCCGCTAATCATGCCATTTTTTGTAAATTTTTAAGTGTTTTTTTTAAGGAAAACTACTAGAAACTCTGTGGATCGGCTACAAGATTCCCCCAAACATAAACTTAGCTTGTCTTTTCCTTTTAATTAGCTTCTGAGAGCATTTTGGGAACTATAATAACCTTTTCACAGATGTTGAAATAATAAAGACAAGCTGAGAGCCTGAGACGCTGAGTGTATGCAATTATCAAAAAATCGTAGTGCCAACAGAATTTTAGGGTTGGATTGCAGGTTTTAATTTTCAACAAGAAAAATTTAGCTACTAGAAATTTGTTTCATGTCAGCACTAGACTGAATTGCAGTTAAAGAAATAAGTCATTTGTTGATTTTGTTCTCTTCTCCATTCTCATTTCTCATGCTCATCTGGGGGTTAACATGCTATACAGAATGAACTAATGAACATTATTTTGCGTGTGTGAGCGCCCACTTATGGACTTTTAAAGTTCATTGTGACTACTGAAATAGTTACTTTTTGCACATTGGCTGCCTGTTAATGAAGGTAATCCTGGTGCTCATTTCCTATTTATCATTCCATAATTTATGCAGAAAATTGCTGAAAGATGAGGTCCTGTTGTTATTTATGTTTGTTGTCTCATCCATGCATTTCTTATTTTGTCTATCTGTTTGTTGATCACATGAATAGAATCATAGCATTCATCACAATATTGTCTGTAATGGACGTAGAAGAAAGAAGCTCTGTTTGCTGGTTTGGTTGGGTTCCAAAGAGGGGGCGGGGTGGGGATTTTGTCCCCGAAGGATGCGGGGAGGGGAAGGGGAAGGGGATTAGATATTCCCCGCGGGGAGGGGAGGGGGATTCCCCACCATCCCCGCAGAGGGGAAGGGGAAGGGGAGGGGGAAAATTCCCCGCAGAGGGGAAGGGGAAGGGGACCCCAACATCCGGCCCCGACCCGCCCCGTTGCCACCCCTACTCTTATCATGTGCTCTTGAAAGTTAATTCATTTTTCATCATGATAAGATCCAATGGCTATACATCTACATTCATATCAATAGCCATTTTATATTGTTATGCCTTGCCTCATAGGTTTTATCAAAGGCCACTGACAATCGCTTGGGAGAGATAATTAATTATGTGATCTTGTCATGTCCCATCATCTATTCCAAGATTTTAGCTTCGGAGGATTTAAGTTGATTGATTTCAAATAATCAGTCCTTTGCAGCTTGTCCTTGGTACTTGTCTCATTCCATCATGCCAAATGTAATAAGATGGTAAATGTACTTAATTTTTCTCTGTCCAACTCTACATTCTTCTACAGTGAATGATGAACAGAGACTAAGGAAATTGAAGATTCATGTCCGAAGACTGGTATGTGCACTTCATGGTCATCCTCTCAAGGATGACCCTTTGATGAAGGAGAAAGATTTAAAACAAGTACCCAATCTCTCAATTCTGGAAAGATTTGTCAAAAGCATTGATTTAAGATCTTCTAAATATTCATCAGTAGAAGATTTCCGGATATAAGAAAAGAAGTTCAGTTTTACTTCTTTCGAGAGATTTTTAAATACCACTTTTATCATTTCTTGAAGTGATAAAAGCAACGTGGTATTAATCTTCCATTTTGGTCATGTATATTGAGCTTCTTTTGGTTGCCATGGATATGTACCTCATTGATTATATTCTCTTATCCATGTGTTTATTAGACCATCTGCCTTAAACTCATATCCACTGTCTAATAATCATCCATTCCAATTCAATATGTGACTATCATTTAAATGGAGCAACTCAAAATTGTTAAAGGTGATTAAACTTGAATCAAAGGTTTATGTGCTTGGAACTCTAACATTTAGATTAGATGCACATAGATAGGGGAGCTTTCACTTTGATATGTGTGAATCTCTGTAAGCAAGGAATAAGTAATCTCAAAAAGATATATTATAGTTCAGAGCATATCTATGCTCTGGAACAGACTTTCTGTTTACTGTCAAGAGATCCCCTACATAATGCAACCTGTGAACTTGAAAGTTATGTCTAAAACTTGAGTATATCCTTGCTCAGCTAGAGACTTATTTGCTTCAAAAAGTTGAAAACAGAGCCAGAGTGTTCAAATCAGTCACATTTCAACCATTTTGTCTTGTCATGCCCTATATCATAGGTTTCATCTAGGGCTAATGACAAATACATATGGGGAGAGCAAAATGGTTATATTCTCATCTTTATATAGACCATTGTGATATGCTCACATGGTTTATTGCCCTCATACTTGTGCTTTTAATGCAAATCTTTAGATCAAAATTTAAAAAAAAATCTGCTTATCATACATTTTACTTTGTTTTATATTTTGATAAGCATCATATGAGCTTCATTGACACATCATATACACTTTGAATAAATCTTATGAGTTATTCTTTATCTTGACACCCCACTTGCACTGTCACTTACATATCCCTGTAAACACCTCCATTTTGCTAGACTTTACAAAAGTAAAAGATCTGGTAGTTTGTCAAGTTTCGAGTCCGTATTCCACCTAGGATTAGGCATCCATGCATTTTAGGGTAGATTTCATTTCATTATGGGAGTTTTGAAGTTAATTCAAGATCCTGAAGGTCTCTAGGGGGTTCCTTTGGCCTCTGAAAGATGAAAGTTCAAGTTTCCAAGCAAATGAAAAAACCTGCTATTTTTAGAATTTTCAGGGTTTCCTTCATTTTTGCCTATTTTGCACTGCAGGGGTATTTTGGTCATTCCCGATGTGTCTCGTTTGACCCCCGAGTTATATTTGAGAAATCTTGAGTGATTTTACAAATTTTGAAAAAGCTGTTATTTTTAGAAACTCATGGGGCTTTCACATTTTCATCATCTTATGGATATTTCAATCATTTCTCACATATCCAAAACCATCTGGAGGGTACGGCTGATGGATTAGGAGTAATTTCGTAAGATTTGGGAAACCTGCTAAATTTAGATCTCTCAAGATTTTCTCTTAGTCTTGCACTTCGGGGGTATTTTAGACATTTCCAATATATCATATTTGGTCCCTAAGTTGTGTCTAAGAAATCTTGAGTCCGTTCATAAATTTTCAAAAATCTGCTATTTTTGGAATTTCTCAGGGTTTTCCCTAGTCTCGCCAAATTCTAGCACCTCGAGGTAATTTGGTCTTTTCCTGTGTAATTCTTTTGATCCCCGAAATATGTCTGAGAGATTATGAATGATTTCCTGAATTTTGGAAAACCTGCTAAATTTAGAATTTCTCAGAGGTTTCGCTTAATTTGGAAATTCTAAGTGTTGAGGGCATTTTGGGTATTTTCAGGGGATACCAAATGATCCTGTTTAATATTACACACCGAAAGGACCCAATTTTAAAAGTTTATATTTTTTAAGTTTGACTACAAAGACTTTCCATTTTTAATTTTTTCCTTTAGGGGTGAACCAATCTTAGGGTATTTTGGTCGCATTTGGATGTCTAACAGTCAAATAGGGGCATTTTGGTCCGAAAAGTTGTTTTTCAAAAAAGATGGTCTGATCATGTGTGAGGGATGCACCATAAATGTCAAATGGGTTGGGTCCATATATAGAATGTTGAATTTAGAATGATTTTATTGAATTTTTACGGGAAAACCCGAAACCCGTGTGAAATGGCCCATTGGGCTAAAGCCCGCAAAGATGGAGCTCATCTGGGTTCACCCATATGGGTCGACCACCATGGTGGACGTCCCACATGGCTGACCCACATGAGTTGAGCACCCAACCTTGATGATGTCACAATGGTGACATTGATTGTGACATCATATTTGTTAAAAGAAAAATAAAAAGAATAAAAAAAGAAAAGAAGGAAAAGATGAATGATTGATTAAAAAGGTTTTCTTCCAAAGAAGCAATGTGGAATGATAATAGCATGTCTTAATTGACAAGAAATTAAGATTGGAATCAAATCCAATTTAGAAACAAAAAAAGAAAGAAAGCAAGAGGGGAAAATTAGAAACAAGCAAAAAATGAGAGCTCTCACATTAGAAATTACTATTTCTCTCTTAACCCTAGCTTTTTTGTATAAAAATCAAACAAACAATCCTGGGAAGGATCCCAAAAAATCCAAATTAGTCCTTTTTCTCTCTCCTCCCAAAAAAAGAGAAATAAACCTCCTCTCTCTTGAAGTGTGTTCATCTCTCTCTCAAGTGTTCTTCACAAAAGGAATTCTTGAATTCCTTCTTCTTCTCCAAGGCATCACACAATCAGGGATTATTGGAGTGTTCTTTGGATCTTTTTAGCGTATAAAAGGGTTGGACAAAGCGTATATCTTGGATCACCAACCCTAGAGACAAGGATCGCGATCAACGGTAAGAATTCCTCATCTTTGTGAAGTAGAAAAATCATGCTAGGGTTTTAATTTTGATGGATCAAATCAACGCGTTTTTCTCTCAAATTCCAGTATGTTATAATATAGATTATGAGTTTTCAAAATCCAAAATTTAATCCAAAATTAATTTTCCTCCATTTAAAAATGGTTTTCTTTTGTTTTTATTCAATATGGATTTAAATTAGATTATCAAAGCAAGTGTTTCAAAACATGGTTCTTTTTAAAAAATGATATTTTCTGGGTTTTATATAAAATACAAAACTACTGAAAACTTAATTTCCAACCGCGGTTCGGCCATTCTATTTTTCAAAGAATAACCCCGAAAAGGGTTATTTCTTGATGAATGGAGCCAAAAGTATATCAAATCATTTCCACATTTAGTGAAAGTTTGTTTCCAGTAGTTTTACAAGGTTTTTAGATCACCCAAAAATTTTCATATTTTTTTGGAGTTTATTTAATCGGATTATTAATTATTTTAAATTTCGGCTATTTTTAATAAATACCAAATCATTTTAAAAATTGATGAAACTTTTCCAAATTAAAGCCTAATAATAAATGTAAGTTTTCATTGAAAAATATTTTAAAACAAATATGGTTTTTACTATTTTCTAATCGCTTCCCCGTTTTATGTGCCATAATTCTTTTTCTTATTAAATTAAAATATTTTTAAAATTTTTCTTTACAAACTAGTAACTTTGGTTACTGGAATGATAGAGAAATATTTTCAATTAATTTTGCAAAGATTTGATAAGGTTTTACAATTTATTTTAATAAACGGGTTTTAACGCCTAGGAAACAAATTGATCTCTTATATTTAAAAACCAATTTTATGGAGGAGATTTAATTTTTAAGTTTTAAAATTTTGATAAAAAATTTATAATCTATTATATATCTACTGGAAGTTTTTATTTGATTTTAGGATACCACTAGGTTTGCTTTTGAAGTAATTATTTGGTTTCATCTGATTTTTGTGTGAATTTAAATGGGCATCAAATTGTAATAAAAAATCATGAAAGTCATACATTAGTCTAAGATCATGATTATCTTTATACTGTAAGAGTTTAAGTTTATTTGAAATTGATATACTATAGGTTGCTGTGTTAATCAATAATCTGATTTGAATTTTCAAAAATCAGAAATTGATATCTAATCTTAATGCTAATTCA
This sequence comes from Tasmannia lanceolata, assembly GCF_043159265.1. NCBI lineage: Eukaryota > Viridiplantae > Streptophyta > Magnoliopsida > Canellales > Winteraceae > Tasmannia > Tasmannia lanceolata. Next base: position 66,234,939 of record NW_027518695.1, read on the forward strand.
TACAAATTTTTCAGTAAGATTTAATCATTTATATCTTTATTCTGTAAAAGTTTAGAGTAATTTAAAATTGATATGATATAGGTTACTGTGTTAATCTATAATCTGATTTGAATTTTAAAAAATCAGAAATTGATATTAAATCTTAATGATAATTCATGGAAATTTTCCAGTAAGCCATAATCATCCATATCTTGTTAGTGGAAAAGTTTCAACTGAGTTGGAGTTCAATTTCCTAGGGTTACTGTCTAATCCTAGCAATCTGGTCTTAATGATATTAAATCACAATTTAACAGCAAATTAATACAAAAGTTACTAAAAATCTCCAAAATACCTTAACTTTTCATCATAAATTCAATCCCTAACTTTTTTGAAACATAAACCTTAGGGTTCATAGATTGCCTTTGTAAATTGGCTATGCTGTGACAATTTAACTGCCGAGATCGTAACCATAATCGTATACTAATTGCGATTAATCCTGCATAATTGGAGTGCGTAAATTATAGTATGATATTGGCTCTGAGGTCCACTGTCCACGAAAATCTTGAGAAATATGCTAGGCAATAAGATACTATAATTTATGTGCTAAATTATACAAGTGTTGAGAGCACGATTCTCTTCCTTGGTTACAATTCGAGGCCGAAACTTGCGAACCATAGAGCCTTTGATATTCCTTAGATGTTTAGGAATCAAAAATCCTCAAAAATTGAAAATCATTAAGTTTAACAAATCGAATTAACTCGATCCGCGTCTTAGGAGCCGTTGGATTACGGTCTCCTATCGTAGGAACCTTTAGGGACCCTTAGGAACACTTACGTCTCCTTGTGTCCTAGGTTTTAGGGAGTCCTAGAGTTAGGAGTCCAACCTCATCACGGTCATTTTCTATGGATAGCAACCGTGCCAATAGGTTACACTAGTCACCCCTTTTTCCCATAGGACAAGCCTAGTTACCTACGATGTAGGTTCACCTCCATTAGTTAAGGGGATGTCTTGCACTTAGATAAGACCATATAGGAACTTAGATGAAGTCGTAGGATAATAAAATCTTCAACTTGAACTAAATAATTTATCTTAAACTGTTAAAACAGTAAATCCAGTCTAGATCAGTGTCCTAGATGAGTTAGGCATAAGTAGCTTAATTCAGGTGCACCGAACTACGATCGACTCTGATTCCAGTGAGGCTGGGATATGTAGGTAACTTGGATACTTGCGTGGCATACCAAGTCCGAGTCGGCTCCACACATAAGTGGTGGGGTTTTGTACATTAATCCTTAAATTAAAAGTAATTAAATCATTTAGGACTTTCCATGAAATTAGAATTTTAGGAGAACTTTTACTTAGATTGAATTCAAACAAATTAAGAAAATCAAGATTCACATTTAGGAATTACACTGAAATTAGATCTTAGGATGCATGTCATGTAGTTCGCACATTAATAGAGAGTTAAATGAGCCATTTAAAAGAAATTCAAAAGAGTTAACTTTTGGAATTGAAGACCGATTATCGGGCAGGAATGGTGCATGTGGTGGTAACTCCCCATACCTTCCATTCTCGTAACCAGGTAACGAGTCTAGATTTCTAGTCAATTATGGGTCCTAGATCCCTCATCTAGGTGGCGACTCTGTCACTCTCTTTTGCGTGGAATTCGGATTGCCTTAGTGATCCCAAGTTCATGGAGAAGATGAATTAAATCACACCTTGCTAAGCTCAGCGGCTTACCCCTGCCCTTATGGGTACTGGGTTGCACGTTTGTTTGCACCCTATGGCTTGGTTGCTGCCTTCTTGGTTGGGTGATTAAAATCAATAATAAAAAGCACACGCCATTCGCGTGGGTACGAGAGACCCAGAGAGAGCGTGGTGGCTCGCGCCCCACCCTCTCGTCGGATCAGGTCCAACAATCCCTACCTTTTTGCTGTTGCCAAAAGGGAGAGAGTTTTTGTGAATTGATTAGGTAGTCCATATTTTGTATACACCATATGCTTTACATTCATGCATTACACTTGTGCATATAGTGAGGGGGAGCATTGCTTCATTGTTTATAATGTTTAATGCTAATTCATCTATTTTTTAATATCTCATGCCTCCCTAATCAAATAGTTTGCTGATTGAGAAATTAAATAACCGCAAGTGCACGGATCATGTAAATACGGGTTGAACTCAAGGAAGAAAAATCTAGTTGTCAATCCTATTTTTTTACCAATTAGAATACTAGCTATGATATAATGTTGCCTGGAATGGACTCAGGATTTCCGTGGACTTAGACCTCGGAGCCAACACTATATATAAGCGTATATTCTATTCAATCTAAGAATCAAATTCAACTAAGATCTTTTTGATTTAAAATCCTAATTTAGGCAAAGTGTACCAAGTTTTAATTATCTCTATTAACTACTTATCTAATTTAATTAGAAAACTAAATTCTAAGGGCTTAAGTAAATTGAAAAATTGTAAAAATAATTTGGAATAGTGTGAAAACCTTTATTCAATATAAAAGATTACTTAGGGTTAGAATCCACCATGGGTTTGGATTAGATTGATTAATTAAAATAACTCTTGAATTAGGTTGAAAATCCAACTAAACAGTCAATAAATAATAAGATCTAAAAGATGTCATTATTTATGAGTATTTAATCGAATTAACCCTCTAATTTATATTAATTATATAAAATTTAATCTTTGTTAATCATCAATCATCCATACGAAAGGGGAAAACCAATGGCATGGATGATTGGAATTTGTACAAAAATAAAACCCTACATAATTTGTTATATAAGCCACTTGTTTTAATTACTTCTCTTTCTCCTTTCCCATGGCTTCATCTAAACCCTAAGTATAGTGGGTTTAGCTACTCATGTAGAAGGGGAAAGAAACACAGAAAATAGAGAGAGAAATTGCCATTAAATAAATTGAAAAGAAAAATAACAAAAAATACTCTCTTATTCAATTTAAAATAGATCACTAATACATCAAATTCAAAATGAAAGTAAATAACAAAACAAGAAAGACGTATTCTTTTTCTCCTCCTTCAAACGATGGTTGAATCCGCTTTGAAAGTAGTCTTGAGATCGACTTTTGAACGGTTGCATTGGATGAAAGAATACACCACACCTCCACACACTTCGAACGAGATAAAGAACGAGTAAATGATGGACGAAAAATTAAAGGAGAAAGGAAAAATAATGAGCAAAAATTCAAGAAGCCAAGAGGGAGAGAAAAGATTAAAAGGGAACAAAAATTGGAATTCAAGAAACAAGAGAGCAAAAAGAGAGTGGTAGAGAATTCTAGAGAGAATGGAGAGAGAGGAGAGATTATGTAGAGATAAAAAGAGAATGAATTAGAGAATAAAGAGAATGTGTAGAGAGGCAAAAAGGGAGAGAAGTAGAGAGAGATAGAGCAATAGCCGAACTCCACTGTGGGAGAAAAGAAGAATGAATTAAAAATTCCAGCCCTTTTATTTTATTTTATGGAGTTAGGTTGAAAGAATTGCCTAGTTTAAGCTTAGGGAAACAAGGGTTGGATTGCACCAAAATATCCACCAACTCAACGGCTCAGATCATCCATTGGAAAGGATATAGAAGACGTTCCATGTTGTCTTTCTAAAAAAAATTTCAAATGTGTGATCTACTTACCCAAATAGAAGAGTTGCCATTTTATTTTATTTTCTTCACCTTGCAAGGAAAGGATATAATTAGAAGTTGAATAAACAATAGCAAGAGAATCCCCACTATTAGAAAAACGTCATCCTTCTTTTATAAACTGTATGTGACCGAAGCTCATAGCTCGTTGGCATTTCCAATTATAATGTTTCTATATGCCATCCCATATTTGAAACAAATAGGAATAGCAGCTCTATGTAGTGGCTTGCCAAAAAAAATCATAGCTAGATATCTTGTTGAATACTAGAAATGGCAACTAGCAACTACACTTGGCAAGCTAATGGACTATTGCCTATTAAAAATTTAGCAATGATGTCACTCACTTTCCTCATCAGTAATAGTAATGTGGCTTTTCTTAATTAAAGAAGTTGTCACTATTCAATTGCCTCAAGATGGAATGGAAATAGCAACAGCAGCCCTAAAGTGGTCCCACATGCGTGATTCCACATGTGTGGTTTTCACATATTCTTCCCCACAATAGCCGAACCACTTTCTAGTGTCCATTAAAGCCCAATTAAATATCAGCCCATGACTTTGATATCCACAGCCCATCTTGATTTACATTAAAAACAGCCCACTTCAATTTGGTAACCGCAACCCATTTTCAATGGACAATCGCTACCCACCATCCCCGTTAAATGGATGGTTCGGATCACTCTATAATGTGGACTGCAACGTAAATTAGAATGTACCCTTAAAATCATTTCCTAAGGCAGATCCAAACCGTTCATTTGATGGATCATAATGTACATTGATGGTTTTCTCAATCCCTTTCACAAGATGATCCAAACAGTCCATTTAGTAGGCTCACAGTCACAGCCTACTAAATCAGCAATAACTTTTTAACCGCTGCTCCACATTTTGGCCAAAAGTACTTGTTGGAAAGATCTTGAGAAGACCTAAAACTTTGTAGTTTAGCACTTTCCCTAATTCATTTAATACCCTTAACATGTGGTTGCAAAACGGACCAGCAACATTGTGACAGAACTGCCCCTGCATCAAAGATGAAAATAGCAAATGGGACTAGTTCGTTGTGAGCCCTTGGTGCGACGTGGGTGAGGATGGTGAGAGCTGATGTGTAAATGGGTGCCAACATTGTATAAGAGAAGTGATATTTACACCTAATTCTTGATTTTCAACAAACCGATGCCCTTTTTATCTTTTTAGCTTCATTTTTTTGTAAAAATCCATAGATAACCCTGTAACACCAGAAACACACAAAATATTAGTAGTACTGCTCTAAATGACAAAATATGCATGTTCCCTATCACTACTATTCACACATAAATGTGTTCATCATTTGCCATCATAAAAAAGGGGAACAATGTAAGCCCAAGGGATCCCATGGGGTTAATCATGCACCTTACCTTCTTGTTTTGATGTTAGCAAACTAAATTGATTAGCATTTATGGACTGATGTGTAGCTTTGAAGTGTTGTGTTGTTTATAGGATTTCATGTCATAGTGGCCATTACACAACTCTTCTCAACACATGGCCTGTAGCTCAAGGAGTAAAGGAACCAAGAACTTGCACCTACAGTGAAGACATTCTCATTTGAAGATGTTCAAATCAAGAAGCTCATCATGAATATTCCACAAGTTCCCAATAAGTGTCAAGAATGAGCTTGGAGTTGAACATGTCATGGTGACACCTGATGTACCTCAACATGCATTGAAGATTGGAGGACAAGTCACAAGAGCCAAGACTAGGTCAAGATGTTCACCCAAGCAGAAGAAGTCCAAGAAAGTGCAAAGGAGCTGACACATTCGAAGAAGACTCATGGTATTCATTTTTAGAATGTATTTAGAGTCTTCTTGATTTTATGTCTAAATGCACTTTCAAAAGGTTTTCAAATGGTTTTTATACTTAACATTTTACATCTTTGAAAACCATCAACACACCCAAAAATGTGTTTGAAAACCTAGGGCTAAAGCCCAAAAATCATGGCCCAAAGCCCCTGAATTCTAAAGTTAAAAATGGAATTTTACACAGGGCCGGTCGACTGGGCTATGCCGGGCTACCGCGGGATGGAACCTGGAATTCCAAAGCAGCTCGAAAATTATCCAGCCGGTCGACCACGGATATGTGTCTGTTTCAAACAGAACAATCCGTTATGGGTTTGGGCGGACGACTGCCATGGGCCGGTCAACCGTGAAGGTAAGAAATTTGAAAATATATAAGGGCGCTTGATAGGGGCGGGCGACCACGATGGCTCGGTCGATCGCCGCGGTGGAGCAAACTAGCCGTTGGGGCATTTTATATACACTATATATACATCATTGAAAACTATCTCTACGATCTTTTTGACCATTTGGGAAAGATCAAATCCCATTTTCTGTTTGAGCTTCAAGTTTTTTATCAAAAGCTAAAAACCTCTTTGATCTTCCATTTCTACAGCTTATCAAGAGGCACTCCATAGGGCTTTATATTGTGTTTTCTTGAATTGATTGTGAGCTTACAAAGTTGTAATCCACCTATTAAGAGGCATTGAGTGTTTTTCATTTTTATATTTGTTCTTCATTGAGGGTTTTCTCTTCGGCCTGTTAAGAATCGTGAAGACGAGGGTATCCTCTTCGGCCCATTTAAGAAAGGTGAAGACGGCATATGAGGGTGTGTCCCCTCGCGAAAGGCTTCGTGCAGATGGGCTTCGCTTTGGCCCCTGAGAATGAAAAAGCTTGGTCATGTAATGGCTCATTGATCCGGCTTTGAAGGAGGATTGGGATAGTGGAATTCATGCGCGGACGTGAAGAGTGGAGTAGGTCTTGTGATAGACCGAACTACTATAAATCTTGTGTTCGTTGTCTCTCTCTCTCTCTCTCTTCCTTTTCTTTTCTTGCACGTGTGGTGATTGGTGATCTTTAACCCTAACTTGTTTATTATTTTAATAGAATAAGGTTAGTAAATGCACTTGAATTAAATGCATAAACCCTAATTGCATTTATATATCTATTTGAACAAGGGTTAGCAAATGTGCAAGATTAGAATGTCTAAACCTTAGCTTTCATTAATATTCCTGTGTGAACAAGAGTTAGATTAATTATTGCTTAATTAGTGGATTAAGTTTTAATCTCCCACCTAATTAAGCCTAAAATTTCTAATTGACCAATTCACCCCCCCTCTTGGGTTCTCATACTTGTATTTCACTGTATCCTGGTTTCATTAGTGCTCTAGAGACTAGCCAAGTCTTATAGAAGGCGGCAGCACCTTCACACTCACATAACGAGGCTTAAGAGTGCCCCTTTAACTATAGCACCGTAACAATTCTGTTACAAGCCTATTAAGAGTGCACTTGCTCATCCATCTGCGTTACACATTACATGTACCAAGCATTTTACCTTTGGGTGATATTTGTATAATATTATAAGAGTTTTTATATGGTGCCCGACCGTCAAGTACCATCAAAACGGTACCCCCTTGATATTTGATCAAACAGCTGCCCACTTTTTAAGAGGCTGCTGTTGGATCAAATAACAAGGGTGGTACTTTTGAAGTACCACCTTCACAGGACTTGACAGTTGGGCATCCCAAAATTTCTCATATTATAGTCCTTGCAATTGTTAGAGTTTGTACCCTAAAAATCAGTATATTTCGCATGTTAATTAATAAAAGTTTCTTTCTATGATACTTTATGGGTACTAAAAGTTAAATATGTGTGATATGTTACTTGTTATTAACACACATTTGTCATTAGGTAGCAAAGTAGGAAACCCATGCTCATGGATTCACAGATCCTAGGGAGCAAGGAGATATGGGATTCCGGTTCTTTGCAGACCTTAGTAGTTCCTAGTTGGGGTTGAGGATGGACACCTCCTCCTGTATACAACTAGAATCAATCTTGTCTACATGCACAAGATGTGGAGTGACTTCTCTCAATGGGTACGATATTGAGATTGCGTGCTGAACATGATAATATTAGAATAGGTTGTGGACAGCAGACAGTTGAGCTATTGTACCAAACAGGACCCTTTACATGTCCTTTGACCTGAGAGTTCATATTGGTCTGTTGGTGAGTCTCTCATTTTTGGTGAATCTAACCGGGATTCTCTTAGAGTCACCAAAGGGTAGTACTCGAGTGTTCGACAAACCTTCGAGGTCAATAGTGATACCAGACAAGAAATTCTCCAACTATTTTATAGGATAACATCTATGGTTTTGGTCAGAGCAGTAGGCCTAGAAAATACCTGGCCAGGTGGACTTGATATGATGTTTATCAAAAGGATTTCACAAAATAAGCTTTGAAAGGTTTTAGCAAATGCCCTTGCGGGCCGACACTGCTTGACTGAAAGGTATACCATAAGTGAGCTCAGGGGGTAGTTAATGTCCACTCCCCGTATGACTCAACTCGGTAGATGTGGACTTGGAGAAAGGACTTGCACATTTGATGTGATTAGGGGTATGATGATTTGACGGTTATCTTCAGGGTTACGACTCGATGGAGGCCATTAACTCAATGCAATTGTAGCATTAGCTACGGAGTAATAATCACAGTGGGGCCCTCTTGTGGGTTCTGCAAGATCTACCGTTAAATCCCTGCTACGATCCTACTCACTACTCGATTGACCTATTATAATCTATTGGAAAGAGGTCCCGCATTTATTTGGTTGCTCACACGAACTAGTTTCGTGGCATTAGATGCATTGAAAGGATATATATAATGTATATAGTGTATATGCACTATGGGATACATTACGAATACGAAATGGTTAAGTATTAACCATAAAAGTATTTTGGGAATATCATAAATTATATTGGAGCGTTAATCCAATTGGATAGGATTGGATTGCATTAATTTAATTGGGAATTAAATAAAATGCAATGGGAGTTTGAATTGGATAAGTGTACCCACATTGTACGAATTTGGGTGGGACCCATGCCCACACGCCCCATGTGGTTTGCCATTATCAATTTGGAATTCAAATAATATTTGAAATATTATTGCTAGATTTGTTATTACAAGTTAAAGCAACACGTTTGATGAAATTGGAAAGAGAGAAAGAATGAAACAATGTGTGAAACCAAATCGGAAACAAAGACACCACACAAGGCCACCCAAGGTTACTTGGGCAGCAAGAAAGCACCCCTTGGGCACCCCATGTGGGTTTCCCAATTGGGTGTAGCTTGTTTCCCTAATTGGAGCTTCCAATTGTAACTAGTTTCCTTAGTTTTTGGGATTTCTCTAGAAATGTTGGATTGTGCATATGGAAATTGAAAACTCTATAATACAGGACATATTGCTGGATTTTCTAGAGCTCTTCCATAATTCCATGTGATGAAAATTGGTAGAGACACCCCAAAGTCTTCCTCTTCTCCTCTTCTCTCTCAATTCCATCAACTAATTTTGTCTTTTGAAGGTAAAAAACAATCATCCAACTGAGCTCCATTGATCAAAACATATTTTCTCATACTATAATCTGATTTAGATCAGATTATTAAGTGAACAAAGAGTTGTACACAAGATCATTTGCGCAACGAAAGGAATTCATCGATTCAACTTGCGGTTTCGCGTCGATTAGATTGCCGGCGAATTTTCGATGAGTAAATCAAGTAGACGAGTTCTTTTCTAAAGCAACTAAAGGTATTTATATTTGAGTTTATTAAATCACAATAAAATCAATTAGTCCTTAGGAATCCTAGGTTAAAGCAAAAAAAAATTTCTACATGGTTTATTCTTCTGCTACGTGTAGCGATTTTGCTCGGGATTTTTACAACCAATCTAACAGCAACCACTTCATATGATGTAATTGGGCTCATTGAACTCTTGACTTGATGTCTCGTCAAGTGTTAAATTGAGTTTTTTTAATCATTGGTGACCATATGTTACTGACTTTAAACACATCCCTCTTGACGTCTAAAACACCATATCTCTTGCAAGACCTGTTGTTAAAGTATCGACCAAGTTTTGACTTGACTTCACAAAATCTATAGTTACTACTCCATGAATAATTAATTGCAAAACAACATTGTGTTTAAACCCTATATGCCTCGATTTACAATATGTACATGATTATATACCCTTGATAGTGTAGCCTGACCATCCCAATGCACATAAATCGATGGAATAGGTTTAGGCCAAATCAAACTTTCTACTTGTAAATTTCTTAGCCATTCTGCCTTTTTACAACATGAAGCTAATGCAATAAACTCCATTCCATAGTGGAAGTAGCTATACAAGTCTGCTTCTTTGAGGCTTAGGAGATAGCTCATCCACCAAGAGTGAATATCCATCCACTCGCTGATGAAAGACCAACATGCTCAGTTATCCAACTAGCATCTTTGTAACCTTCCAATACCATAGGATACCCACTATAGTACAATCCATAGTTTATAGTGCCTTTTAGTCACTTTAATATACTATTTATAGCATTTCAGTGTACGTGACAAAGATTACTAGTAAATCTACTTAGTTTTCTTACTAAGAATGCAATATCAGGTCTAGTAAATGTCATAGCATACATCAAACTAGCTATAACACTAGTGTACTATAATTGAGAAATAGAACTGCCTGTATTAGGATATAACTTTTTATTTGAATCAAAATGTGTCAAAATCGGTGAGCAGTAATAGTGGTTAAACATTCGAAGTACTTTATCTAAATAATGTGATTAGGTAAGAATAAGGTTACTTTCTTCCCTTATAATCCTAATACCCAAAATCACATTTGCACGACTCATATCTTTCATGGCAAAGTTAGTTGACAAAGAGTCTTTAATTCTTATGATACTGTCCATGTCACTACCAAAGATCAATATGCCATCTACATATAAGCATATAACGACACATTTACCACTTTTATACTGACTATATACACAATTATCAGATTCATGTATCTTGAACCCATTTGACACTAAAACCTTATCAAATCCCTCATGCCACTATTTAGGGGCTTGTTTAAGCCCACATAATGACATAATTAATTTGCATACATTATGCCCCAGACCAGGCATGACAAAGCTTTCAGGTTGTTCCATATACACTTTTTCATCAAGTTCATCACTAAGGAATGTTGTTTTAACATCTATTTGGTGAATGTGAAACTTGTATAAAGATGCAGGAGCAATTAGGACTCTAATGGTGAAGATCCTAGCAACTAGGGCTTAAGTGTCAAAATAGTATCTTCTAGCTTTTTGTGTAAAGCCTTTTGAAACTAACATTTCCCTAAACTTTTCTATGGTTTCATCTACCTTTTATCATCTTTTTGAAAATATACTTACAACCTATGGGTTTGGATCCAGGTGGTAAAACAAGTAGTTTCTATGTTTTATTACCCTTGATGGAATCCATTTTATCAATTATAGGCTCATTCCAAAAGACTGTATCTTGGGATTTAATGGCAAGGGTCTGCCTTTTTGTAGTTCTAACATATAAGATGTGAAGAGCATATCCCTTGATCCTTCCAAAAAGTAAGTCACAAAATCAGGACTACAACTTTTATTTATTCTTTCTCTTTTACTTCTTTTAATTTCATTAGGTTCCTCATTGTTTTCCTCTTCAGGTTCTAAAATCCTTAGTCCCAAAAATATGCATTCAATTCCTTTTCACCTAACTTTCTTTTCTTAGGTTTGTGTACTTGGACTATTGCCCTACAACCCCAAACTTTAAGATAACTAAGTTAGGTTTTTTTTTTCTTCCGAAGTTCATAGGAGGTAATTTGAGTTTTCTTATTTGGTATTCAATTTAGAAAATGACAAGTCGTTAATAAGGCTGCACCCCAAAATCTTTTTTTTAATCCCGAATTAACTAGCATGGAATCAACCATTTCCATTATACTTCTATTTTTCCTTTCAACAACATCATTTTGTATGTTAGAGTTGGTGCCCTAAAGCCGAGTATATTTCGCATGTTAATCAATAAAAGGTTATTTTCATAAGAAATTAATGGATAACTAAAAGTAAAATATGTGTGATATGTTATTTATCATTGACATGTATTTGTCCTTAGCTAGCAAAGTAGAAAAACCATGCTCATGGATTCACATCCTAGGCAGGAAGGAGATATGGGATTCCGGTTCTTTGCAGACCTTTGTAGTTCCTAGTTAGGGTTGAGGTTGTATACTTCCTCCTGTATACAACTAGCATCTATCTTGCCAACATGCACGAGATGTGGAGTGACTTATCTCAATCACTCGAGTAGTGGACCCTAAGCAAGATAGAATGGGTACGACAATGAGATTGGGTATTTAACAGGATTACATTAGAATAGCATGTGGAAAGACGATAGTTGAGCTATTCTACCAGACATGACCCTTTACATGTCCTTTGACCTGAGGGTCATATTGGTCTGTTGGCAAGTCTCTCATTTTTTGTTTATCTAATCGTGATTCTCTAGGAGTCACCAGAGGGTAGTACTGGAGTGTTGGACAAACCTTCGAAGTCAATAGTGATAACCGACATGGAATTATCCACCTATTTTATAAAATAACATCTACCGTTTTGGTTAGAGCAGTAGGCCTAGAAAAATATCTGGCCAGGTGGATTTGATAAGATGTTTAACAAAAAAGATTTGACAAAATAAGTTTTGAAATGGTTTTAACAAATGCATTTGCGAACCAACACTGCTTGACTAAAAGCTATATCGTGAGTGAGGTCAGGGGGTAGTTGATGTCCACCCACCCGTAGGACTCAACTCGGTAGATGTGAACTTGGAGAAAGGACTTGCACATTTGATGTGATTAGGGGAAAGATGATTTGATGGTTATCTTCAGGTTTACGTCTCGATGGAGGCCATTGACTCAATGCAATTGTAGCATTAGATACAGAGCAATAATTGTAGTGGGGCTCACTTGTGGGTTCTACAGGATCTACCATTAAATCTCTTCTACGATCCCACTCACAACTCGAATGACCCGTTTACATCTTCTTGAGAGTGGTCCTGCATTTATTGGATCGCACACATGAATTATTTTTATGACATTTGATGCAAAGAGAAAGATTTACATAGTTCTAATGGTGTATACACACCATGGGATGAAGTGGGAATACCAATTTAGTTAAATGTTAACCAAGGGTATTTTGGGAATTATAGCAAAATATGGATGGAGCTTTTATCTTATTGGATGGGAGGTATTATGTTTATTTAATTAAAAAATAAATAAACAATTGTAAGTTTAGCTTATAGATTCGTTTTACTAAAACAGTTATAACTTACTCACCTCTTGCCAAAAATTAATGTGTAGGTACTCGTTTCGAAGAACTTTGAAAGATCTACAACTTTGTAATTTATAATATTTTCTAATTAGGTCATTTACTTGTCCAAAAAAGAAGTCAAAATTTGTCCTACAACAATATAGCTGGAAAGTAGAAAAAGGAAGGAGTGTTGGAGATATTTTAGGGATTGTTTTTATCCAATTAAGCAACCCACGTATTTTACTTGAAAAATGCCCAATTTAGAGTTTTCTTAATGTCCAAGAATTTATAAAAACATTCCCCACATTGTTTGGTTTCTATTTTGAAAAAAGCAAACTAGCTTGTTTCAAAATTGGAAGCTCCCAATTTTGACTAGTTTCCTAGTTTTTTAAGAATTCTCTAGAGACTTGAGATTGTATCAAAGGCAATTCAAATCTCTATAAATACAAGACAAAGGAATAGAGTTTTCTACAGCTCTTTTATAATCCATGTGCTGAAAATTGAAAGAGACACAAAAGAAAATTCATCTCCTTTGTTCTCTCTCCCTCTATTCAACAACTAGTTTTCGGTTTTTGAACTCAAAGGCATTCATCCAACTAATATCCATTGTTCTAAACAATAATGCCCATATTATAATCTAATTAAGATAAGATTATAAGGTAAACAAAGAGTTGTTTACAAGATCCTTTGTGCAACAAAAGGAATCCATCGATTCAACTTGCGGTTTCACGTCGATTAGATCATCGACAAATTTTCGAGGAGTAGGTCAAGCAGATGAGTTCTTCTCTATAGCAACTTAAAGGTATTTATATTTTTATTTATTAAATCATAATAAAAATCAATTAGTCCCTAGGAATCCTGGGTTAGAGCAAAAGTTTTGTTCTACACGGTTTATTCTTCCACTACGTGTAGCGATTTTGCTCGTGGTTTTTCAACCTTTCTAACATTGTTGTGGTGTAAAAGGACCTGAAAATTCATGTATTATTCCCTCATTTTCATGAAATTTGATAAATTCGTATTCACCACCTCTATTGGATCTAAGACACTTGATCTTAAACTCATATTAGTTTTCTACCTCTAACTTACAAGTCTTAAATTTTTCTAAGACTTCATCTTTGTGGACCGAAAGATAAACATAGCAATATTTTGAAAAATTGTTTATAAATGTCACAAAATACTTTTTGCTTCCTCTTCTCGGAGTGCTATGTAAAAGGCTTACATCACTATGTATTACTTGCAGTTTAGTTGTAGACATTTCTACACTAGGAAAGGGTTTGGTTACTATCTTGGTTTGCATGCAAAATTTACATTTATCTGCCATAGTTTCATCACATTTAGTAATTAATTCTAGCTTTACCATGTCATGCATTTTCTTAAAGTTTACATGTCCTAATCTACCATGCCATAAAGAATTAGAGTCAATCATGTAAATAGAGCATTAATTTTATGAATTTTCAACATGGGCATATCCTCTTACATATATCCCTTCCCAACAAACGTTCATCCCTTTATTAGCATTAAGTTTGTCCCTTTTTGTGAGTTTAAAAGGAAAAATGAATTAATGCGGGAAAATCGGTTAATGTTATTCGAAATAGGGGTGTTTACTGTATGATTTGGGTCCTCAAGATATTACTCCCAAATCATGTATCGACCGCCTCAGTCTGGATAGTATGATAATTATACCAATCAGTGGATTTTAGTTCTCTCCATTTGTCCAACAACTTTGGAGCACTAGGCTCTCACCTCTATCTCTTTTGTGTGTGGGAGGACGGGAGACAGAGTGGTGGGATAAGGAGAGGGAACGTAACCCTATTTATGTTATGTGGTTTAGGACAAATGAATCCTGAAACCCTACTGCTACCTCTTACCGAATTTTTATAATTGAAATACAGAAAGCTGGAAAATTAATATAAATATACCTAGAAGATGGGTATTGTGGCTTCCGGAAATTCGGTAGAACAATGGTGCCTGTGGAGTGGTGTCACTCCAAGTCCTTGGAAATTACGCAGAATGCTGATGCCAAGAGATGGAAAACTCCTAGATTATTTCTCTCTCTACTCCCTCTCTTTGACTGTAAAAGAAACTAGGATTTTTCGAAAAATATTTTCTAGGAAGGACAAAAACTAGAAAATCCAGATTATTTCTCTCTCCCATTTATAGGGTTTTTGGGGCAAAGCAATTTGCGATTTTGGAATTGCAATTTGCGACCAATTGCAATTTTTCCACTGACAAATAAGTTAGTAAGGCAGAGAAATCGGAATTTGTGATTTTGGTTGGCAAATTGCGATTTTGACACTGACAGAAATGTCTGGTCGTCAGAGAAATCTCGACTTGCATTTTTTACTTGGGGTAAAAATCACAAATTGTGATTTTTAGAAATCGCAGGAGGGGCATTTTTTTTCTAAAACTTGGTTTTCGGGAGTTTTTGGAACTTTGATAGATCATAATTCCTTGATTTGGTGCACGGTCAGTTTCGTTGGACTTCGTGTAAAAACGGGCTTTTTGGTTTCACTGTAGAAGGCAGGTGCCATGCAAAAATGGGCTTTTGGTTTTAACTTTGGGAAAGATTGGTTTTGGGAAATATTTTCTGTATTGCAAACCAGAGAAATGTCGAAAGAAAGATCAGGGGTGCCTTGGGCTCGTCATAGGAGTCATCCTCGCGACAACCTATCATTACTAACACCTTGAAAAAAATTGGGTGTCTACAGATAGGTGGTCAAGTGGTCAAGCTTACAATTCCAAGAGCCCCTCTTAAGCTAGACCACTACCATGCCTAGTTTTACCTTCATGTTGATGAATTTATTGGTCTTCAAAGCCTTTGTTAAAATACCCACAACTTGATCTTGAGTCTTACAAAAACGAATGTTGACAACTCCATTATTCACCTAGTCCCAAATAAAATGATACTTGATCCTTACGTGTTTGCTTTTACCATAGGAAATTAGATTCTTTGTAAGTGAAATCGCCGAACTATTATCACAAAATAAACTCGTACCACCTTTTTGCGAATGTATCTGTTCTTCTGATACCTATCGTGCCAAAGAGCTTGACAACCCGCCAAAGATAATGAGATGTAATCCACTTCCGCCGTGGAAAGAGCCACAATCGATTGCTTCTTTGATGCCAATGAAATTACATCCGAACCAATATTAAAAACATAGCGGGATGTACTCTTGCTATCATTAACACTTCCACCCCAATCACTTGTTAGAGTTGGTGCCCTAAAAGTCAGAACATTTGGTACTTCCTTTCAATTAAAGTATCAATAAAGTTTCATCTCATGACATATTATGGGTATTATTCAAATGAATGTGTGTGAAGTGCTTACTTTCGTCCTTAGGTAGCAAAGTAGGAATGCCATGCTCAAGGATTTACAGATCCAAGGGAGCAAGGAGATATGGCATTCCTGTTTTTTTGCAGAACTTAATAGTTCCTGGCTGGGGCTCAGATTAGATATCTCTTCATGTATACAACCAGCACCATCCTTGTCTACATGCACATGTCATGACATTAATTATCTTGGTCATCTGGGTAATGGACACTAAGCAAGCAAGAGTGGGTGCGGCGATTGGATCGCCCATTGAATAGGATCACATTGGAACAACCTGTGGAATGGAGATTATAAGGTTGTTCTACACAAGGTTTTAAATTTCGGTTTCGGTACCGATTTCAGACCCCATCGAGATCCAAAATTTCGGCGAAATTTGGTATTTAAGTTCGAAATTCAGGATAAAATTTATGAAATTTCAGACAGAAATTTTGTAACACTTTTAAAAAAAAATAGAAATGGATTTTCTAGAAATTTCAGAACGAAATTACCGAAATTCTGAAATTTTGGCCGAAATTTCGTAAAGGCCGAAATTTGCCATTTCGCCAAATTTCGGTTTCGGTCCCCACCGAAATCCAAATTCGGATTTCAGTTGAAATTTAAAACCATGGTTCTACAAGACAGAACCCGTTACATGTCCTTTGACTTGTTGGATCATATTGGTCTGTAGGCCCATTCTAGGGTTTTGGTCTATCTTATAGTGGTTCTTGTTTAAAGCCACATTTGGATAGTACTGGATCCTAGGATGAACCCTTGACATCAATAGGGATACCCAACACGGAATTCTTCACCCTAAACTCTAGGGAAGATATCAACAATTTCAGTCAAAGTGGTAGGCCTATTAAAATACCTGGCCAGGAGGATTTGATAAAAGGTTTATCAAAAAGGTTTTGAAACATTAAGAAGCTTTAATAGTTTTGCAAATGCATTTGCGAGGCTTACACTGCTTGACTAAAATAGTATACCATGAGTGGACCCAGGGGGTAATGGGAGTCCACCACCCGTAGGAATCAACTCGGTAGATGTAGATCAGAGAAGGGACTTGCACATACTAGATGTTGTTAAGGGTAAGATGATTTAACGGTCATCTTCAGGGTTACGTTTCGATGGAGGCTACTGACTCAATGCGATTGTAGTTTTAACTACAAAGCGAGATCGCAGTGGGGCCTACTATTGGGTTTTGCAGGATAGTTCGTCGAATCCCTACAACAATCCCACTCATAACTCAAATGAACCGAGTACATTCTTATGAATAAGGGTCCCGCATTTTATTTATAAGCACCTATGGATTTGATCCGATGGAGAAGAAACATTGAAATGTTTAAAAGGATTTTAGAAATCCATTGGAGCCTTTTCTATTCTCATTGGATGGGATTTAATATATTTAATACATTAATTAATGAGAGTTACACAGAAGGGGAGTGAATTATCCTGTATACAATTGACATCACAAGGGGATAGAATTATCCTGCAAAATTTGGCCATGGGGTGCTCCCCATGCTTGGCTGACCACCCACACACTCCCAATTTGATTTGAATCCCTCCTTGAGGAATTCATTTATTACCCTTAGGGGTAGTCATGGCATTTGTGAAAAAGTGTTTTCCTATTTTGTAGAGATTGGGAAAAATTAGGCTAAAAAGTAGGGATTTGTTTCCTACAATTTAGGATGGGAAGTGATATTTATGCCCCTTTTGATCACCAGGGACACCCGGTGCCAGTGTATCAATGACTAAAGGGGGGCAAATGCACTTGACGTCATAAAAATCCAGTAGGTTTGATTGCCCTGTACACTGGCGCAGGGTGTGCCTGGTGATCAAAAGGGGAGTAAATATCACTTCCGATTAGGATCTTTCTTTCGAGAGATATTTTAGGAGAAAACATCTCCCAAAAGTTAGGAAAAGATAACCTATCTTCAAACAAGAGCATTTTATTGTTCCTTGTAATCCTATTTCATGAGAAACTTTACATATGATTGAATTAAGAAGAGAAATTGTTGGGAAACTAATCCAAATCTTATCGAAATTGAAAATTCTATTTAAACACCCATGGGTGGATGAATTTTTTAGACTCTCTCCCTCCCTTCGGAAATTTGTCTAGCTCTCTCTCACCTCTAAGAAATTCGAATTCACTTTCTCTTCTAGTCTCTCTCTAACTTCTCTCTCTTCAATTTCTAGTTCTATTTGATAGAACTACATAAAGGCTTCTAAAGGAAAGTTGTTCCTTTTAATTTAAGGGATTGATTTGGATCAGTTCCTTGCTAGAATAATGGTTATTCTATCTCCAACCAGGGGAAAGAACTGGAATCCATCGATTCAACTTGCGGATTCGTGGTGTTTAGAACGTGCGCGGATATTCGAGGAGTAGATCAAGCAGAAGAATTCATAACTTAGAATTCTCAAGGTAAAGTTCTAAACTTTGTATGTATTATTTCATCACCATAACATGATCTAGTTCTGTAGGATCTTGGGTTAGCGGGCGAAATTGAAGAAACTTTTTATTCTACATGACTTCTAGTTCCACTGCGCGTAGCAATTTCACTTGGGGGTGAAAACCCTTCCACCAAGTGGTATCAGAAATATCTAGGGAATATATTAGGGGATAATGAACTGAATATAGGTCATTCAGTATATTCGATGTGAGTCCAGACGTTTATCCCAGCTATCCGAAATTTCTAGCCTGTTGTGTGATTTAATAGACATGAGGATTGTTGGGCAAAGATCAGCAGAAACGACCTACTTTCTGGACATTTCGACTTGATTTATTTACATGGTTGGATAGTAGAGTCGAATATGAGTCCAACGCACCAATAATCGTCAAAATCCGACGAGTGGATTGAGAGTTATGATTTTTACAAGTTGGGCCTGTTTTGTTGATTTTGCTGATTTTCAATTCGGGAATGAACGGATGTTTTTTGTTGGATCCCAAACTTGTTTGAAAAGTTTGTAGCCCAGTTACAGACCTTTCAAACATTGGTTTGGGATTTATATAGCATAATCAAGACCTTAATAGGTCGTCCGAATAATCTTCTCTCATTTAGATTAATTGGATGGTCATGCTATCCGGTTTTGTCCACGGTAGAGGACTGTTTTGCGATTTTCTCAAACAAACGATTTTGTTTTCACACAAATTTTTTTCTACTGATTTCAAAAACATTTAAAAGTGTTTTTTTTTATATTTTTGTGGATGTCAATAGTTTTATGGCATGGATAGAAATTTACCTGCTTAAATTTTGTGTGATTGAATCGCTAGTGGTGAAAATTGGGCAAAAAAGGCCGTAAACCTCTTCTTATGCATGGGCTGCGTGGGAAATTATTTGTGGATGATTTATATTTATTTTTTATGTAATTTTGATGTTGATGGTCTATAGAAACTGAAGTCTGCAATGTAATTATTTTATTTAATTAAATTGTTTTACAATCCCTCTTGGCAGTTGGGCAGAGGACTGGTTTTCCATGGAGTTTATTCTCGATGTATAGATGGCGTGGGCTAGTGTAGGACACTTGGTGAGTTTTATTTTCATGTACATATCCTTACATATATGTTAGCATAGGATCACTCTCTTGGAGATCGGCGGAAATGCGGCATGGTGATGCTTCAAAAACAATAACTGATGGAAGCGGATTACATTCCTGTTGGTCCAATGGAGGACGGAAGTGTGCAACATCATTCTTCCAGATATTTGATGCTTCATATGATGAAGCATATCAGTATCTTATCCTTTGAAACCTCCGCCTAGAGGTCGGCAGGAATTTTCGTAGTGTGAAAGCACTTAGTTGCCCATATTTAACCCGTAATTTTGGTAATATGGCGTTGTAGGGATTACCTTATTACAATAAGTTTAGTGGGAGAATCTCTATAAACCAAGATAGTAAAATTAAGTTCATTGATGTGTTATTTTATTTTTCCATGGTTCAGATGTTTGGTTTCATGTGATGGTTGATTGCATGGTTGTTTTTGTTATTATGTTTTATTGTTCCATGTGAGGGTTGTTTTACATGCATAGGATTCTCACATATAAAATACCCTCTTTAATAATATTAAGTTGATAAACGTGATGTGAATTGAAAGAATTCAATCTTATGGCCTTCCATAGCCATCTGTCAGTTGGCTAGTTTAGAGGGTAGGATGGTCATATGCTGAAGCAGAAGTCGATCCTATTCCTCTAGACTAGAGTAACAGACAGATTCCTTATAAGGATAAGGGAAGTATACAAAGATGCAAAGGCCATATGCCAAAGCAAAAGCCGTTGTGTTTTTGTATATGTTTCCGAGGCGATGGGTTTGACTTAAGCAAGCAAAGGGTGTTGATACCCAAAGGATATACAAATTGCGAAGCTTGGAGGCCTAATTAAACAGAAAATCATTAGGGTAATGACGGATTAGATAAATCTGCTCATTCAATACATGAATGAGTATCCGATACACATTGAAGAAATCTATGTATTTCTTTTGATTCACGAGGATGAGACCCGTAAATGGGACGTTCAATGGGTGGCACCATTGTAGATCAAAAACCCAGATCTGATGGATACATGTCATGATATAAATAAACTTAAAATAGTTACTCTTCCTTATGCATGCCTCTTTCCTTTGCAGTAGATTCAAATGGCATCCTTCAACCCCTTATCCAGGATACTTGATGATAACAAACTTACTGGTTCTAATTATGTGGATTGGAAAAGGAATTTGATTTTGGTGCTCACAATTGCTAAAGTTTACTGGGTTCTGACCACTGATGAACCAGAATTACCTTGTCTCAA
Organism: Tasmannia lanceolata; assembly: GCF_043159265.1. Lineage (NCBI taxonomy): Eukaryota > Viridiplantae > Streptophyta > Magnoliopsida > Canellales > Winteraceae > Tasmannia > Tasmannia lanceolata. Next base: position 66,255,802 of record NW_027518695.1, read on the forward strand.
TGCTGCTCAAGCAGAAAAGGATGGAAAACAAAAAATGACTTGAGGACAATGAGATGGTAAAGTTTATATCCTTTGTTCCAAGTCCAATGTGTTACAACAACAAAATGTTGGAATGGCTGCAGCTAGGGAAATAATGCTTAATCTCAAAGAGATGTTTGGAGAGCAGAATTGCTTTGCTAGCTTAATTGCGATTAAGGGCCTAGTATCCACAAAGATGGTAGACGGAACCCCTGTCAGAGACCATGTGTTGAAAATTATGGGCCTTATAAACGAGCTCCATGTACTGGGGGCCTTCGTGGATGCTGAGAAGTAGATCGATATTGTTTTGTCTTCCCTCCCAGGGTCATTTAATGAATTTCTGATGAACTATCAAATGAATAAATTGTCAATGACCCAGATAGAACTGATGAATCACTTACAATCTATAGAGGATCTACACAAACAGACTAAAAAGTCAGCTTTCTTAGCTAAAGGTAGTGTACCCAAGTCGAAAGGCAAGGGCAAAGTCTCTAAGTAAAACATCTCACAGTTCAAGAATAAAAGGACTTTCAAGAAAAAGTAAACAAAGGGCAATGATGCGTGCTTCCACTGCAAAAAATCCAGGCATTGGAAATGCAATTGCAGAAGTTATTTAGCAAGCAAACATGGCGACAAACCTTCTGAAGGTAAGTTCCAAGTTTTTATTGCGAAAACTAATATCATTGGTCCTACTTATTACTGATATGTGGATATTGGTGCGACCTCACACATATGCAATTATTTTCAGGTGTTCTGGAAAAGTAGAAGGTTGACTGAAGGCGAACTCTACCTTCAGGTTGGGACGGATGCAACAGTTGAAGTCCATGTTAGAAAGGTTGAAAACCCAGAGCAAAATTACTACACGTAGCAGAAGAATAAACCGTGTAAATCAAAATTTTTGCTCTAACTCAGGATTCCTAGGGACTAATTGATTTTATGGTGATTTAATAAACACAAATATAAATCAAATAGCTTTAGTTGCTGTAGATAAGAACACGTCCGCTTGATCAACTCCTCAAAAATCCCCCGGCGATCTAACCTATGCGAAACCGCAAGTTGAATCGATGGATTCCTTCTATTGCAAAAAGAAACTTGTGTACAACTCTTTGTTCACTTTATAATCTGATCAAAATCAGAATAGAATATGAGAATAATTGTTTAGAACAATGGAGCTTAGTTGGATGATTGTCTTTGACCTTGAAAAGACAAAACTAGTTGACGGAATTGAGAGAGGAGAACAAGAGAAAGACTTTGGGGTGTCTCTACTAATTTCCAGTATGTGGAATTATGGGATAACTCTAAAAAATTTCTAGCACTTTGTCGTGTATTTATAGAGTTTTGAATTGACTTTGATACAATCCAAAGTTTTTAGAGAAATCTCAAAAACTAAGGAAACTTGTTAAAATTGGAATCTCCAATTGGGAAACAAGACACACCCAATTGGGAAACCCACATGGGGTGCCCAAGGTGGGCGTGTGTTGCTGCCCAAGCAATCTTGGGTTGTGAAATCCCAAAGGGCAACCCAAGAGGGGGTGAATTGGGTTATTTAAAATTTTCCTTCAAATACTTAGGGAGTTTGAGATTAAACCTAGATTATGCTAACCCTTGTTCAATTTTATACTGCAAGTTAATGGAAAGAAATTAGCAAACAACATAAGGTCGAGGAAAAGAGTAAGGAGACCACACAGCGATTTTATAATGGTTCGGTCAGAAATGGACCTACTCCACTACCCAAGTACCTGGTTGTTCCTTGGGATTTTTCTTTCACTAAAATGAGATTTCATACGATGAATCTCTGGGCTTTACAATGAACTCCGCCTCCAAGGGAACAAACCATCTTTGCACATCCGCCTCTAAGAAGCCAACCCTTTTCACCTACAGCCTCAAAGGGAAACAACTTCTCTTCGCAATACAATGAATAAGGAAAAGGAATAAAAGCTCTCAAGCCTCTTAATAGGAAAATACAATGTACTCACGCTCACAATCACTCGAAATGATTACAAATTAATGCTCTATGGAGTCCTCTTGATAAGAAGTAAATGCAAGATTAAATACTTCAAGAGGTAGAAGAAGAATCCTTTTGATTTCAAGTATAAAAGCTTGAGGGTTTGCAAAATGATAGTTCAAAAGGTTCTTTGGAAGCTCTTGAATGAGGTAGAAATAGCCCAAGATGATTTAAGACCGTTTAGGGGCAAAATAGTAATTAACTGGCCATAGAAAAGTAAGTCGCGTAGGCCCCAACGGCTATATTGCTAGACGGGGGCGGTCGACCGGAATGTTGCGGTCGCCCGCCCTTATCAGGTGCTCATTTTTAGTTTCAAATTCTAAACCTCCACGGTCGACCGGGATAGTCACGGTCACCCGCCGTGGGCTTTCTGTTCAATTGAAGTTTTCATCCGAAACCTATCTGCAGTAGACCTAGACATGGGCGGTCAACCGCCAAGACCTTTCTGGATTGCTCCTTTATTTCCAGGAGCTCATTCGCGGTCAACCGGGTTGGCCTCGATCGACCGGCCCAGTATTATCGGGTGATTGCTGGTGTTCCAGCAACCTCCCCGTGGTCGCCTGGGAGACCCCTGTCGACCGGCCCTGCTTTGAAATTCTGTTTTTACAAATTTAAATCTTAGGGCTTTGGGCTTTGGACTTTGGTCCATGCGCTTGTATCCTAAGTTTTCAAATACCTTTTTTAAGATTGTCAAAGTATGTTTGAAAGGGTTTTGAAAATATAAATTCATGCACATAACTTAATGTTAAGAGGACTCTACACTAAAGCCTAATGAACCTTGAGTCTTCTTGAGTCTTCATCTTCAAAGTACTTGCACAAATTTTTCTTGATTTGGAAGAGTCTTCTATCTTGCCTTTTTTGCTTGTGGTTTCCTTTAATCTTCAATGGTTGTAGGATAACCACCAATGCATGACTTTCTCTAAGCTGAGCCATTCTTCTCTCTGCTTCTAATGATGACTTTGATGATGACTGTCTAGATCACAACACTAGAGCAACCATTAGTATTCTACCGTCAATTTGGGTTTGTTGATCATCAAAATATTGGTAGGTTGCACCCTTGGGCTTACAGTCTCCCCCTTTTTGATGATGACAAACTCAAATTGATTATGGGGTTGAGGCTCCCCCTAAATATCATAAACATGTAGCTTTATGCCTCTACCTCAATATATGCTTATCATATTTGATGATTCAATGTATGTTTAGCTAGAATGTATCTTTGTATAATCATTAAATAAGCATAGGTTGAGTAACATAAACTTTAGAGAAATCACACATATGGTTCATGAATCATAATCAAGTCAATGTATATGCATGAACACAATAATCCATAATCAACATCCTATATTTCTCCCCCTTTTGTTTCATCAAAAAGAGTGGGGAAGGTGTTTGCCATAGGAAGCACAAGATTCCTCCAGTTTTTTTTTTTTTCTTTAGTTTTAGGAGTTAACTTTTAAGTCCCCCTATTTATCTACGTATATGCCTAGATATATACTCAAATAGCATCCAAATAGGCACATTCATGAACTAGATATAGGCTTTTGCAAAAGTCTTAGATGTCTTAATTAGAGATGATAGTACCGTTCCCAAAAAGAGCATTAGTACCAAATGAGTGAGTTTTAAGTTAAGGTTTGACATTGTGGACCCCGATCCCGAGGACGGCGGGCGAGGGACACGAGATCCCACGCCCGTCCTCTAAGATCTCCACCATGTGAAGGAGAGCTCTACCAAGGAACTCTCGAAATGATGCCACTCACAGCATGGGTGGCGATATAAATGAGATACCTCTCGATTCAAGGACCAGCCCAGAACCAAGATGTACCTATAACAAAGAAGAGTCGCCATCCAAGGAAGTAGGCCCTGGATCCCATGAAATACTCTGTTGCAACGGATAACCAGAGATACAAAAGTCCGTGCCTGATGACGAATGAGGAAGGTGTTAAGCGCCCCCAATTCGCCCAAGTGCAAGCACATGGTCTCTTATGCCATTTTTAATTAATTTTGAAGAGTTTTGGGCTAAAATCATGTGAAATGGGAACGAGCATCCCCGAGAAAACGTCTATCTAAGCATGCATGACTCAGGGATGGGCAAAAGAAAATAAACATTCAAATCCTAACTCACCGCATCTAATCCTAACCCATCACATCTAGGAAAGCAGTAACATCCGCACGCACAGCTACAGCTAAGCAGATAATCAAGATAAGATGAATAAATGCTACAACTAAGCAGGTGAGAGGACAGATAAGCACAGTAGTAAACTACCAAAGCAATAGAATAAACACACTAGCATGCAAACCTATGTAAGAGATAATGCTAAGAAAATAATAATCAATCTCATTCTAGGAAAGTAAGCAAGCTAACAGTAGCACATAAGAAGTCAAAGATAAACACACAATGAGCTAAAAGATACAGGGAAATAAATGAATCAGAAAATCAACGGTACATGAGGACCAAGAATACCAGGGAAAAGAAAAGGGAACATACGATAGGCTCAGCGAGCGATTCTAATGAATCAAGCTCAGCGATCCTGATCCGCTAAAGATCGGATAAGTCTCACGATCGTCATGGCCTATTGTTCGGCTTAGCGAGGACAATCCCTGCGAAGGGGCCAAGCTACGTCGTCGCCCGTCCCAAAACCCGACAAAACGTCGGAAAATCGATAAAACCGGCAAACCAAGATCAAAATCGGAAAAGAAATGAAAAGAAGGCTCCGAGTGACCTGGTAATCACCATCCTTGCCCATTTTGGTTTTTGTATTTTCGGGAAAAGCTTGAAAGATATTTTTGGATGCTGAAATAATTTTTTGAAGGGTTTAAATGATTTTATTGAAAAGGTTGACTGAACTTGGGATGACGATCCCAAGCTGCCTACGTACCCTGTGGAAAGGGATCAAGCCAACATAGTTCAAAACAGCTATTCGAAAAAACGCTTTGAATGTTTTTTTGATGTTTTTTGGATTTTTGTTATTTGATTTTTATGTATTTTTATACCTTTTGATCGAAAGGGGGTTTTGGCTCAAGAGGTTGCCGTCCGTCATCGCCTAAACCCGACTAGTGTTCCCAAAATCGATGGGGATCCCGAAATGCGAAGAGAATCCCAAGGAACGCGTGAAAAGATGGACACGAAGAAGGAAATAAATGAATCCCTAATCCTGTAGAAAACGATCATCTCGGAGAGGAAAGAACCTTTAAGTCCTGCAATAAAGGGTGGCCTCCAAGAAGAGAAAATCCCTAAGCCCATGAGAAATGAAGAGATAAGCAAAGAGACATGAAGGGCGAAGGGGTGGCTCAAGAAAAATTCCGTCATTGCCTTAACTCGAGGAAACGTTCCCAAAATTGGTGGAATCCCGAAACTCATAGAGGATCCCGAGGAACACGAAAAGACTAAACCCTAAGAACTAAGGTAGATCTCGAATGATACACATGATCCTAAAAATCCTAAGGAACTTCGTGTAGGTGATGGTCACACAAACCCTACAAACTAGGGGAGAATTGAATTCGGAAGTCATGACACTCCCTGTATTTAGTAGAGGCTTGATGGGGACATTTTAAGAATGAAAATTGTATTCATGAGCAATCATTTCATTAAGAATATCCAAGGGGCAAGAAGAAAAGGCAAGTCAGATCCGGAAGAAGTGATCATAAACCTGAAGCGCTAATATGGAAGGGGACCGAAGATGGACAGACCACGCTAAAGAAAATGGCCATGTCTTAAGTACTTGGACAAAAGGATGTCAATAATATGGAAATTTGATCTCGGAATTGCGCACACCATCAAGAAAAATCTCTAGATTATATGTCTTATGCGCATCGTGAAGGAAATTTCAATTGCTTTTGGTATCCAAAACAACCTGAACACGCACATGTAAGAAGAAAAACTTCACCAGACCATATGCCCAAGTGTATAAAATAAGAAATCTTGGTTAGTTTGCAAATACTCCAAATTCCATAAAAGACACTCACCCAAGCATCCAGTTGATCATACCATATTTATCTTGCCTTTCACAAAAAGAAAAACATTCAACCAAGTACTTCAAGAGATTATTATCATTCCAAGGGAACTCTGATGATTCAATCAACATGAAGAAGACTAGCCAACCTCATACAATTATAGAGGCATGGCTGGGTCAATGTCATTTCCCACGAAACAATTGATGCAAGTGAAACAAAAACTGTGTACAGTATACATAAAATGAATCTATGCTTATATAATTACCATAACATGTTTGACCAACATCGTTTCCACTAACAACAAAGGATGAAAATGCTTTAGGCAAGAGCATTGGCGCTACCATGCTTCGACAAGCACACTAATCCACTTCATCTTTTCCTTTTGAATAGGTTGTTCACAATCTTTATTCCTCTATTCTATTTTTGAAAACTGTAATAACTTTTGAAAGAAAGAGAAAAAAGCAAGATTGGGTGAATTCATGTGATTGACGAGAGGTGATAGTACCAATATCACTAGCTTTCAGCTGCCCATTAACAGAAATTTTTTTTTTTAGAATCTAAATGATATCCAAATGCCAACATCAAGACAAGACACATAAAATTGGAATCACAAATCGAACCCGGACCGCAAGGAATTAAGCAATCTAATAAAAAGAAGAAGAATAATGACAATTAGTACCTTCTTTGGGCAATTTTGTCTCTCCCCAGATTGTCCTTTGTCCCAAGGGTGATGGAGCGGCCAGCAGCTTTTGACAGTGGTGATTGAGGCAATTTGATGGTGGTGATTGAGGCAGTTTGATGGAAAATAGTAATGGGATGAGATCTGTTGGGAAATTATGGGATGTAATGATGGAAATTGGAAATAGGAAGTGGGGGTCAATTGTTAAATGGAAAATGGAGGATCAGATAGGCTTTGGGGTATGTCAATGGCCTTTTTTTTTTACATGGATAGTGGCATGAGAGGAATTGGCTTGAGCATGTGAGTGTGTGTAATGAAACTTGAAAAATGGAAATGGGTCTGCAAGTGAGATAAGAAATGGGTGTATTGAAGATTGGAAATGGGTTTTGAAAATGGCCAAGGAACGTGGAGATGGCTTGAAGTAGGAGGTGGCAAACGAAAGAGGCCGGAATCAATGGCCGGAGATGAGGTCAAGTCAAAGCAAAAGGGGTTTTAGGGAAGAGATGAGGTGGGTTTGGTGGTGATTTACAGAGGAGATAGGGTTTCAATGGCTGCAAATGGGGGAAATCCAAGTGGGTTTGATAGAAATTAGGGATTCCAATAATGGCTGAGACAAGAAGTGAGATGGGTCTAATAAAGATGGTGGTGGAAACAGCTGTTAATGGTGGCTGAGAAATGAAGGTGACGGTGGAGAACAATGGTTGGATTCGGATGGGGTTGGGTATGGTCGGTTAGGGGTTTAGGTTTAGGAGATGGGTTGGGGTAGTAAAGGAGAAGGTGGTGGGGATGATGGTGGAGATGGGTGGTGAAATGGGTTTGTAAAAAAAATCTGAAATGGGAGAGGTTAAACTGAAATGGGTTTGGGTATAAAATGGAATGGGGTTAGAGGTGGTGAAGACGATGGAAAAGGAGTTAGAGAAGAGAAGATGGGGATGGTGTGAGAGGGTAGCTTGGGCCGGATTCTTGCCGGATTCCGGCTTGGATGGCCGGAGAAGATAATGGCGGTTGGGTCGAGGGCCGGAGCTCCGGCGATGGAAAGTTGCAGAGACGGTGGCTTGGATTCCGGTGGGGTTTGTGGATGGTGGTTTGGGAAGAGGATTTGTAGAAGTGGGGTTTTTGTATTAGATGGAAATGGGTTTTTAGTAGGTGTTCGAAAGGGGTTTTGGGTTGGAGGTGAAGATGGATGATGATAAGAGGTTAGGGAAGAAGAAGATGGCCGGTGGGTGAGTGGAGGTGGCACAGCCGGAGCAAACGGCCGGAGATGGTGAAGATGGAGGTGGCGGCTGAAATTGCAGAGGTGAGGGTTGCAGTTTCAATGGAGGTTTGGGTGGTCGGATTCCGGCAAGCTTGCCGGAATCAATGGTGATGTTGGTGGTGGTGGGAAATGAGGGTGGTGGAGTTGGGTTGGTGGTCGGCCGGAGCTCGATCGAGGTGTTGGTCGGTCCTCCTCCTCCTCCTTCCTCTCTCTCTCTGCACTCTTTTTTTTTCTTCAGAAAAATGGGGCTCCTCCTTTTCTTTTTTTTCCACGAGATTCTTTGGGTTATAAAAATAGGGTTGAAACCCTCATCTAATCTTAGCCATTCATTTCATTCCCTTCTTGATCCTATGGCCCTTGATTCTTTATCCTTCTTGCCCTAATTCTATCCTAGAAACCCTAAAACCTAGAGTGCCTAGTTGATCCAAGCCCTACACCTCATCTCTTTAATCTAATGGCCTATGCTTGTGGCTTGTAGAGAAAGAAATGCAAGCTTCCAAAAATGCCCTCCTTAGAGGAGGATTTTACACTTTTATCAACATCCCCATTACCCCCTTTTTTATTTGCTTTAATGGGCACCCATGCTCGGCTATCCCACCCCTTTTTTATAAAGAGAAACATATATTTGCCCTCTCTTTCTTCCATGGACAACCCTTCTTAGTACACTTATTACCAATCCTTACGCACAACAGGGTGGTCCCTGGTGAAAACGAAGGGCAAATAGAGGAGGCCTTGGTGGTTACCCAACTGGTACAGGCACATCTCTTCAGAAATTTCGGGATTCGGTTCGGGACCTCGACTCAACTTCGGGATTGGGATTTTATTTGATTTCGAGAATTCATTCGATTTTGGGGAAAATGGTCCGGTCAAAATGGGGTGTCTACAGATGCCCCTCTTTGGCAGAGGGCGCTTGTCGCACGAATGCCAAAGCTGAAGAGACAACATATTTTGATCGGCCCAAAATTTCAAATGAAAAGATACAAAAGGGATTAGATTTTTTATTGAATGGCAATTTGGACCTTGAACAATCAGGCAGAACCCACACGCACTGAAAATGAGGTTGGGATAATCAAGCGGAACCTTCACGCCTTGAAAATAGAATTTTTAGTTAGGCGGGACCTTCGCGCACTAACGGGAGATTTGGTTAGGTGGAACCTTCACACGCTAACCACAGGGAAGCTTTGTTATGCGGAACCCTCACGCAGTAACAAGCAATGGAAATTTGTTATGTGGAATCCTCACACAGTAACAAAAGGTGGAATTGATTTAGGCGGAACCCTCACGCACTAATCAAAAGGGAAAGCGTTGTTATGCAGAACCCTCACGCAGTAACAAGCAATGGAAATTTGTTATGTGGAACCCTCACACAGTAACAAAAGGTGGAATTTTAATTAGGCGGAACCCTCACGCACTAACCAAAAGGGAAAGCGTTGTTATGCGGAACCCTCACGCAGTAACAAGCAAATGGAAATTTGTTATGTGGAACCCTCACACAGTAACAAAAGATGGAATTTTAATTAGGCGGAACCCTCACGCACTAACCAAAAGGGAAAGCGTTGTTATGCGGAACCCTCATGCAGTAACAAGCAATGGAAATTTGTTATGTGGAACCCTCACACAGTAACAAAAGATGGAATTTTAATTAGCTGGGACCCTCACGCACTAATCAAGAGGGAAAGCTTTGTTATACGGAACCCTCACGCAGTAACAAGCGAATGGAAATTTGTTACGTGGAACCCTCACACAGTAACAAAAGATGGAATTTTAATTAGGCGGAACCCTCACGCACTAACCAAAAGGGAAAGCGTTGTTATGCGGAACCCTCACGCAGTAACAAGTAAAAGGGAATTTGATCGAGGAGTAAAACTCTTATGAAAAGATTGATACTCTCCTGCTTTTGATTGATTGATTGATTTGAATTGATTGATTTGGATTGATGGATTTGGATTGATTTCTTTGGAGATTACTTTGTCTCTCCAAAGAAGCGGGAACTTTTTTTTTTTTGCTTGTTGGATTGATTGATTGATTTGGATCGATTGATTGATTCAGATTGATCCCCTTGAGAATTTCTTTGTCTCTTGCCGAGAAAATGGGAGTGTGAGTTCCTTGCTGAGGACCGGACTCTCATGATTTGCTGGGATTTTGGATATTGACCCTTTTTTAAAGAATTGGATTTTGCTGGGGATTGAATGCTTTGAGCAGTTGACAGCAGACTCTCTGGGAGGTAAGATGCTAGACTCCCCTTGGGGACTAGCTTTGCTGTGAGCTGGCTATAAAGTAGGCTTAGCTGGGGAATTTGGAGGCCTGGCTCGAGATGTGCTTGAGCTTCTCTCATCTCAACTTGCCGGGGACATTGGTTTATTCTGATTGTCCTTGTGGATTTGGACAGCTTTTATGACTTGGAGTGATTTGCCAAGTCATAAAAGATGCCCCTAGTGCATTTCATACTTCCATTACTAGAGTCTTAATAAAGCAATACAAATGCAGGGAAACAAATATTTCATTTCATGAATATTGGATTTACAAAGCTCTCTGCGTAGAGGAAACATGAGAACCATAAGATCAATTCTGCCTGAAAGGTCTCTTTCAAATCTGCCAGCTGACAAAATTTCAATAGGCCTGATAGCCTGCCACTCTTCTGAACCTTGCTCTGATTTAATTTGTCTTCCGGAGACGAGACTTCTTGCTTTGGTGCCTGTCACCCCAGCTCTGGGAAAGGTAAAGACCATACAAGACCGTGGAGATTTTGACTTGACACGCGAGAAACTTCGACAAGTGACAAGTAAAAGACATTGACAAACACAGGACTTGGATTTCAAGAAAGACTCAACTTGCTTCTTGACCTGACAAATATTTTAAATTGGTGAAGGTTAACCACTCTTAGAGTGACTCGAATACCATGCTCAAAAGTGATTCATTCCCTGTTCGGTATTACCGTCATGGTCATTAAACCCCTTTGATTGCTTAGTCTTAAATGCCCCTAATTTAGAGGAATATCAAAGTAAGTCATGCTGGCACTATTCAGACTTTGATGATGCCATTATTGGGTTACAAGTCTTGTCCGCCTCCAGTTGTTCAGTTTCTTTAGAAGTCACTGCCACTGACCAGATTGCCGTTTTCAAGTTTTCAATCTGGCGGATCGCTTGCCTTAATTTTTGCCTGAATTGCTCTTGCGAGTTTTCAATCCAGCAGGCTCACACCTTGATTTTTGCCTAAGCCGCCCTTTCGGGTTTTCAACTTAGCAGGTGAATGACCCTAACTTTTGCTTAGATCGCCCTTGCGGGTTTTCAATCTAACGGGCCTTCAGACTCCATTTTTTTTTTCTTTTACTTTTCTTATTTTTAGCCACAAACCTCTGCCTATTGCACCAAAAGAACTTTTTAGGTAGGTTAGGGTTTGAAAGACCGGAGTTTTGATAAGTTTTCCAAGGTTTCGACCGAATCCGGACTAGCCAGACTGCCTACGTACCCCCAAAGGATGAGGATCAGGTCGCGCGTAGTTCAAGGCACAAATGCCCCTAGTTTACGGGTTTTGAAAATAGAATGGTTTTGATTTTGTGTAAGCTCAAAGAGGTTTTGCAAAGGATTCTTTTGATATGTTTTTTTTTAAGTAAGGATTTTTAGTTTGAAGCTCTGGTCCGCCAAGGAAGGCCTTCTGGTGCCTTAAGCATAGTATTTCTTGAGTTGGTCAAGGTTTGTTGGCTCTGTTAGCTTTTCTCCATTTTCATCGAGGAGTCTGACGGCTTTTCCAGGCAGGACTTCGTCAACAATGTATGGACCTGACCATTTCGGCTTGAATTTACCCCTGGGATCATATACCGGTGCCCGGAAGGATTTCAGAACAAGATCTCCTTTCTTGAGGTCTCGAACTCGAACTTTCTTGTTGAAGGCTCTCTCGACACGGCATTGATACCCCTGAATATGGTACAATGCTTTCAGCCTCTTCTCGTCAATCATTTGTAACTCCTGATATCTAGCTTGAGCCCAAACAGATTCTGGCAACCCAGCTTCCATCATCACTCTCAGGGAGGGAATTCGCAGTTCAACAGGCAAGACAGCTTCCATTGCGTACACCAGAGAATACGGAGTTGCACCTGTAGAGGACCTGATCGACGTCCTATAGGCCCACAAAGCATACGGGAGCTTGTTCGACCAATCTTTGTAAGTCTCGGTCATCTTGCTGATGATCACCTTGATATTATTGTTAGCAGCTTCAACAGCTCCATTTGTTTGGGGTCTATATGGCGAAGACTTATGATGCTTGATCTTAAACTCCTCACACAGGCGCGCCACCTCCTTTTTGAAATGGGACCCATTGTCTGAAATTAGTTCATGTGGTACTCCATATCTCCAATGATATTCGCTCTGACGAACTTCGCAACAGAAGCCGAGGTCAACGATGCATACAAAGTAGCTTCTATCCACTTTGTGAAGTAATCAATGGCAACCAAGATATACTCATGCCCACTAGAAGACTTCGGACTTATCTTCCCGATGATATCTATTCCCCATACTGAGAATGGCCACGGTGAAGTAAGAGAATGTAACTGAGAAGGCGGCACATGGATGAGATTGGCGTAGACCTGACATTTGTGACATTTCTTCACATAGGCGTAGCAATCTGCTTCCATTGTCGGCCAGTAATAACCAAGTCTGAGAATCTTCCTTGACAGCATATTTCCGTTCATGTGAGGTCCACAGACTCCTTCGTGTGTCTGCTCTATGAGTTCTGCAGCTTGATCCTCATCTATACACAAAAGTTGGATTCCATCGAACGACCTTCTGTACAACTCCTCACCACAGATGATAAAGTTAGCGGCCAATTTCTGAAGAGACCTTCGCTCTTTTCCAGAAGCTTCCGGTGGATGCCCCTTGCCTAAAATGAGGTTTTTGATATCTATGTACCAAGGCTTGCCATCTGAACATCTCGCTGCTATTTCAATAGCGTTAACATGTGACAGGGCCCATTGAAGCCGTACTTCTAATGGTTGAACCTCCATTGCCGCAGAAATATCGAGCATTGAAGCCAGAGTAGCTAATGCATCCGCAAAATGATTCTTTGTTCGAGATAGGTGAGTGAATGTGATATTTCTGAATTTTCTGACCAGAGACTCTAGGTACGTATTATACGGGATCAACTTATCGTCTCTTGTTTTCCAGTTTCCGTTGGTTTGACAGATAATTTGAATTGAGTCCCCGAATACATCTAGGTCCTGAATGTGCAAGGCCATGGCTGCTTCCAAACCTGCAATACATGCCTCGTATTCTGCCATATTGTTTGTGCACTTAAACTGAAGCTTGATGGATATAGGGATATACTCTTTTCTTGGTGACACCAACACCGCCCCTACACCTTGGCCTCGATTGTTGACTGCTCCATCAAAGTACATCAACCACTTTGTTTCTGGAACTTCATCTTCCACAGTCATTATCTCCTCATCTGGAAACTCTGCTTTCAAAAATTCATTATTTTCTGCTGGTGAATCGGCTAACTGTTCAGCTATCACGCGCCCCTTAATTGACTTCTGCGTGACATAAGTGATATCGAACTCAGACAATAACAACAACCACCTGGCAGTTCTCCCAGTGAGGGCTGGCTTCTCGAACAAATATTTCAATGGGTCCATCCGGGAGAGTAGAAGAACCCTATTCGATAACAAATAATGCCTCAACTTCTGAGTAGCCCAAACCAGTGCCAGACAGGTCTTTTCGAGGATGGTGTACTTCTGCTCGTACTCCAACATTTTCTTGCTGATGTAGTAAATGGCTCTTTCTCGCTTTGACTCCGGGTCTTGCTGCGCTAACATACACCCCATCGCTGTGTCAGTAACAGACAAGTACAGCAACATCGGTTGTCCTGGTATGATTGGCGACAAAACTGGTGGTAAAGCCAAGCATTGCTTGATTTTCTCAAAAGCTTCTTGACACTCTTCATTCCATTTCTTTGAAGCATTCTTCTTTAAGAGCTTGAAAATCGGTTCACAAGTCGTTGTCAACTGTGCGATGAACCTTCTCAAATATTGAACCTTGCCTAAGAACCCACGGATCTGTTTCTCGGTCTTTGGAGGCGCCATTTCTTGAATAGCCTTGATTTTCTGCGGATCTACTTCAATCCCTCTCTGGCTGACCAAGAATCCCAACAGTTTTCCTGACGTAACACCAAATACACACTTATTCGGGTTGAGACGGAGCTTGAACTTTTGGATTCGCTGGAAGAACTTTCTCAATGCCCCTGCATGCTCTTCCCTGGTCTTCGCTTTAACGATCATGTCATCAACATATACTTCGACCTCTTTGTGTATCATGTCATGCAGTAAAATGGTAGCAGCTCTCTGATATGTTGATCCAGCATTTTTGAGTCCAAATGGCATAACTCTGTAACAATATGTCCCCCATTGAGTGATGAAAGTCATCTTGATCATGTCCTCAGGAGCCATCTTGATCTGGTTGTATCCTGAGAATCCATCCATAAATGAAAGGAGAGCATGGCCCGCTGTGTTGTCCACCAAGATGTCAATGTGTGGCAAAGGAAAATCATCTTTCGGACTTGCTTTGTTCAGATCTCTGAAATCCACACACATTCTAACTTTTTCGTCCTTCTTGGGCACCGGTACTATGTTGGCTAGCCATTCAGGGTATTCAACAACTTGTATGAACCCAACATCCAATTGTTTCTGAACTTCATCTCTGACTAACAAGTCCCACTCTGGTTTCATTTTTCGGAGCTTTTGCTTTTTCGGCTTGGCACGCGGGATTAGGGGAAGTCTATGTTGAACAATGTCTTCACTTAATCCCGGCATGTCATCATAGGACGAAGCAAAAACTACTTTGAATTCCTTTAATAGGGAAATTAATTCCGCACGCTCTTCGGGAGTTAATGTTTTGCCAATTTGAATTTCCCGAATTAGGGTTTCATCACCAATATTAATGGTCTCGATTTCCTCTTCGAATGGTTTTGCTCGACGCTGCTCCTCCTGCCTAATCATGTGTTTGATTTCAGGGGGAGTTTCGTCGGCATCCTCATTAGAGGGGGAGTCTTGATTATTATTATTATTATCAATTTGATCAGATAAAGAAGCAGAAATTGAAGTAGAGACAGGCGAATAAAAAGAAGAGTCTTTTATTTCATTCAAAGAAATCGAAGTTACATCTGTTGACGCGCCTTCAATGGGCTCAGTATTGAAACCTTTAGAAACCTTTACAGACTCATCATCAGACTGGACTATCGTATGAACAGACTTGACAGACTCGGTAGACTCAACAGAAGATGCAACGGACTCCGCATCGGACTGAACAATGTCATCAGGAAACTCCTCATCAACTGGATCGATCACAACTGTACCTGGGAACTCCAGTTTGTGAGAGGTCCCTCGGCTGGGGTGATAAGGCTTTCAGGATCAAGGATCAACGCATCTCCTCCGATCATGGCTACAATCGGTAACTCAACCTGGAACAGGGAATTCAGAAGACACGGCTCAAGGATATCAGCCCAATCAACCTCTGGTTCGATCTCATGAATCTGCAAACTCGGGTATTCATCTGGCAGCTCCATATCGAAAAATATCTCAAACCCCGGCAACTCTTGCCCTGTTGACTCATCAACCCACGGCTCTGCGAACCCACAGAATGCAAAGTCATCTCCCTCTCTGCAGTACTTACCATTTCTGATCAGACTAGATGATTTTATCGGCAGCTCTAGACCCCGGCGACGGAGCTCGGACCATTTCCGCATGTAATTTCTCATTTCTCTAATCTCATCACAAGAAGGTTCATATCCGAGTCCGAACAACCCTTCATTCTTTCTCATTACAGGCCATTCGACTATCCCCTGATGATTGCGACCCAGACCTGCACCGGGAAGGTACCCCTATTTACGCATCATCTTTACAACCCGGGGATTAGTGCTGGTGAGGAACAAAATCTCTTCATTCTTTGATTTTTCAAATGATATGGCTGTGACTTCTACAGAGAACCCGGTCAGACTAACGTCACCTTTCTTTTCTGAGGTACCCTCTTGCGAAATTTGGCCTACCTCCAAATCAGGATCACCCTTGACTGTTATCACCCTGTTGTTTCTGATGAACTTCAGTTTCTGGTGCAGTGAAGAAGGTATAACTCCAACCTTATGGAGCCAAGGTCGACCAAGCAAGAGAAGGAAAGACGCTTTGATATCGAGCACTTGGAACTCTACTTCAAAGATTCTTCCTCCTATCAGAATTTCGGTTGCTAGCGTTCCAATAACATCGCGTCTGGTACCGTCATACGTCAAAATTCCTTGTTCAGAAGGGATGAAGTCATTCGGCCCAAATCCCAGGACAGTAGCAGTGGCTAACAGACATACGTTCAGTGCGGACCCGTTGTCAACTAATACATCTGGAACCTTCTTACCGTTACAGACAACAGTGATCTTCAGTGGACGCGTATGATTATGACCCTCAGATGTCAGATCTTCATCAGTGAAAGAAAGAGTCTTGGACACCATCGCTACCAAACCAACAAGTTCATCAGATGTAATATCTACAGATACCTGTGCAGCATTCAACTCTCTTAGTACAACTTGACGGTGCTTTGGGGAAGCCATAAACAAACCCCAAATTGAAATATTAGCCTGGGTCTTTTTGAGTTGCCGTAAAAGACTCTCATCCTCTTCTTCGCAACTCGGCTTGTTCTGCTTCTGCGCTTCTGCGGCCCTTACGACTTCAGCTGGGTTCTCGGCTCTCAACTCAACAGGTTTGAAGATCCGCCCACCACGAGTAACATGGCGGACTTCGTCATATTGATCGTTCAAGAAATCAAAGTCATCGTCATCAAAGCTCAGAACATACGGAACCACATCTTGAACTTCTTCTTCATCACATTGAAGGATGTAGGGACCAGTAGAAGACTCAGCATAATCATCTTCATCTCCACCAAGCACAGTCGGTGAATCGAAAGCGATAGCACAAATCAAGGAAGCAGGGTCAAGAATAGGCTCTTCAGTAAAAACTGCCCCAACTGTAGGTGGAGGGCGCGCAGCATGAGCTGGTAATGGATTCCGGGTAGTGTTTGGCATAAATACAGCGATTTTTTTTGCTTCTATCATATCCTGAATTGTATGCCTCAAGGCCATCCAGTTATCTGTTAAGTGCCCTGTTCCTTGATGATATGCACAATGCTGATCTTCACGCCAATATCTGGGGAGAATAGGTGGTGGAAGTCTCGGTTCTAAGAGAGTGATCTTTTTGTCTCTTAGTAACTTCTTGAGAGCGAGAGATAAAGGGTAAGGTAGCGGATCAAAATGCCTTGGCGCTTTCCTCGCTGGCTGCTCTGTCTCTGCTACAACTCTTCTCACCGGGCGCGCAACAACCATATTGTTAACTTCAGGCTTTGAAACTACCATTGGTTTCTTTCCATTCCTCGGATCAAAAGATGATTTCGCCAAAGAACCCTTCAACAACGCATCTTCAGTTATGGTTCCTGTCTTGATCAACTGATTGAAGTCAGAATAATACTGCGTCGCCATGAAGTGGTAATACTGCGGAGACAGGTTCTTGACCACAATTTTGATCTGATCTTCTTCAGAAGGGCGGTTAGTCATCTGGGCCGCTTTTCTCCTCCATCTTCTTACAAAAGACGTAAATGTTTCCTGGGGTCCTTGCTTGATTGCTTTTAGATCCCTCTTTGTAACCTCTATCCCTTCTTCCATCGAGAATTGCTCAACGAACTTGTTAGCAATTTCGTCTAAAGTTCCGAGTTCTTCGGGTTTCAGATGTAGGAACCACTTCTTAGCTACTCCTGTTAGAGACATCGGAAACACTTTAGCTATCTGCTCTGGAGACAGCCCATACCCTTCTAAATTTGAAATGAACGACCTCAGATGACTCCACGGGCACCCCGTCCCATCATATTTATCAAAGTCTGGCATTCTGAATTTTGGAGGAAGGGTGACACCACGAAAAAGGGAAAAATCAAACATATTGACCTTCTTTGGTCCCTTAACTTGCATGCTTTCAACTTGTTGGGTCAACTTTTCAACTTTATCGACCAATTCTTTCTCCTTGCCTGGCTTAGCTGATTGCGGAAGACAATTCTCCTCTACATATTGCTCGTCATAGAAATCATCTTCAGGGGAAATGCCAGACCGATTAAAGCCTGGAATCACATTAGTAGGATTTTGGACGACAGGTGCTTTCGAGGTAGCGGCTTTCTCGCTCTTCAACTGAGTAACCTCTTCCTTTAAGGTAGATACCTCTCTTGTAAGGTTCCTCATCATGTCTCTCATTTCAGCCAGCATCTCATTTGACTCGGCCATTTGGTTAAGACTAGGGGAGATAAGTGGAAATAAAGCTGGTGGGAGAGGTGAAGAAGATCTACGACTTAGCCTCGACGTAGAAGATTGCCGGGAC
The DNA here is from genome assembly GCF_043159265.1 of Tasmannia lanceolata. Taxonomy (NCBI): domain Eukaryota; kingdom Viridiplantae; phylum Streptophyta; class Magnoliopsida; order Canellales; family Winteraceae; genus Tasmannia; species Tasmannia lanceolata. The sequence continues at coordinate 66,274,091 of NW_027518695.1, forward strand.
CAAGTAGGCTGTGAAATGGTAACTTTTTTCGAAGCAATGGCTATTGCTTAACTCAGACTCCTGAAATGGAAGTAAGAACACTAATTTAAATTAAGATAATCAGAAAGAATGTTATGCACAAATTGAAACGAGGGATAATACAGACACATCTCTCCTCTAGGTAAGAACCAGCCGTACAACAATTGTAAGAAGGGTCATGACGGCCCATCAAACCTAAACGGATAACCATCACACTTAGGGTGTTTCAGATAAAAATCCGACAGCATAACGGCCTTACAAAAGGATCATGGCATGGTAAACTCCTGGTTTATCACTAACACTAGAGCATAAAGTCATACTCAGAAGGTTTTAAATAAAATCCGGCAGCATAACAGCCCCGTAGAAGGATCATGGTAAGGTAAGCTCATGGTTCCTCAATAACCCTAAAGAATACCGGTCACACTCAATATATTCTGGGTAAAATCCGGCAGCATAACGACTGTACAAAGAGATGTGATAAGGTAAGTACATGGTTTAGCTACCAGCCTAAAAAGATGATGACCACACTCAGGACATTTAGAGAAAATCCGGCAGCATAACAGCTGTACTAGGAGATATGGTACGGTAAGCACATGGTTTATCAATAACCCTAAAGGATAATGGTTACGCTTAAGGTTTTTTGGAGAAAATCCGGCAGCATAACGACTCTACAAGGAGGGTCTCGGCAACCAAGCATAAAGAATACGCCGACAAGGTCAAGATGAAACATGGCTCTCAGCAAGAACACACTCTATTAGTGATAATGGCAAAGTAGACTCATAATTGGCATGCAGAGCGATCTGATCGAAATAGATCAAAGGATCAAGCTCAGGGAAGATGGATCATGGCTATAAAGATAATGATGTGAAACCAATGATCTTATCATGATCCAAAAGACGGATAGATAGGGAAAAATAGTAAGATTAAGGAGGAAAACCTAACTAAGACGCAAGCCCTAATCTAGTAATAAATATATATACATATATATACATCCTAACTAGGGGCACCAACCCTAGTCTAATCTAGCAGAGTCAAGGAAGTCTTGACTCACGACAGACAAGTGAGTGTACTCGGACCGCATTTGTAGCCACACGAGGTGAACTACCCTACTCTATAAATGGGTCAAGGCTCCTAAATCTAGGCTCCACATGTGTAAACAACACATTTTCATGCCCATATGAATGCAATATATACATATATAAACACGGGCACTTCCTAGTTGGGTTTCACTAAGTCAGTAAGTATATACATAATATATAAAACAAAGTAGGGCTCCGGACTCAATCTATCGGGCACTATGCATATGAACCATACTTAATATGTATAACAAAAGTACGCCCAATGTTATACATAGTATGCTTCATTGCTCATCGGCTGCTGTAAACACAAGTACGCCTAGTGTTTACGGCTGCAGCACTGGCACATAGCTTGGAAATAGATTCAACGGTCCATAAGGTAATGACATCCAGTCTGGTACGCGCCAAATCTATCCCGTGGAGCCAACAATAAAAACAACGAAAGAATAAAATATAATGAAAGAAATAAAGAATATGATAATGCATGTTGTGCAGTGTGTGAATCCCTTGTTTTATTTACGCACCTACTTGGTGCCCCTGGATTCTAACGGAAAAGGTTCCCATTTAAAATGATTTTAATCCAAATTTCTTCAAAATTAGTAAAAATGGCATTTTTACAGAGTTAGGCAATGTTCCAAGAAATCCCCAGCAGAGTCGCCAACCTGTGGACCCCGATCCCGAGGACGGCGGGCGAGGGACACGAGATCCCACGCCCGTCCTCTAAGATCTCCACCATGTGAAGGAGAGCTCTACCAAGGAACTCTCGAAATGATGCCACTCACAGCATGGGTGGCGATATAAATGAGATACCTCTCGATTCAAGGACCAGCCCGGAACCAAGATGTACCTATAACAAAGAAGAGTCGCCATCCAAGGAAGTAGGCCCTGGATCCCATGAAATACTCTGTTGCAACGGATAACCAGAGATACAAAAGTCCGTGCCTGATGACGAATGGGGAAGGTGTTAAGCGCCCCCAATTCGCCCAAGTGCAAGCACATGGTCTCTTATGCCATTTTTAATTAATTTTGAAGAGTTTTGGGCTAAAATCATGTGAAATGGGAACGAGCATCCCCCAGAAAACGTCTATCTAAGCATGCATGACTCGGGAATGGGCAAAAAAAAATAAACATCCAAATCCTAACTCACCGCATCTAATCCTAACCCATCACATCTAGGAAAGCAGTAACATCCGCACGCACAGCTACAGCTAAGCAAATAATCAAGATAAGATGAATAAATGCTACAACTAAGCAGGTGAGAGGACAGATAAGCACAGTAGTAAACTACCAAAGCAATAGAATAAACACACTAGCATGCGAACCTATGTAAGAGATAATGCTAAGAAAATAATAATCAATCTCATTCTAGGAAAGTAAGCAAGCTAACAGTAGCACATAAGAAGTCAAAGATAAACACACAATGAGCTAAAAGATACAGGGAAAGAAATGAATCAGAAAATCAACGGTACATGAGGACCAAGAATACCAGGGAAAAGAAAAGGGAACATACGATAGGCTTAGCGAGCGATTCTAATGAATCAAGCTCAGCGATCCTGATCCGCTAAAGATCGGATAAGTCTCACGATCGTCATGGCCTATCGTTGGGCTCAGCGAGGACAATCCCTGCGAAGGGGCCACGCTACGTCGTCACCCGTTCCAAAACCCGATAAAACGTCGGAAAACCGATAAAACCGGCAAACCAAGATCAAAATCGGAAATGAAAGGAAACGAAGGCTCCGAGTGACCTGGTAATCACCATCCTTGCCCATTTTGATTTTTGTATTTTCGGGAAAAGCTTGAAAGATATTTTTGGATGCTGAAATGATTTTTTGAAGGGTTTAAATGATTTTATTGAAAAGGTTGACTGAACATGGGATGACGATCCCAAGCTGCCTACGTACCCTGTGGAAAGGGATCAAGCCAACATAGTTCGAAACAGCTTTTTGAAAAAAACGCTTTGAGTGTTTTTTTGATGTTTTTTGGATTTTTGTTATTTGATTTTTATGTATTTTTATCCCTTTTGATCGAAAGGGGGTTTTGGCTCAAGGGGTTGCCGTCCGTCATCGCCTAAACCCGACTAGTGTTCCCAAAATCGATGGGGATCTGGAAATGCGAAGAGAATCCCAAGGAACGCGTGAAAAGATGGACACGAAGAAGGAAATAAATGAATCCCTAATCCTGTAGAAAACGATCATCTCGGAGTGGAAAGAACCTTTAAGTCCTGCAATAAAGGGTGGCCTCCAAGAAGAGAAAATCCCTAAGCCCATGAGAAATGAAGAGATAAGCAAAGAGACATGAAGGGCGAAGGGGTGGCTCAAGAAAAATTCCGAGAAGGGCGAAGGGGTGGCTCCAACAACCACCTTTATTCCTCTGTTCTGTTTTTGAAAACTGTAATAACTTTTGAAAGAAAGAGAAACAAAGCAAGATTGGGTGAATTCATGTGATTGACGAGAGGTGATAGTACCAATATCACTAGCTTTCAGCTGCCCATTAACAGAAATTTTTTTTTTTAGAATCTAAATGATATCCATAATGCCAACATCAAGACAAGACACATAAAATTGGAATCACAAATCGAACCCGGACCGCAAGGAATTAAGCAATCTAATAAAAAGAAGAAGAATAATGACAATTAGTACCTTCTTTGGGCAATTTCGTCTCTCCCCAGATTGACCTTTGTCCCAAGGGTGATGGAGCGGCCAGCAGCTTTTGACAGTGGTGATTGAGGCAATTTGATGGTGGTGATTGAGGCAGTTTGATGGAAAATAGTAATGGGATGAGATCTGTTGGGAAATTATGGGATGTAATGATGGAAATTGGAAATAGGAAGTGGGGGTCAATTGTTAAATGGAAAATGGAGGATCAGATAGGCTTTGGGGTATGTCAATGGCCTTTTTTTTTTGACATGGATAGCGGCATGAGAGGAATTGGCTTGAGCATGTGAGTGTGTGTAATGAAACTTGAAAAATGGAAATGGGTCTGCAAGTGAGATAAGAAATGGGTGTATTGAAGATTGGAAATGGGTTTTGAAAATGGCCATGGAACGTGGAGATGGCTTGAAGTAGGAGGTGGCAAACGAAAGAGGCCGGAATCAATGGCCGGAGATGAGGTCAAGTCAATGCAAAAGGGGTTTTAGGGAAGAGATGAGGTGGGTTTGGTGGTGATTTACAGAGGAGATAGGGTTTCAATGGCTGCAAATGGGGGAAATCCAAGTGGGTTTGATAGAAATTAGGGATTCCAATAATGGCTGAGACAAGAAGTGAGATGGGTCTAATAAAGATGGTGGTGGAAACAGCTTTTAATGGTGGCTGAGAAATGAAGGTGACGGTGGAGAACAATGGTTGGATTCGGATGGGGTTGGGTATGGTCGGTTAGGGGTTTAGGTTTAGGAGATGGGTTGGGGTAGTAAAGGAGAAGGTGGTGGGGATGATGGTGGAGATGGGTGGTGAAATGGGTTTGTAAAAAAAATCTGAAATGGGAGAGGTTAAACTGAAATGGGTTTGGGTATAAAATGGAATGGGGTTAGAGGTGGTGAAGACGATGGAAAAGGGGGTTAGAGAAGAGAAGATGGGGATGGTGTGAGAGGGTAGCTAGGGCCGGATTCTTGCCGGATTCCGGCTTGGATGGCCCGAGAAGATAACGGCGGTTGGGTCGGGGGCCGGAGCTCCGGCGATGGAAAGTTGCAGAGACGGTGGCTTGGATTCCGGTGGGGTTTGTGGATGGTGGTTTGGGAAGAGGATTTGTAGAAGTGGGGTTTTTGTATTAGATGGAAATGGGTTTTTAGTAGGTGTTCGAAAGGGGTTTTGGGTTGGAGGTGAAGATGGATGATGATAAGAGGTTAGGGAAGAAGAAGATGGCCGGTGGGTGGGTGGAGGTGGCACAGCCGGAGCAAACGGCCGGAGATGGTGAAGATGGAGGTGGCGGCTGAAATTCCAGAGGTGAGGGTTGCGGTTTCAATGGAGGTTTGGGTGGTCAGATTCCGGCAAGCTTGCCGGAATCAATGGAGATGTTGGCGGTGGTGGGAAATGAGGGTGGTGGAGTTGGGTTGGTGGTCGGCCGGAGCTCGATCGAGGTGTTGGTCGGTCCTCCTCCTCCTCCTTCCTCTCTCTCTCTGCACTCTTTTTTTTTCTTCAGAAAAATGGGGCTCCTCCTTTTTTTTTTTCCACGAGATTCTTTGGGTTATATAAATAGGGTTGAAACCCTCATCTAATCTTAGCCATTCATTTCATTCCCTTCTTGATCCTATGGCCCTTGATTCTTTATCCTTCTTGCCCTAATTCTATCCTAGAAACCCTAAAACCTAGAGTGCCTAGTTGATCCAAGCCCTACACCTCATCTCTTTAATCTAATGGCCTATGCTTGTGGCTTGTAGAGAAAGAAATGCAAGCTTCCAAAAATGCCCTCCTTAGAGGAGGATTTTACACTTTTATCAACATCCCCATTACCCCCTTTTTTATTTGCTTTAATGGGCACCCATGCTCGGCTATCCCACCCCTTTTTTATAAAGAGAAACATATATTTGCCCTCTCTTTCTTCCATGGACAACCCTTCTTAGTACACTTATTACCAATCCTTACGCACAACAGGGTGGTCCCTGGTTAAAACGAAGGGCAAATAGAGGAGGCCTTGGTGGTTACCCAACTGGTACAGGCACATCTCTTCAGGAGTTTCGGGATTCGGTTCGGGACCTCGACTCAACTTCAGGATTGGGATTTTATTTGATTTCGAGAATTTATTCGATTTTGGGGAAAATTGTCCGGTCAAAATGGGGTGTCTACAGATGCCCCTCTTTGGCAGAGGGCGCTTGTCGCACGAATGCCAAAGCTGAAGAGACAACATATTTTGATCAGCCCAAAATTTCAAATGAAAAGATACAAAAGGGATTGGATTTTTTATTGAATGGTAATTTGGACCTTGAACAATCAGGCGCAACCCACACGCACTGAAAATGAGGTTGGGATAATTAGGCGGAACCTTCACGCCTTGAAAATAGAATTTTTAGTTAGGCGGGACCTTCGCGCACTAACGGGAGATTTGGTTAGGTGGAACCATCACACGCTAACCACAGGGAAGCTTTGTTATGCGGAACCCTCACGCAGTAACAAGCAATGGAAATTTGTTATGTGGAACCCTCACACAGTAACAAAAGGTGGAATTGTTTAGGCGGAACCCTCACGCACTAATCAAAAGGGAAAGCGTTGTTATACAGAACCCTCACGCAGTACCAAGCAATGGAAATTTGTTATGTGGAACCCTCACACAGTAACAAAAGGTGGAATTTTAATTAGGCGGAACCCTCACCCACTAACCAAAAGGGAAGCGTTGTTATGCGGAACCCTCACGCAGTAACAAGCAAATGGAAATTTGTTATGTGGAACCCTCACACAGTAACAAAAGATGGAATTTTAATTAGGCGGAACCCTCACGCACTAACCAAAAGGGAAAGCATTGTTATGCGGAACCCTCACGCAGTAACAAGCAATGGAAATTTGTTATGTGGAACCCTCACACAGTAACAAAAGATGGAATTTTAATTAGACGGGACCCTCACGCACTAATCAAGAGGGAAAGCTTTGTTATGCGGAACCCTCACGCAGTAACAAGCGAATGGAAATTTGTTACGTGGAACCCTCACACAGTAACAAAAGATGGAATTTTAATTAGGCGGAACCCTCACGCACTAACCAAAAGGGAAAGCGTTGTTATGCGGAACCCTCACGCAGTAACAAGCAAAAGGGAATTTGATCGAGGAGTAAAACTCTTATGAAAAGATTGATACTCTCCTGCTTTTGATTGATTGATTGATTTGAATTGATTGATTTGGATTGATGGATTTGGATTGATTTCTTTGGAGATTACTTTGTCTCTCCAAAGAAGCGGGAACTTTTTTTTTTTTGCTTGTTGGATTGATTGATTGATTTGGATCGATTGATTGATCAGATTGATCCCCTTGAGAATTTCTTTGTCTCTTGCCGAGAAAATGGGAGTGTGAGTTCCTTGCTGGGGACCGGACTCTCATGATTTGCTGGGATTTTGGATATTTACCCTTTTTTAAAGAATTGGATTTTGCTGGGGATTGAATGCTTTGAGCAGTTGACAGCAGACTCTCTGGGAGGTAAGATGCTAGACTCCCCTTGGGGACTAGCTTTGCTGTGAGCTGGCTATAAAGTAGGCTTAGCTGGGGAATTTGGAGGCCTGGCTCGAGATGTGCTTGAGCTTCTCTCATCTCAACTTGCCGGGGACATTGGTTTATTCTGATTGTCCTTGTGGATTTGGACAGCTTTTATGACTTGGCGTGATTTGCCAAGTCATAAAAGATGCCCCTAGTGCATTTCATACTTCCATTACTAGAGTCTTAATAAAGCAATACAAATGCAGGGAAACAAATATTTCATTTCATGAATATTGGATTTACAAAGCTCTCTGCGTAGAGGAAACATGAGAACCATAAGATCAATTCTGCCTGAAAGGTCTCTTTCAAATCTGCCAGCTGACAAAATTTCAATAGGCCTGATAGCCTGCCACTCTTCTGAACCTTGCTCTGATTTAATTTGTCTTCCGGAGACGAGACTTCTTGCTTTGGTGCCTGTCACCCCAGCTCTGGGAAAGGTAAAGACCATACAAGACCGTGGAGATTTTGACTTGACACGCGAGAAACTTCGACAAGTGACAAGTAAAAGACATTGACAAACACAGGACTTGGATTTCAAGAAAGACTCAACTTGCTTCTTGACCTGACAAATATTTTAAATTGGTGAAGGTTAACCACTCTTAGAGTGACTCGAATACCATGCTCAAAAGTGATTCATTCCCTGTTCGGTATTACCGTCATGGTCATTAAACCCCTTTGATTGCTTAGTCTTAAATGCCCCTAATTTAGAGGAATATCAAAGTAAGTCATGCTGGCACTATTCAGACTTTGATGATGCCATTATTGGGTTACAAGTCTTGTCCGCCTCTAGTTGTTCAGTTTCTTTAGAAGTCACTGCCACTGACCAGATTGCCATTTTCAAGTTTTCAATCTGGCGGATCGCTTGCCTTAATTTTTGCCTGAATTGCTCTTGCGAGTTTTCAATCCAGCAGGCTCACACCTTGATTTTTGCCTAAGCCGCCCTTTCGGGTTTTCAACTTAGCAGGTGAATGACCCTAACTTTTGCTTAGATCGCCCTTGCGGGTTTTCAATCTAACGAGCCTTCAGACTCCATTTTTTTTCTTTTACTTTTCTTATTTTTAGCCACAAACCTCTGCCTATTGCACCAAAAGGACTTTTTAGGTAGGTTAGGGTTTGAAAGACCGAAGTTTTGATAAGTTTTCCAAGGTTTCGACCGAATCCGGACTAGCCAGACTGCCTACGTACCCCCAAAGGATGAGGATCAGGTCGCGCATAGTTCAAGGCACAAATGCCCCTAGTTTACGGGTTTTGAAAATAGAATGGTTTTGATTTTGTGTAAGCTCAAAGAGGTTTTGCAAAGGATTCTTTTGATATGTTTTTTTTAAAGTAAGGATTTTTAGTTTGAAGCTCTGGTCGGCCAAGGAAGGCCTTCTGGTGCCTTAAGCATAGTATTTCTTGAGTTGGTCAAGGTTTGTTGGCTCTGTTAGCTTTTCTCCATTTTCATCGAGGAGTCTGACGGCTTTTCCAGGCAGGACTTCGTCAACAATGTATGGACCTGACCATTTCGGCTTGAATTTACCCCTGGGATCATATACCGGTGCCCGGAAGGATTTCAGAACAAGATCTCCTTTCTTGAGGTCTCGAACTCGAACTTTCTTGTTGAAGGCTCTCTCGACACGGCATTGATACCCCTGAATATAGTACAATGCTTTCAGCCTCTTCTCGTCAATCATTTGTAACTCCTGATATCTAGCTTGAGCCCAAACAGATTCTGGCAACCCAGCTTCCATCATCACTCTCAGGGAGGGAATTCGCAGTTCAACAGGCAAGACAGCTTCCATTGCGTACACCAGATAATACGGAGTTGCACCTGTAGAGGACCTGATCGACGTCCTATAGGCCCACAAAGCATACGGGAGCTTGTTCGACCAATCTTTGTAAGTCTCGGTCATCTTGCTGATGATCACCTTGATATTATTGTTAGCAGCTTCAACAGCTCCATTTGTTTGGGGTCTATATGGCGAAGACTTATGATGCTTGATCTTAAACTCCTCACACAGGCGCGCCACCTCCTTTTTGAAATGGGACCCATTGTCTGAAATTAGTTCATGTGGTACTCCATATCTCCAATGATATTCGCTCTGACGAACTTCGCAACAGAAGCCGAGGTCAACGATGCATACGAAGTAGCTTCTATCCACTTTGTGAAGTAATCAATGGCAACCAAGATATACTCATGCCCACTAGAAGACTTCGGACTTATCTTCCCGATGATATCTATTCCCCATACTGAGAATGGCCACGGTGAAGTAAGAGAATGTAACTGAGAAGGCGGCACATGGATGAGATTGGCGTAGACCTGACATTTGTGACATTTCTTCACATAGACGTAGCAATCTGCTTCTATTGTCGGCCAGTAATAACCAAGTCTGAGAATCTTCCTTGACAGCATCTTTCCGTTCATGTGAGGTCCACAGACTCCTTCGTGTGTCTGCTCTATGAGTTCTGCAGCTTGATCCTCATCTATACACAAAAGTTGGATTCCATCGAACGACCTTCTGTACAACTCCTCACCACAGATGATAAAGTTAGCGGCCAATTTCTGAAGAGACCTTCGCTCTTTTCCAGAAGCTTCCGGTGGATGCCCCTTGCCTAAGATGAGGTTTTTGATATCTGTGTACCAAGGCTTGCCATCTGAACATCTCGCTTGTATTTCAATAGCGTTAACATGTGACGGGGCCCATTGAAGCCGTACTTCTAATGGTTGAACCTCCATTGCCGCAGAAATATCGAGCATTGAAGCCAGAGTAGCTAATGCATCCGCAAAATGATTCTTTGTTCGAGATAGGTGAGTGAATGTGATATTTTTGAATTTTCTGACCAGAGACTCTAGGTACGTATTATACGGGATCAACTTATCGTCTCTTGTTTTCCAGTTTCCGTTGGTTTGACAGATAATCAGAATTGAGTCCCCGAATACATCTAGGTCCTGAATGTGCAAGGCCATGGCTGCTTCCAAACCTGCAATACATGCCTCGTATTCTGCCATATTATTTGTGCACTTAAACTGAAGCTTGATGGATATAGGGATATACTCTTTTCTTGGTGACACCAACACCGCCCCTACACCTTGGCCTCGATTGTTGACTGCTCCATCAAAGTACATCAACCACTTTGTGTCTGGAACTTCATCTTCCACAGTCATTATCTCCTCATCTAGAAACTCTGCTTTCAAAAATTCATTATTTTCTGCTGGTGAATCGGCTAACTGTTCAGCTATCACGCGCCCCTTAATTGACTTCTGCGTGACATAAGTGATATCGAACTCAGACAATAACAACAACCACCTGGCAGTTCTCCCAGTGAGGGCTGGCTTCTCGAACAAATATTTCAATGGGTCCATCCAGGAGAGTAGAAGAACCCTATTCGATAACAAATAATGCCTCAACTTCTGAGTAGCCCAAACCAGTGCCAGACAGGTCTTTTCGAGGATGGTGTACTTCTGCTCGTACTCCAACATTTTCTTGCTGATGTAGTAAATGGCTCTTTCTCGCTTTGACTCCGGGTCTTGCTGCGCTAACATACACCCCATCGCTGTGTCAGTAACAGACAAGTACAGCAACATCGGTTGTCCTGGTATGATTGGCGACAAAACTGGTGGTAAAGCCAAGCATTGCTTGATTTTCTCAAAAGCTTCTTGACACTCTTCGTTCCATTTCTTTGAAGCATTCTTCTTTAAGAGCTTGAAAATCGGTTCACAAGTCGTTGTCAACTGTGCGATGAACCTTCTCAAATATTGAACCTTGCCTAAGAACCCACGGATCTGTTTCTCGGTCTTTGGAGGCGCCATTTCTTGAATAGCCTTGATTTTCTGCGGATCTACTTCAATCCCTCTCTGGCTGACCAAGAATCCCAGCAGTTTTCCTGACGTAACACCAAATACACACTTATTCGGGTTGAGACGGAGCTTGAACTTTTGGATTCGCTGGAAGAACTTTCTCAATGCCCCTGCATGCTCTTCCCTGGTCTTCGCTTTAACGATCATGTCATCAACATATACTTCGACCTCTTTGTGTATCATGTCATGCAGTAAAATGGTAGCAGCTCTCTGATATGTTGCTCCAGCATTTTTGAGTCCAAATGGCATAACTCTGTAACAATATGTCCCCCATTGAGTGATGAAAGTCATCTTGATCATGTCCTCAGGAGCCATCTTGATCTGGTTGTATCCTGAGAATCCATCCATAAATGAAAGGAGAGCATGGCCCGCTGTGTTGTCCACCAAGATGTCAATGTGTGGCAAAGGAAAATCATCTTTCGGACTTGCTTTGTTCAGATCTCTGAAATCCACACACATTCTAACTTTTCCGTCCTTCTTGGGCACCGGTACTATGTTGGCTAGCCATTCAGGGTATTCAACAACTTGTATGAAGCCAACATCCAATTGTTTCTGAACTTCATCTCTGACTAACAAGTCCCACTCTGGTTTCATTTTTCGGAGCTTTTGCTTTTTCGGCTTGGCACCCGAGATTAGGGGAAGTCTATGTTGAACAATGTCTTCACTTAATCCCGGCATGTAATCATAGGACGAAGCAAAAACTTCTTTGAATTCCTTTAATAGGGCAATTAATTCTGCACGCTCTTCGGGAGTTAATGTTTTGCCAATTCGAATTTCCCGAATTAGGGTTTCATCACCAATATTAATGGTCTCGATTTCCTCTTCGAATGGTTTTGCTCGACGCTGCTCCTCCTGCCTAATCATGTGTTTGATTTCAGGGGGAGTTTCGTCGGCATCCTCATTAGAGGGGGAGTCTTGATTATTATTATTATTATCAATTTGATCAGATAAAGAAGCAGAAATTGAAGTAGAGACAGGCGAATAAAAAGAAGAGTCTTTTATTTCATTCAAAGAAATCGAAGTTACATCTGTTGACGCGCCTTCAATGGGCTCAGTATTGAAACATTTAGAAACCTTTACAGACTCATCATCAGACTGGACTATCGTATGAACAGACTTGACAGACTCGGTAGACTCAACAGAAGATGCAACGGACTCCGCATCGGACTGAACAATGTCATCAGGAAACTCCTCATCAACCGGCTCGATCACAACTGTACCTAGGAACTCCAGTTTGTGAGAGGTCCCTCGGCTGGGGTGATAAGGCTTTCAGGATCAAGGATCAACGCATCTCCTCCGATCATGGCTACAATCGGTAACTCAACCTGGAACAGGGAATTATGAAGACACGGCTTAAGGATATCAGCCCAATCAACCTCCGGTTCGATCTCATGAATCTGCAAACTCGGGTATTCATCTGGCAGCTCCATATCGAAAAATATCTCAAACCCCGGCAACTCTTGCTCTGTTGACTCATCAACCCACGGCTCTGCGAACCCACAGAATGCAAAGTCATCTCCCTCTCTGCGGTACTTACCATTTCTGATCAGACTAAATGATTTCATCGGCAGCTCTAGACCCCGGCGACGGAGCTCGGACCATTTCCGCATGTAATTTCTCATTTCTCTAATCTCATCACGAGAAGGTTCATATCCGAGTCCGAACAGCCCTTCATTCTTTCTCATTACAGGCCATTCGACTATCCCCTGATGATTGCGACCCAGACCTGCACCGGGAAGGTACCCCTGTTTACGCATCATCTTTACAACCCGGGGATTAGTGTTGGTGAGGAACAAAATCTCTTCATTCTTTGATTTTTCAAATGATATGGCTGTGACTTCTACAGAGAACCCGGTCAGACTAACGTCACCTTTCTTTTCTGAGGTACCCTCTTGCAAAATTTGGCTTACCTCCAAATCAGGATCACCCTTGACTGTTATCACCCTGTTGTTTCTGATGAACTTCAGTTTCTAGTGCAGTGAAGAAGGTATAACTCCAACCTTATGGAGCCAAGGTCGACCAAGCAAGAGAAGGAAAGACGCTTTGATATCGAGCACTTGGAATTCTACTTCAAAGATTTCTCCTCCTATCAGAATTTTGGTTGCTAGCGTTCCAATAACATCGCGTCTGGTACGTCATACGCCAAAATTCCTTGATCAGAAGGGATGAAGTCATTCGGCCCAAATCCCAGGACAGTAGCAGTGGCTAACGGACATACGTTCAGTGCGGACCCGTTGTCAACTAATACATCTGGAACCTTCTTACCGTTACAGACAACAGTGATCTTCAGTGGACGCGTATGATTATGACCCTCAGATGTCAGATCTTCATCAGTGAAAGAAAGAGTCTTGGACACCATCGCTACCAAACCAACAAGTTCATCAGATGTAATATCTACAGATACCTGTGCAGCATTCAACTCTCTTAGTACAACTTGACGGTGCTTTGGGGAAGCCATAAGCAAACCCCAAATTGAAATATTAGCCTGGGTCTTTTTGAGTTGCCGTAAAAGACTCTCATCCTCTTCTTCGCAACTCGGCTTGTTCTGCTTCTGCGCTTCTGCGGCCCTTACGACTTCAGCTGGGTTATCGGCTCTCAACTCAACAGGTTTGAAGATCCGCCCACCACGAGTAACATGGCGGACTTCGTCACATTGGTCGTTCAAGAAATCAAAGTCATCGTCATCAAAGCTCAGAACATACGGAACCACATCTTGAACTTCCTCTTCATCACATTGAAGGATGTAGGGACCAGTAGAAGACTCAGCATAATCATCTTCATCTCCACCAAGCACAGTCGGTGAATCGGAAGCGATAGCACAAATCAAGGAAGCAGGGTCAAGAATAGGCTCTTCAGTAAAAACTGCCCCAACTGTAGGTGGAGGGCGCGCAGCATGAGCTGGTAATGGATTCCGGGTAGTGTTTGGCATAAATACAGTGATTTTTTTCGCTTCTATCATATCCTGAATTTTATGCCTCAAGGCCATGCAGTTATCTGTTAAGTGCCCTGTTCCTTGATGATATGCACAATGCTGATCTTCACGCCAATATCTGGGGAGAATAGGTGGTGGAAGTCTCGGTTCTAAGAGAGTGATCTTTTTGTCTCTTAGTAACTTCTTGAGAGCGAGAGATAAAGGGTAAGGTAGCGGATCAAAATGCCTTGGCGCTTTCCTCGTTGGCTGCTCTGTCTCTGCTACAACTCTTCTCACCGGGCGCGCAACAACCATATTGTTAACTTCAGGCTTTGAAACTACCATTGGTTTCTTTCCATTCCTCGGATCAAAAGATGATTTCCCCAGAGAACCCTTCAACAACGCATCTTCAGTTATGGTTCCTGTCTTGATCAAGTGATTGAAGTCAGAATAATACTGCGTCGCCATGAAGTGGTAATACTGCGGAGACAGGTTCTTGACCACAATTTTGATCTGATCTTCTTCAGAAGGGCGGTTAGTCATCTGGGCCGCTTTTCTCCTCCATCTTCTTACAAAAGACATAAATGTTTCCTGGGGTCCTTGCTTGATTGCTTTTAGATCCCTCTTTGTAACCTCTATCCCTTCTTCCATCGAGAATTGCTCAACGAACTTGTTAGCAATTTCGTCTAAAGTTCCGAGTTCTTCGGGTTTCAGATGAAGGAACCACTTCTTAGCTACTCCTGTTAGAGACATCGGAAACACTTTAGCGATCTGCTCTGGAGACAGCCCATACCCTTCTAAATTTGAAATGAACGACCTCAGATGACTCCACGGGCACCCCGTCCCATCATATTTATCAAAGTCTGGCATTCTGAATTTTGGAGGAAGGGTGACACCAGGAAAAAGGGAAAAATCAGACATATTGACCTTCTTTGGTCCCTTAACTTGCATGCTTTCAACTTGTTGGGTCAACTTTTCAACTTTATCGACCAATTCTTTCTCCTTGCCTGGCTTAGCTGAGTGCGGAAGACAATTCTCCTCTACATATTGCTCGTCATAGAAATCATCTTCAGGGGAAATGACAGACCGATTAAAGCCTGGAATCACATTAGTAGGATTTTGGACGATAGGTGCTTTCGAGGTAGCGGCTTTCTCGCTCTTCAACTGAGTAACCTTTTCCTTTAAGGTAGATACCTCTCTTGTAAGGTTCCTCATCTTGTCTCTCATTTCAGCCAGCATCTCATTTGACTCGGCCATTTGGTTAAGACTAGGGGAGATAAGTGGAAATAAAGCTGGTGGGAGAGGTGAAGAAGATCTACGACTTAGCCTCGACGTAGAAGATTGCCGGGACCAAGTAGGCTGTGAAATGGTAACTTTTTTCGAAGCAATGGCTATTGCTTAACTCAGACTCCTGAAATGGAAGTAAGAACACTAATTTAAATTAAGATAATCAGAAAGAATGTTATGCACAAATTGAAACGAGGGATAATACAGACACATCTCTCCTCTAGGTAAGAACCAGCCGTACAACAATTGTAAGAAGGGTCATGACGGCCCATCAAACCTAAACGGATAACCATCACACTTAGGGTGTTTCAGATAAAAATCCGACAGCATAACGACCTTACAAAAGGATCATGGCATGGTAAACTCCTGGTTTATCACTAACACTAGAGCATAAAGTCATACTCAGAAGGTTTTAAATAAAATCCGGCAGCATAACAGCCCCGTAGAAGGATCATGGTAAGGTAAGCTCATTGTTCCTCAATAACCCTAAAGAATACCGGTCACACTCAATATATTCTGGGTAAAATCCGGCAGCATAACGACTGTACAAAGAGATGTGATAAGGTAAGTACATGGTTTTGCTACCAGCCTAAAAAGACGATGACCACACTCAGGACATTTAGAGAAAATCCGGTAGCATAACAGCTGTACTAGGAGATATGGTACGGTAAGCACATGGTTTATCAATAACCCTAAAGGATAATGGTTACGCTTAAGGTTTTTTGGAGAAAATCCGGCAGCATAACGACTGTACAAGGAGGGTCTCGGCAACCAAGCATAAAGAATACGCCGACAAGGTCAAGATGAAACATGGCTCTCAGCAAGAACACACTCTATTAGTGATAATGGCAAAGTAGACTCATAATTGGCATGCAGAGCGATCTGATCAAAATCGATCAAAGGATCAAGCTCAGGGAAGATAGATCATGGCTATAAAGATAATGATGTGAAACCAATGATCTTATCATGATCCAAAAGATGGATAGATGGGGAAAATAGTAAGATTAAGGAGGAAAACCTAACTAAGAAGCAAGCCCTAATCTAGTAATAAATATATATACATATATATACATCCTAACCAGGGGCACCAACCCTAGTCTAATCTAGCAGAGTCAAGGAAGTCTTGACTCACGACAGACAAGTGAGTGTACTCGGACCGCATTTGTAGCCACACGAGGTGAACTACCCTACTCTATAAATGGGTCAAGGCTCCTAACTCTAGGCTCCACATGTGTAAGCAACACATTTTCACCCCCATATGAATGCAATATATACATATATAAACACGGGCACTTCCTAGTTGGGTTTCACTAAGTCAGTAAGTATATACATAATATATAAAACAAAGTAGGGCTCCGGGCTCAATCTATCGGGCACTACGCATATGAACCATACTTAATATGTATAACAAAAGTACGCCCAATGTTATACATAGTATGCTTCATTGCTCATCGGCTGCTGTAAACACAAGTACGCCTAGTGTTTACGGCTGCAGCACTGGCGCATAGCTTGGAAATAGATTCAACGGTCCATAAGGTAATGACATCCAGTCTGGTACGCGCCAAATCTATCCCGTGGAGCCAACAATAAAAACAACGAAAGAATAAAATATAATGAAAGAAATAAAGAATATGATAATGCATGTTGTGCAGTGTGTGAATCCCTTGTTTTATTTACGCACCTACTTGGTGCCCCTGGATTCTAACGGAAAAGGTTCCAATTTAAAATGATTTTAATCCAAATTTCTTCAAAATTAGTAAAAATGGCATTTTTACAGAGTTAGGCAATGTTCCAAGAAATTCCCAGCAGAGTCGCCAACCTGTTGACCCCGATCCCGAGGACGGCAGGCGAGGGACACGAGATCCCACGCCCGTCCTCTAAGATCTCCACCATGTGAAGGAGAGCTCTACCAAGGAACTCTCGAAATGATGCCACTCACAGCATGGGTGGCGATATAAATGAGATACATCTCGATTCAAGGACCAGCGCGGAACCAAGATGTACCTATAACAAAGAAGAGTCGCCATCCAAGGAAGTAGGCCCTGGATCCCATGAAATACTCTGTTGCAACGGATAACCAGAGATACAAAAGTCCGTGCCTGATGACGAATGGGGAAGGTGTTAAGCGCCCCCAATTCGCCCAAGTGCAAGCACATGGTCTCTTATGCCAGTTTTAATTAATTTTGAAGAGTTTTGGGCTAAAATCATGTGAAATGGGAACGAGCATCCCCGAGAAAACGTCTATCTAAGCATGCATGACTCGGGGATGGGCAAAAGAAAATAAACATCCAAATCCTAACTCACCGCATCTAATCCTAACCCATCACATCTAGGAAAGCAGTAACATCCGCACGCACAGCTACAGCTAAGCAGATAATCAAGATAAGATGAATAAATGCTACAACTAAGCAGGTGAGAGGACAGATAACCATAGTAGTAAACTACCAAAGCAATAGAATAAACACACTAGCATGCGAACCTATGTAAGAGATAATACTAAGAAAATAATAATCAATCTCATTCTAGAAAAGTAAGCAAGCTAACAGTAGCACATAAGAAGTCAAAGATAAACACACAATGAGCTAAAAGATACAGGGAAAGAAATGAATCAGAAAATCAACGGTACATGAGGACCAAGAATACTAGGGAAAAGAAAAGGGAACATAAGATAGGCTCAGCGAGCGATTCTAATGTATCAAGCTCAGCGATCCTGATCCGCTAAAGATCGGATAAGTCTCACGATCGTCATGGCATATCGTTGGGCTCAGCGAGGACAATCCCTGCGAAGGGGCCACACTACGTCGTCGCCCGTCCCAAAACCCGATAAAAAGTCGGAAAACCGATAAAACCGGCAAACCAAGATCAAAATCGGAAATAAAATGAAAAGAAGGCTCCGAGTGACCTGGTAATCACCATCCTTGCCCATTTTGGTTTTTGTATTTTCGGGAAAAGCTTGAAAGATATTTTTGGATGCTGAAATGATTTTTTGAAGGGTTTAAATGATTTTATTGAAAAGGTTGACTGAACTTGGGATGACGATCCCAAGCTGCCTACGTACCCTGTGGAAAGGGATCAAGCCAACGTAGTTCGAAACAGCTTTTCGAAAAAACGCTTTGAGTGTTTTTTTGATGTTTTTTGGATTTTTGTTATTTGATTTTTATCTATTTTTATCCCTTTTGATCGAAAGGGGGTTTTGGTTCAAGAGGTTGCCGTCCGTCATCGCCTAAACCCGACTAGTGTTCCCAAAATCGATGGGGATCCCGAAATGCGAAGAGAATCCCAAGGAACGCGTGAAAAGATGGACACGAAGAAGGAAATAAATGAATCCCTAATCCTGTAGAAAACGATCATCTCGGAGAGGAAAGAACCTTTAAGTCCTGCAATAAAGGGTGGCCTCCAAGAAGAGAAAATCCCTAAGCCCATGAGAAATGAAGAGATAAGCAAAGAGACATGAAGGGCGAAGGGGTGGCTCAAGAAAAATTCCGTCATTGCCTTAACTCGAGGAAACGTTCCCAAAATCGGTGGAATCCCGAAACTCATAGAGGATCCCGAGGAACACGAAAAGACTAAACCCTAAGAACTAAGGTAGATCTCGAATGATACAGATGATCCTAAAAATCCTAAGGAACTTCGTGTAGGTGATGGTCACACAAACCCTACAAACTAAGGGAGAATTGAATTCGGAAGTCATGACACTCCCTGTATTTAGTAGAGGCTTGATGGGGACATTTTAAGAATGAAAATTGTATTCATCAGCAATCATTTCATTAAGAATATCCAAGGGGCAAGAAGAAAAGGCAGGTCAGATCCGGAACAAGTGATCATAAACCTGAAGCGCTAATATGGAAGGGGACCGAAGATGGACAGACCACGCTAAAGAAAATGGCCATGTCTTAAGTACTTGGACAAAAGGATGTCAATAATATGGAAATTTGATCTCGGAATTGCGCACACTATCAAGAAAAATCTCTAGATTTTATGTCTTATGCGCATCGTGAAGGAAATTTCAATTGCTTTTGGTATCCAAAACAACCTGAACACGCACATGTAAGAAGAAAAACTTCACCAGACCATATGCCCAAGTGTATAAAATAAGAAATCTTGGTTAGTTTGCAAATACTCCAAATTCCATAAAAGACACTCACCCAAGCATCCAGTTGATCATACCATATTTATCTTGCCTTTCACAAAAAGAAAAACATTCAACCAAGTACTTCAAGAGATTATTATCATTCCAAGGGAACTCTGATGATTCAATCAACATGAAGAAGACTAGCCAACCTCATACAATTATAGAGGCATGGCTGGGTCAATGTCATTTCCCACGAAACAATTGATGCAAGTGAAACAAAAACTGTGTACAGTATACATAAAATGAATCTATGCTTATATAATTACCATAACATGTTTGACCAACATCGTTTCCACTAACAACAAAGGATAAAAATGCTTTAGGCAAGAGCATTGGCGCTACCATGCTTCGACAAGCACACTAATCCACTTCATCTTTTCCTTTCGAATAGGTTGTTCACAATCTTTATTCCTCTGTTCTGTTTTTGAAAACTGTAATAACTTTTGAAAGAAAGAGAAACAAAGCAAGATTGGGTGAATTCATGTGATTGACGAGAGGTGATAGTACCAATATCACTAGCTTTCAGCTGCCCATTAACAGAAATTTTTTTTTTTAGAATCTAAATGATATCCAGATGCCAACATCAAGACAAGACACATAAAATTGGAATCACAAATCGAACCCGGACTGCAAGGAATTAAGCAATCTAATAAAAAGAAGAAGAATAATGACAATTAGTACCTTCTTTGGGCAATTTCGTCTCTCCCCAGATTGACCTTTGTCCCAAGGGTGATGGAGCGGCCAGCAGCTTTTGACAGTGGTGATTGAGGCAATTTGATGGTGGTGATTGAGGCAGTTTGATGGAAAATAGTAATGGGATGAGATCTGTTGGGAAATTATGGGATGTAATGATGGAAATTGGAAATAGGAAGTGGGGGTCAATTGTTAAATGGAAAATGGAGGACCAGATAGGCTTTGGGGTATGTCAATGGCCTTTTTTTTGACATGGATAGTGGCATGAGAGGAATTGGCTTGAGCATGTGAGTGTGTGTAATGAAACTTGAAAAATGGAAATGGGTCTGCAAGTGAGATAAGAAATGGGTGTATTGAAGATTGGAAATGGGTTTTGAAAATGGCCAAGGAATGTGGAGATGGCTTGAAGTAGGAGGTGGCAAACAAAAGAGGCCGGAATCAATGGCCGGAGATGAGGTCAAGTCAAAGCAAAAGGGGTTTTAGGGAAGAGATGAGGTGGGTTTGGTGGTGATTTACAGAGGAGATAGGGTTTCAATGGCTGCAAATGGGGGAAATCCAAGTGGGTTTGATAGAAATTAGGGATTCCAATAATGGCTGAGACAAGAAGTGAGATGGGTCTAATAAAGATGGTGGTGGAAACAGCTGTTAATGGTGGCTGAGAAATGAAGGTGACGGTGGAGAACAATGGTTGGATTCGGATGGGGTTGGGTATGGTCGGTTAGGGGTTTAGGTTTAGGAGATGGGTTGGGGTAGTAAAGGAGAAGGTGGTGGGGATGATGGTGGAGATGGGTGGTGAAATGGGTTTGTAAAAAATATCTGAAATGGGAGAGGTTAAACTGAAATGGGTTTGGGTATAAAATGGAATGGGGTTAGAGGTGGTGAAGACGATGGAAAAGGGGTTAGAGAAGAGAAGATGGGGATGGTGTGAGAGGGTAGCTAGGGCCGGATTCTTGCGGATTCCGGCTTGGATGGCCGGAGAAGATAATGGCGGTTGGGTCGGGGGCCGGAGCTCCGGCGATGGAAAGTTGCAGAGACGGTGGCTTGGATTCCGGTGGGGTTTGTGGATGGTGGTTTGGGAAGAGGATTTGTAGAAGTGGGGTTTTTGTATTAGATGGAAATGGGTTTTTAGTAGGTGTTCGAAAGGGGTTTTGGGTTGGAGGTGAAGATGGATGATGATAAGAGGTTAGGGAAGAAGAAGATGGCCGGTGGGTGGGTGGAGGTGGCACAGCCGGAGCAAACGGCCGGAGATGGTGAAGATGGAGGTGGCGGCTGAAATTGCAGAGGTGAGGGTTGCGGTTTCAATGGAGGTTTGGGTGGTCGGATTCCGGCAAGCTTGCCGGAATCAATGGAGATGTTGGCGGTGGTGGGAAATGAGGGTGGTGGAGTTGGGTTGGTGGTCGGCCGGAGCTCGATCGAGGTGTTGGTCGGTCCTCCTCCTCCTCCTTCCTCTCTCTCTCTAGACTCTTTTTTTTCTTCAGAAAAATGGGGCTCCTCCTTTTCTTTTTTTTCCACGAGATTCTTTGGGTTATATAAATAGGGTTGAAACCCTCATCTAATCGTAGCCATTCATTTCATTCCCTTCTTGATCCTATGGCCCTTGATTCTTTATCCTTCTTGCCCTAATTCTATCCTAGAAACCCTAAAACCTAGAGTGCCTAGTTGATCCAAGCCCTACACCTCATCTCTTTAATCTAATGGCCTATGCTTGTGGCTTGTAGAGAAAGAAATGCAAGCTTCCAAAAATGCCCTCCTTAGAGGAGGATTTTAGACTTTTATCAACATCCCCATTACCCCCTTTTTTATTTGCTTTAATGGGCACCCATGCTCGGCTATCCCACCCCTTTTTTATAAAGAGAAACATATATTTGCCCTCTCTTTCTTCCATGGACAACCCTTCTTATTACACTTATTACCAATCCTTACGCACAACAGGGTGGTCCTTGGTGAAAACGAAGGGCAAATAGAGGAGGCCTTGGTGGTTACCCAACTGGTACAGGCACATCTCTTCAGGAATTTCGGGATTCGGTTCGGGACCTCGACTCAACTTCAGGATTGGGATTTTATTTGATTTCGAGAATTGATTCGATTTTGGGGAAAATGGTCCGGTCAAAATGGGGTGTTTACAGACATCTAGTCATGCATCCAATAGCAAACACACAATCAAGTATATAATAGATATAGATAAGCAAGATTTATTCAAATTCTTTCACTTGATCTAGTGTCCACATATTTAAATCACTTCTAAGATCATAAAATCTTTCTTCATTTAGTGGTTTAGTGAAAATATCCGCAAGTTGATCATTGGTATTGATATAAGAAATGATGATATCTTCCTTTTGGGAATGATCTCTCAAGAAATGATGTCTTATATCAATATGCTTAGTTCAGGAATGTTGAATTGGGTTCTTAGTTAGGTTGATTGCACTTGTATTATCACAATGGATTTAAACACATTTGAACTTTAAGTCATAATCTTCTAAGGTGTTCGTCATCCACAAAACTTGTGCACAACAAGCTCCTCTAGCAATGTACTCTGCTTCTATGATAGACAGAGCAACAGAGTTCTATTTCTTGCTAAACCAAGACACCAAGGATCTCCCTAGAAACTGACAAGTGCCACTAGTACTATTCCTATCAATTCTACATCCGGTGGCAAAGTCAGCATCGGAGTATCCTACTAGTTCGAAAGAGTTTGACTTTCCATACCATAGACCTAGACTAGAAGTCCCTCTCAAATATTTGAATATCCTTTTCACAGATAGGAAATAAGATTCCCATAGATTTGACTGAAATCTGGCACATAGGCAAACACTAAACATGATATCCGGTCTACTAGTAGTCAGATAGAGAAGACTCCCTATCATTCCCCTATACTTTTTCTGATCAACCTTTGGTCCAATAACATCTACTGCTAATTTTGAAGATGTGCTTATAGGAGTGAACTTTGGAGGTGAGCTTTCCTTTCCAAATTTCTTTAGCAGTTCTTTTGTATATTTTTCTTAGTTTATGAAGATTCGATTTGCCAATTGCTGGATTTGTAAACGAAGAAAATATTTAAGTTCTCCCATCATGCTCATGTCAAACTCATTTTTCACACATTTGGAGAATTCCTCACACATACTCACATTAGTTGACCCAAAGATAGTGTCATCTACATAGATTTGGACTATGAGTATATCTTCATCTTTCTTTTGATAAATATAGTCTTATCGACCTTTCCCATCTCAAATCCTTTGCCTAATAGAAATGAACTAAGCCTTTCATACCAAGCTCTAGGAGCTTGCTTTGAACCATATAGGGCTTTGTCCAATCTAAAGACATGATCCGGGTGCTTGAAGTCTTCAAATCAAGGAGGTTGTTCAATGTACACCTCCTCCAAAATATATCCATTTAGAAATGCACTCTTAACATCCATTTGATATAACTTGAAACCTCTATAACATTCATATGCAAGAAGCATTCTAATGGATTTCAACCGGGCTACTAGGGCAAAAGTCTCATCATAATCAATCCCTTCTTTCTGGTTGTAATCTTGGGCGACTAAACGGGCTTTATTTCTTTGGATATTTTTTTTTTTTAAGAAGGCATTATTTCTTTGGATATTACCATTTTCATCCAACTTGTTTCTATAAACCCGTCTAGTTTCAATCACAGGATGATCCTTTGGCATAGAACCCAATTGCCATACTTTGTTTCTTTCAATTTGATTTAACTCTTCTTGCATGGCAATCATCCAAAACTCATCATTTTCTGCTTCTGCAATAGACTTAGTTTCAATTTGTGAGATAAATGTTAGGTGATCAGAAACAGTCTTAAAATCAGACCTAGTCTTAATTCCTAGTGATGCTTCACCAATAATTTGAGTAGAGGGGTGGCTTGCAATGATTCTCTTGCCTTTTGGATCTTCTTCCTCATTCCCTCTCTCTCTTCAATTGTCACACCTTCAATACTAAGATTTTCCAAAGGATTAATCAAGGTGGTGGTATTCTTTTCACAAGTTACAAGGTGAACTTCATCTTCATCATCTATCTTGATTGCCACCCTCTTGTCCTCACTTTGTTCATCAAATTTGACATGTATAGCTTTGTAAGCCCAACGGTTCCGATGGGTTAATCATCCACCTTACCTTCTTGTTTTGATGCTAGCAAACCAAATTGATTAGCAATTATGGACTGATGTGTTGCTTTGAGGTGTTGTGCTGTATATAGAAATTTCATATCATAATTGCCATTACACAACTCTTCATAACACATGGCTTGTGGATCAAAGAGCAAAGGAACCAAGAGCTTGCACCTACATTGGAGACATCCTCATTTGAAGATGCTCAAGTCAAGAAGCTCAACCTTAAGATCCCACAAGCTCTTAAGCAAGTGTCAGGAAGGAGCTTGGAGTTGAACATGCCATGGTGACACCTCATGTACCTCAACATGCATTGAAGATTGAAGGACAAGTCACAAGAGCCAAACAAGGTCAAGAAGTTAACTCACAAGACAGTTTTACCCCAAACGGTCATATTTTTAATACACTATATATACATTATTAAAACCTATCTCTACAAGTTTTTGAACATTTGAGAAAGATCAAATCCCATTTCTCTTTGAGCATCATCATTTTATTTCAAAAGCTAAAAACCTCTTTGATCTTCCATTTTTACATCTTGTCAAGAGGCACTCCATAGGGCTTTTCTTTTGCTATTTCTTGGGAGTGATTGTGAGCTTTCAATGTTGTAATCCACCTACTAAGAGGCAAGAGAGTTTTATTTTTATTTGTTCTTCATGTAAGGGTCTCCTCTTCAACCCATAAAGAAAGGAGAAGACAAGGGTCTCCGATTCAGCCAGTGAGAAAAGATGAAATATGTGCGATGGTGTGTCACCTCACCAAGGCTTCATGCGAGGGGCTTTGCTTTAGCCCTTGAGAATAGAAAAGCAAGGGTTTGTTCCCTTTGGAGATGAAGGAATTGGGTGTATGGCTTCATCATTTTAGTGGAGATCCCAAGGAGGAAAACTTCAAAAATGGAGTAGGTCAAGTTGTGACCGAACCACTATAAATCTTGTGTTTCTTGTGGATGTCTATTTTCCTTCTCTCTTGCACGTGTAGTAATTGGTAATCTCTAACTTAACTTGTATTTGTACTTTTAATTGAACAAGGGTTAGTAAATGCACTTGATTAAAATGTTTAAACCCTAAGCATTATAATATCCATTTGAATAAGGGTTAGCTAAATGTGCATAATTAGAAAGTCTAAACCCTAGCTTTTATTGATATACCTATTTGAACAAGGGTTAGACTAATTAGTTCTTAATTAAATGGATTAATTTTTAATCTCCCTTAATTAAGCCTAAAATTTGTAATTGACCAATTCACCTCCCCTCTTGGGTTGTCACACCTGTATTTCATTTGGTATCAAAGCTCAAGCTCTTAAAGAGATTTTTAAATCTTAAAAATCTACAAGAGAAAAGATCTGTGACAATCCATATGGATTTTGTGAAAGTCCGATCCACCCTAATTCCTCCATTCTTTGATGGAATGAATTATGGAGCTTGGAAAGCCCAAATGCAAGGCTATCTCAAATCTATAGATAATGACATTTTAGATGTCATTAAAAAGGAAATTTGTTTTTCAAGGAAATGCACTGAAGGTGATATAAAATTATTTTTCTTGAACTTAAAGGCAATGATCTTATTGTGTTGTGGTTTAACTCCTAACTTTTTTGACAAAAATTTAAAATTACATCAATGCAATTCTTAGACAATATTTTTGAGAAAAATGTTCATCTCTTTTCAAATGATGAAATTCTTAGACAAAAAGAGACTTTACAAAAATCTTTTGTAAATGAAGGTTCTTTCAAACATTTACTTCAAGGTTTGGAAATTCAAATTTAAAATTTAAAATAAATGAATGTTTGAAAAGAAATGAAAAATTAAGTCAATCGAGCATAATTTTTATAAATAAAAATGTTGACTTATTTCAAAGATGCAATGCCTTTGAGAAAGAAATTAAAAGCCTTGAAATCACAAACATTGAACTTGTTGAAAAATATAAACAAGTTTGTGAAAATGATGAACAAATGAATGAAGAACTCTCTATTAAGAATCAAAAACTTCAAGAAGAAAAAGATAAACACACTTCTAGGTCTTATGATTCTAATTGCTCCTCATCTACCAATCATAATTATTGTGGTAGAGTTGAGCATCACAATTCTGAGTGTAAGCTTAGAATTGTGAAATCTAACAAGTTTGTTTGGATAAGAAAATGTACACTGCCACAAACAAACTCAGATGGAACCAAAGGGATTTGGGTTCCAAAAGAATCCCTCTAAACTAATTAGTGAATGCGCTAGTTTAGGGGCTATGGTAAATTGTTTTATTATTCGCATTCATGCTAGATACTTTAAATTCATTAAATATGTTTTGTATCTAGTTTTCTTGTGCTTAAATGATCACATCATTTTCTTGCTATAGTCTAAATATAAATTCATTGATATATTTTATCTTAGACTATATTTATGTGCTCTATTGAATATCTTTGTTGATTAAGCCTATGTAAGTGCAAATCACATCACTTGTGCACTTAGCATCCACAAGAAAATCCACAATAAAAAATTCAAATGTGAAAACCATATCTGTGCTTCCATAAAAATTAATCATATTTTTTGCCCTTGAGTTCAAATTGATCTTTCAAGTTCATTCCTATCATTCATGAACTCTTTGTAGGACAATTTTGGCATTTGCTAGATCTTTGTATATTCAACTTTGGAAGAATATCGTTTCTAGCAAAATTAAATGTTAAAAGCCATGTCTAAGGAAATCTACTCAAATCCTTTCTTAGACATCTCTTTTGCCCTAGGTGAGTAAGTATGTTTATTACTATGAACCTATTTGTCCTTTAACCCCATTTTTATGTGCTTAATGATTATCATTAAATGCATAGGAAATCTTGATGGGTTAAATTGATGTATTCCAAAAATGCCTAAAATGAATATCCTCTCATAACTAAGATAAAATTATCTACTCATAGTAGTTCTTTTTGGAATGCATGTCTCCAAGGTGTTCATCACTTGACATTCTCTAGAAGTCCTTGGATTATTCTCTACAGTCCTGCATGAATATCTTTATTTGTTTATAGAATTGAAAATGAGTCTAGATTCAATGTATGAAACTCAATTGAGTAAAATTAAAAATGTCATAGGAATCTAGTACCATTGTTGGGCAGTTTTTCATTGTTATGGTTATCATGTAACACATTGTGATGGGAACACTTTTTTCCACACATCTTGGTTTTCCGTGGGCCTTTTGCACTTTGTGCTTAAATGCCCTATCTTTATATGGTGGTTTGTGGATATAGGCATAGATGTTTGGACCATGATTCATGTGTCCAAACTTGGTAGACTATCCATGAATGCTCTCATTGGATGAGGCATGGATGTCTCTCTTAGACATGGGATTCTATTAATCCCTCTTATAATGTCTAAGTTCTATAGATTTAAGCTTAATCGATAATCTATATAATGTATAGTTTTTTTTTTTTATATGCTACTGTGTACATGGTAAAGATGGTAAACTTAAATTTAAAAATCACTCAATTGGTACTCTTAGTCCTCTTACCTAGTAAAATGGAGAGTGTACACTCATCTTTAATTAAAAAATCTCATTACTTTGGCTTCTAGCCAACATCTTAACCATGATAAGCCATATGTGCTTTGTATGTTACACTTATATATATTATTTGCACATATTCAGGGGGAGCATGGTTTGCTAGGTTGTCATCATCTCTTTTGGTATCATATGACTACCTATAGCAAATCATGCTTTTGTGGCCCAATGGTGGTTTGAAAGTCATTCACCTTTAAATCCCTTGGTGTCCCTTTGATTGGACAACCCTTTGGAATCATACATTGTATGAGTCACTTTCAAAGGGAGAGCTATTCATGCTCAATGTCTGTCCATCCATCTTATCATATGGTGTTTGATGTGCATCACATATGATAAGTACACTCATATGGAGCCACCTTGCTTCATATGTGTTGTAGTTGGGTCTTATCCTATTCTTGAAATTTAAGATCATCACTCATCTTTTGACAAGATCCTTTTGCCTGTGCCTCAGTGCCGTATCTTCTCTGGCCCCATACTTTTTCGTGGATAGACTTATATGTTTCTATCTCTGCCAATGATAAGTATCTTATTCTAGAGTTTGAAAAATCTCTATAATCCTTCTTCATTGTCTTTGAAGTAATCTCTTATCATGTATTTTTTAATGAAAATATGTTATCTTGATAAGTACCAATGGCTGTGCTTTTACATTCTTATCTATAGCCATTGTGTATTATCAGACCTTTCAGTATAAGAATTATCAAAGGCCAATGACAATTTCTCGGAAGAGGGATAATTTTAAAAATATTTTGGAGTTTGTCATGTCCTATCTTCCAAGATTCTAGCCTCGGAGGACTCCACTCAAATCATATGTCCTTCGTAGCTTGTTTGTGGTACTTGTCTCCTTTCATCGTGCCACATGTAATAAGATAGTAAATGTACTCAATTTTCCTCTGTTTAACTTTACATTCTTCCACAGTGAAGGATGAACAGAGACTAAGGAAATTGAAGATTTATGTCTAAAGGCTGGCATGTGCACTTCATGCTCATCCTCTCATGGATGACCCGTTGTTGAAGGAGAAAACTTAAAGCAAGTCCTAATCTCTCTTTCCGGGAAGAACTTTTAATGATGCTACCCTTGCATGGAAAAAGGGTCAAACATTGATCTAAGCTCTTCTAAACTTTCATCAGTAGAAGAGTGCCGGATAGAAGAAAAGAAGTTCAGTTTTACTTCTTTCGACAGATTTCCAAATACCACTTTTATCATTTCTTGAAGTGATAAAAGAAATGTGGTATTAATCTTCCATATTGGTCATGTATATTGAGCTTTTACTTTTTTCGACAGATTTCCAACATAATGCAACTTGTGAACTTAAATGGTTGAGTCATAGATCTGAGCATATCTTTGCTCAGGTAGATACTTATCTGCCTCAAAAGTTGCAAATAAAGCCCAAGTGTTCAAATCATTCACCTTATTACCTCATTGTGTCTGTCATGCCCTACAACATAGGTTTCACCTAGGGCCAATGAAAAATTCATAGGGGGAGAGTTAAATGGTTATATACACTTATATGGACCAATGTGCTATGCTCATATGGTTTATTACCCTTATTCTTATGCTTAACTTGCAAATCATTCGATCAAAAAAAAAAACTTGGCTTATCATGTATCTCATTTTTATTTTCTTTCTGATAAGCATTCTAAGAGCTTGAATGATAATATCATAAACAAGGCACATAGCTTAGACACGCTATTATTCATCTTGACACCCCTCTTTCACTTTCCCTTGTAGATACCTACCTTTTTGCTGTTGCCAAAAGGATGAGAATTTTGGGAATTGATTAGGTAGTCCAATTGTATATGCACCATATGTTTTACAGTCATTAATTATATTTGTGCTTATAGTGAGGAGGAGCTATGCTCTATTGTGTATATCATATCATGCTTATTCATCTATTGGTTGATATCTCCTTCCTTCCTAATCAATTTGTTTGTCATCATAAAAAAAGGGGGGGGAGAATGTAAGCCCAAGGGTTTCCATGGGTTCAATCATTCCCCTTACCTTCTTGTTTTGATGCTTGCAAACACAAATTGATTAGCATTGTCAGACTAATGTGTTGCTTTGAGATGTTGTGCTCTACACAAGAATTTGATATGTTATATCGCCATTACACAACTCAGTACAACACATGGCTTATGGATCCACAACTTACATTGATCAAGACCTTGCGCCTACAATTGAGACATCCTCATTTGAAGATGTTCATGTCATGAAGCTCATCATGAAGATCCTACAAGTTTCCAACAAGTGTCAAGAAGAAGCTTGGAGATGAACATGCCTTGGTGACTCCTCATGCACCTCTCAACATGATTTGAAGATTGGAGGAAGTCACAAGAGCCAAGACAAAGTTCAAGATGTTCACTCTCAAGATGAAAAAGTCTGAGGAAATGCAAAAGAGCCAAGACATTACAAGAAAACTCAATGGTATACACTATTAGAATGTATTTGGAGTCCTCTTGATTTTATGTTAAAAATGCACTCTCAAAAGGTTTTCAAAATGGTTTTCATACTTAATATTGTACATCTTTGAAAATCATCAACACACACCTAAAAATGTGTTTGAAAATCATGGACTTAAGCCCCAAGACCACAGCCCAAAAGCCCCTGGTTTTTAAAAGTTAAAAATGGAATTTTACTCAGGACCGGTCGACCGGGCTATATCAGGCGACTGCGGGATGCTAACTGGAATTCCAGGGCATCTCAAAGTTTATCAGGCCGGTCGACCGGGGTAAGCTGGGCGACCGCGGATACGTTTTTGTTTCAAACAGAAACAATCCAGTATGGTTTGGGTGGTCGACTTCCATGGGTCTGGTCGACCGCGATAGTGTTGTTTGAGCCGAATTTTTATTCAAACAGATTGCCTTCACCGGGCGACCGCGCTAGTATGAAATTTGAAATTCAAATAGAGAGCCCGATAAGGGCGGGCGACTGTCATTCCTCGGTCGACCGCCGCGACATGGAAATAGATCCGTTGGCGCTTTCGCACGTTGATTTTTTTTAACCCTGTAATTTATAGTTTTACCCCCAAACGGTCATATTTCCTTGAGGGATATATATACACTATCTAAACGTTTTCTAAACAACCTTTTTGCGAGATCAAATCCTATCATCTTGAACCTAAACTTTTATATGAAAGGTTAAACCTCTTTGAACTTGTATTTTTACATTTTATCAAGAGGATCTCCATAGGCTTTACATTTGTATCTATTCCTTGGAGAGTTTGTGAGCTTTCAAAGTTGTAATCAACCTATCAAGAGGCATTGAGAGTTCTTTCATTTTATTTCTTCATCCTATATTTGACGGTCTCCGATTTGGCCCGTAAAAAAAAGGTAAATCAATTGTAAGAAGAAGGTGTCCTCGAAAAGGCTTCGTGCGAAAGGGTCTGATCCCTTGGAAGTTGAAGGAGTTAGTGTATGGCTTTAAGATTCGCCCGTTGAAGAATCTTATTGGTTAGTGAAGAATCCCAACGAGGAAAACTTGGAAGAGTGGAGTAGATCAAGTCGTGAGCGAACCACTATAAATCTTATGCCCTATGGATGCTTTCTCTTCTCCTTCTCTTTGCACTTGGGTGTTTGGTAATCTTTTCCTTTACTTATGTTGATGTTGGATTGAACAAGGGTTAGAGTATATATGTATAAAGTAAAATCTAATCTCTAGCATACATTATTTTTATTGATTGATTAAGGGTTAGACTTGTTTAGGCTTAATTGGTAAATTGATTTTAATAATCCACTTAATTAAGCTCCAAATTTTTAATTAGCCAATTCACCCCCCCTCTTGAGTTGTCACCTTGTATTTCAATCCTGCATTTATTGGTTCGCACACATGAATTATTTTTGTGGCATTTAATGCAAAGGGAAATATTTACATAGTTCTAATGGCGTATACACACCATGGGACGCAGTGAGAATGCCTATTTAGTTAAATGTTAACTAAAGGGTACTTTGGGAATTATAGAAAAATATGGATGTAGCTTTTATCCCATTGGATGGGAAGAAATATGTTTATTTAATTAAAAAATTAAATAAACAATTGTAAGTTTAGCTTATAGACTTGTTTTACTAAAACAATCATAACTTACCTCTTGGCCAAAATTAATGTGTAAGTACTCATTTCAAAGAACTTTGAAATATCTACAACTTTGTTGCTTATAATTTTTTATATTTTTGCGATTTACTTGTCTAAAAATGAAGTCTAAATTTTACTTACAGCATTATAGCGGGAAACTAGAAAAAGGAAAGAGTGTAGGAGATATTTTCAGATTGTTTTTATCCAATAAAGCAACCCACATTTTCTACTTGGAAAAATGCCCAATTTAGAGTTTTCCAAATGCCCAGAAGTTTCTAAAAATATTCCACACATTGTTTGGTTTCTATTTTTTTTTAAAGCAAGCTTGCTTGTTTCCAAATTGGAAGTTTCAAATTTTGACTAGTTTCCTTGTTTTTTGAGAATTCTCTAAAAACTTTGGATGTATCAAAGGAAATTCAAATCTCTATAAATACAAGACAAAAGAATAGATTTTTCTACAGCTCTTTCAAAATCCATGTACTAGAAATTGAAAGAGACACACAAGAAAATTCGTCATCTTTGTTCTCTCTCTTCATTCATCAACTAGTTTTGAGTTTTTGAAGTCAAAGGCTTTCATCCAACTAATCTCTATTATTCTAAACAATAATTCCCATATTATAATCTAATTAAGATGAGATTATATGGTAAACAAAGAGTTGTTTACAAGATCATTTGTACAACAAAAGGAATCCATCGATTGAACTTGCGGTTTCGCATCGATTAGTTCATCAGTGAATTTTCGAGGAGTAGATTAAGCGGACGAGTTCTTCTCTGCTGCAACTTAAAGGTATTTATATTTGTATTTATTAAATCATAATAAAAATCAATTAGTCCCTAGGAATTCTGGGTTAGAGCAAAAATTTTGTTCTACACGGTTTATTCTTCTACTACATGTAGCGATTTTGCTCGTGGTTTTTCAACCTTTCTAACAGAAAATTGATTTTAGGACAAAATGGTTTTGGCAAGAGGGTTTTAGTTGTGTTTTAAGGGAGGAAACAAGGATTTAGGAGTCATTGTGTAAAAAATAAAACCAAGTCGTGAAATTCTTCCAAACAAGAAACGGGCTCCGGATAGTTCACTGAGCCTGGTCGGTCGACTATGGTAGTCGACCAAGCTGGGGTAGGTCAACCGACCAGTACCCCTATCAGATTTCCAATTTTAGTTCGCATTTTCGCTTTTTTATCTTTGTTTTGTGTTTTTGGGTATTGTACAGATCTGATAATAATCTTGAAAGTGTTTTCAACTTCCTAAAGCTAAAATTAAAAGTGCATGAATATTAGGTTATTTGGAAGATAGAGTTGGATGTTTGTGAAGGAATTGATTACTCAAACTATTGGTAGGTAACTTGTGTTTCTATATAGGAGCTTTCCTACATGTAAATTGTGATTTACAAACCATGTTTGTGACCTGAAATTTATGGTTTGGAAGATATCTCTTTGGTTATGCAAAATATATTTTTAGCATGATTAAAATTCATAAAACATTGGATCAAGTACATTGTTCTTTGCATCCACAACTATGGTAGCTGTGGATGAGCTTTACTTCTTTCTAAGTACCCCATGTAGCTGTCTTGTTCAAGCTATGGATCTTATACTAAGAAGGAGTGTGAAAGCTAGCTCTTAAAAGCAGTGCGAGTTAGGCACAAATCGTATCCTTGAGATTGGTTGCATTAAATCTGCAAGTTGAATTATGTCTTTTTGACCTGTTTGATTTTCGTTGCATGTAAAATCTCAAGTTATTATGATATGTAATATGATTGTTGATATTCCATGGAATAGTTGTTGTTATGTCTAACGAGACCAGCCGGTGCTATATACACGCTAGCATAGTTGTGTTTGGTATCCCGACCTTAAACAATTCGTGGGTGATAACTGCTGCATAGTCATGGAAGATCGCTCTTTGTATCCAAATTCAAATTTATAACCTCATTTAGTAGGAGATGTGAAACTAGACATTTAACCTCTGCCAGTAGGAGTTGTGCAACTTCGCCATGTCAAATCCCAAAGGGCAACACACAAGAGGGAGGTGAATTGGGTGTTTTAAAATTTTTCTTCTCAAACTACAAGAGTAAGTGAGATTAACTTAATTTGTTCTAACCCTTGTTCAAAACAAGTTCAAGTAAAGGAAAGAGATTACCAAGACACCATAGAAGAGGGGAGAGAGAGTGAGGTGACTACACAACGATGTATAGTGCTTCGGTCACAACTTGACCTACGCCACTACCCAAGTACTTGGTCTTTTCTTGGGATTTTCTCCACTATTGTGAGACTCTACAATGCCGCCTCACCAAGCGTTACAAACAACACCACCATCACAAAGGAGACAAACCCTTGTTGTACAATCCGCCTCCGAGGACATTCTCCTTCATTGCACACCGCCTTGAAGGACGAAACTCCTCTTTGCAATACAAGAATGGAAGAAAGAAAATAATACAATCTCTTAAGCCTCTTAAAGGCAAATACAACTCTCATGCTCGCTAAATCTCCAAATGATTGAAACTAAATGCTCTAAGAGATCTTCTTGACAAGAAATGAATGCAAAAATAAATGCACAAGAGGTAGAAGAAGATTACTTTTGGTTTGAAGGTTTAAAGCTCTTAGGGTTTCAAGAAAAATGCTTCAAAAGGTTGTTTTACAGGTCTTTAATGGTGTATATATAGCCCTAATAGATTTTAGACCGTTTGGGGGCAAAACTGTAATATTTTGGTCAATAAAAAGTAAACTGCGCAGAGTCCCAACGGCTAGTTTTCGAGACCGGGGCGGTCGACTGAGGTACGGCGGTCGCCCTCCCTTATCTGGCGCTACTTTTTAATTTCAAATTCCAAACTGCCGCGGTCAACCGGGGTGTCCATGGTCGCCCAACGAGGGCAATCTGTTTGACAAAAAATTTGGTTCGAAAACATGGCGCTGTCGACCGGGATGTCTGCGGTCGCCCGCCAATCGCTTTCTGTTTGATTTTAAAAATTCGCTCAAAATGTTACGGGGTCGACCAGGGTATCCTCGGTCGCCCACCAAGACTTTCCTGGATGGTTTTTGGATTTCCAGAAAACCCATCCGCGGTCGACCGGGGTAGCCTCAGTGTACCAGCCCGCCTAAGTTGGGTTGATGCTGGAGTTCCAACCATCATCCTGCGGTCGCCCGGGGGACCCCGGTCCACCGGCCCTGCTTTAAAATCTTATTTTAAAATTTTTAATTCAAGGGACTTTGGGCCATGATCTTTGGGCTTTAACCTTGTGTTTTTCAAATCCTTTTAAGATCTATAAAAAGTGTTTTTCAAAGAGGTTTGAAGACATGATTCATGCAAACATTAAATGTCAAGAGGACTCCTATGCATTCTAAAAACTAAAGAACCTTGAGTCTTCTCTAGCTTCAATCTTCTTGATCGCTTGCATGAGCCGTTCCTTGTCTTGAGATAGTCTTCAATCTTGATCTTGTGCGTGTAGTTCCCTTGATTCCTCCTTGAACTATATGTGTTGAAGGATGACAACCAAGACTTGATTTCTCTAGGATGAGCCCTTGTTCTTCTTGCTTTAAGTGTTGACATGAATGAAACCTGTCTAAATCACAACACTAGAGAAGCCATTAGCTATCCACCATCAATTTGGGTTTGTTGATCATGAAAACATTTGTGGGATGTACCCTTGGGCTTACACCATGACTACATGGGGCCAATCGACAACCATTGCTAGTAGGGGATGTGAAGCCAGTGTATTGTGTTAGCCCGTCACTATTGGAGGGATTGTGGCCATAGCTATTACTAGTGTGGATTGTGCTCTTATTAGATGTTTGTATCATGAAAGCCATGTGGTTATTTCCAAATTGAATTCAATGTTGTTTTTATGTATCGTACCATGATACAAGCATGTTTTAAATAAACTATTGCATTCTTATCAAATGCATTGTTCATGATTTGTTTTTGTATACTTGATCCATCTTATATAGATTCCATGTTTAAAGCTCATTCCACATTGACTATTATATTTTTCAAATGTTGAATAATAGTTTAGCGGTTCGTGGGAATCGGGTGTGTGGAAGGTTTCGTCTGCATTAGGAAATTTTCAGTTTACAAGACATTTAGTTTAATAGTCAGTAGGAATTTTATTCATTAATAGACATTCATTTAGTTAGTAGCATGGAGAGTTTACTTATTTATACAATGAGGATATTGAGCCATGGTAGCTGTGGGATCATTGAGATCGATTTACTTTGGGCTTTATTGGTTAATTGAATGTTATTTTCCGCTAGTTGCTCTGTTCATTATTGTTTATGTGACGTTGTTAACCTGGCCTTGCACGCCTTGTGTTTCGTTTGGTGGTGGGCGTGCGGCACTATCATTGGGACCCTGGCTTTGGGCGTGACAATGGGCATGGATCTCCACAACCATCTTTATTCCCTGTTGGTAGGATAAATGTAAATACCTAAAATACCCTCACTTAAATTTTCATCCCCCCTTGATAAAGAGGGGCATTTTTGTCTGTTCACACTTAACTCAGATTAGGGCTTCCTAATAAAGCCTATAAATAGATTGCTTTGTGGCTAAAACAAACCATAAACGGTTGTGCAGCCTTAGAAGGAGAAATCAGAGAAAGAGAAGAAGAATACCAAGGAGATCGCGATTTCTGGGTCGAAGCTGCGGACCAAGGTAAGACTTATGAACCATGAACGATTTGGAATATTAGAAACCCTAAATCAAGGATTTGAAAAGAGAAAAGAAGCAAGAGATTCGATTTATATGAATTAGAAATAAGAATCCTTGGGTTGATCTTGAGTTTCATGGACCCGATATAGACTTACAATTCCAACGAACTCAAAATCAATATGTATGAATCTAAATTTAGAAATTAGAACTTTGGAGATTCAGCGTAGAATCTTTGGTGATTTCTTTCTTAAATTGTACATATGAATTCGGAGCGTGAAATCAGATTTAATGGATTCCGAAATCGCGCGAATTGAACCCCAAACGAAAGAGTTATGGCCGTTTTAATGCAAAAACGGGGAAAAACCGCGTTATGGAGAAATCTGGGTCCACGCGTGGGAGCGGACGTCCGTGAGTACCACGTTTGGCGACAGTAGATTCTCGGACGTCCGTAATTCTTGGACGACCGGCGCGACAATTTTTCAAAACTTCAAAAATTCATAACTTATTCGTTTCTTGTCCGTTTTCGATGCTCTTGTACTCTATGGATATGCCGAAAATGTCATATTTCTGTTAAAAATAGTTTCAATAAGTTTTGGAAACTTTACAAGAACGAAATCACCAAATTACAAGAAATAGCCATAGAATGGGTTACCTTTTTGGGCCCTTATTTGTTATTTATGTTCTGTTCAGATCAGGACATTGAATCGTAATCCGAATTAAGGAATCGAGCATCTTTGAGGTACGTAATAATGCACTACTTTGAGTATTATAAACCCTGTTTCCCTTTTGAATCAGTATTGACTTTAGAAATTTGTATTGATACCTTTGAACTTCTAAACTAGACTTGGTCTAGTATGTTTGTTTCTGTTTGGCCTATCTAGTGTTTTACCACTATTATTCCGAACCTCAGAAATAACTGTTATGAATATCTATTCTAAACTCTGAACTATTGAATCTATCAGTTTGAATTTTTGAATACTTAGAACTATTTGATTATGAACCTTGGACACTTCTGAACACTTCTGTGGAGGCTTCGATGATTTCTGGACCCTGCCATATGGGGGTAAAACATTTGGCAACTCTGGACCCACCGTGGGGGTAGTACACTGGAACTTCTGGCCCGTCAGTGGGATAAAATGCTGGCCCTGTCGACTTGTATCTAAACTTCAAGAATCGATTCCGAACACCGTGGACTGTCGGTGTATAAACAATAACGTGTCTTCTGAACCATGCCGATGACTCTGAAGTGTATTTGAACTCTAAACCTTCTGTATATGAACTCTGAAATCTCCGACTTTGATCCGAACTTATACTTTGAATTTGCTTTATGCACCTTTAATTCAGAACCATATTTGACATGCACTTATAACTGTTTGTGCCTATGAATCAGCTAAGACTTTTGAACTCAGTTTTGACTTTGACTATCTGATCCTATTAAATCCTGTCATGTTAGACTGTGCTTAGAGTGGTGCTTTATTATGTACTGAGCTTCTCAGCTGACTGTGGTTATATATTATTTTCCGGTTTTGATCATCGTGAGGTTAACGGGGAGCAGGACGCTTATTTCCAAAATTTGACTTTGACTCAGAGATTTAGTTTAGTTATTTCAGTTTATTAGAAAGTGAGTACTTGAATAAAATGTAAAGACATTATTATTTATTTGTTTGACTCTTGGGGAGAGATGAGATTTGACTTGACTCTGATGGGTCCGCTTAGATTGAATATATATATATATATATATATATATATATATATATATATATATATATATATATATATATATATATATATATGAGGAAACTGTTGGTGAGCTTAAAAGCTCACCAAACTTATGGTGAGCTAGCTTGCCCAATCACATGGGTCCCACATTTTAGGGAGTGATCCAAACCATTAATTTGCAAGGCCTTATCATAGATAGGGTGTACACCAAAAATCAGCTCCATAGGATCATCCTAATCCCTCCATTTGTGGAGGACAAAAATGGACAGACTTGTGTCTGTCCATTTTTGTCCTCCACAAATGGAGGGGTTAGGATGATCCTATGGAGCTGATTTTTGGTACATCCCCCATCTATATAAGGGACTTTCAAATGAATGGTTTGGATCATCCTAACAAAGTGGGCCCCCATGTGATTGGGCAAGCTAGCTCACCATAAGTAAGGCTAGGAGACTCATAACCGGACTATATTTACATGGTGGGGTCAGGGCATGACACTAATGTTTTAAACCCTATTATTACTTTATCACTCTGGGAAATGATATTTACGCCCCTTTTGATCAGCAGGGACACCCAGTGTCAGTGTACGTGGCAATCAAATCCACTGGATTCTTCTGACGATAAGTACATTAGCCCTCCTTTTTTTCATTGATACACTGGCGATGGGTGTCCCTAGTAATCAAAAGGGGCGTAAATATCACTTCCCTATCACTCTTCACGAGGTATTTGTATTTTTAGGCAAATCTGGGGGAAAAGGGGAAAGCTGCTTAACCCAATTGGAGGGTTACCACTTACCAGGAAAGAATTCCCCATATAGTACACTAATCATCTTCGGGAATGTTTAAACGGTCTATCTTCGAACACGTATTTTTTTGAATGGGAAGTAATTAGTCGACCCCACTTTTGTTTTACTTCGGACAGCCCTCTCTAGAGTAGTCATAAATACACCCGAGGAAGCTGTCCCAAATACAAAAAAGTGGCGAATATATAAGCCAGCACGCCATAGCCACTTGCTCCAATCTTTCATTAGCATTAAAAACTCGAAAAGGAGAGTCAAGCGGGTCGTTAAATGACATAAACAAGGCCCATAAGTAAACATTAGAAGATAAAAACGCAAAGCCCTCTACGTTCTTCCGACCAAGACATGGATTTGCTTTTCTCATTGCAAGCTCTTACTGGGTTTCTTGCCTTGCTTATTTTCTACAGTATATGTTTTGCAAGGGCCAGAAGTAAGACTAAGAATGCACCAGAACCAGCTGGTGGATGGCCTGTTATTGGCCACCTCCATCTCTTGCGGGGCTCCAAGCAGCCACTATTCCGAACATTTGCAACCATGGCAGATATCTACGGTCCAGCCTTCATGCTACGCCTTGGAACACGCCGTGCTCTTATTGTGAGCAGTCCAGAGCTAGCAAAAGAGTGCTTCACTACCAACGACAAGGCTCTTGCTGCACGCCCAAGAAGTGCAGCAGGAAAGTATATGGGTTACAACTTTGCCATGTTCGGCGCAGCCCCTTACGGGCCCTACTGGCGACAGATGAGGAGAATAGCCACAGTCGAATTGCTATCAAATAGGCGACTTGAGTTGCTTAAGAAAGTTCGTATCACAGAGATCGACTTAGTCATAAAAGAGTTGTATGGACTTTGTGTAAAGAATGATCAGAATCCGGTGAAGGTTGATATGAAGCGATGGTTTATTGACTTGACTTTCAACGTGGCGGTCATGATGATCGCCGGAAAACGGTACTTCCGATATTCTGGTGAATGCGAAGAAGGTGAGGCACGGCGATTTCAGCAGGCGATCGATCAATTGAAGCATCTTACTGTGCTCTTTATAGTTTCAGATGCATTTCCTTTTCTAGAGTGGATGGATTTTGGGGGGCACTTGACTGCAATGAAGAAGACCGCTGAAGAATTTGACTCTCTGCTTGTGAGTTGGATAAACGAGCATCGCCGGAAGAGATTCTCTGGTGAACTGGACGCTGCAAAAGACTTCATAGATGTGTTGCTATCAATTCTGGAGGGTGCCCCGCTTCCTGGCTATGATATTGATACAGTCATTAAAGCAACTTCCATGGTAATATTCTATGCAAACCACAACTAAATTTTTTTCTTCTAGTTTTTTTTTTTTTTTTAAGAAAAATGGTATTGCCACTCCCAACAAGCATTTTGTTAGGTAGGGATGTGAAATGGTTGTGTACCTTTTCTAGAGAGGCAATGTTTTTTCACTCTGACATAGTTATGGACTTCGTTTCGTTTCATTCTAGATTCTGGAACGGAACCCCCTATATTCTGTTTCACTAGTGATTCACCCCGATCAGCCCCGTTTCGCCAAAATGGTGAATTTTGTCTTGTTCTTCCGAAACACTTACTTTTTACTTTTTTCCTCTTCCCTTCTTCTTGTATCTTCTTATTTATCTTCTCTTAATATTTCCTCTTCCTAGAATTGGGTATTTGCATGCAAGTCATTTAAGTAAATGCCCATTTACTTATTATTTACATGTAAATAAGAGAATATCGCCTATTCGGATTTATTAAATATACTTTTATGACCCAATTCTAAAAGGATAAGAAGTTAACTTTCTAATTCTCGTACAAAATTCGACCTTTTTCGATCATTTCGAGCTAGGTTAAAATCTTAACTTCCAAACTTCCAAAGAGTCACGCCTCGAACCATAATCACGGCCTGGCACTAGATAGTGCCCTACACCTGCAAGGCGAACCTCATGGCGTATAAGTCCTTTTATATCACATTTAATAAACCAGGCATTTAAATAATATGCTACGTATCTACATCAATAAAGAATAATTAATTCTGTTAAAGTTTCACTCCGATCCCACATATAACAAAATATAAATCCACTAAGATTGTTAGTGGATCAAATACTCACACTAATCAATGTAGAATCAAATAATCTAAGTCTTCTGATGAAAAAGACTACGCTCCGACCGAGCACCTCATACCTCCGCGAGAATCAATTCTCAAGATCTAGAATATAAACCACGGGCGAGCGAATGCCTAGTAGAGTAATAAAGCATAACTATGGTTAAGACTAAACAAGCCACCAGAAACAAAAGTAGGCAATGAAGAACAAAACTGATGGGTCAAAATTTGATACTAATCACATGTTTTGAAGGGAGTTTCTCTATCATAACGGATTCACAAATGAGGAACAGTACAAAAAAGAAATTTAGTTATGAACAGAGATCGATCAATCGAAATATCACAAAGTAACAGTGTGATAGGGTTCAAAAGATCGCCTCACACACATATCATAGGTCGATAACTCTTCCTGAGACAGAATCACCGTCGAGTAGACTAGAGCCATGGAGCTAGCCCACGGACCAATATGTCCCCACACGTCTAAGGATATATCTAGGGTCTTGTCTGGCAGAACAACCTTATCCATAGGGTTCACTACCCCAGTGGCTGAGATCATGGTTTTAAATTTCGGTTTCGGCTAAAATTTCGGACTTATCCGAAATAGAAATTTCAACTGAAATCTTGAAATTTAGGGCGAAATTTGTTACTAGCGCACGAAACGCCGTTTTTTTGGGATGAAATTTCTACCGAAATTGTCGAAATTTCAGTAATTTCGTTTCAAATTCTTTAACGGGATAAAAAAAAATTTAAAAATTTCGACGAAATTCCCTGAATTTCCAAAATTTTGAACAAAATTTCTGAAATTTCAAACGAAATTTGATAAATTTTGAGAATTTCGGTTTCGGATTGTTTCGGTTTCAGTCCTCACCGATGATGTAATGAGGAAATTTAAAACCATGGCTGAGATATGCCACCCCGATGATGTATCAAGGAAAAGTCTGATGCTGGTTATATATATTTAGAGATGTCCAATCTCAACCCGAGTAGAGACTTTTAGGTCTGCAAAGAGCTGGAATATCATATCTCCTTACTCTTTGGGATCTATAAATCCATAGGCATGATATTCCTACGATGGTACCTAAGGACAAATGTGTGTTTAAGGAAACAAGCTCATCACACACTTTGTTATTGTACCCATTAAATGTCATGAAACAAAACGATTGCAATAATTAAATCAGTTAAATACATCAAAGACTAGCTTTAAGGGCTATACACTAACAAGTCATGCGTGCAAGGCTCTTCCAATTTTACCCCATGTAGTGTTTGGTTGTCCATTAAACCCCACGGCCGACCGTTTAGAGTGTAGAATGTATTTTAATAAACCGCAACTCCACTCTGCCTTTCTAGATTCGTGTGTAATGATTTTATGTTTATTTTAAGTTCAATTGTCCTTTTTTATTTTACCTAGTGCCATTACTCACAAGTATCCTCAAGGGATTAGCTTTACAATATAAGGACTCTTTAATTAATTCTTCACACCTCCATTGCTTTCAGCTATCCTTCTTCATTCTTCATGAGTGTTCTTAGATTTAGATTCTTCAACTTTGGCTCCTAGCTCCATCCTCCATGCCTTGAACGATGCTTGAATGGCTTTGATTTTACCTTCAAAGAGGCTTTTCAACCAATCACTCTAACATTAGTATAAACAACTAATATAAAGTATCATATTGGGTTTATTGTCATCAAAAAATGACTTGAGAGAGTGACCAAGGTTGAACGCTTGAGATAACAGCACTAAACATCGAGATACGTATTCTACAATTTCACATTTCATACCACCAGAATACCAGCTTTAAATTTTTGTGGATGGTGTACTTCAACTTATGAGCCTCATGGAGAATTTTCCTTTCAATATTAGGCTCACACAAACGATCTCATAGAACTAAACTTTCATCAGTATGAATTGCAAAATCGGAATGCCCATCAATCTCTTTCTGAATCTTCTGGAGAAATAGATCCTCTGACTTCTTGGCTTTGATCAGACTTACAATATCTAGTCAAATTTAAAAACTAGCATTAAAGGACTTTCCACTATCTATCTGAACATTTAGAATTAGATCCTTGAACTCGTCCAACGAACGCCACTCCTTGCATCAAAGCCAATAGATTACCAAATGACTTCTAGTTTAAGTCATCCGCTCCACATTGTCCTTTCCACGGTGATACTAAACCTTAAAATCGTAATCTTTTAAGAATTCTAACCATCTTCTCCATCACATATTGAGCTCATTTTGAACAAGCATGTATTTCAAACTCTTATGATCCAAGAACACTTCAGATCTTTCTCCATAAAATTAATGTCGTCAAATCTTCAATGCAAAAACGATTGCCACCACGTCTAAGTCATGCACATGATAGTTTCCCTCATGAACCCTCAACTGTCGGGATGCATACACAATAACTTTACCTTGCTGCAAGAGAACACAACCCTATCCTTTCATCGAGGCACCACAATATATTGTAAAACCTTCTCCTCAAAAACAGCTAAGCTCTTATCTAGTTCTTGAAAATTATTTTCAAAATCTTCAATCGACACAAACTTATGATTTTTCCCCATCATTTTAGTCAAAGGTCCTGCTTACTTCAAGAAAGCCTCGACAAATCTCCTATTGTATCCTATAAGATAAAGGAAGCACTTAATCTATGTAGCATTTGTAGGATGTTTCAAGTTAACAATTGCTTCTATCTTGACTGGATCTATAGAAATACCATCCTTCGATACTACATAGCCAAGGAAACTCATGTTATGTAGCTGAAATTAACACT
Source organism: Tasmannia lanceolata (assembly GCF_043159265.1). Classification (NCBI taxonomy): domain Eukaryota; kingdom Viridiplantae; phylum Streptophyta; class Magnoliopsida; order Canellales; family Winteraceae; genus Tasmannia; species Tasmannia lanceolata. The sequence continues at coordinate 66,317,939 of NW_027518695.1, forward strand.
TTCTAAATTCAACATATGATTGATTCTTCCTTAGCTCATTGAAAGCCAGACACAAGTGCTCTTCAAGCTCTTCTTTAGTCTTGGAGTAGACCAAAATGACTTCAATGAAGACTACCACAAACTAGTGCAAAAAATGGCTGAAATATCCTACTCACGAGATCGATAAACTTGGCAGGCTAAATTTTCAACCCAAAATGGCAGAACTACAAACTCATAATATCCACACCTCGTTCTGAATGTTGTCTTCAGGATGTCTTCTCTGTGCACCCTCAGTTAATGGTATCTTGGTCATAGGTGTGTCTTCTAGAAGAATTTTGCTCCTTGCAAATGATCAAAGAGATCGTTTATCCTTTGTAAGGGGTAGGGGTTCTTCATAGTTATCATGTTCAATTGCCAATAGTCAATGCACATCCTCATGCTATCATCATTCTTCCGAACAAATAAAATGGATGCCCCCCATGGAGATACACTTGGCCAGAGATAGCCTTTATATAGAAGTTCCTTTAACTGAGACTTTAACTCTCTCAGTTCTCCCGGGGCCATTTGATTATAATCCTTCAAGATTGGTGCCAAACCTGGCACAAGCTCAATTGGGAACAAGACTTCTCTCAGCAAGGGTAGTCCCGGTATCTACTTAGGAAAGACTTCCAACAATTTTTTACTACTAACAAATCTTCCATTGAAACTGTTACTCTATCATCTTCAACCTTAATATGGGCGAGGTAGCACTGGCACCAACATTCAACTAACTTCACCGAATTTAATCAACAATGAGTTTAATCCTCCTTTGGCTGTTTCACACCTTTAAAACAAAACCCTAGCTCTCTAGGGATTGTAAAAGTGACTACCTTACTTAATGCGGGTGCTTCAGAGGGAAGAAGAAGAAAAATAGAAATAAAGAACACAACAAGAGAAGAAGAAAAAAATGGGAGCAATACTCAACCCAATTGATATTCCATCAATTACATAAGTTTTTCAACATCAAAAATCCCCTCTCAAGATAGTTTCTAACTCTTTACATAAAAGAAAACCAAAGGAAATTCATTCAAGCTCGTCCACTAGCTAGCTTAGGGACTAACATAACATTAATTGCATAGGAACTCACTAACTTTGACTGTTTTGGGAACCCACAGATACAGTCAACAAAAACTGCCATAACTTTCTACCCTATTGTCCAATTTTCAAGTACAAATACTTGTTGGAAATATCTCAAAGAGACCTACAACTTTGTAGTCTACCACTTTCCATAATTCTAGCATTTAGAGGTCCAAAAAAGAGATTAAAAATGGGCCAGCAACATTACTGTAGGATTGCACCTTGGAACTCCACCAAAAACACCTAGGCTTGACATGGCTACCATGTTGGCACTATATCATTATCTCCGGGTGAGAAAGAACTCGCCCACGAGTTCTCATCAAGCTCTCCATGATAAGTTGTCAAGTCTTTGACATTGAAAGTTTGATGAGTATTGATATTTGGAGGGAGCTGAATCTTGTATGCGTTGTCGTTGATTTTCTTGAGAATTTGACATGGACCAATCTTCTTCTCCTTGAGCTTGTTATAGGATCCGGCTGGAAATCGTTCCTTCTTCAAATAAACCCACACAAGATCACCTTCATTGAAGATTTTGATTCGGCGATGAGTATTGGCCGCTTGCTTATACTTCTCGGTATTTTCTTCAAGATTCTTCAAGATTCTTCATGAATCTTTGTCATGGTAGTAGCAAAATCTTTCGCCTTCTTGTTGGACAACGATGGATCGGGAATGGGTGCAAGATCAAGATAGTGTTTTGGAGTTTTTCCATAAATCACTTCAAATGGGCTCTTATCGGTAGAATGATTCACAACATAATTATAAGAAAACTCTGCTTGAGGGAGCACCATATCCCATTGCTTGGGCCTCTTTGCCGCCAAACTCCTAAGCAAGTTTCCCAAAGTTCGATTCACCACCTCGGTTTGTCCATCGGTTTGAGGGTGATAGGTGCTACTATAGAGCAAAAGAGTACCAATTTTTTTCCATAAGCATCTCCAAAAATGACTAAGAAATTTAGTATCCCTATCCGAAACAATGGACTTCGGAACACCATGATGCTTAACTACCTCATTGAAATAAAGATTAGCAACATAAGAAGCATCCATAGTCTTCTTGCAAGGAATGAAATGGACCATTTTAGAGAAGCGATCAACAACTACGAAGATAGAATCATTACCTCTTTGAGTTCTCGACCAGCCAACCACAAAATCCATACTAACATCTTCCCATGGAGCATTAGGAAGTGGAAGTGGAGTGTAGGTACCGGTGTTTTGAGTTTGACCCTTGCATGTTTGGCATATTCGGCACCTCTTCACATAACGCATCACATCTCGGTAAATGGTCGGCCAAAAATACTTTTCTTTCACTAGCAAAATAGTTTTGTCTCTTCCAAAATGTCCTCCCAAACCTCCCGAATGTAGTTATTTTATAACATACTCTCTAAGGGAGCATTTTCGAATGCATAAGCGACTCCCCTTAAAGAGAAAATCATCTTGAAGAAGATAATCTTCATGCTTCCCTTCTTTGCAAAGCTTCCAAATTTCACTGAAGTCTTCATCATTTGCATATATGTCTCTAATGGTATCAAACCCTTCAAGTTGCACACTCACAGAATTAAGAAGAGCCACTCTTCTACTAAGAGCGTCCGCCGCTTGATTGTACTTTCCGCTCTTATGCTTTAACACAAAAGTATATTCTTGTAAGAAAGAAACCCACTTTGCATGTCTTCGATTTAGGCTTCCTTGATTGTTGATGTGCTTGAGAGCTTCATGATCGGAATTCAAAACAAACTCCCTTTGAACAAGATACGATCGGCAATGCCGAAGTGCTTGAACAATGGCATAAAATTCCACATCATAGGTTGAGTACTTCTTCTTTGTTTCATTGAGTTTTTCACTAAAGAAGGCAATGGGATGACCTTCTTGGCTAAGTACTCCGCCAATGCCCACATGAGAGGCATCACAATCAACCTTGAACATCTTCTCAAAGTCCGGCAAAGCAAGCACAGGAGCACTAGACAACTTGCCCTTTATAAGTTGAAAACTCATTTTGGCCTCCATAGTCCGCCTGAACCCATCTTTCTTCATGCAATTCGTCAAGGGGGATGATATAGTGCTTAAATTTCTTATGAATCGGCGAAAAAATGAGGCCAATCCATGAAAACTCCTCACTTCTTGCAAGCTCTTTGGAGTAGACCATTCTTGGATAACTTTGATCTTCTCATTATCCACTCTAATCCCTGTTGAAGTCAAAACAAAGCCTAGGAAAGCTAGGCTAGTTGTCATGAAAGAACACTTTTTGAGGTTTACATAGAGTTTTTCACCTCTCAAAGTGGTTAGAATAATCTTCAAATGTTCTACATGCTCACTTTTATCATGACTATAAATAAGAATGTCATCAAAATAAACAACAATAAACTTTCCAATGAAAGGGCGAAGGACTTGATTCATTACCCGCATGAAGGTACTTGGAGCATTGGAGAGACCAAATGGCATAATAAGCCACTCATATAAGCCTTCACATGTCTTGAAAGCGGCCTTCCATTCATCACCCAGCTTGATTCGAATTTGATGGTAGCCGCTTCTAAGGTCAATCTTGGAAAATATCTTTGCACCGGCAAGCATGTCAAACATATCATCAATTCTTGGAATGGGAAACCGGTATTTGATAGTGATTCGGTTTATGGCACGACTATCCACACACATACGCCATGTTCCATCTTTCTTTGGAGTAAGTAATGCCGGCACCGCACAAGGACTCATCCTTTCTTTGATGTAACATTTCTTCAACAACTCCATGACTTGCTTTTTCAACTCTTCATGCTCTTTAGGACTCATACGGTAGTGAGCCTTGTTGGGAAGATTAGAACCGGGAATCAAATCATTTTGATGTTGAATGTCTCTTAAAGGAGGGAGTCCATTGGGCAACTCATCGGGTGTGACATCCTTAAATTCCTCCAAGAGAGGTTCTAACTCACTAAGCACATTAAAGGACATTCCCAAATCTTTCGCCACTAGCATGTAAATGACACCACTACTCTTACTTTCTCTTGTAAACATTGATGAAATGAGAAAATTACTACCCTCCTCTTGTAAAGATTTGGGTGTCTTTTCCTCCTTACTAGGCAAAAGAACAATCTCCACTTTTCCCATTCGAAATGTATATGTATTTTTACAACCATCATGGGTAACATTTCTATCATATTGCCATGGCCTTCCTAAGAGTATGTGACACACATCCATAGGGACAACATCACACCAAACTTGATCATGGTAATTCTTACCCATAGAAAATGAAACTAAATATCGTTTAGTAACTTTTACCTCATTACCCTTCTTAAACCATGCAATCCGATAGGGCTTTGGATGTGGTTCGGTTTTGAGCATGAGCTTGTTCACCATGTCATGAGATACGATGTTCTCACAACTCCCACCATCGATCACAATGGTGCAAACCTTGTCATGAGATTTGCATCGAGTCTTGAAAATGTTAGAACGGAGCCAATCATCATCAGATTCAACCTTTGGTGTAGCAAGTGCTCTTTGGATCACCAAGCTTTCTCCTTCTTCGGGTTCGATTTCTTCATGTTGTATGTCATCTTCCTCATCATATATGGGCTGATTTGAATCATCAACAAAATTATCATCATTTTCTTCATCACCGAATGCCACTACTTGCCTCTTTGGACAATCTTTGAAACGATGGCCAACTTGACCACACTTGAAACAAGCATTTGAATTGTTGGAGCGATTGGGCTGATTTCCAACTTGATGTGTAGGGGCTGATTTTGTAGAATTTTTGTTGAAATATTCGGACCTTGACTTTGTACCTCTACCATGTGAAGATTCACCTTTAGAAGAAGGATAGAGACTACGAACATCCACATACTTTTTAGCACCACGACGAGAAAACTTAGCCTCCACCTTCAAGGCTAGTTGATAAGCATCATTTACGCTCAATGATCGGTGCATTTCCACCTCATCACGAATGGAAAACTTCAAACCATCAACATACCTTGCCACAAGTTAATCTTCACCCTCTTGAATATCATTACGAGCCATGAGTTTGTAGAACTCTTCGGTGTAGTCCAACACACTCTTAGATTCTTGGCATAGGTTGTTGAATTGAGAAAAGATAATTTGGGAAAAATCCAACATAAGAAATTTCTCCTTAAGCCTTGACTTCATTTTCTCCCAAGAAGAGATCTTACGCTTTCCTTTGCGGATTCTCATCTCTTGAACCTTATCCCACCATGTTGAAGCGTAGCCACAAGCTTCACACGTTGGCTTTCGGGTGTCTCCTTGTAATCAAAGAACTTCTCAATGACACTAAGCCATTCAAGAACTCTTCGGGTTGTAGATGACCATGGAACTCCGGCAAGTCAATCTTGACGGTGTTGAAATCACGATAAAACCTTCCCAACCTAGCATCTTCACGAGTATTGGCGAAAGGATTCACATCGGATTCATCACTAGAACCTCCACGACTTGATCTACCACGCTTACTATGAGCCTCTTGGCGTTCAAGTCGCATGGTAATTTGCTCAACTTGTCTTTGAAGTGCTTGAAGTTTATCATCTCTTTCATCTCTCAAATCTTCCATCATTTTGTTACCACGCCTTCCTCTACCTCTTCGTGCCGCCATGAAAATCAAATCAAAGCTAGCCCAAGAGAGTAACGTTGGCTCTGATACCAGATAATGCGGGTGCTTCAGAGGGAAGAAGAAGAAAAATAGAAATCAAGAACACAACAAAAGAAGAAGAAGAAAATGGGAGCAATGCCGCTCAACTCAATTGATATTCCATCAATTACATAAGTTTCTCAAAATCAAAAATCCCCTCTCAAGATAGTTTCTAACTCTTTAAATAAAAGAAAACCAAAGCAAATTCGTTCAAGCTCCTCCACTAGCTAGCTTAGGGACTAACATAACATTAATTGCATAGGAACTCACTAACTTTGACTGTTTTGGGAATCCACAGACATAGTCCACAAAAACTACCATAACTTTATATTCTATTGTCCAATTTTCAAGTACAAATACTTGTTGGAAAGATCTCAAAGAGACCTACAACTTTGTAGTCTATCACTTTCCATAATTCTAGCATTTAGAGGTTCAAAAAAGATATTCAAAAACGGGCCAACAACATTACTGCATGATTGTACATTGGAACTCCACCAAAAACACCTAGGCTTGACATGGTTGCCATGTTGGCACTACATCATTACTAAAGCAATCAATACTATCATGTTATGAAGATAGCCAATCCATCCTCAAGATAATGTTAAAGTCAGTCATCTATAAAAGGACTAGGTTTAAAAGTAGTTCCATGTTCCCAATTCTCACCATGCAACCCTTACTACCGAAACGAGGTTCAAAGACATCTCCATTTTTTATGTTTAGCCCATTTTGAAGTAATACTAATAAAGTGATTTTTTTTATAATGACACCCATTCTAAGAATTAATCATAAACTGATTTTTTATAATGAAACCCCATTCTAAGAATTAAACGTAGACTTAATTGATAAGGCCACTCGATTCCAATAATACTTATAGAATAAATACGATAATGACACTCCAAATAAAAAATAAAAATTTAATCACATACTCAATTGATAAAGACAGTGTTGGGGCCAGGTATTACAAATATCATCTTTTTATTTTTTGTGTTTTCAAATTTGCACATTTTTCTGTTTGCACCATTTTCTTCAAATCTCATTTATTTTATTATCCATGCATAAATTTCTAGTATGTTTTCATTTTTTGCATTTATTCAATTTCATCTATTTGATTAGCTCGCTAACATACATATAATTTTTGCCGATATTTTTTACCATGTTATTATCACATTTCGATCTTAATGCTCTACACATACATAAGCAAACAGTGTGGAATGCCTAATCTCGTGGTTGCTTTTCTCATTTGTTTTGCTTTTCTGTTTTAAGATTCCATAATGAGAGATTTTATATGGTGGCCGACCTTTATATGTAAAGGTCGGAGAGAGAAAACCCCCCTACCTTGATTTTTGGTCCAACAAAAGCTTCCTTTTTTTAACTTTTTCTTGGATAAAAAATCAAGGGTGGCAGGTTTTCTCTCTCTCTGCCCTTTTTACCACACGGTCGGCCACCATATAATTTCTCCCATAATAAAGTCATTCATGTTTGAACTAATCCACATGAATAAATTACAAATTATATGATGAAGGGCCATATGAACACGTACCCATCATCCCATCCTTCAAATTTAATCCAACAGCAGCTCACTTTTTTAAGGAGCTTCTGTTGGATCAAATATCAAGGGTGGTACCTCTGATGTGCCTCCTTTTAAGTGTTTGTACGGCCTTTCGTGATAAAAATTCTCTGAATAAAGATACTAGTAAGAAAAATGCTTAGCACCACTTTCACACCACAGTGTGATTGATATGAAACTGCTGATGAGGTGAGCTACGGGCCTACGGCCTTTGATGCGACATAGGTCCCATCAACATCAGAAATGTGGATGAGAATAAAATGCTTTAATATAACTCAAGGGAGTATTGTTAGCAGAACCCGATATAACATTTTAGTTTAGACATTCCAAGTAGGGGTGGACATGGTTCCGGTTCGAACCGAGGAACCGAACCGAACCGGCACATATGGTTCGGTTCGGTTAGGTTCCATAGTTATATGGTTCGGTTCCGGTTCTAATAACCTGGAACCGATGGAAATTCGGTTCGGTTCTGGGTTTGGATCCCGGAACCGAGAACCGAACCAAGAACCGACCCACCTTAAAACCCTTAGTCAGACTGGAAAACAAGTTTTTTAATCTCAGCACTTGCCCAAATATTTTTAATCTCACCAAACAAGCCTTAATATTTTAATGGCAGGAAAGAAGATGTGGGAATCCTTTTTGTTTTTAATATTAACTTGAAAGTTTTTGTAAGTGTAAGAAGAAAGTGAAAGGCTTTTAAAAATAGTAAAATATTATGAGAGTAGTTTGTATAACGCCCCCACAAAGTCATATTCATCATTTCATTAGAGACTTTTGTGCTCTGCTTTTCCCATAATGATGATGACAAGCTGGAAACAAAAAATTATTCTATCTCAAGAAAAGAAAACCAAACATTCAAACAACTATTGTGAAGAAATTCCGTTGATTTGATGAAGATCGGGTAAACCCAGAACCGAACCGAACCGAACCGATTATATATGGTTCTGGTTCGGTTCGGTTCCAAACTTATATGGTTCTGGTTCGGTTCCAATTTCAGGGAACCGATTATATATGGTTCGGTTCTGGGTATACCCCAAAACCGAACCGAACCGAACCATGTCCACCCCTAATTCCAAGTATTGTTTGGTGAGAGATCTTTCAATGAAATGACACTGTAATCACGCCCTTTTTTTAAAAAAAAAAATTTGTTATTTTCACCCCTTTGAAAAGTTAACAAAAGAAAGCCCTTATTTCCCCTTCATATTTACTATCTCTATCCTCTCCTTTTAAGTGGCTAAACAACCACAAAACTTGTCAAATTTACAAAGGGCATGCCCTTCAACCCAAAAATTAGATTTGTGCCATTCCAAATACACATACATCTCCGGAAGGAAATTTCCGAAATCCAAACCGCAGATGCACAACACCTCTTGCCCAAAATCCATTCAAGATTGCCAAAAATCCATTCCCACCTTGCCTTGCCATGATTTCCTCTTTCAACGGTCATTTTGAATTTAATTTCTTACCTAAAAGAACCCTAACCCTCGCCCATGGCGATTTTCACATCTAAGGAAGGAGATCTCCTACAACGGTTAGTTTTCACACATTTTCCCTCTATAAAAATCCCCTCTAGCATCCTCTCAAAGGACAACAACTTCTCACACGAGAAATCACAGCAACAAGCAACCTTTTCTCAACATTTTCTCCACTTTGCCTCTTCTTTTCTCTTTATTTTCACCATTTTCAACCATTGGGGCAGCGGCTTTAACGCCATCTCACAGCCTTCAAACAGGGTCTCTAAGACCCACCTTCATCTTCTTCTTCTGTGAGCTTCGCTAGTTCATTTGCAACTCCGAGGTTTACAAAAGGGAAGGCCTAAACTTGCTTTATTTATTACTGTTAACAACTTATATTCTTGTATTTTAGTCTACCACAACAAGCATCGAGTTAATATCTGTACATCTCTTTTAATCACTGTGTCCACTTGTTGCACTCTCATTATTCAAGCATAACTAAAATCCTGTCTTCTGTCATAAACACACAATTATTTCCAGACACATATGAGATGCTCTGTTTCTAATTGACACTTATATCTATTCGTTGTATGGATTTTTCTACACATTTGCACTACTGTTTTTCATGACTCGTCTGAACTTTCAGAACATGTTCATATTATTGTAATTAAGTTCTCCGGTTCGTATTTCTTTATCAAATTTTTATAAGTTTTCAGACACCAAATTATCAATCTTTTGTAGACTTTGATCGTTGCTGGTACTGATACCACCTCCAGCGTTCTAACATGGGCGCTCTCCATGCTGCTCAACAATCCCTACATATTAAAAAAGGCACAAAATGAGTTGGATATCCATGTCGGCAATGAGAGACAAGTGGACGAGTCAGATGTCAAGAAGCTCGTGTACCTCCAAGCCATTGTCAAGGAAACATTGCGCCTCTACCCAACGGCCCCTCTGGGGGTACCCCACGAGGCGATTGAAGATTGCCACATTGGTGGGTTCCATGTCCCAGCGGGCACACACATATTCATTAATCTTTGGAAGCTACACCGTGATCCACGTGTGTGGTCGGACCCATTCGATTTTCGCCCTGAGAGATTTCTAACCGTTGGTCACATGGAAATAGATTTCATGGGTCCGGATTTTGAGTACACCCCTTTTGGGTCTGGACGAAGATCGTGCCCGGGGATGTCGCACGCTCTCCATGTCATCAATTTGATGCTTGCTCGTCTTCTTCAAAGCTTCGACATGGCAACACCCACAGATTCACCTGTGGATATGACTGAGAGCATAGGTATAACTCTCCCTAAAGCAACTCCATTAGAGGTGCTCTTCACCCCACGTCTCCCTTCTGAGCTTTATTAAATGGTATTATTGTATTATCAAGACAATTTGGGTTTGAATTGAATAAGATGTAATACAAATAACTGTAGACTTTGTACATAAGTCTTGTTTTATTTGCTGAATGACTTGGGCTTGGATGTTTTTTTTTAAATGGCAATGACTTGGGCTTGTTATTTACAGCTTCTTCCTTGCATTCCATTAATATTAATCGGTAGATTTATTTTTTTCAAGATGCAAATGGTTGTGGCCGGAGATCTGATGATAGGAAATAGAAATGTGTTAGAAAGACTAGGAATTTTTATATGTATAAGACTCTTTAGAAATGATCTGTTTTGACGTCTTGTCTGTTCTATAGTGGACATATATCTTATGTCAATTTGCATTTCGAGTTTCCAAATGTTTTGTATGAGCATGTAATACTAGATTCAATGAAAGATATATATATGGCACTTTTAGAAGGTTTTGACGTGTAACACAGTTTTGCCCTTACACATTGCTTCATGGTAGGGGATCTAGAACATATTTACATTCACAATGAAGTCCTTGAGAAGATTTATAGGCCTCTATTCGAAGAGAAAAATGTAGATTACATAGATCTTTGATGGAAAACTCACCCTCAAGTTTACCATTGAGATGAAAATTTGAGGGGGATGTTTGCCTCACTATAATATCATCGACATCAAATTGATGAGAATGAATGGAGACTATCACTAAATAAACAACTTTTGGAGATCACAAGGATAGGCTACTTGAAGCCATATAAAGACTTTTGGAATTTGCTAGGCAATTTCGCGGGAAGTCATTTGTGCACAATCTTTTGCATGTGATTTAACAGCCACACATTTTGACATATTAGCAGAAGATTTTGTCTTCAATTAGTTTATCTGACATGGATGCCATCATTTGTATAAAAAAAAAAAGGCTAAGAAATGGCTTCCTCTTCAATTAGTTTATCTGACATGGATGCCATCATTTGTATAAAAAAGCTAAGAAATGGCTTCCCGAGATATAAACAGGTGGTCTTCTTGGGATAAATATTGAAAAGTGATCTCTGGAGATGCATTTAATACATGTAAGAAAAAGACATTACTTATATAATATGAGGGATTTGCTAGTGTCCTTCGCAGAGAGCACCTTCGCGCCTGCCCTTTGCATGTGACGACAGTGAAGGTGGTGAATAAGACAAAATCTGTTAAAAGAACATAGATGCTGTCATCATCAAAATAGATGGGTGTCATCACATGCAAAGGAACGGCGGGAGGTGCTTTCTGCAAAGGAGGCTAGCAAACCCAATAATATGATATTCTAATAGTGGGAGAGGAAAACGCCAAAGGGATTGCCGTTTTTTTCCATTTATTTCTTTAGAATCCTACGTATTTCGTCAATATTTTGAAAGGTGCCCGGAATCATTACAATTATCTAATAAATGAATGCGTTATGTAATTTTGCATAAAAAAAGAACCGATGCGGAGTTTCCTGACAGATTCGAATTTAAAAAAATAATTGGGTTCGTCAATATTTTGAAAGGTGTCCAGATTTTGTAGTATTATGTAATTAATGCACGCTCTCCGTAATTTTGAATATAAAAACCGCCCCCATCTTCACTTTCTTGACACTTTGGTATTAAAAAAGTAATTGGGTTTATGGTAATTTTAGGTTTCAAAGGGACTGAGTTCGTCTCAATTGACATGAAAGTACTCTTGTCAACATAATGGATTTTTCAAAAAAATGAAAATAAATCATTGACTTTTCGTATTTGCTTATATATATACTAGTAAGAAACCCTGCGATGCACGGAGGTTACAAACAGAAGCTGGAATAAAGAGCACAAGAAAGAAGAAGGTGTAATTTCAAAAGAAAAAAAATAGAGCGGAATAAAGAAATTGTGGTAAAAGAAGGAAATTAACATCAAGCATACCACGCTTGATATTTTGATCCAACAGCAGCAGACTTTTTAGGGTAAAGAGGGAACGGAGTTGCACTGTTCACACTTACATCTCGTCACTCATCAAAAAATATATATATTTTTTCCATCTCTGAAATTAAGAAAATAAACTGAAAAAATGTAAAAAAAAAAAGGAAAAAAAAAACCCCAAAAGACTTTAAAAAGTATAAATTGGACTCTTACTTGAATGCCGATCAAGCCTCTTACTTGTCTAGGCCTGTCTCAAAAGACGAAATCAAAACAGTGGTATTCAATGCAGACAAAGAGAAGGCCCCCGGCCCCGACGGTTTCAATGCTACTTTTTTTCAAACTTTCTGGTATCTAATTGAAAAAGACTTCACGAAAGCAATTCAGAATTTCTTCAAAAAAGGTACGCTACTCTCTGAAATAAATTCTACCTTTATTGCTCTCATCTCCAAATGTCTCGATGCCTCTCCCGATAAATTTAGGCCAATATCCCTTTGCAACTTTATCTACAAAACCATCACCAAAGTCCTCGCAGAGAGATTAAAATCTATCTTGAACTCCCTCATCCATCCAGCCCAATCAGCCTTCATAAGAGCAGACATATCCAAGAGAATATTTTGCTAAGCCATGACCTCATCCACAACTTCCACTCCTCTAAATCCCTAAAATCCATGTGCCTCAAACTAGATTTGGCAAAAGCTTTTGACAATGTGAACCGTTCAGCTCTTCTTAACTTCATGAAAAAGCAAGGTTTTGATGATAGATGGTTAGATTGGATATATGAATGTATCAACAAACCATCTTTCTCAATCTTGACCAATGGCACCCCTCACGGGCACTTCTCCTCTTCAAATGGGCTCCGTCAGGGTGACCCCTTGTCCCCCCTTCTTTTTACAATCACGATGGAGATGCTGTCCATTTCTTAATGAAGCTCTTGACCAAAATAAAATCTCAACCCCATTCTCAAAAAGAAATATCTCCATTTCTCACCTGTTGTTTGCTGATGACCTGATGATTTTCGCAAAAGGCATCCCATATTGTGCCTCTGAAATCGTTGTATGCTTAAAGAAATTCTCTGCTGTATCGGGTTTAGATGTGAACAAAGAGAAGAGCGAAGTCTTCCTTGCGGGCCTAGGGGTCTCTGCAAAAAGAGAGATCTCTAACACTTTGCAGATCAAAGAAGGAAAGCTACCTATACGATATTTGGGCCTGTCCCTGATATTCTCTAGGCTTTTAGCAAACGACTGCACCCACCTGATCTCCAAAATCAGGAAGAAGCTGCAACAGTGGAGTTCCAAAAATCTGGCGCAAGCGGGCAGAATTGAACTAGTGAAATCTGTTCTTAGTTCTTTCCAAACTTATTGGGCTTCCTCTTTTGCTCTCCCAAAGGGCATTCTTCTTCAAATTGAAATTTTTTTCAGAGATTTCATATGGGGAGGCACTGATTCCACTAAGAGATTCCACTCGGTAAGCTGGTCAGATATTTGCAGGCCTAAAGATGAAGGTGGAGTGGGTATCAGAAAGCTTGAAGACCTAAGCAATGCTTTGCAGGTTAAACAGTTGTGGCTCCCTGTTGCAAAAGAAAATTTTGCTATGGAGTAACTGGGTCTATGCTAAGTATGTGAAGAATAAAAACATCTGGTCCATTAAAATGCCTTCAAAGCCCTCGTGGGGAATCAGGAATATCCTTAAAGCTAGGGATCTTGCCAGGCCTCACATCTGTTACCAAATTGGGAAAGAGGATGAACTGATGAAGTCGATTTATGGGATCAGCCTTGGCTGCCTTCCGGCACCCTTCATTCTTCTTTCTCATGCTACCGTGCTGATTACCCCCTAAGTGCCATGTCCCTGCTTTTTGAAATCCACCAGGATGGAAGCTGGAATCCTCAAATTGATAAGCCTTCTCTCAGGGAAGAAAAAATAGTGCTGAAACAAATCCTGCTAAGTGAGGATGGGCGTAATCATCCCATTTGGAAGCCTGCCATTGATGGTTTCTACTCTACTAAAATTGGTTGGAACACCTTCAGAGAAAAATCCAGCAAACCGCCATGGGTCAAAACTGTTTGGTTCTCTGGTCATACCCCTAGATCCGCTCTCACTACCTGGAAAGCTCTCGTGCATAAATTAAGCACAAAAGACAGAATTAGTTTTCTGGGCATTGCCATTGACACAACCTGTCCTCTATGTCACTCAGAATCTGAATCGATTGACCATCTATTCTTCCGCTGCAGTTACTCTTCTTGGCTATGGAAAGAAATATTATGGAGAAGTGGGCACCGCAAAAGGCTGAAGTCTACTCACGCTGAGGAAGAGGAGTGGGTCAGGTCAAATGCGGTTGGCAAAGGTCAGGCTGCTACTGTCATTAAGATCTGTTTCAGTTCTCTAATTCATCACATTTGGATAGAGCGAAACCGCAGAATTTTCGAAGCTACCTCTTCCCATAAAAGATATGTTGTCAATGCTGTCCTGATGGAGGCCAGCATCAAGATGAATGGGATTCACCTGAAAGACAACTGCTCGGATCGAAACATAAACTCTGCAAAAAATTTCAACTATCAGTTTGTCCTGAATGCCAAAGAGGAAAAATTCTGCTCCTGGGCTCTCCCTGAGCCCTTCAAATTCAAGCTCAATGCTGATGCTTCGCTAGATTCTGCTGGAGGTGGTATTGGAGGGCTCATCAGGGATTCAAAAGGAATTTTGCATTCCATGTTCTCTGAAAATGTGGAGAAAGAAGAAATCTATGAGTTGGAAATGCTAGACATCGAAAAAGGGGTTCACCTTGCTTTGTCCATGGGTATCGACTCCCTATGGATTGAATCCGACTCAAAGTTCGTTGTTGATATCATCCGGGGGAATGCCACTGTCCCTTGGAAAAAGCGAGGTCTGTTAGCTCAATTGAAGAATCTGCTAAACCGGTTTCATGAATCGAAAATAACTCACACTTGGAGAGAAGGAAACGCAGCAGCCGATATTCTCTCAAAAAGAATCTATCCATGTATAGGTACCCCCATTTTGGTACTCTTGGCCACCCCCGCCCTTCTCTCGGCTATTGATGACGACCGAAATGGTACTCTTTTCCTTCGATTGTAATCCATGGGTCTCTTTATCTTCTTTTCTGCAGCAGTTGTGTGTATGTGGATGACATATGATTGTTTCCTTGGGGAGTTTGTTCCTCTTGTTTGCTGTTAAGCCCTCTTGTATCTTTTCTTCTTTGTTTAATGAAATCTGGTTGGGGTCCCGCCTAACCCCAGCTTACCCATAAAAAAAAAAAAAAAAAAAACAAAAAAACAAAAAAAAAAGTATAAAATGGACTCTCTTTCTCCGATCTCTCACGATACTGAGAAAAATGTGGGCAACATTTCTTTAGCTATAAGAGAAAATCCAGCAGTTCTAACAAAAGCACACACTTCTAAAGTGGCTCTGATTGAGCATATGCAAAGCATACATGCTAATACCCTAAATTCGAAAATAAAAATATATAGATTTAAAACTTAGCTTCAATGCACAATAGAAATGAGAAAAATGTAAGTAAAAACCTGCAAATAACTGTAAAAGTAATCCAAAGCAAATTTCATCTTCATGTTCTTCTCTTCCAATTTGGTTCTTGATGGACTCGATAGGAGTCAAGAAAACTTCTTTTATGGGTTGATGCCCAAGGTAGCGATGGGGAAATTTACCTTAAGAAGTTTGTAGCAGAGAGGAGATTTTTTGAATGACAACCCATGACATTCTCCTGCTCTGTGTTTGTTTTTTGTTGCTAACACAGGCTGCTATGGAGTATCACAAAGAAATAGGGTTTAAATAGGAGTGTATTTGTAATTTCACCTTTGAAGAAATTTGTTGTAATGGGTTATTTCAGTACTTTCAAATTCAGACTCTAGATGCTAAGTTGTTAATGAGACGCATAGATTTTTGTCCAATCATATTTTAAGCTCCCAAATGAACCTTTCTTTACTTTCAACGGTCGTTCTCAGAAGATTGCACTCACGGTTGCAACTCACAATAATTTTTGGTGTTGATACAGTAGATGCTTCAAGGTTGGGACTGTCAATGGGATGGGTACGCGTTGGGTAAGAAATCCTATAGCTGAGATCAACAATATGTCATAAACCGACAATATAGCACGGAAGAAGCCGTGAATGAAAAAAGATGCAATATGTCTTCTCCAGCCCAAAATGATAGATAAGTGAAAGATAGTCTTTTCCTTTCTTTCTAGGTCCTACATTGCACACATACACTAACTATTTATGAGGGGTTGTTCATGGGCGTTGGGATTAGTAGATGATTTGTTGCAATTCGCTATACTTATCAAGAAACAGATGGAGATGATACCTTTCACTTGTGGTATCAGTAAGGCAGGACAGTGAAAATCCTATACACTAATATCCATGTCTTACCAATAATGCCATTAACATAATTTAGTTCTGATCATATACTTGAACTGAAAATAATCAAGAAGAGAACCTAAAATCCCATTTTTTTGTGTAAATGACTATCCATATCTGACCCTTTTGAGATTTGAATTGTTATTATGCAATGAGGGAAAGCACCATGACCCATTAATTTGGGTTGGAGAGAGAGAGAGAGAAAAGAAACCTTGAAAATGTAATTACAGAAAATAAGCTAGAAGAGATTACAAACACACAAAACAAAATACCCACAGAGACAGTACTCGAGTTAGAGATATTCACATATCCAATTAGAGTAGCTAGAGTACAATATAAAGCAGAAAGTTGACCTGATCACGTAGCAGAAGAGAAAAAAAAATAACAAATTGAACTTCGTTCTCCGAACTAACCTCTGATCTTGATGATCATCAAATGATTCCAAATCTGAAACCCTAATCTGAATTCCAGCGCTAGACCAAGATTCCACCAGAACGGTATTGGAAAAGCAATACGCCAAAGGTTGAGTCTCCAGTGAAAATGAAAATCAATGAAAATGGAGAAGCCAAGAGAGACAAACATTATAATCACCTAAAAAGTAATTTGAAAGAAGCAATGAAGCTTTTAGATTAGAAGAGAAATTATCTATGAGCAAGTACCATTCAAAAAATGAGCAAGTATTTATAAAACGTACTTTTGAAGCCGGTCGAGGGTGAGAAACCAACTGTTTGTCTGATAAGGGAGTTGTGGGGCTAGAATCCGAGGGCAACCCTGCTAAGAAATAAAGGGAAGAAGTAAATAAATTGATAAAAATTGTGTCTAAAATGTAATTTCAAAGGAGCTGCAAAAAATATAATGTAATGTTAAATTCGGTGATGGGGCTACTATTCAGATTATACATAGACACAGAGTAAGACTTTCTATTTTCATTTGGTTAAAGCCATTTTTACGTCTAATGAAACAGAGCATATGATTGCATACTGCATTCTCGTTGCAATATTTAAATAAATTATTGTTGATGCCGCATATGATTGCATACCGCATTCCGAAAAAATATGTTTGGGAAAATGCTTAACTAAGACAAACATTTGGATCCAGCTGACACCATGAACTTCGAACTTCTAATTTCTGAATAATCAGAAAAGTGTGTTTTAATTCGTTTCCAAAAATTAAAATAAGAATGAAACGGATAAGAATCAAAGCATTTTATCACTTCCTGTAATTCAGTTACATAGAGAAATTATAAACAAAAATGAACGGTAGATCACATGTTAATGTACATGAATTTTATATTACCACAAACCATATTAATCCTGCATAGAATATCCACCATTTGTGTACAATAGGAATTGAGCAACGCAACCTGGTTGACTCAAAGTCATTGGAAGAAAAGGAAAAAATAACCTGTTTGAAAAAAATTAAAATAATCAGGGTACATTTCCAAAGGCAAAACCCAGAATGTATTTTCTATTTCCTGAAAAGAAAACCATATTTGCTAGATGAGGCTGGTTTGGAGCTTGGGATTTAGGAACATCTGCAAGATTTGGAGGAGAAGAGAAGCAACAGCAGCTGAGATAGGGTTACCTAGAGAGAGACGATGGAGATTGAAAAGGAATTGTTGGCAGACAAAGGAATGAAAACTGTTGCAAGAAAAATAAATGGGTTAGTTTTTTTTCAAGGAAAAAAGAGAGGTAGCTGAGGAGGCCATGCCATGGCTGCAAACAGAGGGTGAGGTGGGTGATGGCGTCTGAATCCGGGTCTGCGATCGCGCGGTCAGTAGAGAGCCTCCGCGGGGTCTGCAATCACAAACAAATGGGGTCAGGGGAGTCCGGGGTGGGTCCCGGACGACCACTTCGACACCCAAGTCAGATTCTTCGACCAGTCAATATAAAGGACAGCGAGAAGAGAAGAGGGTTTGATCAGGTTTACCAAGGCCAGGGCGCAGGTTCTTTTCTTGGTGTGTGGGTGGATGGGTCGGAGGGGACTAACAGAGAGAGTGAGATCAAGTTCCCAGCCTCCTCAGCTGTTGCCTCGCCTCTTTCTTTTCCGGTTGTTTTGTGGTAGCTGAAAAAAGGAAGTCTTCAAGAAAAGGCGGATCTTTCTCTTCTTCCCTTCCCCCCCTTTTAAAGTTTCATCATTATGGAGAGAAAACATTCCTTTGCAGGATTGGACTGTTCTCCTGCTTCGCCGGATAATTCCTTCCATAACTTGTGATGATGAGGTCTGGACGGCGAGAGAGTGACACGTGTCGTGATCGTATGGTCTTGTCGTTTCCCGACGCCTTTCTTCATGATGGTTAGGCTTTATTGGTGCATGGACGACACGTGGCGAGATTTGAGACCAGCGCCGTATTTATGTCCCATCATAACACCCCCTTACTCCTTTGGTCCATTGAATGGGCCAAGGGAGTAATGTTTTGGTCAAGCGACGTCATGGTGAGGGCATTTTGGGGGCTCCGGAGTACGAAGAGACGTGCCGTTCTATCCGGTGATCATCCCCGGGAAGTGGTAGCGTCATCATGTGGGTCGCCTTGTTTCGAGATACAAGGTTTTTCTTCCTTGAGCTTGAAAAGGAGGACTACCCCGGCGCTCTGTTATTGCCTCTCTCCTTTTTTTTCTGAGGTAGGTGTTTCTCCGCGCCTTTTTTCAACAACATGTCCGGTTCCCCTTCACGAGTTAGGGGCAAGGCCCTTCTTTCCCAGGAATCGTCGAGTGACCCCGACTTGTCCTCCGACTCGGAGGACCTTGCGGCTCGTCGGAAAAGGGCTAGGGGGGACTCGGGCCCTTCCTCGGGCTTTCCCCCCTTTGTCTTTCCTCCTTGCCTAGGAAGGACAAGTCGTCTCGATCCCGTGTCGTCAGGGAGTGGTCTTTTTTCTCCCGGGCCTATCGCCAGAGGATGGAACTGTGTGGCCGTGTTTCAAAGATGGGTAAGGAGATTGAGGACTTGAAGTGGGAGAACGAGGCATTGCAGAGAAAGGTTCACTCCCTCAACGAGCAGCTGATTGAATACGAGGTGGAACCCCTGCTGGAGAGCTCCTGGGAAGAGGAGGGGAACCCTTCGGGAGAGGAGTCTTCTTCCGATTAGTTTCTGGCTTTTCCTGTTTTTCTGTTTTTTTTTCTTCCCCTTTCCTGTTGGGGATTTTGGGGCCTGCGTGCCCTATGCTTTGTTTCTTATCCCCCCTCCTTTTTTGTAGGCCTGCGGGCCAAGAGAAAATGGTTATGAATAGCTTCTTTTCGTACTTCTGACTTGTATCTTGTGCTTCCTTTCCATCCACGTAGTAGTCTAGTTATTTGAGCGGAGTGGTAGAAGTAGGACTGGGCATTTGTCGCGACCCGGGCCCAATCCACTGTGCTCGGTATTTCCCATCTGGTGGCATTGTATGCCGGACCCTTGAGGTTGGTCCCGAGCCTTTTTCCACTGTACTTGGTATTTCCCATCTGGTGGCATTGTATGCCGGACCCTTGAGGTGGGTCCCGAGCCTTTTTCCACTGTACTTGGTATTTTCCATCTGGTGGCATTGTATGCCGGACCCTTGAGGTGGGTCCCGAGCCTTTTTCCACTGTACTTGGTATTTCCCATCTGGTGGCATTGTATGCTGGACCGTTGTGATGGTCCCGAGCCTTTTTCCACCGTACTTGGTATTTTCCATTGGGTGGAATTGTAAGCCGGACCCTTGCGATGGGTCCCGAGCCTTTTTTCACCGTACTTGGTATTTCCCATCTGGTGGAATTGTATGCCGGACCCTTGCGATGGGTCCCGACCCTATTTCCACCGTACTTGGTATTTTCCATTTGGTAGAATTGTATGCCGGACCGTTGTGATGGGTTTTCCTTCTCCGGATCCTTCCTTCTCATTAGATGGGAGGATATGGGGATGGCTTGCTGGGGAAGTCTCTTATTGGTAGGGGTAGTAACGTCTTTTCCGTCGGGGGGGAAATGGCGCTTTGGTTTTGGCGGTTTCCATGAATTTCCCAATCGACGCCACGTGTCCGCGTCCCATCGGATTAGACAGGGAGGGAGATTAATCGACGCGTGTTGAAACCCTAGCTCTTTTTTAAGGCCTTTCTGGGGATTTCATTCTTGCTTTATCTCTTTGTCTCTCTCGGGTGGAGTGGGCTCCCTTCTGCGTTGATTTCTCTAGGCGCCGTTCTTTACCAACTTCCCTCTAGTTTTTTTTGCCCTTCCCCGTTTATCTGCCTCAGTGAGTTCTGCGCTTTTTACTTCGTCTATCATTTGATTATTTTACGATGTCTGTTGCAACCGGTTCCCAGAGTCCGTCTTCCGAGTCAGTAGAAATAGTGGAGAGGGCTCCGCCAAGGAAAAGGAGGCGGTTGGTGAAAGGTGGGGGCGGCGGCTCTCGAGATGAACAGTTGCCTAGGGAGTTGGAAGATAGCTTCGGGGCTTCTAGATCGTCATTGGGGGCCGCTCCCTTTGAGTCTCCCGCTCGAGTCTCTTCTGCTCACGAGGCGGAGATTAGGGACATTTGGTCTGGTGCCATTATCCGCCCTGGCCGGGTGGCGTGTTGTAGGAGTACTTTGGAAGAAGGGGCGGCGGAAAGGAATAGGAGGGAGTTTCACATTCTCGAGGACTATGGGATTAGGGTTCCTTCTTTTAGGGATGGGGTGTGCGAGGGTGCTACGGAGGAGGAGGTAGCTTTCTACGTGGAGGCTTTTCGGGCGGGGATTAGGTTTCCGCTCTTGGGTATTATAGTAGAGGCTCTCGAGTTTTACCGAGTGGCCCCCTCCCAACTGGCACCCAATAATTGGCGTACTCTCTTGGCCTTTGTAGCCAAGGCGGGTCTTCACAAGGTTCAGCCTACCCTTCCTCTGCTCCGGAGTTGCGTAGCCCTTAGCCCATTGGTGAACGGGGAGGATGGCTGGTTGTACCTGACCCAACGTCTCCAGATGAAGATTGCGGCGAACTTGCCCTCTTCCATTAAGAAGTGGAAAGAGGAGTACGTGTTCATCATTCCCCTGTCGGATGCGGGTTGGGTCTTCCCCCATTCTTGGAGGCGCTCTGTTGAGTGGCGAAGGAAAGCCCTCCCCGACGAGTTCGACTGTAGTAAGTTCGACTTGGAGAAGCTTGCCTCTGAGGAGCCTTGTTTCTGAGTTTAGATGGGAGAGGGGTCTGAGGAGGCTCAGTCTGCTGGGTGTTGTGAAGAGAAGAACTTGCTATACAGGAGAGGAAGTGGGGGAGAGTTCCGCCAGTCATCGTGGTGAGCATTTTCCCTGGGTTGGTCTCCCCCTCGCTTCCCTCTTCCTTTCTTTTTTATTTTAGCTGTCATTTTCTTTGTGCTGAGTCGCTATTGCTTTTTTGTTTTTGGTAGCAGACATGTCTTCCCCTGGTGATGTTGTCAGGGGAAAGGGGGTCGCGGCGGCGGCGGTGGCCAAGGGTCCTGTTAACCGTAAGAAGATCTCTTCAGGCTTCATGGCCGCGGCCAGGATAGATCGGTCACAAACAAGGCTTCCCACGTCCATGCTGTCGAGTTCTTCCGGTCGGTCGGTTGGAGAGAAGGATACGGCTAGGCCTCCTCCTCGGGAGTTGGAACCTCCCGCCAAGAGGGTCGCCCCTTCTTGTGCCAAACAAGGGAAGACCGGCCACAGGGCCCGTCCTCCTGCCTCTTTTGAGGAGGACATGCCGAGTCGGCTGGAAGGGTCGGTTATGACCAAGCTGCTTCTGGAGCGGATGGAGCTTTCCCCGCAGTGCTATCGGACGCAAGGAGAACTGTTTAAGCCTGACTGGAAGATTGGTGTTGAGGATAGCGTCCTCGGGAATCCTTGGGTCGGGGTGGAGCTGGGGTTGATGACCGCCCTTCCTGGCGATGAAGTTGAGTTAGAAAGCTTCCCCCGCAGGGCTCTGGGGGCTCGGTTCCTTCAGTCGATGTCCTGCGTAAGTATCGAGTGGCTGGTCCTTCTGCTTTCGTTTTTTTTTCTCTTTTTGGGTTGTCTTCGCAGCAATTCTCTGATGTTTTGTTTGTGGTGGGGGCTTTTGTAGGCTCAAACCTTTGCCAGGAAGATGCTGCAGTACATGGTTGAGGATGAGTCTAAGATCGGTGCCTTCGAGGACCGAGTTCGCAAGTTGACCGAGGACCTGGAGAAGGCCCAAGCCAAAAAGGTGGGCTTGACGATACTATTTCTCAACTTCGGGCGGACCTCCAACAGTCCGCTGATGGGAGAAGCGGTGCGGAAAATAGATTGGTTGTGGCTCGACAAATGCACGCTGAGGAGCTGGCGAATGCGCGGGAGGAATGGTGAGATTCCAAGGAATTTCTCAAGACCGCAGCCTCGTTCAGCGTGGATATTGAGATAGATGCTTTCGTTGAATGCCGGCGGCGCGTTCGCGAGGTTGATTCTTCCTTCCCTCTCGAGAAGTTGGTGCACGAGGCCGAGGAAGGCGTTCCGGAGGATCTTTTGCTGGCACCAGTGAATACACCGACACCGGTCGAGGATCCGGCGGTTGCCTCATAAGTTCCTGTAGTTACTGAGACCTCTGCGGGGGCTTAGTGAGGCTCGGACGCCTTGGGGATTTGCTTCTCTTTATGGTTCCATTGACATGCTTAGTCTGTAATAACTTTTGAACTCTTTTTTTTTTTAGACAATGCGCCGTGGGCCATTTATTAAGTTCTAATATGGTTGGCGAGAATACTTCTAGTGCACTCCCGTAGGGCGTCTTGTTCGTGGAAGGACCATCTTCCCCTCGAGTGATCAGCTCGGAGTTAATGGGTCCCGCCTGTCCTTAAAGGGGAGGTCTTTTTTTCATGGGGAGCATTTTAGGGTATTTTCGAGGGGATCGGCCCAGATGCTACCACTGTCCCACTCCCTGTCTTTTTCCGACCCTTTATTCATCATAGGCCGGAAAGTGGAGATGCACATGGCTCAGGTAGAAACGTTATTCCATTGATTTGTAAAGGGGAAAACATGGCTTTGCTTCTAGAAATCACAAAAAAGGAAACAAACAAAACATCCGTCATATCTTAAAAGAAAAACACGGACCTTACCCTACCTTTCTACTGGTAAAACTCTCGGAGGTTATCCATGCTCCAACTTCGAGGGACTGGGGTCCCGTCGAGGTGCTCTAGCTGGTAGGCCCCGGGGCGGAGTGCTCGAATGACCCTGTAGGGTCCTTCCTATTTTGGTGCGAGTTTCCCAATTTTTTGGGAGTCGAATACCTCCGCCCGCCATAGTACTAGGTCTCTGGACTTTACTGTGCGTTTTTTTACTCGGGCGTTGTAGTATCGCGCCACCCTTTGCTGGTAGGAGGCGGTTCGGAGGAGGGCTTGCTCTCTTTTCTCGATCACGAGATCGAGAGTGTTCCGGAGGAGCTCAGAATTTCCTTGTTCGTCGTAGTTCTCCGTGCGGAAGCTGGAGAGGCCGATTTCCAATGGAATGACTGCTTCGGCCCCGAAAGTTAAACTAAAAGGGGACTCCCCGGTTGCGGTCCGTGGCGTCGTTCGGTAGGCCCAGAGAACGCTAGGGAGTGCTTTTACCCAGTTCTTTCCAGCTTCTCCCAATCGTTTCGTGAGGCTCTAGAGCAAGATTTTGTTAGTTACCTCCACCTGCCCGTTGGCCTGCGGGTGTGCTACGGAGGCGAAACGGTGTTCGATGCTTAGATTATCGCAGAATTTGTCGAATTCAGCGCTTGCGAACTGGGGTCCGTTGTCTGTTACGAGTATTCTTGGAATGCCGAAGCGGCAGACCGCGTCAAGATAGAAAAACTTCTTCGTTGCTTTTGAATTGGGCTTTGCCACGGCTTTAACTTCGACCCACTTGGTGAACTAGTCGATGGTGACGTACAACATCGTGTGTCCTCCCGGGGCTTTTGGGAACGGCCCGAGCAGGTCCATGCCGCACATGGCGAAAGGCAGGGGCCCTGCCATCGCGGTGTATGGGGTGGCCGGTTGGCGGGGGGTGGTAGCGTACCTCTGGCACGGGCTGCATTTTTTGACGAACTCCTTGGCGTCCCTGAGGATCGTAGGCCAAAAGTAGCCGTGCCTCACGATTTTCTGAGCTAGCATCCTGCCGCCTCCGTGGTCTCCACAGATTCCTTCGTGTACCCCCCGTAGTGCGTATTCCGATTTGGAGGGTACCAGGCATTGGAGGTACGGCCATGTGTACGACCGTTTGTACAACCTGGGTCCGTGGACCACGTAGTGGGCGGCTTTTGCGGTTGGGCGTCGGGCTTCCAGCTTGTCTTCGGGTAGTATCTCGTCTTTCAGGTATCGCATGATGGGATCCATCCAGTTTGGTCCTGGTGGAATTTCCAAGACTTGTACCTCATCGATGCTGGGGTGGGACAGTATCTCTGTGAGCACGGTACCGAAGTCATGGGTTTCTTCAGAGGCCATTTTCGACGATGCATCAGCTCGATTGTTCATGTCTCGCGGTACCTGGTGGATCTCAACTTCCCCCATTCTCTGCAGCTTTTCTTTTACCTTCTGGAGGTATCTCTTCATTCTGAGGCCCCTGGCCTCGTATGCCCCGTTTACTTGATTCACGACGAGCTGGGAATCGCTATAGACTTTTAACTTTCCTGCGCCGAGCTCCGTGGCTAGGCTTAGCCCTACTAATAAGGCCTCGTATTCAGCCTCGTTGTTGGAGGCTTTGAAGTCTAGCCGAAGGGCGTATTCCAATGTGAATCCTTCGGGGTCGTGCAGGACCACTCCCGCCCCGCGCCCCGTTTTTTCTGCTGAGCCATCAACGTGCAGGGTCCAGTGAATCTCGTCGCTCTGTTCCACCGAGTCTGGCCTTCTGTCTTCACAAGCCGTCTGATCGATGGGGCCCTTGGCGTCTTCCACTATTGCCGGTTCCGTGGCGGGGGCTGTGGATTTCACTATAAAGTCGGCAAGGGCTTGCGATTTAATGGCCGGCCTCGGTCGGATAGGTCCCATTCTTCTACCCTTTCCCGGGAGCTGCTTGTGAGGTATGGAAAGAGATCAAACTTGTATGTCCCCTCTCCCAACTCGACGGCCCAGCTTACCATCCTGCCCGAGGTCTCCGGTTTTTGGAGAATTCTCCTGACGGGCTGGTCGGTCAAAAGTATTATGGGGTGGGCTTGGAAGTAGGGGCGGAGTTTCCGGGCGGTGCTGACAACTGTGAGGGCGAATTTTTCTATGTTTAAATACCGGACGTCCGCACCGTGGAGGGTCTTGCTTACATAGTGCACCGGGTGTTCCTTCTTGTCGCTCTGTTTGGCCAATACCGCACTTACTGCCGTAGGGCTGATGGCGAGATACAAAAATAGTTCTTCCCCCGGCTCAGGTTTGGCTAGTACGGGCGGTGTCTGAAGGTACTGTTTCAGGGCGTCGAAGGCCTCTTGGCAAGCAGGAGTCCATTCGAATTCTCGTATGTTTTTTAGCTGTTTGAAGAAGGGCTGACATTTCTCCGCCGACTTGGGCATGAAACGGCCGAGGGCGATGATTCGTCCTGCGAGCCGCTGCACCTCTACTGCTGTTGTCGGGGGCTCCATGTCCAGGATGGCCTGGATTTTTTCGGGGTTGGCCTCGATGCCTCTCTGGCTAACCATGAACCCCAAGAACTTCCCCGAAGTCACCCCGAAGGCGCATTTTGCGGGATTCAGCTTCATCCGGGCTCGTCGCAGGGTGTCAAAGGTTTCTTGAAGGTTGGAGATGTGTGTGGAGGCTTCCAAACTTTTTACCAGCAGCTCATCAACATACACCTCCACGTTCCTTCCGATCTGTTCCCGGAACAGCTTGTTCACGAGCCGCTGGTATGTGGCCCCCGCATTTTTCAACCCGAAGGGCATCACGGTATAGCAGTAGACGGCCTAATCGGTGATGAACGCAGTTTTCGGGATGTCCGGTTCGTGCATTTTTACCTGATTGTAACCTGAGAAGGCATCCAGGAAGGTGAGGAGATCGTGCCCGGATGTGGCGTCGATGAGCTGGTCTATTCGCGGGAGAGGGTAGGAGTCTTTCGGGCAGGCTTGGTTTAGGTCTGTGAAGTCTATACAGGCCCGCCAGCCCCCACTGGCTTTCTTGACCATGACCACATTCGACAGCCACTCGGGGTACTGGATCTCTCTGATAAATCCGACTTGTAGCAGTTTCTCCACTTCGGCTTTTATGTGAGTTTGGCGCTCCACCACGAAGTTCCTTTTTTTCTGTCGGACGGGTTTGAGGGTTGGATTTACGTTTAACCTGTGAACGGCCAATTCCTTGGGTATCCCAGGCATGTCCTGAGCGGACCATGTGAATACGTCTTTGTTGGCTCTGAGGAAATTGATCATTTGGTACCTTGTTGGCTCTGAGGAAATTGATCATTTGGTCTCCCAAGGTGCCTTTCAGCAGGGACCTAATCCGGACTTGTTTCTCCGGCTAATCTTGGGTTATGGGGATGGAGTCTAGCTCCTCGGCGGGCTCTCCTATGATCATGCGGACTCGCTCCCGGGGGTCTTCACTCCCGATCGTGAAGTTTTCGGCCGAGGCGTTGCTTCCTCTTAGGCTTGCCGCGTAGCATTGGTGTGCTATCATCTGCTGCCCCCGAACTTCGCCTACTCCGGTTTGGGTGGGGAATTTCATCTTGAGGTGGGGGGTGGAGACTACTGCTCCTAAATCTCTCAGAGCGGGGCTGTAGACACTCTCATTTTGCTACACTTTAACCAACAATAACCTAATATATTGATCCGTGGAATTTCATTGGTAAAGTATGCATCCTCAAATTTTCTGAAAACCGAAATGATAAAGAGATGTACCTGGTGAGATGATTAGATCCGAAAAATTGAAAAATACCCTGATTGGTGAATTTAGTGTGTTAAATCCATGTGAGAGCCCCTCTATCATGGATTTATATGTTTTAGGTCATTAATATCTCGATCTGACTTTACGGATCATCAATCGGGACAAAATAAGCTAGGGTTACTTCACAGCCCGGGACCTGATTCCATTCTGAGACCCGATTTCCGTAAATCGTTAGATCAAGGGCAGCTCTTAACCTGGGTGTCTTTCCTTACTAAGAATTTGTGATCATTTAGTCAAAATAGGATCGATCAAGGTTAACCTCAAATTCAGATTAAACATTGTGTCACTTAATTGAGCAAAAATCCAGTGAAAAATCACGGATCAATGTGGGTGAACGAGAGCCGTCGAAATAATTTAACCAAATTATCAACAACAGTGCTTTCAGTACTTTAATTGTTGTCAAAATTCATATTTCAAAGGTTAGGATCATTCATCAAAAATTGATTAAGTTGGTTGGATCAATCGAATCGTCAATTTGATCAACGGTTGGAAAAACGA
This sequence comes from Tasmannia lanceolata, assembly GCF_043159265.1. Classification (NCBI taxonomy): domain Eukaryota; kingdom Viridiplantae; phylum Streptophyta; class Magnoliopsida; order Canellales; family Winteraceae; genus Tasmannia; species Tasmannia lanceolata. Next base: position 66,345,566 of record NW_027518695.1, read on the forward strand.
TTCGCTGTTAAAAACCGACGGCTCGCATTGGTCAAAAATTCTGAAAATAATATTTCTATGGCAACATTGGGCTTAAATGAAAGAGAAAAAATCAAAGATTTTAATGGCGAAAGAATTATCGAAATCGGACTTCAAAATCTCCTGAAAACTGCGTTTTTCGATTTTTACATTCAAAATATTTGAAAAATCTTTTACAAGATTCTAAGAGATTGGAGGCATCATCTCGTCCATTCTTTCGATCGAAATTGATCTCAACCACCCAATCTTTTCCTAGGACAAGCCTAGTAAACTAGGATGTAGGCTAATCTGCATTAGTTTAAGGAACAACTTGCATTTAGATAAGAATCATATAGCATCTTAGATGAAATCCTATGATAATAAAATCTTCAACTTGAATTAAATAACTTCTCCTAAAACTGTTGAAACAGTCAAATCCGTCTAGGTCGGTGTCTTAGTTGAGTTAGGCATAAGTAGCTTAGCTTAGGTGCACCGAACTACGTCGACTCTAATCCCAGTCAGGCTTGGGTACGTAGGCAGCTTGGATGTCTGATGGCATACCAACCGCGAGTCGGCTCCACAACAAATTGTGGGGTTTTGTATATTAATTTTCTTGTAAATTCTTAATTAAATCACTTAGGACTTTCCATGAAATTAGAATTTTAGGAGAACTTTCACTTAGATTGAATCCAGACAAATTAATAAATCAAGATACACATTTAGGATTCACAATGAAATTAGATCATAGGATGCATGTCACTTAGTTCGCACATTAATAGAGAGTTGAATGAGCCATTTAAAATAAATTTAAAAGAGTTAGCTTTTGGAATCGAAGACCGATTATCGGGCGGGAATGGTGCATGTGGTGGATAACTCCCCATACCTTCCATTCTTGTAACCAGGTAGCGAGTCTAGATTTCTGGTTAATCATGGGTCTTAGATCCCACATCTAGGTGGCGACTATGTCAGTCTCTTTTGTGTGGAATTCGGATCGCCTTAGTGATCCCAAGTTCACATAAAAGACGAATTAAAATCAATACTAAAAATGCACACGCCAATCGCGTGGGTACAAGAGACCAAGAGAAGGCGTGGCGGCTCGCGCCTCACCCCTCTCGCGGGATCGGGTCCCACAGTTTGGCGACTCTGTTGGGGACCACCTAACTTCATTACAATTCCAAAGGATAATTCATTTGAATTTAATTTAACTGGCTCATAAAAACTCTATACTTGTTAGATTAGTTTGTCTTGTTTTATTTTCTCATCACATTTTACTTGAACTTAATCTAACAAAACCTGAAGGCATCATAGATTGCGCAAACATATTGCACACACTTACATCACTTGCATCTAAACCCTTGCATCTCACGTGCACACACGTCCTATTTTAGGAACCCGGAGTGTTATCTAGCATGGTTGACTGGGATTTCATCACCTGGTGCCTCCGTGCTAGAGAAGCATTCCACCCTTAGCCTAGCACCTTATGGTGCGTAAACGGATCTCTTGTTCACGTACTGATACGCCGGACACTGGTACAGTATATCGAATATGGATTCGCGCTAAGGGAACTCTTGGCCTTACCCCTAGATTAACCCACACATGCATGTAGTATACGAACACATGTGCATCACGTGTGTAAGCCTAGCTTAGGATATCCTGCCCATTTGTGTCTAGATTAGGCCGTGGTCCATCTTTCAATGGTCACGATCGGTCCTTAGATACACGAACAAAGTCATGAGCCGAGATTCTCTCTCCACTCCGATAGATTAGGATTAGGGTTGATGCCTTCAGGTAACACTGTTAAAATGTGCGAAGATTAAAAAACTTTCCCTTAGGGGTTAGAATATAAATCCCATCATTTCCAAATATCTCATAGGATTAGTCATTCATGATCTATCCGTTCAAATCAATCTTATGCTATCTCATCTAATCTTTTGATCGTGCGTCTTTCATTCTTCTGTCATACGATTCGATCGTATCTTCATGCCATCCCCTAACTGGGAGGAGCAGAATCTCATAATCTTTCGATTATGCAATCTCATTATCTGATCATGCTTGGTCCAGATGATTCAATCTTGCTTGTACCCTTGGTCTCTTCCTCCTCTAGGGGCTATCTTTTTCAAGATTATTTTGCTAAGTCCTTCAGAGTTCACTCTCAGAATCCTTGAGCTATGGGCATTCCCCACGTGCTATCATGTCATCATTGTTGTGTTTATTTGTTTTGAGGAACCATCACTTTACTTCCCATTCCTTATCTAGTCGTATCATAATTATCATGTCAATCATAGAAAGGAAAAATTCCCTGAATGTCAAGCTTACATCTCGTGTTTATTTCTATGTCAGAATTGTTCACTGCTGAAAATCCAGGAAAGCTTCTTGGGTTTGAATCTATTCGTGGCCAGTGAAGAAGCTAATTCCCCATTTTCTTTGGAAGTCTCTCTATCCACTTTTTCCTACCTATGGCAGATTCTATGGAAAATTTTCAACTCTTTCATGTCACAGAAACCCTGGCCCACTCGTCCAACAGGTGAAGGAATTGAAGGAAGAAAATCAATTCATCAAAGCTCAACTTACTGAGAAATTTGGTCCAACCACTGTTGTTTCTAAGGGCAAAAATCCGAGCCTCTCAATGGTTATGGGTTCGGAAGAACTAATTGTTAACCTCTCTAGACAAATGGCGGCGCTAACAGAAGAAGTTTATCAGATGAAGCAACAAATGCAAACCTGGTATTGTCAGTCCCAAGGTTCTGAACAGTTCGCTGGCAAAAATACCAAAGTCCAAGATGTTGTTACCGGAAACTCTGTCTCCCAGCACCAGCAAGATTCTGTTGGGCCCTTAGTTCTTGAATATGACCAAGAGTCACCATCTGAAACTCCTAAAAAAGAATTCACTGATTTGCCTACCCCACGATCTGGTATCTTGAAAGAGTTTAGGGAAAAGGAAAAGGGAGTTAACTGGTCACAGGAGCCTATGGTAATCGAATATGATCAACCAAGACCTATACCTCAGCAAAAGCCAGGTAGGCAATTCGCCCCCCTCCCGCTTCCACCATCTGTTATATTGCAACAAGGGTTGGCTTCAGGTGATGTCTATTTACCTCGCATTAGGGATCCTCCCCATCCACTCCCTAGGACGTGGAAGGCAGATGAACACTAGGACTTTCACCAAGGATTAGGGCACACCACTGATCGGTGTATAACTTTGAGGCGTGTGATCCAAAAATTGATTGATGAGCGCAAGCTATCATTCCAGCAAACGCCAAATGTTGTGTGGAACCATGCCGCACCATCGCCGGATAAGGCTTAGGCGCATCGAAGTTTGAGAAGCTCAGGTCTAGCTACAGTAGAACAGAAAGAATCCAAAATTGAAAGTATCAGCCATAATGATGATTCAGAACGAACCAGCCTTCGCCGAGCCTTCAACGCCAAAACAGTTGCAGCAGTTAAAGTTTTAGTCACTTACTATTTTATGTTGAGTCAGTCATCACGGTCAGTACAATTGTTGAGTCCGGTCTTACAGTTCAAGGTCAATGCCTAGTCCAGGCAAATTATCTTTTGCTTTTCTTTTATTGAGAGTTGTGAATCCTGAGCATGTTCAGGATAGGTCGTCAGATGTAATAGCTTTTTCTTTAAATAAAAATCTCAGTTCCAATAGTTCACTTGTGTCTGTTTCTTAAGTATGCTTCTGATCTTAAAATAAGACTCCCTCCTCAAATGAGGACAAAATTGACAAAACTCCACTTGAGTCGCAACAATTACTTGAACAAGAGGAGAAGCGCCAATCCCAGCCTTTCAAAGATGAAATTGAAGTGGTAAACACTGGCACTGAAACTTTGATTCAGTGAATGCCGATTGAAAATACATTACCCTCTGAAGAATATGAGGAATTAATAAACCTATTTCGAGAATAAAAGAGATGGTCCAGTAAGCGCTACCATTAATGCCAGGGGAAAGACCCAGATAGAAGGTTCAAGAAAGAATGAAGTGAATATCACATGCTATACAAGGGGCATAGAGTGGAAATAAAAGTGATCATCAAATATCAAGAATTACAAATCCATAGATGGAGGATGTCAAAGAACACGTTTTGCTCTATGAAAGTCGAAAGCACATATTAGAATCTTGAAAGAAGAAGATCCATTATCTCTTACCTGGAAATGCCGTCAAACTCCGAAAAAAGAAGAAATAAATAATCAGTACCAAAGGGACTCTAGTAACCTAGATCGATTCCCAATCTGAACATCGGAAGGCCTCCTTTGGCCGATTAAATCTCAAAATCATAACCCAATGTCAAAAAAATACCGGTTTGCAAACCCTTCGAGCCTGAATCAAATTTTCTTGAAAACCCATCAAACTCGGGGCATTCCCCCGAACTACGCGAGACCTAATCCCTACTCTGGGGTACGTAGGCAGCTCGGTTAAACCGAGTTCGGTCGATTAAAAAAAAAAGAGAAAAAGAAATTCAATCCTTTCAAAAAAAAAGAGGGACAAGTTCCAAAAGAAGAGAAGTCAATTATTCCAGAAAGAAAAGAAAAATCAATTAACCTTCAAACAATTTATCTTCAAACTAGGGGCATCCGCCCTGAACTACACACGACCTGATTCCTACCTTGGGATATGTAGGCAACCTGTTCACAGGTTCGGTCGAAATCTTTGTTAAACCTTAAGTCATTCTTTGAAAAGCCCTATCTTACCTATAAAGTCCTTCTGGTGTTCAGGACTAATGATCTAGGTCCCGAGACATAATAAGTAAAAAAAAATGATGAAGAAAAAAAAAAGAACGGAGTTTGAAGATCTGTTAGACTGAAAACCTGAAAGGGCGGTCTAGGCAAAATTTAAGATCATTCCCCTGCTAAGTTGAAAACCCGAAAGGGCGGCTTAGGCAAAAGCTAAGGGGATAGCCTGCTGGATCGAAAACCTAGAAAGGCGGTTCAGGCAAAAGTTAAGGCTAGCACGGTCCGCCAAGTTAAAAACCCCGAAGAGGTGACTTGGTCACGGTAAGAGAATCATTATAAGAAGGCTACAGCCGGTATCAAGACTGAAGATCAACTGAAGTTCAAGCAAATTCAAGTGACATCCTCAAAACTGGGGGCATTGAAGCTAAGCAATCTTAGGTGTCGTAATTAAATCCTGGAGGCATTACTGTTTTAAGGAAAAGTCCGGTGTTTACCAATTGAAAAAACATTCCTTGAAATGATAGACTTACCAATTAAAACGTTAACTAAGTCAGAAGCATTACTGTGTCTGTCAGTGTAGTTAGTCAATCTTTGTCATTCTATGTTCACTCCTTCAGAGCTGCTCAATCCTTTGAGAAGGGCCTTTTATCTAAGCTTTCTCTTTAGAAAGAGTTAATCGTCGTTCTTATGTCCAAATGGTGCAACTGTCTTGATGAAGGAGGCCCGGCCTCGGCAGCTCCCTGCGATCGTATGAAAGAGCTCGGTAATCTAGTCAAGCAGCTTCATTTCAAAGAAGATCAACTCAGAAAAATTCAGAAGTAGAAACATCAGAAAGCCCAGCTTCCGTAAAAAGATCATATCCCAGGAAGGCACCTTAAGCTTGGAAGAGCCTCAGATGCAATGGTGGTTGAGCCAATTTCTCAGAAAGATGAACCATTTAAATTCAGAATCTCCTCCCAGTTAGTTAAATGCTATCGTGGTCAAGAAATGTTTATCTAAACACCTGTCAAGAGGCAAATCCTACTTTTCCATGGTTATATCCAAGAGAGCCGTTGTTCTAGATTACCAATTTCAAATATCTTGTTCAAGGTTTCAGTTATCAAAATCCCCAGAAGACAAGACCAGCAGTCTCTTTGAGAAAAATCTTGTTGAAGTTTCATAAAGGTATTCCTGATCCATTCTTGTTAGTAATGGTTCTTTGTTCCTAAGGTTTGCCGTTTCATCCTTCGGCAAAATCTTAGTTTCCAATATCTTTATCGGGCACGATCTGTAATATCCCCGATTTCATTGAGTTCAAAAAATCAAAAATTCATCAAATCCAATCCCCGATTCAAAAAAATCCAATCCTACGTCAAATTCAAGTTCATGAAAAATCTCCAAATTCTTCGTTGTTGAATTCATCAATCAAAGCTATCTTGTTTCTTTGAGCCTGTTTGTGAACGGTGCCTCTTTTCTCGAGTCCATTTGTGAATGGTCTTGTCCTCCTTGAGCCCGTTTGTGAACGGTGCCTCATTTCTCGAGTCCATTTGTGAATGGTCTCATCTTCTCCTTGAGCCCGTTTGTGAACGGTGCCTCATTTCTCGAGTCCATTTGTGAATGGTCTCGTCTTCTCCTTGAGCCCGTTTGGGAACGGTGCCTCATTTCTCGAGTCCATTTGTGAATGGTCTCGTCTCCTCCTTGAGCCCGTTTGTGTACGGTGCCTCATTTTTCTAAATCCATTTGTGAATGGTCTCGTCTTCTCCTTGAACCCGTTTCTGAACGGTGTCTCATTTTCTGAGTCCATTTGTGAATGGTCTTGTGTCCTCCTTGAGCCCGTTTGTGAACGGTGCCTCATTTCTCGAGTCCATTTGTGAATGGTCTCGTCTTCTCCTTGAGCCCGTTTGGGAACGGTGCCTCATTTCTCGAGTCCATTTATGAATGGTCTCGTCTTCTCCTTGAGCCCGTTTGGGAACGGTGCCTCATTTCTCGAGTCCATTTGTGAATGGTCTCGTCTCCTCCTTGAGCCCGTTTGTGAACGGTGCCTCATTTCTCGAGTCCATTTGTGAATGGCCTCGTCTTCTCCTTGAACCCGTTTGTGAACGGTGTCTCATTTTCTGAGTCCATTTGTGAATGGTCTCATGTCCTCCTTGAGCCCGTTTGTGAACGGTGCCTCATTTTCCGAGTCCATTTGTGAATGGGCTCGTCTTCTCCTCGAACCCGTTTGTGAACGGTGTCTCATTTTCTGAGTCCATTTGTGAATGGTCTCGTGTTCTCTTCGAACCCGTTTGTGAACGGTGTCTCATTTTCTTAGTCTATTTTATGAATGGTCTCATGTCCTCCTTGAGCCCGTTTGTGAACGGTGCCTCATTTCTTGAGTCCATTTGTGAATGGTTTTGTGTCCTCCTTGAGCCCGTTTGTGAACGGTGCCTCATTTTCCGAGTCCATTTGTGAATGGTCTCGTCTTCTCCTCGAACCCGTTTGTGAACGGTGTCTCATTTTCTGAGTCCATTTGTGATGGTCTCGTGTTCTCTTTGAACCCGTTTGTGAACGGTATCTCATTTTTCTGAGTCTATTTGTGAATGGTCTCCTATCCTCATTGAGGCCGTTTGTGAACGACGTCTCATCTCCTTCGAAAAACCGTTTGAGAACGATCGTTGTTCTTTCTCTTCAGAATCCATCCGAAAATGATATCTCATTATCTCATTGCCTGTTTGTGAACGGCGCCGCATCGAGATTCCTTACTATATTCCAATTCTAGGATTTCATCTAGGGTCTTGCATTATAGTAGGTTGCATTGTGTCTAGGGAGTCCTTTGTCGATTAAAGCTACGCAAAATGGCTCTGTCACTTTTACTTTGGTATTCGATGACTACGTCATCTCTACCAAAGAGGGGCATCTGTAGACACTCATTTTGCTACACTTTAAACAACAATAACCTAATATATTGATCCGTGGAATTTCATTGGTAAAGTATGCATCCTCAAAATTTCTGAAAACCGAAATGATAAAGAGATGTACCTGGTGAGATGATTAGATCCGAAAAATTGAAAAATACCCTGATTGGTGAATTTAGTGTGTTAAATCCATGTGAGAGCCCCTCTATCATGGATTTATATGTTTTAGGTCATTAATATCTTGATCTGACTTTACGGATCATCAATCGGGACAAAATAAGCTAGGGTCACTTCACAGCCCGGGACCTGATTCCATTCCGAGACCCGATTTCCGTAAATCATTAGATCAAGGGCAGATCTTAACCTGGGTGTCTTTCCTTACTAAGAATTTGTGATCATTTAGTCAAAATAGGATCGATCAAGGTTAACCTCAAATTCAGATTAAACATTGTGTCACTTAATTGAGCAAAAACCCAGTGAAAAATCACGGATCAATGTGGGTGAACGAGAGCCGTCGAAATAATTTAACCAAATTATCAACAACAGTGCTTTCAGTACTTTAATTGTTGTCAAAATTCATATTTCAAAGGTTAGGATCATTCATCAAAAATTGATTAAGTTGGTTGGATCAATCGAATCGTCAATTTGATCAACGGTTGGAAAAACGATTCGCTGTTAAAAACCGACGGCTCGCATTGGTCAAAAATTCTGAAAATAATATTTCTATGGCAACATTGGGCTTAAATGAAAGAGAAAAAATCAACGATTTTAATGGCGAAAGAATTATCGAAATCGGACTTCAAAATCTCCTGAAAACTGCGTTTTCGATTTTTACATTCAAAATATTTGAAAAATCTTTTACAAGATTCTAGGAGATTGGAGGCATCATCTCATCAATTCTTTCGATCGAAAAATTGATCTCAACCACCCAATCTTTTCCTAGGACAAGCCTAGTAAACTAGGATGTAGGCTAATCTGCATTAGTCTAAGGAACAACTTGCATTTAGATAAGAATCATATAGCATCTTAGATGAAATCCTATGATAATAAAATCTTCAACTTGAATTAAATAACTTCTCCTAAAACTGTTGAAACAGTCAAATCCGTCTAGGTCGGTGTCTTAGTTGAGTTAGGCATAAGTAGCTTAGCTTAGGTGCACCGAACTACGTCGACTCTGATCCCAGTGAGGCTTGGGTACCTAGGCAGCTTGGATGTCTGATGGCATACCAACCGCGAGTCGGCTCCACAACAAATTGTGGGGTTTTGTATATTAATTTTCTTGTAAATTCTTAATTAAATCACTTAGGACTTTCCATGAAATTAGAATTTTAGGAGAACTTTCACTTAGATTGAATCCAGACAAATTAATAAATCAAGATACACATTTAGGATTCACAATGAAATTAGATCATAGGATGCATGTCACTTAGTTCGCACATTAATAGAGAGTTGAATGAGCCATTTAAAATAAATTTAAAAGAGTTAGCTTTTGGAATCGAAGACCGATTATCGGGCGGGAATGGTGCATGTGGTGGATAACTCCCCATACCTTCCATTCTTGTAACCAGGTAGCGAGTCTAGATTTCTAGTTAATTATGGGTCCTAGATCCCACATTCAGGTGGCGACTCTGTCAGTCTCTTTTGTGTGGAATTCGGATCGCCTTAGTGATCCCAAGTTCACATAAAAGACGAATTAAAATCAATACTAAAAATGCACACGCCAATCGCGTGGGTACGAGAGACCAAGAGAAGGCGTGGCGGCTCGCGCCCCACCCCTCTCGCGGGATTGGGTCCCACATGGGCACCCTATGATGGCGTTATAGGTAAAAGGTATGTCTACGACCATGAAGGTTGTCAAGATGGTCTTTTGGAGGGGGTGCGTCCCAAAGGTCACGGGTAAGTCGATTTTGCCATTGACCCGCACCGACGCCCCGGAGAACCCGTAGATGGAGTACTCTGCGGGTCCCAGTCTCCCTTCGCCCAGTTTCATCTCTTCGAAGGTTTCGATGTATAGCACATTGACGGAGCTTCCCGTGTCCACCAGAATTTTTCCTATGTCGAAGTTAGCGACGACTAGCCTGACGACCAGTGCGTCGTCGTGTGGGACTTGTAGTCCGTTGAGGTCTTCGGAGGAGAATGTGATGACTTGATCCTCATGGGGGGGGATCCGTCCAGGCCTTTTTGGAAGGCATTTCTGGGGAAAATACCCGCTCTGCATACGCTCGCCGGCCAGCCGTTGTTGGTCCCCCCGCCGCAGGTCCGCCTGCGATGATGTTGATTTTTCGGATAATGGTAGGCGGCTGTTCGCTGGCCTGCGGCCGTTCAGGGGGCCCTTCTTTCTTGGGGCGCTGGTGGCGGCGTGTGTCGTGTCTGCTCCGGGAATGATGCCTGTTCGGGGATCGGCATCGGCTTGTGGATCGGCGACGGCTACTGGACCGGCACCTGCTGTGTGACAGACGCCTGCCTCTGGATTCATCGGCGGGGTGATGGGCCTCGTCCGAGTTTTCGCCAGGGCTCCTAAGATATTGATTTAGGTGCCCTTCCTCGGCCAGTTTTTCTAACTGGAGCCGGAGGTGGAAACAATGATCGGTTTCGTGGTCGTGGTCCTCGTGGAATTCACAGAACTTTCTTGTGGACCGCTTCTTTGGGTCCGTGGCCATTCTCTTTGGGGGGGTCAGGAGACCCTGATCTCTGATATCTAGCAGGACATGGGAGAGGGGAACCTTCAGTGGGGCGCTTCCCAGTGTTTCGAAGACGAGGACGGGGTTCCGGGTCGCCTGTCTTTCCTCGGCCCGTGGCCTCATGGCCCTTTGGCCGTCGTTGCTTTTTCTTTCATCGGGGCCGGGCCGGCTCTGCTCTCTGGCGTAGGCTTCTTCTGCTCGTACAAATTTGTCAGCCTTGAATTCTAGCTCCTGCAGGTCCCGCGGTGGCTTGAGGGTAAGATGCAGCTTGAGATTCGGGTCGGTGGTGGCATGCTTCAGTGTTGCGACCGCTATTTGGACGTCCATGTTAGAAAGTTGGGCCAATTCAGCGTTGAATTTTAACATGAAGTCTCTTAGGGTCTCGTTTCTTCCTTGTCGGAGGGCTTAAAGGGTGTCCGCTGGATCGTGGCGGAGGCGGTTGTTGGCGAATCTTGCGCTGAACTTCCTTCCGAATTCATGGAAGGATGCGATGGAGTCGGGCTCCAATCTCATGTACCAGTCGTTAGCGGTCTTTCTTAATAGGGAGGTAAAGGCTCTGCACATAAATCCGTCTGACGCGCCCCGGAGCTTAATTACCCTTTTGAAAGTTTGGAGGAACTCAAGAGGGTATGTGCTCCCGTCGTACAGACCGAAACGGGAGAGATCTATTCCTGCTTCCACTGGGGTCTTTAGGACCTCCGAGGTGAACGGCGATGCCGTTTCCCTCTCCCATTCGTTGAGGATGCCGTGGGCGTAAGGCTTTTCATTTCCAGTTTTACTTCTCGGATTTGCCTTTGTAGGTCGGCTATTGGGTTCATGCCGGGGGGTTGCGCTGAGGTTGCTACCTCCTCTGTCCGAGCTGGTGGTGGTCCCTGGAAACGAGCTGTCCAGACAGGGGGGCACGGCTTAGCGTAGCTTGCTTCCCGTCGTTTCGCTGGCGTCCCCTTGCTGCGGGAGGCAAAGGACTATTTGCCGACGGGGAGAGCGTCCGGCGGGCCGGTACTTGCCTTCGCCGGGGATGACGCTCCCCAGGCTGTTCCTCGTCACCTTCGTCGTAGGCTTCCGTCTGGTCATGTGTTGTTAGGGGCCTCTCCGGGGCCGGAGGTTCCGGCGGAGGCAAGCGTTGGAGCAGCTCTTGGCGAAGTTCGTTGAACATCTCCATGGTGGGGACCATTTGTGGTGCGCTGGAGGAGGGCTGGAGTCAGCCCGAGAGCGGCGAGTTTGGCTCCCGGGAACTTGAGGCGTGGGTTTGTGCGTGTTGAGTCTGGCTCCTGGTCATTACCCCTATTTCTTATTATTGGGTGTGGTTTCTCATCGCCATAAGGCGTTCAATACTCGACGAGTCCCACAGATGGCGCCAATATGATGGCGTTTGAATCCGGGTCTGCGATCGCGCGGTCGGTAGAGAGCCTCCGCGGGGTCTACAATCACAAACAAATAGGGTCAGGGGGGTCCGGGGTGGGTCCCGGACGACCACTTCGACACCCAAGTTAGATTCTTCGACCAGTCAATATAAAGTTTACCAAGGCCAGGGTGCAGGTTCTTTTCTTGGTGTGTGGGTGTGTGGGTCGGAGGGGACTAACAGAGAGAGTGGGATCAAGTTCCCGGCCTCCTTTGTTGTTGCCTCGCCTCTTTCTTTTCATGTTGTTTTGTGGTAGCTGAAAAAAGAAAGCCTTCAAGAAAAGGCGGATCTTTCTCTTCTTCCCTTCCCCCCTTTTAAAGGGTGGCGCACGGACCTTTTCATCATTATAGAGAGAAAACCTTCCTTTGCAGGATTGGACCGTTCTCCTGCTCCGCCGGCGCGCGTGGCTTTGCCGGATAATTCCTTCCATAACTTGTGATGATGAGGTTTGGATGGCGAGAGAGTGACACGTGTCGTGATCGTATGGTCTTGCCGTTTTCCGACGCCTTTCTTCATGATGGTTAGGCTTTATTGGTGCATGGACGACACGTGGCGAGATTTGAGAGCAGCGTCGTATCTATGTCCCATCAGTGGGTATGAGCAATGAGTTAGGGGTTTCTGGATTGGGGTTTGAGTGAGAGTGGATGGAGAAGTTTGGGTCGGTGGAGAAGAAGATATTAATCTCTGACAAAAAACTTAATATTATATTATATATTTTGTCGTAGAAGTGGAGAGAGAGAACAAAATAATAAACATTATAAAAGCAGTGGAAGAGAGAGACTTATCTAAGAAAATATATCTGCCACGTAGCAGAGGAGACGGATTAGAAATAAATTCATTGTTAAGAGTCAAGGTGGGAAACAGGCAGTGCAGTGCCGGCATGACACGAAATTTCTCGGTTCGATGTGGCCCGCGGGCCAGGCACGGCACGACATGGAAAAGTTGAAGGTTCGGCACGGCACGGCCCGCGGCCCTACAAATGCCTTTTCTACCTCCGAGGGGACAAACCATTTAGCTTCGAATTTACCTTTTTTAATTGGCCGAATCGAAGGCCCTCTTACAATCAAGCTTCTCTTTAAGGCCGAAGCGGAAACCTCTCATATAACTCCTAGATTCACCTTTCTTATCGGGCCGAATCGGAGACCCTCAATAAAAAGAAGAACAAATAAAGAAAAACTCCCTTTAGCTTCTTGATAGGCTTGATACAAAGATAATAGCTCTCAAAACTCTCCAAAAGATAATATAAATTAAAGCCCTATGGAGATCTTCTTCAAAATGAAATATGCAAGTTCAAAGCTCTTTGAAGAAATTAATGGATTTGAAGGTTAAAGCTCAAATGAGATTTTCAATAAGTCCAAAAGTCTTTTAATCCATGATAGAACAACATATTTATAGCTCACAATGATTCATGACCGTTTGGGGGTAGTTTGGGCAAGAAAAGAAAAAAAAACGGGTCGAAAAAGCTACTAGTTGTTATGCCCCAACGGCTAGTTTCTCGCGCCGCGATGGTCGACCGGGGTAGGACGGTCGACCTCCAAGGGTCATCTGAATTTAAAAAAATAAAATTTTTACTCTCCTGGTCGACCGGGGCTCGGCGGTAGCCTGCCACTGGTCTACTGTTTCAGCAAAAAACAGTTTTCAGACGCTTCTTATAAAATTCGTATCTCCGTCGTTTCTTATCGGATTTTGATGTTCTTATACTCTACGGACATTAGAAAAATGAGAGTTATCTGTTAAAAATATTTTTAAAGATATTTGAAAATATTTTTAACCATTTAAATCAGTTTTAAAATTCTATTTTCACAATTTAAGTGTTAATGTCATTCTTTTTTATTTGTAAACTTTGGCTGGCACTTGGGCTTTGGTTCCTTGGGCTATGGACTTTTCTTTTACTAATGTTTAGAACCTTTGAAAATAGTTTTTCATGAAATACAAATAGGTTTCAAGTTTGGTTTTGATGGATGTTTAAAAAACACTTTGAAATGCAAAACCACATGAAAAAGATCTCCAATACAATCTAGAAATGTAAAACTATTTACCACCTTAGATCGTATTGTCTTTAAAGGTCTTCGTTGGTCTTTTGGCTTGTAAGTGAACACTTGAGAATGCTTTGGTACATGTGACTTCTCTTCTTGAATGAATCTTCACTTTTGAGGCATGAGAAGGTCACCAACACTTTGTTCAACTTCAAGCTCCTCTTAACATATGTTAGGCATACTTGTGGGGTCCTGAACTTGAGCTCTATGGTTAGACATCTTCCAAAGATGTTCTCTTCCATGTGTGTACTAGCTCTTTAGTCCTGATCCGCAAGCCATGTGTTGTGTAATGGCGATATGACATGTTAAGTTCATGTCTAAGGCACAACACTAAAAGACATCACATTAGTCCATAAAGATAAGACAGTGATGGGAGAGCTGAGCTGGCAAGTTCCGAACGCTAAACTGGTTAGGTGAATATGCCCTGCACGGATGAGCACCCAGTCAAAAGACCAACCCGGAGTCGTAACTCTGGACGGGCCCTTCGACACTCAAGTCAGTATTAGGCACAAATAAGGAAATCAAAGCTATGAATAGTAATTTTTTGGGATTTAGTCATTTACCTTTGAGCCTCAGGTGGCCTTTTATAGTAGAGGTTTGGGTATAAGATTACCCTTTTACCCCTTGGGACAGGTATTAGCCTGTGGTTAGGCAGGGTTGGCCTTTGGAAGCTTCCTTAGAGGGGTAGTTACATTGTTACCCCTAGCCTCCTTTGAGGGATGATTGCCCTGTTTGCCCCTACCAGTTGTCGCTTCGTGAATGGGTAGTTCATTTTCTACCCTATCATTTGTCATTTTCATTTACATTGGGGTACTTTGGTTATTTCCAATGAGATAAGGTACTTTTGTCTCATTTAACAAGATATTGTAGTTTGATGCAAATACGAAGAAAGGGCGCAATTAGAGAGGTATTAGGAAAGCTACTTATCCCCTGGTTATGCTTTAGTCGTTCAGGAGATAGTGTACTTTGGGGCAATTGTCGACGAAAAGGGGATCTATTTACCACAATTTTAAGCCTACTAGAAAAGAATACGCCTTCTAGAACGATAATGATTTTGTTTAATGTTTTGCCTCTGCTAACGCTGCAATCGCAAAGAATACCACATCTATAACAGTAACCATTTGGGGTAATGTTTTACCCCTATTAACCCTCCAATCTAAAAAAACCAAAGTTGGTTTTACATGGTCGATCCCTATTAACCCTCCACTCTAAAAAGCCAAATTGGTTTTACAAGGTCGAGCTATGAACACCTATTCATGTGAGATTTTCTTTTAGAGCGGGGAGTATATAATCGACCCCTTTGATTACTTGGGACAGCCCCTCTAGTGTAAAGGAGTAGCCATTAACAAGAAACAGTACAGGCACATATTTCAGAAAAAGACAAAAAAACTAATATCTTAAATCGACTCCCCATGTGTCTTTCTCTCTCCTCTGGGTTAGAGAGAGATAGACTTGGGGTCGATTTAGGATATTTGGGAGTAGATATATAACTGCCCAGAGAGGGGAAAAAAAAAAAAAAAAACACCCACATATATTGACTTTAAAAGGTAAGAACTCAAAGCCCTCTACATTCTTCCGACTCAATATGGATTTCCTTCTCTCATTGCAAGCTATTACTGGGTTTCTTGCCTTGATTATTTTCTACAATGTATATTTCGCAAGGGCCAAGAGTAACAAGAGTAAGAACAAAGAGGCACCAGAACCAGCCGGTGGATGGCCTGTTATAGGCCATCTCCATCTCCTTGGGGCCTCTAAGCCACTATTCCGAACACTTGGAGCCATGGCAGATATATACGGCCCAACCTTCACTCTACGCCTAGGCACGCGCCGTGCTCTTATTGTTAGCAGTCCAGAGGTAGCAAAAGAGTGCTTTACTTCCAACGACAAGGCACTTGCTACGCGCCCAAAAAGCGCAGCAGGAAAGTACATGAGTTACAACCATGCCATGTTCGGCTTAGCCCCTTACGGACCCTACTGGCGTGAAATGAGAAAAATAGCCACAGTCGAACTACTATCACATCGGCGACTTGAGTTGCTTAAGAGAGTCCGTGTCACAGAGATTGACACAATCATAAAAGAGTTGTACGGACTTTGGGTGATGAATAATCAGAATCCTGTTAAGGTTGATATGAAGCGCTGGTTTGGTGACCTGATGTTCAATGTGGTGGTCATGATGATAACTGGAAAACGATATTTTGGATATTCTGATGAATGCGAAGAGGGCGAGGCAAGGCAAGTTCAGCAAGCGGTTCATAAATTGATGCATCTAACTGGGCTTTTCGTAGTCTCGGATGCACTTCCTTTTCTTGAGTGGATGGATTTGGGGGGCCACTTAAGTGCCATGAAAAAGACTGCTAGGGAATTTGACTCTGTTCTTGTAAGTTGGCTAGAGGAACATCGCCGGAAGAGAATTTCCGGCAAAGCGGGTGGTGACCAAGACTTCATAGACGTGATGCTATCAATTCTGGAGAGTGCTGAGATTCCTGGATATGATCTCGATACAGCCATCAAGGCAACTTCCATGGTAATATTCTAAGCGAGGAATGCTATATTGAAGGGAGCCCCAACAAAATGAGATGAAAGGGCTCTCCTGTTGACTGAACATCACAAAAGTGCATTTAACATTGGCCAACTTTTACTTTTTAGAGTGACGTGCAGCCAGTGGGAGGCCTTTCTTCTCATTTTTGGAAGGGTTCACTTCACAACTAATTTTGGGCACTGATAAATCGACCCCCATGTATCTTCCCTTGGGGGCGCGATTTAAGATACATGGGGTCGATTTATCACTGCCCCTAATTTTTTCTTGAATATATATATTCTCTTGTTTGGGGAAATGGTATTGCCACTCCCTGTGTAGCATTGTGTTATGTCAGGGATCTGACATGCTTGCGTCCTTCCTCGAGAGGAGCAATGCCATTTCTCTAGGCTACTAATAATTGTTGGACTCCAATATTTTGATAGACACAAATCCCACCTTGTATTTTCCTTTTTCATGTGGGCTGAGAAGCTCTGGAGAATTAATAGCTTTTGACAGCTGTTTAAATAATAAGGGATTTGGTAAGGTCCATCGCAGAAGGCTTTTCGCTGGCTGGTCTGACAAAAGTCGCTGGTCTAATGTGAAGCAGACTAGCCGCGAAAAGCCTTCTGCGATAGACGCTAGCAATTCCCGACAATAACAGGTGAGTTTGAGTCATTGTCAAAACAAGGTGGTTCAAATGTCAGTATCCTGTATTTAATTTGGGAAATGATTTATTCACCCTTTTTAATTTTGGACAGACCCCTCTAACGTAAAAGAGTAGTCATAAAAACACTAGAGGGGCTGTTCCAAGAAACGAAAATGGGAATTTCGTTCTCCTTTATTAATTATCAGTTTTTGTCTTTCCCTTGATTTTTATACAAGTTAAATTACCTTTTTTGACTTTTGGCTTGATAAAAAATCAAAGGGGCTTGATTTTTTCTCTCTCCACCCTTTATATCTGCCGACCGGCCACCATTTAATATCTCTTTAATGAGTGCCACGGGTTACATATAATAGAGCGGGCTGTCCCAGGTAAAAAATGGGGCGAATGGAAGTGATATTTTCACTTATGCTCTGTTTGGATGCTAGGTTTTTTTTGTTCCCAGGATTTATGTGGGTAAAGTTTTAGTGGTCACATCAGCTTTTTCTTGCTGACATCAGCAAAATCTTCTCTTGAAAATGGTGTTCTCTCTTTCTCTCTCTACCCTCTCTCTCCACTCATCATAATATCTTTCTCTAATTAATGCTTGTCCCCTCTTTTATCTCCTACCTTTACCCACATAAATCCTAGGAAAAAAAAAAACCCGGCATCCAAACAGAGCATTACATTTCGTCCTTGGTCCACACCCTTCTCGTGTAAAAAGAGTAGTCCTAAGTCCTAAGTACTACGTTTGGTTGCTGGTTAAATTTTTGTCCCCGGAAGAGTTAGTTAAATTTTGGTCCCATCCCATGTTTGGTTGTCTTTTAGCACTAGGTTTTTTTTAATCCCACTCTTGTAATGATTACTTGTGGGGCTAATTTTTTAATCCCACTTTTGTAATTATTGCCTTTTCATCCCATCCCAAAATAACACCAGGAACAAAAATAAACTCATGAGCCAAAAATAAGCTTGAGAAGATTTTTTTTCTACTCACCAGTTCAAGCAACTAAACAAAGGTTTTTTTTTTTCCCACCATAATTCACTCAACAAAACATGTGATTTTTATTTTACCTGGATACTTCTAGGACTTTTTTTTTCCCACCTATCTTCAGGATATTTTTTTTCTCCCACAAAAAAAACCCGGCAACCAAACAGAGCTAGCACAAGGACAAAAAAGGGGTGAAAATATCATTTCCACCGGCGAATATATCGTTCGCCTTTATTAATTATTAGTATTAAAGTGTGCCTCGGTGTTGCCGGATCTTACCGACCACTCCTTTTGTCTTATTCATGGTGTTAAATATCTTCTACTGTACTTGCTGTTGCTGATGCTCTAGAACGGCACACACGACAAGATATCTCTAGAATCCTACTTGCTGTTGCTGATGCTGTAGAACGGCACACACGACAAGATATCTCTAGAATCCTCTCTTTGTACTAAAATACAGTGTTTTAATGTTAAATTTAGTAGTACTTTCCGTACTCTTATGCTAAAGTTATGCAAAATTTAGTAATGGCCATCCTCTTCCTCCTCCACTCAATGGCTTCCACCACACCAGTTCTCTCTTTCATGTGTGCCTCCATTGCCATCTCATACTCTCTCTCTTTACTTCTCTCCACCATTCCCCTCACACCTCCAAAGGTTCCTTTGGCTCCATGTTAAAGGTCACTCGTTCGGTTCCCATAAAATTATATCGTACTGTGGAAGTCCAGGTTTCCCACATGGTTTGCCTACCTTGGTGGTACTGTGGAAGTCCGGGTTTCCCACATGGTTTGCCTACCTTGGTGGTATGTCACCGACCAAGGTCACATATCCAACATGCTGTCACGGCCCAGAGTAGGGTTCCAAGGCCAAAAGCAACGACAAATACCTGTTAAACAGATATACAAAACAGCTAAAGGAATTCATTTATTAAACACACTAATCTAGAAATTTATTAAGTCTCCATCAATCCATGAGCAAGTAACACTCAACAAATAACAATTAATTAAATAAATGTTCCTCTTAACGGTTTAAAATAACGTAAATTTCTAATAAATGAATCAATATCTACGAAGTTAACCCATTAGTAAATAAATCGTCTCTCACCCCAATACGAAATCAAGCTTTCTACATCAGATGGATCAAATACACTACAATGAAATCATGTACGAAAGCATTAAATGAAATGCGACAATTATTTCGTATACATGCATTGTATAATGGCATAGACATGAGAAATAACATTGGAAACAACAACGATTTTTCACAATACATAACAGCCAACAATCCACTAGTCATATATAGCTACGGAAATAGTCAACTTCCGTAGTGACGGTCCGACGGACTAACAAACAGACACCAGCTTCACGTCCCCTACTAGAAAAAGTGGTCAATTGGCCCAACGTAGTAACGGACAAGATTTCACAACTCCTACTGGCATAGGTCAATGTCTAGTTTCACAGCTCCTACTAGACGAGGTAATACAATATTGTTTCACAACTCCTAATGGAGGAGGCAAGGACCGATCTCTCGTGACTATGCACCAGTTTCGCCCACCAACTGGAAAAGATCAGGATACGATAGCATACCTACACCAGGTTTCCGTAGCATATAGCATCACACCGGTCACTTCGGACCTACAAAACTTCCATGAAACATACTCATAATGTTACAAAAATATTAAAAAACTTGCAAATCATATGCAATAACACAACGCACTTGATCCATGATTTCATACAATTAAAGCATGCTAAAACATGCTTTCAAAGTATATATAATTTACAGAATTTCAAACATGGTTTCAACAGTTCTTAAACATGGCTTAGAAACATAAATCATATGCATTAACGGAAATCATGAAGAAAACAACAACGTAGAAATTCAAGTTACGCACTTTTGGTGTTGTTCAAATCCCCTCAAATGTGAATTCCACATTCAAATCGTGGTTATAATTACCCTACAATATTAGATTATCCCCAAGTCAATATTCATACTCAATTACACATTATTAAGGGTTAAATTGTGACCCAAAAATCTAAATCAAAACCCAAATCTGAACCGAAACCAAACCCGACCAAAATACGGGGTTCGGTCGGCCAGACCCAAGCTCAGCTGGCAAGGTTCGGTTAGCCGAAGGCTCCTTTGGCCGGCCGAACACACGAATTTGGAATTTTTTCCAGAACGCGTTTCAACTTTGGTATTCTTTGGGTTTTCTTCTTTAAACGCCATATTTCCCTTCTTCAAACACCCCAAAACATCATAAAACCTAACATCAATCCCTTTAGATTTTCTTTCATAAATCAAAGTCGATCAGATTCACGGTGTCTTATAACTCAAAGATCTCCACAAACCCTTGAAAAAACCAAAAATTTCTTCGGGTGGAGATCGACAATAAAGAATCGTAGAAGTCGTGTTCTACCAACTCTAAATTGTTACTAATATGATCAACATGGATTCTTTATTCCTTAGACTAACAAATAATCATATTTCTTACCTTGAGAGTTCGTCTTCTCCACGCAAACGGCCTCCCTCGGGCAAAACTTCTCATCCTTCAAACTTCTCTCTAGAAATCTCTTCTCCTCGAGTTTCCTTTGCAGAATTAATAGTGATTTACATCTTTTTCAGGGTACTTGTAGCCACAAACCCTAGGTTTAAAGTGAGTTTACAGAAATATCCTTTAGGGCCCATTTGAATACCTCATATTTTGTATTTGGATTTGGAATTGACTTTTGAATACAAAATGAATAGATCCGCCAGATCACGTTGAGAGACAGAGAGGGAATGGGGTACTTCCTACTAGAGGGGAGAGGTTGAGGAGCAAAGAGGGTGAATAAAACCGCCAAATCTGTGGATTTCCAATTACTTATTTCCACAGCATATTTGGAAATCTGATTTTTTTTCATCGTCAGTCATTGATTCGGAAATCAAAGGATTTGATCCAGATCAAAATCACAACATAAAAGGGCTGCAAATGTGAGAAATCCAAATCAAAATCTTCTCGGCATCCAAACGGGCCCATAATTATTGCCTAAATTAATAATTTGCAGATAAAAGAAAATTTGACAACAATGTCATTGGGCTAGGGTGTTTCTTCCGCCCTCTATCTTCTGAAGGCAAAGCTTGTTGGGTTTTTATTATTTATGATTCAGCAACAATGGAGAAATATAGTAGAAATAAAAAAAAAATTCACAAAATATGGAGGAGTGGAAGAAGTAAATAACTCCTTTTTCCACGAATGGATGTAAAGAAGAGAAAATAAAATCACAAATTTGTACCATTCTCCTTTGTTTTCGTTACACCTCCTAACCACCTTTAATCATGATTGTTTATGTCTAAGGAGATGAGATAATGCTAAAAAATAGTTAAATAATTGAAATTTAAAGTCTAACCTAATCATTTTAACTTGTAAAATTCGGGATTTTCATTAATCTCATATTATTTTCATTACTAAGTAATGTGCTTAAATAAAGCAACTACATATAAACACATAGAAAGAGATAAAGATAAGAATAGGTGTGGTACCCGTTTCAGGAGGAGATCCCTTTACGACCCACGAGGGTGACTTAGATTTGAATTACTCTTTACTGGTTTATGAGTTTTTATTAAAGTACATATATTTTGTGAACTTGGGACTACAAAAACAATCCGAATTTCGCACAAGAGAAATGACCAGAGTCGCTACCTAAGTAAGGGACCTAGGACCCATAAGTGACACTGCAATAATCTGCGATCCCAGAAGTCTAGATCTGTTACCTAATTACAAGAATGGAAGGTATGATGAATACACCATATGCATCTTTCTCGCCTGGTAATTCGGTATTCAATTTCAAAGATTAACTCACTTAAATTCTTTTTAAAATGCTCATTTAAACTCTCTTGATGTGCGAACTACAGGACATGCATCATAAATGATCTAATTTTAATATGGTTCCTAGATGCGTCTTTTGATTCTCTTAATTTAGTTTGATTCAATATATGTGAAAGTTTTCCTAAAATCTAATTTGGGAGAATCCTAGATGATTCATTTGATTTATTTTAGTTAATTTAAGGTTCGAAAATGATCAAGAAATAAAATACAACCCTAAAACTTACTGAAGTGTGTGTAGGATCGACCTAAGCTTGGAGTGCTATCCAAGTTATCTACGTACCCAAGCCTCACTGGGATCAAGGTCGACGTAGTTCGGTAGCCTAAACTAAGCTACATGCCTAACTCATCTAGGACACCGATCTAGACTAGACAGACTGTTTTAACAGTTTTAAGAGAAATTAATTAATTTAAATTGATTACGTTTTATTATCCTAGGACTCTATCTAAGATGCTATATGATCCTATCTAAATGCAAGACACTCCGTAGGTTAACTAGGCACGTCTTATAGGAAAAAGAGATCAACTAGTGAAACCTAATCTAAGGCTTAGTTGCTAACAATAGCAACCGGCCGTGATGAGGCTAACTGGTCTCCTAACTCTAGGACTCGCTAAGATCTAGAACTCAATGTGGTGTAAGTGTTCCTAAAAGAGGGCTCTAAAGGCTCCTACGGGGTGGAATCATAATCCAACTGTTCCAAAGTTGATCTGAGTTTCGGTTTGCCCAACCCAAGTTATTAAGTTGGTAATTTTCATCTTTTAACCGGTTCCTATCATCTAAAAATCAGGGTATTCTAAGGCTCTAAGGGTAAATTCACCTACGCTAGAGTTTTGACCAATTTAGCAGGTTGTGAAGACCCTCAATAATTTTTAACAATTTTTACTTCAGAAACTTAAGGATTATGATGTTTTTAGAATATTTAAATGTTCTGGAATTTTTTAAAATTTTTACGAATTTTAGGTGATTTTTAATGATTTTTACAAATTTAGGCAATTTATTGGAGTTCTATAGCAACTTATATCAAACATCACTCAATTCGATCCAAATCAGTACTGAAACATGCTCATAAAAATAGTAAATTACAATAGAAATTTCACATATTTTTTCTGGAATTTACTATTTTAAAAGAATTTATTTAAATTCTGGCCGATTCGAATAAAAACGACTAAAAATATTAAATACAAATTCTGAAAAATTCATACAATGATATTAATTGACCAATCCATCTTATTACTGAATTTCAGTTTTCGAACAGTTCGTTTGATAACAACTCCTTTACACTTGTAGAAAATAATTATTTTTCATTAAAAAATCCAATAAAAATAATAAATTACCACGAAATATTTTAAAATTTTTCTGTGATCTTTAAATACTAAAAAAACTACTGGAATTAAAATTTCGTCGAATTCTGAATTATTTTGACATGTAAATAAATTTTTATGTGTCAAATAACCCTTTTCGAGGTATTTCTTTAATGAATTTTTAAATAATCAAGATGAAAGAATTCTACTGAAATTTTTGGATTTCTAATGTTCTTTTGACTCAATTAAAACTCAGAAAATATAACTTTAGGAAAAATCTTTGGTTTTAAACTAGTTGCTTTGAAAAACGACTCAAAAACCAATTGAAATCCTAATTCATTGAACATCATTTTTTCTTCATGTAAAATGGCTTTTCTTCCACCAAAATCAACAATAACGCAAATTGGTCAATCACATATCATATTATATTCATAGCAAACAACATCTCATGAATTCTCTAAAAAAATCATGAAAAAATAAGAGAAGAACACCCCTAAACATGTTACTAGTTCTATTCTAGAAAGGGTTTGAGTACTAACCTTTGATCACTAATCTGTGGTCTTTAAGGCTTGTAATCCGAGATATTCACTTTGACAAGCCTTTTGATACGCAAAGAGAAAACTCAAATTACCGAAAAGATGAGTTGCTTCGAATAATAGCCAAGAGAAGATGAAGATAGGTTTCTTTCACTAAAATTCAAAGAGATATAGTCAATTCCTCCACAAAAAAGGGGTGGATGAATTTTTTAGGAGAGGGAATGGGCTGGACGATTTTCCAAGATCCTCAAAAAGGTTGGTTTGATGCTTATTTGCAGAAAAAGCTAGGGCAAAAAGCAAAAATAGCAATTTCCCATGTGAGAGTTGTCATTCTAGCTCTCTTTTTAATTCTCTCTATTGGCTTGTTTTTCCTTCTTGTTTCTTAATTATACATATTCCCGTTATCAATAACAATTAGCTTACTTGCTTACTAAGACATGCCAATTGTATAGATAGAGAATATGGACGTTGCTTTTTGGGTGTATATAGATATTGAAATGAGAGAAAGAAAGCAACTTTCTATTCTCATCACCTTCTAATTTTGCTTTGTTTATTTCTCTCTTTGTTTCTTTATTGTGTTGCCCCTTTTTTAAAGAAAGACTATACATATATTATACTAATTAGGCAAATTGCTATACTTTGCATTTCTAAATATTGTAGTTTTCAAAATTAAAACAACAATGCAAGATATCATAGTGATTCCCGTCCAAAAAACACTTCCCAACTTTAAATCTCGTTTTTGACCTATTTAACGTAAGAGTCACGAAAAGTCATAAACTACAAAGTTGTAACCCTTCTCAAGATGTTTTCAACGAGTATACATACGAATTGTTTGGACGAGTGGTTCAAAAGTTATGATCATTTTAGTGATCAGGACCATATTAGCCCTTTCTCTTTCCCATCTTTTATTTTTGTCAACCAAATCCAATCAAATCTTATTAAATATTGGGACGCCCAACATGTGGGGACACATGTATGGCTGACCATTACATGTGGCCGAACCACACATGTGGTTCCCTCATGGGCTTTGGTTTATGGGCCTTTGATTTATGGGCTATTTTGGTTCATACTATGGACTTTTATGAAATCCAACCCATTTCAATTCAAAATTTACAATGATGGACCCACACTATGTGATGCACATTGTGGGTCCTACACACAAGCTCGAACCACTCTTCCCCTTAAAAAAATAGTTTTTGACCAAAATGACCTTGTTTGATCAACACACATCAAAAAGTGACAAAAATACCCTCAAACCGGAATGCCCTTTAAGGGTGAAGTTAAAAATGAAAATTAGAAGAAGAAAATTTTTGAAAATACAAGGTATGGAAGTTCACTTGATATGGTGGATGACGTCAAACATGACTATTTGGAACTCCCTGGAAATGCCCAAATGCCCTTAGAACACTAAATTTTCAAGAAAGATAGAAATCCTGAAAAATTCTAAAAATAGCAGGTATTCCAAAATACTTAAAATCATTTATGATCTCTTAGACAAACTTTAGGGATAATATGGGACACACTAGAAATGACCAAAATACCCCCAAGATGCAAAAAATGATAAAAATGAGAAAAATCCTAAGAAATTCAAAAAATAGCAGGTTTTCAAACTTGAATGAAAACATGAAATGTCATCACTTGGAGACTAATGGAACCCCCTGGAGACATTCGGGATTGCGAATCCACACAGGAAAACTCAAAACAAGTTGAAATTTACCCTAAAACATAAGAATTCATGACCTAATGCAAGAGGACTAACTTGGGATTTGGTAGACCCATCGAACCCTTTGCTTTTTAAAGCATAGCAAAATGGGGGTGTCTACAGTAGGAAAATATAGACCTGATGTAAATTATTTGCCTAGTCTATCTAGTACCCTAATCTAGTCATCCAACCTCTCATCTAATCCTAGATGATCCAATGGGTAGATTTTACGATATTCGATCCAACATATCTTAACATGCCCCATCAAATGCATATTGAGTGAAAATCTAGATAAGCTTGGTTATAATCAAATGTCCCCAATTAATAACGATAAATGACCCCAAACAATTAGCGGCATGCTGCCGATTCTTCTAGTGTAAGGTTCTTTGACTGATGCTTCTTGCCGAATGTCCAGTAATGCCTCTAGTTGAAAGAAATATTACTTATTGGATGAGCAACGAATAGCCATGATGGACTAGATGAGACTCTAGGTCTCAATGGCTAAGTCTACATAAAAAGGGTCACAATGGACTCGTGCCTGTTGGCTTTTAGAAACAATCCTCATGGAATTTGAAATGACTCTCTCATGCATGCAGCTCAAGGGACCAAGGCATGTACCTCATTGATATGAAGCACCAAAACTGACTAGAGCAATTATATCAATTTTAGGCATGCACCTCAATAAAGTCGCCTCAACTGAAACAGATTGAAAAGAGGATTTGGAAGAAAAAGAAGACATAGAAGAATGATAGCTAGTGGCTTAAGGACAACAATTATCGGTAAACATTAAATATCATATGAAACCATTTAAAAGGAATTGGACAATGTGTAAAAAAGAAGGGCAAAAACAAATGGGTGCATGATAAAATGGAAAGGTTCCCAAGAAAGTAGAAAACTAAGATAATGTAGAGCGGTTTTGTGGTGGGGAAGATTGTGGTGGTAGCATGAAGGGGTCATCATAGTTGGGTGCCGTCATGTCCCTCCACATGGACTCAAGGCACTCGTGGGCTTCGAAGCCACGTGGCACTGTGCGATTGGTGTGCTCTTTTTGATCCCAACATATAGCCGCCTACATTTTTTGGCCCGGCCAGGTCGGGCCAAAAAAGTATATGGTTTTTATCTCACGGTCGGATCTCTTGGTCCACATGGGTTCACTTGAGGAGAGAATGGCCTTAATTACTTTTCTGGTTTGAGTGGAATTGGAATGACGTTTGGCGGAAACAATTGGGATGGTGACCTATGGCCGCGTGCGTAAATAAATCTATTGGCAGCCTTCAATAAAAAGGCGGTCGATGTCTTCTTTCTCCTTCATCTTTGATAGACTTGATACAGTAGTATGATAACTTACTTTATTTTGTTTATGTCTGTGGGGAGTTCAGAAGATAGTTGTAGCTTAGATTTGTGGGTACCTGCCATGGTGAATATCATCCTCCTAGAGTCTTCAGTGGTGATCTAAGCTATTGCACTATATTCAGAATGTCTGTCTTGGCAGAGGGTGATCTCACCAGGATCATATTTGAATTTTTATTGCAGGAAATTGTAGCGAAGGCAAAGCTACTTCAGTAGCTTTGCGCAAGTTGAGTAAGCGGTAGCTCATGCAAACGCTATTGAAAGTGAAGTTCAGTAGCATGAGGAGTGTCTTCGAATCTTTTTTAGCCAAAAACTTTTGATGCTTAAGATATTCGTTGGGGTTGCGTCCGCAAGGTAGGGAAGTTTTCCTTACGTCGTCGGACTGACCCTTCTAGATTATCGACATCTCTTGGACGGATAGCAAGGTAGGTTGAGGGGGCTGGAAAGCTTTGGTTGTTTGCTATACCCAACCAGCTTAAACAAAATCTACTAAGGCCTGTGGTTCGAAGGGACCGGCACTACAGGATTTCACAGTATTGACCAGAAAAAACCAAAAGTGGAGGAGGGGCCAAATGCAAATTCTATCATGGAATGGTTGGGGCCTGGACAGCGACCCCAAACAAATGGCTATTTAAACTCTTTGCAAAAAGAGAAAACCAGATATGATTTGCCATAAGGAATGCAGACTAGAGGAGGGGGGATAGGTTTGCGAAAAGTGTCTTCCCCTCTCCGGCTGCCAAAAGCCGGTGAGGTTGCTTCAAGCGGGAGAGTGATAGAAGTTTGCCTTTACTAAGGATTCTACCGCGCCGGTCTTCGCCTTCATTTCCATAAGGATATCTTAGAGATTATGGGATATAATCAGCTGGCTCAGGGGTAGCTAACGTCAGAGTCTTGGAGGTACATTATTGCATTCATAGTTAGGATATCGAACTTGAGGTGGTGCATCCACTGTGCAATTTTACATAGATGTTTTCTCTTAGGAGAGTGTGATGAGTGAGGGCAGTACTTTCTATGGCCAAGAAACTTCGGAGGTTTCTTGTTTGAGGTGCTGAACCCTCTCTCTGGGTGGCAGAGGAGGTTTTTCTTTGCTTTTCTTCATGCCGCCATCGAGTGTCTGGTGCTCTGGAATTTTAGAACTTGGTGGGGAGAATCCACTGTCAGAGAGTTTAATCGTTTCCCCACCTTGCTTGATGAGGAGGTGAAGACCTACATGGGTATTTGAGGTTTGCCTTCATTTGAAGTGGGAGACATGTTTGTGGAGGGCACCCTTGTGGCTTACCGGAAAAGCTCAGCGAGGCGGTCTTATTCAGAGTATGATGATGATGCGTCTGAACCCCCTCAGCTCTGATCAAGGTGACAATGCTTTGGCTGTTCTAATTCTAACTCCTCTCTTTTTGTACTTTTTTGGAATGATGCCTTTGGGCAGGTCGCTGATCTGTATGTTGGTCATCAAGCTCTCCCATTTGCTTGGTTCCAATTAATATTTGAGTACTTAGTGTGCCTGCACTTCTTCAGTTACATACCTTTGTGCGCATGCAGTGTGGAACGACTGAAGGAGGCTGGACCGACACTTTTACCTTTGTATTATAGTGTTACCTGGTACCTGATTGAACTCCTATACTTGGCCTCGAAACCCACATTGTAAGTACTTTTTGAGTACTTTGTGAAAGACTCCTTTCTTTTGGCACTTCTAGTCCTTATCTTTCTTCCTTTTTTGGTATATCCTTCTATGCATTTTGAAAGATGTAGAGGCCAAGAAATCGGTCGACTCTCTGGTTTGTCATTAGCCTTATTTTTGGGATGACGTTTCTTTTTCCCTTCTACTTTCTTTTTCGAGATATCAATATGATTCTTATCTACCTTACAGGAACATCAGATTCATGGTCTTTTGTGTCCGAAATTAGATCAGGTCTTTTTGTTCCCCATAGGTCTTTAGCCTAAGGTTATGGTTAGGTATTTTTGGATCCTCGTGGGTCTTTAGCCTAAGGACATGATTAGGTCTTTTTAGTGCCTCGTGGGTCTTTAACCTAGGGATAGGCCTAGGTCTTTTGCCCAATGGTTCATTAGCCCAACGAGATGATGGCTTCTTTACCCAAGTGGCCATTGGGACTTAATGCCTTGTGGGTCTTTATCCTAGGGACTGGCCTCTTTAGCCTGGGGGCATGCCCAGATCTTTTGGTGAAATATGGGTCCATTGTTGGAAGGATTGGGTTGATCTGCCGTATAGTAGAAAATACAAGACACAAAATGCAGAATACTTCATTGAACTTAAAAACCAGAAAAGGGGAGTACATTCATTTAACTTATTACTCAATGGATGACGTAGGTTGTTGTTGGTTGATCGCGATTGTTTCTTCAGTTTGGGATTCTTCGGGACAGGGACCTCTGTGGTCGCTCCTATCCTCGACGCTCGAGAGACCTTCTCGTCTCTCTTCTAGACAGCTCCTCGACTCAAGGGAGATCGTCTATGTATCGGTATAGGTGTCCTTGGTGGATAAAATACTTGATCCCGTCCTTCAGATTGTGACACTCTCGATGTCATGGTCGTGATCTCTGTGGACCTTGCGGTATTTATTCAGATCCCGCCGACCTTCGTCTGACTAAATTTTTGATCTCCATTTGGACATGAGTAATCGAGGAGTTCAAGGGAGTTACTTATCAAATCTATGAGGAGGGCTGGGATGAACCCTCGGGGGATCCTTCCACATGTGCTATTTGTTTGGCCCTGATCCATGCCTGGTGTCTTCTTGCTCTTGGTAGTTGACTCCGAATCGTTTGGCCTCTATTCCTTTCTCGATCGCCACGATTTCTTCAACATTGATGCACTTCTCTACTCGGGCCGTCAAGTCCCGAAAGGTTTTAGCAGGCTTCATGACAAGGGAGATCTTTAACCCAGTGTATGTGATGCCTGTCCTCATGGCCATGAGGGCAACTAACACATTGAGCTCTTGTACCTCTGCTGCTTTAGTGTTAAAGAGGGTCACGTGCTCTCTCAACATCTCACCCTTCTACTGTTGTATGGCCAAGGGGATTTTAGACTTCTTGGGAAAGGGTTGGCTATTGGCGAATCGTGCTTTAGTGTTAAAGAGGGTCACATGCTCTCTCAACATCTCACCCTTCTACTGTTTTGTGGCCAAGGGGATTTTAGACATCTTGGGAAAGGGTTGGCTATTGGCGAATCGTGTCACGAACATTCACCTGAGGTGCTGGAAGATGCTGATGGAATTGGACCAGAGATTGGAGTACCACATGCGTGCGACCATTTTTAAGATGCTAAGGAAGGCTCACAACATCACGTCTATTACATTGTGAAGTATCATGGCTATCTTAAAAGATCGGACGTGTTCCAATGGGTCGGTGGTACCATCATAATGATTGAGTGGGTGGAGCCAGAAGTTGTCGGGGATCGGCTCTTTTAGAATCTCTTGAATAAAGAGGTGCTTCTCATCATCTTCTACCTCTTCGGATGGTACTCTCCACCTCATTGCTTCGCCAATCATATTTGTATTTTTTGACGAAGGTTGGGGTAGGGAGGAGGCCTCTCCTCTTGGTGAACCTGGCCATTAGGCTCTGATGGTGGGACGGTTCCGGGTTCAATCCCACAATGTTGACCCTCCTAGCGGGTATCACCATGCTGGATACAGAGGTTGAGGGACTCCTTGGGCTCATTTGATGTGGGGTCTCCAGTACCTCTGTCTCTGGTCGGACAGGTCTCTCTATCTCTTTATGCGTTGAGGGTCCGGTCCCACCCCACCTCTACATATATTTGGAGAAGGCTGGCCAGATTCGCTACCTGGCTGACGAAGTAGTTGTACTTGTTCGTAGGAGAGGTAAATGATGGCTATGATAACGAGTGCATATCCGTCCAGTGTGGATGAGCTGGAGAGAGAGGCTCACGCATCGGGTCTAACACTAGGGGCGGCTCCTCACCGGTGTCCATGATGTCTAGTATCCTGCTGGTGGCCTAGTTCATTTAGTTGAGGATGTTGTCGGCCCCAAAGTGGGCACCAATCTGTTGTGGTCCAAATTGGGTTGATTGTTTGAAAGGTTCATTCTTTGAGGTGCTCCGAGGTTCATGAGGTCTGCAAGAGGGAGAAACCTTGGCTCTATTTTTTCTCATGCTCCTCCTCCTCTGATGCTGAGTGTGGGTTTCCCTATTTATAGATGGAGTTCCCTTATGGTACGTTTGGTTGCTTGGAGTGGCTCGGAGAGGTGGAATAGGAAGTCAAAGGGAAGAGCCAAGAATATTTATATGCCTAGAATTACCTTGGAAAATTATGTAGTAGTGTTTGGTTGCGGGCAAATAGTGGGAGAGTAGGAGAAAAAGTAGGGGGTGTCATTACCAATATAGGGAGAGAGGAGAGAGAGAGAGGAGAGAGAGAGAGAAGAGAGAGATAGAGAGAGAGAGAGCACCATTCTCTAGAAAATTCAACCATAATTCTTTGCTTTTGGAATAAGGAGACCAAAATAAGACAAGCAATTATTACATGAGAGAAATCGAAGGGAATCAATGGGAGTCCAATGCATTTTGGCAACCAAACGTGGAATGGCATGCCAAATCCAAACCAAATTTCGACAGTTGCTGAGATTTTGTGCAACCAAACGAAGCATTAGGATGTGGGGTGTCGTCTGATCTCAGCGAGGTCTGGCATTTGTGCCTTTGCTAGTGCTGTCGGTCTGTTCAACCTCTTCAAGGTGGCTCTGACCATGGACAGGAACTTTCAAAAGGATGCCACGATTGGTTTTCATTGTGCTTCTTCCCTAGGTTCATCGGTGGCTCTCAATTGGCCAATGAGTGGTGTGTGGCCTTTGGCGGTATCGTGCTGGAGAAGATTACGGTGCTGGCTTGAAGGGGACTCATAGCTAGGTGGCGACCTTTCACGCCACATGGCCTCAAGGCTCTCGTGTTCTCAAGTGCAACATGACGATACGCGATTGGTGTATCCTCCCCCCCCCCCCCCTCCCCACAACAACCCTCATCTTTCATAGGCTGAAACTGCCATTTCCATCAAACCTACATAAAACTAGACTTATATCTCTCAGTACTTTTCCAACAAACCTATCTAAGATCGCTCGACAGTTTTCGTTGCAGGGCTACACCTTGAACGAGAATCTCTGGAACACTATTTCTACCTCCTACGGTCACTCTAACCAATATCTAAAATAAAACACTCACAATTGCTTTAATTGTGGCTCAAGCTACGATTGCTCCAATCATTACTCTGATACCACTTGTTGAGAAATCAGTCAAGCAAAATTCAATATGATTGTGCACAGACAAACGGCAAAGTAGAAATAAAATCCAATCATAAGATGAACATGGAGTTTTTACGCAGTTCTTACATGATGGCAGAAAAATAAATATTTATAAAAATATTAATTGACAAAAAATGACAAAAATAAAATTGAAATAATTAAATTAATAATGATAAAAATAAAATTGAAAGAATAAAATTAATTATAACTATTTATAAAACTTAAATATTTATAGTATTTATTTATGTTTTGTTACTTAGTTACCCTAAAATTTTTACTAGCCTCTAGCAAATATTCACCTATCATTTATGCTACACAAATACATAATTATACCATTGTTATGTTAACTATTCGAAAAGGTTATGTACCAGACTCTTTATAACAAATGTTTTTGTTGAGACATATTGTATTTTAATTTATCATTTTTTATTTAAACTAATTGCTTCTATCCTTTGCTTTAAAATAGTAACTAAAAAAATTGACAAAAGAACCATTAAAAATCTAATAATTCATTTTAAAATTGTCAATTCATTGCTTTCGGTTGAAACAAATTTTTCAAAAAATAATTAAAAAAAGAAATAAACACAGATATACAGTTCAAACATTTAGCATCACTTGAATTCATGACCCATGAAAAATACTATCACATAATATCACAAATATACAGTTCAAACATTGCTTTCATATTTCAAAAAATAATTAAAAAAAGAAATAAACACAAATATACAGTTCAAACATTTGGCATCACTTGATTTCATGACCCATGAAAAATAATATCATATAATTTAGATAGTAAAATATAATTTGCATATTCAATTGAAATGTTGACCGATACTGATAAAATTTACCATGGTAATATCACATTTCTGCTCACATCCTCTATCGCGCCTGGATCCCACCGTGTAAATATTGTTTTATTATGGGTCTTTTACCCTCCCTGGTTTTGTTTTATAGCACCACTAATCGTGCCCGACCCACTCCGTTGGGATACGGAAAACGTATCTATACAGGGAGAAGAAGAACCTACATATTTAGCGACAAACTTTATCTCCCTTTCCGATATGGGACCTTAGAATCCACCCCCTAAGGGCCTCAGCCTCCTAGTTTGCAAACCGTACCATGGGAGGTAAGGCTTATATGCCATTCTGTCAACGCCCCGACCACGCCTCGACCCCACTGTGTAAATATTGTCTTCGAGTTTTCCCACCCTCCTAGTTTTTGTTTTCCAGCAGCACTAACCGTGCTCGACCCACCCCACAGGGATGCTAAAAATGTAGGGAGAAGGAGAATCCACATATATTATTCTAAGATCCAACAACGAAAAGGGAGATTAAGTTCCTAAGCTATATATGTGGATTCTCCTTCTCTCTATGTAGATGTGTTTTCAGCATCCCTGAGGGCTGGGTCGGACATGGTTAATTCTGTGGAAAACAAAATTGGAGAGGATGGGAAAACCCAGAACCGAACAGTATTTACACAGTGGGGTCATCACACAGTAACCACTTTGTAAATATTTTCCGATTTTTGGTCTTCTACCCTCCTCAGTTTCGTTTTTCAGTAGCACTAGCTGTGCCCAACCCAGTCCGCAGGGCCTTCCCCTTGGAGATGCTGAAAACGCGTCTAGACGGGGAGAGGGAGAATCCACATATATAGCCCAGGATATTTATGTCTCTTTCTGATGTGGGATCTTACAATCTACCACCCATAGGGCCCAACGTCCTGGCTCGCTCACTGTACTACAAGAGGTACGACGCCTCTGATACCATTCTGTCACGCCTTGACCATACTGTGAAAATATTGTTCCATTCTAGGTCTTCTTCCCTACCCGGTTTTGTTTTCCAACGGCACTAACTGTGCCCGACCCACTCCGCAGGGCCCGTCCCTTTGTGATGTTGAAAATACGTCTACACAAGGAGAAAGAGAATCTACATATATAGTCCATGAACTTTATCTCCCTTTCCGATGTGGGATCATACAGTCCATGACCATTACGGCCCAACATCCTCACTGGCACATAGTAATGCGGGAGGTACGGCTCGGATACCATTCTGTCATGCCCCAACCCCACTGCGTAAATATTGTCTAGTTCTAGGTCTTCTTCCCTCCCCAATTTTATTTCTTAGCAGCACTAACCGTGCCCAACCCACTCTGTGGGACCCGTTCCTTTGAGATGCTGAAAACACGTCTACATGGGGAGAAGGAGAATCCACATATATATAGCCAAGAAACTTTATCACCCTTTCTGATCTGGGATCTTACATGCTCTACACATACATAAGCAAATATATTTGAATGCCTAATTTTGTTGAGGCTTTTCTTACCTTTTGTTTTTCTATTTTAAGAGTCCTTAACTAAATCATATTCAAGGTTGAACAAATCCACATAATTGAAAGTACTTCTATGCTAAATGCTAGCACCACTTTCCAACCACATTTTGTTTGATCTGCGTTGGCTCATGATGTGAGCTATGTCCTTCGATGTGACATGGGTCCCATACCCATCAGAAATGTGTGTGAGAATAGAATGCTTTAATAAGTCAAGCGATTGGTGCTAGAAGAACTCCATATACTTGACATTTGAGCTTGTAGGCATTCTAACTGTTGTTTGGTGAGAGATCTTTCAATGAAATAACCCCAAAAATTATTGATCTTGTGTAGACTTTGATCATAGCTGGCAGTGACACTACCTCGATCTCTCTAACATGGGCCCTCTCTTTGCTACTCAAGAATCCCCACATAATAAAAAAGGCACAAAATGAGTTGGATATCCACGTCGGCAACGAGAGACAAGTGGACGAATCAGATGTCAAGAAACTCGTGTACCTCCAAGCCATTGTCAAGGAAACATTGCGCCTATACCCGGCAGCCCCTTTAGGGGTACCCCACGAGGCTGTGGAAGATTGCCACATTGGTGGGTTCCATGTCCCAGCCGGCACACAAGTATTCCTTAACATTTGGAAGCTGCACCGTGACTCACGTGTGTGGTCAGACCCATTCAATTTCCGACCTGAGAGATTTCTAACCGGTGGTCGCATGGACATGGATTTCAAGGGTCCGGATTTTGAGTACCTGCCTTTTGGGTCAGGGCGAAGATCGTGCCCGGGGATGACCCTCGCTATCCAAGTCCTTCATTTGATGCTTGCTCGTCTTCTTCAAAGCTTCGACATGGCGACCCCCTCGGACACTCCTGTGGATTTGACGGAGAGCATAGGTATAAGTCTCCCTAAAGCAACTCCATTAGAGGTGCTCTTCATCCCACGCCTCCCTTTTGAGCTTTATTAAATGGCTTTACTGCAGTGGCAAGATTGTGTTTGAATTAAATAAGTAGTATTACAAATAACTTCTTTAGATGTTGTACTTAATTCTTCTTTAATAAACAGAATGACTTGGGCTTGTTTCCTTTCTTTTCCTTTTTTTGAATGGCAAGGACGGGCTTTTTATTAGCAGCATCTTCCTTGTACTCCATTGATATTCATGGGTAGATTTTTTTAAGCTGCAAATAGTTGTGCAGATATGATGATACGATATTGAGAAAAGGATTTGAAACGCTAGGAATTTTCATATGCTCAGGACTCTGTGGACACACTATTTTCTGTTGCATTAAGTGTGTCCGGTCTTTTCTAATACTCCCAAGCAAGCAAAGCTCTCAATCACTGATGCGTTAAGTGGCATCTTTAAACGGCTTAAATGCCTTACTGTTTTGGATATTGAGAAACGATTTTGAGTGGAAAACTGAATATTGGATTCAAATAAGAACACAATGATAACGCACAAAAATACTCAATTTAGGTGGTTGGACACAAAAGCCTACTTCCGCGAGTGTGAGCACAATTTTCCGCAGGCAAAAATTGATGATTACATTGGAATTAGCTCGAAACCTACAAATGTAACTCTTTCCCTTTTCATACAATCAATATCATATATTTCTCATTATAAGAGAAGACACTTTGAGATAGAACGAGAAAAGGAGAATTTGATTAATGCTACTTGTGATAATTTGGAACGATTAGAAAATTTCAAAAAAAAAAACAAGAAATTCGTTTTGAATAACAATAAGCAACTAATCACCTACCCAGAGTTCCTGTCTGTAAAAAATAAGACATCTGTAGGAATGGAGAGTAGGAATATCAGAAGTCTGGATATTAATCAGATGTCTGTAGTCGAAAAACTGGGTTTTGTAGTTGAATTCTAAGGTTCTGTATCTTTATGTTCATAAATTATATCTCAAAGGCATTGAAGGCCATAGTGACAACTCAAATTCCAAGTGATCCTCATTCTCACCACTATAAGGACAGGTAAGAATCGCTTCTTTAGAGCATAATCGTTTCTGGCAATGGTTTTTTTTTCTTTTTTTTGAATGGTAAGGTTATTCGAAAAAAAATCGAAGACCGAGGAGGTCCTAAAAGAATACAAAGAAACGGCATATAGAGCCGAGAAAATACAGAAGAAATAATGATGCAAATGCTAGCAGCTATGGAGAGAGAAAGTCGAAAAGCTCAACTCTCTCCGTATGAACTCCTTCTCTAGCAAGCTTGTCAGCCTCTCCATTTGTTGTCCGCCTAATATGATTGAAAGATATTGAAGAGGTTCCAATCCTGTCCTGAATCTAACCAAATAGTGCTGCAAATCTCCAAGGTACCTTATGTGAGTCTCTTAGCTACTTTATAACATTGAGTGAGTCCCCTTCTACCACCACCCTATTTATACCTACGCTTTGTAGAAAATAAATTCCTTGGTAAACAACTCGAACTTCCGCCTCATTTGAATCTGTCACCCCTATTGGCCCACTGAATGCCCAAATAGCACCCCGCTTCTCATTTCTTAAAGCCCACCAATACCCGCAGGTCCCGGATTCCCCAAATTAGAGCCATCAAAATTCAGTTTGAGGAACTCTTGAGGTGGAAGGGACCATTGGTTCTTGAGAGAAATAAAACAAGAGAAATCACATCTCTTCTGTTTGTTTGTCATTCCTTAGTATTGTTTGATTGTAATTTACAATCTCTTTCTCTCTCCTAGTCGAGCTAAGCAAGAGAAGTCGCCTATATATCCAAATATGAAAACAAGACATCTCAACCATTAAGATTCTAAACTATCACCGCTATTGATTGTAATTGGCCAGCTACAAAGTCCCTTTCAATAGTGTTCCTTGACTTTAATAGTGACATCGGGATGAAAGTCCAACCCCATTGAAGGAAGTTGTTAATCCACAATGCAACATATGTGGCTTTGATCAAGGGAAATACTATTCACGCTTTGTCATAATGGAAACTAAACCGACTGAGACATCTCAACAATGTTAATTTTTAAAGTGTACTTTTTGGGTTGCTTTATTTTATTTTTATTTTGAGAAATGTAGTGAGGGCAAATATGTACTTCTGTGTCCATGGACATGTTGGTCTTTTTGCCTAGGTTGCACATGTGTGAGCCACACATGTTTGCTCCATGTGAGCCATACATGTTTGCTCCATCTTTTCCCACTACCTACCTACTTCAAATTCAAACATTTACTTGGAACTCCAAACCCACTACTTCCCTAAGCATTTAAGACACCACTTTCCCATACCCACTACCACTTACCTAAGCTATCTTCTCTTTACTTTCCTTGACTAAGCCTAATTCTCATTAACTTCATTTTGGTAGAGATTCTCCATAACCTAGACCTCCATTGAAGCTTCATTAAAGCTCTCTTGTGTGCAACCTTTCCTCTTGAAGCTTTCTTCTTTTTATTGTTGTTTATCTTGTAGTGTTGTTCTTTCTGTCATATATTGAAGCACATCTCTTTTGGGCATTGTTCTTCTTCTACTTGGTTGTTCATCTTGGGCTAGAGTAAACTTTGGTTTCACTATTTGAGAAGAGGGTTTTCCGGTGTTGTGAAATCCGTCTTTCTCTATATGGTATCAAAGCTACAAGGGTGGTAGTTGGTGCTTCTCAAGATTTCCTTGGTGAAGAAGTTCAATCGGTGCTTTGAAGATGGATATGAGTGGAAGGGTTAGCGGATTCGGCATTGAGTTGCTAAATCAATCGAATTACAAGATATGGAGAACATGTATGGAGTCTTATCTTGTGGGAGAAGATTTATGGGAGGTCTGTTTGTGGCAATGCCGTTGTAGCTCCGGAAGATACACAAGAGAATGCCGATGTATTGAAGGCATGGAGGATGAAGAATGCTAAGGCCGAATTTCTTTTGAAGCGGTCTATTTCACATGACTTGTTTGAGTACATCATTGGGTGTAAATCGGCGAGTGAGATTTGGATTACCCTTGATGGATTGCTAAATAAGAAAAATATGGCTCGTCTACAAATGTTGGAGAATGAGTTGGCAAATACTACACAAGGTAGTCTCTCTATTTCTCAATTCTTTTTTAAGATTAAGAATCTTTGTTCGAAGATTTCTCTATTGGATCCAGAAGATCCTATTTCGGAGGCACGAATGAAGCGACATATTATTCGTGGGTTGAAAAGATAGTACATTCCATATGTTACGTCGATTCAAGGGTGGGATCGGCAACCTTCTTTGGTGGAGTTTGAGAATCTTCTTTCTTCACAAGAGTCTTTAGCTAGACAAATGGCGGGTTGTTCAATATCCGGGAGTGAAGGAGAAGCATTATTTTCAAGCAACAAGAAGCCTTTCAACAAATATAAAGAGAAGAAAAATTTTCCAAGTAAAGGTGGAGATGAAGGAGGATCATCCGTTATGGGTAATGGAAACCGAAAGGGTATCAAGTGTTACCGATGTGGTAAAGTTGAGCATATACAAAAGAATTGTCGTGCGAAATTGAAGGATAGTAATGTAGCCGAAAATGTT
Source organism: Tasmannia lanceolata (assembly GCF_043159265.1). Taxonomy (NCBI): domain Eukaryota; kingdom Viridiplantae; phylum Streptophyta; class Magnoliopsida; order Canellales; family Winteraceae; genus Tasmannia; species Tasmannia lanceolata. The sequence continues at coordinate 66,384,183 of NW_027518695.1, forward strand.
GATGACCGAAAAAATGAAGAAAATTGGGGTAGAAGTTTCGTGGCGGAAACTACTACGGTGGGTGCTTTGGCATCCATCAATTTTAAGGATGATTGGCTTGTCGATTCCGGTTGTGGGCATCATCTTACCGGCGACAAATCCAAATTCTCAAAGTTCCAAAAATATGAAGGCAACGATGCTATCATCACGGCGGACAACACCATACATCCGGTAGAGAAAATAGGGGCCATTACCATTGGGGGTGCAAATGAGAATCCTATTACACTTAAGAGTGTGTTTCATGTTTCCGGTATGAAGAAGAATCTTTTCTCTGTCGCAAATGCGGTTGATGCGGTAAATTATGTTTTGTTCGGGCCTAAGGAGGGTGAAATTTCTTCGGAATATTTCAAGCTCGAAGGCGGATGTTGTCTACACCGGTAAGAGAGTTAAAGATTTGTTTATTTTATTAGCTTCAACCTTATATGTTGATAAAATGAGTACAAATGATGGTGCTTCAATTTGGCTAGATTAGGTCATATTAGCATGGATAAATTGAAGGTCATGGTGATAAAGAATCTAGTGAATGGGCTACCAAATTTGAATTCCTTTGGTTGTGGAAAAGTGTGTGAGGGTTGTCAAATGGTAAGGCACATCGTCTTCCATTTGACAAGTCTCTTTCAAGGTGCAAGGCCCCATTGGAGCTTATCCATAGTGATGTAATGGGACCTTGTAGGACACTTTCACTTTTCAACTACCGCTATATGTTGTTATTTATTGATGATTTTACTAGATTCACATGGGTGTATTTTATAAGGGAGAAATCCGATGCATTGTCTAAGTTTGTTGAGTTCAAGAAGACCGTTGAAGGTGTACTTCACAAGAAGATCAAGCGGTTGAGAACCGATAATGGTTGGGAGTTTACTTCCGATGACTTTTCTATACTTTGTCGTGATTATGGTATACAAAGGGATCTCACTTGTGCCTATACGCCTCAACAAAATGGAGTCGCGGAGAGGAAGATTTAGCATCTTGTGGAAACTTGTGAAAGTTGGTTGCATGCAAATAACCTACCCAAGGCGTTATGGGCGGAAGGTATGGCATGTGCAACTTATGTGATTAATCGGGTGCCTCTTAGTCCGATATGAAGTCTCCTTATGAGTTGATGTTTGGAGTGAAGCCTAGTGTCAAGCATTTCAACGTTTTTGGTTCAATTTGCTATGTGCATGTGCCGGATGAAAGGAGAACCAAGTTGGATGCTAAGGCGAAGAAATGCATTTTCATTGGGTATGATGAAAGGAAGAAATGTTGGAAGTGCATGGATCCTACAACTCACAAGTCCATTGTTTCAAGAGATGTTGTGTTTGATGAAGTCTCTTCTTATTATGCTTTGGATGGTGGTTCCACTAATGGTGTGGGTGTATCCTTGTTGAGGTTGAGCCTCAATCAACAATGAACTTGCCGGTGACACCAAATGTTCCAATGGAATTTGGATCTTCTTCTTTGCCGATGGGGGAGCAAGGTGATAGGGGGAGTGATGTTGCATGTCACATTCAAGAATATGAGCAAAATGAAGAAACTAATGAAGAGGACTGTAATGCATCACATCTTAGGAGATAAAAAAGAAAGATTGTCAAGCCGGCACGGTATTGGGATGAAAACATTATGAGCACTTATTCTTGTTTTCTTTCCGGTCCATTTAATGATAATGAGCCTTCTTGCTTTGATGAAGCAAAATGGGTGAGAGAATGGAAGGATGCTATGAATGAGGAGATGAAGGCACTTGTGAAAAATGAGACTTGGGATCTTGTTCCTAAGCCTAAAGATGTGAATCCGGTTACATGTAACTGGGTGTACAAATTGAAGCGGAAAGCGGATGGGAGTGTGGATAGATTCAAAGCAAGGTTGGTGGCTATAGGGTTCTCTCAAAAGCATGGAGAGGATTATGAGGAGACCTTTAGTCCTATTGCCAAGATGACTTCCGTTCGAGTTGTAATTTCATTGACCGCTTGTTATGGTTGAAAATTATTTCAACTTGATGTGAAAAATGCTTTTTTGTATGGTGAGATTGACAAAGACATCTACATGGAGCAACCACCTGGTTACAATTCAAGTGATCATCCGACTCATGTTTGCAAGCTCAAGAAAGCTCTTTATGGGTTGAAGCAAGCTCCAAGGGCGTGATATGGTAAGGTTGCCGAATTCTTGCAATTTTGTGGTTATTTTGCATCTAACTCCGATTCTAGTTTATTTATGAAGAAAGACAAAGACTTGCTTGTTATTGTGCTTCTTTACGTCGACGACATGATAGTTACCGGCAACAATGATGTTGAGGTTGCAAAGCTAAGGGAGGAGCTATCTATTTGTTTTAAGGACTTGGGACAACTAAGTCACTTTCTTGGCTTGGACGTGGAGACCTTGAAGGATGATGTGCTAGTTTCTCAAAAAGGCTATGCGGAGAAATTAGTTTGAAGATTTGAAATGAATCAAAGTAAAAGATCATCTACTCCTCTTGATCCCAACATAAAGATAAGGCGGGAAGAAGGCAAGATTCTTCCGGATCCGCGGCCATATCGCGTTCTTGTGGGTAGTCTCATCTACTTGACTATCACAATACCCGATATTTCATTTTCCGTTGGACTTGTTAGTCACTATATGTAGGCGCCACGAAAACCACACTTGGAAGCTGCAAAGAGAATTTTGAAGTATGTGAATTCAACCCTTTGTAGACACCCCATTTTGACCTAGCCCCAATTTCCCAAAAAAAAAATTGAATAAATCCCGAATCAAGTCTCAAGTTCCCGAAACCTAAGGTCCGGAACCAAATTTAAAGTTTTCCAAAAGATCCGAGGCCGACATGATCCTAAGTTAATAGCCCAACCCGACTCTGAGAAAATTTAACCCAAGTTGCACTCTAATCCATTTTTTTTTATCTCAAAATCAAGCAGGAGGGAGGTGAAATATCCAATATGGGTGTGCTAATACCAACCCCATAGGTAGTAAACAAATAAGAGCTAAATGCCCCCCCCCCCCATTTTTTACCTGGACCACCCCTCGTAGTTAAAAAGAGTAGTCATAAATACACTTGAAGAGGGTTGTCCAAGGAGCAAAAGGGGGTGGAATATATCATTTCCCTAACAAAAGGGATCGAATTAGGGTTTAGAAAAAGAGCCCCATTTTCTGAAATTATCTTTCTCTTGGCTAAAATCCGGCAGCATAACAGCAGTACATGGAGATGTGGTAAGGTAAGTACATGGTTTATCAATAACCCTAAAAGATAATGGTTACGCTTAAGGTTTTTGGAGAAAATCCGGCAGCATAACGACTGTACAAGGAGGGTCTCGGCAACCAAGCATAAAGAATATGCCGACAAGGTAAAGATGAAACAGGGCTCTCAGCAAGAACACACACTCTGATAGTGATAATGGCAAAGTAGACTCATAATTGGCATGCGGAGCGATCTTATCAGGATCGATCAAAGGATCAAGCTCAGCGAAGATAGATCATTGCTATAAAGATAATGATGTGAAACCAATGATCTTATCATAATCCAAAAGACGGATGGATGGGAAAAATGGATTAGATTAGGAAAGAAAACCTAACCATGAAGCAAGCCCTAATCTAGTAATAAATATATATACATATATATATACATCCTAACCAGGGGCACCCGCCCTAAATATAATCCCGCAGAGTCAAGACACTTGACTCAAGACAAACATGTGAGTGTACTAGGACCGCGTCTGTAGCCACATAAAGTGAGCTACCCTAGTCTAAAAAATAGGATAAGGTTCCTAACTCTAGGCTCCACATGTGTAAGCAACACATATGTTCGTCCATAAATGCAAACAAAAGGACCATGCAATATATAGAGAGAGTAATGTCGTGAGGTCCACCTGGCCGGGTGCATAGTTACTTGTATGCTGTGACTATCGCCCAGCATACGAACTATGTCCGTTTTACACACAAGGTGTCCAGGTGTTGAGATACTACTGGTGCGGTGGCACTAGAAGGTGGGTATAGCCCTCACGGCTCCTACTTATAGTATCTCTCCGAGAGTAACCGGATAGTATATCCACAACAGAAAAGTAACCACAAAACAGATAATATATGCAAGGGATGAAAGTGAGTGTGTGAGCCCTTATTTTATTTTGTATCTATTTGGTGCCCCTGACATTCTAACGGAAAATGTTCCCATTTAAAATGATTTTAGTCCAAATTTCTACCAAAATTAGTAAAAATGGCATTTTTACAGAGTAGGCAATGTTCCAAGAATTCCCCAGCAGAGTTGCCAGCCTGTGGACTCCGATCCCGAGGACGGCAGGCGAGGGACACGAGATCCCACGCCGGTCCTCTAAGATCTCCACTATGTGAAGGAGAGCTCTACTAAGGAACTCTCGAAATTATGCCACTCACAGCATTTGTGGCGATATAAATGAGATACCTCTCGATTCAAGGACCAGCCTGGAACCAAGGTGTACCTATAACAAAGAAGAGTCGTCATCCAAGGAAGTAGGCCTTGGATCCCATGAAATACTCTGTTGCCACGGATAACCAGAGATACAAAAGTCCGTGCCTGATGACGAATGGGGAAGGTGTTAAGAGCCCCCAATTCGCCCAAGTGCAAGCACCTAGTCTCTTATGCCATTTTTAATTAATTTTGAAGAGTTTTGGGCTAAAATCATGTGAAATGGGAACGAGTACCCCCGAAGAAACGTCTATCTAAGCATGCACGACCCGGGGATGGGCAAAAGAAAATAAACATCCAAATCCTAACTCAATGCATCTACTCCTAACCCATCACATCTAGGAAAGTAATAACATCCGCATGCACAGCTACAGCTAAGCAGGTAATAGCATATATGATAAGCAGAAAAGCAGTAAATATCTACAGCTAAGCATGTAAATAAGCATGTGAAACTAAACGCACAAGGAATAAGCAAGCTGAAAGTAAACACACAAGGAATCAAAGACTAACACACAATAAGCTAAAAGATGCGAGGAAAGAAAGGAATCAGAATATAGACGGTATGCACAAACCCAAAATGCCAGGGAAAAGAAAATGGGACATACGATAGACTCAGGGAGCGATTCTAAAGGAATCGAGCTCAGTGATCCTGATCCGCTAAAGATCGGACAAGTCTCGCGATCGTCATAGCCTATTGTTGGGCTCAGCGAGGAGAATCCCTGTAAAGGGGCCACGCTACGTCGTCGCCCATCCCAAAACCCGATAAAACGTCGGAAAATCGATAAAACCGGCAAACCGCGATCAAAATCGGAAATGAAATGAAAAAAAGGCTCCGAGTGACCTGACAATCACCATCCTTGCCCATTTTGGTTTTTGTATTTTTGGAAAAAGCTTGAAAGATATTTTTAGATGCTGAAATGATTTTTTTGAAGGGTTTAAATGATTTTATTGAAAAGTTTGACTGAACTTGGGGTGAAGATCCCAAGCTGCCTACGTACCCTGTAGAAAGAGATCAAGCCAACGTAGTTCGAACTGTGTTTCGAAATACGCTTTGAGTGTTTTTTGATGTTTTTTGGATTTTTTGTTATTTGATTTTTATGTATTTTTATCCCTTTTGATTGAAAGGGGGTTTTGGCTCAAGAGGTTGCCATCCGTCATCGCCTAAACCCGACCAATGTTCCCAAAATCGATGGGGATCCCGAAATGCAAAGAGAATCCCAAGGAACGTAAGGAGAATGACTCTGAATGCAAAAGAAACCCGAGAAAATGTCCCTATAGGAGACAAGGTAGAGCTGCAATTAGCTAGATATAATTGGTTTGATATCACAGGTTAGATTCATCCAAGAAATGTTAATGCTACAGTTGCCTATTCAAGGACCTTCAAAATTGTTATAGGTACATCTTGGTTCCGAGAGGTTCTTTTGGGAGATATGATAGGCAACTGGGCAAGTCTCTTGTCATGTACAACACAAACATTAAGCTTAGTGAGAAGTAATCACATGGCAATGGAATGTGCAAATTGAAACAAAAGGTAACACAAGCATATCTTTCTCTTGGCTAAAATCCGGCAGCATAACAGCAGTACATGGAGATGTGGTAAGGTAAGTACATGATTTATCAATAACCCTAAAAGATAATGGTTACGCTTAAGGTTGTTGGAGAAAATCCGGCAGCATAACGACTGTACAAGGAGGGTCTCGGCAACCAAGCATAAAGAATATGCCGACAAGGTCAAGATGAAACAGGCTCTCAGCAAGAACACACACTCTGATAGTGATAATGGCAAAGTAGACTCATAATTGGCATGCGGAGCGATCTTATCAGGATCGATCAAAGGATCAAGCTCAGGGAAGATAGATCATGGCTATAAAGATAATGATGTGAAACCAATGATCTGATCATAATCCAAAAGACGGATGGATGGGAAAAATGGATTAGATTAGGAAAGAAAACCTAACCATGAAGCAAGCCCTAATCTAGTAATAAATAAGAGAGAGAGAGAGAGGGAGAAGCAGAGAGAAAGAGAGAGAGATTAACAGAGAAAGAGGGAGGGAGAATCGGCTCCACCTTCATCTTCCTCAACCTCTATTTCTTCTCCTTCACCTCCATCTCAGCCATTGCTACCTCTAAACCCATTTTCTGCACTTCCAAACCCACAACGATCCACTACCTCCACTAGCCGCCACGCTCTTCCTCTTCTACCCTTCTCCGACCACCAGCCACCACCTCCAAAACCGAAACCCATTTCCACCCCAAACCCACTTCGAAAACCCATCTCCAAACCCACCTTCAAACCCCTCCATTTCCGCCATTCTCCCATCCCTCCACCACCTCTGCAACTCCAGCAACCACCACCATCGCCCCTGTCCACCGTCCTTCTCACCCCTTTGCAGATTTTTTAAAAACCCTCTTCCACAGCCACCTCCTGCTACCTCCAAACCCCTGTTCTCATAACCCCATTTCTTCAAACCCCCTTCTTCTCCCTTCACCCTCCTCCATTTTAAACCCATCTCCACCTTCATCTCTGCGAATCCGACCCTAACCCATTTCATTTTCCCACCATCTCTGTAAACCACCACCACCTCTACACCATTCACCTCCACCATCGTCTCCTCCTTCAAAACCCTATCCATCTAACCCATTAACAGCCACCACTGCTCGATCATCTCTCCCATCTCTCCTCCATCCCCATCCGAACCACCACTAAACCCATTTGGATTTTCCTCCATTTGCAGCCACTTCCCCTTTATCTCAAAAACTCATTTTAAAACCCATAATCGACCCCAATTTCCCTCTCACCATATACTAACCCCAATTTGCAGACCTTACCATCAGCTACCTCCATCTATTTTGGTCTCATGCCCAAATTGGGTTTGTGAGGTGGGGTTTGAAGGGAGATTAAGGTAAGTTTTATGTTTGAAGCCTTGGTGGCTTGATCTCAAGGAAGAGAAGGAGATTTGCAGCAGTTTCATCGGCCACCATCTCAGCCACAATCATCACTATCAACCCATGCCTTCTTCTTCTATCGTCCCTTAAACCCTCTATCTACCACCGTCTTCAAGCTTCGATCCGTCAATATCTGTCAATAACCAAGGTGATTCCCTTCCTCTTGTTTTATTATTTGTGGATGCCATGCAGTTATATAGTTTATGTTAGCCTGAGATGTTAACCATGTTTTGTGAATTGCATTAACTCAGTTTGCCTAATCCCCATTCCTCTTAGATGGTATTGGTTATACACAACTATTGTGATAAAAGACAGGTTGATTTGGGGCAGTTTTGGGAGAACTGTAGCATTAACATTTCTTGGATGAATCTAACCTGTGATATCAAACCAATTATATCTAGCTAATTGCAGCTCTACCTTGTCTCCTATAGGGACATTTTCTCGGGTTTCTTTTGCATTCAGAGTCATTCTCCTTACGTTCCTTGGGATTCTCTTTGCATTTCGGGATCCCCATCAATTTTGGGAACATTGGTCGGGTTTAGGCGATGACGGACGGCAACCTCTTGAGCCAAAACCTCCTTTCAATCAAAAGGGATAAAAATACATAAAAATCAAATAACAAAAAATCCAAAAAACATCAAAAAACACTCAAAGCGTATTTCGAAACACAGTTCGAACTACGTTGGCTTGATCCCTTTCTACAGGGTACGTAGGCAGCTTGGGATCTTCATCCCAAGTTCAGTCAAACTTTTCAATAAAATCATTTAAACCCTTCAAAAAAATCATTTCAGTATCTAAAAATATCTTTCAAGCTTTTCCCAAAAATACAAAAACCAAAATGGGCAAGGATGGTGATTGTCAGGTCACTCGGAGCCTTCTTTTCATTTCATTTTCGATTTTGGTCGCGATTTGCAGGTTTTATCGGTTTTCTGACGTTTTATCGGGTTTTGGGATGGGCGACGACGTAGCGTGGCCCCTTTACAGGGATTGTCCTCGCTGAGCCCAATGATAGGCTATGACGATCGTGAGACTTGTCCGATCTTTAGCAGATCAGGATCACTGAGCTCGATTCCTTTAGAATCGCTCCCTGAGTCTATCGTATGTCCTATTTTCTTTTCCCTGGCATTTTGGGTTTGCGCATACCGTCTATTTTCTGATTCCTTTCTTTCCTCGCATCTTTTAGCTTATTGTGTGTTTGTCTTTGATTCCTTGTGTGTTTACTTTCAGCTTGCTTATTCCTTGTGCGTTTAGTTTCACATGCTTATTTACATGCTTAGCTGTAGATATTTACTGCTTTTCTGCTTATCATATATGCTATTACCTGCTTACCTGTAGCTGTGCATGCGGATGTTATTACTTTCCTAGATGTGATGGGTTAGGAGTAGATGCAGTGAGTTAGGATTTGGATGTTTATTTTCTTTTGCCCATCCCCGGGTCGTGCATGCTTAGATAGACGTTTCTTCGGGGGTACTCGTTCCCATTTCACATGATTTTAGCCCAAAACTCTTCAAAATTAATTTAAAATGGCATAAGAGACCAGGTGCTTGCACTTCGGCGAATTGGGGGCGCTTAACACCTTCCCTATTCGTCATCAAGCACGGACTTTTGTATCTCTGGTTATCCGTGGCAACAGAGTATTTCATGGGATCCAGGGCCTACTTCCTTGGATGGCGACTCTTCTTTGTTATAGGTACACCTTGGTTCCGGGCTGGTCCTTGAATCGAGAGGTATCTCATTTAAATCGCCACACATGCTATGAGTGGCATCATTTCGAGAGTTCCTTGGTAGAGCTCTCCTTCACATAGTGGAGATCTTAGAGGACCGGCGTGGGATCTCGTGTCCCTCGCCCGCCGTCCTCGGGATCGGGGTCCACACCCTTGACTTTGGGTTGATTTACAAGAGAGGAGTTAATTTTGTGTTGAACGGATTTACCGATGCCGATTATGGAGGGGACTTGGATGATCGAAGATCTACTTCCGGTTATGTGTTTTTCTGTGAATTGGCGGGTGTTTCTTGGTGTAGTAAGAAACAAGACTCGGTGTCTCTTTCAACAACGGAAGAGGAATATAAGGCCGCCGCTCTTGCCTCTCAAGAATGTGTTTGGTTGCGGCGGTTGATTGAAGATGTTCATTTACCTATTCACAAGGCAATGACTATTCTTGGTGACAACCAAAGTGCACTGAAACTTGCCACAAATCTGGTTTGTCATGCAAGAACAAAGCATTGAGATCGAACATCATTTCATTCGTGAAAAGGTGTTAGATAGTACAATTGGTATAGCATTAGTGATGAGCAAAGAGAACATTGCCGATACCTTTACCAAGTCACTTTCCAAAAGAACCTTTTGAGCTATTTCGGGGTAAGCTTGGAGTAGTTTCCAAAAAATCAGTTTAAGGGGGAGTGTTAATTTTTAAAGTGTATTTTTTGAGTTGCTTTATTTTATTTTTATTTTGAGAAATGTAGTGAGGGCAAATATATACTTTTGTGTCCATGGGCATGTTGGTCTTTTTGCCTGGGCTGAACGTGTGTGAGCCACACATGTTTGCTACATCTTTTCCCACTACGTACATATTTCAAATTCAAACCTTTACTTGGAACTCCAAACCCACTACGTCCATAAGCATTTAAGACACCACTTTCTCATACCCACTACCACTTACCTAAGCTATCTTCTCTTTACTTTCCTTGACTAAGCCTAATTCTCATTAATTTCATTTTAGTAGATATTCTCCATAACCTAGACCTCCATTGAAGCTTCATTGAAACTCTCTTGTGTGCAAGCTTTCCTCTTAAGATTCTCAACTATCACCACTATTGATTGTAATTGGTAAGCTACAGTCGTTTATTGACTTGTAAAATGAACTCAAATTGTTTCCTTCTCTCAAATACCAATAATGGAGAATATGAATCGGCTCTGGGGCTGCCCCCAACTAGCGGCCGATCAACTCTAAAATTGGACCGATCGAAGCTCCTTAGAAGGCATCAATCTAAAGAGTCCCCAGTTAAAGTTACTGCCTCAAATCCCTAGCTACTCGGTTCTAAATTGCTGAGCTTCCAAGAGGTATTCGATGACAACCACCCCATTGTAAACCTTTTTTTTTTTTTTCCTTTTGTGCATTTTTGGTGGTCGTGCCTCCACCAAAATCATAGTGATGTAATGTAGCAAAATTCCAATCAATTTTCCCAAGGAAAGATCGATCGAAAAATCAGGTGGGGTCGATGCCTAACACTTTCCGACTCCATACCAAAACACCTTACCTTAGGCCGGTCGCGTCAATAAATCAGAAAGATTCACACTTAGGACCCATATTCCCCAAGTAGAGACACTAAATTTCAAAGCAGGAAGCGTAGACCGCTCGCCCGATGGGCCGTCTGCATTCCCCTGGGCCGTCTGCATTCCCCGGAAGGCATGCAGCGCAGCCAACGATTGTGGCGCCTGTGAGGGCCTCACAAGCTAACAATTTGAGGCGGTGGATTTCCACTGAAAATGAAACTGAGGAAAGGCAATTGGCGAAGAAAATAATTGTGTCTTTAACTTCGAAAGTAAAAACACAAAAACGAAGGCACCATGCATGAAAGAAGTGTGAAAAGGAAAATGTTTACATGAAATAGGGATGTTTTTTCATGGAAAGATCAAAAGGGATTCTTTGCGTATAAAAGGGCTTGCAAACCCGAATATGTATGTAGAAAATATGATCTTTGACAAGTAAGAAAAGAATGGACAAGGGAAGCCAAAACCAAAAGGGTTTTGAGAAAAAATACAATTCGAAGAAGTACAGTTCTCTTCCAAGGGGTTGGTAGGTAAATTTGTATTTCCTCCAAGATCATTATTGTTCTTCCATTTCTTGTTGTCAACCTCATGTTTTGGGTAAAACATGAGAAGAAACACGTTGTATCCTACTTTCCATATTAGTGGATATTCGCTCGGAGTTGTCACATGGTTTTACCCTCACGTTGGAGGGTTTTCCACGTTAAATCTTGGGTTCTAGTTTGTGCTTAGTGGATTGCTATTGTTTGCTTTGTGGTTTCTTTTTCCTTAGCTAGGTTCTTGATTCACAAGTAGGGGCAAGTTTATCCAACATAGTCCTTTCTTTGTCCAACAATGGAACATTAAAAGCTCCTAGAAACAAAGAAGACAAAAATGCAATCCTAAATAGGTATTTTCCACTAATTGTAAGGGATTTTGTACGCTATCTCCACAGCCGCCCACTCAATTCTCTCCTTCACCCTACTCTCGCACAGTTGGGCGCACTAGTATTCCATTGTTGACAAACCTCCCTTGTAGGTGGATACCATCCTTGATATTTGATCCAACAGCAACCTCTTACAAAGTGGTCTGCTGTTTGGATCAAATATCAAGGGCGTTACTGCTAGCACGGTACCTGACAGTCGGCACCATATAAAAACTCCTGTTACTATATACCAAGAAGGAAAAGCAACGTTTTTTTATTATTAAAAGAGTGCAAAACCTAATGGTCACATTTGAGCATTCCCAATTTGGATTCTCCCTAGAAAACGAATCCATGAAAGGAACAAAGTAATAAGATATCTTGGAACCCTTTCCTAGATGCTGAACTCACTCGGCCATTCTCCGTTTATCGTGGTAGCTTTTGTGTCCCTTTAGGCCTTCCCATATCTCTAGTCACTGCCTTATCTTCTTCTTTGATTTCCACTGTCTGCCACTGAAATTCCCACCATTAGAAAGCTACTATCAGTACCATCTTTTATGTTCATCTTCATTTCTACTTTGTGTAATAAACATTTCGAAAAATGGACTTCAATCAAAAGTGGGTCAAGTTGAGTTAACTCGAAAGGGTCGCTGCTGCCGACTTGATAAAAAATTAAAAAGATTTCACTAATAATAAATAAATATTTTAAAATAGAGAAAACGGTTCCTAAATAAGTTGCAGTAGCTTAAAATACAATGGGGGCCTACATTGTTTGGGTGACCCAAACCATTCATTTGAGAGGCCATCACATAGATAGGGTGTATAGAATTCATACCTATATATGCTTATGTTAGGGTTGTCTTGGACATCCCTTCTAATCTTGAGAAGTGTGCTAAAGAAAAGAAAATGTTTATGAGTTATAGATTTTTTGGGGAAAGATAAATCGACCCCCATATATCTTAAATCGGCTCCTCATGTGTCTTTCCTCTGGGTTAGAAAGAGAAAAAGGAGAGAGAAAGACACATGGGGTCTATTTAAGATATTTGGGAGTCGATTTATCACTGCTCAGATTTTTTTTGTCTTAAAAATATATTTTCCTTGGTTGAGCGCCATAGTTTTGGAGAGGAAAACGGTGAGAAGAGAAAGCTTGTCATAGACATCCGTGGGAGGGTCCTGTCTTCGTAGCAGTACTCACAAAATGCATAATTATATCTCTCACAATTTAACCCATAAATGTTGCAATCCGTAAGTTATCCTGCTCGATAAATGAAAATTTTAAATGAAATTGAATCTAAAATGCATACAAAATTATGAAATTTGGGCATTTTGTTTTATTTTTATTTTATTACTAGCGGGACCAACCGTGCTGATGGGGTCCGAAAAGGTCCTCCAATCGTGCCTGAACACGTGCCAGAGCCAGAAAGCACCCTCTAGACAGGGGCATTGAAGTAATTGCCACTCAAAAGGTAATGAGCTTAGTTATACCTCCACTCAATCAAAAGCTAGCAATAGCCCAAGGGTAAAGGAGAAAAACAAAGCCAAGATCCAACCAAAGATCGACACCTGGCAAGGGAGGAGTAAAACAGTAAAGCTCTGCTTAACCCTCCACTATAAATAGCTAGTGAAAATCCCAAGGTAGGGTTCCGAATCTCAAGAATTCATTGTTCATAGCTTCAGTTCAATTCAATATTTGTGCCCATTACTGACTTGAGTTTCGAAGGGTCTATCCGGAGCTCCAACTCTGGGTTGGTCTTCTGACTATGTGCTACGTGTGCAGGACTAGCACAACTCCTTAACCGCTCTGGGCCATTCGACCAATTCGTCTCGACCGCCTCCGTTGAACTACCATATCTGGTTACCAATGTTTGACCGTAACAGATCTGGCGCCATTCGTGGACTCGAATAGAAAGTCGCCCCATACGAAAAAGAAACATGGTAGGAAGGAGACGCGGTCGAACCGGATCAAATCAGACCACCCATCATACTCCGAGGGGAAACACCAGAGTTCCTCGATTAACATCTCAAGTGGTTGTCCCCCCAAGCGTGGTAGAGGAACGATCCTCACCCCAACCAACCGTGCCCATTCAAGACACGGCACCAACCGCAGGCCAATACCATGCCTTGATCCAACAAATGGCCACTCTAACGAAAAAGTACAGGATCTTAGTTCAAAACCTTCCGGGCCGGGCACTCCCAGAAGTGGCATCCGGTCAAAGAGCAGCTTCAACCCATTAGCATGCTCCAACAAATCATGAACAGCCTAGGTCACCGAATAGATGTGATTGCAGCCCGGCTAAGATGCCATCACGGCGCAACGAGATTCCCCCGGCATCCACCCGTCACCACCATATGCAGAGCCAATCCAGGTCTGCCCATAGACACCGGTCTCGACAAGACCCTCCCAGCCAGACAAGGCACCACCACCACAGGCGCAATCTCGAAGAGCATCATCATCGCAGGAAAAGCACGGATAGCCAGTCCGACTCAGTTTCGAGCCCAGCAATGGGGGTGATACCCAGAAAATGTGTAAGAGCGGAGGAGAAGCAAGATCAGGTTCAGAAGAAGTTCGATGAGCTCGATCACCGCATTGAAGAGCTGGCCAAGGGCTGTAACGCCCCCAGCTCATTGCCTTTCACGAGTAGGCCCTCCCGTTCACAAATAAGGTCGTGAACGCCCCTACTCCTCACGGGTTTAAGATGCCTCCAGTCCCCCAATATGACGGAACCACAGACCCGGTCGATCACGTAGAAACGTTCAGGACCTTAATGCTGTTACATGAAGTATCCGTTGGCTTCTTGTGCGCATCAAGCTTTCCCCACCACAATTGTGGGCACAGCGAAGGACTGGTATGCCCGTTTGAAACCGTCCTCAATCGACTCCTTCACAGAATTAGGAGACAATCTCATCAGACACTTTATGAGCAGAAGAAGGCCTCGCAAACACGGCTGCATCCCTCATGGCGTTAAAATAAGAAGGTGGAGAGACTCTGAAAGCCTTTGTAACCAGGTTCAACAGGGAAGCGCTTAAGGTAGCCAACCTAGACCTATCAGCAGTAGTGAACGTGTTGCTCTCTGGAGCCAATTCAGAAGATTTTAGACACGCAATAGCTCGGGAGGGCCCAACCTCGCTGGCCGACCTTGTCACTAGAGCGGAAAAATACATCTCCGTTGAGGAGATGGTAGCGGCCCTTCGGCCCGCAAGTGGTCTGAAGCAACAAGAGAAAAGGAAACTTGAGGATGAGAAAAACAATCACGAGTCCTCCTAGAGACCCCGAAGAGAAGACAAGCAACCAAGAAGAGAAAGGAGTCCCACGTGTCACCCTCCCGCCGCCGAAGCTTCATCATCACGATTATGGGCGAGATTACACGGCAAAGCCACGCGCGCCGTTAAACCAGGGGGACAGCCCAATCCTACGAAAGAAGGTTTCTCTCTGAAATGATGAAAGGGTCCTCATGGCGCCCCTTAAAAAGGATTCGCAAGCGAGATCAAAGGGGATCCAAAAAAAAAGAGAAAGGCCAGGGAGGAGAAGGAAATCCCATCCTATCCCCCTCTAGGCTACCCAATGGAAGGGGCGACCCTCGAAAAAAGGAGGCGACGACAAAGAAAGTAGGAAGATTAATCTTAGGGAGAGAGAAGAGAGGTGCTGGACGCCTGAATTCCTTCCCCCTGCTTTCCTTTTCTTTCTCTTCCTACTCGTTGCCTCCGACTCGTCCACCCATATACCAAGAGAAGAACTCGCATCTTGGCCCTTGGTAAACCTAATTACACCTCAGCCTTTTTTTGTTGTTCTTTACATTGGTGGTCCAGAATCTGACTTGGGTGTCGAAGTGGTCGTCTGGGACCCACCCCGGACCTCCCTGACCCCTCTGTTTGTGATTGCAGACCCCCGCGGAGGCTCTCTATCCACCACGCGATCGCAGACCCGGATTCCAACTCCATCAATGACTCTTTTAATTATATGACAAATCCAGATTTAGGTGTATTAATGGGGGTTATTGCTGGTCAACCAATCGTGGGCCAAACACGAAAAAAGATGTCGTAAATTATTATGATGACCTTAAAGATGATAAAATGATAAAAATAGAAGTTAGATACTAGATAGATGAATATCTGTTTCCAGAATGCAGAATTTATGTCGTGCGGAATTAGAATACCTACATGCTGCCCCCTTTAATTTCGCCCTCCTCCATCTAATTCCGCACGGCATAAATTCTACGCCCTTTATTGTTTTTTTTATGAGGCAAATGTAGGAATTGGGCGAAATTTGAATCACATCCCTATTGCAGCCCCGGCAGTCCAAACTCACTGACTGAAAAATGACCAATGTATGGATGGTATTACTGTGTATGAGCCAAGGTAGAGGAGAAATCATGTGGACAATCCACTCTCAAGTTACATTCAATAAAAAATGGCAAGAAATCATGTGGACAATTCACTCACAACTCACATTCTCCAAAAATGGCAAGAAATCATGCGGACAATCCATCCACAACTCACATTCACCAAAACTGGCAAGAAATCATATGGGCAATCCACTCAGAAGTCGCATTCAATAAAAATGGCAAAGTGGTACATATTAAATGATCAAAAGTACTTTAAGCAATATCTGAAATAAGGTAATTGATAGTGTTCTAATTCGAAGTTACACTTCTTATTAATATATAGAAATAACATCAGAATTCATTACTACGCTAACAAGATTATGATTTCTTGCTCTCTTCCTAATTCACTCATAAAGCTTCGAAGGGAGGCGCGGAGTGAAAAGGACATCCAATGGAGTTACTTTAGGCAAGGTGAGGCCAAAGCCCTCAGTCATATCTACGGCCACGTTCGAAGGGGTCGCCATCTCGAAGCTATGAATCAGACGAGCAATCACCAATTGTGCGACCTGAAGGGCGAAAGAGGTCCCGGGACAAGATCTCCTACCCGCCCCAAAAGGGATAAGATCAAAATGTTGGCCGCGAACATCTATGTCCACGTGGGTGGTGAGAAATCTCTCGGGTTTGAACTCACAAGGATCGGGCCATACACTTGGGTCTCGTTGGATCCTCCTAATGTTCGTCAATACATGTGTTCCAGCTTTAATATTGTATCCGGCTACATTGCAGTCCTCCGAAGCAACGTGTGGGGCTAAGAGCGGAGCTGCGGGGTACAGTCTTAATGCTTCCTTCACGATGGCTTGGATGTATACCAAGTTTTTGAGATCTGATTCGTCCACATTTCTTTCCTTGCCAATATAGGAGTCTAATTCTTCTTGAGCTTTCTTTAAAACGTGAGGATTGTTTAGTAGCAACGATAGTGTCCATGTTAGCGTAAGTGTTGTTGAGTCAACAGCACCTAAGATAACAGTCTAGACAGTGGAATTCTTGTTAGGAAACAAATTATATTACCTGACATGACGTGGGAAGCACGATTTGAAAAAAGATAACAAGTAAAAAATAAGAAGAAATCGTGCAATCATAACATGACATGTATGCGTCTTCAACACAATAATAATATTCAACCTGTTAGAGTGGAAATATCAAACCATAGCAATGTTGAATTTAAGAAGGAATTAGTACAATTGATCTTAGCTCGATTTCAAACTCACACGTCATTTTCAAGTGCCCTGTGTGCAACGTGATTCAACCACTCTCGTGTTGGAAATTAATTCAAACAACACAATAGGTTGTGGGTCTCCAAAGAGATGTGACGTTCCCAAGAGCTGAACGTGAGTTTGAGTCGGTCTGAGAAAGATGTTCTTTGTATTTTATAGTTGTCCTATTTATTTGTCTTTATCCTACAAAAGAGTCCAAGTGATATGTGGAGTTCTCTTGGAATGATGAAAGTAGGAAACGTTAGGTGTTGCTATTCAGCATACAAAGCAACAATTATATATAAAGGGATTATTGTATTCGTTATTGGTTGAGAAATGGAATAGATAAAAAAAAACGTGTGACCTTCTCTACTTTCACTAACAGTACTTCTACTCTATCTCCTATTGTTTTTCCTATACTTGCTCCTCATATTCTACATAAAGTATTTGGGTTTGTGTGGACTTATCAAAAGGGTGGACTGTGTTTTCAGGAAAATAGAAGTAGTTGGGGAAGAGAGAGTAAATGAGGCGGCTGAGGAAAAGGAGAGGCAGACCAATACATATCCTTTGTTGAATTATTTAAAGTCGGGGCTACGACATGAATGACTTTAGTTGATACTGATTTTCCGAACATTGATTTCGACCGGGCACCCATCTTTGAAATTAAAAGCTTGATGATAGAACATTTCAGGCCACCATTTCTTTTACATGTATATTAAATGAGGAATGCTAGATTCTCAACTGCCCTTAGAAAGAAGGGCAAAGGGCGCCACCATTGGTTAAATTCCAATTCTAATATGGCAAAATAAGGTTCTTTGCACCACCAAACAGTTACGATAGTATTCTCAGCTGGGATTTGATAGGCAATTTCGCATAAAGCTATTTCACGCTCACTTTGGCATGAGACAACACCTCAGATGAATTAAAAGAATATGAGACACCTCGGATGAATTAAAAGAATACAAAATAAGCTTCTAAAAGGTGAGCCTGTGTGGAATTTCTTTCCCCAAAATGCCTAGCAAATCCCACGGCAAACCTGGGGAGTTTCCTAAGTTACTTGGCACACCCCGACCCCACTGTGTAGATATTGTCCGGTTATAGGTGATCTACCCTCCCTGGTTTTGTTTTCCAGCAGCACTAACCGTGCCCACCCCACTCCTCCGGGCCCGCCCCTTGGAGATGCTGAAAACGCATCTACATAGGAAGAGGAGAAATTCACATATATAGCCCAATAAGTTTTCCCTCTTTCTGATGTGAGATCCCACAATCCACCCCCATTAGGGCCCAACATCCTCGCTGGCACACCGTACTGGATGGGAGGTCCTGCTCTGATACTATTATGTCACACCCCTGCCCCGCTGTGTAAATATTGTCCGGTTTTGGGCCGCAGCCCTCCCCAGTTTTGTTTTTCCGCACCAGCATGTTTTCGTTTTCCTATTAGCTGACTTGGATTTGGAAAACCGGCTGGGCTATTAGCTCATTATGTGGTTTAACAATTTTCAGATACCGAGGAACGGCAGTAGACTAGCTGACTTCAGGCACTTGGATTGGAACCTAAGACATTTCCTGCTTTCTTTCATTAGTTTTAGTTTAGAAATCGTTGAGAGAGTGAGAAAGTTCCTGGGTTATATGTTATAGATCCCCATTCCCTGTGTAGATGCGTTTTCCATGGTAAAAAAAAACCGGGGAGGGCTGCGACCTAGAACCGGACAATATCTACACGGTCGCGTCGGGGCATTACAGATATGGTATTAAAGCTTTCATTACTTGTTAAATAAGATTCTTGAGTTTGTAGAAGTTTACAAAACTAAAATAAATACATTTCAGTCATGGAGTTTGATTTAAGATTCTTGAGTTTCTATAAGTTTACAAAACTAAAATGAGGAATTCTGAATCTAAGCTCATCTCCCTTTTAATGCATTTCTACTGCTGGGTGTCCCAAGTAATTAAAAGGGAGATGATTCAATGGGGCCTATTATTATTATTATTATTATTATTAGGGAGATGATTTTTTTACCCCTGTAGGATTATGCGCCCCCCTTTTAATGTGAATTGTGGGCAAAATCACGTTAAAAGGGGGTGCGTAATCCTACAGGGTGAAAAAATCATCTCCCTTTATTATTATTATTATTATTATTATTATTATTAGGGATTTGCTAAGGTCCATCGCAAAAGGCTTTTCGCGGCTGGTCTGTCGCACTTCTGACTAGCCACCTCATGAATGGAGACAAAAGCTGTTGTCTTCATTCACGAGGTGACTAGTCTGACGTGTGACAGAACAGCCGCGAAAAGCCTTTTGCGAATGGATGCTAGCAATTATTATTATTATTTAAAAGTTCGCTTTTGCAACTTGAATGAGGACAAAAACTTGTACATATAAATGTATGGGATATTATATATTCGCCCCATTTTCTTCCCCAGCTCCCTTGTGGTGTAAAAAGAGTAGCAATATACATAGATTGGCCCAAGGAAGAATATGGGGTAAACATATCACTTCCCTATGGTTGTGTTTGGATTGCTAGAATTAGGAACTATGATTCTCTCTCAAACGGTGAAAAAGATAAAAATTACAAACTTTAAATCAAAAAAATTATAATAAAAATTCAAGTCTGACTGGGAACCTATAAATTTTAAAATAAAATATTCTTCTCTAGGCTATGTTTGGTAACTATGAATTTTTTTTTCGTTAGAATATATTATCTTACACAGCAGGAAGGAGAGGGAGTGACCTAAGTGGGGACTGATTGAGAGAGGGTGAGAAAAAGCTAAAAAATAAGGAGAGAAAAAATTCACTCAAAATTAAATTTATTTTCTTCCTATTTTTATCCACTTCTCACGCTCTCCTCCCTCATTCCTGCTCAGGTTAATTTTTACTTCTCTGTTTATTTTCTTAGGACAAATTTTTAGTTAAACTTAGACCCTGTTTAGGCTTATTGTCAGTCAAGACCAATGGTAGCAATCCCTTGTGTGATGAGTTTTGTTCCTTCGGAAGACAGATATGAAGAGAGGATATGGGCTATGTATTAGAGTTTGGGATTTTATTATCTTACATTGTTTAATAGGCTGTTAAAACCCATTAAAAAGTGTAAAACGTTTGGTGAGTTTGTCGGATTATCAAAACATGGTTGTGTGAAAATTACTAGAGAGAGAGAGAGAGGAATGCCAAACTGAAGTGCGTCCTTGGGAACCACAAGTTTCAATGGCGCCCTCGTTGGACCATCTCACCAAGTGCATGCATTTATTATTTCTTAAATTTTATATTTTTCTGTGCCATTATTAATGAGCACAGGTGAGATGTTCCAATGGACCCGCCCGTGTATCGGATTTTTGCAAAAGCACCCTTCAGTTTAGCATTCCGTATACTCACACACCTGCACATCCAATATATGAATCAGTTGGGTCTACATACCATCGCAGTTGCCTTGATGATCGTATCAAGATCGTGAAATTTAGAGAGCTGTGCATCATCTACAACCGAAAGCATCACGTCAATGAAGTCTTGCTCGCCCTTAGCCTCACCGGAGAGTCTCTTCTGCCGATGCTCCTCTAGCCAATTTGAAAGGAGAGAGTCCAATTCCTTAGCAAACTTCTTCATTTCTCTCACAGGCCGTTCGAAATCCGTAATCCACTTAAACAAAGGAAATGAGTCCGACAAGACAAACTTCCCAGCCAAGTAAGTGAATCGATCCATAGCTTCTCGAAACCGCCTTGCCTCGCCCTGAAGGGCGTCGCGGGCCAAATTGACACCAAAATATCTCTTCCCTGCAACTATCATAACAACCACATTAAAAGCAAGGCTTTCAAACCAATCCTTCATCTCTATTTGAAATGGATTTTGGTCATTCTTCTTCCATAATCCATACAAGTCTTTAATGAAGATGTTAATCTCAGTGGCTCGCACATGCTTGAGCATGTTAAGACGATGATTCGAGAGAAGCTCGACCGTGGCTATCTTTCGAATCTCACGCCAATAATCCCCGTAAGGCGCGAAGCCCATCATGGCGCCATTGAAAGCCAAATGTTTTACAATTGCGGCTTGAGGGCGAGTAGCGAGGACCTTGTCATTGGTAGTAAAGCACTCCTTTGCAACCTCAGAATTGCTCACTACGAGTATGGGATGCATTCCCACCCTAAGGATGAAAGCGGGTCCATACTCATCGGCCATTCGGTCGAGCTTTCGGACAACCGGCTCATCCCCTCCTAATAAATGCAGATGGCCGATTATCGGCCAGGCGCCAGGTAATTCCGGCGGTGCATTCTTACTCTTTGTCCTTCTAGCAATCCAAAGATTGTAGAAAACAACCAAGGCAAAAAGCCCAGCAATAGCTTGGAATTGGAAAAGGAAATCCATGCCTAAGCCAAGGAATGGAGATGAAAGGAAGTCTTGATATAGGCATTTATAAAAGAGAAAAGTACAGAATGGGGGTATTAATTACCGAAAAATATGGATTTCGGGTACCAATTAAAGTAAGTATAAAACTCGGGTGATTCTTCAAAAAGGGTGGAAAAAAGACCCCAATACCCTTATGACATAATCACGGTCCAACGTCAATCATTATCTTTAAAGTTAGATTTGAATATTGTATTATTTCTCACGTCTATTTGTGACAACATTTTTTATATTTTAGTATTATCTTTGAGAGAAAATAGGGTCGTATTTAATGCATTTAACCTTAACTATCATCATTTGGTCCGTTTCAACATTTGTTTGAATCCAAAAAAGCCTTGGATTCGTTTTAATCTTTGCCGTCTGCAATAAGCATTGACCGTTGGATCATTGACAAGTAAAAATATTTTTATGTACTTTAGATATTCCGACGGCGTACTCGATAGGTTTGGAACACATGTTTCAACTTAGAAAATCCAACAGCGTACTTGATATTCCGGTGGCGTTCTTGATATTCCGGTGGCGTTCTTGATATTCCGGCGGCGTACTATAGAATCCGGCGGCTTATTAGAGATTCCAGCGGCGCCCTCGATACGTTTGTAACACAATTCTTGATATTCCAGCGGCGCCCTTGATATTCCGGCAGCGTACTTGGTATTTCGGCGGCGTACTTGATATTCCGGCGGCATTCTCGATATTCCGGCAGCGTACTCTAGAATCCGGCAGCGTATTCAAGATTCCGGTGGCGTACTAAATATGTTTGGAATACATGTTTGAACCCAGAAAATCCGGCAGCTTACTTGATATTCCGGCGGCGTACTCGATATTCCAGCGGCGTTCTCAGCCAAAGAGACATGAGAAACAATAAAATATTCAATAACGTTCTAAGCCGAAAGAGATGTGAGAAACAAGCCAAAAGAGATGTGAGAAATAATAAAATAATCAATAGCGTAGCCATTCTAAGCCAAAAGATATGTGAGAAATAATAAAATATTCAATAACATCGTTGTTTCAATCAAAAGAAATGTGTAAATGATAAAATATTCAATAACGTAGCCGTTCTCAACTAAAAGAGATGTGTAAATAATAAAATATTCAATAACGTGGCCGTTCTTAACCAAAAGAGAAGTGAGAAATAATAAAATATTACTTTAAAGATAATAATTGACGTTGGCCTGTGAATATGTTAGGAAAGGAGCCATACGAGGACTCTGATCATGTCAGAAGGGTATTTGAGTCTTTTTCCCACCCGTTTTTTAAGAATCACCATAGTATCATACTTACTTTAATTAGTACTTGAAATCCATATCTTTAGGTAATTAAAACCTCCTTTCCGTACTTTTTCTCTTTGTAAAAGTCTTGGAATCAGAGGAGAATTACTAGTATTACCTACCGTTGTCAGTCAAATTTGATGGCTCTCTCAAAAGCTACCGGCGGCCATATCATGGAAAGCGTTGATGCGTTCTCTAAACAAGGCGCCAAAATGATATTTTTTAATTTCCCTGCCAATACATTCCAGTCTTGTTGGGGCCATTTTTTTGACCCGGACTAAAAGAGAAAAAAATAATAATAATAATTACATTGTTTTCGGTCTAGGCTGGAAAAGAAGTCTCTTTTTCTAGCAGCCTCGAAAGCATGATTCACATGACAAATGTATAGATAGAAAAGAGGGATCCGGATCAAGGTGGCAAACAGGCCGGCCGTGCCGGCACGGAACGAAATTTTATGGCCCGCGGAAATTTTATGGCCCGCGGGCCAGGCACGGTACGGCATGATTCGGCCACAGGCCGTGCCGTACCGGCACGAATGTGTCGGAGGTTAGGCACGGCACGGCCAGTGTCGTGCCGCTTTTCGTGCCGTGCCGTGTGCCTAAACCCTCAGCCCGGCACGGTCCACGTCATCTTGCCGCGGGCCGGCATGGCCCTTGCCACCTTGAGATCCGGATAGACAAACAGGGGCAAGAAAATAAGAACAAGGGCAAGAAAATAAGAACATGAGCTCGAATTCCCGCCAACTATTTTGAATACTTTGAAATATCATGAGTTGATGACGCGTGCCTGAGAAAATTAGAACATTAGGTCGAATTCCAACAATATTTGTAGTGCTTTGAAAAAATCCACATGAGCTCGAATTTCAGCCAAATACTTCTAATACTTCGAAAAAACCCTTCTTCTTAAAATAAAAAAAAAATAGAAAAACTTATCCTCAAACATGACAGATGTGGGCAAGAAAATAAGAACATGAGCTCGAATTCAAACCAATTACTAGCAATATTTTGAAAATGACCAATATCGTTGGTCATTTACACATTAGCCTAGGTTTGACATTTTATCCTTTCTTCAAGAGTTTTTATATGGTCTAAGCCCTTATAGTCCCCTATTTTTCAAAAAGTACAATACGGACAAAACTATAGGATGATCCAAACCGTCGATTTGATGGACCATATTGTAAATAGGTTGTGCCCAAAAAATC
Source organism: Tasmannia lanceolata (assembly GCF_043159265.1). NCBI lineage: Eukaryota > Viridiplantae > Streptophyta > Magnoliopsida > Canellales > Winteraceae > Tasmannia > Tasmannia lanceolata. Next base: position 66,408,176 of record NW_027518695.1, read on the forward strand.
ATTTCCATAGGATGATCCTAGCCCTCCGATATAGAGGTTTCCATAATGTGCAGTTCATCTATAGATCGGTTGGTTGGGATCATCCTATAGAAATGTTTTTTCCGGCATGACCTATTGACGTTATGGCCCACCACATGGACGGTTTGGATAAAATCTCTCTTTACACATTGTAAAGGATCTAAGATAAGATTTTGGGCAACCAACTTTGAAAAACTAAGTTCGGTTCGGTTTCTTTCAATGAGAAATTGGACGTAACATAAAACAAAATTTACGTCCATTTTTATGTCAAAAGAAAAGGAGCCTTAATGACTATACCTGTTATAAAGCATACCAATAACAATATTTGAAAGTTGGCTTATTTCACCGACCATGTTTCCAAACCAACCAGGACAATAGTTGCGGGTTTTTTCCGAGAAGACCAAATTAGATACTTTCTTTGCATCTTTGGGAAGACCAATTGAAAGAGATTATTTTAGACTTGAGAAAACTTGCAGATAATCAAGGAAAGAAAATGTTTTTGACATTTTGGGTTTTTCTTGGTGAAAAGAAAAGAGATACATTTTCTCTTGGAGGACTTTGAAGAGATGAAAAACTAGGGTTTTGTGCCTCTTGCAAAGTGAAAGAAAAACATAGATGTTTTGTTCCTTTTTAATATGTTCGAAACGAGTATAGGCACGCAAAAATTGGACAAGTAGTTAAAGAGCTCTGAATGTTTTAGTAGACTGTGTTAGTTAGTTCGTACGCTCGTTAATCTGTTTGTGAGTTACTAAGCTATTTATGTTTGTAAGTCCCTCAACTAGTTAGTGGGATAGCTTGAACATTTTTTCTCTTGTATTCCTCTATTAAAAGTGCAGTAAACTTCTGTGTACGTAAATGGAATTTTGTTGATGAATAAAAGCTTTTCTAATATTTTAGCAAGAATTCTACTTCTGATTCTTCATCCACAGCCGAAAGGATCGAGTTCTTCGATCCAAACGGTATCAAAGTGGTATCAGAGCATCTAGGTATAACCTTGCGACTGTAATCGTGAGGCGATCCTTTGTTAGTGCTTACGAGCAAGAAATTTGCGCTAGTTGAAATCTCTCAATGGCCAACTGACGTCACCGAGGTCCGATTGAAACAGAGGGTCCCAACCGAGAGAAGAATCACCATGATATCGAGATTGAGGAGTTGGGTCGTCGAGTCCAAACCCTTACCGAGAGGTATCTCGACAAGAGCCTCCCGATGAGGAGGAGGAAAGTAATGGATCGGAGCTGGATGTCAACCGTTTCTATAGGCCATGCCAATGCCAAGGAGAGTGACGGTTCTTCTCCGAGACATCCCCCTTTGCGTCCAAGTTTCACTGGCGTTAAGGTGGAGATTCCCGAGTTTGAAAGAAAGATGCAACCGAATGTAATTATAGAATGGTTACTACTGTTGAACGAATTCTTTACTACAAAGAAATTCTCGATGAGCACAAAGTGAAGATCGTGTCAGTCAAACTTCACAAGCCTCCCTTAATATGGTGGGAACGACTAAAGCTTCAATGAGAAAAGACCGGAAAATCAAAGATTAGATCATGAGAGAAAATGAAGAAGGATCTTTGGAAAGAAGTATGTAACGTAAAATTAACTACAAGATGCTTTCGTGGTCATGTACCAATTCCAACAAGAGACTTGTTCCGTAGAGAAGAGCTTGACAATATGATAGTGCGATGTAATGTTATACAACCCAAAGAACAAACTATTGCTCGATATCTAGGGGGTTGAGGGATGATATCGAGAAAAAGTTCATTGATCCTTCAATGATGTTCATCGTCTGGCTAGCAAAGTGGAACAACAATTCCAGCTATGATGAGAGCAAGGACCAGCAGGTTCTTTTAGAACTTGGAATCTTGGTCATGAGTCTACTCCTAACCGGGGAGTACGTCTCAATCTTGTCCCTCCGATAGCATTTCCCGACCGCCCAATCATCATGCGACTCCAACTTATAAACGACCAAATCCTTCACCACCCCAAGGATTCAAATGCCAAGGATATAGTCATATCACATTGGAGTTCCCCAATTGCCAAGTTGTACCTCTTGTAAGTAATAAATTACAAGAACTTGATGAGGGAAAACCGTCTGTTGGGCCTCAAGAAGATGAAGAAGAGGTCACCCATAGTGATCAATGTGATCTCCTTGTGATCCGCAGAGCTATGAACATGGACCTCAGTAAAGATGACAACGATTGGATTTGCCACAATATTTTTTGTAAGCCCAATGGTTCCCATGCTTGGCATTTCTTTCTTGTTTTGAGGATTTTGATTGTCTTTAGCTGTAGATCTCATTAGTGTGCATTCAAGGAAGCTTGGATTGAGGCCAAGAAGCTCTAATTGGACCATATTTGGAGTGCCAAAGTCATTGGAGATCCAAGGAGCATGGTGGACTTGAAGAGGAGAATTTAAGAGAAGATCATGTGTGTTTGAGTCCATTTTAGAATGTACAAGATCCATCCTTAGATTAGGTTTATTGAGGCATTAATAAGTCACTAATAAGGTCCCAAATAATAAAAAGAGTAGGTAAAATTAAAGCCCAAAGCGTAAGTAAAACACAAGAATCAAATTGGAACATAACTAATGTCCGTAGAGCACAAGAACATCGAAATCCGATAGAAAAATAATGAGATATGAGTTTTACAAGTTAACTGGGAATATCTCGAAAATTGTCTTCTGGCATCCGAAGTCAGGCATCCGAGGAAAGTGTTCGGGCGTTCGAACATGTTAGAAAAAGTTACCCGAGGAGCTTAAAATCTCTATGGCACCCAAAGCCTTGTCAGGCCACCCGATTCGGGCCGTCCGAAGACCCTAGCAGGCTTCCGAACACTGTTTTTCCTAGTTTTATCTTTCCCAATGGCTAGTTGTTTCGGGCGTCTGAAAGGCGTCCGAATCGGGTTCCGAGATAACTGTTGGAAAGTGTACAATGGCTATTTTTGAGGAGTTGCCTATAGGTTATAAACTTCTCCAAACCTAATTCTAACACTCCTAAGCTATCTTGGAACATATTAAGAGTGACTTAAATTTGTTAATGCCTCTCTAATCTTAGATTAAGGATTTGGATCATAGACTTCACTTTGTATATCTTCTTCAATCATTGTAACCCTTGTGAGGGATTTTATTTTTCTTTCTTTCAATTCAAGAAGTGTATTTAGGCGGGTGTGAAGAGATGCAGAGCCATCTCAAGAGCAAGTGTTGGAGGTGCGTAGCTTTCTCCGGAGTTTGTAATTGGGTTAATTCCCCTCCATTAAGGGAATCCGTTTTAGTTAAGCCATCAAGAATCTTGGTGAAATGGAGTACATCCTAGGGTTGGACCAAACCACTTAAAAATCTCGGTGCACACTTTCTATCTCTCTCTTTATCTTTTGTCTTGTGCATTTGATTTTTTCTCCTTTGTGCTTAGATTCTAAATTTGCCTTTGTTTTCTTAGTTCTGCATTAACTAGGGCAAAAATTTTTGAAACCCAATTCAACCCCCTCTTGGGTTGCCACCTCACCTGGAATTTCATTGGTATCAGAGCCTTAGGCTCTTAATTAGAAATTTTTGAAAAGTTTCTTGATGCTCATCTTAATCAAAAATTTAAAATTTTAAAAGAGAAAAGATAATGGCAACCCCATCCGGATGTGTCGAAGGCCAATCTGTTTCGAGACCCCCATATTTTAATGGTTTAAATTACTGGTATTGGAAAACCTAGATGATTTTCTTTATGCAATCCTTGGATTATGAAATGTGGGAAATGATTGAAGATGGTTATATCTTGCCCACTGGTCCAAGAAATGAGTGGTCGGCCACCAAAAAGAAGAGGGCCGCCTTGAATGCTAAAGGAGTAAACACAATATTTTGTGTTTTATCTTCCAAGGAGTTCAATCACGTCTCCACTTGTAAAATGACAAAGGAGATTTGGACGACCCTTGAAACCACTCATGAGAGAACTTCTCAAGTCAAAAAGTCCAAAGTAAACATGCTAGTTAGTCACTTTGAGGCTTTTACTATTCATGATTGTGAATCTATTTTCGATATGTACACTTGTTTTACTAACATTGTTAATGAGCTTGAAGGACTAGCTAAAATATATATGGGTCAAGAATTGGTGAATAAGCTACGTAGATCTCTTCCGCCAAGTTGGGATGCCGAAGTCAAGGCTATTGAATAATCAAAGGACCTTGACAATATGAAGTTGGAGGAGTTGGTTGGCTCTCTTATCACCCATGAGATGAAAATGAAGAAATTGGAAGAAAATATGAAGCTCATGGAGAAGGAGAAAAATAAAGGGAAATCTCTTGCCTTCAAGGCCAAAGAATCATCTTCCTCATCATCCTCAAATGCCGATAACAAAGAGAAGAAGGCCTTTAAGAGATTTAAGAAGATGTGGAGGAAGAAAGAAAAGAAAGGGAAGAAAGATAAGAAAGTAGAAAAGAAGGACGAGGATCCAACGAGATGTTTTGAATGTGGCAAGCCCAGACACATAAGGCCGGAATGCCCTCTCCTCAAGAACAAGAAGAAAAAAGTATGAGAACAAGAAGAAAAAGTATGGGAAGAAGAAGCTCAGATCACATGCGGGAAATTGGGACAGGCTTAGTCTAACCTCATCGCTAAGTGATATCTCAAATGAAGAAAAATCAAATATTTGCATCTCCGCCTGGAAAGATGACCCAAATGTATGCGTCAAAGCAAATACCGAAGAAAATGAGATAAGTTCACTTCACTTCTCTAGTTCTAATTCAAATTCTAGTAGTGGTAGTGAATTGTCATACAATGAGGTTTGTAAAACATTGGATTTACAGATGACTAAAAATAAAGTTCTAAAGAAAACAATTCTCATATTCTAAAAGAACATGAAAAATTTAAAACTAGAATTTTCTTCTAAATATGAACCTAAAGCAAAATTGAAAAAAGATTTAAGGCTTGAAAATGAAACACTTAAGGGTCACTTGAATCCCAAGTTTTGAGATTTCAAAACATGGCAAGCTCATCCAAGTCATTTGAAAATGAAAGGCATGGTTTTTTAAATTAATTAAGTCATCTTCAAAATGAAAATGAGTGGCTTATGATATGTCTATATGGCTTTATGAATGGAGCTAAAATTATAGACATTATCGTTAAAAAGGCTAGTTCTAGTCCTAGACATTTTTGTCATAATAGAACTAGCTTTGCTAACCCCTTAGTTAGATGCCATTATTATGGCCTTCATGGGCATTATCAATTTCAATGTGCATCTAGGTTTAGTAAAGATAGCTATGGGACCAAGAAAGCTTGGACTCCTAAAGCCCCAACTTGATTTCATTTTGAAATTAGCTTAGTTTAGGGGCTTGTGCTAAACTTTGAATATCTTTTGGTGTTTTTAAAGCCCAAGGTTCTGAGTTATGTTTGCATTCATCTACCTTCACATTTCTAGTGCTTGATTCACCATTCTTATATTAAAATTGGTATTTTTTATAGGGGAGTTTGTCTTTCCAAAGGAGGATATTTAAAACTTGTTTTGTTCATTTAAAACCCCATTTTTAACTAAATTGTCCTTACTTGAATTTGATAATTAAAAAGGGGAGTTGTAGTTTGCATATTTTCCTTCATTTAGGGTGAGCATAATAATTGAAAATTTTATTCCCTTTAATTGTCTCTTGCCCCAACATTTATTGATGCCAAAGGTGGAGAGAATTGCTATGCTTTACTAGAAAATCTCTTGTGATTGTCATCATGAAAAAGGGGGAGAATATAAGCCCAATGGTGATTCCAAATAAGTAATTTTGAGTCACTAATGTGATTGATTGTCTTTAGTTGCACATCTCATTAGTATGCGTTCAAGGAAGCTTGGATCGAGGACAAGATGCTCTAATTGGACCAAATTTGGAGTGTCAAATTCATTGGAGATCCAAGGAGCATGGTGGACTTGAAGAGGAGAATTTAAGAGAAGATCAAGAGTGCTTGAGTCCATTTTAGAATGTATAAGATCCATCCTTATATTAGGTTTATTGAGGCATATATAAGTCACTAATAAGGTCTCAAATAATAGAAAAGAATAAGGTAAAATGAATAGATGAAAAGCCCAAAGGGTAAGCAAAAGACAAGTATCAAATTGGAACATACTTAGTTGACCATTAACCTTAATCCTAGGAAAGTCAATCTATAAAATTTTTAAATATTTTTGGAAATATTTTTGACAGATATATCTCGTTCTTCTAATGTCCACAGTGCATAAGAACTTCGAAATCCGATAAGAAACGAATTAGATATGAATTTAAAAGTGAACAGTGAAAATCTGAAAAACCATCTTCGGGCATCTGAGGTCGGGCATCCGAGGAAAGTGTTCAGGCATCCGAACATGTTTAAAAAAGTTACTCGAGGAGCTCAAAATCTCAGAGGCGCCCGAAGCCTTGTTCGGGCACCCGATTCGAGTGTCCAAAGACCCCATCGGGCTTTAACACTGTTTTTCCTAATTTTGTCTTTTCCCAATGGCTAGTTGTTCGGGCATCCGAAAGGCTTCCGAAGTGGCTTCCGAGATGGCCGTTGGAAAGTTTATAACAGCTAGTTCTGAGGAGTTGCCTATATATATATGAGTTCTAAATTTCTCTAAACCTAATTCTAATACTCCTAAGCTATCTTAGAATATATTAAGAGTGACTTAAACTTGTCAATGCCTCTCTAATCTTAGATTATGGATTTGGTTCATAAGCTTCACTTTGTATATCTTCTTCAATCATTGTAACCCTTGTGAGGGATTTTGTTTTTCTTTCTTTCAACATTGAAGAGTATATTTGGGTGAGTGTGAAGAGACACATAGCCATCTCAAGAGCAAGTGTTGGAGACGCGTTGCTTTCTCAGGAGTTTGTAATTGGGTTGATTTCCCTTCGTTAAGGGAACCCGTTTAGTGAAGCCATCAAGAGTCTTGATAGAGTGAACTAGGTTCTAGGCTTAAACCGAACCACTTAAAAATCACAGTGCTCTCTCTCTCTCTCTCTCTCTCTCTATCTTTATCTTATGCATTTAATTTTTACTTTTTTGTGCTTAAATTCCAAATTTCCCTTTGTTTTCTCAGTTCCGCATTAACTAGGGCCAACGTTTTTTAAACCGAATTCACCCCTTTCTTGGGTTGAAACCTCACCTTGGATTTCATTTTCCATACTCGTTGTACTTGTAACACCAAGGTTTGCAATGTTATCATCGACCCAGGTAGTTGCGAAAACATTGTCGCAATGGTAATGGTGAAGAAGTTGAATCTCAAGACTGAATCTCACCCTCATCCTTACACTCTCTCTTTTATTAATCATGGAAATGACATAAATGGCCCTTTTTTGCCGATTTACACACAGATTTTATGCCTTTTTAGCCAATCTTGCCCACTTTTTTTTTGTTAAATTTTATGATTTGGGAAAGGCCACCTTTGGAAAAAATTGAGTGAGAGAGATCGAATTTAAGATCTGGGAAAGGCCACCTTGAAACGGAAATTTTCTCCAAAACAAATTAAAGGGAGTGAAATGGTGAGAATTTGGAACGAAAAAGTAGTTTTTCACTAAATATATTGAATGAGAATTTGGAACGAAAAAGTAGCTTTTTAGTAAATATATTGAATGAAAGGGAAATGGTGCAACCTGACAAACAATTTGAGTAAAAGGAAACGGCAGTTTAAATATTGAATTAAAGGGGTATGGTGCAACCTGCCTAGAACGATTTAAGATGTATAAAACTAAAATAAAAGCAACTTAATAGGAATTTTGAGGAAGATCCGTGCATTTAGAAAAGAACAAATAAGAGAAACTCCATTAAGAAACGTTAGGGAAGGAAACGTGGGAATATGAAATGATAGTTTCCACGAATATGGATTAACATCGAGAAGGGAAAATATATGGAAACATTTCCAGCTCACTTCAAGGATTAACATCAATGTTATATAAATATTAATATTGAAAAACTCCAAAAGGAGTTTAAAATATATAGAAACGTTAAGAATTTTAAAAGTTTCGAGGAAAATAGAAGAAAAAACCACATTCAAAGTAGACGGTGGAAAGAGGGGCTGACACGTGGCACCACCACGGCTTAGAGGATTCCGCTTTACTTATATACTAGTTGCAGATCTGTGGACCCCGATCCGAAAGAGGCGGAGGACGAGCCCCCGAGAAGTCTCTAGATCATCCACATGAAGGAGAGCTCTACCAAGGAACTCTCAGAAAGAATGTCTCTCACAGCATGAGTGGCGATGAAAGGTGAGATACCTCTCGATTCGGGGACTAGCCCGGATTCGAGACGTACCTTAAACAAAGAAGAGTCGACATCCAAGGAAGTAGGCCCTGGATCCCATATTATGCTCTGTTGCAATGGATAACCAGAAATATAAAAGAAGGTTCGTGCCTGGTTACGAATTTGGAAGGTCCGAAGAGCACCTTATCCGCCCAAGTGCAAACACCTGGTCTCTTATGCCATTTACTTATTGATTTTGAAGAGTTTTGGGCAAAAATCATGTGAAATGAGAATATATATCTCCAAGAAGACGTCTACCTAATCATGCATGTCTCGGAGATGATTGATAAGCACACACAAAAGAAATAAAATATATGTCACCTAAGAATAGCTAGGTTATGAGTGTCATACCTAATTGGTGTCTAAATTCTGGTGTGCAAACACATGCATGCTACAGCTAAAGGTATAGGGTCATGAAAGTAAGAAAACACAACAAAACACACATCATGACTTGACTCTACACTCGACTCGACACAACAAACCCTAAAACTCTAATGCAATACTTGACTCGGACCAAGATGGCCGTCCATCCTGGCTGCTCTACGTATCCCATCCTCGGGAAGAATCAGAATCAACGTAGTTCGATGACCTATTCTAAACTACGATGCCTAACCATCTAGAACCACTATCCTAGACTCGATCGACTAGACTCGACTGGTTTTTAAAGCTTTTTGTACGATTACTTAAGTTCAAGTGAATTGTAATTTTTAGGACTCTCTATATGCCATAACTGATGCAAGTTGGTTAACCTAAACCTAATGCAGGTGGGCCCTACATCCTATATGTAACTACGCTGTGCATCCTAAGGAAAACCATGGGCTAACTAAATGCATCCTGGTCTAGCCATCGGCTCGACTAAGTGTCTAACCGACCACGACTCGAGGCCTCCTAACTATAGGGACACTCACACGACAAGACACATCATATCAACACAAACAGGACAAACTCCTAACTCTAAAACACCCTCAATATTTAGGACAGACTCCTAACTCTAGGGGATGATCTTTTTGAAAAGATTTTGAAGAATATTTGTATTTTTGGAAAGTTTGAAATGTTTATTTTTAAAGGTTTGGCTGGACCTGGGATAAAATCCCAAGCTGCACTACGTACCCTGTGGAAAGGGATCAAGCCAACGTAGTTCGGAACAGATTCTCCTAACTACTCTTAATGACTCTTGATTTTTGAGATTTTTGGTTTTTCAAGATATTTTTGAATTTTCACGTGTTTTTTACTCAAGAGGACAAATTCCTATCACCATAAGAGCAGGACAGACTCCTGATATCCCGCAAAGGTTGGACAGCATCCTATGCTTTGCGGGGAGGGCTGGATGGAATCACATCTCGGCAAGGGTTGGACAGCATCCTATACCTTGCAGGAGTGGATAATAACCACATGACTTGATGAGAGGATGGAAAGAATCCTAACCCCTATGATGATAAGACTGACTCTCTAACTAAGGACAGACTCATATACGAAAAGACGGACTCCTAGTGCACAACCCTAAGAGGGGAGTGCTAATGAGACTAGGCTAGTCTCCTAAAAGAAGAGGAGATAAAGAAAGGTGCTAGTGAGACTGGGTAAGACTCCTAAACGCCGAGGTGGGCTCCAAGTAACCTTATCATTACCCTTGCAATGATAAAAAGGGAATAGGCTACTAATAAACCAAGATGGTCTTCAACTAAGAAGGGAGTTTCTAATGATGAGGATAAGCAAGCCTCCTACGTGTGACTCACTAATGAGACAAAGCCTGTCTCTTAAAGAGTATGATTTTCTGCCGAGACATAGCTTGTCTCCCTAAAGGGTATGACTATTTGCTGAGACATAGCTTGTCTCCTTAAAGAACTGTGCAAGTCCCCTAAGAATGGGCTTGGGCTATCGCCTTCATCGCCTTTGTGATGATAAGGACCTATGTAACATGATCATATTATCTTAAAGTCTACCCAAATTCCTGAGTGCTATAACATTTAAAGCTATCAGACATAAATGTAAAAGGAAAAAAAACATATAAATGATACTACTATCATCTAGATAAACCGTACAAGATATTTAGCTTATAAAAGAATATTAATTATCAAAATGGGATCAATACTCATTATTCTCATGTTATTATTATCCTAACAAAACAAAGAAAATGCCTATGAGATATCATAACCAAATCATTATTTTATTGCTAAAATAACATATAACACATACAAACTCTATTATAATGAATAGAAAATTACCTAAACTATAATGCATCATTCTTATACTGACCAATGTTACGCCATCACTTCCAACCAAATTATTGTTCACATTGTTCTATATTTATCATGGAATATGTAAATGAGATAACATATATGTAGGAATCATCCATAAATGTACAGCTATATGGCATGAACAAGGATACATATGACCATTATAGATAAAGTAATCAATAGAGTGCCCTCTATAAAAAAAAATAGTGCAAGTATCAATTTGTACGAACAACCTGAATTCCAGCAAATTCCTAAACATAATTATCCTTATTTAGATAAATATTTGACGAATATCATAGCATTTATCTGGACTGATCATTTTAAAAAAAGACACACCCAAAACATTGCAGCAATGTTATTATCAACAAGTAAAGGCACAAGTATAAACCCTTAATATTATCTACAGTAGAATAATGTTATCATAGCATTGCTTCCTATGATTAACCCACACTAACTTAGTTCCATACCCTAAACATCTACAAATATGGTCATCATTCAAATGCCAACTAATTGTCTTCTCATTAGATTCGACCCAAATTATACAGATAACATCACAATTTAAATTTCCAACATTACCTAAAGTGAAATTATCTCTAGGTTAAATGCAACCCCCTTTTCACCTAAAACATAAAGGATAAACTATAATCTACCTGTAAATACACTTGTCCTTTATTTAGAAAACATTATTATAAACCCAAAGAAATCTAAATATGATGAAGAATGGGCTGTCATTATCAAGGTGCATGGGCTGTCATTACCAAAATGAAAAGGGCTGCCAAATTATGAGTGTGAGAGCTGCTAACATAGCAAGGGCATAAGGGCTGTTAATATCAACTATGTGAAATGGTGGCTGCAAAGCTAGCTCAATTTGGGTTTTCGAATGTGGTGAATCAAAATTTCAAATGAGACCAAGAACTTGAAATAAGGAATGCAGATTGAATACAAGTAGTTCCATAAATGGGAATAAAAGAATACTATTTAAATAAACAGAATTAAGAGCAAAGATCTAAACACAATTTCCTTTGAACAATTCTAATTAGTTAATGAAAGGTGGTATATTTACTTCAGGGTAAACTTACACTATCAAAGCACAACAAGTCTTCACTACTTAATAATCCAAACAATATAAAAAAAAAAAAAAAAACACCTTATATAGTGATTCAAACCGTTCACTTTATTTGAGATGCCTTGATACAAACCATGAAAACCTTCCTTACAAAATGATCCTAACTGTCCATCTTAAAGTCATTTTTAACATGATAATAACTATGAGATTCATGAACGCTTCCTCCTTGGGTTATGTGATTCAAATTCCAAGTGAAGGTCAAAATCCTCTCATGGAGGATAAGCCAGGTATACTCAATCCTACTCTATGGCAAAAAAAATAAAAATGAACGGCTTGAATCACTCAAATAACATGTTTGATTGTACTTTGAATTGCATATGCCTAACAATGCTCTGTGTAATTCTCAAGTAATCTCAACCAAGTGAGTCAATTATAAATTCATTCAAAACAGACCTAGCTTATTAAACTAAAATAACAGGTATTAAAATTTTAAAACCAATTCAAGCATAGAAAATAATTCAAGCATTACCGAGAAAAAGTCAAAGTTAGATCACTTACTTGTTCAATTCAACGGAGATTCTAGCGAGAATCCTGTGAGTCTAATTGCTATAGCCTGAAGATTTTCTTTGACTGAAGATCTTGAATATTCAAAATTCATCATAAGAACCTCATCGGAATCTTTCCTAATTGCTCTTTCACAATGAGGTTCCTATGATGAAATTTGAATATTCAAGATCTCTCGAGTTTCTCTCAAGCTTTCTTAAATCTCTCAATCTTACTCGTTAGAGAAGACAATGTTGAATCTTTCCTTCCTTCAATTTCTACTCTTTTAGCATCTTTTCCTCTTGCAAGTCCTCTTCTTCTCTTTCAAATTTACTGAAATTTAAGATCAAATACACGAGATCTCTTCTCGATCTAGGGACTACGAGAAAATTAGAGACCGTCCGGAGCTTGGTCGGAGACTTGTAGGAAAACATAGATCGACCGGAGAAGAAAGCTACCAAAACCCCTTTTTCCCTCTCTGCTCCTGAAACTTCTGAAACAAAACTTTTTCCACAAGATCAGCTCCAAAATCTTTCTTGTTCAATCGAGTGCTAGTGATGGAGAAGTAGCCACAATCCGAGTTCTAAATACTCTGATTAAAACTTGATCTTAGCTAAAAGCAATCGGATCTAGAGTTTAAAAAGGAAAAACTAAAAAATCTAGGGTTTGACACCAAGAACACAAGATTACAAGAGATCAAGGAGACTAGCAATGAAAATCAGTGAGGTGATGAGCCACAAGACATTTGGCCGGAGCTGGGCCGACATTCCAGCAAGTTTATCGGAGGAAATGGTTGGGGAATAAGATCTCGATCTAAAATCATGGGATTAGGGTTTCAAAAAAAATAAAAAATAACATGCTAGGTTAAGAAGAAAAAAGGAAGCAGACAAGAGTAATACTACTACTGGCCGGAGATTTGCCCAATCTTAGCCGGAACCTTGGACGGAGATCGGAATATTGCCTGAGAAGATGAGATTTGGGAAAGAAACCCTAAATTTCTCTCTTTCTCCCCCTCTCTCTGATTGTTTATAATTGAAAAATGAGATCCCTCTAAAAATGAAGAGCCCTCAACCTCTTTATATAGCCACAAACGGTGGTGATGATTGGCCTTTCCTTCTCTTCCTCTAGGTATTCTCCCCTTCTCTCTGTTTATCTCCCTCTGCTAGGGTTTGTAGGAATGAAAACAATGAGAGCTCCCCTTCTCCAAAAATAAACTCAATAGAATCCTTTTTATAGATGAAGATGGTGGTGGCAATGGGAGTTCCTCTCCCTCTTTCTCAATTTCTCTCTCTGCTCTCAAATCTCTGTTGAGAAAAACTCTCCCCCTCTCACACTCTAACTCGATGGGGTTAAAATAAAGGGAAATGATATTTCGACCCCCCCTTTTCTTCCTAACCAGCTCCTTTTGGGTGTATTTATGACTACTCTTTTCAGCCAAGGGGTGGCTCGGTCAAGAAAAGGGTGGGATAAATTCTCTTTTCCCTTTCCTTATTGGATTGATATGGGCAAACCTTGTCCTGATATTTCACACCCCTTCTGCCTTTTACACTACACAACTTAAACCCAAGACATAGGTTGGGGTGCGACTTGGGTCAATTATGGGGTTTGGGTTTCAAGAACTCATTCAATTCCAAGCTTAGGGTCCGGTCAAAATGGGGTGTCTACAAGACCCGTGCGATGCATGGGGGTTACATAAAACTTGAATGAAACAGTGAGGACAAATGAGCAAACATATCCATTAGAAACCATTCCAATCTGCACGAACTATTGTGATTGTGTACTCACATGGGAAATGGTCATGATTCAGAAACATAGAACTGGGTTATGCATCATGTATTATATGAACATGGTAGTTGATATCATTAGCGATCACTATAACATGAAAAGGCGCTCACAACAAAAATGAGTAGATAAAATGTATTTGACTAAAAAGCATGCAAAAGTATATTTAAATTTAGCGGAATCTCCAACAACATGATCTTTCCAAGCAGAAGAGACGGATAATACCACATTCGACACCTTCGATTTTGTGCTGCAACACTTGAGAATTTAAGTGGAAATCTAGAACATCTGGTATGCCTACACATTAATTTGTCGCGAGCAGAAGAGACATATACCCCATTCTTCGGCTTCCTTGTCGACGGTGCCTGTGGACCCCGATCCGAGAGAGGCGGGGGACGAGCCCCCAGAAAGTCTCTCTAGATCATCCACGTGAATGGAGAACTCTACCAAGGAACTCTAAAAAAAAGTGCCTCTCATAGCATGAGTGGCGATAAAAGGTGAGATACCTCTCGATTCGGGGACTAGCCCAGATTCGAGACGTACCTAAAACAAAGAAGAGTCGTCATCCAAGGAAATGGGCCCTGGATCCCATACTATGCTCTGTTGCAATGAATAACCAGAGATATAAAAGAAGGTTCGTGCCTGGTTACGAATTTGGAAAGTCTGAAGAGCACAACATCCGCCCAAGTGCAAACACCTGATCTCTTATGCCATTTATTTATTGATTTTGAAGAGTTTTTGGTGAAAGTCATCTGAAATGGGAACATATATCTCCAAGAAGACGTCTACCTAATCATGCATGTCTCGGAGATGATTAATAAGCATACATAAAAGAAATAAAATAAGTGTCACCTAAGAATAGCTAGGTTATGAATGTCATACCTAATTGGTGTCTAAGTTCTGGTGTGCAAACGCATGCATGCTACAGCTAAAGGTATAAGATCTGTACATGAAAGTAAGAAAACACAACAAAACACACACACGACTCAACATGACAAACCCTAAAACTCTAATGCAATACTTGACTCGGACCAGGATGGCCATCTATCCCGGCTGCTCTATATATCCCGGCTTCGGGAAGAATCAGAATCAACGTAGTTCGATGACCTATTCTAAACTACGATGCCTAACCATCTAGAACCGCTATCCTAGACTCGATCCACTATACTCGACTGGTTTTTAAAGCTTTTTGTACGATTGCTTAAGTTCAAGTGAATTGTAATTTTTAGAACTCTCTATATGCCATAACTAATGCAAGTTGGTTAGCCTTAAGCTAATGCAGGTGGGCCTTACATCCTATGTGTAATTAGGCTGTGTATCCTAAGAAAAATCATGGGCTAACTAAATGTTCCTTAGTCTAGCCATCAGTTCGACTAAATGTCTAACCGACCACGACTCGAGGCCTCCTAACTCTAGGGACACTCACACGACAAGACACAGCATATCAACACAATCAGGACAGACTCCTAACTCTAAAATACCCCAAATATCTATGACAGACTCCTAACTCTAGGGGAAGATCTTTTTGAAAAGGTTTTGAAGAATTTTTGTATTTTTGGAAAGTTTGAAATGCTTATTTTGAAAGGTTTGGCTGGACTTGGGATATAGATGCCAAGCTGCACTACGTACCCTGTGGAGAGGGATCAAGCCAACGTAGTTCGGAACAGACTTTCCTAACTATTCCTAATGACTCAAGACTTTGAGATTTTTTTGGTGTTTTGATGTGCTTTTCAAGTGTTTTTGAATTTTTAAGCGATTTAACCCTTTTAGCCAAAGGGAAACAAGGAGACACCCAGAAAGAAAAGAACACTCTTATGATCTATAGCCTGGAGAAGTGTCAGATGAAAAGACGAAACCCTTTTAGCCTAAGGGTAGTCCTAAACAAGTAAATCGGTGCCTCAAATAGATGATAGAAATGGAAGGAATCCCAAGAAGGTGTGAAAACCTAAGAAGACTGAGTTAAACTCTAAGAGAAAGGAGAAAAAACTAAATTAGAAATGAAATCTTGCACTGCTTTTATCTGATAGAGTGTGCAGATGAGACAAGGCCTGTTTCTCAAATGAAAAAGGCCATTATGATTAATGAGACATAGCCTGTCTCCTGAAAGAGAAGAAACGACAAGAGAATGAGACTAGGCGAGTCTCCTAAAATGAGAATGACCATCTAATGAGACACTGAATGTCTCCTATGGAAAGCTCCAAGTATCCTTATCATTGCCCTTGCAAAGATAAGTAGGGGGGCTTATTTAAAAGGGTAAGCTAGTCTTTAACCTAAAAGGGGGTTTCCAATAATGAGGCTAAGCAAGCCTTCTATGTGTGAATCACTAATGAGACAAGGCATGTCTCCAAAGGGTAAACTTTCTATGAGACAAAGCATGTCTCTCTAAAGGGTAAACTTTCTATGAGACAAAGCATGTCTCTCTGAAGGGTGTGACTTTCTATGAGACAAAGCATGTCTCTCTAAAAGGTTTGACTTTCATGCTGAGACATAGCTTGTCTCCCTAAAAGGGCTCTAGATGACTCTTTCATTGCCCTGGGAATGAGAGGACAAATTCTAATAGCTTCTAAAGACTGGACAAATCTAAAATAAAGAGGGGATCACAACTTGGACCGTGCAAGTCCCCTAAGGATGGGCTTGAGCTGACGCCTTCATCGCCTTTTAACAACAATTTTTTTGGAAATCGATAAGTTCTAAAATTAATTTTAATTAAAATTTTTTTTTTTATTTTTTTTTACTTACAGTAGGATATAAGCATAAATCTCATAACTTAACATATCACTACAAGCTTATAGTCTTAAAAATAGAGACATATACTTTTGACCTTAAGACTTACCATATAAAGTAGCTACACTAAAACTTTTACTTAATACGAATAATAATACCACCAACAGGTTGATATTGAAGCACACTTGATAATATATTCATTTGAGGAGGTGAATAAGCAAATGCTTCACTTTTGTACTTAAAGAAGAATCAATAAAAACTACTACTAATTCATTCCACAAAATTATCAAGCACCCTACTGAACAGTAAAGTCTAGCATTAATAATTAAGTGAATAAAAAGTAAACAAAGAAACACAGATTGGCTGCTATTTTATTAGATATGAAATTCTTGATAACAATCAGTAAAGTAGTCACTAAAGGAGGAGAGTTGCAGAGAAAATCAGTACCCAAACATGACAATATAATCATCAGTTCTCTAAATACACCCTTGGGAAACTACAAGTTAACATTCCTTGACTATAAATAACTGATTGAGGATATACCTGCAATTCACATGTAATTCACATATTAACAGATTTTTTATTTATTATATTTTTTATGGACTTTACAGAGCTTAATTACTATGAAGCAAACAAAACAACTTAAGAGAAAACATGTGACAAGGATGTAAATAAAAAGGATAGAAATAGTGTTAGGCTATTGGGAATAGGTTTTTAGTAATATGCTTATAGAGAAATGACATGCATTTGATTTCTTTGGCTGCTGGACCATAAATAGAATCCAGGTGTACATAGTGAAAGCAAAATTTGACTCCCTATTTGCTTGGGAAACAAATCTCCATTTGGACTAATAAAATATCAGACATACACTATAAAGCACTCTAACAAGATCAACAGATTTTTCAACAAAACTCTTTGAAAAGGGATAAAGGACTGAACAGGGGATATGAACAAAAGAGAAATCTGTATTTATGATGAAAATAGGGATATTACATAACTTATTCAACTCAATAAAATCTTATATCTAACTTATGTTAAGCATCTGTAATAAAAGAATGACATAACCACCCCATCTTTAGTAAATAGCTCAAATGTACATGTGCAAGGTTAACTCCAAACGCTCCTGAATAGATGACAATCCACACAAAAGGATGACCTATAGTGTAAGTGTTCATAGGATTAAACTGCCCTTTAGGCCAAAATAACAATGAGAAAGTGAATTCAATTTCCTGAACACACGCTTCTTATTCCTAAGATTAAAAAAAAAAAAAAAAACTTCTTCCTCCAAAATCTTTTTATGGGAACATATACTACATGATATCACCAACATATCTTTCACAGCACAACTAGCTAGGAATCTCAACCATAACATAAGCATTATACTTCACCAGGCATATCACGCATATGTATAAAACACATTTTTGTCCCTGATTTTGCAAAAAAAACTTTAAGAATCATTTAGACAATGTAACACAAATCGAAAGACTTACACCCTTATTACATTGATGATGACTGAATTTCAATGAATAATAAGCACATTTTGAAACTTCCTTTTAAACAGACCCAAACAGGATACCAAGGACTGCATATTGAATTGAAATAACAAGGTGTAGTCAGCTAAACATCTTAAAATAAACAACAAAAAGGTATATCCTTGAACTCCTACCCAAAAAAAAAAAGTAACATGAGAATCCAAGAGTTCTTCCTAATGATGATGATTTAAAATCTTATAGGCTTAAACCCCAAAATTAAAGGCTAGGGATTCCACATCTTTAATCTAAGGCCTTTGTCTTAGCCTTGATTCTTCACAGGAACTGACTTAAAAGAGCACCAATGAACTACCTATGTACTCATCTGCCCAGGAATCAAAAGAACAAAAACCTGTAAACTCATACGCATTGACACTTCATATGGACTGATTTTAAAGGGGACAAACAAATTACACACACACTCACAAGCACATATACATACATTCACATATATATTCACAAACAAACATAGGCTATTATGTAACCTTACCTGGTCTTAACAACAAAAGAAGGATCTACTATAGACATCATCATAACTCCACAACAGAAGAGGAGCTGCTATTATAAAAATAATATGAGGGCTGCATTACCAAGGAGATGGCTGCCAAAACAAGGCCATAAAGGCTGCCATTATAAAAAATGTGATATAAACACTAAATGGACAAGAGGGTTGTACATATCAAAGCCAAGTGAAGGCTGTGTCATCTCCCATTAAAAAATCAAACCATGTACAACTTTAATGGTAATATTATATGTAATACCCGGTTCCAAGTAATAAATTTTTTTTAGATAGTTGTCCTTATCAATTTAAATTATGGCTATTTGTTTTCTAATGGGTGTCGTTACCAAAATAAAGCTTGTGAATTTTCTTTGAAATGGGTGTTAATACCAAATGAACTTAAGATTTATTTTTATTGAAAATGGAAAAAGGGTGCTATTATCATCAATGGAGTAAAGTCCATTTAAACACCTTTTAAAAGGCTGCTCATTTTGGAAAGCGCTCTAAGGTTAACCGTATATAACACCTTCACTAAAGTTAAATTTGGCTATGAATAGAATCTTCCACTAGTGGGTAGGATTTTTTAGGAATCTCTATCTTTTCAAGATTTAATATTGGTAGGTTTCCTCCTAAGGATTTTCAGTTAACAGAGAATAAGGTAGCAATCATTTCAAAAAAAAAAAATAAAGGGGGAAAGGAAGGGACGTCCAAAGTTCCTTCATCACAAGATATTTTTGGAGCTCTCTCTCTCTTTCTCATAATAGAATATTCTTATTGTGATAAGGGGAGGAGAAACAAGCGTTCAAAAAAAGGAGGACATCATGAAAAGTTTTGCTCTCACATCCGTTTTTAGCAGACCTCTTTCTTGGGTGTGATTCTATAGATATTCAGCCCACATCTCACGTTGTTTTGATTTCCCTCACGTCTCAACTCTCAGGCTCTCGATCAAAAAATTGACTCACGTTGGGATTGTTCTCTCCTTCTTTGATATTACCTAACAGCAGCTATTGCATCATCCTTTCGAAGTTTTTTTTTGGGTTGTTGATAACCATTGATTTTTGGGGTTGAGGAAATTAGTCATCTTTTCTTCATCTCTTTCTCTCCATTGGATCGAACCGCGTTGGGTTTCATCAAAAAGCAAGAAATCTGCAAACAACTTATAAAAGTTGCATTTCTTGTTAGTTTTATAATAGCATTGGATCTCGCTCATAAACTCCATCCGTTGGTGAGTCTCTGCTAATTTAGCAGCCGCAAGTTTCAAACTGGGTGCTTCGCTAAAGGAAATTCTTGGAGTAGCGCTTAAGGTAGGTGATCCTACCCTATGTCAGTGTATTATCAAATATTTACATTTAGCTAAGTTGAAAGCTTTCTATTACAATTTTTGCATATCTACTCTCACTTGGAACTTGTTTTGGAGAAGATTCTCACTGACCGTTTTTTAGTATGTCATTCTAAGTAGTTGAATGTCATTATGCATGGTATCCTTTAGTCTTGAAATGTTTTCATTACCATACATAAAAAGCTTTATGAAGAACATGATTTTGAAAACTAGAATTCATGAAGAAACAATTTGAAAGGTACTTTGTTTACGATATGGTTTTCATAGATTGGAATGGGGGGGAGTCCCCTATGACTTGAAGCGTTTACAAAATTTATGGCACGGTATTGCAAACATTAAATTGCTTCTATCTATAATTGTATACAGTCTTGGTATGGAATGGATTCCGCCAGTAAGGTTGATCTCTGGTGGGTATCTAGTGCCCAACCTACCAGTGGGTGAGTACACTGGACGTGATCACGTAGACCGGTCAAATTTTATCTACCCGTAAGGTTGATCTCGGGCGGCCAGTAGGGAGTCCTCTGGCTATTGATAATTTTACATTGCACGCTTTTGGACCTGTGAGTCCTGCGAACGAGTGTTCGCCTTGGGTTACGCTACTTGCCAATAAGGTTGGAAATTGGCCACAGAGAAGACTGTTAAGTATTTAATTTCCAAGTGGAAAAATGCAAAATCAAGTGTTTGAAAATATATATTCTTTGTCATTGATTTCAAAGTGGAAAACTGCATAACCGAGTGGTTGGAACTGTTTTTGTAAAAACATGTATTTTTCTTATATAGCTTATGTAGAAATGATCTTCTTGATTCTTATCAATTTCTACATTGCCTAAATTTTATGGCATGTTACTTCTTTTCCGCACCAGCTTTGTTTTCGTTTTCCTATTAGCTGGCTTAGATTTGGAAAACCGGCTGAGCTGTTAGCTCATTATGTGATTTAACAATTTTCAGATTCAGAGGAGCGACAGTAGACTTGCTGAGATCAGGCACTTGGATTGGAGCTTAGGAAATTTCTTGCTTTCTTTCATTATTCGAGTTAGAGACTTTTGTTACTTTATTAAGGTGATTGTCGTCTAATAAGGATTATTTGGATTTAGACTTATGGACCTAATCTATATTTGTAATTCATTTGAGCTCTAATTGAGACTAAAATTTCCGCATTTATTAGTTACTCTGAATGTTGAGAATAGTTGATTGTAAAGGAGCCTTGCATGCTTGTGGGGGCGACACTATGGGCATGCGGCGGCTGTCACGTGCGCCTTACCTCGAATCCTGGGTTCGGGGCGTGACATTATACCCAACACTATATCATTTAAAAATTAACTGAACCTGCCAGCTTAACTATTGAAGTACCTTATTGATATACAATAAAAAATAAAAAAAAATAAAAATACCATCACAATTCTCACAGGTTAATATAAAAAATAGACTTATTATCCTCACTTTTACCCAAACTTCCTAAGGGCAGGCAATTAGTCTTGCAATGAAATCTCTTTTCCACACACACACACGGGAAAGTTCTCAAAATCCTCTATTTTGATCCTCAAATTAATTACTGGTTCTTTACTTCCTTTTAAAAAAAAACCACATTTACTGACTGAAATATAGACAATCTATAGTATCGCTAGTCAAAGTCTGGAATATATATATATATATATATATATATATATATATATATATAACTTTTAAAAGTAAATGAATAGGCTGATTGAAATAGTGAGCATGCAAAGGAGATTGTAAAATAAAATATTACTATGCCATACATGCTATCAAGTTACCAAAAGAAAATTCCTTAAATATGAAAATTATACTGCCCTGTACCATAATATAAAAAAAATTATGCCTATAAAAATATGAATGAGATACAAAATACGAGAACTTCTCCCATATTATAAAATACACGAGAAATAAATGTTCAGGTAAAACATGAGAAATAAAATCTTGCATAATCATTACTCTTCTTGATATTTAAACACTAGTTTGTTTCTTTTCTCAATTGTACACATAAAACTAATAGAACTATAAGGTCTATGAAATGAGTTAAACAACCATCAAGTTATATAAAAAAAAACCGAATCATAATAATAACTACAGAAAATTTTATATGAGAACATTCTCAGAAAGCACAATCAGATCATCTTAGACATCTGATAAATTGAGCACTATCTCCAAAAATGTAAAATATTCATTTCATCAAGATTCCTCTAACATTTTTTTTTTAAAAATAAGCACATTTGGATTGAACGATACAAAATAAACGAAACAGAGTTTAAGATTTAAATCATCTCATAAGAAAGCATAACTAGATGAATCAATGAAGATAATTGTGTAAACGAGCTTTAAACCATCACTTAAAAATGAAAATAAGGAGATGAGTTATGAGATCAAGCTACCTGTAATCTTCTATGGAGAAAAAAAATCAACTTTGAGCCTTAAATTTCTTTGATTAAGATCCTTAACAGAGCTAAGCTTGGAGTCTTTGTTGAGCTGGATCAATGCTCAAATCTGATTTAACAAAAACTTCTCTCTTACTTTTTCTTTCCTTTTTTTCGATCTCTTTCAACTTGACTGAGAGAACAATCAATGAAAAATCACTTCAATTGATGAACGAGAACACAGATCTTAGGGTATAAGATGAAAAAAATACAAAATCTGAACAAATTGTGGAAGAATCAGAGGTTTTGGAGAAGAAACATCACACACCAGAGAAGAAAATCAAAACAAGAATGCAAAGAGGTTAGTTTTTTTTTAAGCTTTGGATCTAAGTTTAGATCTTAGGAAAGAAAAGAGAGGAAGCTTGAGAAAAACGATCGGCCGGAATTTTGATCGGAACTGAAGATCCGGCCAGAAAATTAACCGGTATTTTGCTGGAGAAGATAATCGGTGAATGGAATTAGGGTTTAACAGTAAGAAAAACCAAAATAATTTGGATCTAAAGCTTTAAAACTGAAAATCTGTAAAAATAAAAGGAGAATCACAAGAAATGAATCAAAGAAGAAGGAGAATAGCCGGTAATCTTACCGGAATCTCACCGGAATGCGATTGGAAAAGAGAAAATGGGAGTTAGGGCTTTAAATTGGGGAAAACTTTCTCTCGGCTTTCTCTAATTAGGTTAGTAAAATCCTAATTTTCGTAAAAATGAGGCTTAAATGGGTATTTATAGGCATTTAAGGAAATTAATATTAGCACTCCAATTTGATAAGGCACGCGGTTGCGCGAAAAGTGATGGGCGCGCGGATGGATCGTGTCCCTTTCGGATTTGGATGTGCACCGTTCCAGGATAATTCACCCCCCTTATACGCTTACACATCGAACACTTCTTCGGATCGTTCGCTAGACAAACGCACTCGGATTTCGACGAAATTTTGCAGGAACCCTGGTGGGACCCTAACCTAGCTTAGGGTAGAATTTGAGGTCCTACGTCATTGATTTGATGGGATTTTGCACAAAAATGGAAGGTTTAGGGCACGGTCAAAATGGGGTGTCTACAGTGCCACAACCAAAACTCTATGCAAGAATGAAGATAAGATAAGAAGGGGAGGAAAACGGAAAAGATAAAAAAGGGGTGTAAGAAAAAATGGAAAGGAAACCTCTATTAAAAACTTGAAAACATGGAAAAGAAAAATTTTATTCAAAATAACGTTCATGGAATGAAATTGTTCATGGTACAAACATAAATAGCATTAAGATATAAACTTAGTTGATGTTTATACCTGCTTAGTTGTGGGAGTATGCAAAATCGAAAAAGGAATACATCCATATAGATTAGTGACTTATTATTGCAAGAATAAACTTGTAATAATGCGTAATAATTTGGTGAGAGAAGCTATAGAAGTAGAGAGAATAGTTAGATTGCAAAAAGTACTACATAATAAGTTTTCATATAACATACGCCATCAAGCCCATAGAGGGATCTGATCTGAACTAAAAATGTAATAATTGTTAATTTTTTAAAAAAGTATAATTTCAAAGAAGCTTAAAGTAGTGGTTAAAGTTTTCAGAGGTTAAAGTAATTTTTCATCAAGAAGAAACTGAAAGAAAAATAAAGTTGACTAAAGGAAAGAACTGTATGCCATACCACAAAATGAAAATCATAAGTGGTTATTGGTAGACAATAACAGGCTTGGAGACTCATGGAAAAAATCAACTGCAACGGAACAAATGACATTAAAATGATCAAATACATTGAAAAGAAAACAACGAAACAAAAAAATTTGCAGGAACAAAAGAAAAGTAGAGAAATTGAGAGCCTATTACTGAAAGAAAGACAATTGAAAACAGATAAACTTCCAGCAAAGGGTATATGACCCACTTCCTCACCATAGTAGCCATAAAATCAATAATCGTGAGACATCTTTCAAACAAAAATAAATCAAGACACTATTTTCATTGACATAGTAATAAAAGCAAATGCCGGAATCTAGTGACATTGTGTTACGAACCCGAATCGGTTCGTAACGTGATTGATCTTCTTAGAGGGAAGATCGGCCTCTTGATCCACTTCGAGGGAAGGATCGGTCCTCCTTTGTGCACAAGACACAATTTCTCAAACTGATTTCTTCATTGATTTCCATTAACAATAACATCTGCTTATATAAAACACTAGAGGATAAACATGGAAAGATCTAGAAAGATCTTATTATAAGAATAGAAATAGCTAATTAGAGACTATCCTAATCTAACCTAACTACTAAATATATTAAGATATAATCTTATTCACTAAAATATCTAATTAACCTATTCCACTAAGTGGGACCCATCTAGGTACGTATCATTCCACCCCTCTTGGAATCAACCTTGTCCTCAAGGTTGGAAATTAAGCGCTGGCTCGTTGGTGATAGATTTGCGCACAACCTTTCAAAATTCTTCCATCTTCTTTTTCTTTTCCTTCTCGCTCCCTTTCTTCTCTTCCTCTTGCGATTAGCTACCAAGTGTTGACGAAGCTCCATTTCCAAATCGATTTGATCGTGGTTTTCATCAAAGCTACATCGTCGTGCTTGTTTAGAACAACTGGGATTTTGACGCACGAACGGTCGTGGATGAAGATCTTCTTGATGATGTTGGGAAGGCTGAGAGGAATGACGGATTTTTCGACGACGAACACGACGAAACTGAAAATCAGAGACGACTTTCGTTTGTGGCTTTTTCAATTTTTTCTCTATCTTCTTTCTTTCTCCATCCTTCTTTTCTCCTCTTTTTCTGTTTCTTCTTCTTTGTTTACTTCGTGCAAGACTTATCGATCGCCATGCCGATTTCGTTCAAGCCTTCCACAAATTGTAAATTCCATTCCTTCAATTCCAAAATGAGTGTTTTGATCTTCTTAAAATCCTCACGCATTGAATCCAGAATCTCCGAAGATATAGCCATGGCGTAGGATCGACCGCTTTGATACCAATTGTTACGAACCCGAATCGGTTCGTAACGCGATTGATCTTCTTAGAGGGAAGATTGGCCTCTTGATCCACTTCTAGGGAAGGATCGGTCCTCCTTTGTGCGCAAGACACAATTTCTCAAACTGGTTTCTTCATTGATTTCTATTAACAATAACATCTGCTTATATAAAACACTCAAAGATAAACATGGAAAGATCTAGAAAGATCTTATTATAAGAATAGAAATAGCTAATTAGAGACTATCATAATCTAACCTAACTACTAAATATATTAAGATATGATCTTATTCACTAAAATATCTAATTAACCTATTCCACTAAGTGGGACCCATCTAGGTACGTATCACATTGTCAATTCAAGGCATAAATAATTACAACATAAGGAAAGGAAAATTGAGAAAGAGTCATTACACTTGAAACCTGATGCATAGAATGCTTGGCATGTAAAGAATAATATCCTTCTGTATAAACTTCTTCCTCCTGCAATAGTTTCCAAAATATGCAAAAAAAAAAAAAAACAGAATTAATAGAGAATACTGAGAATAAGAGCATGCAAATGAAAAAAAACTGAGTTTAAGAATCAAATACATACGGGAAGATTTCAGGGATTCGCTGTATTTCAATATATAAATAAAGAGAATTCATGTACAAAAGGAGCGTTTCTTTGATCATCCCACAATTTATATATCCAGAAATAACAGTCATCTATGTAACAACCTGGATTAGTCATTTATGTCACAACATCTCTTTTTGGGCATTTCATCAAACATGCACCGTGCGCAAAAGAAACATAAGCAAAAATCATTATTCATTACAGAGGAACTAAATGAGACAAAACTCTGCATGAAAACATGAAATTAAAGGAAACCAAGTCGATGACAAAATTCATGGAAAGAATGATACTCATTATCCACCAAGCCCAAATTGGATATTCTGCATGAGCAGTCACTTGTACAGAGCAATGAAAAAAGAGACCTTGATCCAAGCACTGACGATGCCGAGCCTTTGGGCGATCTCCTCAGGAATGGCAAGCTGATTCCCTAACAATATCCCCTAAGAATATGAAAACAAGGGATAAGGAAAGAACGAAATTGTAATTCAAGGAAAAGAAGAAGATCCAAATCACCAATAATCATCTCCACTCTCGTCCCAAGATTGAGAGACCTTCTCTTTCTTTCACCAAATTTTGCTAAAGTAAAAAATAAGCAGAGAGAAGAAAATTCCAATTTAATTAAGAAGGAAGAAATTGATTGATTAAAAAAAGAATTGTACTAATGAAGTCACAAAATGAACATATGCATACCCGGGTATTCTTTTTTTTTGAAAAGGGTAAGCTGGGGTTAGGCAGACCCCGACCAGATATATTGAAAAAATGGAGATTACAAAGATAGAGCAAGAGCGCACCCAAGCCACAAGCGACCGGGAAACAAGAACAGACTAAGTGCAAAGCAGCACGGACAAAAACAAATCAAGAACAACGGCCAAAAACCAACAAGCAAGCAACAACTAAGTGAAACAGAATTTCAAAGCCCAACAGCAAACAGAGGGGACACGAACCCAAAAGCAAGAGGTCCAGACCCCACTTAGGACTTGTAAGATCCGGGGATGAGCCCTTTGAAGGGGATTCTTTGGCCTGGCAGAGAAGGGGGTGGTGGTAAAGCTTTTCCTTTCTTCTTTGAAATGGTTTGCCAAGATCCTCCCTCAGATGTGGAGGGAGAGGAGACAATGCCCTTACCTGGGTCTTCTTTTGAGAGGCATGCCAATGAATCCTTCCCATCAAAAACCTCTTCCGAATTTGCTAAGGACGCATAACTGTTAAGTTGGGCAAATTCTTCATTTCGAGCTGAAAGGATATTGTCTTTGAGAACTTTAGACCCAATCATAGGATCAGATACAGGAAGAGCTGGAATTATGGGACTACTCCGTACACCCTCAACAACTCTGGAAACAGGTCTCCATTCCTTCCTAGAATGGGTTGGAATGGAAACAGAGCAATCTTCCAAGCAATGACTAAAATCCCAACAATTTGTGCAAGCCTTCGGCTTCCAATCATAAATTATGGGTTGGATAATTTCTTTGGAGGAGGTTTTGAGAGTGATAGAGGATGGGAGGACTTGTTTAGCACTGATTTGAATGCACATTCTGGCGTAATTAAGCCGAGTAGCTTCTGCTGTTTGGGTATCCATGTACAGAGGTTTACCTATCAAACTAGCGATTCTACTTAGACAATGCTGGGACCAAAACTTTAGATGAAGCCCCGGGAGCCTTACCCAAATGGGAATGTCAGGAAGTTGCTTCTTATGCAAAGAGGAATCCGGATCCCACCTTTGAAGGATCAAGGGTCTGCCTCCATAATGTTGCCCAGCTTCTTCAAGTATTCGGGTGCAATCGGGTGCAGAAGAGAATTTGAATATGATAAAACCATGATCAAGGTAGTACATTTGTAGATTTCCGGAGATCTGCCATCTTCGCAAGAGAGATTCGCGAAGGGAAATGAAGAAGGGTCGTCTGCCAATAAAATACCCAACCAGACAATTCGCCCATTTAGCTTCAGTTTCCAGGGTCTCATCATCATTAAAATGAATCTTCAAATTTTCTTGTTCTTCGGCAGCAGGGGTGATGAGATCTAACTTTGTGGGCACAGTTCCTTGGTCATGGTTTGAGAACAATTTTTTCCATTGATTTGGGGTAGAACTGGGTGGCTTTAGAGTCAGATTCTTACTGTTTCCGGGAGCAAGAATGGAGTTCCTTGGATTCGGCGCAGAGATTGGAAGATCCCTGCTCTGATCGAAGTTAGAAGAAATCAAAGGGTAGGAGCTACTAGCTATGGGGTGGGAAGCAATTGGGTCTTTCAAGAGACCATCAGCGTCCAAAGGAAATGAAGAAACCGAGGCTCCAAAGGTGCTGTCAAGGAGCAGAGTGTCATTTCTATCCGTTGACAGCAGCTCTAGCTTCTGATCGGGAACAGCTGAAATGGGCCCAAGGGGATATGACGAACTAGGCTTGGGAGTAGAAGCTGAACTGACTTGGGGCTCTTTTGCATTTAATACGGATTTATCTTGCCCAGCAGGTAGTGAGGCTGCAGGTGTACTGTGCAGACATGGCCCACTAGCATGATGCACACAAGAGGGAGCACGACCCTTTGCTTCTTTTCCCAAGGAAAGGAGGTAGCTGGCCTTTCCATCTTTTCCTCCCAAGACTTTTAATGCAGACAAGTCAATATTGGGGGCTGCATTGAATGGAGGAGAGGGCGTGCAGGTGACAAGAGAGGGAAAGCACTGCTCCATCTTCCCATCAGCAGTAACCAAAAACTGCTGGTTTTCCAGGATGGCGGTTTCGCGATCTTCTTCTGAAGATGGATTTTCAGAGTGCTGAATGCAGAATTCATCTTCAGAAATGGAAGATTTGGTTCTCCCCAGGAGATGCTTCAAACGGTCATCGAAAGAGGCGAAAATGTCTTCTCCATCTTCAATGAGCTGCTTAATATGGGATTTCGCCAATTTCCTTGACTTTTTCGCACCTTTCTTTTTCTTAGTTGAGGAGGAAGACAGATGAATCTCCTTATCAACAGCTTTTAAAAATTGCATTTTCTCATGAACTGACGCTTGAATGCAATTAAGCTCCCCATTAGAAATTTGGGTACTAAGCTTTTGAAGAGACCTAGATGGGGAGGGCGTGTAGTCAATTTTGAGCTTTACCAGTTGAGGAAGGTCAGATTTGGAGGAGCTGCATAACTGTGCCAACGCCCCATCAGAGTTGATTTTCATGGCCCCGCCCTTTTCCTGAACAAGATGAAGCCCCGGTGACCAGTTGGTTAAACCACCAAACTGATGAGGAAGGGAATCCCCATCAGAACCATCAAGAGATGACATACCGTGAGCATCCATGGCTGCTGATCCGAGGGCATCAATGGCTGATCTAAACGGAGCTTTGATACAAACAAACAATGGAACTTATCTAAGATTAACTAAAACCAGGGACAAGGAATCAGGGAAAGAACTAACCCATCTCAATTTCACACACTATTGACACCATTCAAACCCTTATAACCCAAATCCCTGCAGCAAATTTCAGCCAAACTCACAGATATTGCCCAAATCTAACCCTCTTTTCCCTTGTCCATGCCTCATCAGAGATCCAAGCCTCCATAAAAAATGCCCAAATCTCTGTAACAAAACCACCTTCGCCACAAACGACCAAACCCACAAAACGATAAAAGAAGAACAAACATTTAAACCCAAACCCTTGACAAATTCCAATCAACCAATAAGCAGATCAAAACCCTCATTGAACTTACCCCAAATCAGATCCAAAACCTCATGCCCTTCGTTCCTTCAAGATAAAAAACCCACCTTTTACATACCCTAACACAAAC
This sequence comes from Tasmannia lanceolata, assembly GCF_043159265.1. Lineage (NCBI taxonomy): Eukaryota > Viridiplantae > Streptophyta > Magnoliopsida > Canellales > Winteraceae > Tasmannia > Tasmannia lanceolata. The sequence goes on from NW_027518695.1 coordinate 66,437,902, forward strand.
CCCAAAATTGCCATTCGCCTCTATCCATGACTCGAACCCATTCTCGATCTCCCATAGCCTCTTGACCCTTTGTGAAAAGAGCCATTCATGGCCACCAAACAGCTTGAACCAAACCCATAAAACCCTCTTCTCTGTTTTCTCTTCCTCCCTCCAAAAAGTAATCTGTAAGATCGCGCTTCTTCGCTTCGATTCCCTGGAAAAAATCGAAGATCGGAAAGGAAGAAGATTGAACAGTGAACCTTAGGAGTGCATACCTGCCGTAGAAGGATTCTAACCCTTCCAAATCCTGATTTCCAACCAGCTAAAATCACTAAATACGGGAGCAATATACCCCGGGTATTCTTATCTACATTTTCAGTCCTTTTCTTTGGAATCTGTGGGAGGGCACCTACATTCCTGAAAGATTAAAAAAAAACAGAAAAAGGAATGGCATATAATAACAAAGAGAAGAAGGATATATGGGGAGAGACGGAGAAGTTGCAGAGAAGAGGGACACCTGTCCGTTTTTTTATTTGCTAAACCAATTGTTTCGGCAAAAAATCTGGGATACAGGGCGTCTTTCGCTAGCGAAATGACTTGAAACGGCACAAAAAAAAAGGAAACGGCATGGTTTCCGTTTATACATAAACATTGCAATCTTCGTGGAATAGGAAACGTCCACATTCAGCTTTACTAAAGGGAGAAATTAATACAGATAAGGGTGTTACTAATACTGACCGTCACCTTTGAAAATTTATATGAAACGTTGGAAATTAATTTGTTTTGGAAACACCAATCTACAGGAATGGGTAACTATCATCTAACATTAATGCACGTCTATCTGTATAGAGAGGAGAAGTATGCCGTTAACGTTTCCCATTTAATTTATTGAATCCCATTATTTGACAAATTGCCCAAATAAGGCCAAACCTGTCACTACTCCTACATCTACAAAAAAGCCTCTCCTGCAGGTGGCTGCAAATCCGTATGATGTCCTTGGAGAATTAGATGAAATTGGGGATTCCACACATAGCTCAGCTGCTGAATTTGCTTCAGGGGTCTACTCAGAACCTGAAGAGATTCTCTCACTTAAAACAAGCATAAAAAGCCCTAAAGTCTCTCCAAAAAAGAATGTATCCTAGGCAGAAGAACTTAATCAAGTCCACCTGATTCAAGTCGAAAATGAGGATAACGGTGAAGAGGAGACTCCGGAACCTGGAAAATCAAATTGGCAGGAAGTTCCCAAGAAAACCTGGCCAAAGGAACCTGGAAAATCAAATTGGCAGGAAGTTCCCAAGAAAACCTGGCCAAAGCGCTCAGAAAGAGCCCATCACACCCCTTCAAAATTAGATGATTATTTAATTCAGAAGTATTGATCATTTTGTTCTCTTAGGCTTAGTGCTTGTTGCTCATAGTTGTAGAGCCTTGGTTCCCCCTTCTCGCTTGTTCCGAGTTAAGGCTGGTTTTGTGATCTTATTGTTCTATCTATCTCTATATCTAATAAATCGGTAGGGGTCCCCGTTAAATCCCAGCTTACCCATCAAAAAATGATTTAGGAAAGACTTTATAAAATTGTGGGATAGAGGAGAGGATGCCACGTGGCATCACCATGGCTTAGAGGAAGACCCGACGTGCGATGCACGACACAGCAAAAAGAAGGAATATGATACAAAAAAAATAGTTAAAAATATATAGAAAGAATAAGCAAAAAAATATGCATAACCACTTACCAAGTAATGAAAAAAATGCAAAAGAAAAAGTTTTCAAGGCCGACAAAGAACTGTACGGACCACAGTATAGGTTGTTCCAAACCGTCGATGTGATGGAACACAACATCAATCGGTTGTGCCTGTGAAATCATTTACATAGGCTGATCCTAGCCCTCCAATCGATGCACAGGTCGACAAAGAACTGTACGGACCACATTATAGGTTGATCCAAAGCGTCCATGTGATGGCACACAACATCAATCGGTTGTGCCCGTAAAATCATTTCCATAGGCTGATCCTAGCCCTCCAATCGATCGAGGTTTCCATAATTGTTATTCCTCTTCAGGTGCTCGGAATCCGTCAATATTTTGCAAGTTGTCCCGCATGGGTAGTATCAAGTAGTTTTTTCGTCATTGTCATATGTCTATACCTCTTCTTGGTAGTTTGTTCCGTAATTGTCATATACAGGTACCCGTGTCGTTACTTTTCGTATTAAACGACAAATCAATTGACGAATTTACCCTCAAATAATTTCTCATAGACATAGATGTTGATAGATAGCAGCAAAGGGGTTAATGGTAAAAGAGTAATGTTGACGTGTAAAGGTGATATGGATTTGATGGCACAAGAGGTATTTGAAACTTAAAGGCGTGGGAATGTGAGGGCATATGAGGCATTTCTCTATTTCAGCTGAGGTGTTAATTTGACAGAATTTTCAGAAGATTTAAAAAAGCCTGGGCTTTTCCTCTAGTAGATATAGAGGATAGGATAGGATATAGGATATGTATATAGGATAGGATAGGATATGATAATATATAGATAGATTGGTAAATAGTCCCCAAGAATCCCTTAATAGCCAAATATTCCTGCTTTTAAACATTCGTTGCTAAGAAGTCCCTAAAACAAACAACAGTCAATTTACTTCGTCAAACTTTTTCAAATGCCAAATTTACCCTCTTAATTTCGACTTAGCCTGTTACATTTTCACGGCAAATTAAATTTCTGAAGTTAATCAGATTGCCCAAATTAGTATCTCTTCCCATATTTTCGGAAAAAATCACTCAAACTTCACGTCGTTGACACGTTATACCTTACCTTCTACGAATTATCTATGATTTGCAATTCATTTGTTAGATGGGAAAGAAGAGGGCCAAATTTAAAATAAATTTTGGAAAGCTATTCAAGATCTTGCTATGTCAATAGAATTCCATTTGAGGCTTTGTTGAATGAATATGCATGCAACTGATTTCGATGATCCCAAACGTTCATTTGTTGGTCCTCAATTTAGATAGGCCTTTCCCTGAGAATCATCTTCAAAGGATGATCCTAACCATCCACTTTGTAGAGGTTTCTATAATGTGTTGTCCCTCTACAGATCATCTTCAAAGGTTCGGATCGTCAGACAATGCGGGCCCTACTATATTTTTAATTCATCAAAAGAAAATTTTCATGTGAAAGAGTGTCTTAGTGTTTTTATTTTCTATAAAATAAGTCTCTGAGTATCATTTCAAAACAATCTAAGAATTGTTTAGGATATTGTAGAATTGGGGTCTTACCTTCCACTAAGGGCCTGTTTGGAATGTAGGAATTTGTCCGAAAATATTGGAAAGGATGTTGAAGTGTAAAAGATAAATAATTCCTTTCTCCAATATCTTAAGCTGTTGGAGAAATTGGTAAGTTAACATGGTATTAAAGCCAAAGGTCTCGAGTTCAAAACTCCCGGATAGCAAAAATCCACATGCGATGATCGGCCAAAAGTGGGACCACATGTGCCACGTGTTTGCCAAGTGGGCCACACGTGCGGGGGAGTGTTGAAGTATAAAAGATATATAACGCATTTCTCCAACAGCTTAAGCTATTGGAGAAGTTGGTAAGTTAACAAAGGACAAATATTCCTAAAATTTCCTACTTTATTTACACACGAAAAAACAGATTAGTCGAACCAACCCTATTCAATTTTTATTGAGTGGTCTTCAATTACTCTGATATCACTCTAAATTAACCTTAATCGTATCATTTCTCTCTAAATTGTGGAAAGAAAAAAAAATCCAAGGGAAATAATTCTGTCAGAAATGTTTTTCTTGCCATCCAAACCGAGCCTTAAGTTAGAAGGCGAGGTATAACGACTTGAAGTTTGAATGATTTTTTCTGAAAATATAGGGAGAGATACTAATTTTGCCAACGCAATTAGCTTCAGAAATATTTGCTGCGAAAATGTAACACGTTAAGTCGAAATTGGGATTAAAAGGTCTTAAGGTTTGAGAGGGTAAATTTGGCGTTTGAAAGTCCAAAAATTTTATTCATAGCAAACAATTTATTTGTGATGCGAATCTCCAAGGCATGTACTAGTAGACATACCTATACTGACTCAGTTCAACCACATTACTGTCTTGAAAGTACAATTATGCTACTTAATAAAGCTTAGAAGGGAGGCGGGGACTGAAGCACACTTCAAGTGGAGTTGCTTTCGACATTGTTGAAGCTACGCCCTCGTCCATATTTACATGCACATTTGAGGGGGTGACAATGTTGAAGCTATGAAGAAGACGAGCAAGCATCAAGTGCATGACATTGAAAGCGAACGACGTCCCGGGGCATGATCGCCTGCCCGACCCAAAAGGGATGTAATCAAAATCCTGACCCTTCAAATCCATACTAAACTTGCGATTTAGAAATCTCTCAGGTTGGAAATCCAATGGGTCCGACCACATACGTGGATCACGGTGCAGCTTCCAAAGGTTCACAAACACTTGTGTGCCCACCGGGATGTGGAACCCGCCAATATAGCAATCTTCAATAGCCTCGTGGGGTACAGCCAGTGGGGCCGGAGGGTATAGGCGAAAGGTTTCCTTGACAATGGCTTGGAGGTACACGAGGTTCTTAATATCAGATATGTCTACTTTTCTATCCTTCCCAACGTGGATGTCTAACTCATCCTGTACCTTTTTTAATACGTGGGGATTGTTGAGTAGCAAGGCAAGGGTCCATGTTAGAGAGATGGATGTGGTGTCTGTGCCACCTATTAAAAGAGTCTGCAAAAGATTAGAAATGGGAGGTCAATTTGGTGAATGAGATCTCACAAAATAGCACTTAAAATTTTTTACACTAGCTCAAGTTCGGGAGCTAGTATACAACCGTAATGAAAGCAAGTACCATTTTTGTAAGATGTCTGAGCTTACATGGCCATACATGATGTCTCACTCAGCTAGTTCACCACTGCACGTACGGTTGAACCCCATAAAAACCCCTAGACTATGACTTTAGCCCTACACTATAAAATCTCGACTTTAGTTTTTATACGGTGCAAGCCCGAATAGTCTGGTATTTTTCAAAAAGTATTGTACTGCTTACCGCATAGGATGTGCCCATCAACCTAAATAGGATGTGATAAAAATCATTTCAATAAGATAATCCCAAACCTCCAATCTATGGATGTTTCCATAAAATGCAGTCCCTCTGTAGATCGGAGCGGTAAGGCCATCCTACTGAAATGACTTTTGGGGCACAACCTATTTACATCGTGGCCAATGAAATGGATGGTTTGGCTCAAGCTATGGTGTAAGCCTTACAGTACTTTCTGAAAAGTTCTTGACTGTACAGGCTTACACCATACAAAATCTGTTTTTATATGATGTCTGCGCATACTTGCACACATTTCTGAAAAAACATAGTGCTAACCCACCTCGTTCCAAGATCCAAACCATTTAATTTAATCTCGGAAACCTATGTTGGCCCCAAAAAACTATCTTATTGCTCTGATAGGATGGAAGCCAAAATTTAGAAACCCTGTAATCCGAGGGTTAGGAAGCTACTTGCTTTATAAAACCAAACACTAAACCAACTGAAAATAGCACAAAGTCTCAAAATCAGCCACCGCGTGACCATAGGGAGTGAGAAGTATAAGACAAAAAATATACAGGGTATCGAGTGTCCGTGATCCAAATAAAGGGTGGCAATGGACAAAAATACCCTTCAAATTTCTCTTCATTTATATCTACAAAGAGGGGTATTTTTTGTAAAATTAAACAGCCATTATGAAAACAACATTTGATTTTCACACTTTCAGTTTTGATGACGACACGCTAGTCTTGATACTATCCTTGTCCCAAATAAGACAAATGACATGGGTGGTTGGTGGATGCTTTTTTTCAAGGGTGGCAATATCATATCTCAAATGAGACGAATCGTAGATGCAAGGGCGCCCTTGCATAGAGAGCCTGAAAAGGGCCCTTGATTGGATCCATGTCATTAGGTGCAACTGAATTTACTTTGTCATCCGATTTTAAAAGGTTACCGAAATGAAGTGCGAGAAAAACAGAGAGAAATGATAAATGCACCCCTTTCCATCACTTGCGGTCCACCAGCTGCATTGTAGGTGTCCCAAGTATTGAAATGGGGTGCATTTATCATTTCCCAAAAATAAAATAAAAATTCAATAAATAAAACTTATAGAGGCTTAGTTAACATTATTAATTAGTAATTACCAAGCAGAGGGCCTTGATGTCTGCATCTTTGTCATGGCCGGGAATCTGGTCACCTTCTAGGATTGATAGCATCACATCCATGAAGTCTTGATCACCTTCGGCTTTGCCGGAGAGTTTTTTCTGGCGATGCTCCTCCAGGCAGCGTTCAAGGAAATAATCAATTTCCTTAGCAGTCTTCTTCATACTGCTTATGTGTCCTTGAAAATCCATCCATTCAAGAAAGGGAAGTGCATCTGACACTACGAAGACTCCGAAGAGATGCATCAATTTTTCAATTGCTCCTCGAAATCGCCTTGCATCATTCTCATCGCCGGCCACATCATTGCCGAAATATCGTTTTCCGGCAATCATCCTGACCACCACATTGAAAGACAACTCACCAAACCATTGTTTCATCTCAACCTTTACCGGATTTTGATTGTTCTTCAACCAAAGTCTACAAGTCTTTAATGCATGTTTCAACCTCCGTGACACGCACGTTCTTAAGCAACTCAAGTCGGCGGTTAGATAGAAGCTCGAGTGTGGCTATCTTGCGAGCCTCACGCCAATAAGGCCCATAGGGTGCAAGGCCAAAGCCTGCATGGTCGTAGGACATGTACTTTGCGGCTGTGCTTCTGGGGCGGCTAGCAATGGACTTATCATTGGTAGTAAAGCACTCCCTTGCTAGCTCTGGACTACTCACAACAAGGACGCGGCGTATACCAAGCCGTATCATGAAGGCAGGGCCGTACTTATCTGCTAAGTCTGCAAGTATTCGAAATTGTGGCTTGGGTGCTCCAAGGAGATGGAGGTGGCCGATTATAGGCCATGCGCCAGCTGGTTGTGGTGGTGACTCCTTGCTCTTACTCTTGTTAGTCTTCGTTCTTGCCATCCATATATTGCACAAAATAACTACGGCAATAAACCCTGTGAGAGCTTGCACTGTGCGAAGAAAATCCATAGCTCCTTATGCAAGGAAACAGGCCTCTTCAGTTTACTTATAATCATTGGAGGCTATCCTCGCCCCTCCCCCCCGCGACGGCTGGCTAACGTTGACAGTTAGGTTTTAACAGCTAACTCTAAACGGAGGTCATATTCCGCCTCTCTCTCTCTCTCTCTCTCTCAACAGGAACAGTTGGTGGGCCTCAAAAATTCTCCTTCTTGGTGCCCAAATCAACCCACTATGACAGTGTACCGTCCAGACCATAGGATGATCCGAGCCGTCCATTTGATAGGCCACATCGTAAATAGGTTGTGTCCCAAAAACCCATTTCCATGTGATGATCCTAGCCCTCAGATATAAAGAGAAATTGCTTATTATGGAAACCTCTATAGATTGGAGGGTTGTGATCATCCTATGCAAATGATTTTGGGGGCACAACCCCTTTACGTTATGGCCCATCAAATGGACGGCTCAGATCATCCTATGGTCTGGACGGTACACTTCATTTCCAAAAATATGGGTGGGGCCTAAATTGGGCCTTAATGTTACTTTACGAACCACACCATAGGATGATCCAAACCATGGACGGCTTGGATCATCCTATGTTGTGGACGGTACACTTCAATTTGAAAAATATCGGTGGGGCCTACAATTGATATCGGTGGGGACTACAATTGGGCCTTAACGTTACTGTACGACCAACTCCATAGGATTATCCAAACCATGGACGGCTTGGATCATCCTATGTTGTGGACGGGCCTTAATGTTACTGTACGACCAACTCCATAGGATGTTCCAAACCATTCATTTGATGGGCCACAATGTAAATAGGTTGTGCCCCAAAAATCATTTCCACGGGATGATCCCAACCCTACAATCTATAGAGGTTGCATAAGATGTAGTTTCTATTTAGATCGGAGGGCTAGGATCGATCAGCGTATGGAAATGATATTTTGGGACACAACCTATTTACGTTTATGGCCCATCAAATGGACAGTTTGGATCATCCTATGGTGTGGTGTTCATTTTGAAAAGTATGGGCGGGGCCTACGTTGTTCAAAGATGGGCCCACCAACGGTTTCTGTTGGGTCCACCAACTGTTCTTGTTGTGTGTGGTAGACCCAGCAAAATGGGACCCGTACTCGCTGGTACACCCGGCCCGCAAGGGTATGGGTACCAATTTCGTTACCCGCAAAAAAAAATACCCGCACCCAACCCGTACCCGTGACCAGCGGGTGGGTCTGGGTCGGGTGCCCGTGGGTTACCCGCAAAACTACGGTTAGGTGAATTATTTGCCCACACTTATCAATGTGGAATGCAATTTACTGCAGTTTAGATATCCAAAGCACTCAATAGTTGTAGTGTTTCAGTACTTTAGGCCTCTGTATAGTGGTCTTTGTAGTTTGTGAGTTGGAAACTCCCAAGTTAAATGAAAATCTTTGCCTATTTTAGTGCGTATCCCAATTAAATCTTATCCCAGCTTACACCGTTGTCTTCTGAACATTGCCTAGTATTATCAGATTTCGTAGTTTTTTATGATTTCCATTTCTATAAGATGAGTGATGCCTTAAAACTCTTATGCACCAAGTCACAATCAATCTGCATAGTCCATCTACTGGGGCCCATGTTGGATTACACGTGGCCCAAAAATTAAGCTGATCCGAGACTATCCTAACATTTTGGGTAACAGATGCGATTCAAGGCGAGTCACACACGGAAGACAATAAGATGATCATGAATTGTTGCTTGCTGAAATGCGGTCAATTGCCATTCATCCCAACTTGAAATCGTCATTGCCGCAAAAGTTTTTTTTTAAATTAAATATAAATTTACTGGGTTACCCACCGCAAGGGTTGGGTATGGGTACATGAAAAACCTACCCGCAGAATCACGGGTATTTTTTACCCGTACCCGTGGGTATCTAGCGCATGGGCGTAGTAGCGGATTGAATTGAGGCGGCAAAAACAAGCAGCAGATGGCTTGTTGTAGAGATAGCAGCAGTTGGCTCTCTCATAGAGGGTCAAAAGAGCAACAGGTGGCTCTAGTGGACGTTCTCTAAAAAGCAACAATAGGCAACCAAATTTTATTCCAATAATGCTGAAGATAGCTGTTTACATTGAGGCCTATTTATAGGCTTTTGAAAAGAAAACTCCTACTCCTACGTTAACTCAAGCTTTCCACATTCTAATCTAGTTTCCAATTAAAACAAAAACTCGATCATTTCCCAATAAAACTCTTCCTAATTCATACTCCTACCTTAAATAAATACCTAAAAGAAAGAAAGAGATAATTAATAAATATTTAAAAGAAAGCAAGAAATTATTAAACTCATTTTGAACCGTTGATCTGCGTAATTAATTTGGGTGGCCAAAATGCACCTACATCATACCCCTTCTTGAAAAGAACTTGACCACGAGTACACGTCATCTCCTGAGAAGCCATACAAGTACCCCTGGTTTTGCCCGTTCACGCATTGCCCTGATGCGTGTGACAAATCTCTTTCCTTTGAAGTGGTCAACACAAGCTTCTTTCCGTTGTGGTGGAAGGAATATGTATTCTCTCGGCCATCGTACAATGCACTCCGATCGTATTGCCATGGCCTCCCAAGTAGGACGTGACAAGCATCCATACAAATTATGTCGTACCAAATACGATCCTTGTAGTGATCTCCAATACTGAAGGATACAAGACAACGCTTCTTGATCCACGTGTCTGTAGTGTCATTGAGCCAAGCTAGTCGGTATGGCTGTGGATGTGGCTCGACCTTTAAATTCAATTTCTGCACTGCCTCTTTTGAGATCACATTCTCACTGCTTCCAGAATCAATGATCAACTTACATACCTTGCCATCGATTTTGCATCGTGTGGTGAAAATATTATGATGAAGTCATTCCTCGTCCTTCCGTGGAGTGAGGCAAAGTCTTCGAGTGACTAAGCTTTGACCCGTAACATCTTCAGCAGCAATGACATAATCTTCTTCCTCGTGTATCTCCTCATCTGCAATGGGTTCTTCGAGAATTTCGTTTTTTGGCTCATAAGATAGTAATTGTTGTCAAGGTTTGGGACATGCAGAAGCAATATGTCCATAGCCTTTGCAATGAAAACATTGCGTACCTGATTGATTGTCGAGTGGTCTTTGTTGGGCCGACTGGGCTACGGTTTGCCTTGAAACTGGTGGGGTCGATGATGTAGAAACCCGATTTGGTGGTGGTGGAGCAGCACTTTTCTCATAGGAAAATGAACGTGAGGCGCTTCTTCGTTGTGAATCCTCTATAAGTTTGGCTTTTGCATAGGCCTCTGTCACATTCTTAAATGTATGACCTATAAGGGAATCATAGATTGATATTTTCAATCCTTCAGGTTACCGTGCTACAAGTTGCTCCCGTGATTCGCGCAGATTATTTCTAGCAACAAGCCTATGGAACTCTTCTGTATACTGTGATACAAATCTATTTCCTTGAACAAGTCGATGAAGTTTCTGATACATTACCTGGTTGTAATTGAAGGGCATAAACTCCTTGCGCATCTCTTGATGCATCTCCTCCTACTCAGTGATAACTGGTTCTCATGCTTGGCGTTGCTGATACTTTCGGGCTTGCCACCAAGCAGCGGCTCGTCCTCGTAGGCGAAGGGCTATGAGAGGCACCACTTTGTCTTCGGGAATGTCCTTAAGCTCTAGGGCTTCTTCAACAATGGCGCTCCAATCAATGAATTCCTCGGGTTCTAGCGTCCCATGGAATTTTGGTATTTCCAATTTAATCCCGGAGTCCCATCTGTAATTATTCCGTGGTGGAGAATCGGCTCTAACAACAGTACGTTGCTGCGGTATTTGTCCTTGCACCGGTGGATCAATCTGCACACCTTCCATAATATGATCGACTCGAGATGGTACTTGGTTCATACTGATTTCCTCAACACGTTGATCTACTCCATCAAGCCTCGCCTCTTGTCTAACAGATAGACGATTCACTTGTTCCGTTAGTGCGGTAATCTGACCTTGGAACTGTTCATCACGAGCCCGTTGTTGTTCATCTCGAACACGTTGTTGTTCTAGGATTTCGGTAAATCTCTTGAGTAGCTCCACTAACACGGGGTCAGTAGGAGCTGAACTTCCTTCTTTGTTCTTTTTTGGCGGCATGATTATGGTGGGGAATAGAATCCAAGATTTGCAAAGTTAAGAAACCCTGCAAGCCTTAGCTTTGATACCAGATAACGCATGGGCGTAGTGGCGGATTGAATTGAGGCGGCAAAAACAAGCAACATATGGCTTGTTGTAGAGATAGCAGCAGGTGGCTCTCTCATAGAGGGTCAAAAGAGCAACAGGTGGCTCTAGTGGACGTTCTCTAAAAAGCAACAATAGGCAACCAAATTTTATTCCAATAATGTTGAAGATAACTGTTTACATTGAGGCCTATTTATAGGCTTTTGAAAATAAAACTCCTACTCCTACGTTAACTCAAGCTTTCCACATTCTAATCTAGCTTCCAAATAAAACAAAAACTCCTTTCCGAATAAAACTCTTCCTAATTCAAACTCCTACCTTAAATAAATACCTAAAAGAAAGAAAGAGATAATTACTAAATATTTAAAAGAAAGCAAGAAATTATTAAACTCATTTTGGACCGTTGATCTGCGTAATTGATTTGGGCGGCCAAGATGCACCTGCATTAGTATCGTACCCATGTGGGTCGTACCCGTACCCGCGTGGGTTACCCGTTTGCCTGGTCTAGTGTGTGGAGAGAGAGAGACCGGTCAAATGGTGGGAAACGTGACATATATGTTAGACTACGTTGAAAGTTAGCCAGCCGTCAAGGGGGAAAAATAGCCTTCGGGGGGATATCAAACAGTCAGAAAAATGACTGGTAGGTACACAAATTTGAGAAAAGTACGGAATGTGGGCTCATATTTGGGAAAATTACGGATTAGGGCACCTTTTAAAACAAGAACAAAACACGGGCTAATCTTCAAAATCGGGTGGTCAAAAGACCTTGATACCCTTCTGACATGATAGAGTTCTTTTTCATTACTGCCTATTAAATTGGCACGCTTCACGAGGATTCTTTTGGTTCGTTTGAATGGGTATTTGAACCGAAAGAACTTTGGGTTCGTTTCTATCTTGGTCGTCGGAAATAACTAGAGATGGATGGATGCTTGACACATGTTGGAAAACTTAAACTTTTTAGAACGCTAACGTTATAGAATACTTTAGTGAGCAGAGTTATCTTTTGTCACTTCTCTTTTGGCTTGGAACGGTAACGTTATTGAATACATCTCTTTTGGCTTAGAATCTTTTTCCTTCTCTGTTGGTCTCCATTATTTATGCCGGCGTACCCCATTATATACACCGGCGTACCCATTATTTCTCTTTTGGCTTAGAATCTTTTTCCTTTTCTTTTGGTCCTCATTATTTACGCCATCTTACCCCATTATTTATGCTTTTCGCTGACCTACCCCATTATTTCCGCCGGCGTACCCATTATTTCTCTTTTGGCTTAGAATCTTTTTCCTTCTCTGTTGGTCTCCATTATTTACGCCGACGTACCCATGAATTCCGCCGTGGCACCCCATTATTTACGCCGGAGTACCCATTATTTCGCTTTTCGCTTAGAATCTTTTCCCTTCGCTTTTGGTCCTCATTATTTACGCCGGCTTACCCTATTATTTACGCTTTCCGTCGGCGTACCCCATTATTTCCGCCGGCGTACCCATTATTTCTCTTTTGGCTTAGAATCTTTTTCTTTCTCTGTTGGTCTCCATTATTTAAGCTGCCATATCCCATTATTTACGCCGGCGTACACCTTATTTCTGCCGGCGTACCCATTATTTCTCTTTTGACTTAGAATTTTTTCCCTTCTCTTTTGGTCCTCATTATTTACGCCGGCTTACCCCATTATTTATGCTTTTCCGCCGGCGTACCCCTTTATTTTCTCCGGCGTACACCCTATTTCCTCTTATACCCTATTTTCGTCTGCGTACCCCTTAATATTCTGGCCGCGTACTCCTGAATCCGACGACGTTCTCAGCCAAAAGAGACGCGAGAAATAATAAAATATTCAAAAACGTCGCCGTTCAAAGCCAAAAGAGGCTTATTCAATAACGTTACCATTATAAGCCAAAACAGAAGTGAGTACCAAAAGAGAAGTGAAAAAGATAGAAACGAACCCAAAGCCAAAAGAGACGTATTCAATAACGTTACCGTTCTAAGCCAAAAGAGAAGTGAGAAAAGATAATGATTGACTTTGGGTCATCAGCATTCGAAAAAGTTTTTCAACCATTGTCAAGCATCCATCTGTCTCTTGTTATTTCCGACGGTTAAGATAGAAACAAACCCAAGAGTTTTCTGTTCAATTACGCATTCAAACGAACTAAAAGAAACCTCGTGAAGTGCGCCAATTTAATAGTAATTACTCCAACATGACTAGCATTCCGTATTTTTCTCCACAAATTTCCAAAGATGTAATGGCTTATATGAGAAACTCTGAGCAAATCGAGGTGGCTAGTGGCCACCATTAATTGCAAAACCATCTCTATGTTTTCAGAAGATAAGCCATTTTTCTCTCTCCCCAAGGTTAGAGAGGACAGGTGTAATTTTCTACATATATTACTAGCCGTATCTTACCACATTCAAATTTTAAAATCCCAACATTTATCTTGGATAACTGTAATGAAGATTGCAAGGATCCCTTCCAATCCGGGATTCATTTCTTTATTTTGGATTGATTTATGCTCTCACTCACAAAAGGCAACAGCCCATCTGCGACGCTGGCAAATCCCATATCATATAATCGAATCGGGAAAGTCAGAATTTGTTTTTCCATTTCTTGAAAAATCTATTATTGTGCAGCTTTGTTTGACCATGTTTTCGACGTTCTTGTGCAGCTTTAAAAAGCAAAATACCCATCTAATCCTCCTTCCACGCGTACGCCTCTCGATCTCTCTCTCCTGTCGAATCTTATAATATAATATAGTATCTCTCTACCTCTCTAGAATTCTCCCCCCACGCCCCCTCCCCCGACGGCTGGCTAACGTTTTCCCACTATTTGACCGGTCTCTCTCTCTCTCTCTCTCTCCACACACACAACACGAACAGTTGGTGAGCCCAACAGAAACTGTTGGTGGAATGGTGGGCCCATCTTTGAACAACGTAGGCCCCACCCATACCACACCATAGGATAATCCAAACCGTCCATTTGATGGGCCATAAATGTAAATAGGTTGCGTCCCAAAATATTATTTCCATAGGCTGATCCTAGCCCTCCGATCTAAATAGAAACTATATCTTATGCAACCTCTATAGATTGTAGGGTTGTGATCATCCTACGAAAATGACTTTTGGGGCACAACCTATTTACATTGTGGCCCATCAAATGGACGGCTCGGATCATCCTATGGTCTGGACGGTACACTTCATTTTCGAAAATATGGGTGGGGCCTAAATTGGTACGAACCACACCATAGGATGATCCAAACCATGGACGGCTTGGATCATCCTACGTTGTGGACGGTACGCTTCAATTTGAAAAATATCGGTGGGGCCTACGATTGGGCTTTAATATTAGTGTACGACCAACTCCATAGGATTATCCAAACCATGGACGGCTTGGATCATCCTATGTTGTGGACGGGCCTTAATGTTACTGTACGACCACAGGATGATCCAAACCATTCATATGATGGGCCAACCATTTTGGGGGCACAACCCATTTACGTTATGACCCATCAAATGGACGGCTCGGATCATCCTATGGTCTTGAAGGTACACTTCATTTTCAAAAATATGTGTGGGGCCTAAATTGGGCCTTAATGTTACTGTACGAACCACACGATATGATGATCCAAACCATGGGAGGCTTGGATCATCCTATGTTGTGGACAGTACGCTTCAATTTGAAAAAATCAGTGGGGCCTACGATTGGGCCTTAATGTTACTGTACGACCAACTCCATAGGATTACCCAAACCATGGATGGCTTGGATCGTCCTATGTTGTGGACGGGCCTTAATGTTACATTACGACCAACTCCATAGAATGATCGAAACCATTCATTTGATGGGCCACAATGTAAATAGGTTGTGCCCCAAAAATCATTTCCATAGAATGATCACAACCGTACAATCTATAGAGGTTGCATAAGATGTAGTTTCTATTTAGATCGGAGGGCTAGGGTCAGCCTATGGAAATGATGTTTTGGGACGCAACCTATTTACGTTTATGGCCCATCAAATGAACGGTTTGGATTATCTATGGTGTGGTATGGGCGGGGCCTACGTTGTTCAAAGATGGGCCCACGATTCCACCAACAGTTTCTGTTGGGCCCACCAACTGTTCCTGTTTTGTGTGTGTGGAGAGAGAGAGAGAGAGAGAGAGAGAGAGAGAGAGAGAGAGAGGTCAAATGGTGGGAAAGTGACATATACATTGAATCCTAACATTTAACGTTAGCCAGCCGTGGGGGGGGGGGGGAATATCAGCGCCCTATATCTATTATATTATAGCAGGATGGGGTTTCAGTGTCCCCAATCCCGCTATTTATCTATGTGGCTATTCAACCGTTTAGACAGAAAAGGGGGGAAAATCTATTATATTATAGCAAGATGGGGGTTTCACTATTCACGACCACGTGGACAGCTCCCCCATCCGGCTATTTATCTACATGGCTATTCAACTGTTTACGAAAAAAAAAAAGAAAAAAAATGCGTAGACCTTCCCAAAGTGGAACATCTTAATCTCAAGAAGTATTGTTGCTGCTACCAAAAGGGGTGAAATTAAGAATTGATAAGGCAGTGTATATTCTATATTCATTTACTGCTTTATATTGACAGATTACATTTGTGCATATACTGAGGGGGGGTAATACCTCATTGCTTATATCGTTTAATGCTTATTTATCTATTCTTTTGATATCTCCTGCCTCATTATCAATTTGGTTTGCCATAAAAAAGAGGGAGAGATGGTTAGCCCAAGGTTCCCCATGGGTTCAACTAATCACATTTTTCTTATGATTTTGATGCTAGAAAACCCAAATTGAATAGTCTTTATGGATTAATGTGTTGCCTTGGAGTGTTGTGCCTTAGATAGAAACTTCACATGTTATATCGCCATTAGCACATTCGCACAATATAACATAACACATGGCTTGAGGAACAACATGCACAAATGAACCAAGAGAGCTTGCACACATTGAAGACATCATCCATGGAAGGCAACTTAAAGATCCCACAAGCATGCATTGCACAATGCCAAGAGGAGCTTAGATGAACAAGTGTTGGTAACTATCTTAAGCATTCAAAGTGAAGATGATTCAAAAAGAGAAGTCACATATACCAAATCAATCACAAGTGTTCACTTACAAGACCAAGAGCCCAAAGAAGACCTTTGAAGCCAATACAATCATGATGCTAAGTAGTTTTATATTTCTAGATTGTATTGGACATTTTTTTCATGTGGTTTTGCATTTCAAAGAGTTTTTGATACATTTTCAAAACCAACCTTGAGACCCAATTGTATTTTAATGAAAAACCATTTTCAATAGTCCTAAACATTTTTAAAGCAAAAAATGATAGCCCAAGAACAAAAGCCCAAGTGCCAAGTTGAGGTAAAAATGAAATGACATTGAATAAGCTCTTGAATTGTGGACCACAAACCTTAATTCTACTTTAATGGGTCTAAAACATTATCAAATATTTTGAAAAATATTTTTAACAGATAGATCTCATCATTTTCATTCAAATCGAGTGTAAGAGCGTCAAAATCCGATAAGAAACGAGTGAGATATGAATTTTATAAAGGAGGCAAAAAACCAGTTTTTTGCAGGCCTGATTGACCACCCAGCTCGGTCGACTGCGACACTAAAAAATCTGCTTTTTAAAATTTCAGCAGCCCACTCGCGGGCAATCGACCCCCCTCGGTCGACCGGCGCTGTGCGAGAAACTAGCTATTGGGGCATAACGGCTAATTATTTTTTTGACCCGTTTTTTTATCTTTTCTTGCCCAAACTACCCCCAAACATTGGGGAATCATTGTGGGCTATAAATATATTATTTTCTCATGGATTCAAAAACTTTTGAACCTATTGAAAATCTCACTTGAGCTTAAACTTGCATATCCATTAGTTTTCTTCAAATGCTTTGAACTTGCATATCATTTGAAGAAGATCTCCATATGGCTTTATATTTGTAATCTTTTGGAGAGATTGTGAGCTATTCAATGTTTATATTAGCCTATCAAGTGGCATTAAGTGAGCTTCGTCTTCTTTCTTTTCATTGTAATCAGGGTCTATGATTCGGCTCAACAACAAAAGTGAATCCGGTTCGTAAAGAGAAGCAATTCCTTTGGAGGCGGCGTGCGAAGATGGTTGATCTTCTTGGAGGTGGTTGCGAAGAGGGTTTGTTCCCTCGGAGGCGGTGTACATTGTAAGGCCTGAAGATTCGGCGTGTGGAGTGTCATTTTAGTGAAGAAAAATTCCAAGCAAAGACCAAGTATTAAAGTAGTGTAGTAGGTCCGTTTGTGACCGAACCATTCTAAATCTTTGTGTGGTCTCGTTGCTCTCCTTCTTGCCTCCTTTTAATCTTAATTAAATTTGATTGAAAATTTTAGAAACCCTATTCACCCCCGTCCCCCCTTCCCCCTCTTGGGTTGCCATTTGGGATTTCAATTCTTTATCATCCCCCAGGATCATTTCCTAATATCTCTAACCCCAGATCATTTCTAGGGCCTTTTAGGGTATTCCTTTACAATTTCTTGTCTTTGGGCATTTTCCTATTTTTAAGGTAATTTTCTAATTTTTTCTCATTTCCAAGGGTTTCCCAGGGATCCATGAGATATTTCTTGGTGGTCTATGACGTCCAGAATTTTTCCTCCATTCTCCTTCTCCTTTCCTTTCTTTTCTTTTTTTTCCTTTCCTTTTTCCCTTCAATCAAGGGAGCTTTCCACTAAGAAAATATAAAATTTCAAGGTGGAAAATTAGTCTAAAAGAGGAAGGGCCCACCAAATTCACTTTAAATAGGTCACAAATTGCTTAAAAATCAAAATTTCAAACGTGGGGTCCACAATGGTGTTTGTTATCCATTCAAAAGGAACTTGAGTGTTTTAAACCATTTAAAACTCATAATCTTTGAATTCGAATTGTTTAAAAGAAAGGATTCATTAATAGCCATTTAATCAAATATTCATGGCCTCTTAAGAGTCCTCTTTCAAAACAAAGCCTACCTCTAAAGGAATTTTAGTTTAATTCAAACTCATAAAAATTATATAAAAGACCACAAAGCAACCCATGAGACCCATAAAATTTCATGCACACCCCTGTTCCCTCCAAGCTTGGTGATCAAATTGCATAAAAGTTTTGGTTCTCCTCTCATTTCAAGATTTTGGTGGAATTCTCTCCAAAAAAAGTATGTTCTTATTCAAGTTTTTAGTTTCTTTTGCATGATATAGAATAAAAACCCGCATTAAAGAAGACAGCTGACATCGACACAGCACCCTTTTGCAGCTGCTTAGAGCATATATGACAAGGTGACTTCCTCTCATTATGAAGCCATGTGGCTGCCTATATAATTAAGGAGGAATGCTAGACTAAAGGAAGCCCTAGCAAAAATGAGATGAAAGGGCTCCCCGCTGCACGTCACTCTTTTTGCAAAGGCTCTCTTCAGTCTAGCATTCCTCACAATTAAGTTACCATTAAAGAAACTTAGAAAAAAGAAGGAAAATGCAAATATCTGCCTTCTTTATAAAACCAAATACTAAAACCAACTAAAAAGAGCACAATATATGTCTGAAATGAGTTGTAAACTGAAGGGCGCCCTTCCAAAAACGTGATGAAAGGGCACCCCCATTGGTTGTAAATCGCCGAAGTGCAATTAATGTGCTTTGACTTTTCATCTGATTTTATGCACTTATGTGATTTAAAACCAATGGGGGCACCCTTTGATCCCTGTTTTGGAAGGGCGCCCTTCAATTTAGAACTCCTCATTCATATACATATTGTGCTCTTTTAAGTTGGTTTTTCGTATTTGGTTAATGCTAGACTCACTGGAACCCTTGCAGAAAAACAAGGAAAGGGCACCCCCATTGGTCAAAACCCTTTTATTACAGTTATGACCGTGATTTTATGCACTTAGGTGATTTAAAACCAATGGGGGCACCCTTTGATCCCTGTTTTGGAAGGGCGCCCTTCAATTTAGAACTCCTCATTCATATACATATTGTGCTCTTTTAAGTTGGTTTTTCGTATTTGGTTAATGCTAGACTCACTGGAACCCTTGCAGAAAAACAAGGAAAGGGCACCCCCATTGGTCAAAACCCTTTTATTACAGTTATGACCGTGATTTTCTGCTCCATCCTAAATGGGTTACCAATGAGCGCATCCTTTCCCTGTTTTTCTTGCGAGGGCTCCTGTGTGTCTAGCATTCCTCTTATATTGTACTCTTCAGTTTAGAGCCTGTAGTGCCTTAGGTAAATAGCTTTTCTGTCTACTCTGGTCAGCTGGATTTTCTCCACAGTCTACTGCACAAACTCGGGACCCAAAAGTTTGAATTTATTTCACCAGCATCATCCCAACAGATTGGAGACCTGGACTTCCTTCCTTAAAGAGCCTTATAAAAAGCCATCTGGATACTGGTCCACTAGCCTGTTATCGTGGGTGGACTCAACCAGAGCCAAGTGACCGTCCCGAATCCAAATAAGGTTTGCCAATGTTTTAGTAACATTAAAAATTATAATAAAAAACACAAGCAACATTTCATTTTTGTTAGTGATTTTGGATTTTCAAAATCATGTATTTTGCATGTTTAGTGTTTTGGAAAATATTTTATCAAAAGCGTTTGGGAAAAAGAAAATGTTTTCTTGGAAAGATTTGCTTTTACAAAAGGATGTAAAAATATAGTTGAAAAGATAGTCCCGTACCGGATGAGAGAAAGGAAACAGAAGGGCTTATAAAGCACTACACTTTTCTAATACTTGTTAATTGCACATTGGGTTGAACCCATGGTTAGACCCGCGGGACGGTGCAACGCACCGTTCGCACATGCGCACGCGCGCGGCGTGGGCAATGGGCCATAGGGTCCATAGTGGCGCTTTTTTAGGCGCACTTTGCACTTTGGGCGTACGCAACGTCGCGAGGAGCGATTGTAGCCTTTAATTTTTTCAGATTTGAACTGCACCGTTGGATCAAGATGAAGGTAGACCGGTCGGATGGGTGGGTCAAATGGTTCGTAGGCCCATCAAGCCGAATGGTTTGGTTGGGTTGGGCTTCGGTTTGGGCCTAATGGTCGGCCCAACGAGCCCATAACTCCAACGGTCAAAGAGTGTGATCAAATGGGTTGTGTCCCTTCCCCCAACGGTCAAGTGCCAAGGGGGTGCGATCCACACCATAGATGGTTGATCTAACGATGACTCGGTTGGAGAGAGGTTTTACTCAAACCAACAGTCACATCTAGGATCGATCAGGACCGTTCAATTTCAATGGGTGCGATCTAACGGTCAGATTTCAAACATTTTGGAAAGGTGCCCTGTAGAGGTGTTTTTTACACTGAAAAGACACCAGGTGGTCTACAAAATGTGCAGAATTCAGTCATTTTAATATAGAAAAACAAATTGGCAATTCTGACAAACTTTACACTCTCTTCTACACTCCTACAAAATCCTCAAGTATTTCTACACACTGTTCTTCTTTTGTTTATTGTTCTAGATACTGTATTTCTGCAGAAACAGTATCTAGGAATTTCTCTAAGGCTTGAAATTTCGGAAGGGCATTTCGGGTTTGATTCCGCTAGTGCTACGTGTCATCAAACATTAGTAGGGCTTCCCTACTAGGCTTCATTGTATCTTGGAGGCAATTCGCGGATCACCTTTGCACACTACTAGTGGGGGCGAATCTTGTCTTAAGGAAAGTGATATCACGCCTTGAAGCAACAAGTTTCTGTTTTCTATCAACAACAGTACCCTCAATTTTTTCTAACAATTTTCTCACTTTTTGTTTTGATAATTTTTCTTATTCTAGTTTCTCTGACTTAATCCCTTCTTTGCTCTCCTAACCCTATGCTCTAATTGTGTACAATGTAAGAAACACCTATGCATTCTAATGGACGGTCTGATTCGAAACGGATCATGACTTGGAGTCAGAAAGTCCCAAAAGCCGACTGAGAAAATAATAAAATCTAACTGATAAGGGAACCAAACAGATCGTGACCAAGACATACGTGAGTCCGATCCCAAGTGTGTTCGACAACCCTAGTCGTGATGCTATCCTTAAGCATATAGACTTCATGTATATGGAATACATGATGTGTACTGGATGCGTAACTTTTAGAGTGGAAATACCATATTTCAAATGAAAAGTTACAAAATAAAATTTGTGGCTTAGTGAACCTTATTACCTCGCACATTGCCTTAATGACGGTATCAACATCATAGCCGGGAAACTGGACACCTTCTAGGACTGATAGCATCACATCCATGAAGTCTTTATCACTTTCGGCTTCTCCCAAGAGTTTCTTCCGGCGGTGCTCCTCCAGGCAACTTATGAGGAAAGAATCAATTTCCTCAGCAGTCTTCTTCATGACTCTCAAGTTCCCTTGCAAATCCATCCACTCAAGAAAAGGTAGTGCATCTGACACTTCAAAGACCCCAAACAGATGCAGCAAGTGATCGATTGCTCCCCGAAATTGCGTAGCATCACCCTCATTACCGGCAACATCATCCCCAAAATATCGTTTTCCTGCAATCATCATGACCACAACATTGAACGCCAAGTCACCAAACTATCGCTGCATATCAACCTTCACTAGATTCTGATTGTTCTTCACCCAAAGTTTAGGTAACTCTTTAATGCATAATTCAGCCTCTGTTGAGCAGCTCAAGTCGGCGGTTTGATAGGAGCTCAACAGTGGCGATCTTGCGAGTCTCGCGCCAAAAGGGCCCATAGGGTGCAAGGCCAAAGATGGCATGATCGTAGGCCATGTACTTAGCAGCTGCGCTTTTGGGGCGACCAGCAAGAAGCTTGCCATTGGTAGTGAAGCACTCTATTGCGAGCTCAGGACTACTAACAACAAGCGCGCGACACATACCGAGCCATATCATGAATGCAGGGCCATACTGATCTGCCATGTCCCCAAGCGTTCGAAACAGTGGCTTGTTGCCTCCAAGGAGCTGGAGGTGGCCAATTATAGGCCAAGCTCCGGCTGGTTGTGGTGCTTCCTTGCTCTTACTCTTGCTAGTTTTTGTCCTTCCCATCCATAGAATGTAGAAAATAACTAGGCAATAAACCCAGTAAGACCTTGCAGTGGGAGTAGAAAATCCATGGTTGGGTGGAACATTCACGGAGAGCGCAGGGAAATATGTTCATTAGTTGGGTGGGTGGCATGGTTATGTCATATTGGAAGATAAGATTCTTAGAAGAAGATGTGGCTATGGTTCAAGTGTTTAAAAACAGTTCAGAAGCACGTGGGGCTGTTTTTTGTCAGTGTTCAGTAAACACTCCGAACAAAAAGCAAGATAATCTCTGTTCCTTTTACCACTGGTTTTTTCGACTTGAAGTTTTAGAGTATCTCTCAGGAGAAGCTGTAAAGGGCTTAAATTTTTTCAGAGATCTTTGACAAGCTAAGCCGTCACTTCTCTTCTATTATAAGAGAGACATACGCCTCCACAAGGATAGTGTATTCGAGTCATGCACCTAGGCACTGTTAGTTTGAGATTATAATAACAGGTGGTGAGCCCTCAAACCGATTATTGGACTCAAATTACATTAATTTTGAGTCCAACAATCGGTTTGGAGGCTCACCATCGGCTGTCATAATCTCAAACAAACAGGGCCTTAGGATGCCACGATCCCACGTTATTGTAAGCAACAATATAACAGGGACAATTTATATCGTGGGTGGCCGGGCATGCACATGTAACAGAGAGAATTTACACGGTGGATGGCCGGCCACATGCAGCCAGAAAAACAGTAGGGCCCAAATTATTTGGGTGATCCAAAAGCCCTCACATAGATAGGCGTGACTAGAAAATCTTATCCACAGGATGATCCTAACTCTTTATAGGGTTTATGGCTGGGCATGCACGTGCAGCCCAAAAACAGTGGGACT
Organism: Tasmannia lanceolata; assembly: GCF_043159265.1. Classification (NCBI taxonomy): domain Eukaryota; kingdom Viridiplantae; phylum Streptophyta; class Magnoliopsida; order Canellales; family Winteraceae; genus Tasmannia; species Tasmannia lanceolata. The sequence goes on from NW_027518695.1 coordinate 66,461,075, forward strand.
AAGCTTTTAATGTTGGGCTTGTAGCTCAATGGTTGAGGCTTTGTATCTTAACCTTGAGGTTGTAGGTTCGATTCCAGCTGACCTATCAGAAAAACAGTGGGGCCCACATTATCTGTGTGATCCAAACCATTCAATTGTTCGGCCTTGACGTAGAGAGGGTGTGCCTAGAGAATCTTCTCCATAGGATGATCCCAATTCTCCGATTTGTGTAGGTTTAAAAAAATTGATTTGTGATCGATTCGACTTACTGCCACATTGCTGTGAAAGCAGTTAGACTGATACGAAAAGACATGCATTATTGGGAAAGATACCGTGATATTATATTATGACTCGTGGATCTAATCGTTAATCTGGGATTGTGATCAAATGGTCATGGCGTACACTTATGTTTTCATCCACCAGCGGTATCGAGGATTTGCAAATTGTTTTCTAATGTATTCAGTCATATAAATACACTTATTTTATAAAACAAGCTGGAGGCCAGGCACGTTACAGCGCCGCACAGTTGCAAACCCCGGGACGTGCAAGGCAATAATCTCGAGCAAGTATCGAAAGCAACCAACATTACTGGCAATAAAATATGGGCAGTGATAAATTGACTCCCAAATATCTTAAATCGACTCCCCATGTGTCTTTCACTCTCTTCTGGGAACAGAGAAAGACACATTGGAGTTGATTTAAGATATTTGGGAGTAGATTTATCACTCCCCTAAAATATTTCGATAATCGTAGCATAGATATATTCTTCAATTAATAGTTCACTATTAATAAGACCATCTCACCCATCTCAAATAAAGTAGTAAAGTTATTAATGTGCTCCAATCAAATATGGAAGCATGGAAGGTAATAGCGCAAAGAGAGTAACTATACAATTTGATCATTTTAAAAGTAAAGGGAGCTCAAAGTTGATGTATTGGTCATTGTAACTACTGTCAGAGTTGTGGAATGTTACAGACTTACAACTACATAGGAAATATACACAACAAGCTTTTTTATGGTTTTCCCTTCTTTTAACAACATACACATAACAAACAGTACAAGATCACATGTACAATAAAAGGCAACAAGAAAAAATGGTGACGGTGGAAACTTTAGACCTCACCATCACTATAATAGCAAACGAAACAAAAGAAGAAGAAAAACCATGGATTGAAAAGAAAAATTACAGGAATATCCCGTAAACAAGCTAAGCATGCCTTGCATACAGACAAGGTTGGTAATTCTGTTGGCTCAAAGTCCCACCTTCCAGGAATAAAATTTATTAATTTTTACATGGTGAGTTAGCTTCTCGGCAGTTAATCATTCAATGGTGACTCCATTTTCTTTTGTGGCTAGAGCAGGGGATCAACCCATGAACATAATATTTTCAACCCTGTGAGTCTACAAGCTAGGACATGATGCAAAAGAAATAGGCTTTACTTGCTTATGCAATCAACATCATTCCTGGACCTTCTAAACTCGTCATTCAAAAAAGGAAAAAAAAAAGGCAATCTATGTACAAAAGCAATAAAAACATCATTCTATTCCAAGAATATTATGATCATATACCCACCAAGAAACATATCCCACAATCATGGAGCTCAGACAAACAATATCCCTCTCAGCCATTTCATCGAACGCTTGACGAGCAATATTCAAAAGGGTATTCCCAACGAATGCATTCAAAGCTGCATGTGTTCACTGAGATGGTTCTTCTCACACATGTTGCAAGGAGATGATGCATTCTGTGTAGAAAGCTTTAAAGACACAACATATGGTTTCAACCTGAAGATTTCCATTGATATATACACCACATATTTGTATTCATTATCACACAAAAAATCCCATCACAGACACGACATATGGTTTGCTAAAAGGGAACAAGGGTGGGAAAATAAAGAAATTGAAAAAACCCACTTGAAATTCTATAAACTAAACATTATCCCAGAGAACTTATGCAGTTGTAAAACTAGAAAAATAAAACATGAAGATGAAACCAGCATCTAAAATGGAACTAAAAACTAGAAACTCTATTTGAAAAATCCGGAATCCAGAAACCCTCTCCCAAGAAATATTGTGGATTTCGAAGAAAACCCCAAACACCACAAACGAGGGTGTCGATTTCACAGGAGAAATAGGGATTAACAGAAGAAGAAACTAGAGAGAGATGCGAGAGACATACCCATCGATCCCACGGAAAAAACCCATTCCTCCAGCATTCATATCTTCTAGGGTCATTAAGATAGATTAGGGATAGAGTGACCGAATATACCCTTCTCTAAAATCTTGATGAGTCCCCTTTTTGATTTAGAACTAAACAAAAGATGGGATCTCATAAATTTTTAGTTTACTCTCAAATAAAGTGGGACCCACTTATGATGATTAAATTCCAACAGAGCTTTGTCTCTCTATTTCTTCTTCTCAATGTAATTCTCATAATAATAAAATGGCTCAAAAACTCGAAAATCTTAGAAATTGGACCCCACTTGATGTAGCCGAAATCCCAACCCCATTGAATTCAAATATCATTTAATGTATAGTGGGCCCTACTTCAATATTGACCGAAAATCCATCTGTTCATAAGATTCGAAATTGTAATAATGGACAGGTCCCTTCCAAATGGTGGTCCCCAATTGAGTTGATGGAAATACCATGGAATAAAACTCAATTTCGAGAGTTTGGTAGGCCCACCTCTCTCCCCATTTTGAAATTCGTGTATAAAAATGATATGTCCTCCCCTCGACTGAATTTGGACCTTTCAATTTTCCATGGCGAATGAATTTTCTTCGGTACTAAGAAACACAAATAGAGAACGAGAAAAATCCAGGAATTTCTTGTAAAATTCCGAGAAAACCCTGAAAAAATTAAAAAAAATTAGCAAATTTCAAAAAAATAGAAAATTGATTAAATAGATGGGAAATTCCACGTGAAGACATGAGACGAGCCTTGAAGACGTTTCAGGAATTAAAAGGGCTAGACAATTGTCCGAGGAAATATCCAACAATATGACTGGAGACTCAAAAAATGAAGAAGCGACCTGGGAATGGAGGAAAATGATGAAATCCTTGTTAGCTAAAGTGGAGCAAAATGGGGGTGTCTAAAATAACCCATTTTCTTTGTCGGTGACCCACTTTCGAATGTTGATAAGCCCATTTTGAGGGAGTCGATAACTCAGAATCACTCACTCCAGTAGCTTTAATAACCAGGGAATGGGTTGATAATCCAATTTGTGTGTCGGTAACCCACTTCTGAATGTTGGTAACCCCATTTTGAGGGAGTCAATAACCCGGCTTGTGAATTCCAGTAGCTTTATCAACCCAGGGATTGGGTTCAATCCCTGGGTTTATAATCAAATTTGTGTATCGGTAACCCACGTAAGAATGTTGGTAACCCCCTTTTGAGGGAGTCGATAACCCTGAATCACTCATTCAAGTAGCTTGAATACCCAGGGAATGGGTTGATAATCCAATTTGTGTGTCCGTAACCCACTTCCGAATGTTGGTAACCCCGTTTTGAGGGAGTCGATAACCCGGATTGTGAGTTCCAATAGCTTTATCAACCCAAGGATTGAGTTGATAATCCAATTTGTGTGTCGGTAACCCACTTCCGAATGTTGGTAACCCCGTTTTGAGGGAGTCAATAACCCGGATTGTGAATTCCAGTAGCTTTATGAACCCAGGGTGTGGATTGATAATCCAATTTCTGCGTCTGTAACCCATTTTCGAATGTTGATAACCCTGTTTTGAGGGAGTAGATAACCTGGATTCTGAATTCCAGTAGCTTCATCAACCTAGGGAATGGGTTGATGATCCCATTTTGTCTGTTGGTAACCCCACTTCCGATTGGTTGATAACCTATTTTGAGGGAGTTGATAACGTTAAGTCCAAATTCCAGTAGCTTCATCAACCAAGGGAATGGGTTGATGATCCCATTTTGTGTGTTGGTAACCCCACTTCCGGTTGGTTGATAACCTATTTTGAGAGCTTTATCAACCTAGGAAATGGGTTGATAATCCCATTTTTTGTCCTGGTAACCCAATTTCGAATGTTGATTACTCCGTTTTCAGGGTATAGATAACCCTTTGCAGGAGAGCAACAACTAAATAGAGAAGAAAGAGCATGTCTATATCCAAAAAAATTATTTACGTATTTATGTTCCAATTACAACCATTCTTTACAAAATAACAACAAAAGTCATCACAATATCTGAGTACACTCAAAAAATTCAATTACAACTTCTCCTCCAGAGAAGCCCCCACTTTAGTATGCCCGGAACACACCCTTACACGAAGAAGGGAGCTTGGCAAGGTACCCCCAACCTACTGCGTATGGGTGCAGAAGGCCCAATAGCAGTTTGGTCAAATTGTTGTCTTACCACGGGAGGTTCTTTGCAACTTCTTCTATTGTGGCCTAGTCGTCGACATCGAGTGCATTTGTAATGTAATCCACCTTTTGAATTCGCGATCCGTTCGCCTCGTACGCGGCTTTCCGGGTGGTCGCTTTGCAATCGGCGGTAATATTGTCATCAATGATTCATGATTTAATTCCCATTGGGTCCTATCTAGTGTCAGGTGCAAAACCTCAGCATTCGTATGCCAATATCTCTCTACATGAAATTATTCCTCGTAGTAATCGTACACATAGAATTTTGTGATGCCAATGGCTGCCAAGGCATGTCCGCACGGAAGTCCAAATCGTTGGAATGCATGACAACTACAGGTACGAAGTTGCAAGTTTACGCCATTTGTATGTTCAAGGGACCGTACTTCACATTCATGAAGCACAACTCGATAAGCTGTATACTGGCGGCTTTCTTCCCTCGCTAATGTCATACGTTCTTCTGCGTAATGAGTCAACTTTGTTTGCCAACTATGACCCAATTTTTAACGCTTTTGAATGAAGTCAGTAGTCTGATGTCTAGTGTGCTTTACCAATGATGCAATATGCAATCTTCTCGCATCTTTCAGGACAGCATGGAAACACTCCGATCTACTGGCAGTCAATACAACATACTTATCCCCCATAAAATAAAAACTAGCCCAGTGTTCCTTCGCAATGTCACTTATCCACTTGTGTGCACGTTCATTCCTCATCTTAATCTTCTCCATTGTTTCTCTGAACACACTCTCTCTCAAAATCCGTACGGCTTTTCAAAATAATCTCTCTTCCCTCGCAGATGTGTCCCATCAACCAAAATTATAGGTCTGAGTGTTCGATGAAAAGACCGTATGCTGGGACAAAATGTCCAAAATAAGGGAACAAATCTATCATCTCCCCTTGGTCGAAATCTCTGGCTCTAGAAACACGCAGATAGGTGCCGGGATTTCTTCTCATCATCTGAACTACAAGTGTAGGCAATATTTGATAAGCGTCATCCACATTCCCACACTTAATCTCAAGTATGATGTTCATCACGTTGTACGCTTTCCAATAGCTTATGGTTATACCCCAATGCATCTTGATATATTCTCATATGATCCTCGTCCTCACATCATCTAGGCGAGAAAATAAGCGTAAACATGTATGAGCAACCCAAGCTGCTGTGACAAGAGGGTGATCATTGCCCCTTAATTGAGTTGTACACGTATGGTCGATGACAAACGACTTCACTAACACACAAGTCATATGATTAGTACTCGTTATATGCTATTTGGAACCCTCTACCTTGCATCGAACAGCATACTTCTTCGGTATTGACTTTGACCTCACGAACATAAACCTTTGTCGAATAGCAAACTCTTTCACAACCTTCTTGCAGTGTTGCATGTTAGAAAATATTGCCCCAACCGTTAACTGCTCAAACTGAAGACTATTAGCATTGACATCATGGGCCCCAACAAACATCCCATCTGCTTCCATTGGCCGCTACTGTCAGTCAGAACTGGTTGAGAACCCCCTCTGATAGGAGAATCCGCATTGATAGGCTGACCGCATAGACTAACACCGATCTTTCCATGATCGTCATCCTCCTCCTCCTCCTCATCATCGTTATAGTAATCATCATCACTATGATCGTCATTATCATCATCGTTTCTTTCTTCTTCTAAATCTAAACCCCTCACATAGAAACCATCTTCAAAAATATTACTGAAGTCCACTTCAAGATCTCCCACATTTTGGAAGTCATCGATACCTCCAGTAACATGATTGGCATGCAAATCACTTGCCAATGTTTCATTTAAGTCAATTTGAGACATGCATAGTTCGGCAATATATAATCAGGTTCGATCCATATGATTAATTCATAAATTGAAATATGAAAGTTTTGAAAGATTGCTAAAGAACTACAACACCTTAGGCCGGGTTCTGCTGGAGCACCTCCGATCTCTTCACTTACATATCTCCCATTAAATTCACTTTCGTAGTCTTTTTGCAAGTCCACTTCAAAACGCGGACGTTTTTGGGACGGAATCGAAGTAGAAGGAATGCTACGATTAAGAAAGGGTCTACTAGTACAAAGATTGTTTGGGGAAAGCATTGGCGAATTTAAAGAATTAATACCATTGTGAATTATGCTCTTCGTTATGTATATCATCACAGAATTGAACATGTATCTGTGAAACATCCTCAACATTGTTTGAAGAACATCATCATCATCGACGTCGATTAAAGTGACTATATATGGATTGACAACGTATCGACATTTTATCGATAGTAAAACCTGCCTTTCCATAACACCAATTCTTCTTTAGATTGTAGTTTGAAATTCGTCGAAATTGCTTCCACAACTGACCGATAACAATGTCTTCTTTCCTCCGACATATTCCTAAGAAACATCATCCTTCAAATCTCCTTCATAGTGTAAAAGAAGAGAAACCATTGTTTCGGACATTTTTCTAAAATTGTAAACAGGGGTTCTAAACAGAGTTTATCAAGTCTCTGAAGGGGGTTATCAAGTGGTTGCTAAAAGGGGCTTTTCATCTCTCCTTGAGGGGTATTCAAGTGTACAATGGGTTATCAAGTTCATAAATGGGGTTATGGACTCTAAAGGAGGGTTTTACTACTTCAATGGGAGTTTGCAAGTCAGTACACAAGGTGGTCTAAGGGATTATCAAGTACCTAATAGGGGTTTCAAGTCCGTACAGAGGATTCTGTAAAGGATTATCAAGTAGCAAATTAGGGGTTTTCAACTCTCTACACAATGGGGTTTTCAAGTACCTAAAGGGATTGCGAAGTACATAAAAGGGGAATTACCAAGAATGTACAAGGGCTTTTCAACCCTCTCCAACGGGGATACCAAGCCTCTCCCGGGTTGTATCAAGTGTCAGAATAGGTTTATCAGGTAAATAAATGGGGGTTAGCAACAATAGATAAGGGATTATCAAGTGCAAAAAATTGTGATTCATGTACAAAAGGGTTTACATAAACCATCTATATTCGGGTCATCAAACACTGGTAGCAACTCTATCAGCAGGGTACCAACTCTAGAAGTGGTTCAACTCACTTGTAGCAACTCTATAAGAACGGTTACAAAGGTAATAGAAGCACAAGCCCTACGCCACCATTTTAAAAGGGTTATAAGACAGGGTTATAAAACACAATAAAGACAGGGTTATCACACACAACAAAGACAGGGTTCAGACACAATAACGGTTATCAAACACATTAATAGAAGCACAAACCCTAAGAGGGTAGATAAGCTACTAACCTTTACTTCCACTTGGTGGGTTTCATGAGTTAATGGGGAAATCTGCAGGAGATAGGCGGTAAAATTTGGTAGGTGAAAAGTAAGAGAGAGGACTTTATACTCTAACTTGTTCTTTTTGCCCTGAGGGGTATTTAGGTAAAAGGCCATGTAAAAAAAAGGTGTTTTGACCTCCGTTCACAAGGTTTCAAAAGGGTGTCACCCATCCACAATTTTATCATTTCCGTGTCACCCGTTGACAATTTTTCCTTATTAAAAAGCATAATTGTACCGTTGTAGATGCACTTTCTATCTAGCATTATGAGGCTAGGAGAAATGACCTCCTCTTTTATTTAGATAATTCTAATGTCTGCCCCAAGTCTGCATTGTTTTCTAGGTTAAAAAATAATCAGATATAAGGGTAATTAAGAGTTTGGGTGTAAATCTAGAATTCTATTTAATTTTAATTTTAATTTTCATAATACCAACTATTCGTCTGTGTAGCGTACCCTCTTTGAAATAAAATTTTTATTTATAGCGACATACTACAATGTACTAGTAAATACACAACTAACTGAATCCAAACTATTATTGTTCAGGCACCACAATTATGCTACTTAATAAAGCTTGGAAGGGAGGCGAGGGGTGAAGAGTACTTCTAGTGGAGTTGCTTTAGTTAATGATATGCCTATGTCTTCACTCATATCCACAGGCACATTTGAGGGGGTGACCATGTCGAAGCTATGAAGCAGACGAGCAAGCATCAAGTGCATGACATGGAAAGCTAACGACATCCCCGGACACGATCGCCTGCCCGACCCAAAAGGGATGTAATCAAAATCCTGACCCTTCAAATCCATATTAATGTGGCGGGTTAGAAATCTCTCAGGTCGGAAATCTACTGGGTCCAACCACACACGTGGATCATGGTGCACCTTCCACAGGTTCACAAATACTTGTGTACCTGCCGGGATGTGGAAACCACCAATGTAGCAATCGTCGATAGCCTCGTGGGGTATTGCCATTGGGACCGCAGGGTAGAGGCGCATTGTTTCCTTGACAATAGCTTGGAGGTACACGAGTTCCTTGATATCTTGTTCGTCTACTTGTCTATTCTTTCCAACATGGAGGTCCAACTCGTCTTGTGCCCTTTTTAATACATGGGGATTGTTGAGCAGCAAGGAGAGTATCCATGTTAGAGTCATCGACGTGGTGTCTGTGCCACCTATTATCAAAATCTGCAAAAGATTGGCAATGGGAGGTCAATTCAGTAACAGTTAAAATTACTTACAAGTTCAAATGAGCACACCACAGCAGCGAATGTAAATATCTTGTGGTATATGGATTAGTTTAACACAAGTAGACAACTTAGAAAGTCGGTTTTTGAAAGGAGTTTATATATATAGAAGTCCGCGGGTACTTGTATGTATTTTTCAAAAAGTATAGTGAAGCCCTCCTTGCTTGAAGATCCCAACATAAATAAGTTGGCTCCAATGTCCAGCTCTCCCTCTGATCTATTGACTTTTATATTGTCACGTCCTACATCTGTATGGTCCTCTTTGGAGATGATTTTTTGAGGCACAACATATTTAGGTGGGAGCCATCCAAATGAACGTTAAAATCTTCGAGCAAGGTGGGCTCCAATATGCTCTTGAAAAATACGTGCAACTACACGCGGGCATTCAATAAAAACTCACATTAAAGAAGGCAATTTCTGGGAATACGTAATTCTGGGCCCATCCAGGCTAACTTTATCTTTTAGATCATCTAGAAGCTGTTTGATGTTATCCAAGTGTTGGACGTATGAAAAGTGTGTTTTCTTGCCTATAGCCATTTTATAGGTAATAGAGTCTATCAAGTCATACTGTTTTAGAGTTTAACTAGAATTATGAAAGTGTGAAACAACTGGAATGATGATAAGAAAAGAAGTGAAAGGAAAAAAAAATGGTCCACTGTATCTTGTGTTCTTAGCTTCAAGAAAAAGCTTGTTTTATTCTCTTCTTGATTTGTATTTTTGTTCATAAAAATCAACAAAGTGGTATCAGAGCCTGATGGGGCCTAAAACCGATTGTCCAGTCAAATGGTGACACGTGTCCTCAAACAATATACCCTAATTATCCCCGCAACAGGGGCAGTGAAAAGATTAACCCTAAAAGACAGGGGAAAAAACTCACACTCTACCCAATCATGGGATGCCACCTGTCGAAGGGACAAAAGGGTAAATCAACTGCACCCACCTACTATAAATAGCCATCCTCAAAGGTAAGGCGTCAAAAACCCAAGAAATCAATGTTCATTATTATTTTTGTACAGCCTGTAGATGATGTCATATACTGACTTAAGCATCGGAGGGCCCGTCCAGGGACTATCCCCTGGGTTGGCCTTCTGATCGGGCGCTACCTTGTGCATGACTCATCTTAGTGCGTAGCCCCCCTTTATTGGATGATCAGACTAACATTCATTCCAAAAACCCAATCATAACTCGATCAGGTTTGCCTTTCCTGAACTGCTACCTCACATTAACTGTTTTTTTACAACGACAGTTTGGCGCCATCCGTGGGACTCGAACGAAAGGCTATCCCCAATCTCCCACATGGCAGGCAAGAAGAGCAACCGTTCGGGTTCAGGAAGAGGGGCTCACTCTCAGCAACCACCTAGAGACCCCCCCGCTTCCTAGCGTTCCTTCTAAGAGCAGCCGTCTAGCTTCCCAGGTTGTGGCTGAGGTCCGTTCAGAGGATCAGAAGCTAGAAGAGCACCGGTCGGCCGGACCAGTCGTGCAGCTCCCAATGGAGCAATTCAACCAAATGATACAACAAGTCGCCGATCTGACTAAGCAGGTCAGGATTCTCACCAACCCTCCTCTGGCGCGTCCACGATCCCTAGAGCAGAGCGTGCAAAAGGAAGGAATGTCTCGCGGACACAAAGAGCCACATAACTTTTCCAAATCCCATCCATAATCGTCCAACCTATATTCCAGGCATAGTCGTGACCGGTCTCCTTCGGTGAGTCGAAACAAACGTCGAGAGCGATCTGCGTCGCCAAGCCGAAATCACCGACGAGACCGATCGAGATCGGTGAACCGACAGCCGGGACTAAAGAATATCGCAAGCCAGAGGAAGCTCCAAGAGAGGAGGAGTAGGTCCGAGAGTCGATCAGACTCCACTTCTAGTCCCCTGCAAGAACATAAAAGGTGCCGAGAGAGAAAAGAAGATAAAAAGGATGAGCGTGTAGAACGCAAACTCGAGGAAATTGATCATCAAATCAAAGAGTTATCTAGAGCCAATAAGAATCCCGACCTCAAGGCTTTCAATAACAAACCTCCATTCACAGAAGACATCTTGAATGCACCTACTCCCCGAGATTTCTAAATGCCCCCAACCCCACGATATGACGGAACAACCGATCATGTGGACCATCTAGAGACCTTCAGAACGATGATGCTGTTGCATAGGGTCTCAGATAGATTCGTATGCAGGGCATTCCCGACCACTCTGGTAGATGCTGCCAGAGATTGTTATGCAACCCTAAAGCCAAACTCCATTAACTCATTCGAAGACCTCGCGGACAACTTGGTTCAGCACTTCATGAGCAGTCGTCGACCTAAGAAGACGGCCGCATCACTCATGGCGCTGAAGCAGGAACGCGATGAATCTTTGAGAGATTTTATACGCTGGTTCAACAAGGAAGCCTTGCAGATATCTAACTTGGACCCATCAGCAGCCGTAAATGCTTTGCTGTCAGGAACCAAGTCAGATGACTTCAAACGATCAATAGCGCGGAAGGCACAAACAACCTTAGCCGATCTAATTGCGAAGTAGGAAAAATACATCTCGGTGGAAGACACAGTGACCTCCCTGAATATTAGGCATGGTAGCCAATCAGACCGGAATGGACAAGCATCAAACCAAAAGCACAGGCAAGAAGATGGGCCACCCTGAAAGCATAGAAGCCCACATCGAAGAGAGGAGAGCTATACCCCGCTCAACACTTCTAGGGCCGGAATCTTAGCAGCCTAACGGATAAAGACTTCCTCAAATGGCCAGCCAAGATGTTGAGCAAAGGCAACAAGAGAGACAAATCCAAATACTGCAGATACCACAAGGACCACAGGCACGACACCAACGAGTGTCGACACTTGAAAGAGGAAATCGAACGGTTGATTAAGCGGGGCCATCTAAGAAAATATGAAAAGGATGGAGACCAAGACAGAAAAGAATCCAGAGCGCCCATTCTACCCAGAGGAGGAAGTCCTCAAAGGTCCCCGTCGAGGGAAGCCGAGCAAAATCTCCAGCCCCGGCAAGTCCTCTAGGAATAGAGCCATCTTTTGAACTAACTGGGGTCGTTACGACCATAGTTGGAGGGCCAACCGCTGGGGGTAGCTCCTCAGCTGCTCGAAAGGCTTATGCTCGCCAAGTCAACTCTATGCATGTTCCTGACAAGAAGTTGAAAGTGGAGAACACGATTTCATTCTCCGACGCTGATTTGAATGACATTATCTTGCCACACAACGATGCACTGGTTATCACCATGTTGATCGCCAATTTTGAAACACCAAAGATTTTAGTTGACAATGGAAGCCCCGCCGATATCTTATACCATCACGCCCTCAAACAGCTGGGCATCAAGGACGATCTCCTAAAACCTTCCACCACAGAACCATATGGATTTACTGAGGAGGTCGTCAAAGTGGTAGGATCTATAGAATTGCCTGTCCTCGTGGGAAATGCACTGCCGCGAGCCACAGCCATGATCGACTTCTTGATAGTGAACACCCCTTCCGTATACAACGCAATCTTGGGGAGACCCGGACAGAATCTGCTGAGAGCAATACCTTCAACTTATCGCCAAAAGATGAAATTCATAACCCTGAGAGGGCCCGGCGAAGTAAAGGGCGACCAAACTCACTCTAGAAAATGCTATGCTACCGCTCTCAAGGGAAAGAGATCGTCGGAAGCAATGCCCATCAAAATGCTAGACCTCCGCGATGAAGCCCAAGCAGTCGTCAATGAGCCAGCAGAAGAACTTGTTCAAATCACATTACTCGAGGATCAAGCTGGAAAAACCGTGCAAATAGGATCGTCGTTAGACGAAGAAGTCAGAAGTCACTTGATCCAATTTCTCAAGAGTAATGCCGATGTCTTCGTATGGACTCCGACCGATATGCCAGGCATTGATCCAGAGGTAGCGTAGGCCCAACTTGTAAACCAATCAAGCAAAAGAAGAGACACTTCGCCTCTGAGCGGCAAGCAGCTATCAAAGAAGGACCCATGACATTCCAAAAAAAAAACCCTTCATATTTATGAGGGTATTTCAGTAACATTAAAAATTATAATAAAAAACACAAACAGCATTTCTTTTTCACACATTATGTTTTGATGATTATTTCATTCTCTCTTACTCCCTCTTTCCTCTCCTAACCCTATGCCCTAATCGTGTACCATGTAAGAAGGACCCATGACATTCCAATGATTGGTCCAATTATAAACGGATCGTGTCACGGACTCAGAAAGTAGGATCCCAGAAGCCCGCCGAACCAATAAAATCCAACTTATAAGGGATCCAAATGGATCGTTACCTATACATGGGTGAGTCCGATCTGAAGGGTGTTTGTCAACCCTAGCTTGATGCTATCCTTGAGCACATAGGAAGAATGATGTGTGTCGGATGCCTAATTTTATGAGTTTTATGAGTGGCAATATGTTGACTTAGGTCTCTTGAATCACCTGGAAGTGGCCCGGCCTGTTATTTGAGGTCAGCCCAGTTTGGGTAAGCTTGTTTTGACCCACTTTGTATAAGGGGTTTTAGGGCTTATTTTCGTATTCGGATTTTGAAGAGGGTTATGATCTTAGAAAAAGAGAGAAGGGTGTACAATAATACATACACAAGCAAACACATGAAGACACAAAGATTCACGTGTTTCAGAGTAAAGCCTACTTCCATAGTAGACGCGATGAGAAAAACCAGTATAGTAACCAGGTTGCTTCCGATCGAAGCGTTTTTTCACAACCCAATACCATAACTCAAATGAAAAACTACAAAATAAAAGTTGTGGCTTAGTAGACATCATTACCTGGCACATTGCCTTAATGACCGTATCAACATCATAGCCGGGAAATTGGGCACCTTCTAGGATTGATAGCATCACATCCATGAAGTCTTTATCACCTTCAGCTTCGCCGGAGAGTTTCTTCCGGCGATGTTCCTCCAGGAAACTTACAAGGAAAGAATCAAGTTCCTTAGCAGTCTTCTTCATGACTCTCAAGTGCCCTTGCAAATCCATCCACTCGAGAAAAGGAAGTGCATCCGACACTTCAAAGACCCCAAACAGATGCATCAATTGATCGGTTGCGTTCTGAAATCGCCTCGCATCATGGTCGTTGTCGGAAGCGTCATCCCTGAAATATCGTTTTCCGGCAATCATCATGACCACCACATTGAAAGTAAAGTCTTTGAACCATCGCTTCATATCAACTTTCACTGGATTCTGATTGTTCTTCACCCAAAGTTTATATAACTCTTTAATGCATAAATCAACTTCAGTGACTCGGATATTCTTGAGCAACTCAAGTCTTCGGTTGGATAGAAGCTCGAGGGTGGCAATCTTGCGATTCTCACGCCAATAGGGCCCGTATGGTGCGAGGCCAAAGACGGCATGATCGTAGGCCATGTACTTGGCAGCTGCACTTCTGGGGCGACTAGCAAGAACCTAGTCATTGGTAGTGAAGCACTCTCTTGCGAGCTCTGGACTACTCACAACAAGTACGCGACGCATTCCAAGGCGTATCATGAAGGCTGGGCCGTACTTATCTGCCATGTCTCCAAATGTTCGAAACAGTGGCTTGTGGCCTACGAGGAGATGGAGGTGGCCTATTATAGGCCATGCTCCAGCTGGTTGAGGAGCTTCCTTGCTCTTACTCTTGTTAGTCTTGGTCCTTGCCATCCATAGATAGTAGAAAATAACAAAGGCAATAAACCCAGTTAGAGCTTGCAGTGGGAGAAGAAAATCCATAGCTGGGTGAAAGATTAACGGACAGGGAAAGAAAATATGTTCATTTTTTAGGTGTACGGTTATATCATATTGGAAGATAAGAATCATAGACGAAGATGTGGCTATGGTTCAGGTCTTGAAAAACAGTACATAAATATGTGGTGGCTCTGTTTTGTCACTGTCAGGTCAAAGATTAACGGGGAGGGCAAGAAAATATGTTCATTTGTTAGGTGGGTTATATGGTTATATCCATGGTTTAAAATTTCGGTTTCGGTAACCGTTTCGGACCCACCAAAACCCGAAATTTCGGCCTGAAATTTGGTAATTTGGTTCCAAATTCCGGACTGAAATTCCGAAATCTCAGCCGAAATTTTGTAACACTTTAAAAAAAAAAAAATGTCATTAAACCGAAATTACCGAAATTTGGTAAATTGCGAAAAATTGAATTTTGGAAAATTTCGATTTCGGTCCCCACCGGTATCCGAAATTTCGGACTTCGGTCGAAATTTAAAACCAATGGTTATATCACATTGGAAGGTAAGAATCATAGAGGAAGATGTGGCTATGGTTCAGGTGTAGAAAAACAGTACATTAACATGTGGTTGCTCTGTTTTATCAGTGTTGAGTAAACACTCAAAACTAAAAGCAAGATAATGACGCCCTTTTACGACTTGGTTTTTTCAACTTGATTTTATAGAGCATCTTTCAGAAGCTAAGTGACTAGATTGTTTTAGGAGAATTTATATGATTGGTGGCCGTGAAAACACGTGAAGTCTAAAAAAGTAGGTACGGCCCACTTTTTTGTATGATCCAAAGCGTTCATCCATTTGGGCACAACGTAAATAGGTTGTGCCCCAAAAATCATTTCCATAGGATGAGCCTAAACCTCCGATCTGAATTGATCTGAATATGGAGATTTCCAAAAATCATTTATGGAATTTTCTGCAGATCGGAGGGCTAGGATCATCCTATGGAAATGATTTTTGGGGCACAACCCATTTACGTTGTGCCCAAATAGATGAACGGTTTGGATCATAAAAAAAAGTGCGCCATACCTACTCTTTTTAGACTTCACTGTTTTCAAGGCCACCCATCATATAAATTCTTGCCCACACTTCTCTTTCTATCATAAAAGAGAGATACGCAAGCATGAGCCCACGAGATAGTTTATTTGACTAATGCACCTCGTTGAGCTACCACAAGCTCAGGGTTTTATTTTAAGCAACAATATAATAGGGATAATTTATATGGTCGACCGCAGCCAATAAAAAAAAAAGTAGGGCCCAACAAACCATTCATTTGTTGGGCCCTAACGTAGATAGGTGTGATCATAAAATCTCCTCGATAGGATGATCCTAACTTTTTATACGGTGGTTATAACAGAAAAAGACATTTAGTAAAATAATAATTCGCCTGTCTAACTAAGTTCTAAAAACGATTGATTTCCGTTTTGTTTTCTTAAAATTGCCGGTGTAATCTTTACCGGCAGTGTATATATAATTACCAGCATTTTTTTTTGTTGACGCCGCTAATTGTCGGAGCGATTCGGCTATATATTCGCATGATTAAACAATTTTCATCTACACGGGGGGCCTAGAAGTGTTACTTGGGGCTTGTGGCATTGCAAGATAATATATTATCACCTAAAAATGTGAAACCATAGAAGATCCATTGAAGAAATGATATGAAAATTAACAGTTCAGAACATTAAGGTTGCCCAAGTGTTACTTGGAGTCTATGGATCTTGTTATTAAGCTAGTTGGAGTGAGATATCTTCCCAAAGGATGCAAACAGAATGGAATTTATGCTTGAATCATATGGTAGGCTGATGGTTGGATGTGTTAGCTGTAATTACAAAGTAATTATTAGCAGAACTTAACTCCGAACACGGTGATTAGAACTTGAAACTGCAAATTCCCTCGAACTATTCGACGAACCCACGATCTGCACACGTCTCATGAACACAGAAAGAGAGTTCTTCTTATCTGAAGAAGACTTTAGGGCTTGATTGATGGAATCATAGGCACACACTACTCAGATTAGGGACCTCTCTTTTGATGGAAAACTAAATCTGTAAAGTCTAAGTGTCCTCTCATCAAGGTTACCCAGATATTTTTAGAGTTTGGGAATTAGGAATTTCAATTCCGCCACACTTCTGCTATGTTAATTATCTTTAATTAAAAATCCCTTGGGATTTATCTCTAAAACTCCTTTTACAAATACAACTCAAAGTGGACAAGTTTTTAAAAGGGAATGTGTGTCCACAACATGTGTGGGTCTCAATATGGGCCACACTTAAAATGCCAACATTCTCGCACTTGGTCTGCATTGGCACACATTCAAATTGTGAAAAGACACTTGGAGTTTTAGGTACTTATTTTGAAAACCAGATGGTCATAGAATTTTGGAAAACCTTATTGTACACCCTTATACCGTGTTTCAAATGTACAAACCATAGCGACGCACACCTCCAACTGTAAATGTTACCTTCTATGTATCACATACACTGGTTCTCACTAATGTACGCTTTATTTATGGTTTAGTACTTTATTGAGTTGGCTGGCAATGCCCATTCGCAGTACAGAAAACAAGGGTTTTAGAGGCGGTCAAGACCGCCTTTATAAAGTTACGCACCCGCCCCTATAAATTGTAGCGCGGCGATTCAGAGCCCGTCAGTGTCTCTGCAGTTGTTGTTTCATATAGCGGCGAGCTATAACCCTGTTGTATATAGCACTGATAGAGGCGGAAATAACCACCGCTGTATAAACTTATAGAGGCTGTCGATGGGGCTATAGAGGCGGTCAAGACCACCTCTATAAGTCTTTCATTTGGTAAGAGAACATGGTTATTCGGACGGAAAAGACATAGGCAGTCTAGACCGCATCTATAGTTCAATATTTTTTTAAAATAAATTATTAATTTTTAAAAATCCCCAAAACCTGTAACCTATATACACTTATAACACTTGTTGAGAAAATTCGCCGGGCAACCCGATCCGATCGTGTGCAAATTAAACGGAAAAAGTAAAAGTAAACAAACAAGCCACAAGATGAACACCAAGAGTTTACTTGGTTTGGCCAAGCCTACTCCATGCTTCTCAAACCCACAAACCCGCAACCCTTTCCATGCTTCTCAAACCCAAGACTGTACCCAAGAGAACTCCGAGAAATAACCCAAGAGAAAAACTCTCTCTCTCTCTCTCTCTCTCTCATTGGTTTGAGACAGCCGACACACCTCACGCCCAACCTCTTGCCGTTCTGCAAAGAGAAACTCACTCTTGCAGTCACACTAGCCTCCCACACACTGTTCGTGTGAACAAAAGGCATTTATATACCTAGGTTTATCAAAAACCTAAATGGCAAAGTTTCTATTTTGCTTTCCCAATCCACCGTGGGAAACAAGGTGGGAAATAAGGCAACTTCCCAACAATCTCCACCTTGGCTTATTTCCTAGTCACCTGAAGATTTTTAGTTGATGTCGCCACAGATCCGCTATTGCCGCAAACCACCATTGGCCTTTCGAAGTACCAGCTACAGACCCTGGAATCACCTTGGTTCTGACGCTACCAATTCGATCAACACGGCCAATGCACATATGTAGCTGCCAACCCGTTGACTCACCTAGTCAACTTGGAGAGGGATCTCGTTCCATCCTCTCCAACGCAGGTATTGTCATCCTCTCACCATCGTCCGCAACCTGGAAACTTATCTCTGTACTAACTGCGAAAGAGACCCTACGTGTGCACGCGCTACCACTTCGTTTCCAATTAGCTATCGAGATCTTAGGAACACTAGTCACCGTGTCCCCAACCAGACGATACAATCCGCCACTCTTCTCACCTTTCATCAGAACCATACAACTGTGTGTGATTTTCATGGCTCCACCTGCAGCTGAAAACCTCCAACCCCTGGAGTCCAACCGACCAAGAGAACTAGATTCTTCCGTAGCTTTGGGACATATGCCACACCACCCAAAGTACGAACCACTCCATCAAACATCTTGATCTTCACCGTCCGAACTCCCGTGACTTCACAAGTAGACCCGTCACCCAAGAACACTACACCCGCCCTTGTCTCCTAAAACGTATCAAAATATTCCCTCCTGGAGCATACATGAACAGAGCACCCTGAATCTAAAATCCACTCATCAAGAGGAGAAGTGTGATTACCTGTGGAGACCGTGAGAACATCTCCAAACTCTTCGCTCTGTTCATCCGTGTGGACCCCGATCCGAGAAGACGAGTGAGACGAGGGACGCGAGACCCCCCTGCAATCCTCAAAGATCTCCACAATCTGAAGGAGAGCTCTACCAAGGAACTCTCAAAATATGTGCCACTCTCACAGCATAGCAGGAGTGGCGATACAAAATGAATGAGATACATCTTGATCCGGAGCCAAGGCTCGAAACCAAGATATACCTAAAAATAACTCAGAGTCGCCATCCATGGATACGCCATGGAACCAAAACAAATGCTCTGTCTGCAACGGATAACCAGAGATACAAAGGTTTGTGCCTGATTACGAATGAGAAAGGCCCCAAGAGCAACCCCAAATTCATTCGAGTGCAAGCACTTGGTCTCTTATGCGGCGGCTTGAGATGAAGGGAGTGCTTCATCCGGAAATGAATCCAACGGAAAGGATGAAGATGACCTTTGCTTCATGGGACTCGCCGATGTAACACAAGATATCTCCTTATCCGAGGTAAATGATGTTGATGATATGTCTCATGAATTCTCTAATGATGAACTAATTTTTGCTTGTGAAAAACTTCATGAAAATTTGGATTTACAACTCGCCAAAAACAAAACAATGAAAAAGTCCTTAAAAAATGTCACTAGGGATTTTGGGTTGATGAAAAAGGAATTCGATTTGCAAATCAATACAAGTGAAAAATTAATTTTGGAAAACAAAGCTTTGAATGAAGAAGTAGACAAATTAATCTTTGAAAACAAAAGTTTAAAAGAAGAATGAGAAACTTGTTTTGAAATGCAAAGAACTTGATTTAACATTTAAAAAATTCTCATGTGGCAAAAATAAACTAGATGAAATTCTTGAAAATAAGCTTGTCTCTCTAGAAAAAAATGGTCTTGGTTACCAACCCTTTTCTAAAGGAAAAGCCTCATTCAAAAATAAAGCTATAGGAAATTTCTCCCACATCCATGCTAACACTAGTGCTTTTATTCCCACTTGTCACTATTGTGGTAGAATAAGACACTTAAGGTTTGCATGCAATGTTAAGAAATCAAAAGCGACAAAATTTATGTGGGTTAAAAAGAATGAGCTTTATGATGTTGCTAACCTTGAAGGACCCAAGAAAAAGTGGGTACCTAAAACTTCAACATGAGCTTTGATTCTTGTAGGTGTGCTTGAAAGGAAAATCCTCAAAGGACAAGTGGTTCTTGGATAGCCGTTGCTCAAGGCACATGACGGGAGATGTAAGCAAGTTCGCCTTTGTCACCATGAGTCATCAAGGAAATGTCACATTTGGGGATGATACAAGAAGCAAAATCCTCGGTGAAGGTACCATTAAAATTAAGGACATTAAGGTTGAACATGTTTTGCTCGTTGACGGTCTTTCATTTAATTTGATAAGCATTAGTCAACTATGTGATCTTGGTCACAAAGTTCTTTTTGAAAAAGATAGATGTAAAATTTTGAATTCCAAGAATAATGAAGTTGAATTTGTTGCATATAGAGATGGCAATATGTATTCATTAGCACTAGAAGACCTTGAAAATCAAAACATCCAATGTCTCTCCGCCATGGATGATAACCCTTGGTTATGGCATAGGAGACTTGGTCATGCTCATATGGATTTAATTTCAAGATTATCTTCCAAGAATCTTGTGAGAGAGTTACCTAAACTCAAATACATTAGAGATAAAGTTTGTAGTGCTTGCATTTATGGAAAACATGCTAAAGACTCTTTTAAACCCATAAGTGTATTATCTACCTCTTGTCCACTCCAACTCCTTCACATGGACCTATTTGGTCCCATGAAGACTAGTAGTAGAGGAGAAAGTAGATATGTATATTTGATTGTTGATGACTACTCTAGATTCACTTGGGTGTTGTTTTTAACTAGTAAAGATGAAACCTTCAAGAAATTTGTTAACTTGTGCAAGCGAATTCAAAATGAACAAGGGGTTTTCATAAATGAAATTAGAAGTGATCATGGAACCGAGTTTGAGAACTTTGAGTTTAATACCTTTTGTAATGAAAATGGAATCAAGCACAACTTCTCGGCTCCAAGAACTCCCCAACAAAATGGGGTAGTTGAAAGGAAAAATAGATCACTTATTGAAATGGCTAGAACCATGTTAAATGAGCACAATGTTCCAAGAAATTTTTGGGCGGAAGCCGTTCACACGGCTTGCTATCTTTTAAATAGAGTGCTCATTAGACCCCACCTTAACAAAACTCCTTATGAATTATGGAGTGGAACACCCCCCAAAGTTAGCTATTTCAAAGTCTTCGGTTGTAAATGTTTTATATTAAACATGAAAGACACCTTGCACAAGTTTGATTCAAAATCCGATGAAGGTATCTTCTTAGGCTATTCAACCCATAGTAAAGCTTATAGAGTCTACAACAAAAGAACTCAAATTGTGGAAGAATCCGTACATGTAAAATTTGATGAGTCATTTGAACCTCCTAAAGTCATTAATGAAGATGATGAAGGTGTCCATCCTCTAGAGCCTCATAGCCAAGTAAAGTCCACTGTTCAATCCTTAGAAACTCTTGATCTAGAAGGTCAAACTATAGAAGAATCTCAAGTAGAAGGTCTTCCCAAACATAGTAAAATCATGTCTAGTCACCCTTCTACCAAAATCATAGGTGAAACCTCACAAGGAGTTAAGACAAGATCTCACTATAGGAATGTTTGTGCCAATATGACCTTTATCTCCCAAATAGAACCCAAGTCCATAAAAGAAGCTGAAAAGGATGAATTTTGGATGATTGCTATGCAAGAGGAACTAAACCAATTTGAGAGGAACCAAGTATGGAGGTTAGTTCTTAGGCCTAGTGATCACCCGGTTATTGGGACAAAATGGGTGTTTAGAAACAAACTCAATGAGCATGGAGATATTCAAAGGAATAAAGCTAGATTGGTGGCCCAAGGTTACAACCAAGAGGAAGGTATCGATTATGATGAGACCTTTGTTCCGGTTGCTAGATTGGAAGCCATAAGGATGCTACTTGCATTTGCATCCCACAAAGACTTTAAGTTATATCAAATGGATATGAAGAGTGCGTTCCTAAATGGGTATATTATGGAGGAAGTTTATGTTGAACAACCTCCCGGTTTTGAGGATTTCAAATACCCTAATCACGTATATAGGTTGGACAAAGCCTTGTATGGTCTAAAGCAAGCTCCTAGAGCTTGGTATGAGAGGCTTAGCTCCTTCCTATTAGAGAGTGGCTTTCAAATGGGCACGGTTGACAAAACCTTGTTCATTAAAAGAAAAGGAAAAGATATGCTTATTATTCAAGTCTATGTAGATGATACAATATTTGGTGCTACCAATGATAAGATGTGTGAAGAATTCGCACAATCCATGCAAAAAGAGTTTGAGATGAGTATGATGGGAGAGCTTACCTATTTCTTAGGACTTCAAATCAAACAATGTAAAAATGGAATTTTCATCAACCAAGAGAAGTATAGTAGGGAACTCCTTAAGAAATTTGGCATGGATAGCTCACAAATCAAGCCAACTCCTATGAGTACTTCCACCAAATTAGAAAAGGATGAAATTGGCAAACCGATTGATGAGAAAAAGTTTAGAGGAATGATAGGTAGTCTATTATATTTGACCGCTAGTCGGCCGGATATAATGTTTAGTGTGTGTATGTGTGCTAGGTTTCAATCGGCTCTTAAAGAGTCTCATTTGAGTGCCGTTAAGAGGATATTCAAATACCTCAAAGGAACTCCCTCTTTAGGTTTATGGTATGAACGATCGAATGAATTCAATCTAGTAGGATTTTCGGACGCCGACTTTGCCGGTTGTAGAATTGATAGAAAAAACACAAGTGGCACTTGTCAATTCCTTGGAAGGTCTCTAGTGTCTTGGTTTAGCAAAAAACAAAACTCGGTAGCCTTGTCTACTACTGAAGCAGAATATATTGCGGCCGGCGCTTGTTGTGCACAAATCCTATGGATGAAGAACACTCTCATGGACTACAATCTTGCATTTAGTAATGTTCCAATCCATTGCGATAATACAAGTGCCATCAACTTGACCAAAAATCCAATTCAACATTCTAGAACTAAGCACATAGAGGTAAGGCATCATTTCTTAAGAGATCATTCTCAAAAAGGGGATATTGAAATTAAGTACATCCACACCAATGAACAATTGGCGGACATCTTCACAAAACCCCTTAATGAGGATCGATTTTGTGACCTTAGGAGTGGACTTAACATTTGGAGTCTAGATCAAGTGAAAGAGTTTGCACATGAAGCATGAATAGAAGACACAATTATCTTTGTATATGTCTATATATATCTCATATTTTGATTGTGACTACATGGTTTTAGATGATCCAACCCTAACTCTAAAAATCACTCAATTGGTACCCATAGCCCACTTCATTTCAAGGGGGAGTCGGTACTATCACCCTAAATTAAGATACCTAAAACTCTGGCCATGCGCAATCATCTAAACCCTCGGTAAGTCATCTGTGTGTTCATGCATTGAATCATGGTTAAGTTGCAATTCGAAATATCATATGTAACTATGTTCTCCTGACATTCAATTCAAAAAAAAAAAAAAAAATTCTCGGAACTCTGAGATTTTGTCTCGGAACTCCGAGAAAATGGACAGAGGGCTCCTAGAGCGTTTCTCGGAACTCCGAGATTTGTTCCAGGTGTTCTCGGAGCTCCGAGAAATTTTCTCGGAACTCCGAGATTTCGTCCAGTAGAAAATAAAAAAAAATGCGTGTGTTCTCGGAACTCCGAGATTTTTCTCGGAGCTTCGAGAATCGGGCCAGGAGCGTTAAAACCCCTGGACCCGGTTCATTTTTACTTATTTTTCTCTCCTCTTTCCCTCTTCCTTCCATTTCTCCTAAAACCCTACCTCAATTTTCTTCCTTTTTCTTCCTTTTTCTCCCTACACCTTCCTCCACAACTCTTTTCTCCCTTCAAAATCCATCTCTTCTTCCTAAAATCCTTTTTTTTTCTTCTTCAAACCCTAGAATTTCACCCCTTTTTCGTTCTTTCCTTCTTCATTTCTCCATTTCTCCTAATTTCCTCCATTCTAGGGCTATTCTCTCTTTTTACACCATTATTCTTCTCTATTTCCCTCTATTTCTCTCTATTTCTCTCTATTTCTCTATATTTCTCCAAATTTCTTTCCTTTTAAGGCTCTCCTCTCTTCTTTATTTTTCTCTCCACCCACATCTTTCTCTCACCATGCCTCCTAAAACCAAAAATCTCAACATTGGAGGTTCCTCCCAAGCTGCAGATCCCGAATACGTTCCTGAAGAAGTTCCCGAGGAAGAAGGGCCTTCTCGGAAGAAGGTGAAGGCGAAGGCTGTGGTGGCCGAGGTTATGCCCAACTCATTTTTCACTGGGGATAAGGCCAAGAAACTCTGGGCCGACGTCGGCACTAGGGGCATCCTCACCGGCAGGTACATTGATCCCCCTATCCTTCAACATTTTGATTTACAGGCCAAATTTGATGCCCTCCATTGGACACCCATCCTTCACCTCAATGAACCAGTATACCCTCGATTGGTGCGTCTCTTCTACGCCAATCTCACAATTTCCCCTTCCTTCTTCAAAATTGAATCCAAAATCAAGAAAACAGTCATCAAACTCAACTATCACACCTTTGCTACTCTTCTTGGGATTAGCTCTGATGGCCTCTCACACTATTTATGGCCGGAAGATGGGACACATTCACTTGATGATATCGATCATGACACGGTCTATGGTCGGATTATGCGGCGCTACCGCTCAAATATGCCCGTCCAATCCGCCGACCTCATTCCGGTAGTGCGCATGCTTCACAACTTCATGTACCACATCTTCATCTCTCGTGCTGGGATGCGTGAAGCCCTCAGACCCTTAGAGGCCTATCTTATCTACAGCATCCTAGAGGGCCGCCAGCTTTGTCTGCCGTACATCATGTTTCGCTTCATGTTTCAAACCCCTGGCCGCTACCGCTCTTCGTTGCCCTATGGCATAGTCCTCACCCGTGTCTTCCGTCACTTTGGCATCACCTTGGATGGAGAACTGACCATCACTCCGACTGCCCCGTTTGACGATCAGACCTTTAACCGCATGGCTCTGAATCAAGCAGCAATTGACGTTGATTCTGACGATGAAGGCGGCTACGAAGCCGAGGCCCAGGCTGCACCAGCACCCCAGCCATCACAGGATACCTCTCAGTTCTGCACTCGCCAGGATTTGGCTCACATGCAGGAGGCTATTGAGCGATCCATGGCCTCACAGTTCGCGCAGCTGTCTACCCATGTCGACTCTGAGATTTCTGCTCACTTCCAGACCCTGACTACCCATGTTGATGACCAGTGGGCCGCCTATTATCGCTACCTCTCCGGTGAGCAGTGGGGCCAGGCGCCGGGCAGCTCTTCTCATCAGCCACCGCCTCCTCCGCAACAGTAGATGGCTCTTGTTCTCTGATGTTGGCTCTTGTTTTTGCTCAGATTTCTATTTCTATTCGGCGTATCTATCTGTTTCTATTTTGTATCGATAGTCTTTGGACTATACGTTGGTTGTATGGATCTTTTTTGGGATGTATTAGGTTTATCTACATCTGTCACTATTATGATGTGTCATGAATGCTATGTACGCTGACTGGTTGTATGCACTTTTCTGTATGTCATTTCACATCCTCTCTCTCTCTCTCTCTATATATATATATATCTCTTTTGTTTTCTGTGCGGTGTGCTTCTATGTTCCATTCTTTTTGCTTGCATACCTTGTATTATGCCTACTCTCTCTATAGCATTACACGTTACTTGTTCATTTGCTCTCACCTACCCTCACTCCTTTTGTTCCACCTTTTTGGTGATGACAAAAGGGGGAGAATATTTGAGCTCCCAATGCATATATTAAGGGGGAGCAAAGCTCTATGCTTAAAATTTTGCAATCAAATTTTCATCCTTAAAGTAATGCCTTAAATGTTCAATTAAATCAAACTCTTAGGGGGAGCCCAAAGTGTTTTATTCATCCCTAAAGGGGGAGCTCCTACCCTAAGACAAATTATGTTTGTCATCATCAAAAAGGGGGAGATTGTTAGCCCAAGGGTTCAACACGTACTCCTATTGAATTTTTTTTATGATTAACAAACTCAATTGTTATAAAGGTTTTATACACTAATAATTTCCATTGGCATAGTTATGATGTTCACAGTGTACCATCCTCAAGAGTGCATGACAAGGGTGAACTCAAGCACAAGAATGGCAAATCAACTCAAGCACAAAAATGGCAAATCAACTTAAAAGTTCAAGCTTGGCTCAAGCATCAATGGAGTTGAGTGAAGACATGTCAAAGCCCCTACAAGGTGCCAACAAGATTGAAGACCAAGTAAATTTAGAATGTAAATGGTCCTTAATGTTTAGTCTAGGTCTATGGCACAAAGGAAAGCTAAAATCAACCAAGATAGAATTTAATGGGTTTGTGAATGTTCATAGTGGTGTCCCAACATTGTTGGACCCTCATGACATTCCATTTATCTTGAAAAATCAAAGTTCCAAAAGCCCAAACAAAAACAGCAAAAATATAAGGAAATTCTGCTGTTCGTAGGTTTCTCGGAACTCTGAGAAAATTCTCGGAGCTCCGAGAATTGTTCCAGGTTCAAAAAATATGTCGCTCGGAGCTCGGAGCCCGGAGTCCGAGACGACCGTTGGGGAGCAAAATTTTGTGTTTTCTTTGCCCTCCCTATATATATGAACCTAGGGACTCTTGGGCTTTTGACCTAAGGATTTTACAAAGATCTCAAGAGCACTAAAAGCCATTTATTCTCCTTCTCTTGAAGATCTTCACTCTCCATCTCTCTCTTGT
Source organism: Tasmannia lanceolata (assembly GCF_043159265.1). Classification (NCBI taxonomy): domain Eukaryota; kingdom Viridiplantae; phylum Streptophyta; class Magnoliopsida; order Canellales; family Winteraceae; genus Tasmannia; species Tasmannia lanceolata. The sequence goes on from NW_027518695.1 coordinate 66,487,692, forward strand.
GCCATTTACCTTAGATTATTCTTGAGAGACCTTAGGACCTTCATTTGTTCATCTTGTTCTTGTGAGAGTGAGTGAGCTTTACCTTAAATTAGCCTATTTAGAGGCAAGCAAGCCTTTTCATTTCATCTTCTTTGTCTTTGGCACAAAGGGCGCCGTAGAAGACCCTTGGAGCGTGGAGCTAGATTTGTACAAGGCGGAAGGAACGCCGTATTTAAGTTCCTTGGAGAAGATAGTGAAATCCTCAAGGAGAGCAACTTGAGAAGAGTGGAGTAGGTCTTGAGCTAAGACCGAACCACTATAAAAATCTTTGTGTCAAAGCTTCTTTGCCTCTTCACCTCTTCTTGTGTGGTAAGTTTTCACTATTGCTTTGAATACTATTTTTGATTTCCTATTCAATCTAAAACTAGTGCAATCTAAGTTTTCAAAATTCTTAAAATTTGAAAAGAAACCCAATTCACCCCTTCTTGGGTTGCTAAGTGGAATTTCAGAAATACTACGGTTGAGGAGAAGATGAGAGAGAGCACCGCTTAAGATGGTTTGGGCATAGCCAACGTAGGCCTTTGGATGCTCCAGTAAGAAGAAGTGACTCGTGCCAAGTTGATGGAGTAAAAAGAGGAAGGGGCAGACTGAAAACATTTTGGGTAAAAACAGTGAGGAAAGACTTTATTGCTAGGAACATAACAGAGAACATGACCTTGGATAGGAGAGAATGGAAGACAATGATCCATGTAGACGAACCAACTAGTGTCAGGATTAGACTTTGTCAATTTGAGCCAGGTAGATTCTGAGCCAGGTAGATTCTTTCACCTTCTTCATGAAAATTTTCTAAAGGATTCATTGGCCGACCCCAACTAGTTTGGGACAAAGGCTTAGTTGAGTTGAGTTGAAATACTAGAGTTGGGGTTCTTATAAATAAACATGTTCAACCATACAATCTGAGCTGTAGAGGACCTGCGAGTGAAAAATAAAATAAATTGTAAAAGTGTTGTTATGTAGTGTATGACTTATTACAATTTGGAGAGTAAGTTGTTAGAAATCCCCTCGTTTAGAAGCCAGCAAGCAATGAATTTTATCAGATAATTCGTTGAATTTCTTCCTGTTAAGTTTTAGTTGCCTGTTATCCAAGGGCATGATTAAATGATGGGTTATTATTATTTATTTTTTTCTTTTCTTTTCTCGAGGACTTATCCGGGTCCAGCTGCCCAGGGATTTTCCAATTTTTGTTTTGTTTTTGTTTTTAGGGCTTGGTCAAAATGGGGTGTCTACAGATGCCCCTCTTTGGCAGAGTGTGCTTGTCGCACGGAAGCCAAAGCCGAACAGACAACACATTTTGACTGGCCCAAGGTTTCAAACGGAAGGGGTGCAAAGGGGCGACGAGATAGAGCTTGATGTTTTCCACTTGGGAATTAGTTAAGGCGTAAGATTTTCAATTTCGACAATTAATCTTTTACATGCTATTTTCCTTGTGCAGAGGGTTAGATTTTCAACATCGGTTTTGTTTAGCTTGAGCATTGGTGTTGTGTTGCTGACTCCAACTTTCCCACAACATTTTTTGCTTCTTGCGACTGTTGCCAACATTGCTAAATCAATTAGTCTGGTTGCCTACTTAGCAAGTGGTGTAAGAACTCAACCTGTTTATGGTTTTGATTTCTTCATATTTTCTGCCCTTTTTTTATAGACATCTCCAGTTGTTGCTCTTGAATGTCATGGAAGTTTGTCTATTATCACTGTTTTTAGATATGTAAATACTTAGTTTGAGTCTCTATCTATACCTATCGTTATTACTATAAGTGATTTTACACTGTGATACTAAGACATTTCTATTGAAACAGACGCAATTCATTAGGCGAAATGATATTCGCACTCCCTGTTTTGATAATGGCACTGTACACTTTATTAGCAACTTTTCTTATTGGCTTGATGTGGTCTGCTAATCCCTGGCAATATGATGTACATAGTTCCCTATTATTTATTATGTATTTTTATGATTAGATTGATTCTACACTTGGGAATGCTATGGCATCTGCTGTCTCATTTAGGAAAGATTGGAAACTTATTAAGTATTTATTTGCTTAAAAACATTTATGAACTTGGTTTGTATACTCTCTTTTATCTACAGAGCTCTAATAATATCACTATCCTAGCAGTCAGCAATACATCGAAGTTTTGCTGTAGCGGATAATCTTGGTGAAGTTTCAACAAAATCTCAGGCTGTATAGTTTTTTTTCTAGATTATCTGTTAGCGATGTTTAGTGGCATTTAGACTGAACCTTTTATGTGTATTTCAGATTCAAACCGTTTGTTTCGATATCGTCGGTCTGATACTCGCCGCAATGTTGAATATATTATGCAAGAATAACCAAAGGTTTCCTTTATTTCATCCCTTAAATCTACTTAAGTCTTTCCATATGAAATAGTGAATTCTTTCTTACCTTCTTCACATTTGCTGCCAATAAGCTCAAACTCTTTTGAATCATGTGCCTTGTAAGTCATTTTTGTTAAGCCTAGCTTGTATTTTATGCTAGTAATTATCATGCAAATGCAATATGGCATGTTCAGTCCCTTTCTGACATTTACACCCCCTATATGAGGGGGTCTACCTTATTCAAATTGAAACCTTAGAGGTTGTAGTTGGTGACTTATAAAAGTCAGGGTTATAGTTGAAAGTGTCAAAAAGTTGAGGGGGTGTATCTGTGTTTTTCCCTAAATTCTATATATATCCAATAATATGATGCAAAGTGTCTCTGTCATCAATTCTCCTCTCAAATTCTGGACATTACCACTAGAAAAAAACGAGACTGAGAGATGAAAATCACTATTGGTCCTATTGATTTGTAAAGGGAAATACATTTGTATGACAGACTCACTTTTTGGAGAAGGCGCTTGAATATGGTAAGTGCAGTACAGAAATATGTTAGCCAGTGAAAGTATAAATGGGGGCCATTGAATCATCCAACCATTTACTTATCGGGCTTCTATGGATGGATATGGCTCAAAACCTAGACATCCGATTGTGCTCTTTAAATGAATGCTTAGAAAATAAGAAGTCAACAGTTCAACTTCATCGGGAATGTCTCCATCAGTCACAAGATTAGGATGGTCTGATGGGGGAGAGATTTGTGGGTCACATCCATAACATCCTAATGTGTAAATGATTGAACGTTTTGGACAATTGAATAGGTTTGGCCTCACTGGTACTTTCATCTGCTAATGTTTTTCCAAGGAAATACATCTTAACTTACCATATAATAACTCTAGAGAAAGAAAATTCTTAAAATAAAAATTGAGAAAATATGTAGTATATAAATCTCTATGCTGTTCTGAATGGCTTTTAAATTAATGCTCTCCTCCAGGGATGGAAATGAGGGTGAATCAATAGAAATAGCAAAGAGGGGAAACACAATTATTAGGTGCTTGGTAGAACTTGTCTTCTTCTATTAATTATGAGAGGAAATAAATGGAGTGGAGGCATGACAGTGGAAAAGAGGTGGAGGAGATTTTGACCTAAGCATATGATTAAAAATTGACTTGTAAAGGGAAGTACATTTCTATTACAAACTCACTTTTTTGGTTTATGAGGAAGGTGCTTGCATATGGTAAGCGCACTATATTTCTGTAGGAAATATGTTAGCTGGTAAAAGTATAAGTCGGGGCCACTTGTTGAATCCCATTTACTTTTTGGCCTATTTGGATGGATATGGACCTAAAACCACATCAAATGATCCTACCTATTCGACTTTGCTCTTTAAATGAATACTTAGAAAATAAGAAGTCAACAGCTCATGTTCCTCAGGGAAATGAGGGTAAATCAATAGAAATAGCAAAAAAGAGGGGGAACACAATTATCAGGTGCTCAATAAAACTCTTCGTCTTCTATCAATTATGAGGAAATCAATGGAGTGGAGACGTGACAGTGGAAAAGTGGTGGAGGATATTTTGACCTAAGCATATGATAAAAATCCTGTCTTAAATATTGGAGGATTGGTGAGGTCGGAGGCATTTATGCATGGCTAAAGGATTCATCAGGAATTACAAAGTGCTTATAAATTGTGGCATGGGTACCAAAGATTTGGGGACCATCAACACATGCATTGTTGAATCCTAAAGAGTAAATGATCAGTTTTTTACGATATTAATGAACTGACAGGTTGGGGTAGTTGTGAGTTTTCTAGTTTTATTTTTTAGTTTTTAGTTTTGGGGTGAGGGTGACGGGTGGTGTTGCAGGTGTGATTTGGGACTCCACTGTGTTACTGCCACGGGAGGTAAGATAGGTCTACCGTCAGTCGCATCCAACTAGCTTGATTCTTTATTAAAGATAGGTCTTTTTTCAGTCGCATGCAAATAGCTCGATTTTTTTATTATGTGACAATAACTTCAATGTATGTTCCTTACTTTTAATAACTCAAATGTAATCCTGTATCTAAATTATTGATTGAGTTGGATTCATTTTCCAGTGGTTGTAGTAAAATCCCACTCCCTGATTTGGCTTAAGGTTTATAACTCTTTGAAAACCTCCAATTTGTTATTGGGCTTCATCATTATGGGGCTCAATTATTATGTAACAATGCAGTTTGCCAAGGTTCCAGAATTCTATTAAATGAGATAGATCCCGCTTGGGATAAGGCCTCTTGGGATAAGGACTATAGATGTAATATATTCATTGTCCCGGAAGCCATGGAATAACAACTAATGGAGAGACCAAATGTTGTATGAAATACCACAACTTAGTTTGTTGTTGTGAGGTGGGTTTGAAGAGGATATAGGGTAAAGAACGGCCGAAGAAAAAGCTAATGGTACTTGAAAGGTATGATCCCTAGATACAAGTACCAATGCAGACATGGATACAACTTAGTTTGTTGTTGTGAGGTGGGTTTGAAGAGGATATAGGGTAAAGAAGGGCCAAAGAAGAAGCTAGTGGTACTTGAAAGGTATGATACCTAGATACAAGTACCAATGCAGACATGGATACAACATATAAAATATCTCAAAATACAAGAAACATTTGAGTGTCATAAATCATGGGAAGGACACACACTCTCTCTAACATAGAAAAAATGAATTATTAATTTGTTAACTATAGTATCTACTAGATCCACGTACAAAATTTGAATTGATAATATGCAATGCCAAAATCAAAAGGCATGATAGTTAATTCAACCATCATACAATATATTTGAAGCATGATGGTTAATTTACCAGAAAAATATCCATGAAATATCTGATACAGTATGACACCAAATTGTGTTGACGCAATTCATGGGGCCTTTCAAATTTGGGCAACATAGCTTGAAAGTTGAGATCTATGGTTTGGAACTCAAATCTCTGATGGGTGCACAAAAACCAGTTGGAACTTATTTGATATTTTGACAATATTAAAAAGAACTTCTATAAATATAAGTGGAGCCGATTTCCAACACTTTACTAACATCAGATATACAAACAAAATGCCAAGGTAGGTAATGACTGATGAGACAATAAATAAATAAACTAATAATAACACAAACAATTAAGAATTCGATGAAAAAAACAACAATAATGAGAGAAGTAAATGGCTAAAAGTGACTTCCTGTTCTCCTTTCAGTTTGCTTATCCTCCTTAGGCAAAAAAGTATAGAAAAGGCTACACTAAGGTATCTTTGTCTTATGTGTAGTCTTTTCTTGTTGCTGTGACCATGGTTTGAAATTTCGACCCAAATTTCGAACCATAAGTTTCGGATTTCGGTGGAGACCGAAACCAAATTTCGAACCATAAATTCCAGATTTCGAACCATAAATTCCAGATTTCGGCGGAAATTTCAGAATTTCGGTCAGATAATTTCGGCCGAAATTTCGAGAAAATCTTAAGTTGAAAACCTTAAGTCCAAATTCCAGTAGCTTTATCAACCTAGGAAATGGGTTGATAATCCCATTTTTTTGTCCTGGTAACCCAATTTCGAATGTTGATTACTCCGTTTTCAGGGTATAGATAACCCTTTGCAGGAGAGCAACAGCTAAATAGAGAAGAAAGAGCATGTCTATATCCAAAAAATTGTTTACGTATTTATGTTCCAATTACAACCATTCTTTACAAAATAACAACAAAAGTCATCACAATATCTTAGTACACTCAAAAAATTCAATTACAACTTCTCCTCGAGAGAAGCCCCCACTTTAGTATGCCCGGAACACACCCTTACACGAAGAAGGGAGCTTGGCAAGGTACCCCCAACCTACTGAGTATGGGTGCAAAAGGCCCAATAGCAGTTTGGTCAAATTGTTGTCCTACCACGGGAGGTTCTTTGCAACTTCTTCTATTGTGGCCTAGTTGTCGACATCGGGTGCATTTGTAATGTAATCCACCTTTCAAATCGCGATCCGTTCGCCTCGTATGCGGCATTCCGGGTGGTCGCTTTGCAATCGGCGGTAATATTGTCATCAAGGATTCGGGATTTAATTCCCATTGGGTCCTATCTAGTGTCGGGTGCAAAACATCAGCGTACGTATCCCAATATATCTCTACATGAAATTATTCCTCGTAGTAATGGTACACATAGAATTCTGTGATGCCAATGGCTGCCAAGGCATGTCCGCACGGAAGTCCAAATCTTTGGAATGCATGACAACTACACGTGCGAAGTTGCAAGTTTACGCCATTTGTATGTTCAATGGACCGTACTTCACATTCATGAAGCACAACTCGATAAGCTGTATACTGGCGGCTCTCTTCCCTCGCTAATGTCATACGTTCTTCTGCGTAATGAGTCAACTTTGTTTGCCAACTACGACCCAATTTTTAATGCTTTTGAATGAAGTCAGTAGTCTGATGTCTAGTGTGCTTTACCAATGATGCAATATGCAATCTTCTCGCATCCTTCAGGACAGCATGGAAACACTCTGATCTACTAGCAGTCAATACATCATACCTATCACCCATAAAATAAAAACTAACCACTGTTCCTTCGCAATGTCACTTATCCACTTGTGTGCACGTTTATTCCTCATCTTAATCTTCTCCATTGTTTCTCTGAACACTCTCTCTCTCAAAGTCCGTACGACTTTCCAAAATAATATCTCAAGTAGAACATCTTTGAACTCATGCAATAACTATGATGAGAATTGAAAAATATATTAGGCACTTCCTGCAACAACCCCTTCTGTCGATCAGAGCATATGGTGAATACGTTCATCTCCGCTGCCAATACGACTGCCTCAGCAACCTAAAAAACCACCCCGAACTATTTTTGTTCTCCGTCTTGACAACCCCAAATGCTAATGAATATAAACTGTTGTTACCATCGACCCCGATTGCAATCAATAAGATTCCTAGATACTTCCCTCGCAGATGTGTCCCATCAACCAAAATTATAGGTGTGAGTGTTCGATGAAAAGACCGTATGCTGGGTCCAAATGTCCAAAATAAGGGAACAAATCTATCATCTCCCCTTGGTCGAAATCTCTGGCTCTAGAAACACGCAGATAGGTGCCGGGATTTCTTCTCATCATCTGAACTACAAGTGCAGGCAATATTTGGTAAGAGTCATCCACATTCCCACACTTAATCTCAAGTATGATGCTCATCGTGTTGTACGCTTTCCAATAGCTTATGGTTATACCCCAATGCATCTTGATATATTTTCATATGATCCTCGTCCTCACATTATCTGGGCGAGCGAATAAGCGTAAACATGTATGAGCAACCCAAGCTGCTGTGACAAGAGGGTGATCATTGCCCCTTAATTGAGTTGTACACGTATGGTCAGGGACAAACGACTTCACTAACACACAAGTCATATGATTAGTACTCGTTATATGCTATTTGGAACCCTCTACATTGCATCGAACGGCATACTTCTTCGGTGTTGACTTTGACCTCACAAACATAAACCTTTGTCGAATAGCAAACTCTTTCACAACCTTCTTGAAGTGTTGCATGTTAGAAAATATTGCCCTAACCGTTAACTGCTCAAACTGAAGATTATTAGCATCTACATCATGGGCCCCAACAAACATCCCATCTGCTTCCATTGGCCGCTACTGTCAGTCAGAACCAGTTGAGAAGCCCCTCTGATAGGAGAATCCGCACTGATAGGCTGACCGCATAAACTAACACTGATCTTTCCATGATCGTCATCATCCTCCTCATCATCATCATCTTTATAGTAAGCACCATCACTATCATCGTCATTATCATCATCATTTCTTTCTTTTTCTAAATCTAAACCCCTCACATAGAAACCATCTTAAAAAATATTACTTTTTCCACTTAAAGATCTCCCACATTTTGGAAGTCATCGATACCTCCAGTAACATGGCTGGCATGCAAATCACTTGCCAATGTTTCATTTAAATCAATTTGAGACATGCATAGTTCGGCAATACATAATCAGGTTCGATCCATATGATTAATTCATAAATTGAAATATCAAAGTCTTGAAAGATTGCTAAAGAACTACAACACCTTAGGCCGGGTTCTGCTGGTGCACCTCCGATCTCTTTACTTACATATCTCCCATCAAATTCACTTTCGTAGTCTTTTTGCAAGTCCACTTCAAAACGCGGACGTTTTTGGGACGGAATCGAAGTATAAGAAATGTTACGATTAAGAGAGGGTCTACTAGTACAAAGATTGTTTAGGGAAAGCATTGGCGAATTCAAAGAATTAATACCATTGTCAATTATGCTCTTCGTTATGTATATCATCACAGAATTGAACATGTATCTGTGAAACATCCTCAACATTGTTTGAAGGACATCATCATCATCGACGTCGATTAAAGTGACTATATATGGATTGACAACGTATCGACATTTTATCGATAGTAAAACCTGCCTTTCCATAATACCAATTCTTCTTTAGATTGCAGTTTGAAATTCGTCGAAATTGCTTCCGCGGCTGACCGATAACAATGTCTTCTTTCCTCCGACATATTCCTAAGAAACATAATCCTTCAAATCTCCTTCATAGTGTAAAAGAAGAGAAACCATTGTTTCGGACATTTTTCTAAAATTGTAAACAGGGGTTCTAAACAGAGTTTATCAAGTCTCTGAACGGGGTTATCAAGTGGTTGCTAAAAGGGGCTTTTCATCTCTCCTTGAGGGGTATTCAAGTGTACAATGGGTTATCAAGTTCATAAATGGGGTTATGGACTCTAAAGGAGGGTTTCACTACTTCAATGGGAGTTTGCAAGTCAGTACACAAGGTGGTCTAAGGGATTATCAAGTACCTAATAGGGGTTTCAAGTCCGTACAGAGGATTCTGTAAAGGATTATCAAATAGCAAATTAGGGGTTTTCAACTCTCTACACAAGAGGGTTTTCAAGTACCTAAAGGGATTGCGAAGTACATAAAACGGGAATTACCAAGAATGTACAAGGGCTTTCCAACCCTCTCCAATGAGGTTACTAAGCCTCTCCGAGGTTGTATCAAGTGTCAGAACAGGTTTATCAGGTAAATAAATGGGGGTTAGCAACAATAGATAAGGGATTATCAAGTGCAAAAAATTGTGATTCATGTACAAAAGAGTTTACATAAACCATCTATATTCGGGTCATCAAACACTAGTAGCAACTCTATCAGCAGGGTACCAACTCTAGAAGTGGTTCAACTCACTTGTAGCAACTCTATAAGAACGGTTACAAAGGGAATAGAAGCACAAGCCCTAAGCCACCATTTTAAAAGGGTTATAAGACAGGGTTATCAAACACAATAAAGACAGGGTTATCACACACAACAAAGACAGGGTTCATACACAATAACGATTATCAAACACATTAATAGAAGCACAAACCCTAAGAGGGTAAATAAGCTACTAACCTTTACTTCCACTCGGTGGGTTTCATGCGTTAATGGGGAAATCTGCAGGAGATAGGCGGTAAAATTTGGTACGTGAAAAGTAAGAGAGAGGAATTTCTACTCTAACTTGTTATTTTTGCCCTGAGGGGTATTTAGGTAAAAGGCCATGTAAAAAAAAGGTGTTTTGACCTCCGTTCACAAGGTTTCAAAAGGGTGTCACCCATCCACAATTTTATCATTTCCGTGTCACCCGTTGACAATTTTTCCTTATTAAAAAGCATAATTGTACCGTTGTAGGGGCGATGCACTTTCTATCTAGCATTATGAGGCTAGGAGAAATGACCTCCTCTTTTATTTAGATAATTCTAATGTCTGCCCCAACTCTTCATTGTTTTCTAGGTTAAAAAATAATCAGATATAAGGGTAATTAAGAGTTTGGGTGTAAATCTAGAATTCTATTTAATTTTAATTTTAATTTTAATTTTCATAATACCAACTAGTCGTCTGTGTAGCGTACCCTCTTTGAAATAAAATTTTTATTTATAGCAAACATTTTTTATAGACATACTACAATGTACTAGTAAATACACCAACTAACTGAATCCAAACTATTATTGTTCAGGCACCACAATTATGCTACTTAATAAAGCTTGGAAGGGAGGCGAGGGGTGAAGAGTACTTCTAGTGGAGTTGCTTTAGTAATTGAGATGCCTATGCCTTCACTCATATCCACAGGCACATTTGAGGGGATGACCATGTCGAAGCTATGAAGCAGACGAGCAAGCATCAAGTGCATGACATGGAAAGCTAACGACATCCCCGGACACGATCGCCTGCCCGACCCAAAAGGGATGTAATCAAAATCCTGACGCTTCAAATCCATATTAATGTGGCGGGTTAGAAATCTCTCAGGTCGGAAATCTGCTGGGTCCGACCACACACGTGGATCATGGTGCACCTTCCACAGGTTCACAAATACTTGTGTACCTGCCGGGATGTGGAAACCACCAATGTAGCAATCCTCGATAGCCTCGTGGGGTATTGCCATTGGGGCTGCAGGGTATAGGCGCATTGTTTCCTTGACAATAGCTTGGAGGTACACGAGGTCCTTGATATCCTGTTCGTCTACTTGTCTATTATTTCCAACATGGAGGTCCAACTCGTCTTGTGCCCTTTTTAATACATGGGGATTTTTAAGCAACAAAGAGAGCATCCATGTTAGAGTGATCGACGTGGTGTCTGCGCCACCTATTATCAAAGTCTGCAAAAGATTGGCAATGGGAGGTCAATTCAGTAACAATTAAAATTACTTACAAGTTCAAATGAGCACACCACAAGAGAGAATGCAAATATTTTGGGCTATATGGATTAGTTTCATGCAACTTGACATCCTATAAAGTCCGTTGTTGTTGTATTAAATATCAAGGGGTGACACCCTGGTTACGGAGGGCTGCACGAATGCCGTATATATATATAGAAGTCCGCGGGTACTTGTGTTTATTTTTCAAAAAGTATAGTCGAACACACCTTGCTTGAAGATCCGACCCAACATAAATAAGTTGGCTCCAAAGTCCATCTCTCCCTCTGATCTATTGACTTTTATACTGTCACGTCCTACATCTGTATGGTCCTCTTTGGAGATGATTTTTTGAGGCACAACAGATTTAGGTGGGAGCCATCCAAATGAATGTTAAAATCTTCGAGCAAGGTGGGCTCCAATATGCTTTTGAAAAGACGTGCAACTACAAGCTGGCATCCAATAAAAGCTCACATTAAAGAAGGCAACTTCTGGGAATACGTAATTCAAACTGGGGCCCAGTGAAACTGGGCCCATCCAAGCTAACTTTATCTTTTAGATCATCTAGAAGCTGTTTGATGTTATCCAAGTGTTGGACGTATGAAAAGTGTGTTTTCTTGCCTATAGCCATTTTATAGGTAAAAGAGTCTATCAAGTCAAATTGTTTTAGAGTTTAACTAGAATTATGAAAGTGTGAAACAACTGGATGTTGCATTTGGCAACAATTTATTTATTAGAAGCTATTGTTATTAGCTTTTTTAGAGGAATGATGATAAGAAAAGAAGTGAAAGGAAAAAAAAAATGGTCCACTGTATCTTGTGTTCTTAGCTTCTAGAAAAAGCTTCTTTTATTCTCTTCTTGATTTGTATTTTTGTTCATAAAAATCGACGAAGTGGTATCAGACTTTGATGGGGCCTAAAACCGCCAATCAAAGGGCCACACGTGTCCTCAAACAATATACCCTAATTATCCCCGCAACAGGCGGCAATTAAAAGATTAACCCTAAAAGACAGGGGAAAAACTCACACCCTACCCAATCATGAGATGCCACCTGTCGAAGGGACAAAAGGGTAAATCAACTGCACCCACCTACTACAAATAGCCATCAAAAGCTCAAAGGTAAGGGGTCCAAAACCCAAGAAATCATTGTTCATTATTATTTTTCTACGGCCTATAGATGATGTCATATACTGACTTAAGCATCGGAGGGCCCGTCCGGGGACTATCCCCCGAGTTGGCCTTCTGACCGGGCGCTACCTTGTGCAAGACTCATCTTAGTGCGTAGGCCCCCTTTATTGGATGATCAGACCAACATTCATTCCAAAAACCCAATCATAACTCGATCAGGTTTGCCTTTCCTGAACTGCTACCTCACATTAACTGTTTTTTTACCACGAAAGGCTATCCCCAATCTCCCACATGGCTGGCAGGAAGAGCAACCGTGCGGGTTCAAGAAGAGGGTCTCACTCTCAATAACCACCTAGAGACCCCCCGCTTCCTAGCACTCCTTCTAAGAGCAGACACCTAGGGGTGTAAATGGATCGAATTCGAATCGGATATGGGTATATCCGAATTCAATTACAGTATAGACTATCCGAATTCGGATTCGGATTCGAATTTGACGGATATTTAATATCTATTACCGAGTTCGTATCCGCCGGATATTATTCGAATTCGGATACTATCCGTATTCGTTTATCCGGTAAATTCAAACATTTTATTCCAGCACTTTATCTTTCTTCTCCTTCTTACCCCTCGAATGAATTTTCCAAACCCTAAAACCAGACCTCTACTTTCTCTTCACAAAATTAACTCTCAAACTAAAATATATGAGATCCTCTTCTTCCTTTTAAAACAAAGGCAGAGAAAGAGGCGATGGGGATGGATCATGGTGTTGGTAGTGGTCTTTGGGTTTTTTTTTTTGTATATGATGGAATGGGTTTGAGCTATTTTGAACAGGGGAAGTGGGAGTGCTGATTGTGAAAGATGAAGAGAAATGAGGATGGAGATGGAGATTGGGATAAAGATGAAGGTGACTGGCGGTGATGGAGGTGGCTGTGAGAAGGTGGAGAGGGGCGGCGGTGGATTTTGGTGGGTTGGAGGCACCAAGGAATGCCGAAGATGGTGTCTCGGTCTCCTCATTTCTCCTCTCACTTGCTTCTCTTTGTAAACCTTAGAAGTCCCCTCTTTTAATTGCATTTTGGGTTTTTATATAACCATAAGTTGGGAAATTGATTTGAGCCATCCATTTACCATCAATGACCTAGATGGCCTTTTTGCTTTAGAATTCTCTAGAAACTATGACATCTTCTTTCAATCACCACCACCCATTTGTCTCTTTCATCCTACAGCCCACATTTGTTGCTTCATAAAGACGCCATGTCAAACTCCAAGAATGCCCTTAAAATGAGAGATTACTTCATTTCCTACCCAAAACACTTTTTGTTTTTTTTTCTAAAAAGAAAATTCACTTTTCTTTTAGAAACAAAAGATAGTGTGTCATTACTAAAAATAAATATTAATGATATTATTAATAATAAATAAAAAGAATATACTTCTCGGATTCGGATGTTAAACGGATCGGATATACCATTTACCAGATTCGCATCCGCTTAGAGCCGGATATCTCACAAGCGGATTCGGATAATATCCGCTTGAAACGGATCCAGATAATATTCGCTTTAAACGGATTCGGATGCAGACGGTAATCGAATTTTCGAATATCCATTTACACCCCTACAGACACCTAGCTTCCCAGGTTGTGGTTGAGGTCCGTTCAGAGGATCAGGGGCTAGAAGAGCACATGTCGGCCGGACCAGTCATGCAGCTCCCAATGGAGCAATTCAACCAAATGATACAACAAGTCTTCAATCTGACTAAGCAGGTTAGGATTCTCACCAACCCTCCTCTGGTGCGTCCACGATCCCCAGAGCAGAGCATGCAAAAGGAAGGAATGTCTCGCGGACAAAAAGAGCCACGTAACTGTTCCAAATCCCATCCACAATCGTCCAACCAATATTCCAGGCATAGTCGTGACCGGTCTCCTTCGGTGAGTAGAAACAAACGTAAAGAGCGATCTGCGTCGCCAAGCCGAAATCACCGACGAGACTGATCGAGATCGGTGAACCGACACCCAGGACTAAAGAATATCTCAAGCCAGAGGAAGCTCCAAGAGAGGAAGAGGAGGTCCGAGAGTCGATCAGACTCCACTTTTAGCCCCGTGTAAGAACATAAAAGGTGCCCAGAGAGAAAAGAAGATAAAAAGGACGAGCGTGTAGAACACAAACTAGAGGAAATTGATCATCGAATCAAAGAGTTAGCCAGAGCCAATAAGAATCCCGACCTCAAGGCTTTCAATAACAAACCTCCATTCATAGAAGACATCTTGAATGCACCTACTCCCTGAGATTTCCAAATGCTGCCAACCCCACGATATGACGGAACAACCGATCATGTGGACCATCTAGAGACCTTCACAACGATGATGTTGTTGCATAGGGTCTCAGACAGATTCTTATGCAGGGCATTCCCGACCACTCTGGTAGGTGCTGCCAGAGATTAATTGTGGACCCCGATCCGAGAGAGGCGGGGGACGGGCCCCCACACGAGTCTCTAGATCATCCACGTGAATGGAGAGTTCTACCAAGGAACTCTCGAAAGAAGTGCCTCTCACAGCATGAGTGGCGATACAAAGGGAGACACCTCTCGATTCGGAGACTAGCCCAGATTCGAGGCGTACATTAAACAAAGAAGAGTCGACATCCAAGGAAGTGGGCCCTGGATCCCATACTATGCTCTGTTGCAACGGATAACCAGACATATAAAAGAAGGTTCGTGCCTGGTTACGAATTTGGAAGGTCCGAAGAGCACCTCATCCGCCGAAGTGCAAACACCTGGTCTCTTATGCCATTTACTTATTGATTTTGAAGAGTTTTGGGCGAAAGTCATGTGAAATGGGAACACATATCTCCAAGAAGACGTCTATCTAATCATGCATGTCTCGGAGGAATAATAAGCACACACAAAATAGATGAAAGTAGTGTCGCCTAAGAATAGCTAGGTTATGAGTGTCATACCTAATTGGTGTCTAAGTTCTGGTGTGCAAACACATGCATGCTACAGATAAAAGTATAGGGTCTGTACATGAAAGCAAGAAAACACAGCAAAACACACGACACAATTCAATTCTAACATGATTCGACAAAATGAATCCTAAAACTCTAATGCAGTACTTGACTCGGACTAGAATGGCCATCCACCCTGGCTGCTCTACGTATCCCGGCCTCAGGAAGAATCAGAGTCAACGTAGTTCGATGACCTATTCTAAACTACAATGCCTAACCATGTAGAACCGCTATCCTAGACTCGATCAACTAGACTCGGCTGGTTTTTAAAGCTTTTTGTACGATTGCTTAAAGTCAAGTGAATTGTAATTTTTAGGACTTTCTATATGCCCTAACTAATGCAAGTTGATTAGCCTTAAGCTAATCCAGGTGGGCCCTACATCCTATGTGTATCTAGGCTGTGCATTCTAAGGAAAACGATGGGCTGACAATATGCTTCCTAGTCTAGCCATCAGTTCGACTAAATTTCTAACCGATCAACTCGAGGCCTCCTAACTCTAGGGACATTCACACGACATGACACACCATATCGATACAAATCAGGACAGACTCCTAACTCTAAAACATCCCAAACAGCTAAGACAGACTTCTAACTCTAGGGGAAGATCTTTTTGAAAAGGTTTTGAAGAATTTTTATATTTTTGGAAGATTTGAAATGTTTACTTTTTAAAGGTTTAGCTGGACTTGGGATATGAATCCCAAGCTGTACTACGTACCCTGTGGAAAGAGATCAAGTCAACGTAGTTCGGAACAGAATTTTCTAACTACTCTCCTATGACTCTTGACATTTTGAGATTTTTGGTTTTTCAGATGTTTTTGATGTTTTTTGAAATTTTTGAATGTTTTTGAGTTTTTAACACAAGAGGACAGAATCCTATCATCATAAGGGTAGGACATACTCCTGATATCCCGCAAAGGTTGGACATCATCCTATGCTTTGCAGGGGAAAGAACAGAATCACAGCTCTAGAAGGGTTGGACAGCATCCTATACCTTGCAAGCAATGATAGGACAGACTCTTGGAAGACTGACTCTTTTAGACTAATGACTCTAAGAGGGGGTGCTATCTAAACAAGGCATTTTTTTTTTAGAGAAAGGGGAGACAAAGAAATGTGCTAATAAGACTAGACAAGTCTCCTAAAAGAGAGGTGGGCTCCAAGTATTCTTATCATTGCCCCTGCAATGATGAAAGGAGAGGCAACTAATAGACCGAGGTGGTCTTCAACTAGTTGGGGATGTTCTATTTGAGACTTGGACAGTCTCCTATATATGACTCGCTAATGAGACAAAGGTTGTCTCCAAAGGATAGAACATTCTCTGTATGAGACATAACCTGTCTCCCTAAATTTGTGACTTTCTATGCGACAAAGTATGTCTCTCTAAATGGTGTGACATTTTTACGCAAGACATAGCTTGTCTCCTAAAAATGTTTGATTTTTCTACATGAGACATAGCCTGTCTCCTCCATGCTCAAGATGACTCTTTCATTGCCCTTGCAATGATAGAGGAAAACCTAATGTCTTAAGGGATATACATCTAAAAGACTAAGCAAGTCTTTTAAATAAAAGAGAGGAGTGCTACTTGGACTGAGCAAGTCTCCTAATGATAGGCTTGGGCTAACGCCTTCATCGCCCTTGCAATGGATAGGCTACTTAAAGTGTAAGGGCATCTAAAAAGATTGGGGAATCTCTACCTAAAGAAGAGGAAGGAAAAGGAAAGAGGGTACTACCATGATCCGGTAAATTCCTCTAAGGATGGGCTTGGGCTAACGCCTTCATCGTCCTTGAAATGAAGGAAGATCGACAGATAATTTCCAAAGAATATGAGAAGAGTGGATCTCAACTTTAGGGGAAAAATATAGGAAAAGAAAGGATTGCTCAAACAATACTAGAAAATAACATAAGAAGGGACAAATATTTAAATCATTGGCATTTAAATTGCTTATTTTGAAAGGATGACTTAAATTCGACTTGTTTCACTTTCTCTGTTCATTTAATAACTCAACAAAATCGAAAGAGTTTTAATCAATGATAGAATGAAATAAATCCACTTTATAGCTTAAACAGTATAAAAAATATCAATAACTCTAAATGGGAAAAAGACATGCATAAGTTAAGCCATAATGTCCTAGAAATTGGAAAAAATGCACATATATATTTCATGTTAATAGAAATATCTAAATAGAATCAATAGGAAACAATAAGTTAATATCAATGACTTACAAAGCATTAACTATTGATAGTCATCCACATATAAATCATAGTGAGAAAAATGGTCAGCGAACAAAGTCACCATAAAAAATAAAATAATGATAGATATTACTTCTCTGTGTAAAATGATATTAGTGTTATGCAATAGACATGATACCACTATAATCGAAGTAGGAAGAGCAAATCCTCAATAATCCATTATATAGCTACTCGAAACCCCTTTCAATTTCTACTATTTAAACTGCTCTTGAGAGAAATCAACTCCAAAGATTTTATCAACAATCATGTACCATCATGAAGTAAGAATGATAATATGACCTCAATTCTTTGCAACATATTAAAGACAAAATTTAAGACAATACCCAAGAATAATCCAAAGGTTAACCTCTGTCCAAAATATTCTTTGAGTGTAAATATTTGCACCGACAATCAAAACAGAGCCAGATTTAGTATAAAGATTCGATCCCCTGTTTTGGCTTCTTTGTTTATTTTTATTTTTCTTTTAAATCAAAACAAACCAAACAGGGAACCCAATGAAAGACTTAAAGAGGCTATGACCAAAAATCAGATAGATACTCTCTACGGATTAATGAGCAGAAATAGAAATGATCTACTCGTACCTATCTTTTACAAAGTTCTGAACACATTCCTCCTAGAGTATTTAACCCCATGAATTCAAATTTGATAGAGCATACATTTATAACAAGAACAAATTATAAACTATGACAAACAAGGGTATAGAGATCGTCTTAATATGAAATCACAGCCAAAGGTGGCTTGACCTTCTCCTCTATTCATGAAAAAGGAAAAGAATAAGAAAAAATAAGTGAATTCTGTACACCTGCCATTGAGTCATTTCAAAAACATATTCAAAACTTGTGTTTCAGCTCAAACGCATCAACTGGAAAGAGTAAAACAAATTATGTATACTTCAAAACATGCTCACTCCAACATAACTTTGAATACATTAAGTGATGATGAAAAGGCAATTCAAAAATTGTCAGCATAATCATTTGTTTAAAAAAATATCTAATGCATTTGTCATAGGATGTAACACCAACTTAATACCCTTATCTCTTTAAAGGCAGCTCTCAAGTTCAAAGGGGTATGGCAACTAATACAAAAAACATGATTTTTGGTTACTTGTTCAAAACTACTCAATTTGTAATTTCACTCACACCTTGGGGAAACAACAGATTACATTTTAATTCTCAAAGATCCATAAACCTTCAAAACAATTTAGCACGTATGTCCAATGAACAATATGCATATGGTATATGGCAGTTCAAACACACAGAAAAGTATATGGCAGTTCAAACACACAGAATAAAAAAAATGAAGTTTGGGTGTGTAAAGTCTGATGAGGATTAAACCTTTTACATATCAAGTTGAATACTTGGGAACTACAGACAACAATCCTTAGATAGACATGAATGAGCATAAAAAAAAAAGGGAATTGAGTCTCAGTAATGTCTCCCTTACTAACTTTCCCTGATATGAATTTAGCAATTTAAACATCAAATTCTAAAATTTCATATTTCCAGCAGAACACCTACACAAGCATAGTGACCATTATTGCAAATATAACTTCCCCTTGATCACCCCACTATTTTCCTTTCCATTAGCCTACCTTCCATCACCTTCTCAGCCTCTAAAAACAATCTTCCAAACTGATAACAATCAGCCCCTTGACGCCCTGTTTTACACCCCACTCTTAGCAAAAAAACTCTTCCTAAAACATTCTAGACCTTCTAAACAACACACATGCTTAAATCTTCCAAACAGCTACCTTAGAATCTATCTTTCATCCCCTGCTGTCAGAAAAGTGGGCTTCCACTCATGTTAGAAATACAAATTAAGTGTAGCTCCTTATGCACTTAGAATTGGAAGTTTTACAAAACATAAGAATTATTTTTAAAAACATTCCCTAAAACTTTTAAGTTTGGATCTCCGGCCAATTCCGACTGTATGTGGCCGGCAAACAAGAAACCACCCATTTGAACCTAATTTTCAATAGAAACTTGAAATGAGTATAAATTACTCAATTCTTATCCAAATTTAACAAAATTTATATGTATTCCTATCTATGGAAAAAGATCTACAACTTCCTAGTTTGTATATTTGGATAATTCTAAGCTTAAGCACCCTAAAAATATGAAAATTCAGATTTCCAGCACTATATTCTGAAAAACTGGAAATTGAAAATTTTCATTTTGATCTTCTTCCTTGTTTCTACCATATTCTATTACCATATTAATGCATAAGTTCACGCTCTACATACACATACATTTACATGTACATACTACATAAAAGAAAAACTGTTTTACCCTCTCTCTTTTTTTGTGAAATATGGTAAAATATGAAAGGATTTTCATTACTCTGAACCAAACATATAAACTGAATAAATGTAAAACTGTGATTACTGAGACTAAGACAAAACCAAATCATGAGAAAATCTCATCTGTAGTAATTCTCATAATGACAATGTCAAGATACTAAACTGTTGGTTTCTTTATGCCATCATGATATTCATTTTAAGACAATACGAAAGTGACACTACTTTGATATAACTTCAAGAGCTGAAAGCACTCATACCTGCACTATCATGCTTTTAACACCAATAATAACCCAACTTACCTTTTGATCAAAATAAGAAATCCTTATTGCCTTACTATCAGCTACAACCAAACGAAACAAGAATTTTTCTTATTATTCTTAATAACTCACAAATCAATGACAAGAGATAAGAAAAGTTATCCAGATTATTGCAAATTCCCTATATATGATAGTGCCAAAATCCCCAAGCTGAAAAAACACTTCCCTACACTCTATCCCTTACTTCTCAATCAAATGTATTCTTCATGACACTTTTACAAGCAAATTATGATCTTGAAACTTCATGACATATACATCTAGATATCTTCTTTTTTTATAAAAAAAAATATATTTCCACTTCAGTTCTATAATGTCAGCAAACCTTTCTCAATTACCACAAGCAACACATTCATCAAAAATTCAAGATACTTAATGAAAAACCGATTTCCAAGGGAACATCTTATACTAATCTCCATTCTAATAGCATCAAAAACTCAAGCCAGAACTATAAAAAAAATTACAGAGAATTATAAACAAGGAGACAAAATTATTCTAAGATCTGAACAGTATGATTAACAAGATTTTCTGTACAATAAATCTTACAGTTTTAAGAACTATTCACATATTATTTTTAACAAAAAGTCTTACTCATAATAAATCACTTAATAATGGAAAGAAACAAAAAGATTGAAATCAGATATAAATCCTTTAATCGTTGATCCACTGAATTAATATGTTTTAAACAAGGCATCATTCTTAACACCTCTTCATCAATCCAAAATATAGCTCGAATAAAAAACTTCTCAGAATGCGGAATTATCTCCAGCTTTTAAACTACTATCATTTGAAGAAGAAATCTAGAACTTGTGAAAACTTACCTGAACTAAGCTTCTCTTTTCTTTAAAAAACTAGAAATAATAGAACTTCTGAGAGCTGAGAAGAGTTTCTTTGCTGATGCTAAGCTTTCTAAACAAATGAGTTGAATCTGAAGGATTCAAGATCAGAGCTAGAGCTCTAAACAGTTATGCGGTTTGGATCTAGGGTTTAGAGGTGAGAGATAATAGATCTAGGATTTGAGATCATAAGAAAAAGGAAAAAAAGAAGAAGCAAAGTTAACAATGGAAGAAAAAGGAGCTATGGCCGGAGATTTGTCGAGATCTGACTGGAGATTAGCACAAAAGGTTAGGGTTAAGAGTTAGAAATCTGAGATTTAGAGTTTGACACAAGGATATGGAGAAGAACCTAAGGTTCTACAGAAGAATAAAGAAGATGAATAGCAAGAGGATGCCGACCGGAGCCTTGCCGGAGAAGAAGAAGAGCACGGTTTAGGGTTTCGGATTTTGGGGGGATTTCTCACTCTCTCGCTCTCTCTGATTTTCAGATTAAGAAAAACTTAAATCAATTTTTTTTAAACGAGCTTTAGCTTCGTATTTATAGGCATTTTCAAAATTGATATTGGCGCTACAGATTTTATGGGAGCGCGGAATTTTTCGGCCCAGATTTGTCCTTTCTAGGATAAATTCGCCCCCTCTCAGGATAAATTCACACCCCTTTTCTGGTTTACATTAAGGTTCCCACTCGTCTCGTTTGCTAGGCAAACGTGCTCGGATTTCGACAAAATTTTGCAGGGACCTTGGTGGGGCCCTAAGCTAGCTTGGGGTGAAATTTGGGGTCCTACCTCACTGATTTGATGGGTTTTTACTAAAAAATGAAGGGATTAGGGCACGGTCAAAATGGGGTGTCTACATTGATATGCAGCCCTAAAGCCGAACTCCATTAACTCATTCGAAGACCTCGCGGACAACTTGGTTCAGCACTTCATGAGCAGTCGTCGACCCAAGAAGACGGCCGCATCATTCATGGCGCTGAAGCAGGAACGTGATGAATCTTTGAGAGATTTTATACGCCGGTTCAACAAGGAAGCCTTGCAGATATCTAACTTGGACCCATCAGTAGCCGTAAATGCTTTGTTGTCAGGAGCCAAGTCAGATGACTTCAAACGATCAATAGCGCGGAAGGCACCAACCACCTTAGCCGATCTAATTGCAAAGTCGGAAAAATACATCTCGATGGAAGACACAGTGGTTGCCCTGAATAATAGGCATGGTAGCCAATCAGACAGAAATGGACAAGCATCAAACCAAAAGAACAAGCGAGAAGATGGGCCACCCCGAAAGGATAGAAGCCCACCTCGAAGAGAGGAGAGCTATACCCCACTCAATACTTCTAGGGCCGGAGTCTTAGCAGCCATAACGGATGAAGACTTCCTCAAATGGCCAGCCAAGATGTTGAGCAAAGGCAACAAGAGAGACAAAACCAAATACTGCAAATACCACAAGGACAACGGGCACGACACCAACGAGTGTCGACACTTGAAAGAGGAAATCGAACGGTTGATTAAGCGGGGGTATCTAAGAAAATATGAAAAGGATGGAGACCAAGACAGAAAAGAACCCAGAGCGCCCATTCTACCCAGAGGAGGAAGTCCTCAAAGGTCCCCGTCGAGGGAAGACGAGCAAAATCTCCAGCCCCAGCAAGTCCTCCAGGAATAAAGCCATCTTTTGAACGAGCTGGGGTCGTTACGACCATAGTTGGAGGGCCAACCGCTGAGGGTAGCTCCTCAGCTGCTCGAAAAGCTTATGCTCGCCAAGTCAACTCTGTTCATGTTCCTGACAAGAAGTTGAAAGTCGAGAACATGATTTCATTCTCCGACGCTGATTTGAATGATGTTATCTTGCCACATAACGATGCACTGGTCATCACCATGCCGATCGCCAACTTTGAAACACCAAAGATTTTGGTCGACAATGGAAGCTCCGCCGATATCTTATACTATCACGCCCTCAAATAGTTGGGGATCAAGGACGATCTCCTGAAACCTTCCACCACATAACTATATGGATTTGCTGGGGAGGTCGTCAAAGTGGTAGGATCCATAGAATTGCCTCTCCTCATGGGGAATGCACCGCCACGAGCCACAGCCATGATCGACTTCTTGATAGTAAACACCCCTTCCGTATACAACGCAATCTTGGGAAGACCCGGATAGAATCTGCTGAGAGCAATACCTTCAGCTTATCACCAAAAGATGAAATTCATAACCTCGAGAGGGCCCGGCGAAGTAAAGGGCGACCAAACTCGCTCTAGAAAATGCTATGCCACTGCTCTCAGGGGAAAGAGATCGTCAGAATTAATGCCCGTCAAAATGCTAGACCTCCGCAATGAAGCCCAGGCAATCGTCAATGAGGAAGCAGAAGAACTTGTTCAAATCCCATTACACGAGGATCAAACTGGAAAAACCGTGCAAATAGGATCGTCGTTAGATCCAATTTCTCAGGAGCAATGCCGATGTCTTCGCATGGACTCCGACCGATATGCCAGGCATTGATCCAGAGGTCAGTGTCCACAAACTCAGAATAGTCCCAACTTGTAAACCAATCAAGCAAAAGAAGAGACACTTCGCCTCTGAGCGGCAAGCAGCTATCAAAGAAGAGGTTGTAACGCTACTCCGAGCAGATTTCATTCAGGAAATTGAATATTCTGATTGGCCGGCCAATGTGGTAATGGTGAAGAAATCCAATGGAAAGTGGAGGATCTGCATAGATTTCACCGATCTAAACAAGACCTGTCCGAAAGACAGCTTCCGTCTCCCGAGGATTGACCAGCTTATTGACTCCACATCAGGCCACGAACTGCTAACCTTTATGGACTCTTTTTTCAGGATACAACCCGATTAGAATGTATGAGGTAGATATTCCAAAAACTTCCTTCGTAACTGATCAGGGGTTGTACTGCTATCGGATGATGCCCTTTGGTCTCAAAAATCCTGGGGCCACTTATCAATGGTTAGTCAACAAACTCTTTCGGAATCAGATTGGTAGAAACATGGAAGTATATGTAGATGACATGCTTATCAAGAGCAAGAAGGTAGCCGATCATATCACAGACCTCGAAGAAACGTTCTAAGTCCTAAAGGAATACAAGATGAAGTTAAACCCAACAAAATGCGCCTTTGGAGTCCCAGTCGGCAAGTTTCTGGGATTCATGGTCAGCCAGAGAGCGATCGAGGCCAACCCAGAGAAATTTCGAGCTGTCATAGACTTGGCCCCTCCTGCTACAATCCGAGAAATACAAAACCTAATGGGAATGGTCGCAACGTTGGGTAGATTTGTATCAAAATACGCAGAAAGATGTCTTCTATTCTTTCAAGCTATCAAGGGAATAAAGACCGCTCCTTGGACAGTCGAATGCCAAGCAGCATTTGAAGAGCTGAACCAATACCTCTCTTCGCCTCCATTACTCACTAAGCCCGAACCAGGAAAGGAATTGGTGATGTATCTATCAGTGAACCCTGTAGCCTTATCGGCAGTTTTGATTCGAGAAGATCATGGACAGCAAAAACCGATATACTACATCAGCGAAGTGTTGCACGAGGCTGAAACAAGATACACTCGAATGGAAAAACTAGCATATGCACTGGTAATGGCAGCAAGGAAGCTAAGGTAGTACTTCCAGGCACATACGATCAAAGTACTGACCGATCAACCACTGAGGCAGATTCTACACAAGCCCGACACATCCGGACAACTCGTCAAATGGTCGGTAGAACTCACTAAGTTTGACATCAGGTACTTACCTCGGTCAACGATAAAGGCTCAGGTCCTTGCTGATTTCATAGTAGAATGCACTCAACCCAGGCAATCAGAAGAAAAGCAAGAAAATCCTAAACAACTCTCAAGTGGGGATAACACAACTACACCTGAGAGGCAGGAACGTATGGACGACGCGGAAAGCCTGCAATACCCTCCGGGCAGGGATAACACAACTACTCCTGGGGGCAAGGGCGTGGAAAAGAAGCACCAAACCTCGAAAAATCTACTGGTCCAGGCGATGGCGATGGGTAAGATCCGAACAATATATGGGAACTCTATGTAGACGGCTCCTCCAATGCACAAGAAAGTGGAGCTGGCCTCATCTTGACAGGACCAGATAACTTCATCACTGGATACACCATCCGGTTCGGATTCTGCACGTCCAACAACGAGGCAGAATATGAAGCATTGATGGCAGGAATGACTCTAGCAGTTCAGGTACATGCAGATCAACTAAAGGCCTTCAGTGATTCGAAGTTGGTCGTCAGTCAAGTGAAGGGCGAGTTTGAAGCAAGGGACTCAAGAGTGGCTAAATATTTGGCCAGAGTCCAACATATCGTGAAACAGTTTTGAAGTTTTGAGATAGAGCGCATCCCTCGGGAAGAAAATGCGAAGGCGGACGCATTATCCTGACTAGTAGCATCGGGATACCTGGCATTGGGCAGCATATGTGTTGAATACTTGAAGAAGGCCTCCATCGAAACAGCGTTCGAAGAGTTAAGGCAGATAGAATGGGAACCATGCTGGATGGATGAAATCATCCAATATCTCCACGACGGGAAACTCCCGGAAGATAAGAAAGAAGCACGAACAGTGATGCAGAGAGCATCTCGTTTCACCTATGATGGCAAAAACCTGTACAAGAGATCCTACACATGACCCTATCTGAAATGCCTCCACCCCGTCGATGCTACATACTCCCTACGAGAAGTACATGAGGGAGTTTGTGGCGAACACCTCGGACGAAAAGCACTGATTCGGAAGATCCTTCTGAGGGGATTGTATTGGTCCACTCTCAGGAAGGACGCCATGGATCTTGTTAAAAAGTGCAACAAGTGCCAAAAGTTCGCTCTTACATCCGATCAACCAGGACCACCTCTGGCTCCCATCACCAGTCTGATACCAATTGCGATGTGGGGCATGGACCCTTTCCTAGGACACAGAACCTCTTCATTATTGAAATCATTATAATAGATCGGCCCATCCTTTTGAAGGAACGCCTCGAGAGCTCTGACGGTTGCCTCGTCCCCCCCCCCCCCCCCCCCCCACGACAACTCAGGCTTCTTGCTCATCATCTTCGTATCTACAAGCAACCACATTAAGGGAACCTCCCATCTCTCGTCTTGACCAGGGTTGTCTAAACTCACATAAAATAACCTATTTTTCCAACCGTGGATCAAGGTTGGTAAATCAACTATGAACTTCACATTAGCACGCTGACTAATGTACACCCAGCTATCCGAGCGATTCCTAGTGAGGTTACAACACCTACGGAACACATCCGGTCAAGGATCTCTCTCCAGCTTCTCCTTCATCACATACATGAAGACAACTATAATCCTCCATGAGTTCGGGGCCACTTGGGATGGAGCTAAACCATAAAAACATAACACCTCCGCCATGAAAGGATGAATGGGAAATCTAAACCCGGCCTTAAGGGAATCCTCGTAGATGCACACGTCCACGTTTTCGTTGGGAGCACGGTCGCTTGCTTATGCCGGTCGTAAGTCGAACCGCTCAGGGATGCAAAACCTGTCTCTAATGAAGTCTAACCTAGACTCTGCTAGTGTACTGGACTCCTTAAGGGCCACCTTATGATGTTTAATATCGGCATCCATCTGCCTCTCTGCAATAACTTCAACAACCATGTCCATGGCGGACGAACTTGAAGCCCCCCGCACATGGCTTCTTAACTCAACATCTGAATCATGATCCATTCCCTCATCAAGAGGGGAAATGACCAGATCGGGGGAAACACTCAGATCTAAGATAGGATCGTCATCCACGATATCTACTTTCTGATCTCTAACAGCAACATAAGGACCGGGAATTCTTCCCCTAGGACTCTGATCAGCCATAGTCTGGCCACTAGGAACCCTAGAGGTAGATCTGGTCCTCTCAGAGGATCTAGACCTAGAACTACTACCGGATGAAGAAGATCCCTCCGAGGATGAATCAGAGCCAGACTCGACATGGGTATTTGTACTATGACTACTAGACATGGACGAAAAGCACAAAAACGAAAGAACTAAGCAAGACAAGGGAGAAGTTACCGATCAAAATACCCCGAACTCAGGAAGAACAAACACAGCCGATATGAACACCATAGCAACAGCAAGAGGCTGAGTGAAAGAATGAAGAAATGAAAAGGATCTCCCCCTTTTTTATAGCCAAAAGCTGCACTGACAACTCTTCACATTTTCCAACGCCACAATGCCACATGTCCCACAATGCCAGAGACCATTAATGGCTGGCTTGGTTCACGAAAAGTCACTTCGTTTCACCTCCCCCACGCAGAAAAGGACAAAAAATTACTCAGCAGAGTAGTTTGTCAAGGCCACTAAACGACAAAAATCCGATC
This sequence comes from Tasmannia lanceolata, assembly GCF_043159265.1. NCBI lineage: Eukaryota > Viridiplantae > Streptophyta > Magnoliopsida > Canellales > Winteraceae > Tasmannia > Tasmannia lanceolata. Next base: position 66,514,920 of record NW_027518695.1, read on the forward strand.
ATCGTTGGCCGATCAGAATATGGCATAAGGCCACTAAACGACAAAAATCGGATCATCCTTGGCCGATCAGGATATGGCGCAAGGCCACTAAACGACAAAAGTCGAATCGTCCTTGGCCGATCAGGATACGGCGCAAAGCCGTTAAACGACAAAAGTCCGATCATCGTTGGCTGGTCAGAATATGGCACAAGGCCACTAAACGACAAAAATCAGATCGTCCTTGGCCAATCAGAATAAGGTGCAAAGCCGCTAAATGACAAAAATCCTATCGTCGTTGACCAGTCAGAATATGGAGCAAGGCCACTAAACGATAAAAATTGGATCGTCCTTGGCCGATCATAATATGGCACAAGGCCACTAAACGACAAAAAATGGATCGTCCTTGGCCGATCAGGATATGGTGTAAGGCCACTAAACAACAAAAATCCTATCGTCTTTGGCCGATCAAGATATGGCGCAAAGCCGCTAAACGACAAAAGTCCGATCGTCGTTGGCCGATCAGAATATGGCACAAGGCCACTAAACAACAAAAATCAGATCGTCCTTGGCAGATCAGGATATGGCGCAAGGCCACTAAACGACAAAAATACGATCTTCGTTGGACAATCAGAATACAGCACAAAGCCGCAACCTGACAAAGATCTGATCATCCTTGGACGATCTGAATGTGGCGCAGAGTTATCGTACTATTAGAATCTAATAGTCCCTGTGTGCACAATGTGATCCGTCTAGATAAGATCATCGAGCCAAAACATCAGAACGTTAATGGACATGATTAGGGCACAATGATTTGTGTCCATTGCATCCATATCCTAACTAAGGCCCGAAATTATTTTTGATCGTGACCTAGGTGTAGGCACAACATGGTTCCAAATCCAAATAATTGGTGCCCATATATGAAAAAAAAAAACCCTTCATATTTATAAGGGTATTTCAGTAACATTAAAAATTATAATAAAAAATACAAACAGCATTTCTTTTTCACACATTATATTGATGATTATTTCAGTCTCTCTTACTGCTCTTTCCTCTCCTAACCCTATGCCCTAATCGTGTACCATGTAAGAAGGACCCATGACATTCCAATGGATGGTCCAATTAGAAAAGGATCGTGACACGGACTCAGAAATTAGGATCCCAGAAGCCCTCCGAACCAATAAAATCCAACTTATAAGGGATCCAAATGGATCGTTACCTAGACATGCGTGAGTCCGATCTGAAGGGTGTTTGTCAACCCTAGCTTGATGCTATCCTTGAGCACATAGGAAGAATGATGTGTGTCGGATGCCTAATTTTATGAGTGGCAATATGTTGACTTGGGTGTCTTGAATTCAACCTGGGAGTGGCCCGGCCTGTTATTTGAGTTCAGCCCAGTTTGGGTAAGCTTGTTTTGACCCACTTTGTATAAGGGGTTTTAGGGCTTATTTTCGTATTCAGATTTTGAAGAGGGTTATGAGCTTAGAAAAACAGATAAGGGTGTACAATAATACATACACAAGCAAACACATGAAGACACAAAGATTCACATGGTTCGGCATAAAGCCTACATCCATAGTAGACGCGATGAGAAAAACCAGTATAGTAAGCAGGTTGCTTCCGAAAGGTTTTTTCACAACCCAATACCATAACTCAAATGAAAAACTACAAAATAAAAGTTGTGGCTTAGTAGACATCATTACCTGGCACATTGCCTTAATGACCGTATCAACATCATAGCCGGGAAACTGGACATCTTCTAGGATTGAAAGCATCACATCCATGAAGTCTTTATCACCTTCAGCTTCGCCGGAGAGTTTCTTCCAGCGATGCTCCTCCAGGAAACTTACAAGGAAAGAATCAAGTTCCTTAGCAGTCTTCTTCATGACTCTCAAGTGCCCTTGCAAATCCATCCACTCGAGAAAAGGAAGTGCATCCGACACTTCAAAGACCCCAAACAGATGCATCAATTGATCGATTGCGTTCTGAAATCGCCTCGCATCATGGTCGATGTCGGAAGCGTCATCCCTGAAATATCGTTTTCCGGCAATCATCATGACCACCACATTGAAAGTAAAGTCTCCGAACCATCGCTTCATATCAACTTTCACTGGATTCTGATTGTTCTTCACCCAAAGTTTATATAACTCTTTAATACATAAATCAACTTCAGTGACTCGGATATTCTTGAGCAACTCAAGTCTGCGGTTGGATAGAAGCTCGAGGGTGGCAATCTTGCGATTCTCACGCCAATAGGGCCCGTATGGTGCGAGGCCAAAGACGGCATGATCGTAGGCCATGTACTTGGCAGCTGCACTTCTGGGGCGACTAGCAAGAACCTTGTCATTCGTAGTGAAGCACTCTCTTGCGAGCTCTGGACTACTCACAACAAGTACGCGACGCATTCCAAGGCGTATCATGAAGGCTGGGCCGTACTTATCTGCCATGTCTCCAAATGTTCGAAACAGTGGCTTGTGGCCTCCGAGGAGATGGAGGTGGCCTATTATAGGCCATGCTCCAGCTGGTTGAGGAGCTTCCTTGCTCTTACTCTTGTTAGTCTTGGTCCTTGCCATCCATAGATAGTAGAAAATAACAAAGGCAATAAACCCAGTAAGAGCTTGCAGTGGGAGAAGAAAATCCATAGCTGGGTGAAAGATTAACGGACAGGGAAAGAAAATATGTTCATTTTTTAGGTGTACGGTTATATCACATTAGAAGATAAGAATCATAGACGAAGATGTGGCTATGGTTCAGGTCTTGAAAAACAGTACATAAACATGTGGTGGCTCTGTTTTGTCACTGTCGGGTGAAAGATTAACGGGGAGGGAAAGAAAATATGTTCATTTTTTAGGTGTACGGTTATATCACATTGGAAGATAAGAATCATAGACGAAGATGTGGCTATGGTTCAGGTCTTGAAAAACAGTACATAAACATGTGGTGGCTCTGTTTTGTCACTGTCGGGTCAAAGATTAACGGGGAGGGCAAGAAAATATGTTCATTTGTTAGGTGGGTTATATGGTTATATCCATGGTTTAAAATTTCGGTTTCGGTAACCGTTTCGGACCCACCAAAAACCGAAATTTCGGCCCGAAATTTGGTAATTTGGTTCCAAATTCCGGACCGAAATTCCAAAATTTCAGCCGAAATTTTGTAACACTTTAAAAAAAAAAAAAAGTCATTAAACCGAAATTTGGTAAATTGTGAAAAATTGAATTTTGGAAAATTCCGATTTCGGTCCCCACCGGTATCCGAAATTTCGGACTTCGGTCGAAATTTAAAACCAATGGTTATATCACATTGGAAGGTAAGAATCATAGACGAAGATGTGGCTATGGTTCAGGTGTAGAAAAACAGTACATTAACATGTGGTTGCTCTGTTTTATCAGTGTTGAGTAAACACTCAAAACTAAAAGCAAGATAATGATGCCCTTTTACGACTTGGTTTTTTCAACTTGATTTTATAGAGCATCTTTCAGAAGCTAAGTGACTTGATTGTTTTAGGAGAATTTATATGATGGGTGGCCGTGAAAACACGTGAAGTCTAAAAAAGTAGGTACGGCTCACTTTTTTTTTATGATCCAAACCGTTCATCTATTTGGGCACAACGTAAATAGGTTGCGCCCCAAAAATCATTTCCATGGGATGAGCCTAACCCTCCGATATAAGGAGATTTACAAAAATCATTTATGGAATCTTCAGCAGATCGGAGGATTAGGATCATCCTATGGAAATGATTTTGGGGGCACAACCCATTTGCGTTGTGCCCAAACAGATGAACGGTTTGGATCATAAAAAAAAAGTGCGCCATACCTACTCTTTTTAGACTTCACGTGTTTTCAAGGCCACCCATCATATAAATTCTTGCCCACACTTCTCTTTTAGACCTGGCAAAAGGCGACCCGTGCCCGCGGGTTGACCCGACCCACCCGCGAATTTGCGGGCACGGGTCTAAATTTTAGTGACCCGTCAAAATCTAACCCGCGGGTGACCCAACGCGCAAAAACACCGGTCGGGTCGGGTCAACCCGCGGGCACCCGCATTTTTACTGTATTTTTTTATTTTTTTTTAGAATGTTATCAGCACTACTGTTTTAGTGTTTTTTACGAGGGAACTCCTCACTTTATAAAAAGTACGGTATGTTCCGCACCATAGGATTATCCAAACCGTCCATTAGATGGGCCATAGCCTAAATAGGTTATGCCCCAAAATTATTTCCATTGGTTGATTCTAACCCTCCGATCTATAGAGGGTTAGGATCAAACCTCTAACATTCAGATTGGAGGGTTAGTATCATCCTATGGAAATGATTTTTGTACCATAACCTATTTAGGCTATGGCCCATCTAATGGACGGTTTGGATCATCTTATGGCATACCATACTTTTAATAAAGTGAGAGTGCGCTCATAAGAAAACACAGTGTTGATAACATTTCCTTCTGTTTTTTATTTTATAATAATTTGCTACCAAACTTCTCCGAGTGGCAACTTCTCCGCATGGGCCATCAAATGTTAACAAGAAAAAAAAAGTAATCATTACACAGAAAAAGTAAAATAGCTAAAGTTTATAAAGTTTTAAATGAAAAATTACGTAGAAAGGGTTGTAAAGTTGTAAAATTACAAAAAAAATACTAATAAAATATAAAAAGTTATGACAATTACCAGAAAAACAGATACGGTCAAATCAGAGAATTATTACAATATATATTTGCGGGATTTGCGGGTGACCCGCGGGTTGACCCGTACCCGCCCGGGTGGGGTCTGGGTACATGAAATGGCTACCCGCAGAATCGAGGGTATTTTTTACCCGTACTCGTTGGGTCTGTACCGCACGGGTGGTACCCGTACCCGCCCTGGTTACCCGTTTGCCAGGTCAACTATCATAAAAGAGAGATACGCAAGCATGAGCCCACGAGAAAGTTTATTTGACTAATGCACCTCGTTGAGCTACCACAAGCTCAGGGTTTTATTTTACGCAACAATATAATAGGGAGAATTTATATGGTCGACCGCAGCCAATAAAAAAAAAAGTAGGGCCCAACAGACCATTCATTTGTTAGGCCCTAATGTAGATAGGTGTGATCATAAAATCTCCTCGATAGGATGATCCTAACTTTTTTATACGGTGGCTATAACAGAAAAAGACATTTAGTAAAGTAATAATTCGCCTGTGTTCTAAAAACGATTGATTTCCGTTTTGTTTTCTTAAAATCGCCGGTGTAATCTTTATCGGCAGTGTATATATAATTACCAGCATTTTTTTTGTGGACGCCGCTAATTGTCGGAGCGATTCGGCTATATATTCGCATGATTAAACAATTTTCATCTACACGGGGGGCCTAGAAGTGTTACTTGGGGCTTGTGGCATTGCAAGATAATATATTATCACCTAAAAATGTGAAACAATAGAAGATCCATTGAAGAAATGATATGAAAATTAACAGTTCAGAACATTAAGGTTAGGGCTGCAACTCGAGCCGGGTTTTACCCGACCCGCATCGACCCGACCCGAAAATACCCTGGGTTGGGTTCAGGTTTCATGGGTTTCAAGTCGAGCCGGGTTTAGCATTCAAAAGCCCGCATGAATCTTGGGTCGAGCCGGGTTTGAAGGGGCCCGACCCGACCCGACCCGAGTTACATAAGTTATAGTATGTACATTTTTTTCTATTGTTAGTTAAAAGTTAAAAGTGAAAACCCACGCACCCACTGTTACTGTATGTGAGTGTAATTTCTGCTTCTATGAGTTGAGTTGATTCAAGTGTTTGATTCAGCATTGTTTGATTGTAATTACAACATTGTTTGATTACAGCATTGTTTGATTGTAATTACAACATTGTTTGATTACAGCATTGTTTGATTCAAGTGTAATGTGAGTGTAATTACATCATTGTTTGATTCAAGTGTAATGTGAGTGTAATTTCTGCTTCTATGAGTTGAGTTGCCTTGCCAAACAAGAATTTTCCTTAAAAAATTGCGTCGACGTGAAAAAACCCGACCCGACCCGAACCGACCCGAGATTTATCATGGGTAGGGCCGGGTTTGGGAATCGTGGGTTTTCCGAAAAAAAACCCGACCCGACCCGACCCGAGATATTTCTCGGGTAGGGTTGGGTTCTCCAAAACCCGACCCGCCCGACCCGAGTTGCAGCCCTAATTAAGGTTGCCCAAGTGTTACTTGGAGTCTATGGATCTTGTTATTAAGCTAGTTGGAGTGAGATATCTTCCCAAAGGATGTAAACAGAATGGAATTTATGCTTGAATCATATGGTAGGCTGATGGTTGGATGTGTTAGCTGTAATTACAAAGTAATTATTAGCAGAACTTAACTCCGAACACGGTGATTAGAACTTGAAACTGCAAATTCCCTCGAACTATTCGACGAACCCACGATCTGCACACGTCTCACAAACACAGAAAGAGAGTTCTTCTGATCTGAAGAAGACTTTAGGGCTTGATTGATGGAATCATAGGCACACACTACTCGGATTAGGGACCTCTCTTTTGATGGAAAACTAAATCTGTAAAGTCTAAGTGTCCTCCCATCAAGGTTACCCAGATATTTTTAGAGTTTGGGAATTAGGAATTTCAATTCCGCCACACTTCTGCTACGTTAATTATCTTTAATTAAAAATCCCTTGGGATTTATCTCTAAAACTCCTTTTGCAAATACAACTCAAAGTGGACAAGTTTTTAAAAGGGAATGTGTGTCCACCACATGTGTGGGTCTCAATATGGGCCACACTTAAAATGCCAACATTCTCGCACTTGGTCTACATTGGCACACATTCAAATTGTGAAAAGACACTTGGAGTTTTAGGTACTTATTTTGAAAACCAGATGGTCATAGAATTTTGGAAAACCTTATTGTACACCCTTATACCGTGTTTCAAATGTACGAACCATAGCGACGCACACCTCCAACTGTAAATGTTACCTTCTATGTATCACATACACTGGTTCTCACTAATGTACGCTTTATTTATGGTTTAGTACTTTATTGAGTAGGCTGGCAATGCCCATTCGCAGTACAGAAAACAAGGGTTTTAGAGGTGGTCAAGACCGCCTCTATAAAGTTACCCACCCACCCCTATAAATTGTAGCGCGGCGATTCAGAGCCCGTCATTGTCTCCGCAGTCATTGTTTCATATAGCGGCGGTCTATAACGCTGTTCTATATAGCACTGATAGAGGCGGAAATAACCACCGCTGTATAAACTTATAGAGGCTGTCGATGGGGCTATAGAGGCGGTCAAGACCACCTCTATAAGTCTTTCATTTGGTAAGAGAACATGGTTATTCGGACGGAAAAGACATAGGCAGTCTAGACCGCCTCTATAGTTTAGTATTTTTTAAAAATAAATTATTAATTTTTAAAAATCCCCAAAACCTGTAACCTATATACACTCATAACACTTGTTGAGAAAATCTGCCGGGCAACCCGATCCGATCGTGTGCAAATTAAACGGAAAAAGTAAAAGTAAACAAACAAGCCACAAGATGAACACCAAGAGTTTACGTGGTTCGGCCAAGCCTACTCCACGGGCAAGAAACACTATCTTCACTATGAGAGAAAAACAAAATACAAGGATTCCAATGAATTAATCACAAACCCGCAACCCATTCCATGCTTCTCAAACCCAAGACTGTACCCAAGAGAACCCCGAGAAATAACCCAAGAGAAAAACCTTCTCTTCTCTCACTCTCTCCTCTATCTCACTCTCTCTCTCTCTCTCTCTCTCTCTCTCTCTCATTGGTTTGAGACAGCCGACACACCTCACGCCCAACCTCTTGCCGTTCTGCAAAGAGAAACTCACTCTTGCAGTCACACTAGCCTCCCACACACTATTTGTGTGAACAAAAGGCATTTATATACTTAGGTTTATCAAAAACCTAAATGGCAAAGTTTCTATTTTACTTTCCCAAATCACCGTGGGAAACAAGGTGGGAAATAAGGCAACTTCCCAACAATCTCCACCTTGGCTTATTTCCCAGTCACCTGAAGATTTTTAGTTGATGTCGCCACCGATCCACTATTGCCGCAAACCACCATTGGCCTTTCGAAGTACCAGCTACACACCCTCGAATCACCTTGGTTCTGACTCTACCGATTCGATCAACACGGCCAACGCACATGTGTAGCTGCCAACCCATTGACTCACCTAGTCAACCTTGGAGAGGGATCTCGTTCCATCCTCCCCAACGCAGGTATTGTCATCCTCTCACCATCATCCGCAACCTGGAAACTTGTCTCTGTACTAACTGCGAAAGAGACCCTACGTGTGCACGCACTATCACTTCGTTTCCAATTAGCTATCGAGATCTTAGGAACACTAGTCACCATGTCCCCAACCAGACGATACAATCTGCCACTCTTCTCACCTTTCATCAGAACCATACAGCTGTGTGTGATTTTCATGGCTCCACCTGCAGCTGAAAACCTCCAACCCCTGGAGTCCAACCGACCAAGAGACACTAGATTCTTCCGTAGCTTTGGGAAATATGCCACACCACCCAAAGTACGAACCACTCCATCAAACATATTGATCTTCACCGTCCCAACTCCCTTGACTTCGCAAGTAGACCCGTCACCCAAGAACACTACACCCGCCCTTGTCTCCTAGAACGTATCAAAATATTCCCTCCTGGAGCATACATGAACAGAGCACCCTGAATCTAAAATCCACTTATCAAGAGGAGAAGTGTGATTACCTGTGGAGACCGTGAGAACGTCTCCAAACTCTTCGCTCTGTTCATCCGTGTGGACCCCGATCCGAGAGGATAAGTGCGACGAGGGACGTGAGATCCCCCTGCAATCCTCAAAGATCTCCACAATGTGAATGAGAGCTCTACCAAGGAACTCTCAAAATATGTGCCACTCTCACAGCATAGCATGAGTGGCGATACAAAACGAATGAGATACATCTTGATCCGGAGCCAAGGCTCGAAACCAAGATATACCTAAAAATAACTCAGAGTCGCCATCCATGGATACGCCATGGAACCAAAACAAATGCTCTGTCTACAACGGATAACCAAAGATACAAAGGTCCGTGCCTGATTACGAATGGGGAAGGTCCGAAGAGCACCGCCAAATTCATCCGAGTGCAAGTACTTGGTCTCTTATGCCATTTATTATTAACTTCGAAGAGTTTTAGGCGAAAATCATGTGAAACGAGAACAAATATTCCCGAGTGGACGTCTAAATAATCATGCATGGCTCGAGGATGAAATAATAAGCATACACAACATAAATTAAAGAAGCGTGTCACCTAAGCATCGGTAGGTTATGTGTGACATGCCTAATGGGTGTCTAAGTTCTGGTGGACAAACACATGCACGCTACAGCTAAAGGTATAAGGCATGCGCATGAAAGTAAGAGAACACAACAAAATATATAACATGGCAACACAAAAATCCTAAGACTCTAACGATTGAGCCCGAGTCCTTGGATAGTCTGATGTTCATCCAAAAAAGCCTACGTATCCCCGCCCTCAAGAGAATCAGAGCAACATAGTTCTTTGCGCCTATTCTAAGCTAGGATGCCTAAGATACCTAGACCTCTATCCTATACTCGACCTAAAAGTCCGGACTAGTTCTTAAAGCTTCTTGAGCGATCATTTATATTTCAGTGAATTGTGAATTTTAGGACACCCTATATGCCCTAACTAAATGCAAGTTAGCCTTAAGCTAATGCAGGTAGTACCTACAACCTGTGTAACTAGGCTGCTTCCTAAAGAAAACAAAGGGCGGACTAACGCATCCTATTCTAGTCATCAGTCGGCGATGTGGATCGCCAACTGACCGGACAGAGGCGCTCCTATAACTCTAGGACAAACCCCTAACTCTAAAACAACCACACAACAAGCACAACAAATCAAGGACAAATCCCCTAACTCCAAAAGAAACACTCTATCTAGGAGAAACTCCTAACTCTAGAGGAAGAGCTTTTTGAAAATACGGTTTTAAAGAAAAAAGGGTTAAAGTATTTATTTACAAAGTTTGGCTGGACTTGGGATAAAGATCCCAAGCTGCACTACGTACCTCGTGGAAGAGGATCAAGACAACGTAGTTCGAAACAAACTTTCCTAATACACTTCTAAAAACCCAACACTTTAGATTTTTTAATGTTTTTTATGCTTTTAAATGATTTCAATGCTTTAGGACCATTAAATGTTTTAACTCTTAAAGAAAACATGCAAGTCACACCACAAACTAGGGTAAAGCCCTAAATCTAAAGGGGAAACCATGATCAAGCAATCAATGCCTCAAAGAGACAAACCACAACAAATAAACAAGTGCCCCAAGAATAGAGAAAACAATCTAAGATCCCTAGCACTGAAGGCTCTAATAAGACTGAGTTAGTCTCAAACGAAAATGAATGACAACAACTCTAAAGGTGAACTCTTAACTAATACACTAAAGAAGGGAGTACAAATGAGTCAGAAACTCGCTAATAACACTACCAAGAAAGGGGGAAAAATGAGTCAAAGACTTGCTAGGAGGAAGGGTAATTCTAACATGAGGCTGGGTTAGCCTCCTAAAGGGGAAACTCTCTAAATGAGACAAGGTTTGTCTCCAAATAGGGGTTCTATAAATGAGCCAAGGCAAGCCTCCTAAAAGGGGGAACTCTATAAATGAGACAAAGCTTGTCTCCTCTGGGCGACTCCTTTTGATGAGACTAAGATTGTCTCTTTAAAGGATACCCTCTCAAATATCAAGGACCTTGACAGGGTCATTTCAAAAGCTAAGCCCTCTCCTACAGCTATCTGAATATAGATATATTTAAATGAAGTCTAGCTATCATGAACCAACTCAAGATAAGAAACAAATTACTATGGAAACTACGCATAATATTCTTGGTCTTCATTTCACATTTTCTTTTTAGGAACAAGACATTATATATTAACAAATCAATATAAACTCCTGAAATTCCAAGGGTGGGCCCAATTGTCAACCTAAAGGGAGATTAGGTTGAACCAAATAATATTTACCTTTTGAAATTTTAACCTACGATATTTAAACTCTCCAACGAAGGATTAAGAGATCAAAGAATAAAACAATTTAAGCCGGTGAGTTAAATCTAAAGTGCTTTGCAAGAAATAGAGCAAGAGACAAGAAAGAGTGCACCCGAGATTTAAAGTGGTTCGGTCCTCAAACACACAAGGCCTACTCCACTCCACCAACCAAACCCGTTGATGGCTTCACTATGTTGATCTTCTTAACCACGGTGAAGATCGGTGCCGATTACAATCGCTTTAACCTTGGTGGCAATCCTCACCACGGAGAGAGGGCTACGCTTCTCCGAACACTCGCCCAAATACAATCAAAGAAAATAGAAACTTACAACTCCCTCTTGAAGGGTAGATAGCTCTCAAGCTCACACAATTTCACTCTTTGAAATGATATACAAATTCAAGCCTAGATCTAATCCCTCTAGATATCCCAAATTGAGGCACAAGGGTGATTACCACTCTCTAATATGTTTAGAACATGTTTAGTAATGAGAGAGATGTGTTCTAAGGCATAGAGAACACATATATATATATAGGGAAAACCCAAATATGACCGTTACAGGGGCATAGTCGTAATTCTGGAAAAATCCCAAACGGTCATAATTTTGTTCCCGAACCAGTGGTCTCAGAGTTCCGGGAATACAAACGGAATTTGGAAAATAGCTACTGGACCATTTCTCGGAGCTCCGAGGAATTTCTCGGAGTTTCGAGCTCGGAGCTTCGAGAATATTTTCGGAGTTCCGAGAAGCCTAAATCAGCCAGTATTCCATATTTTTTATGCTGATCTTTTTTGGGCTTCAAGGGCTTTCCAAATTACATAGATGGGATTGGTATTCAATTAAGGTCAGTTGTTTGGTGACTCCATTATGCCTCTAGGTGGGGTACCTAATAGGGATTAGATTTACAATCTAACACAAGACTTAAGCCTTCAATTCTTCTACTTTTGAAGCACATCTTCAAGTCTTGAACTCTTGCATGGATCACCTCCATTTCTTTGGCTCTTCAAGATCTCTCCTTGAATGCTACAAGCCTTCATCATCTTTTGGCTTCAAATGGTGCTCAAGGATGAACAAGCCTCGATCCATGCCGATTTCCTTGAGCTAAGTGTTTGAAATGTTTGAATCTTCAATACATGCACTTAAACATCAAACACGTTAGAAATACAACACATTTCAAGTTGTGTTTGGAATCATCAAAACATAGAAGATTGCCAAGGTGAGAACCATTGGGCTTACAATCTCCCCCTTTTTGAGGATGACAACACACAAGGTGAATGCCACATTTAAGCACACTAACCATAAAACTTCTCCCCCTTTGTCATCACAGAAAGAAGGGATGAAAGTTTTAATCATAAGGAGAAAAAAATATGCAATATGTAGCTCCTCCTTTGTCAAGGAATAAATCAAATCAAAGCTCCCCCTTAATAAAAGTAAAATTCAAAATAAGGAGGGTTTTGAAAACTTATATGGGGTTTTGAAAAATAACTCATTTTCATGCTCCCCCTAAATCGAATGTCCCCTTTAAATAATAAATGGGGATCATCCAAATCAAATTCCTAAGATAAAGATATAACAATATAAGTAAGATTCTTGGGCAATAAGAACCAAAATTCATAAAGATTTTCAAATTAAGCATAAGCCCCTAATCTAGTGCAAAAGCAAAGAAAATTAGGTGGGGGCCTTTGGAGCCCACATCCAATTGGTTCCATATGGTTTAGATTTACCTAAAGTGTTTTTTTCAACCCAAATCATCTTAGTCTTAGGTAAAGATTTAAACCCACATTCATTTTTAAAATGTCCTAATCTACTACAAAAATGACATTTTGTACAACAAGTAGATGGGCAAGTAATAATACAAGAAGATTTAAGATTTTCAACATTTTTCTTCTCTTCTTGCAAATTTTGGTTTTTAAAAACCAATATCTCATTTTGTTTTGCAAATGACTTACATCTTTGAATCAAGTCTTTATTTTCATTAATCAAATCATTGTTTATTTGATTCAAAGCTTCATTCTTGAGCGAGAAATTATCAATTTCCAAGCGTAAAGAATCAATCTCATTTTGTAGTTTGGAAATTGAGAAGTTGAAATCCTTTTTAATATCACAAGTGTTTAAACAAGGATTAACAATACTATCATGTAAATGAGAAACATTAAAATCTTCTAATGAAAGATGACAAGTATTATTTTTAGAGATTTCTTCAAGTTTAATCCAAATCTCATGTACATCTTTACATGATGAAATTTTCTCAAAAACATGGGGAGACAATGAGAACAAATTGCAATCAAGGCTCTACTATTTAATGTTTGCAATTTGGATCCTATTTTCTCCTTTTTATAAATACCATTTTCTACAAGATTTAAGATCTCTAAATCTAAAGATCCTAAAAAGAACCTCATACCGGTTTTCCATTGCCCATAGTTGGTTCCATCAAAGGATGGAGGGATAGAGATGTCATGACCAATTTTTAAATCCATGGATTTTGCTAAATAATGATCTTTTAACTCTTACCGGTTAAGGCTTTTGACAATAGCCCTAGCTCTGATACCAAGAGAAATTCTAAGGGTGGGCCCAATTGTCAACCTAAAAGGAGATTAGGTTGAACCAAATAATATTTACCTTTTGAAATTTTAACCTACGATATTTAAACTCTCCAATGAAGGATTAAGAGATCAAAGAATAAAACAATTTAAGCCGGTGAGTTAAATCTAAAGTGCTTTGCAAGAAATAGAGCAAGAGACAAGAAAGAGTGCACCCGAGATTTAAAGTGGTTCGGTCCTCAAACACACAAGGCCTACTCCACTCCACCAACCAAACCCGTTGATGGCTTCACTATGTTGATCTTCTTAACCACGGCGAAGATCGGTGCCGATTACAATCGCTTTAACCTTGGTGGCAATCCTCACCACGGAGAGAGGGCTACGCTTCTCCGAACACTCGCCCAAATACAATCAAAGAAAATAGAAACTTACAACTCCCTCTTGAAAGGTAGATAGCTCTCAAGCTCACACAATTTCCACTCTTTGAAATGATATACAAATTCAAGCCTAGATCTAATCCCTCTAGATATCCCAAATTGAGGCACAAGGGTGATTACCACTCTCTAATATGTTTAGAACATGTTTAGTAATGAGAGAGATGTGTTCTAAGGCATAGAGAACACATATATATAGGGAAAACCCAAATATGACCGTTACAGGGGCATAGTCGTAATTCTGGAAAAATCCCAAACGGTCATAATTTTGTTCCCGAACCAGTGGTCTCGGAGTTCCGAGAGATTTTCTCGGAGTTCCGAGAATTTCTCTCGGAGTTCCGGGAATAAAAACAGAATTTGAAAAATAGCTACTGGACCATTTCTCGGAGCTCCGAGGAATTTCTCGGAGTTCCGAGCTCGGAGCTCCGAGAATATTCTCGGAGTTCCGAGAAGCCTAAATCAGCCAGTATTCCATATATTTTATGCTGATCTTTTTTGGGCTTCAAGGGCTTTCCAAATTACATAGATGGGATTGGTATTCAATTAAGGTCAGTTGTTCGGTGACTCCATTATGCCTCTAGGTGGGGTACCTAATAGGGATTAGATTTATAATCTAACACAAGACTTAAGCCTTCAATTCTTCTACTTTTGAAGCACATCTTCAAGTCTTGAACTCTTGCGTGGATCACCTCCATTTCTTTGGCTCTTCAAGATCTCTCCTTGAATGCTCCAAGCCTTCATCATCTTTTGGCTTCAAATGGTGCTCAAGGATGAACAAGCCTCAATCCATGCCGATTTCCTTGAGCTAAGTGTTGAAATTTTTGAATCTTCAATACATGCACTTAAACATCAAACACGTTAGAAATACAACACATTTCAACTTGTGTTTGGAATCATCAAAACATAGAAGATTGCCAAGGTGAGAACCATTGGGCTTACAATCTCCCCCTTTTTGAGGATGACAACACACAAGGTGAATGCCACATTTAAGCACACTAACCATAAAACTTCTCCCCCTTTGTCATCACAAAAAGAAGGGATGAAAGTTTTAATCATAAGGAGAAAAAAATATGCAATATGTAGCTCCTCCTTTGTCAAGGAATAAATCAAATCAAAGCTCCCCCTTAATAAAAGTAAAATTCAAAACAAGGAGGGTTTTGAAAACTTATATGGGGTTTTGAAAGATAACTCATTTTCATGCTCCCCCTAAATCGAATGTCCCCTTTAAATAATAAATGAGGATCATCCAAATCAAATTCCTAAGATAAAGATATAACAATCTAAGTAAGATTCTTGGGCAATAAGAACCAAAATTCATAAAGATTTTCAAATTAAGCATAAGCCCCTAATCTAGTGCAAAAGCATAGAAAATTAGGTGGGGGCCTTTGGAACCCACATCCAATTGGTTCCATATGGTTTAGATTTACCTAAAGTGTTTTTTTCAACCCAAATCATCTTAGTTTTAGGTAAAGATTTAAACCCACATTCATTTTTAAAATGTCCTAATCTACCACAAAAATGACATTTTGTGCAACAAGTAAATGGGCAAGTAATAATACAAGAAGATTTAAGATTTTCAACATTTTTCTTCTCTTCTTGCAAATTTTGGTTTGTAAAAACCAATATCTCATTTTCTTTTGCAAATGACTTACATCTTTGAATCAAGTCTTTGTTTTTATTAATCAAATCATTGTTTATTTGATTCAAAGCTTCATTCTTGAGCGAGAAATTATCAATTTCCAAGCGTAAATAATCAATCTCATTTTGTAGTTTGGAAATTGAGAAGTTGAAATCCTTTTTAATATCACAAGTGTTTAAACAAGGATTCACAACACTATCATGTAAATGAGAAACATTAAAATCTTCTAATGAAAGATGACAAGTATTATTTTTAGAGATTTCTTCAAGTTTAATCCAAATCTCATGTACATCTTTACATGATGAAATTTTCTCAAAAACATGGGGAGACAACGAGAAGAAATTGCAATCAAGGCTCTACTATTTAATGTTTGCAATTTGGATCCTATTTTTCCCTTTTTAGAAATACTATTTTCTACAAGATTTAAGATCTCTAAATCCAAAGATCCTAAAAAGAACCTCATACGGGTTTTCCATTGCCCATAGTTGGTTCCATCAAAGGATGGAGGGATAGAGATGTCATGACCAATTTTAAAATTCATGGATTTTGCTAAATAATGATCTTTTAACTCTTACCGGTTAAGGCTTTTGACAAGAGCCCTAGCTCTGATACCAAGAGAAATTCTAAGGGTGGGCCCAATTGTCAACCTAAAAGGAGATTAGGTTGAACCAAATAATATTTACCTTTTGAAATTTTAACCTACGATATTTAAACTCTCCAACGAAGGATTAAGAGATCAAAGAATAAAACAATTTAAGCCGGTGAGTTAAATCTAAAGTGCTTTGCAAGAAATAGAGCAAGAGACAAGAAAGAGTGCACCCGAGATTTAAAGCGGTTCGGTCCTCAAACACACAAGGCCTACTCCACTCCACCAACCAAACCCGTTGATGGCTTCACTATGTTGATCTTCTTAACCACGGCGAAGATCGGTGCCGATTACAATCGCTTTAACCTTGGTGGCAATCCTCACCACGGAGAGAGGGCTACGCTTCTCCGAACACTCGCCCAAATACAATCAAAGAAAATAGAAACTTACAACTCCCTCTTGAAGGGTAGATAGCTCTCAAGCTCACACAATTTCCACTCTTTGAAATGATATACAAATTCAAGCCTAGATCTAATCCCTCTAGATATCCCAAATTGAGGCACAAGGGTGATTACCACTCTCTAATATGTTTAGAACATGTTTAGTAATGAGAGAGATGTGTTCTAAGGCATAGAGAACACATATATATAGGGAAAACCCAAATATGACCGTTACAGGGGCATAGTCGTAATTCTGGAAAAATCCCAAACGGTCATAATTTTTTTCCCGAACCAGTGGTCTCGGAGTTCCGAGAATTTCTCTCGGAGTTCCGAGAATTTCTCTCGGAGTTCCGAGAATTTCTCTCGGAGTTCCGGGAATACAAACAGAATTTGGAAAATAGCTACTGGACCATTTCTCGGAGCTCCGAGGAATTTCTCGGAGTTCCGAGCTCGGAGCTCCGAGAATATTCTCGGAGTTTCGAGAAGCCTAAATCAGCCAGTATTCCATATTTTTTATGCTGATCTTTTTTGGGCTTCAAGGGCTTTCCAAATTACATAGATGGGATTGGTATTCAATTAAGGTCAGTTGTTTGGTGACTCCATTATGCCTCTAGGTGGGGTACCTAATAGGGATTAGATTTACAATCTAACACAAGACTTAAGCCTTCAATTCTTCTACTTTTGAAGCACATCTTCAAGTCTTGAACTCTTGCGTGGATCACCTCCATTTCTTTGGCTCTTCAAGATCTCTCCTTGAATGCTCCAAGCCTTCATCATCTTTTGGCTTCAAATGGTGCTTAAGGATGAACAAGCCTCGATCCATGCCGATTTCCTTGATCTAAGTGTTTGAAATATTTGAATCTTCAATACATGCACTTAAACATCAAACACGTTAGAAATACAACACATTTCAACTTGTGTTTGGAATCATCAAAACATAGAAGATTGCCAAGGTGAGAACCATTGGGCTTACAACTCCCTAGCTGCTTAAATGACACCAATAAAATCTTATTATAGCTACTATTTTATCTGCAAAACTTACATTAACCTGTATTCACCTACTCTAGAATGAAAAATCCTCCTCATGAAAATGATAACACTGATGAGTAGAGAAGTTGTCCTTACATAATGGAGAAGCTTTAAGAGACAAAAGGCTTGGCTGTAGCCCACTGAATTCAGAATTTCCAAACTATAATGAACACAACTAGATGACAAATCCACAATATATTCAATTACTGAACCTGTCCTGAACACTGAATAGAATAGTTTTATTCAATTTCAATGCCACATTTCATCAAACAGTTGAGCTTCAATGAGAGACATTTTCGGTTCAAACACAAGCTTGTGCGAGATCAGAAATTCAACACAATTAAACTTGCACAGAGTTCCAATCTAGCAAGGTTTGGATTATTTTCCATGGATAACTATTAGATCTAGATTGTAATTTGGAAGCCTGTTAATGAGGTTCTAGTGCTTAATTCGATTTTTTCAACAATTACCCCTAGATCAATTTTGGTAGAGAAAGAAAACCAAAACTTCAGATCCGGACTGCCTTGTTCAGGAATTTGATAGATCTAAAACCAAACAGAGCAAATCCTGAAGGAATTGAAGCTAAACTTCCAATTATTAGAAGTCTTCCTTGAAACTAGCCTGAACAAGAACGGAGTATAGATCCCGGATTTTTGCCCTCGTTCTGAAATTCAAATAAATTGAAATCCTTCTAATGAAATCCCAGTCAAAGTATAAAGATGATTATCGATGGACAAAACAGTAAGGAATTCTAATGAATTTAACCTTTAAACAAGCATTCAAACCATAAGAGGAAATGCACGAACAGAAACTTGTAAAATCTGTAATTCTCTCTTATAAAATCTCAGATCCAATGTTCAGCTATCAAAGAGATGCTCACCTTCAGTTTCAGCAACATCAAGACTTTGTATTTTTCATTTACCATACAGGAGGATAATTGGGACCTAGTTCCAAATTTGAGACCCTAAGCGAGGTCATACTACCAAGTTGGGATCAAGAGACAACTCATAGACACAAAAAATGAAAAGCAAGAGAAAAGATATGCATGTCAGAGAACCACACTCAAAGCCCAAAGCCCTAGCTAATTATTATTTTCCTTCCATGAATGCCCAACTATCCTTGAAAATCTTAAATGCTCCTTCGAATCAGGTAACAAAGACAAGAGGACAGATTGAGCAAATACTACTAAATCGTGTGCAAAACTGGGGCAGCAACATGGACTGAATTGTGTTCAAAACTGGGACAGCAACATGGACTGAGTTGTGTGCAAAACTGGGCTGAAACACGGACTGGATCTTGTGCAAAACTGGGGCAGCAACATGGGCTGAATCTTGTGCAAAACTGGGGCAGCACCGAATTGTGTGCAAAACAGGGTGCTAAACCATGGATTGAAATGTGCTAACAGGGACTGAACCATGGACTTGAAACACACACCTGCAATCATAGAGACACTTGTGCACATCTCATGGATACGCACACATATGTACATACATACAAACACCTACACACATGGCCACATGCGCATACACTTACTCTCATATACATCTACACACACAAACATATACATATCACAAGCTCATATTTACACAGAGACAGGCTGGTTAGGAACAATTATCAGAGTATAATGGTGCTACAAAATGGATGAGCTACTTTTGTGAAACATGCTAAACCAAATTCATAAAATGCACTAAAAACAAGAACTGGAAGAGGACATATTCATGATAGTAAAGTTTAGCAAACTAGCATGGCATCAATACATGTCTTCAAAGAACGTCATATACATGATGGTAAAGATGGTTTTTTTAGCTTGGCCATTTTAAAAAACAGAAGTACTATGCATAAAAGAATCTCTCTAATAGGGTCATTCCACCAGTTCATAAGCAAAATACCCTCGTATGCAAAGAGGTGAACATGACTCTGTGCAAAGTCAAAACATGGCGGGACTCATTTTTGTATCAAAAGCGCAAACAAATATCATTGGGCATCAACTCTCAACAAAGGAAGGGGTTGCTCATATCAGATAGAGGGTGAGGGCTACAAGTAGACCAAGCAAAGAAATGAAAATTCTTCTATATTCCCATTTGGGTCACATACAATTCAGCTTCAAGGTGAGGAATCATCTCAGGGTGAGACCAAAACCCGATTAAAATGAGCTGCTCATGGAATTAAAATCTTGGTAATTGCCTATAATAGGATTGAATGCTGTGGCGAAGTCCAGAAACAACTATTTGAGGAGAAGCAAGCTTACAATGAAGTCCATAGCACTTGATATGGTTACATTTTTGGATGGGCTGCATAATTATTAGGACAAGATTAGATTGATATCATCCCTCTAACACTACTTTAGAGTAATAATATCATATAACACATCAGCTTATCTTGTCTCTTCTAATTAATGATATCTAATTTCCTACACATTCCAGAACCAACACACATCAAAGAAATGGAATATTGACCTGTTCCCAAACATCCCTAAACCACTATTCTTCACAAAGAACATATTTGACTATATTTCCAAACATCCCTTTACCAATATTTACTACAAGGGGAATGAGACTGAACATATGTCCAATAATGATGTTTCAAAACCAATGAACGAACAGGAACACTCTTATATGAACAAACACTCATGAAAATCAATTTGCACGACTGTGAAACCCCTATCGTAGTGCCATTACCAAAAATGCAGTGGTATATATATGTCAATCCCCTGTAACCATTCCATGGAAATGATACCTCCACAGGTGCAGTCTTACATTTGCAATACATCATCTTGTCTTTTATTAGATCAAACTATCAAGAAGACTAATCAAATATGAGTCAAAAGGCACCAAAACTGAGATCAGCTTGCAATCATAGAACATTACCAAATCATTCTGCAAGAAATCTCAAAGCCCTTGAGATCAAATTTTGCAAGCAAAGGGTAAATGCTCAATCAACTTGCAACCACAGGGTATGAAGAAGTCAAAATCAATTTACAATCTATAGGGTCAATGAATTGAATTACTAATACTAATTCTCCTGTCATTTTTATGATAATATATCAACAAGACTGCGATAATGACCAAAATCGAAATCAAATGAGGATCAAACAACATCCACACAAAATGCGGATCAATGCAGAAATCCAACAAACAGAGTGTTAGCCCAAGGGTTCCCCATGGGTTCATTCAATCACCTTGTTTTGATGATTAACAAACACAAATTGATTAGTCTTTTATGGACTAATTGTTTGCCTTGAGTGTTGTGCTATGCACAGGGAATTCACATGTCAATCCATGCTAGCACACACCGTTGATAGCCTATGCTTGAAGATGAACCAAACAAAGGACAAAGGAGCTAGAGCATATTTGGACAAACCATACCTTGGAGGATCCACCAAGGAGAACTTCCACACAGCCATCTCAAAGCATTGAACAAACAAAGGAAGATCAATGAAGGCCAAAGCTTGTGGATCAACAACTTGCAAAAGAGCTTGAACCAAATGGTGGCATCATCCTTTGAAGGTGTCAAGCAAAGAAGCCCAACCTTGAAGATCCCAAAGCAAGCAAAGCACACCATTGAAGATCAAATGAAGATTGGCTCAAGAGAACAAGGGAGTACTTAGAATGGTAGTATGTATCACCTTTCTCTCTTGTATTTTTTCTTGATCAAGGCACACCTTAAAACCCCTTTAAATATATTTTTCAAAGAGACTAACACACCCTTTAAGGACTTAAATGGATAAGTGAATGGCCATGGTGGTGCACCAACATGTTGGGTCCCATATGGCATTCAACACAACATTGAACAAAACAGGGTTTTTAAGAGTACAATCTGGACCAGCAACTAAATTCTATCAAAACTTGTTTAAAAAATTTCCAAATATTTTTGAAAATATTTTTGACAGATAGCTCTCATTTTTCTCATATCCGTAGAGTATAAGAACGTCGAAATCCGACAAGAAACGAAGGAGATATGAAGTTTTCAAATTGGAAGCTGATTGCTGGAAATCCAGTCTCGGAGCTCCGATAATTTTCTCGGAACTCCGAGAAAACAACCTGGACACAAAAAAATAGAGCCGTTGGGGGTCCAACGGCTAGTAGTCTTTTGACCCGAAAATGACCAAAATACCCCCAAAATTGTCATATTGAGTTGGAACTCTATATATACACATTGTATGGACCTAAAACATGAAGATGAACATGTTCCAACTCAAAAGAACCCTTGAAAACTACTTGCAATCATTTTGGGTTAATTTTCTCTCACCAACCTCTTGTTCCTTGATTTGAGAAATCATTTGAGATTGGTTTAGGCATTACTTGTAATTATCTTTGAGAGTGCATTGTGAGCTCTACTTTGTATTAGCCTATCTAGAGGCAAGTGAGCAACATCTTCTTTTTTTCATTGTAAACTTGGCAACAAAGGGCGCCGTATTTAAGACCCTTGGAGCTTGGACGCTCGGATTGTACAAGGCGAAAGGAACGCCGTATTTAAGTTCCTTGGAAGATAGTGGATACCTCAAGGAGAGCAAACTTGAGAAGAGTGGAGTAGGTCTTGAGTTTAAGACCGAACCACTATAAAAGCGCTTGTGTCAAAGCCTCTTGTCTTTCTACCTCCTTCTCTTGATTGGTGATTGGTACACATCTCTCTTACTCTCTCTTATTGGTGCTTTAATATTCATATCCTTGCTTGAGTGAGTGATTAGCACTTAAGTTGAAATTGCATATTCATCTCTTTCTAATTAAGCCTCTCATCATTCTAGTCTAGTTATAAAATCAACTAGGGAGTAAAGTCTACATCATTACTATTAAGCTTAATTAATCAAACTAACTTGATTGAGAAAAGTTCAAACTAGGGTAATTTTGGTAAGGACTTTTTAAAGAGAATAAGTTTTTTAAAGAAACCCAATTCACCCCCCTCTTGGGTTGCCTAGTGGGATTTCACTTGGTATCAGAGCTAAAGGCTCTTATATAGATTTTTGAACTTTCAAATTTCTTCAAGAGAAAAAATCTATATTAGCAACCTAATGGCTTCTAGACTTTCTTGTTTTGATGGAACCAACTATGGATCTTGGTCGATCCATATGAGGTCTTATCTAAAGAGTCTAGATAAAGACTTGCTTAAATCAATTGAAAATGGCTTTGTTTTAAATTCCAAATCTAAGAGAATTAGTGATTATGATAAAAGATTATTTTCTCTTAACTCAAAAGCCATGATTTCCTTATGTTGCTCCTTGCCCTCACATCTATTTGAAAACGTTTCTTTATGCAAAAATGCTAAAGAAATTTGGATTTCATTAAAAAATAATTTCAAAGAAAATATTTGCTTGATGGCTCTTGAAAATCAAAATGAAGAAAATGGTGATTTAAGTGATGATGGGTTAGATGGTTTTGTGCCTCCTAATTATGAAGATCTTGTGAATAACTATGTTAAACTTAATGATCAATTTGACCTACAAACCACAAAGAATCAATCACTTAAAAAATCTCTCAAATCAATTTCAAATGAACTTGAAAATCTTCAAAATGAATATGTAAATTTACAAAATGAAGAAAAGAAATTAATTGAATATAACATTGAACTTGAAAAGAAAAACCTTGATTTATTGGAAAAACTTAAAGTTATCAATGAAGAAGAAGATAAAAATAGAGTTTTCTCATCTCTTGAATCAATAAACTTAAAAAGGGAAATAACTTATTTGAAGATCGAGAATGAGAAACTTGAGTTGGAAAACTATTATCTACAAGAAGAAAAAGCTAAACATAATTGTCACCATATGCATTCTTGTAGTTCATCATGTTCATCTAGTCATTCTACCTATTCTTCCATGTCTTGTGATTATTGTGGAAGATTAGGACATTACAAATCTAGATGTAGATTTAGATTTGTAAAAAGCTCTAAGTTTGTGTGGGTTAGAAAAGACTCATTACATCACACAAACTTAGTTGGGTCCAAGATGGTTTGGGCTCCAAAACCCCTTACTTGAGGCATTCTACATGCTTCGTAGATTTTGGGGTATGTGCTATAACTTGAATATCATTTAAGAAATTTGGTTGAATAGATACAATGTGCTTATTCTTGTTTTGATTCCATGTATCTATACATGCTTGCGCTTAAATGAAAAATCTCTTCTTAGAATTCAAAGTCTATGTGCTTAAACTTATTTACAATAAGACTTTGACATGCTATATTTAAGTGTAAAATCTATTGGAAAAGGTTCCCTAGATATCCCATTTGATATCTAGTCTATGTTGTGCTAAAATTGTTAAATTTTATGAAAACTATGCTTCTAGATACAATATGCTTGATTCCCATGTATCTAGTTAGCCTTAAGATTAAATGCTATATCAATTGTGTTTATTTGGATGCTAGATGTCACATTATTATTTCCTTGCATCTAGCCTCATATGTGTTTTAATGATCACATCTTTTTCAAAAGAAACACATATAGATACTATAGACTTATAGTGTTTGATTCTTGTGTATCTATATATACTACTCTAAATGCACTCACTAAGACTTAGATCCTTCTGTACTTAGCAGTCATCCACATGTAAAATCACAATAGAGCACTTAATGTGAAAACCATGATTGATCTTACATGAATATCAACCTCTTCATTGCCCATGAGTTCAAGTTAAACCCATAAGAGTATATCTTTCATATTTGAACTATAGCTTGGACAAAATTGGCTTTTGCTAGATTATTTGATACTTAAAGTCATTTATATATCATTTATAGCAAAACCAAGAAATTAAATGCCTTATTATTACATAAGTGGTTGTGAATGTAGGATGTAGGTGTTTGGACCTTGTATTTTTCTTGTAATATCTTCTTTGTGTCCAAACCTTGTTGTCTATCTATGGAAGCCTTGATTTTGATCATACCTTCCTCATGAGATATACTCCCACTCTTGAGCCATGGATATCTCTTAGACTTGATTCCTTAATGGTCCATTCCTCTATGTCTAAGTTTTATAGATTTGAGCATTGATTGGTATAAATAAGTAATCTATAGTTATCATCCCTTGTTTTGTTTGGTACCCATATGTATGAGATGTCAAACATTAACCTTAAAAGCCACTCAATTGGTACCCTTAGCCTTCTTAGTTCCTAAGATGGAGACGGTACATTCATCTAATTAAAACACTTAATCGTATGGCCTTATGCCACCATCTCAAACATGGATAGGTATATGTTATTGTGTGATCTTCCTATCTAGTTTATATGATATATACTTAAGGGAAGCAAAATTTAAAATTGTAGAAATTTGTATCACATTTAGGGGGAGCATGAGCTTAAATTGTAATTCTTTTGTGCTAAGATTGTTTATCATGATGAGCTAGACTATGACTTTATTCTTATCATGATAAACCAACACTTAAAGTGTAAGTGTCAATTGTTGCCCAAGGATCGAGTCATATTTGGTATTAAAGAAAAATATCCAAAATCTCTTGGAGTCTATGTTAGGACACCCTTTGGAGTCATAGGTATAATTCTTTTTCAAAGGGGGAGCTTAAAAGTTAAATCTTGTCCCTAGAGGCTTATCATATGAATTCTAATGTGTATATCATCTCTTATATGAAAAGTTCACTCATTTGGAGTATGGTTGCTCCATATGTGTCTTTTGGCATTGTCTTGTGCTTGTATGTGTATTTTGAGTTTAAGACAAGTAAGCTCATAGCATAGATTTTAAGGTCATAACCATTAGGCGTCATACTTACCTTGGATCATCTATTTGATTTCATTTGGTATCATTTTGGTATTAATATGTGGTAATTATCATTCCAAGGATAAGTTTCCATTCTTGTAGTCTACCTTGTGTATTCCCTAGAATCTCTTTCATATGATCTTTCTTAGAGTTGTTTATCTTATTTTCTATAATTAGACATCCTTATCATGTGTTTCTAAAATTATTTAGTATATATAATCATGATAAGTTTCTTTGTTGGCCATATATTCACTTTCATACATTTAGCCTATTGTGGCATGTCATGCCTTGTCATATAGGTTTCACCTAAGGCCAATGACAAAGACAAAGGGGGAAAGCTTACTAGTGTTATATTTAGAATCGTATGTACCATAATGACTTGTGTGAATTGTCCATTTTGATATTCCCCACATATTTGTGCTTTAACTTGCATATCTTTAACAAAAAAAAAAAGATTTCATGATCAACTTTTTAAATTTTGTGCTAAAACCTTAATATCACTATTGATTCTCATTCATAAAAGTATATTCCACTTGCTCATCCTAATTTCTATGAAGTTGAATGTTTATCATATGTGTTTTTAATTTTTCACTCATATACCCATGATATACCTCACTATCTTGTCATGAAATGTGCTAAAAGTTAACCATATGCATGACAATTCAAAAGGGGGAGTTCTTAACTTTCATTATACCTATTCTTGCTTATCATGACAGGTTTTACTTGATATAATAACTACACATCATTTCATGATAAGATTCTAATAGGAATTCAAACAAATTTGGGGCTTATCATGCTAAACTTTAAACTTGCTTGTTTTCTTTCATGATAAGTAAAATATAAGCTTTAACTTGCTAATCTATTAATGTATTATGGGTCATAGGGTAGATTTATATTGGTTTTATTCATATACTATAATATACCCTAAAAATTTAAGCTAAAATTAGAATGTCTCTTTATTTTTCCAACATAGGCTTGATTTGTTTTGTGTTATTCCTTTCCTACGTTGGTTGTGTCTTCTCATGCCATATATACATTGATTTCATTGGCTAATCATGATAAGAAGCTAGGGGAGCATCTAGTCTCACTGAATATCTTTGATGCTTTTTCTATTATGCTTAAATGTTTAATCCTTCATTTTTGCTAATGCCAAAAGGGGGAGAATTTGTGTAATTGATTAAATCCATAATCATATGCATTCTTGTACTATAATTTGTTAAATATAACTCATGCATATATTGAGGGGGAGTAGTTATGCTTACATTATTTATCTAATCCTCATAAGAAGATCCTCCCACCTCTCTAATCAATTTGGTTTGTCATCATAAAAAAGAGGAAGTTTGTTAGCCCAAGGGTTCCCCATGGGTTCATTCAATCACCTTGTTTTGATGATTAACAAACACAAATTGATTAGTCTTTTATGGACTAATTGTTTGCCTTGAGTGTTGTGCTATACACAGGGAATTCACATGTTAATCCATGCTAGCACACACCGTTGATAGCCTATGCTTGAAGATGAACCAAACAAAGGACAAAGGAGCTAGAGCATATTTGGACAAACCATACCTTGGAGGATCAACCAAGGAGAACTTCCACACAACCATCTCAAAGCATTGAACAAACAAAGGAAGATCAATGAAGGCCAAAGCTTGTGGATCAACAACTTGCAAAGGAGCTTGAACCAAATGGTGGCATCATCCTTTGAAGGTGTCAAGCAAAGAAGCTCAACCTTGAAGATCCCAAAGCAAGCCAAGCACACCATTGAAGATCAAATGAAGATTGGCTCAAGAGAACAAGGGAGTACTTAGAATGGTAGTATGTATCACCTTTCTCTCTTGTATTTTTTCTTGATCAAGGCACACCTTAAAACCCCTTTAAATATATTTTTCAAAGAGACTAACACACCCTTTAAGGACTTAAATGGATAAGTGAATGGCCATGGTGGTGCACCAACATGTTGGGTCCCATATGGCATTCAACACAATATTGAACAAAACAGGATTTTTAAGAGTACAATCTGGACCAGCAACTAAATCCTATCAAAACTTGTGTATAGCATTTCCAAATATTTTTAATAGATAGCTCTCATTTTTCTCATATCCGTAGAGTATAAGAACGTCGAAATCCGACAAGAAACGAAGGAGATGAATTTTTCAAATTGGAAGCTGATTGCTGGAAATCCAGTCTCGGAACTCTGAGACATTTCTCGGAGCTCCGAGAAAACAACCTGGACACAAAAAAATAGAGCCATTGGGGGTCCAACGACTAGTAATTTTTTTACCCGAAAATGACCGAAATACCCCCAAAATGGTCATATTGAGTTGGAACTCTATATATACGCATTGTATGGACCTAAAACATGAAGATGAACATGTTCCAACTCAAAAGAACCCTTGAAAACTACTTGCAATCATTTTGGGTTAATTTTCTCTCACCAACCTCTTGTTCCTTGATTTGAGAAAATCATTTGAGATTGGTTTAAGCATTACTTGTAATTATCTTTGAGAGTGCATTGTGAGCTCTACTTTGTATTAGCCTATCTAGAGGCAAGTGAGCAACATCTTCTTTTCTTCATTGTAAACTTGGCAACAAAGGGCGCCGTATTTAAGACCCTTGGAGCTTGGACGCTCGAATTGTACAAGACGATAGGAACGCCGTATTTAAGTTCCTTGGAAGATAGTGGATACCTCAAGGAGAGCAAACTTGAGAAGACTGGAGTAGGTCTTGGGTTTAAGACCGAACCACTATAAAAGCGCTTGTGTCAAAGCCTCTTGTCTCTCTACCTCCTTCTCTTGATTGGTGATTGGTACACATCTCTCTTACTCTCTCTTATTGGTGCTTTAATATTCATATCCTTGCGTGAGTGAGTGATTAGCACTTAAGTTGAAATTGCATATTCATCTCTTTCTAATTAAGCCTCTCATCATTCTAGTCAAGTTATAAAATCAACTAGGGAGTAAAGTTTACATCATTACTATTAAGCTTAATTAATCAAACTAACTTGATTGAGAAAAGTTCAAACTAGGGTAATTTTGGTAAGGAGTTTTTAAAGAGAATAAGTTTTTTAAAGAAACCCAATTCACCCCCCTCTTGGGTTGCCTAGTGGGATTTCACAGAGCACAAAGAAAATCACCAGGAATGAACAAAGTTAAAATTACCTTATGTTAAGAACCTCTCTGAAACGATTACGCTGCGGAAGAGAGCTCGACAACAACAATTGAATCCTTCTTTCAGATCTCTTGATACTCTTGGATCCCCATCTCTCTGCTTTAATGAAGAAAATCAGAATCCCAACTTCATTTCTTCTCAGCTCTCTCTCTCTCTGCGATTTTATTCAAATGAAGATGAAGAGGGCTTGGGTGGAATGAGGGTGTAGATGGGGAAGATGATGGTAGTGGGGTTAAAAATGGAGGAGGGTTTGAAGATGAGGTGGGTTTTTTTAATGTGTTCTCGGATTCCGGTGGGGTGTGCCGGAGATGGAGGTGGCTCGGATTCCGGTGGTCGATGGAGAAGAAGAAGAATAAGAAGAAGAAAAAAGAAAAAGAAAAAGATGGTGGTGGTGGAGGTGGGCTTTAGAGGATTAGGGGTTGTGGAAAAATGAAATGGGTTTAGGGGATAGGGATGATGGCAGCTGCGATGGTTTTGCCGGATTCCGGCAAACCCACCGGAAAAGATAGGGTTTCGGTCGGAAAATGGGGTTTGTGGGATGAGTTTTGATGGCAAGGAAGGTGGGGTCTGTGAAGAAGAAGTGGCTCAAGGAATGAGGATGGGGTTTCGGATTTTTTTTTTTGGGGGGGGGGGGAGGGGTTGGTCGGATTGCAGAAATGGGTTGAGATGGTTGGATAAAATGGGTTACGGCTGTGGGTTACAGAGGTAGAAGAAGAAGAAGATTAAGAAGAAGATGGTGATAGGGTCGGAAACTGGAGGAATCCGGCCGGGTTCCGATGGGTTTCTCGAAGGTAGAGGTGGGGTAGAGGAGATGGAAGATGATGATGGTGGTGGCTTAGATGGTGGTGGGTTTGGCTGAGAAGGTGGAGAAATAGAAGTAGAAAATGGTCGGAGGAAGGGGGTATTGGCTGGAGAAGATGGAGTTGGGGAGGTTAAGCTCTCTTCCTCTCCTCAAATCTCTCTCTCAGTGTTTTCTCTCTCAGTGTTTTTGAGATTTTTCTCCTAAAAAATCAAGAACCTCTTGTAGACGCCCCATTTTGACCGAACCCTTGATAGTATTGTTTGGTCGGAAGCTCCATCAGACTAGTGGTCTTGGGGTATTAAATTTGTCTTTAAGAGTAGGTTAGGGTCTCATTTAGGTCCCTCTGAAGTTTCGTCTGAATTCGTGAACGTTTGCCTAGCAAACGAGCGTCATAGCATCGTATTGTAGCATGGGGTAATATGGGGAGTAAGTTATCG
Organism: Tasmannia lanceolata; assembly: GCF_043159265.1. Classification (NCBI taxonomy): domain Eukaryota; kingdom Viridiplantae; phylum Streptophyta; class Magnoliopsida; order Canellales; family Winteraceae; genus Tasmannia; species Tasmannia lanceolata. Next base: position 66,544,672 of record NW_027518695.1, read on the forward strand.
CAATAAAGGTGTGTCATTACCAATTCCATGTCTGTTTACAATAAGGGTAATATCCATCTCCGTTTTCTACTCGGGACAACCACTTTGTAGATTTGAAATTAGCCATGAATATTCTAAAGGATGATTGTCCAGTTGAGATGGGGAGGGGTCAAAATTCATGTAAGAAATAGTTATAAGGCAATAAAGGGGGGGTGGATTAGCCTGTGTGGGCAGCGGCTAATTCGCGCGCCCCTCAAAAAGTTTGTGCGCCCATCAGTTTTTGTATGCTTATCAATTTGGGCGGTGCCAATATCTGTAGCTTTCATTTGGGTATAAAAATCACAGATGGGAAATCGAGAGGAAGAGAATCATTTCCGTTTCAAAATCTGAGAAAAGAGAGAGAGAGAGAGCTCGCCGGCTTTCGTTTTCTCCAGCAATCTATGCCGGAATCCGGCAATTAGGTTTCTCTTTGATCGATTTCTTTGTTCTTCTTTTTTTCTATTCTTACTTTTAATCTCAAAATTTGATTTCAAAAGCTTTTTAAACCATAAAACCCTAATCCTCTAGATTCCTTTCTCCGATCAAAATCCGATCAATTTTCCGACGGGATCTTGTTTTCATTCTTTCAGTTTTTTTCTTCCCTTTGCTCCTATCCCTAGCCTTGAACCCTAGCTCCTTCTCAAACCCTAGATCCATGACCTTATCGCTTAGATCTATGGCTTATAGCTGAGATTTGTGAGAGAGAGAGAGAGAGAGAGAGAGAGAAGGAAATTTCCAGATCTATTCCTCCGATCATCCTCTCCGGTCGAATAATCGGAGCTCGGGTCACTTTACTATGAATATCGGATTTTGCCAGATCTGGTGATCTTGAATCTTATTAGACAGATCTCTGGTGTATTTCTCCTCCCGCGATCATCTCCGACAAATCTTTTCGTCTGCAATTTTGGTGACAAATTCCAGCAGGTATGCAATTAAATTTTTTATTTTATTTCATTGATCAACATTTTAAGTTTCATTGATTGATGTCCTAAGTTGTGTTTATCTCCGAATGAATGAAATCAAGTAAGGAAGGAGATTAATGGAGTAATTTCTTTTATTTGATCCGAAAATTTAGAAGGTTATTATAATCCGTGCATTTTCTGTGTATGACAAAATTTGTGTGAAATTGTTTTAGCGGATATTGTTTATTCTTGTCTTATGTTTAACTTGTTTTAAAATCTGAGGAAAAGAACAGGTATTAGAAATGATGAAAGACTTGAATGATAATTTCAGCTGTATAAAATGAGAAAGGAGGAATAGTCTAGGATTTTACTTGATTATCACTTGAGTTTCTTCTTGATTAGCTGTGTGAATAGATTCAAAGATTATTAGCCTAAAGCCTGGCTAGAGATGTGAGGTTCTCAATTTTGGCAGTTAATTATTTTCTTGAACCTATGTTTCAAATGATTCAAATTCTTCATGGTTGGGCAAGATCTGTGATATTCGTGATTTGTCAGTTGTTCTATGTAACCTGAATGTTTTTAACTAAGCAAAGATATTTAAAAAAGAAAAGAAAAGAGGGTGTATTTGTATGACTGGTTTTTATAATGTATTAAGTCACACAGTGGATATCTTCTTTGATCCTCTGCATTTTTGGCAGCTGCATACATTTGGTAATGTAGTTACATAAGTTTACTCTACTTTTCATTTGTTTCAGTTTGTTAATAAATGTGCATGCTGATGACGAGGTTCATGGTCTAAGATATTTTATTGGAATTGAAGTCTTTATTACAATGTGTTGACTATCATATATGGGGGCTGCTTGTAAAATGGGGAAAGGTTATAGCATTGCTTCTCACTCTGATTTTTATGTGCTGGTCTCTATTTGGTTTTGTGTTAATCTCTATACATATAGTTTCAACCATGTATCTGATCCTATCATGGTCATGATCATATTGAAGTAATCAGCAGGTTGAATAATAGGGATCATCTTATAGGAAATTTTTCTGAGCTTGTGTCATCGTATAGCCAGCAAGTGAGTGGTTTGGAGTACCCTAATTCATCACCCTGGTATATGGCTTCCTCCCACATGAGTAGTTAATTTTGGATCACTTCATGATGCCTTGATCTGAGAGATTAAGGTTGTAATTTCTGAATTTTTAACATAGGGGTAGAATAGACGGTTTTTCCTTTAAACTTTGAATCTTTTTTGTGAGTCAAGTGAGTTCTTAGACCTCCCATGTTGTCAGTTTCCAGTTACTGAGCTTTAACCAGAATCAGATTTGAATTAATGACCTATTGATATTTAGAAGCATGACATATGATGCTTATATTCTATACTATTGGAAAATGAGAAAAACAATTTCACTTCTAGCTTGAAATTCACATTGATAATTACTTTGAGAAGGCTGCTACAACAATCTGTAGGGCTATAGTGAATGTTCATATCTGTCATTTCATGGGTGTGATGCATAGTGATCTCAAAACCTGAGAACCTCTTGCTGTCTAGCAGAAGGTGTGGGGACAACTTTAGGAAGGGTTTGGGTTGTATTTCTTGGCACACGTGTGAATTTAAATGATTGACAAGCATTGTAAGTAGAACTGCCAATACATAGATTTCAGTTTGAAAGGTGGTTATGATGAAAATAGTGAGTAAATAAATTCATATCAAGTTCATTTCGTATATCATGAGTGGTGTTCCATTTATTTACTCCAATTTCAGGAGTGGGACAATTTAATCAATTCGTGATTGTCAATATCTTATCTCTGTGTGGTCCAAATGTAACTGGTTAATGCATGTTTGGCTCTTACTGTCATATGGCATAAAGGTTTTTTTAAATGCATGATTAGGTATTTTATCTTTTGAGAATCAAGGCATTACCACAGGTAAGAATCAGCTGTCTGTTTTTAAAAGTTTGGTTTTCAATAGAGTTAAGGTTATATGCTTTGTAATTGTGATTTTTGTGGGGTAAAAGGTACATAACTGCTGTCTATCATTGCATGGTTGCTGCCCTGCAATGAGTAGTTGCTGTCTCACAGGCTGTATACTCTGTAATAGTCATTCTAGCTTGTTGAAATATTATATGGCTGCTGCCCTGCAATGAGTAGTTGCTGTCTCACAGGCTGTATACTCTGCTATAGTCATTTTAGCTTGTTTAAATAATTTATAGTTGCTGCCCTGCAATGAGTTGCTGTCTCACAGGCTGTATACTCTGTAATAGTCATTCTCGCTTGTTGAAATATTATATGGCTGCTGCCCTACAATGAGTAGTTGCTGTCTCACAGGCTGTATACTCTGCAATAGTCATTTTAGCTTGTTTAAATAATTTATAGCTGCTGCCCTGCAATGATTAGTTGTTGTCTCACAGGCTATATACCCTGTGGTAGTCATTCTAGCTTGTTGAAATATTATATGGCTGCTGCCCTGTAATGAATAGTTGTTGCCTCGCAGGTTATATATTCTGTAGTAGTCATTTTGGCTTGGCGAAATAATATATGGTTGCTGTCCATCAATGCATAATTACTGTCCTACAAGTTATAGGCTTTGAAATTGTAATTTAGTTAAGTTTGCATGATATGAAATATTGTCTTTGGGTAGAACTCATTCTTTTGAGTGCTCTGAATATATGAAGCAATTGCCGAGTCTTTTGGATGCCTTCAAGTGTTGGTTCTTTATTCATCCGGGCGATGAAGGCGATAGCCCAAGCCCATCTTTAGAGGACTCGCTCAATCCAAGTAGCGCTCCCCTCTTTTGTTTAGTAGGCCTACCCAACCTTTTGGATTTCTTTTAACCATTTTTTTAAAAAGAACCCTTCTCTGGCCAATGATGGCGATAGTCGGAGCCTCCCCTTTAGAGAGACAATTTAGGTCTCTATAGAGCTAACCCAGCTTCTTAGGACTTGCTTAGTCCAAGTAGTGTTCCCCTTTCTATTTAGTAGACTTTTCGAGTCTTTTGGACACCTTTAGATAGATCTTTTCCTTCATTTAGAAGACCATTGTGGTCTCATTAGTGAGGTCCTTCACTTAAGGGCAATGATAAGGTTACTTGGAGCCCGTCTTTGTGTTTTGTGGCTCACCGTTTTTTGCACTTGAATCCGCACAAGTTGATGCCCCCTGTTATGCACCAAAATTTATAAAAATCAGAAATATCATTGCATGCATTTGTATAATTTGTTGAAAATTTAAGATTCTTCTTTTATGTTAAGTTTTGAGTTAGGTTCTGAAGATGAATGGACTGTTTAAGTGAGACTATCTTCAAAGCTTATTATACTCATTTTTTTATTATTTAAATAAATTGTTTAATAGGAAGAAGGAGATCAGATGACTACTCTATTCGATATTATCGACATGAGTACTGTCTGATTTCAAGGCGGGATATAGAAATATTATCATGTGTATATGATATCAGATGATTACTTTAGCATCATCTGATTTCATCCCCATGTTGGGGTGGTGTTTGTGGTTGGGCATAGAAGTGTTTGATATTATTTTCTTTTACTTTATTAGGCTATCCAGCGGCTGGTCTGGACTAATTAATGTTGTTTATCATTTTATGATTGCTATAGATTGTGTATTTTTTTATTAAAAATTCTTCTTTGCTTAGCACTTGATTTATTTAGAGAGCCTTTGAATCATTCGTTTGTGCGGTGATGTTATCGGGGGAATCTTTGACTCATTTGATCTTTATTGATGTTATTAGGGAGTCATCTGTCTTGGCTTTGTAAGTAATTAGCCTTTAGAAGGCCTGCTTGGCCTCATTTGTAGAATCCTCTCTGAGGTTGCACCTCAATTTGTTCCTCTGTTAATTAGAGACCAATTTGGTCAATTAGTTGTCCTAGCCTTGCTTACCCCTTGCAAGGGCAATGATAAGGTTACTTGGAGCCCATCTTTGTGTGTGTTTGGGAGACCCGCCCGGTCTCATTCTCTCGCTAGTTCTCCTCTTTGTGCATCGTTTGGTTTTGGGAGAACACCCTACTCGGCTTGGCAGCATACCCCTACCCTTATGGGTACTGGGCGCACATTTGTTGAACCCTAGGGCTAGGCAGCTATCCGGCCCGGCTGGGTGTTTTACCTTTGCCAAATATGCACAGGGTTTCTTTTTCCTTATTACTTGTGAGCTTCTCCTTATTCGATAGTCCATTCGCATAGGAGTCAGCCCTTGATTAGAGAGTCTTTGACTCATTCATCCTTTAGATAGTGTTATTAGAGAGTCTTTGACTCATTCGCCTTTTAGGTGATGTTATAGGAGAGTCTTTGACTCATTTGCCTTTTAGGTGATGTTATAGGAGAGTCTTTGACTCATTTGCCTTTTCGGTGGTGTTGTAGGAGAGTCTTTGACTCATTTGTCTTTCAGGTGTTGTTATTAAAGAGTTTTTGACTCAATCTTTCTCTTATTGGTTTTTCTAGAGAGTCTTTGACTCATTTATCTTTTAGTTGGTAATAGTGGAGTCTTTGACTCATGTTCATTTTCTTTTAGGGAGTCTTTGACTCGTTTATTCTTTAGTTGGTGTTAGTGGAGTCTTTGACTCGTGTTTCCATTTCTTTTAGAGAGTCTTTGACTCATTTATCCTTTAGTTGGTGTTATTGGAGTCTTTGACTCGTATTTCCATTTCTTTAGAGAGTCCTTGACTCATTTATCCTTTTAGTTGGTATTGTTAGAGTCTTTAACTCATATTCCTTTTCTTTTAGAGAGTCTTTGACTCACTTGTCCTTTGCGGTGTTATTAGAGAGTCTTTGACTCATTTGCTCTTATAATGGTATTATTAGAGCCTAGTTTCCCCTTTTAGCCCTAGGATTTGGTCGTAGGGTGTTGTTTTTTTTTGTATTTTCCCTTAGGTCTTTGACCAAAAGGGTGAAAACTCTCTAAAACTTCAAAAACATTGGAAAAGTTTTAAAATCCAAAAAACATTGAATATTTTAAAACGCAAAAACATTAGAAATTAAAAACATAAAAAAAAATACTTGAAAAACCTTAAAGAAGTCTAAAGTGTTGAGTGTTTTAGAATTAGCAATTAGGAGAGTTCGTTTCGAACTACGTTGGCTTGATCCTCTTCCGATGTACGTAGTGCAGCTTGGGATTTACATCCCAAGTCCAACCAAACTTTTTTGTAAATAAACATTTTAAACCTTCTTCAAAAACCTTTAAAATCTTGTTTTCAAAAGATCTTCCTCTAGAGTTAGGAGTTTCTCCTAGATAGAGAGTTTTAGAGTTAGGATTTTTCTTTTGATAGGTTGTTTGATTGTTTGTTTGCTGTGTGCTTGTTTTAGAGTTAGAGGTCTGTCCTAGAGTTATAGGAGCGCCTCCGTCCGGTCAGTCGGCGATCCACATCGCCGAGTGATGACTAGAGTAGGATACACTAGTCCACCTTTGGTTTTCCTTAGGAAATACAGCCTAGTGACACATAGGTTGTAGGAACCACCTGCATTAGCCTAGGGCTAATCTGCATTTAGTTAGGGCATATAGGGTGTCCTAAAATCCACAATTCACTGGAAGTTAAATAATCGTACAAGAAACTTTAATAACTGGTCCGGTCTTTTAGATCGAGTCTAGGATAGAGGTCTAGGTGTCTTAGGCATCCTAGCTTAGAATAGGCGCGAAGAACTACGTTGCCTTGATTCTCGTGGAGGCGGGGATACGTAGGCTTCTTTGGATGAATACCAGACCATCCGAGGACTCGGGCTAATAATTTAGAGTCTTAGGATTTGTTGTGTAGTCATCGTATGTTTTGATATGTTTTCTTACTTTCTTGTAGTGATCCTGTACCTTTAGCTATAGCTTGCATGTGTTTGCACATCAGAATTTAGACACCCATTAGGCATGTCACTCATAACCTAGCTATGCTTAGGTGACATATCTTTCATCTTATTTTATGTGTGCTTATTATTTTATCCTCAAGAAATGCATGCTTAGGCAGACGACTCCTGAGGATTGTTCCCATTTCACATTATTTTTACCCAAATTTCTTTGGAGTTAATAATAAATGGCATAAGAGACCAAGTGCTTGCACTCGGACGAATTGGGGGTGCTCTCAAACCTTCCCCATTCGTAACCAGGCACGAACCCATATATATTTCTGGTTATCCATTGCACAGAGGATTTGATTTTAGGGTTCCATGGCATATCCATGGATGGCGACTCTGAGTTTATTTCAGGTATGTCTCGGTTTCGAACCTCGGTTCCGGATCGAGACATATCTCTTTCTTTTTATATCGCCACTCGTGCTATGCTATGAGGGTGGCATCCGTTTTGAGAGTTCCTTGGTAGAGCTCTCCTTCACACGTGGATGATCCAGAGGGTGGTAGGGACTAGTTCCCTCGCCGCCTATCTCGGATCGGGGTCCACATCTCTCTGTCCAGGTCGATGGTTTTTTTTTATACAAGGAAATGGTAATTAAGACCCCTCTTTCTTGCCATGGACAGCCCCTTCTAGTACATGCAAAGCTACTCTTTAATTCTATGGGGGGTGCCTCGGGTAAGACAAACCCAAGCAAAAATAAAATGCATTTGACCCCCCTCCTTCCATGGACAACCACCTATAGTGTATTTTGAATACTCATTTAACACACAGGGGGGTGCCCAAGTAAAAGAAAAGGGAAAAAATTTATGAAAATATCTTCTCCTCCTTTTGATCCTAACCCTTCAAATCAGCTTTTTACTTAAGGGCTGGGATCAAAGAAAGCTTCAAGGAAGCTTCCTAAGATTCTCTCCTAACTAATCCTAGTCCTAAGCCTCTCACTAACCTAGCTTAGGGCCTAATGGTGACTTGGAGGGGAAGAAAAGCATCTTTACTATTTACAAAAATGCCTTGGTTCAGGATAATACACCCCCTAATTATGTTACACACTAATCCGCATACCCCTATATCTCCCTGGACAACCCATTACGAAAAATTTGAACTGGTTTTTCAGGTTCCAGCGCACCCCCTTTCTAGCTAAATGGCCACCCTTAATCCTACACTACACTACAAACCTCATCCGTTTACTAGGCAAATCGCAACGGATTCGGAAGAAATTTTACAGGGACCTAAATGAGACCCTAACCTATTCTAGGAACAAATTTGGGACATTAAAACACTAGTTTGATAGGGTTTCTATCCTAACGACTCTATTAGGGTTCGGTCAAAATAGGGTGTCTACAATCCGTTACCGCCACCACAGTATTCATAGCACCATTGTCCGCCTGGTTAGCTCGCTTCGAACAATCCCGCTTAATGTGGCCATATTCCTTGCAACGGTAACATTGCATGCCCTTTCCGCCGACCTTGGATCTTGACCTGCCTTTTCCCGATCCCCTTTCATACGACCTTCCTCTTTGATTCCCACTATGAACAACCAACCCATGTTCTTCACTTCCACCAAGAATAGGTTTCTTTCGCATCTCATTCAATAAGAGCGACGCTGTGACTACCTCCAACTTTATCGTATCCTTACCATACAATAATGTAGTCACCAAGTTGTCATACGAATCAGGAAGCGAAGTAAGAAGTAAAAGGGCCTTGTCTTCTTCCTTCAACTTTTCATCAACCTTGTGGAGTTGATCCACAAGCTCGTTGAACACCGTAATGTATTCCAGAAGATCCCCGCCTTCCTGTATCTTCAGCCCGTACAATTGTCGTTTCAAATACAATCGCTTGGCCAAGCTTTTTAACATGTAAAGTTTTTCCAACTTCTCCCATAATTTAGGCGCATCTTCCTCTTCCATAACGTTATCTACCAGACATAGCTGAATCGTGCTGACCGCCTTCGACTCTATGTCTTCCCACTCGGCATCCGTCATCTTCTCCGGCTTCCCATCCTTTCCAGGGGTGCAACTCGGGTCGGGTTGGGTCGGGTTGAGGCCAACCCGACCCAACCCGATTTCCAACCCGGTTGGCCTCAACCCGACCCAACCCGAATTGCAATTTCCTCAACCCGACCCAACCCAACCGTTGGGTCGGGTTGGGCATGTTGACCCGCCCATCATGCACATGTTTTTTTTGTTGGCGCCACTTTTTTTTTTTTGTTCACATTCCTACACAAGCATCCACCATATAAAAACTCTTTGTAACTGAAGGATAAATTTATGTTGAAATTTAAGCACATTTCTAGCTTCATAAGGATAAAGTTATGTTGGAATATTCACTCGTTGCAAATTTTAACTTTTAAAATTTTACAAATATGGGAATACTTGTCGGGTTTCTGGTTGGATCGGGTTGCCCGACACCCCAACCCGACCCAACCCGATTTCCAATTCGGGTTGGTTTTTCCCAACCCAACCCAACCCGATTTTTAAAAAAGCTTAACCCGACCCGAGTTGCACCCCTAATTATTTCCCTTCAACGCCTTAGATAATCCCTATTGAACTAGGATGTCCTTCACCCTCATCTGCCATAGGGTGAAACTGCCATTTCCATTAAATTTGTCGATGTTGAACTGAATAGAACTTGATTTTACCGTCATCACAGATTACTCCGTACTTCACGGTGTAGCACTCCACCTCGAACGAGAATCTTTTCTTGGATAGTCTTTCTACTCCCAGAGATTGCTCTAACCGGGATCCAACCACAACACCCACGATCACTCCACCCGGCCTCGACAATCGCTTCACCTGAGCTTTGATACCACTTGTTGAGAAAATCCGCCGGGCAACCCAATCCGATCGTGCACAAATTAAATGAAAAAAGTAAAAGTAAACAAGCAAGCCACAAGATGAACACCAAGATTTTACGTGGTTCGGTCAAGCCTACTCCACAGGCAAGAAACACGATCTTTCACTATGAGAAAAACAAAATACAACGATTACAATGGGTCAATCACAAACCCACAAGCAACCCTTTCCTTGCTTCTCAAACCCAAGATCATACCCAAGAGAACCCCGAGAAATAATCCAAGAGAATACCCAAGAGAATACCCACAAGAGATAACCCAAGAAGAAACGCAAGAGGAAAACCTTCCCTTCTCTCACTCTCTCCTCTCTCTCTCTCACTCTCTCTCTCTCTCTCTCTCGTTGGTTTTACGCAGCCAACACAGCTCACGCCCAACCTCTTGCCGTTCTGCAAAGAGAAACTCAGTCTTGCAGTCACACTTTCCTCCCACACACTGTTCGTGTGAACAAAAGGCATTTATATACTTAGGTTTATCAAAAACCTAAATGGCAAAGTTTCTATTTTACTTTCCCAACCCAGCGTGGGAAACAAGGTGGGAAATAGGCAACTTCCCAACAACACTGAATTCAAAATACACCACTTCTAATTTACGTTCAATTCATTTTACAAGAGCACATTCAATAAAAACATTGTCTGCCACTTTCATTCAATTTTCATTTGTATCCCATTCAAACCATTACATCATGTTACACCAATTACTAACATACAAGTCATACATCACCTTAATCAAACTACACACTACGACACTAAAAATCCCAAGTCTACTATCAAGATGAGAAATATCCAAGTCTAAAAAAGAAAATAAGATGGTAAATAATGCAGCTTGCTCCTGCAACCATCCCTTCCTCACTCATGCAATCAGCATAACTTGTCTTATGAATTTCAAATTTGGACTATAATCACTTCCAATACATCAAAAACCCATAAATTAAATGAGAGCATATTACTCGTACAAAAATAGCGACAGAATGGGCATGTAAGAAAAATAGTCTTTATGGGAATAAAAGAAAAAAAAATCAAAGCTACTGACATTGTATTACGAACTCCTATACAAGCACACATGTAGCTTTTTGTGCTCATCACGTAGCTGCCAAACTTTTAGTGCATGTCACCAATAATGAAGAATTATCAATTATGTAAACTTGAAGGGCAAAACTAAGAAGATTGCATGGAAACTATATATGAAGAATTACTGAAACTTTTCAAAATTTAAAGGTCTGAATGTAGTAAGCACTAGTGTCCATATCAAGCTCCAAAAGATAGTGTGTATTCACTTACCTGTATAAGTTTCAATGGCAATCAAATGTTGTACATTCAAATCATTCACTATGCAAGAAAAACCATATGTTTACAAAAGGTTGAATGGTCATAAACATGAGATTAGTCACGAACTTGAACTAGTACATCTGCTTACGCAGTCATTAACATGAACACTTCCATTTTTAATTGATCTTCTTTTATGAAAGGTTCCCTTGGAATTTTCACCATGAACATTTCCCAAACTCAAGAGAAACCATTACTACTCATATTGTTTGGCCACTCTTCAATCCTAACATGAACATCCTTTACTAACTCATCATCCATGGAAAACATTTTTTCTAGTTTTCTAAGAATATTGCAACAGTTTTAGAAAAAATTGCCCCCAACTTTTATTCTAGTTTCCAACACACTAGGAACTGTTGGTGTTGGAATATTTGCATTATGCATACATGGAACTAGTGGGGCTACCTATGCGATGCACGGGTTGAATGAACACTGAGAAGAGAGGACACAGAGACACATACCAAGTAGAAGCAACATCAGAGTAATATTACAGGGAGTAACCTTCATGAAAAAAAGAGGTTGTCGACCACTGACCCCTAAGGAGAGTGAGGGGGAGGAGAGGAGGGGATAACATTAAAAATTTGAAACTCAGTCCGGAAACATACAGTTCGAGTGAAACTTAAAAAAAAAAAAACAAACAAACAAACAAACAAATACAATAAACAAAATAAGTTTAAGGCAATAACATGGGTGTTCTAGTAGGGGTGCAACTTGGGTCGGGTTTTACCCGACCCGAAAATAGCATGGGTCGGGTTTAGAAATCATGGGTCTTGGGTAGGGCGGCTCAATCTTGGGTAGCGTCAGGTCTAAAGAAAAAAAACCCGAAACCCGACCCTACCCAATATAATGATATAATTGTTTTCATTGAGGTGATCATGTTTGTGATGTGGAAATATACTTTTCTTCTTAAGTTTATACACTTGATTACATAAATTTAGAGATTTTTGGTGTGGAGATTTGTTTTTTTCTCTACAACGCGTCAACGTGGAAACAACCCGACCCGAGAATTATCATGAGTAGGGCCGGGTTTGGGAATCGTGAGTTTTCCGGAAAAAACCCAACCTGACCTGACCAGAGATATTTCTCTGGTAGGGTAGGGTTCTTCAAAACCCTACCTGCCCGACCTGAGTTGCACCCCTACCTAATAGTACGGAAATCTGTACTAACTCATCTTGTCTTTTATTATTTAAGCAGGTGACAAAAGCTTATACAATTGGCGAAAAGCTCTCAAAAGCCGATTAAAAAAGAAAAGACAAGCTGAGTTTGTGCGATTATTAAAAGAAAACTACAAGCATGGTCTATTTCCTTTGGTTCCACACTCAAGAAAGATCAGAAAGACGTCTTTACCTGTTCATTTCAGATCAACTCCCCTAATTATTTCGCCATTTATTTCTGCACGCCTCAACAGTAAAAGTAGCACTACAGGCATTACCGAAGTGGGTGATCTAAACCATTCATTTGTTCGGCCCTAACGTAGATAGGGTGTGCCCAGGTGATCGTAACCGTCCAATCCGTTGAACTTTAAAATGGGACAGCACACTATAAAACCATCCATGGATCGGAGGGTTAAGATCATCCTTTGAAGAAGATTTTCTGGGCTACATGAGGAGGGCCCAACATATGAATTATTTGAATCACACGGATAGGGGCCCACTATATTTTTGGGCTGCACGAGCATACGCATCTCTCCACCATATAATCTCTCCAAAAACCATAATCCCTATTACCACCTTATTCAAGAAACAAAGACCATAAAATCTAGGGTGTTTTTTTATTCCCTGTAAGCAGAAACTCTAGGGTTTGGATTTCTCCAAAGTCCAGATTGGATTTTATCTCTCATGCAATCAGCATTTCTTCCTCCTAAGCACTCTGCACTCCAAATCCCATGGAAAGTTCACAAAACCCACCACAAAAACCCTAAAATCAAACAACCCACATCCCATTCTCTTCAAACAAATCTAATTCCCTCAAATTTCTTAAAACCCTCATGTGGCTATGACTTTAAAGGGGTCGACAGAGAAGTAATACACCTTCCAGTCACAATTCACAGAGCCAGTAGGGTTTCTCGGTGTATTTGGGAAGGAACCAATTTGCTATTGGTGGTTTCAGACCGGGAAGGATCGAATCAGTTAGGGTTTTGTGATGGGTTTCATAGACTATTTCGAATTTCGAGGGATGCAATTGTGAAATTGTTTGTTCCTCAGAAAAGTGAGAGGAAATTACATGGATTATTTGAAGTGGAAGCTATTGCATCGGATTTTCAGCTCCTCGTTACAGGTTTTGGCTACTCAGGTAAATTTGAGTGTCATTTCTCTTGGCTTTTGGACCCAAATCTGAAGTGGGAATGTTGAAGTATAAATGATTAAGTAATGCCTTGTATAAATCCTGTATGTTACATGTTCTTTGAAATTTTTTTAATTGAAATACTAGTTGGGCTTTTCTTATAAATAAAATTCTTTAATTGAAATACTACGGTTGAGGAGAAGATGAGAGAGAGCACCGCTTAAGATGGTTTTGGCATATCCAACGTAGGCCTTTGGATGCTCCAGTAAGAAGAAGTGACTCGTGCCAAGTTGATGGAGTAAAAAGAGGAAGGGGCAGACTGAAAACATTTTGGGTAGAAACAGTGAGGAAAGACTTTATTGCTAGGAACATAACAGAGAACATGACCTTGGATAGGAGAGAATGGAATGATCCATGTAGACGAACCAACTAGTGTCAGGATTAGACTTTGTCAATTTGAGCCAGGTAGATTCTTTCACCTTCTTCATGAAAATTTTCTAAAGGATTCATTGGCCGACCCCAACTAGTTTGGGACAAAGGCTTAGTTGAGTTGAGTTGAAATACTAGAGTTGGGGTTCTTATAAATAAACATGTTCAACCATACAATCTGAGCTGTAGAGGACCCGCGAGTGAAAAATAAAATAAATTGTAAGTTGTTAGAAATCCCCTCGTTTAGAAGCCAGCAAGCAATGAATTTTATCAGATAATTCGTTAAATTTCTTCCTGTTAAGTTTTAGTTGCCTGTTATCCAAGGGCATGATTAAATGATGGATGTATAATAATTCTTATATGAGCAGTGGATTACTTGATACAGGCAATGTTTCGAGCCATAGGTATTGGATCTTCCCGGTCCCTTCCATCGGCAGCTGCGTTGAATTGGCTGTTGAAGGATGGGCTCGGACGGCTTAGTAGATGCATATACACAGCTAGCCTTGGCTCTGCATTTGACACCAACTTGAAGGTATGATTTGTTTTTCTTATACCAGAGAGAGCTTGATGTTTTCCACTTGGGAATTAGTTAAGGCGTAAGATTTTCAATTTCGACAATTAATCTTTTACATGCTATTTTCCTTGTGCAGAGGGTTAGATTTTCAACATCGGTTTTGTTTAGCTTGAGCATTGGTGTTGAGTTGCTGACTCCAACTTTCCCACAACATTTTTTGCTTCTTGCGACTGTTGCCAACATTACTAAATCAATTAGTCTGGCTGCCTACTTAGCAACTGGTGTAAGAACTCAGCCTGTTTATGGTTTTGATTGCTTCCTATTTTCTGCCCTTTTTCTATAGACATCTCCAGTTGTTGTTCTTGAATGTCATGGAAGTTTGTCTATTATCACTGTTTTGAGATATGTAAATACTTAGTTTGAGTCTCTATCTATACCTATCATTATTACTATAAGTGATTTTACATTGTGATACTAAGACATTTCTATTGAAACGGACGCAATTCATTAGGGGAAATGATATTCGCACTCCCTGTTTTGATAATGGCACTGTACACTTTATTAGCAACTTTTCTTATTGGCTTCTGAAAGCATCTTGGGAATTGTAACATTCCTCAAAAGCAAATTAGATAAGTGTGAAGTAAATATCGGAGTCCCATTATTAAAATAAGGGAGTGCGTATATCACTTCTCTTCATTAATTTGTGAAGTTCTAAGTACAAAACTAAAAGCAAAGAGCTACAGATGAGCCCAACAAGCATACATTGTACTCCATTGATAGCCTCCAGCCAGTGTGCCATCTAATGATCTAGAACATCTGGAACTCTACTGCCTGGGAAACAACCTAATGTAAACTTGAAACATAATTCTCCACCAGTTAGAAAGACCTAGTTCCCTTTGGCCCAACTGTTGTTATTTGTATGGTGTTGTGCATGGACTTTTCTTTTATAAATAAATGAATTGCTTTTCTTCTAATTATCTTATATCATGTAACATTGTGAAAGTGTCAATATGCTTGTCTCTAAAACCCACTGTCAATCACACTGTTGACTGTCTCAGCATGTCTTGAGGTGTGTCTAGGAGTATTGGCACGCACATATACATATATATACCGCAGCTAACAAATTGTTAGAATCGAACGTTTTACTTTGCATATAGCTTTTTAAGTTCTTACTTTGCACACTAACGAAAGCAATATCTGGCAACTACTGGTGGCATTACTTTGCTCAACTCGCTGCAATACACCTACACAAAACACAAACGTTAAGTCACATACAATTACAACTGTCTGGTCAAATAAGGTCTATCAAGCATGCTATGGAAGTTGGAAAATGTATGAATGTCATGTAACAAGATGTTCAACCCAATTTTTCAAAATGTGGTTGCGGCACGGAACGCGGCCGAAGAAAATCCTACTCAACTCGGCACGACGCGGTCGAGTACATGGTTGACACGGCTTAGTACTCGGTTGACGCAGTCATAATTCGGGAGAGTTTTTATCCACTCTGTAGGTAAAAGGGACTCGACCTGGGGGAGACCACAATGATGCGTGGAAGTTTTAAAACAATTGTTCAACCTGGTGCTAATGAGCTCTAGTGTCTCCATCTACATATCTGGTCATACAGCTTGAAACTCATTCTAATCAAGGCCAAACTATCAAATTTCTTGGGTACAGTCTTTATTTACCTTAAGTCACTTTGAATTTATGGAGCATATATGGTGAAGTTCCTCATTTATGGTAATAGTGGTATGCTTGGCAAAACATACATACGTTTTGATATTTGATGTGGTCTGCTAATCCCTGGCAATATGATGTACATAGTTCCCTATTATTTATTTGTTATTTTAATGATTAGATTGATTCTACACTTGGGAATGTTATGGCATCTGCTGTCTCATTTAGGAAAGATTGGAAACTTATTAAGTATTTATTTGCTTAAAAACATTTATGAACTTGGTTTGTATACTCTCTTTTATCTACAGAGCTCTAATAATATCACTATCCTAGCAGTCAGCAATACATCGAAGTTTTGCTGTAGCGGATAATCTTGGTGAAGTTTCAGCAAAATCTCAGGTTGTATAGTTTTTTTTCTAGATTATCTGTTAGCGATGTTTAGTGGCATTTAGACTGAACCTTTTATGTGTATTTCAGATTCAAACCGTTTGTTTCGATATCGTCGGTCTGATACTCGTCGCAATGTTGAATATATTATGCAAGAATAACCAAAGGTTTTCTTTTTTCATCCCTTAAATCTACTTAAGTCTTTCCATATGAAATAGTGAATTCTTTCTTACCTTCTTCACATTTGCTGCCAATAAGCTCAAACCCTTTTGAATCATGTGCCTTGTAAGTCATTTTTGTTAAGCCTAGCTTGTATTTTATGCTAGTAATTATCATGCAAATGCAATATGGCATGTTCAGTCCCTTTCTGACATTTACACCCCCTATATGAGGGGTCTACCTTATTCAAATTGAAACGTTAGGGGTTGTAGTTGGTGACTTATAAAAGTCAGGGTTATAGTTGAAAGTGTCAGAAAGTTGAGGGGGTGTATCTGTGTTTTTCCCTAAATTCTATATATATCCAATAATATGATGCAAAGTGTCTCTGTCATCAATTCTCCTCTCAAATTCTGGACATTACCACTAGAAAAAAACGAGACTGAGAGATGAAAATCACTATTGGTCCTATTGATTTGTAAAGGGAAATACATTTGTATGACAGACTCACTTTTTGGAAAAGGTGGTTGAATATGGTAAGTGCGCTATATTTCTGTAGGAAATATGTTAGCCAGTGAAAGTATAAATGGGGGCCATTGAATCATCCAACCATTTACTTATCGGGTTTCTATGGATGGATATGGCTCAAAACTTGGACATCCGATTGTGCTCTTTAAATGAATGCTTAGAAAATAAGAAGTCAACAGTTCAACTTCGTCGGGAATGTCTCCATCAGTCACAAGATTAGGATGGTCTGATGGGGGAGAGATTTGTGGGTCACATCCATAACATCCTAATGTGTAAATGATTGAATGTTTTGGACAATTGAATAGGTTTGGCCTCACTGGTACTTTCATCTGCTAATGTTTTTCCAAGGAAATACATCTTAACTTACCATATAATAACTCGAAAGAAAATTCTTAAAATAAAAATTGAGAAAATATGTAGTATATAAATCTCTATGCTGTTCTGAATGGCTTTTAAATTAATGCTCTCCTCCAGGGATGGAAATGAGGGTGAATCAATAGAAATAGCAAAGAGGGGAAACACAATTATTAGGTGCTTGGTAAAACTCGTCTTCTTCTATTAATTATGAGAGGAAATAAATGGAGTGGAGGCATGACAGTGGAAAAGAGGTGGAGGAGATTTTGACCTAAGCATATGATTAAAAATTGACTTGTAAAGGGAAGTACATTTCTATTACAAACTCACTTTTTTGGTTTATGAGGAAGGTGCTTGCATATGGTAAGCGCACTATATTTCTGTAGGAAATATGTTAGCTGGTAAAAGTATAAGTCGGGGCCACTTGTTGAATCCCATTTACTTTTTGGCCTATTTGGATGGATATGGACCTAAAACCACATCAAATGATCCTAACTATTCGACTTTGCTCTTTAAATGAATACTTAGAAAATAAGAAGTCAACAGTTCATGTTCCTCGGGGAAATGAGGGTAAATCAATAGAAATAGCAAAAAAGAGGGGGAACACAATTATCAGGTGCTCAATAAAACTCTTCGTCTTCTATCAATTATGAGGAAATCAATGGAGTGGAGACGTGACAGTGGAAAAGTGGTGGAGGATATTTTGACCTAAGCATATGATAAAAATCTTGTCTTAAATATTGGAGGATTGACTCCACTGTGTTACTGCCACGGGAGGTAAGATAGGTCTACCGTCAGTCGCATCCAACTAGCTTGATTCTTTATTAAAGATAGGTCTTTTTCAGTCGCATGCAAATAGCTCGATTTTTTTATTATGTGACAATAACTTCAATGTATGTTCCTTACTTTTAATAACTCAAATGTAATCCTGTATCTAAATTATTGATTGAGTTGGATTCATTTTCCAGTGGTTATAGTAAAATCCCACTCCCTGATTTGGCTTAAGCTTTATAACTCTTTGAAATCCTCCAATTTGTTATTGGGCTTCATCATTATGGGGCTCAATTATTATGTAACGATGCAGTTTGCCAAGGTTCCAGAATTCTATTAAATGAGATAGATCCCGCTTGGGATAAGGCCTCTTGGGATAAGGACTATAGATGTAATATATTCATTGTCCCGGAAGCCATGGAATAACAACTAATGGAGAGACCAAATGTTGTATGAAATACCACAACTTAGTTTGTTGTTGTGAGGTTGGTTTGAAGAGGATATAGGGTAAAGAAGGGCCGAAGAAAAAGCTAATGGTACTTGAAAGGTATGATACCTAGATACAAGTACCAATGCAGACATGGATACAACTTAGTTTGTTGTTGTGAGGTGGGTTTGAAGAGGATATAGGGTAAAGAAGGGCCGAAGAAGAAGCTAGTGGTACTTGAAAGGTATGATACCTAGATACAAGTACCAATGCAGGCATGGATACAACATATAAAATATCTCAAAATACAAGAAACATTTGAGTGTCATAAATCATGGGAAGGACACACACTCTCTCTAACATAGAAAAAATGAATTATTAATTTGTTAACTATAGTATCTACTAGATCCACGTACAAAATTTGAATTGATAATATGCAATGCCAAAATCAAAAGGCATGATAGTTAATTCAACCATCATACAATATATTTGAAGCATGATGGTTAATTTACCAGAAAAATATCCATGAAATATCTGATACAGTATGGCACCAAATTGTGTTGACGCAATTCATGGGGCCTTTCAAATTTGGGCAACATAGGTTGAAAGTTGAGATCTATGGTTTGGAACTTGAATATCTGATGGGTGTACAAAAACCAGTTGGAACTTATTTGATATTTTGACAAGATTAAAAAGAACTTCTATAATATAAGTGGGAGCCAACTTCCAACACTTTACTAACATCAGATATACAAACAAAATGCCAAGGTAGGTAATGACTGATGAGACAATAAATAAATAAACTAATAATAACACAAACAATTAAGAATTCGATGAAAAAAACAACAATAATGAGAGAAGTAAATGGCTTAAAGTGACTTCCTGTTCTCCTTTCAGTTTGCTTACAACGGCATTGGAGGAAATATGATATCCTCCTTAGGCAAAAAAGTATAGAAAAGGCTACACTAAGGTATCTTTGTTTTATGTGTAGTCTTTTCTTGTTGCTGTGACCATGGTTTGAAATTTTGACCAAAATTTCAAACCATAAGTTTCGGATTTCGGTGGAGAGCGAAACCGAAATTTGTCGAAATCTGGAATTTCGCGAAATCCCAAAATTCGGCCGAAATTTTGGAATTTCGGTCAGATAATTTCGGCCAAAATTTCAAGAAAACCTTAAGTTCATAACCTTAAGTCCAAATTCCAGTAGCTTTATCAACCTAGGAAATGAGTTGATAATCCCATTTTTTTGTCCTGGTAACCCAATTTCGAATGTTGATTACTCCGTTTTCAGGGTATAGATAACCCTTTGCAGGAGAGCAACAACTAAATAGAGAAGAAAGAGCATGTCTATATCCAAAAAATTGTTTACGTATTTATGTTCCAATTACAACCATTCTCTACAAAATAACAACAAAAGTCATCACAATATCTGAGTACACTCAAAAAATTCAATTACAACTTCTCCTCGAGAGAAGCCCCCACTTTAGTATGCCCGTAACACACCCTTACACGAAGAAGGGAGCTTGGCAAGGTACCCCCAACCTACTGAGTATGGGTGCAGAAGGGCCAATAGCAGTTTGGTCAAATTGTTGTCTTACCACGGGAGGTTCTTTGCAACTTCTTCTATTGTGGCCTAGTCGTCGACATCGGGTGCATTTGTAATGTAATCCACCTTTCAATTCGCGATCTGTTCGCCTCGTACGCAGCCTTCCGGGTGGTCGCTTTGCAATCGGCGGTAATATTGTCATCAAGGATTCGGGATTTAATTCCCATTGGGTCCTATCTAGTGTCGGGTGCAAAACCTCAGCGTACGTATCCCAATATCTCTCTACATGAAATTATTCCTCGTAGTAATCTTACACATAGAATTCTGTGATGCCAATGGCTGCCAAGGCATGTCCGCACGGAAGTCCAAATCTTTGGAATGCATGACAACTACACGTGCGAAGTTGCAAGTTTACGCCATTTGTATGCTCAAGGGCAGTTACTTCACATTCATGAAGCACAACTCGATAAGCTGTATACTGGCGGCTCTCTTCCCTCGCTAATCTCATACGTTCTTCTGTGTAATGAGTCAACTTTGTTTGCCAACTACGACCCAATTTTTAATGCTTTTGAATGAAGTCAGTAGTCTGATGTCTAGTGTGCTTTACCAATGATGCAATATCAATCTTCTCGCATCCTTCAGGACAGCATGGAAACACTCCGATCTACTGGCAGTCAATACATCATACCTATCCCCCATAAAATAAAAACTAGCCCAGTGTTCCTTCGCAATGTCACTTATCCACTTGTGTGCACGTTCATTCCTCATCTTAATCTTCTCCATTGTTTCTCTGAACACACTCTCTCTCTCAAAGTCCGTACGGCTTTCCAAAATAATCTCTCAAGTAGAACATCTTTGAACTCATGCAATAACTATGATGAGAATTGAGAAATATATTAGGCACTTCCTGCAACAACCCCTTCTGTCGATCAGAGCATATGGTGAATACGTTCATCTCCGCTGCCAATACGTACTGCCTCAGCAACCCAAAAAACCACCCTGAACTATTTTTGTTCTCCGTCTCGACAACCCCAAATGCTAATGAATATAAACTGTTGTTACCATCGACCCCGATTGCAATCAATAAGATTCCTAGATACTTCCCTCGCAGATGTGTCCCATCAACCAAAATTATAGGTTTGAGTGTTCGATGAAAAGACCGTATGATGGGTCCAAATGTCCAAAATAAGGGAACAAATCTATCATCTCCCCTTGGTCGAAATCTTTGGCTCTAGAAACACGCAGATAGGTGCCGGGATTTCTTCTCATCATCTGAACTACAAGCGCAGGCAATATTTGGTAAGAGTCATCCACATTCCCACACTTAATCTCAAGTATGATGCTCATCGCGTTGTACGCTTTTCAATAGCTTATGGTTATACCCCAATGCATCTTGATATATTCTCATATGATCCTCGTCCTCACATCATCTGGGCGAGCGAATAAGCGTAAACATGTATGAGCAACCCAAGCTGCTATGACAAGAGGGTGATCATTGCCCCTTAATTGAGTTGTACACGTATGGTCAGGGACAAACGACTTCACTAACACACAAGTCATATGATTAGTACTCGTTATATGCTATTCGGAACCCTCTACCTTGCATCGAATGGCTTACTTCTTCGGTGTTGACTTTGACCTCACAAACATAAACCTTTGTCGAATAGCAAACTCTTTCTCAACCTTCTTGAAGTGTTGCATGTTAGAAAATATTGCACCAACCGTTAACTGCTCAAACTGAAGATTATTAGCATCTACATCATGGGCCCCAACAAACATCCCATCTGCTTCCATCGGCCGCTACTGTCAGTCAGAACCGGTTGATAACCCCCTCTGATATGAGAATCCGCACTGATAGGCTGACCGCATAAACTAACACCGATCTTTCCATGATCGTCATCCTCCTCCTCATCATCATCGTTATAGTAATCATCATCACTATCATCGTCATTATCATCATCATTTCTTTCTTTTTCTAAATCTAAACCCCTCACATAGAAACCATCTTCAAAAACATTACTGAAGTCCACTTCAAGATCTCCCACATTTTGGAAGTCATCGATACCTCCAGTAACATGGTTGGCATGCAAATCACTTGCCAATGTTTCATTTAAATCAATTTGAGACATGCATAGTTCGGCAATATATAATCAGGTTCGATCCATATGATTAATTCATAAATTGAAATATGAAAGTCTTGAAAGATTGCTAAAGAACTACAACACCTTAGGCCGGGTTCTGCTGGTTCACTTCCGATCTCTTCACTTACATATCTCCCATCAAATTCACTTTCGTAGTCTTTTTGCAAGTCCACTTCAAAACACGGACGTTTTTTGGACGGAATCGAAGTAGAAGGAATGCTACGATTAAGAGAGGGTCTACTAGTACAAAGATTGTTTGGGGAAAGCATTGGCGAATTCAAAGAATTAATACCATTGTCAATTATGCTCTTCGTTATGTATATCGTCACAAAATTGAACATGTATCTGTGAAACATCCTCAACATTGTTTGAAGGACATCATCATCATCGACGTCGATTAAAGTGACTATATATGGATTGACAACGTATCGACATTTTATCGATAGTAAAACCTGCCTTTCCATAACACCAATTCTTCTTTAGATTGCAGTTTGAAATTCGTCGAAATTGCTTCCGCGGCTGACCGATAACATTGTCTTCTTTCCTCCGACATATTCCTAAGAAACATCATCCTTCAAATCTCCTTCATAGTGTAAAAGAAGAGAAACCATTGTTTCAGACATTTTTCTAAAATTGTAAACAGGGGTTTTAAACAAAGTTTATCAAGTCTCTGAACGGGGTTATCAAGTGGTTGCTAAAAGGGGCTTTTCATCTGTCCTTGAGGGGTATTCAAGTGTACAATGGGTTATCAAGTTCATAAATGGGGTTATGGACTCTAAAGGAGGGTTTCACTACTTCAATGGGAGTTTGCAAGTCAGTACACAAGGTGGTATAAGGGATTATCAAGTACCTAATAGGGGTTTCAAGTCCGTACAAAGGATTCTATAAAGGATTATCAAGTAGCAAATTAGGGGTTTTCAACTCTCTACACAAGGGGGTTTTCAAGTACCTAAAGGTTTTATTGCGAAGTACATAAAAGGGGAATTACCAAGAATATACAAGGGCTTTTCAACCCTCTCCAACAAGGTTACCAAGCCTCTCCGGGGTTGTATCAAGTGTCAGAACAGGTTTATCAGGTAAATAAATGGGGGTTAGCAACAATAGATAAGGGATTATCAAGTGCAAAAAATTGTGATTCATGTACAAAAGGATTTACATAAACCATCTATATTCGGGTCATCAAACACTAGTAGCAACTCTATCAGCAGGGTACCAACTCTAGAAGTGGTTCAACTCACTTGTAGCAACTCTATAAGAACAGTTACAAAGGTAATAGAAGCACAAGCCCTAAGCTACCATTTTAAAAGGGTTATAAGACA
Organism: Tasmannia lanceolata; assembly: GCF_043159265.1. NCBI lineage: Eukaryota > Viridiplantae > Streptophyta > Magnoliopsida > Canellales > Winteraceae > Tasmannia > Tasmannia lanceolata. The sequence continues at coordinate 66,568,125 of NW_027518695.1, forward strand.
GGGTTATCAAACACAATAAAGACAGGGTTATCACACACAACAAAGACAGGGTTCATACACAATAACGGTTATCAAACACATTAATAGAAGCGCAAACCCTAAGAGGGTAGATAAGCTACTAACCTTTACTTCCACTTAGTGGGTTTCATGCGTTAATGGGGAAATCTGCAGGAGATAGGCGGTAAAATTTGGTAGGTGAAAAGTAAGGGAGAGGAATTTCTACTCTAACTTGTTCTTTTTACCCTGAGGGGTATTTAGGTAAAAGGCCATGTAAAAAGAGGGTGTTTTGACCTCCGTTCACAAGGTTTCAAAAGGGTGTCACCCATCCACAATTTTATCATTTCCGTGTCACCCGTTGACAATTTTTTCTTATTAAAAAGCATAATTGTACCGTTGTAGGGGCGATGCACTTTCTATCTAGCATTATGAGGCTAGGAGAAATGACCTCCTCTTTTATTTAGATAATTCTAATGTCTGCCCCAAGTCTGCATTGTTTTCTAGGTTAAAAAATAATGAGATATAAGGGTAATTAAGAGTTTGGGTGTAAATCTAGAATTCTATTTAATTTTAATTTTAATTTTCATAATACCAACTATTCGTCTGTGTAGCGTACCCTCTTTGAAATAAAATTTTTATTTATAGCAAACGTTTTTTATAGACATACTACAATGTACTAGTAAATACACCAACTAACTGAATCCAAACTATTATTGTTCAGGCACCACAATTATGCTACTTGATAAAGCTTGGAAGGGAGGCGAGGGGTGAAGAGTACTTCTAGTGGAGTTGCTTTAGTAATTGATAAGCCTATACCTTCACTCATATCCACAGGCACATTTGAGGGGGTGACCATGTCGAAGCTATGAAGCAGACGAGCAAGCATCAAGTGCATGACATGGAAAGCTAACGACATCCCCGGACACGATCGCCTGCCCGACCCAAAAGGGATGTAATCAAAATCCTGACCCTTGAAATCCATATTAATGTGGCGGGTTAGAAATCTCTCAGGTCGGAAATCTACTGGGTCCGACCACACACGTGGATCATGGTGCACCTTCCACAGGTTCACAAATACTTGTGTACCTGCCGGGATGTGGAAACCACCAATGTAGCAATCGTCGATAGCCTCGTGGGGTATTGCCGTTGGGGCCGCAGGGTATAGGCGCATTGTTTCCTTGACAATAGCTTGGAGGTACACGAGGTCCTTGATATCCTGTTCGTCTACTTGTCTATTGTTTCCAACATGGAGGTCCAACTCGTCTTGTGCCCTTTTTAATACATGGGGATTGTTAAGCAACAAGGAAAGCATCCATGTTAGAGTGATCGACGTGGTGTCTGTGCCACCTATTATCAAAGTCTGCAAAAGATTGGCAATGGGAGGTCAATTCAGTAACAATTAAAATTACTTACAAGTTCAAATGAGCACACCACAAGAGAGAATGCAAATATTTTGGGCTATATGGATTAGTTTAATGCAAGTTGACATCCTATAAAGTCCGTTGTTGTTGTATTAAATATCAAGGGGTGACACCCTGGTTACGGAGGGCTGCACGAATGCCATATATATAAAATCTCGTAGACTGTAATGACATTAAATGAGTTTATATATATATATATATATATATATATAGAAGTCTGCGGGTACTTGTCTTTATTTTTCAAAAAGTATAGTGGAACCCACCTTGCTTGAAGATCCGACCCAACATAAATAAGTTGGCTCCAAAGTCCATCTCTCCCTTTGATCTATTGACTTTTATACTGTCACGTCCTACATCTGTATGGTCCAACACTTTAGAGATGATTTTTTGAGGCACAACATAATTAGGTGAGAGCCATCCAAGCTAACTTTATCTTTTAGATCATCTAGAAGCTGTTTGATGTTATCCAAGTGTTGGACGTATGAAAAGTGTGTTTTCTTGCCTATAGCCATTTTATAGGTAAAAGAGTCTATCAAGTCAAATTGTTTTAGAGTTTAACTAGAATTATGAAAGTGTGAAACAACTGGATGTTGCATTTGGCAACAATTTATTTATTAGAAGCTATTGTTATTAGCTTTTTTAGAGGAATGATGATAAGAAAAGAAGTGAAAGGAAAAAAAATGGTCCACTGTATCTTGTGTTCTTAGCTTCTAGAAAAAGCTTCTTTTATTCTCTTCTTGATTTGTATTTTTCTTCATAAAAATCAACGAAGTGGTATCTGAGCCTGATGGGGCCTAAAACCGCCAATCAAAGGGCGACCCGTGTCCTCAAACAATATACCCTAATTATCCCCGCAACAGGGGGCAATTAAAAGATTAACCCTAAAAGACAGGGGAAAAACTCACACCCTACCCAATCATGAGATGCCACCTGTCGAAGGGACAAAAGGGTAAATCAACTGCACCCACCTACTACAAATAGCCATCAAAAGCTCAAAGGTAAGGGGTCCAAAACCCAAGAAATCATTGTTCATTATTATTTTTCTACGGCCAGTAGATGATGTCATATACTGACTTAAGCATCGGAGGGCCCGTCCGGGGACTATCCCCCGAGTTGGCCTTCTGACCGGGCGCTACCTTGTGCAAGACTTATCTTAGTGCGTAGCCCCCCTTTATTGGATGATCAGACCAACATTCATTCCAAAAACCCAATCATAACTCGATCAAGTTTGCCTTTCCTGAACTGCTACCTCACATTAACTGTTTTTTGACCACGACAGTTTGGCGCCATCCGTGGGACTCGAACGAAAGGCTATCCCCAATCTCCCACATGGCAGGCAGGAAGAGCAACCGTGCGGGTTCAAGAAGAGGGTCTCACTCTCAACAACCACCTAGAGACCCCCCGCTTCCTAGCGCTCCTTCTAAGAGCAGACACCTAGCTTTCGAGGTTGTGGCTGAGGTTCGTTCAGAGGATCAGGGGCTAGAAGAACACATTAGAGCAGGTCAGGATTCTCACCAACCCTCCTCTGGTGCGTCCATGATCCCCAGAGCAGAGCGTGCAAAAGGAAGGAATGTCTCGCGAAGCCACGTAACTGTTCCAAATCCCATCCACAACGTCCAACCAATATTCCAGGCATAGTCGTGACCTGTCTCCTTCGGTGTGTAGAAACAAACGTAAAGAGTGATCTGCGTCGCCAAGCCGAAATCACCGACGAGACCGATCGAGATCGGTGAACCGACAGCCAGGACTAAAGAATATCTCAAGCCAGAGGAAGCTCCAAGAGAGGAAGAGGAGGTCCGAGAGTCGATCAGACTCCACTTCTAGCCCCCTGCAAGAACATAAAAGGTGCCCAGAGAGAAAAGAAGATAAAAAGGACAAGCGTGTAGAACACAAACTCGAGGAAATTGATCATCGAATCAAAGAGTTAGCCAGAGCCAATAAGAATCCCGACCTCAAGGCTTTCAATAACAAACCTCCATTCATAGAATACATCTTGAATGCAGCTACTCCCCGAGATTTCCAAATGCTGCCCATCTAGAGAACTTCACAACGATGATGTTGTTGCATAGGGTCTTAGACGGATTCTTATGCAGGGCATTCCCGACCACTCTGGTAGGTGCTGCCAGAGATTGATATGCAGCCCTAAAGCCGAACTCCATTAACTCATTCGAAGACCTCGGGGACAACTTGGTTCAGCACTTCATGAGCAGTCGTCGACCCAAGAAGATGGCCGCATCATTCATGGCGCTGAAGCAGGAACGTGATGAATCTTTGAGAGATTTTATACGCCGGTTCAACAAGGAAGCCTTGCAGATATCTAACTTGGACCCATCAGCAGCCGTAAATGCTTTGCTGTCAGGAGCCAAGTCAGATGACTTCAAACGATCAATAGCACAGAAGGCACCAACCACCGTAGCCAATCTAATTGCGAAGTCGGAAAAATACATCTCGGTGGAAGACAGTGGTTGCTCTGAATCATAGGCATGGTAGCCAATCAAACAGAAATGGACAAGCATCAAACCAAAAGCACAAGCGAGAGATGGGCCACCCCGAAAGGATAGAAGCCCACCTCGAAGAGAGGAGAGCTATACCCCGCTCAACACTTCTAGGGCGGAGTCTTAGTAGCCATAACGGATGAAGACTTCCTCAAATGGCCAGCCAAGATGTTGAGCAAAGGCAACAAGAGAGACAAAACCAAATACTGCAAATACCACAAGGACCATGGGCACGACACCAACGAGTGTCGACACTTGAAAGAGGAAATCGAACGGTTGATTAAGCGGGGGCATCTAAGAAAATATGAAAAGGATGGAGACCAAGACAGAAAAGAACCCAGAGCGCCCATTCTACCCAGAGGAGGAAGTCCTCAAAGGTCCTCGTCGAGGGAAGACGAGCAAAATCTCCAGCCCCGGCAAGTCCTCCAGGAATAAAGCCATCTTTTCAACGAGCTGGGGTCGTTACGACCATAGTTGGAGGGCCAACCGCTGGGGGTAGCTCCTCAGCTGCTCGAAAAGCTTATGTTGGCCAAGTCAACTCTGTTCATGTTCCTGACAAGAAGTTGAAAGTGGAGAACGTGATTTCATTCTCCGACCCTGATTTGAATGATGTTATCTTGCCACATAACGATGCACTGGTCATCACCATGCTGATCGCCAACTTTGAAACACCAAAGATTTTGGTCGACAATGGAAGCTCCGCCGATATCTTATACTATCACGCCCTCAAACAGTTAGGGATCAAGGACGATCTCCTAAAACCTTCCACCACATAGCTATATGGATTTGCTGGGGAGGTCGTCAAAGTGGTAGGATCCATAGAATTGCCTCTCCTCGTGGGGAATGCACCGCCGCGAGCCACAGCCATGATCGACTTCTTGATAGTAAACACCCCTTCCGTATACAACGCAATCTTGGGAAGACCAGGACAGAATCTGCTGAGTGCAATACCTTCAACTTATCACCAAAAGATGAAATTCATAACCCCGAGAGGGCCCGGCGAAGTAAAGGGCGACCAAACTCACTCTAGAAAATGCTATGCCACCGCTCTCAGGGGAAAGAGATCATCAGAATAAATGCCGATCAAAATGCTAGACCTCCGCAATGAAGCCCAAGGAATCGTCAATGAGGAAGCAGAAGAACTTGTTCAAATCACATTACACGAGGATCAAGCTGGAAAAACCGTGCAAATAGGATCGTCGTTAGATCCAATTTCTCAGGAGCAATGCTGATGTCTTCGCATGGACTCCGACCGATATGCCAGGCTTTGATCCAAAGGTCAGTGTCCACAAACTCAGCGTAGTCCCAACTTGTAAACCAATCAAGCAAAAGAAGAGACACTTCACCTCTGAGCGGCAAGCAGCTATCAAAGAAGAGGTTGTAAAGCTACTCCGAGCAGATTTCATTCAGGAAATCGAATATTCTGATTGGCTGGCCAATATGGTAATGGTGAAGAAATCCAATGGAAAGTGGAGGATCTGCATAGATTTCACCGATCTAAACAAGACCTATCCGAAAGACAGCTTCCGTCTCCCGAGGATTGACCAGCTTATTGACTCCACATCAGGCCACGAACTGCTAACCTTTATGGACGCTTTTTTCAAGATACAACCAGATTAGAATGTATGAGGCAGATATTCCAAAAACTTCCTTCGTAACCGATCAGGGGTTGTACTGCTATTGGGTGATGCCCTTTGGTCTCAAAAATCCTGGGGCCACTTATCAAAGGTTAGTCAACAAACTCTTTCGGAATCAGATTGGTAGAAACATGGAAGTATATGTAGATGACATGCTTGTCAAGAGCAAGAAGGTAGCCGATCATATCACAGACCTCGAAGAAGCATTCCAAGTCCTAAAGGAATACAAGATGAAGTTAAACCCAACAAAATGTGCCTTTGGAGTCTCAGTCAGCAAGTTTCTGGGATTCATGGTCAGCCAGAGGGCGATCGAGGCCAATCCAGAGAAATTTCGAGCTGTCATAGACTTGGCCCCTCCTGCTACAATCCGAGAAATACAAAACCTAATGGGAATGGTCGCAACGTTGCGTAGATTTGTATCAAAATTTGCAGAAAGATGTCTTCCATTCTTTCAAGCTATCAAGGGAATAAAGACCGCTCCTTGGACAGTCGAATGCCAAGCAGCATTTGAAGAGCTGAAACAATAACTCTCTTCGCCTCCATTACTCACTAAGCCCGAACCAGGAAAGGAATTGGTGATGTATCTATCAGTGAGCCCTGTAGCCTTATCGACAGTTTTGATTCGAGAAGATCATGGACAGCAAAAACCGATATACTACATCAGCAAAGTTTTGCACGAAGCTGAAACAAGATACACTCGAATGGAAAAACTAGCATATGCACTGGTAATGGCAGCAAGGAAGCTAAGGTCGTACTTCCAGGCACATACGATCAAAGTACTGACTGATCAACCACTAAGGCAGATTCTACACAAGCCCGACACATCCGGACAACTCATCAAATGGTCGGTAGAACTTACTGAGTTTGACATCAAGTACTTACCTCGGTCAGCGATAAAGGCTCAGGTCCTTGCTGATTTCATAGTAGAATGCACTCAACCCAGGCAATCAGAAGAAAAGCAAGAAAATCCTAAACAACTCTCAAGTGGGGATAACACAACTACACCTGAGAGGCAGGAACGTATGGACGGCGCGGAAAGCCTGCAATACCCTCCGGGCAGGTGTAGACACCCCATTTTGACCGGGCCCTGAGGTCCCTAAAAGTTGAGCTAAGGTCCCAAAGTCGAATAAAAGTCCTCAAGTTGAATAATATTTCGAGAAAATGTGCCCAAATGAGGAGAGTGTAATTATCAAAATATGGATGTGCCAATATCATTTTCCTAGAAGAAATGTACAAAAGAAGATAAAAATAAAAATAATAATTCATTCTTCTCCCATTCTTGCATACCCCCCCCCCCTCTAACGTAGAAAATACGCTAAAGAGGGTTGCCTATTAAAGAAAAAGGAGGCAAATATATCTTTTTCTTTGTAAAAGAAGGGGATAGTGGCAGGAGGGTAAAATACCTCATCCTTTGGGTGCTTTTGTAAAGTGGACATGGCTTTCTCTACAAGCCACATACATAGACCATTGGATTAAAGAGATGAGGTGTAGGGTCTAGATTAGTTAGAACATTCTAGGGTTTTAGGGTTTTTAAAATGGAATTGTTGTTGAGGAAGTAGATCAAGGGCTGAAAGCAACCAAGAGGGAATAAGCAATAAATGGATGGCTAGGATTAAAAAAGAAAAAAGAAAAAGAAATCCCTAAGTATAAAAATCAAAGAGAGCTTGTGCGAGAAGGGGAGGGGTCTCATTTTTTCGTTAGCTGCAAAAAAAAGATAGAGAGGGAGAAAGCTTGAGCTGCTGCCTCCACCACCACCTCTCCCAACTCCGGCCAATCCACGCTCGTCCTCTTCTTCACAGCCCCATCCATCAAACCCTCTTCAACCACCATCTCCCTCCCGTACCAGCAACCCACCACCCAAACCCACCTGAACCAGAACCCATCTCCGGTCAGCCACCTCTCTTGCCGTCGGCAAGCCCCCATCCACACCACCTCCTTCTTCTCTAACCCCTAACCTCCATTACATCCCTCACAAAATCCATCACCGAACACTAACCCAACTTTGTCTTCTCCGGCGAGATTCCGATCGGAATCCGGCCAAGCTTCGGCTATTTTCCAGCTCCTTCTTCTTCCCTCACCCAAATCATTTCCTTAAACCCATTTCCACCATCTTCACCATCAAAACCCATTTCGAAAAACCCAAAAACCCAGCCACCACCTTCTTCCACCTCCGGCCACTCCTCCGGCCAAGCCTCCTCCACAGCCGCCCACCTCCATCGGCCGCAACCTCCACCTCTGCAAACCCGAGCCACCATCAAAACCCATTTCGAAAAACCCAAAAACCCAGCCACCACCTTCTTCCACCTCCGGCCACTCCTCCTGCCAAGCCTCCTCCACAGCCGCTCACCTCCATCGGCCGCAACCTCCACCTCTGCAAATCCGAGCCACCATCAAAACCCATTTCGAAAAACCCAAAAACCCAACCACCGCACCCCATCCAAACCATTTCCACCTCCTCCGGCAAGCCACCATCTTCTCCACCCTCTCTACATCCACCATTCGCCCAACCACCACCTCCACTCCCATCAAGAATCTCAACCATCATCTTCTTCCCCGGCAAACACCGCCGGAATCCGGCACCCATTCTACCCAAACCCTCTCTCAAAACCCATTTCCGAAAACCCAAATCCACTGATCTCCCCCCCATCTAGCTTCTTCATTTTATTTTTTATTTTTTCTCTCTCACATACACAGAGAGAGAGGAGTAGAGAGAAGAAAATCCTTCTTCTCCGGCGATTGGTGCCGGAATCCGGCACTGTGGGACCCAATCCCGCAAGAGGGGTGGGGCGCGAGCCGCCACGCTCTCTCTTGGTCTCTCGTACCTACGCGAATGGCGTGTGTTTTTTATTATTGATTTTAATTACCCAACCAAGCAGGCAGAAACCAAGCCATAGGGTGTAAACAAACGTGCAACCCAATACCCATAAGGGCAGGGGTAAGCCGCCGAGCTTAGCAAGGTGTTATTTAATTCATCTTTTCCGTGAACTTGGGATCACTAAGGCAATCCGAATTCCACGCAAAAAAGAATGACAGAGTCGCCACCTAGATGAGGGATCTAGGACTCATAATTGACCAGAAATCTAGACTCGTTACCTGGTTACAAGAATGGAAGGTATGGGGAGTCACCACCACATGCACCATTCCTGCCCGATAATCGGTCTTCAATTCCAAAAGTTAACTCTTTTGAATTTATTTTAAATGGCTCATTTAACTCTATATTAATGTGCGAACTATGTGACATGCATCCTAAGATCTAATTTCAATGTAATTCCTAAATGTGTATCTTGATTTTCTTAATTTGTTTGAATTCCATCAAGTGAAAGTTCTCCTAAACTTCTAATTTCATGGAAAGTCCTAAGTGATTTAATTACTTTTAATTTAAGGATTAATGTACAAAACCCCACTTATGTGTGGAGCCGACTCGTGATTGGTATGCCATCAAGCATCCAAGCTACCTACGTACCCAAGCCTCACTGGGATCAGAGTCGACGTAGTTCGGTGCACCTAAGCTAAGCTAAGCTACTTATGCCTAACTCATCTAGGACACCGATCTAGACTGGATTGACTGTTTCAACAGTTTTAAGAGAAGTTATTTAATTCAAGTTGAAGATTTTATTATCCTAGGACTTCATCTAAGATGCTATATGATCCTATCTAAGTGCAAGTTGTCTCTTAGACTAATGCAGGTTAACCTACGTCCTAGGTAACTAGGCTTGTCCTATGAGAAAAGAGGGTAACTAGTGTAACTAGATCTATGGCACGGTTGCTATCCATAGCAAACGCCCGTGATGAGGCTGGACTCCTAACTCTAGAACTCCCTAAAACTTAGGACACAACATGACACAAGTGTTCCTAAATGGGGCTCTAATGGTTCCTACGATGGAAACCGCAATCCAACGGTTCCGAAAGACATTAGGTAAATTGATTCAAGTTGTTGAAGTTAATGATTTTCAAATTTCAGGGATTTTTGGTTCCTAAACATCTAAGGAATACCAAAGGCTCTATGGTTCGCAAGCTTCAGCCTTGAATCGCATCCTCGTGCGCTCTTCCCTTGCGCAATTTAATACTTAAGTTATAGCACCTTATTGCCTGGCATATTTCTCAGGATTTCCGTGGACAGTAGACCTCAGAGCCAATAACATGCTATAATTTAAATACTCAAATTGTCAAGGATCAATTGCAATTGGGATACGATTATGGATGCGATCTCGTCATCTAAATTATCCTAGCATAGCCATTTTACAAGGAAAATCTAAGACTCCTAAGATTTCTGTTTCAGCGGCTTAAGGAATGAATACGTGACAGAAATTTAAGGTTCCATGGAAGTTTTCATAATAATTTTGGTTAATTTCAATTTTTAATAGATTTTATCAATTTCAGATCACACAAATGATTTTACAAATGAACTCATTGCAAACAAATTTGAAATAAATTGAAATTTCTACAGTAACAAGATAGGATGAATATAGCTTACTCAAAAACTTTATAGATTTTAATATTAATTTGCTATTAATTTCTGATTTTTTAAAATCCAAATCAGATTATGGATTAAGACAGTAACCTATATCATATCAATTTTAAATTACCCCAAACTTTTACAGAATAAAGATATAAATGATTAAAGCTTACTGAAAAATTTGCATGAATTATCATTAAGATTAGATATCAATGTCTAATTTTTCAAAATTCAAATCAGATTATAAATTAACACAATAACCTATAGCATATCAATTTCATATCAACTTAAACTCTTACAGTATAAAGATAATCATGAGATTAGACTACTATATGACTTCCATGAATTTTTATAACGATTTGATGCCCATTTAAATTCACACAAAAATCAGATAAAACCAAAGAATTACTTAAAAAGCAAACCTAATGGTATCCTAAAATCAAATGAAAAATTCCAGTAGATATATAATAGATTATAGAATTTATTATCAAAATTTCAAAACTTAAAACTTAAATCACCTCCATAAAATTGGTTTTTAAATATAAGAGATCAATTTGTTTCCTACGCTTTAAAACCCGTTTATTAAAATAAATTGTAGAACCTTATCAAATCTTTGCAAAATTAGTTGAAAATATTTCTCTAACATTACAGTAACCAAATTTACTGGTTTGTAAAGAACAATTTTGAAAATATATTAATTTATTAATAAAAACAATTATGGCACGTAAAACGGGGAAGCGATTAGAAAACAGTAGAAACCATATTTTTTTGAAATATTTTTCAATGGAAACTTCTATTTATTATTAGGCTTTAATTCTGGAAAGTTTCATCAATTTTTAAAATGATTTGGTATTTATTAAAAATAGCCAAATTTTAAAATAATTAATAATCCGATTAAACAAACTCCAAAAAATATGAAAATTTTTGGGTGATCTAAAAACCTTGTAAAACTACTGAAAACAAACTTTCACTAAATTTGAACATGATTTGATTTACTTTTGGCTCCATTCATCAAGAAATAACCCTTTTCGGGGTTATTCTTTGAAAAATAGAATGAAAAATAAAACGGCCGAACCTCGGTTGGAAATTAAGTTTCCAGTAGTATTTTATTTTATAGAAATCCCAAAAAATATCATTTTTTAAAGAAACCCACGTTTTCTAACACTTTCTTTGATAATCCGATTGAAATCCATATTAAATAAAAAATGAAAGAAAATCATTATTAAATGGAGGAAGTTTAATTTTTTTGTGAAATTTTGAATTTTGAAAACTTATAATCTATATTATAACATACTGAAATTTCAAGAAAAAATTCATTGATTTGATCTAGCAAAAGTAAAACCCTAGCATGCTTTTCTACTTTTGATATTACAAAGATAAAGATCCTACCGTTGATCGCGCTCCTTGTCTCTAGGGTGCGTAGATCCGAGGTATACGCTTTGTCGCACCCTTTTATATGATGAAGAAGACCCAAAGAACACCCCAAAGATCCTTGATCTGTGATTTGTTGAAGAAGAAAAAGGAATTCAAGAATTTCTTTTGTGAAGAACACTTGAGAGATATGAGTACACTTCAAGAGAGAAAAGAAAAAAAAATTTCTTGGGAGGAGAGAGAAAATGGACGAATTTGGATTTTTTTACTCTTTTTTAGATTCTTTGCTTTGATTTTTATACAAAAAAAGTTAGGATTAAGAGAGAAATAGTAATTTCCAATGTGAGAGCTCCCTTTTTTGGCTTGTTTCCAATTTTTCCTTCTTGCTTTCTTTCTTTCTTGTTTCCAAATTGGATTTGATTCCAATCTTAATTTCTTGTCAATCAAGACATGTTATTCTCATTCCACATTGCTTCTTTGGAAGAAAACCTTTTTAAGCAATCATTCCTCTTTTCCTTCTTTCCTTCTTTTCATTTTTTATTCTTTTTATTTTTCTTTTAACAAATATGATGTCACCATTGTGACATCATCAAGGTTGGGTGCTCAACTCATGTGGGTCAACCATGTGGGCCGCCCACCATGGTGGTTGACCCATATGGGTGAACCCACATGAGCTTCATCTTTGCGGGCTTTAGCCCAATGGGCCATTTCACACAGGTTTCGGGTTTTTCCGTAAAAAATCAATAAAATCTTTCTAAATTCAACATTCTATATATGGACCCAACCCATTTGACATTTATGGTGCATCCATCACACATGATCGGACCATCTTTTTTGGGAAATAACTTTTCGGACCAAAATGCCCCTACTTGACTGTTAGACATCCAAATGCGACCAAAATACCCTCAGATTGGTTCAAGGGGAAAAATTAAAAATGGAAAGTCTTTGTGGTCAAACTTCAAAAATAGAAACTTTTAAAATTGGGTCCTTTCGGTGAGCAATATTAAACAGAATCATTTGGTATCCCCTGAAAATACCCAAAATGCCCTCAACACTTAGAATTTCCAAATTAAGCAAAACTCCTGAGAAATTCTAAATTTAGCAGGTTTTTCAAAATTCAGGAAATCATTCATAATCTCTCAGACATATTTCGGGGATCAAAAGAAATACACAGAAAAAGACCAAATTACCCCGAGGTGCTAGAATTTGGCGAGACTAGGGAAAACCCTGAGAAATTCTAAAAACAGCAGATTTTCGAAAATTTATGAACGGACTCAAGATTTCTTAGACACAACTTAGGGACCAAATATGATATGTTTGGAAATGTCTAAAATACTCCCGAAGTGCAAGACTAAGAGAAAATCTTGAGAGATCTAAATTTAGCAGGTTTCCCAAAACTTACGAAATTACTCATAATCCATCAGCCGTACCCTCGAGATGGTTTTGGACATATGAGAAATGATTGAAATATCCATAAGATAATGAAAATGTGGAAGCCCCATGAGTTTCTAAAAATAGCAGATTTTTCAAAATTTATAAAATCACTCAAGATTTCTTAAATATAACTCGGGGGTCAAACGAGACACATCGGGAATGACCAAAATACCCCTGCAGTGCAAAATAGGCAAAAATGAGGGAAACCTTGAAAATTCTAAAAATGGCAAGTTTTTTCATTTGCTTGGCAACTTGAACTTTCATCTTCCAGAGGCCAAAGGAACCCCCTAGAGACCTTCAGGATCGCGAATTAACTTCAAAACTCCCATAATGAAATGAAATCTACCCTAAAATGCATGTATGCCTAATCTAATGCTGAATACGGATTCAAAACTCGATGATACTACCAAATCTTTTGCTTTTTAAAGCGTAGCAAAATGGGGGTGTCTACAAGCACCCATTCCATCTCCGGTCGTCCACCATCTTCTTCTTCCTATCGTCATTCCCACCACCACCATCACAACCTCTCTCCACCACCAGCCACCTTCATCTCCGATCACCTTTCCAAACCCCTTTTCCAAGCCACCACCACACCTTCTTCTCAGACTTTGGGGTATTCAAAAAAAAAAAAAGAAGTGGAGGAAAATACCGAGAGAGAGAGAACACAAGAAGGGAGGGAATTGCAGAGGGAGAACAAGAAAGAGGTCGAGAAAATTTTTTTTTCAGAGTAGTTCTTGTAAAAATATATATATATATATAACATATATATGTAAAAAAAACAAAAGGAAAGACCTTGAGGGTAGGAAACCCTTGCTGATCGGCAGAGAAGGATAGAAAGAGGAGAGCAGAGAAGGAAAGGTAAGAATTCGATTCATTCTTTTTATTTCTAGCATAGTTTTCTATTGTCTCTTCTCTTGTGTGAATGATTGATTGATTTCTGTTTCATCTTCTAGTCTCCCCAAATCTCAGCTCCTTAATCCCCTTTTCAGTCTTAGAAGTGCTTGTTGATTTGCTACTCTTTCTCTTTATTTTCACCTGAGAGCCCTCTTTCTGTAATTTGAGAGCGAATCAGTAGCCTGATCTCGCTTGATTTCCCTGAAAACCAAAATTTATCTTTGCTAAAATGGCTGAAAACTTAGCATTAATGTGTAGAGATTCATTTTCTATATATATGGAGAGCTTGTTTACTTTTAAGTTTTTGGAAACAGGACAAATTTTCACCCCAAAATTTTCTTATAATGTTTTGAAAGTTATTACATTCTTCATTAAAAAGGATTTTCTTGTTGTCAATAATCTATATCATCGAATTGATTGGGAGAAGGATATTGGGTATCAGAAATGATTGTCAGAGGTGGTGGTTCTAAATTCTTGCATGTGTGTTGCCTGTTGAACTACCCGAAGGAGAGGATAAGGTTGTAGTCTCGTTTACTAGTTCTAATCCTATCGTAGTATTGGATTTTTGAGGTGTACAATGGGGTGGCAATAATCAATTAATCTTTGGTTCTTGGCCTGTATTGATTTTTGTAAGTCAGTGTGTCTATGTTCGAAAGGCAAATGCATATCTGCAGGGGACTAGGATATTTGATTATCGATTCTGATTTCACCCTTCCTATTGACCGTTATTCATGTTGTGCCTATTTGGAGCCATGGGTGGCATAGGATGAGACTCAGAATTTTTTGCTACGACTCCATTTCCTCTCTTTCCAAAATTGTCCTTTAGTTTAAGTCGAGATTTCTTACAGTTTTGGGATTCCTATCAGTTTTAGGGGCTTATTCATTAATCTTAGGGGCTTTCCCTCGGGTCAGGCTATGACGGAATGCTTCTTGAGCCAACCCCTTTCTTTCCTGCCTTAGAGTTTTCGCAGGTTAAGGGATTTCTTCCTCTTTAGAGTCTGTCATAGAGAGTTTAGGAGTCTGTCCTATCCCTTTTAAAATTCATCAGTCTGTCCTACCTCTATAGAATATAGGATTCTGTCCAACTTTCATAGAGTTTAGGATTCCGTCCTTCCATCTTTTAGAGTCAATCTTTCAGGAGTCTGTCCTATCATCATAGGGGTTAGGATTCGGTCCATCCTCTCATCAAGTCATGTGATTTTTATCCACTCTCGCAAGGTATAGGATGCTGTCCAACCCTTGCAGAGTCGTGATTCTGTTCATTTCCCCCGCAAAGCATAGGATGCTGTCCAACCTTTGCGGGACATCAGGAGTCTATCCTACCCTTATGATGATAGGATTCTGTCCTCCTGTGTCAAAATTCAAAACACTTCAAAAACATCTAAAAAAACCAAAAAATCTCAAAAATCTCGAGTCATTAGGAGTAGTTAGGAAAATCTTGTCCGAACTACGGATGGCTTAATCCCTAGCTGAGGGGTACGTAGGCAGCTCAGGCTTGCAGCTGGCATCCTGAGTTCAGTCACAACTTTCATAACTTCAAAAACTTCCCTAAGCCTCAAAACCTTTCAAACTTCCCCAACATACAAACATTCTTCAAAATAACCTTACCAACCATTTTTAAAAGATCTTCCCATAGAGTTAGGAGTCTGTCCTAGGCGTTTGGGGTGTCTTAGAGTTAGGAGTCTATCCTGTTTGTGTTGATATGCTGCGTCTTGTTGTGTGAGTGTCCCTAGAGTTAGGAGGCCTCGAGTCGTGGTCGGTTAGACACTTAGTCGAGCTGATGGCTAGACTAGAATGCGCATAGATAGCCCATGGTTTTCCTTAGGATACACAGCCTAGTCACACATAGGGTGTAGGGCCCACCTGCATTAGTTAGGGCATACAGGGAGTCGTAAAAATTACAATTCACTTGAACTTAAGTAATCACAAGAAGCTTTAAAAACTAGTCAGGTCTAGTTGATCGAGTCTGGGGTAGCGGTCCTAGAGGGTTAGGCATTGTAGTTTAGCATAGATCGCCGAACTACGTTGACTCTGATTCTTCCCGAGGCCGGGATACGTAGTGCAGCCAGGATGGATGGCCATCTTGGTCCGAGTCAAGTATCACCTTAGAGTTTAGGGTTTGTCGTGTCGAGTCATGGGTTGTGCTGTATGTTTTGCTGTGTTTTCTTACTTTCATGTACAGATCCTATACCTTTAGCTGTAGCATGCATGTGTTTGTCCACCAGAACTTAGACACCAATTAGGCATGACACTCATAACCTAGCTATTCTTAGGTGGCATGTCTTTCATTTCTTTTTGTGTGTGCTTATGATTCATCTCCGAGACATGCATGATTAGATAGACGTTATCTCGGGGATATTCGTTCCCATTTCGCATGATTTTCGCCCAAAACTCTTCAAAGTTAATAATAAATAGCATAAGAGACCAGGTGCTTGCACTTGGGCGAATTGGGGGCGCCTAACCCCTTCCCCATTCGTCATCAGGCACGGACCTTTTGTATCTCTGGTTATCTGTTGCGACAGAGCACAGCATGGGATCCAGGGCCTACTTCCTTGGATGACGACTCTTTCTTTGTTTAAGGTACGCCTCGAATCCGGGCTAGTCCCCGAATCGGGAGGTATCTCACTTTGCATCGCCACTCATACTGTGAGGGGCACTCTTTCTAGAGTTCCTTGGCGGAGCTCTCCTTCACGTGGATGATCCTGAGACTCGTCTAGGGGGCACGTCCCCCCGCCTCTCTCGGATCGGGGTCCACAGCAGGGATAACACAACTACCCCTAGGGGCAAGGGCATGGAAAAGAAGCACCAAACCTCAAAAAATCTATTGGTCCAGGCGATGGCGATGGGTAAGATCCGAACAATATTTGGGAACTCTATGTAGACGGCTCCTCCAATGCACAAGAAAGTGGAGATGGCCTCATCTTGACAGGACCGGATAACTTTATCGCTGAATACACCATCCGGTTCGGATTCCGCACGTTCAACAACGAGGCAGAATATGAAGCATTGATAGCAGGAATGACTCTAGCAGTTCAGGTACATGCAGATCAACTCAAGGCCTTCAGCGATTCGAAGTTGGTCGTCAGTCAAGTGAAGGGCGAGTTTGAAGCAAGGGACTCAAGAGTGGCTAAATATTTGGCCAGAGTCCAACATATCGTGAAACAGTTTCGAAGTTTTGAGATAGAGCGCATCCCTCGAGAAGAAAATGTGAAGGCGGACGCATTATCCTGACTAGTAGCATCGGGATACCTGGCATTCGGCAGCATATGTGTTGAACACTTGAAGAAGGCCTCCATCGAAACAGCGTTCGAAGAGTTAAGGCAGATAGAATGGGAACCGTGCTGGATGGATGAAATCATCCAATATCTCCAAGACAGGAAACTCCCAGAAGATAAGAAAGAAGCACGAACAGTGATGCAGAGAGCATCTCGTTTCACCTATGATGGCAAAAACCTGTACAAGAGATCCTACACACGGCCCTATCTGAAATGCCTCCACCCCGTCGATGCTACATACTCCCTACGAGAAGTACATGAGGGAGTTTGTGGCGAACACCTCGGACGAAAAGCACTGATTCGGAAGATCCTTCTGAGGGGATTGTATTGGCTCACTCTCAGGAAGGACACCATGGATCTTGTTAAAAAGTGCAACAAGTGCCAAAAGTTTGCTCCTACATCCGATCAACCAGGAGCACCTCTGGCTCCCATCACCAGTCCGATACCAATTGCGATGTGGGGCATGGACCCTTTCCTAGGACACAGAACCACTTCATTATTGAAATATTTATAATAGATCGGCCCATCCTTCTGAAGGAACTCCTCGAGAGCTCTAGCGGTTGCCTCGTCCCCCCCAACAACTCAGGCTTCTTGCTCATCATCTTCGTATCTACGAGCAACCACATTAAGGGAACCTCCCATCTCTTCGCTTGACCAGGGTTGTTTAAACTCACATAAAAGAACCTATTTTTCCAACCATGGATCAAGGTTGGTAAATCAACTATGAACTTCACATTAGCACGCTGACTAATGTACACCCAGCTATCCGAGCGATTCCTAGTGAGGTTACAACACCTACGGAACACATCCGGTGAAGGATCTCTCTCCAACTTCTCCTTCATCACATACATGAAGACAACTATAATCCTCCATGAGTTCGGGGCCACTTGGGATGGAGCTAAACCATAAAAACGTAACACCTCCGCCATGAAAGGATGATTGGGAAATCTAAACCCGGCCTTAAGGGAATCCTCATAGATGCACACGTCCACGTTTTCGTTGGGAGCACGGTCGCTTGCTTCTGCCGGTCGTAAGCTGAACCGCTCAGGGATGCAAAACCTGTCTCTAATGAAGTCTAACCTAGACTCTGCTAGTGTACTGGACTCCTTAAGGGCCGCCTTATGATGTTTAATATCAGCATCCATCTGCCTCTCTGCAATAACCTCAACAATCTTGTCCATGGCGGACGAACTTGAAGCCCCCCGCACACTGCTTCTTAGCTCAACATCTGAATCATGATCCGTTCCCTCATCAAGAGGGGAAATGACCGGATCGGGGGAAACACTCAGATCTAAGATAGGATCGTCATCCACGATATCTACTTCCTGATCTCTAACAGCAACATAAGGACCAGGAATTCTTCCCCTAGGACTCTGATCAGCCATAGTCTGGCCACTAGGAACCCTAGAAGTAGATCTGGCCCTCTTAGAGGATCTAGACCTAGAACTACTACCGGATGAAGAAGATCCCTCCGAGGATGAACCAGAGCCAGACTCGACATGGGTATTTGTACTATATGACTACTAGACATGGACGAAAAGCACAAAAACGAAAGAACTAAGCAAGACAAGGGAGAAGTTACCGATCAGAATACCCCAAACTCAGGAAGAACAAACACAGCCGATATGAACACCATAGCAACAGCAAGAGGCTGAGTGAAAGAATGAAGAAATGAAAAGGATCTCCCCCTTTTTTATAGCCAAAAGCTACACTAACAACTCTTCACATTTTCCAACGCCACAATGCCACGTGTCCCACAATGCCAGAGACCATTAATGGCTGGCTTGGTTCACAAAAAGTCACTTCGTTTCACCTCCCCCACGCAGAAAAGGACAAAAAATTACTCAGCAGAGTAGTTTGTCAAGGCCACTAAACGACAAAAATCCGATCGTCGTTGGCCGATCAGAATATGGCGTAAGGCCACTAAACGACAAAAATCGAATCATCCTTGGCCGAACAGGATATGGCGCAAGGCCACTAAACGACAAAAATCGAATCGTCCTTGACCGATCAGGATATGGCGCAAGGCCGTTAAACGACAAAAGTCCGATCGTCGTTGGCTGGTGAGAATATGGCACAAGGCCACTAAACGACAAAAAATCAGATCATCCTTAGCAATCAGAATAAGGCGCAAAGCCGCTAAATGACAAAAATCCGATCGTCGTTGACCAGTCAGAATATGGCGCAAGGCCACTAAACGATAAAAATCGAATCGTCCTTGGCCGATCAGAATATGGCACAAGGCCACTAAACGACAAAAATCGGATCGTCCTTAGCCGATCAGGATATGGTGTAAGGCCACTAAACGACAAAAATCAGATCGTCCTTGGCCGATCAAGATATGGCGCAAAGCCCCTAAATGACAAAAATCCGATCGTCGTTGGCCGATCAGAATATGGCGTAAGGCCACTAAACAACAAAAATCAGATCGTCCTTGGCAGATCAGGATATGGCGCAAGGCCACTAAACGACAAAAATACGATCTTCATTGGACAATCAGAATACAGCACAAAGCCGCAACCTGACAAAGATCTTATCATCCTTGAATGATCTGAATGTGGCGCAGAGTTATCGTACTATTAGAATCTAATCGTCCATAGTCGATCCCACCGTGTGATCGTCCAAAGCTGATCCGAACCTCCGAAGAGGCACAACTCCCGACTGAATTCATCTTTCAACTTCCCCAGGCCATAAACAAGACCTAAGGAACTGGGAGCATCTGATGGGGCCTAAAATCGATTGTCCAATCAAAGGGCAACACGTGTCCTCAAACAATATACCCTAATTACCCCCGCAGCAGGGGCAATTAAAAGATTAACCCTAAAAGACAGAAGGGAAAACTCACACCCTACCCAATCATGGGATGCCACCTGTCGAAGGGAGAAAAGGATAAATCAACTGCACCCACCTACTATAAATAGCCATCAAAGGCTCAAAGGTAAGGGGTCCAAAACCCAAGAAATCACTGTTCATTACTATTTTTGTACAGCCTATAGATGATGTCATATACTGACTTAAGTTCGGAGGGCCCGTCCGGGGACTATCCCCCTGGTTGGCCTTCTGACCGGGCACTACCTTGTGCAGGACTCATCTTAGGACGGAGCCCCCCTTTATTGGACGATCAGACCAACATTCAGTCCAAAAACCCAATCATAACTCGATCAGGTTTGCCTTTCCTGAACTGCTCTGAAAGGCCTGGGGGGTTTTCAACAAAGCAAAGAGCCCCGGGACGTTTTCAAGAGAAGCGAGCAAACACGGATTGGGTAAATTTGCAGCATGGTTGGTAAAAATCTGAAGATGAAAGAACAGGAGAAATGTAAAAATCTGCCTTCTTTATAAAACCAAAATCTACTAAAAATCAACCACCATCTAACTATTGTCACTGAAAAAGTATAACTCAGGTGTAATAGAGGGTATGGAAACATGTCAATTAATCCCGTGCGATGTAATCACAAAGAGATAAGAGATGCAAGGAGAGCCACTCCCTGTGTGCACAATGTGATCCGTCTAGATAAGATCATCGAGCCAAAACATCAGAACGTTAATGGACATGATTAGGGCACAATGATTTGTGTCCATTGCATCCATATCCTAATTATTTTTTATCGTGACCTAGGTGTAGGAACAACATGGGTTCCAAATTCAAATAATTGGTGCCCATATATGAAAAAAAAAAACCCTTCATATTTATAAGGGTATTTCAGTAACATTAAAAATTATAATAAAAAACACAAACAGCATTTCTTTTTCACACATTATATTTTGATGATTATTTCAGTCTCTCTTACTCCCTCTTTCCTCTCCTAACCCTATGCCCTAATCGTGTACCATGTAAGAAGGACCCATGACATTCCAATGGATGGTCCAATTAGAAATGGATGGTGACACGGACTCAGAAAGTAGGATCCCAGAAGCCCTCCGAACCAATAAAATCCAACTTATAAGGGATCCAAATGGATCGTTACCTAGACATGCGTGAGTCCGATCTGAAGGGTGTTTGTCAACCCTAGCTTGATGCTATCCTTGAGCACATAGGAAGAATTATGTGTGTCGGATGCCTAATTTAATGAGTGGCAATATGTTGACTTGGGTGTCTTGAATTCAACCTGGAAGTGGCCCGCCCTGTTATTTGAGTTCAGCCCAGTTTGGGTAAGCTTGTTTTGACCCACTTTGTATAAGGGGTTTTATGGCTTATTTTCGTATTCGGATTTTGAAGAGGGTTATGAGCTTAGAAAAAGAGCGAAGGGTGTACAATAATACATACACAAGCAAACACATGAAGACACAAAGATTCACGTGGTTCAGCATAAAGCCTACATCCATAGCAGATGCGATGAGAAAAACCAGTTTAGTAAACAGGTTGCTTCCGAAAGGTTTTTTCACAACCCAATACCATAACTCAAATGAAAAACTACAAAATAAAAGTTGTGGCTTAGTAGACATCATTACCTGGCACATTGCCTTAATGACCGTATCAACATCATAGCCGGGAAATTGGGCACCTTCTAGGATTGATAGCATCACATCCATGAAGTCTTTATCACGTTCAGCTTCGCCGGAGAGTTTCTTCCGGCGATGCTCCTCCAGGAAACTTACAAGGAAAGAATCAAGTTCCTTAGCAATCTTCTTCATGACTCTCAAGTGCCCTTGCAAATCCATCCACTCGAGAAAAGGAAGTGCATCCGACACTTCAAAGACCCCAAGCAGATGCACCAATTGATCGATTGCGTTCTGAAATCGCCTCGCATCATGGTCGTTGTCGGAAGCGTCATCCCTGAAATATCGTTTTCCGGCAATCATCATGACCACTACATTGAAAGTAAAGTCTCCGAACCATCGCTTCATATCAACTTTCACTGGATTCTGATTGTTCTTCACCCAGAGTTTATTTAACTCTTTAATGCATAAATCAACTTCAGTGACTCGGATATTCTTGAGCAACTCAAGTCTGCGGTTGGATAGAAGCTCGAGGGTGGCAATCTTGCGATTCTCACGCCAATAGGGCCCGTATGGTGCGAGGCCAAAGAAGGCATGATCGTAGGCCATGTACTTGGCAGCTGCACTTCTGGGGCGACTAGCAAGAACCTTGTCATTGGTAGTGAAGCACTCTCTTGCGAGCTCTGGACTACTCACAACAAGTACGCGACGCATTCCAAGGCGTATCATGAAGGCTGGGCCGTACTTATCTGCCATGTCTCCAAATGTTCGAAACAGTGGCTTGTGGCCTCCGAGGAGATGGAGGTGGCCTATTATAGGCCATGCTCCAGCTGGTTGAGGAGCTTCCTTGCTCTTACTCTTGTTAGCCTTGGTCCTTGCCATCCATAGATAGTAGAAAATAACAAAGGCAATAAACCCAGTAAGAGCTTGCAGTGGGAGAAGAAAATCCATAGCTGGGTGAAAGATTAACGGACAGGGAAAGAAAATATGTTCATTTTTTAGGTGTACGGTTATATCACATTAGAAGATAAGAATCATAGACGAAGATGTGGCTATGGTTCAGGTCTTGAAAAACAGTACATAAACATGTGGTGGCTCTGTTTTGTCACTGTCGGGTGAAAGATTAACGGGGAGGGAAAGAAAATATGTTCATTTTTTAGGTGTACGGTTATATCACATTGGAAGATAAGAATCATAGACGAAGATGTGGCTATGGTTCAGGTCTTGAAAAACAGTACATAAACATGTGGTGGCTCTGTTTTGTCACTGTCGGGTCAAAGATTAACGGGGAGGGCAAGAAAATATGTTCATTTGTTAGGTGGGTTATATGGTTATATCCATGGTTTAAAATTTCGGTTTCGGTAACAGTTTCGGACCCCACCAAAAACCGAAATTTCGGCCCGAAATTTGGTAATTTGGTTCCAAATTCCGGACCGAAATTCCAAAATCTCAGCCAAAATTTTGTAACACTTTAAAAAAAAAATGTCATTAAACCGAAATTTCTGACCGAAATTAGCGAAATTTGGTAAATGGCGAAAAATTGAATTTTGGAAATTTTCGATTTCGGTCCCCACCAGTATCCGAAATTTCAGACTTCGGTCTAAATTTAAAACCAATGGTTATATCACATTGGAAGGTAAGAATCATAGACGAAGATGTGGCTATGGTTCAGGTGTAGAAAAACAGTGCATTAACATGTGGTTGCTCTGTTTTATCAGTGTTGAGTAAACACTCAAAACTAAAAGCAAGATAATGACGCCCTTTTACGACTTGGTTTTTTCAACTTGATTTTATAGAGTATCTTTCAAAAGCTAAGTGACTAGATTGTTTTAGGAGAATTTATATGATGGGTGGCCGTGAAAACACGTGAAGTCTAAAAAAGTAGGTACGGCCCACTTTTTTGTATGATCCAAAGCGTTCATCTATTTGGGCACAACGTAAATAGGTTGTGCCCCAAAAATCATTTCCATAGGATGAGCCTAAACCTCCAATCTGAATTGATCTGAATATGGAGATTTTCAAAAATCATTTATGGAATTTTCTGCAGATCGGAGGGTTAGGATCATCCTATGGAAATGATTTTTGGGGCACAACCCATTTACGTTGTGCCCAAACAGATGAACGGTTTGGATCATAAAAAAAAGTGCGCCATACCTACTCTTTTTAGACTTCACGTGTTTTCAAGGCCACCCATCATATAAATTCTTGCCCACACTTCTCTTTCTATCATAAAAGAGAGATACGCAAGCATGAGCCCACAGATAGTTTATTTGACTAATGCACCTCGTTGAGCTACCACAAGCTCAGGGTTTTATTTTAAGGAACAATATAATAGGGAGAATTTATATGGTCGACCGCAGCCAATAAAAAAAAAAGTAGGGCCCAACAAACCATTCATTTGTTGGGCCCTAACGTAGATAGGTGTGATCATAAAATCTCCTCGTTAGGATGATCCTAACTTTTTATACGGTGGCTATAACAGAAAAAGACATTTAGTAAAATAATAATTCGCCTGTCTAACTAAGTTCTAAAAACGATTGATTTCCGTTTTGTTTTCTTAAAATCGCCAGTGTAATCTTTACCGGCAGTGTATATATAATTACCAGCATTTTTTTTTGTGGACGCCACTAATTGTCGGAGCGATTCGGCTATATATTCGCATGATTAAACAATTTTCATCTACACAGGGGGCCTAGAAGTGTTACTTGGGGGTTGTGGCATTGCAAGATAATATATTATCACCTAAAAATGTGAAACCATAGAAGATCCATTGAAGAAATGATATGAAAATTAACAGTTCAGAACATTAAGGTTGCCCAAGTGTTACTTGGAGTCTATGGATCTTGTTATTAAGCTAGTTGGAGTGAGATATCTTCCCAAAGGATGCAAACAGAATGGAATTTATGCTTGAATCATATGGTAGGCTGATGGTTGGATGTGTTAGCTGTAATTACAAAGTAATTATTAGCAGAACTTAACTCCGAACACGGTGATTAGAACTTGAAACTGCAAACTCCCTTGAACTAGTCGACGAACCCACGATCTGCACACGTCTCACGAACACAGAAAGAGAGTTCTTCTTATCTGAAGAATACTTTAGGGCTTGATTGATGGAATCATAGGCACACACTACTCAGATTAGGGACCTCTCTTTTGATGGAAAACTAAATCTGTAAAGTCTAAGTGTCCTCCCATCAAGGTTACCCAGATATTTTTAGAGTTTGGGAATTAGGAATTTCAATTCCGCCACACTTCTGCTACGTTAATTATCTTTAATTAAAAATCCCTTGGGATTTATCTCTAAAACTCCTTTTGCAAATACAACTCAAAGTGGACAAGTTTTTAAAAGGGAATGTGTCTCCACAACATGTGTGGGTCTCAATATGGGCCACACTTAAAATGCCAACATTCTCGCACTTGGTTTGCATTGGCACACATTCAAATTGTGAAAAGACACTTGGAGTTTTAGGTACTTATTTTGAAAACCAGATGGTCATAGAATTTTGGAAAACCTTATTGTACACCCTTATACCGTGTTTCAAATGTACAAACCATAGCGACGCACACCTCCAACTGTAAATGTTACCATACACTGGTTCTCACTAATTAATGGGAGAAAAATGAGTCAAAAACTTGCTAGGAGGAAGGGTTATTCTAACATGAGGCTGGGTAAGCCTCCTAAAGGGGAAACCCTCTAAATGAGATAAGGTTTGTCTCCAAATACGGGTTCTATAAATGAGGCAAGGCAAGCCTCCTAAAATGGGGAACTCTATAAATGAGACAAAGCTTGTCTCCATTGGGCGGACTCCTTTTGATGAGACTAAGATTGTCTCTTTAAAGGATACCCTCTCAAATATCAAGGACCTTGACAGGGTCATTTCAAAAGCTAAGCCCTCTCCTACAGCTATCTGAATATAGATATATTTAAATGAAGTCTAGCTATCATTAACCAACTCAAGATAAGAAACAAATTACTATGGAAACTACGCATAATATTCTTGGTCTTCATTTCACATTTTCTTTTTAGGAACAAGACATTATATATTAACAAATCAATATAAACTCCCTAGCTGCTTAAATGACACCAATAAAATCTTATTATAGCTACTATTTTAGCCGCAAAACATACATTAACCTGTATTCACCTACTCTAGAATGAAAAAGCCTCCTCATGAAAATGATAACACTGATGAGTAGAGAAGTTGTCCTTACATAATGGAGAAGCTTTAAGAGACAAAAGGCTTAGCTGTAGCCCACTGAATTCAGAATTTCCAAACTATAACGAACACAACTAGATGACAAATCCACAATATATTCAATTACTAAACATGTCCTGAACATTGAATAGAATAGTTTCATTCAATTTCAATGCCACATTTCATCAAACAGTTGAGCTTCAATGAGAGACATTTTCGGTTCAAACACAAGCTTGTGCGAGATCAGAAATTCAACACAATTAAACTAGCACAGAGTTCCAAACTAGCAAGGTTTGGATTATTTTCCATGGATAACTATTAGATCTAGATTGTAATTTGGAAGCCTGTTGATGAGGTTCTAGTGCTTAATTCGATTTTTTCAACAATTACCCCTAGATCAATTTGGTGGAGAAGGGAAACCAAAACTTCAGATCCGGACTGCCTTGTTCAGGAATTTGACAGATCTAAAACCAAACAGAGCAGATCCTGAAGGAATTGAAGCTAAACTTCCAATTATTAGAAGTCTGCCTTGAAACTAGCCTGAACAAGAACAGAGTATAGATCCAGGATTTTTGCCCTCATTCTGAAATTCAAAAAATTAAATCCTACTAATGAAATCCTAGTCAAAGTATAAAGATGATTACCGATGGACAAAACAGCAAGGAATTCTAATGAATTTAACCTTTAAACAAGCATTCAAACCATAAGAGGAAACGCACAAACAGAAACTTGTGAAATCTGCAATTCTCTCTTATAAAATCTCAGATCCAATGTTCAGCTATCAAAGAGATGCTCAGCTTCAGTTTCAGCAACATCAAGACTTTGTATTTTTCATTTACCATACACAAGGATAATTGGGACCTAGTTCCAAATTTGAGACCCTAAGCGAGGTCATACTACGAAGTTGGGATCAAGAGACAACTCATAGAAACAAAAAAATGAAAAGCAAGAGAAAAGATATGCATGTCAGAGAACCACACTCAAAGCCCAAAGCCCTAGCTAATTATTATTTGCCATCCATGAATGCCCAACTATCCTTACAAATCTTAAATGCTCCTTCGAATCGGGTAACAAAGACAAGAGGACAGATTGAGCAAATACTACTGAATCGTGTGCAAAACTGGGGCAGCAACATGGAGTGAATTGTGTGCAAAACTGGGACAGCAACATGGACTGAGTTGTGTGCAAAACTGGGCTGAAACACGGACTGGATCTTGTGCAAAACTGGGGCAGCAACATGGACTGAATTATGTGCAAAACTGGGGCAGCAACATGGGCTGGATCTTGTGCAAAACTGGGGCAGCAACATGGACCGAATTGTGTGCAAAACAGGGTGCTAAACCATGGATTGAAATGTGCTAACAGGGACTGAACCATGGACTTGAAACACACACCTGCAATCATAGAGACACTTATTCACATCTCATGGATACGCACACATATGTACATACATACAAACACCTACACACTTGGCCACATGCGCATACACTTACTCTCATATACATCTACACACACAAACATATACATATCACAAACTCATATTTACACAGAGACAGGCTGGTTAGGTACAATTATCAGCGTATAATGGTGCTACAAAATGGATGAGCTACTTTTGTGAAACATGCTAAACCAAATTCAAAAAATGCACTAAAAACAAGAACTGGAAGAGGACATATTCATGATAGTAAAGTTCAGCAAATTGGCATGGCCATCAATACATGTATTCAAAGAACGTCATATACATGATGGTAAAGATGGTTTTTTTAGCTTGGCCATTTTAAAAAACAGAAGTACTATGCATAAAAGAATCTCTCTAATAGGGTCATTCCACGAGTTCATAAGAAAAATACCCTCGTATGCAAAGAGGTGAACATGACTCTGTACAAAGTCAAAACATGGCGGGACTCATTTTTGTATCAAAAGCGCAAGCAAATATCATTGGGCATCAACTCTCAACAAAGGAAGTGGCTGCTCATATCAGATAGAGGGTGAGGGCTACAAGTAGACCAAGCAAAGAAATAAAAATTCTTCTATATTCCCATTTGGGTCACATACAATTCAGCTTCAAGGTGAGGAATCATCCCAGGGTGAGACCAAAACCTGATTAAAATGAGCTGCTCACGGAATTAAAATCTTGGTAATTGCCTATAATAGGATTGAATGCTATGGCCAAGTCCAGAAACAACTATTTGAGGAGAAGCAAGCTTACAATGAAGTCCATAGCACTTGATATGGTTACATTTTTGGATGGGCTGCATAATTATTAGGACAAGATTAGATTGATATCATCCCTCTAACACTACTTTAGAGTAATAATATCATATAACACATCAGCTTATCTTGTCTCTTCTAATTAATGATATCCGATTTCCTACACATTCCAGAACCAACACACATCAAAGAAATGGAATATTGACATGTTCCCAAACATCCCTAAACCACTATTCTTCACAAAGAACATATTTGACTATATTTCCAAACATCCCTGTACCAATATTTACTACAAGGGGAACGAGACTGAACATATGTCCAATAATGATGTTTCAAAACCAATGAACGAACAGGAACACTCTTATATGAACAAACAGTCATGAAAATCAATTTGCACGACTAGGAAAACCCCTACCGTAGTGCCATTACCAAAAATGCAGTGGTATATATATGTCAATCCCCTGTAACCATTCCATGGAAATGATACCTCCACAGCTGCAGTCTTACAATTGCAATACCTCATCTTGTCTTTTATTAGATCAAACTATCAAGAAGACTAATCAAATATGAGTCAAAAGGCACCAAAACTGAGATCAGCTTGCAAACATAGAACATTACCAAATCATTTTGCAAGAAATCTCAAAGCCCTTGAGATCAACTTTTGCAAGCAAAGGGAAAATGCTCAATCAACTTGCAACCACAGGGTATGAAGAAGTCAAAATCAATTTACAATCTATGGGGTCAATGAATTGAATTACTAATACAAATTCTCCTGTCATTTTTATGATAATATATCAACAAGACTGCGATAATGACCAAAACCGAAATCAAATGAGGATCAAACAACATCCACACAAAATGCGGATCAATGCAGAAATCCAACAAACAGAGCACAAAGAAAATCACTAGGAATGAACAAAGTTAAAATTACCTTATGTTAAGAACCTCTCTGAAACGATTACGCAGCGGAAGAGAGCTCGACAACAACAATTGAATCATTCTTTCAGATCTCCTGATACTCTTGGATCTCCATCTCTCTGCTTTAATGAAGAAAATCAGAATCCCAACTCCATTTCTCTCTCAGCTCTCTCTCTGCAATTTTATTCAAATGAAGATGAAGAGGGTTTGGGTGGAATGAGGGTGTAGATGGGGAAGATGATGGTAGTGGGGTTAAAAATGGAGGAGGGTTTGAAGATGAGGTGGGTTTTTTTAATGTGTTCTCGGATTCCGGTGGGGTTTGCCGGAGATGGAGGTGGCTTGGATTCCGGTGGTCGATGGAGAAGAAGAAGAATAAGAAGAAGAAGAAAAAAAAAGAAAAAGATGGTGGTGGTGGAGGTGGGCTTTAGAGGATTAGGGGTTGTGGAAAAATGAAATGGGTTTAGGGGATAGGGATGATGGCAGCTGCGATGGTTTTGCCGGATTCCGGCAAACCCACTGGAAAAGATAGGGTTTCGGTCGGAAAATGGGGTTTGTGGGATGGGTTTTGATGGCAAGGAAGGTGGGGTCTGTGAAGAAGAAGTGGCTCAAGGAATGAGGATGGGGTTTCAGATTTTTTTTTTGGGGGAGGGGGGAGGGGTTGGTCGGATTGCAGAAATGGGTTGAGATGGTTGGATAAAATGAGTTTCGGCTGTGGCTTACAGAGGTAGAAGATGATGAAGAGGAAGAAAATTAATAAGAAGATGGTGATAGGGTCGGAAACTGGAGGAATCCGGCCGGGTTCCGATGGGTTTCTCGGAGGTGGAGGTGGGGTAGAGGAGATGGAAGATGATGATGGTGGTGGCTTAGATGGTGGTGGGTTTGGCTGAGAAGGTGGAGAAATAGAAGTAGAAAATGGTCGGAGGAAGGGGGTATTGGCCGGAGAAGATGGAGTTGGGGAGGTTAAGCTCTCTTCCTCTCCTCAAATCTCTCTCTCAGTGTTTTTGAGATTTTTCTCCTAAAAAATCAAGAACCTCTCTGTCCAGGTCGATGGTTTTTTTTTTATACAAGGAAATGGTAATTTCGACCCCTCTTTCTTGCCATGGACCACCCCTTCTAGTACATGCAAAGCTACTCTTTAATTCTATGGGGGGTGCCTCGGGTAAGACAAACCCAAGCAAAAATAAAACACATTTGACCCCCCTCCTTCCATGGACAACCACCTATAGTGTATTTTGAATACCCATTTAACACACAGAGGGGTGCCCAAGTAAAAGAAAACGGAAAAACAAATTTTGTGAAAATATCTTCTCCTCCTTTTGATCCTAGCCCTTCAAATCAGCTTTTACTTAAGGGCTGGGATCAAAGGAAGCTTAACTACCTAGGGAAGCTTCCTAAGATTCTCTCCTGACTAATCATAGTCCTAAGCCTCTCACTAACTTAGCTTAGGGCCTAATGGTGACTTGGAGGGGAAGAAAAGCATCTTTACTATTTACAAAATGCCTTGGTTCAGGATAATACACTTCCTAATTATGTTACACACTAATCTGCATACCCCTATATCTCCCTGGACAACCCATTACGGAAAATTTGAACTGATTTTTCAGGTTCCAGTTCACCCCCCTTTCTGGCTGAATGGCCACCCTTAATCCTACACTATACTACACTACAAACCTCATCCGTTTACTAGGCAAATCACAACGGATTCGGACGAAATTTTACGGGAACCTAAATGAGACCCTAACATGTTCTAGGAACAAATTTGGGACATTAAAACACTAGTTTGATAGGGTTTCTATCCTAACGACTCTATTAGGGTTCGGTCAAAATAGGGTGTCTACAATCCGTTACCGCCACCACAGTATTCATAACACCATTCTCGGCCTGGTTAGCTCGCTTCGGACAATCCCGCTTAATGTGACCATATTCCTTGCAACGGTAACATTGCATGCCATTTTCGCCGACCCTGGATCTTGACCTGCCTTTTCCCGATCCCCTGTCAGACGACCTTCCTCTTTGATTCCCACTATGAACAATCAACCCATGTTCTTCACTTCCACCAAGAATAGGTTTCTTTCGCATCTCATTCAATAAGAGCGACACTGTGACTTCCTCCAACTTTATTGTATCCTTACCATACAATAATGTAGTCACCAAGTTGTCATACGAATCAGGAAACGAAGTAAGAAGCAAAAGGGCCTTGTCTTCTTCCTTCAACTTTTCATCAACCTTGTGGAGTTGATCCACAAGCTCGTTGAACACCGTAATGTATTCCAGAAGATCCCCGCCTTCCTGCATCTTCAGCCCATACAATTGTCGTTTCAGATACAATCGCTTGGCCAAGCTTTTTAACATGTAAAGTTTTTCCAACTTCTCCCATAATTTAGGTTCATCTTCCTCTTCAATAACGTTAAACATAACGCTATCTGCCAGACATAGCTGAATCGTGCTGACCGCCTTCGACTCTATGTCTTCCCACTCGGCATCCATCATCTTCTCCGGCTTCCCATCCTTTCTAGGGGTGCAACTCGGGTAGGGTTGAGGCCAACCAGACCCAACCCGAGGAACCCATTATTCCAACCCAACCCAATTTCCAACCCGGTTGGGCTCAACCCGACCCAACCCGAATTGCAATTTCATCAACCCGACCCAATCCAACCGTTGGGTCGGGTTGGGTCAGGTTGACCCGCCCATATGCTCATGTTTTTTTTGTGGGCGCCACTTTTTTTTTTTTGTTCACATTCCTACACATGCATCCACCATATAAAAACTCTTTGTAACTGAAGGATAAATTTATGTTGAAATTTAAGCACATTTCTAGCTTCATAAGGATAAAGTTATGTTGGAATATTCACTCATTTGCCGTTTTAACTTTTAAAATTTTACACATATGGGAATACTTGTCGGGTTTCGGGTTGGGTCGGGTTGCCCGACACCCCCAACCCAACCCGATTTCCAATTCACGTTGGTTTTTCCCAACCCAACCCAACCCGATTTTTAAAAAAGCTTAACCCAACCCGAGTTGCACCCCTAATCCTTTCCCTTCAATGCCTTAGCTAATCCCTATTGAACTAGGATATCCTTCACCCTCATTTGCCATAGGGTGAAACTGTCATTTCCGTTAAATTTGTCGATGTTGAACTGAATATAACTTGATTTTACCGTCATCACAGATTACTCAGTACTTCACGGTGTAGCACTCCACCTCGAACGAGAATCTTTTCTTGGACAGTCTTTCTACTCCCAGAGATTGCTCTAACCGGGATTCAACCACAACACCCACGATCACTCCACCCGGCCTCGACGATCGCTTCACCTGAGCTTTGATACCACTTGTTGAGAAAATCCTCTGGGCAACCCAATCCGATCGTGCACAAATTAAATGAAAAAAGTACAAGTAAACAAACAAGCCACAAGATGAACACCAAGATTTTACGTGGTTCGGTCAAGCCTACTCCACAGGCAAGAAACACGATCTTCCACTATGAGAAAAACAAAATACAAGGATTACAATGGGTCAATCACAAACCCCCAAACCCGCAACCCTTTCCTTGCTTCTCAAACCCAAGACCATACCCAAGAGAACCCCGAGAAATAATCCAAGAGAATACCCAAGAGAATACCCACAAGAGATAACCCAAGAAGAAACCCAAGAGGAAAACCTTCTCTTCTCTCTCTCTCTCTCTCTCTCTCTCTCTCTCTCTCTCTCTCTCTCTCTCTCTCTCTCTCGTTGGTTTGAGGCAGCCGACACAGCTCACGCCCAACCTCTTGCCGTTCTGCAAAGAGAAACTCAGTCTTGCAGTCACACTTTCCTCCCACACACTGTTCGTGTGAACAAAAGGCATTTATATACTTAGGTTTATCAAAAACCTAAATGGCAAAGTTTCTATTTTACTTTCCCAACCCAGCGTGGGAAACAAGGTGGGAAATACGGCAACTTCCCAACAACACTGAACTCAAAATACACCACTTCTAATTTACGTTCAATTCATTTTACAATAGCACATTCAATAAAAACATTGTCTGCCACTTGCATTCAATTTTCATTTGTATCCCATTCAAACCATTACATCATGTTACACCAATTACTAACATCCAAATCATACATCACCTTAATCAAACTACACACTACGACACTAAAAATCCCAAGTCTACTATCAAGATGAGAAATATCCAAGTCTAAAAAAGAAAATAAGATGGTAAATAATGCAGCTTGCTCCTGCAACCATCCCTTCCTCGCTCATGCAATCAGCATAACTTGTCTTATGAATTTCAAATTTGGACTATAATCACTTGCAATACATCAAAAACCCATAAATTAAATGAGAACATATTACTCATACAAAAATAGCGACAGAATGGGCATGTAAGAAAAATAGTCTTTATGGGAATAAAAGAAAAAAAAATCAAAGCTACTGACATTGTATTACCGACTCCTATACAAGCACACATGTAGCTTTTTGTGCTCATCACGTAGCTGCCAAACTTTTAGTGCATGTCACCAATAATGAAGAATTATCAATTATGTAAACTTGAAGGGAAAAACTAAGAAGATTGCATAGAAACTATATATGAAGAATTACTGAAACTTTTCAAAATTTAAAGGTTAATGTAGTAAGCACTAGTGTCCATATCAAGCTCCAAAAGATAGTGTGTATTCACTTACCTGTATAAGTTTCAATGGCAATCAAATGCTGTACATTCAAATCATTCACTATGCAAGAAAAACCATATGTTTACAAAAGGTTGAATGGTCATAAACATGAGATTAGTCACGAACTTGAACTAGTACATCTGCTTACGCAGTCATTAACATGAACACTTCCATTTTTAATTGATCTTCTTTTATGAAAGGTTCCCTTGGAATTTTCACCATGAACATTTCCCAAACTCAAGAGAAACCATTACTACTCATATTGTTTGGCCACTCTTCAATCCTAACATGAACTTCCTTTACTAACTCATCATCCATGGAAAACATTTTTTCTAGTTTTCTAAGAATATTGCAACAGTTTTAGAAAAAATTGTCCCCAACTTTTATTATAGTTTCCAACACACTAGGAACTGTTGGTGTTGGAATATTTGCATTATGCATACATGGAACTAGTGGGGCTACCTATGCGATGCACGGGTTGAATGAACACCGAGAAGAGAGGACACAGAGACACATACCAAGTAGAAGCACAACATCAGAGTAATATTACAGGGAGGAACCTTCATGAAAAAAAGAGGTTCTCGACCACTTACCCCTAAGGAGAGTGAGGGGGAGGAGAGGAGGGGATAACATTAATTATTCGAAACTCAGTGCGGAAACATACCGTTCGAGGGAAACTTAAAAAAATAAACAAACAATAAACAAAGACAATAAACAAAATAAGTTAAGGCAATAACAGGGGTGTTCTAGTAGGGGTGCAACTTGGGTCGGGTAAACGCATCGACCCGACCCGACCCGAAAATAGCATGGGTCGGGTTTAGAAATCATGTGTCTTGGGTAGGGTCGGGTTTTAGTTTAAAAACCCGGCTCAATCTTGGGTAGGGTCGGGTTTTAGTTTAAAAACCCGGCTCAAAAAAAACCCGAAACCCGACCTG
Source organism: Tasmannia lanceolata (assembly GCF_043159265.1). Classification (NCBI taxonomy): domain Eukaryota; kingdom Viridiplantae; phylum Streptophyta; class Magnoliopsida; order Canellales; family Winteraceae; genus Tasmannia; species Tasmannia lanceolata. Next base: position 66,602,453 of record NW_027518695.1, read on the forward strand.
ACTTATGTAGGTGTACTATGACATTTTTAATTAGGGATAATTACATTTACACCCCCTCTAGTTTCTAACACATCCACTTCCACCCCTATAGTTTAAAATGTGACAAATACACCCCTGTAGTTTCAATTTGTTTAAGGTAGGCCCCTTCAGCTGAAGGTTCGTCCATAGATTGAAGGGTTAGGATGATCCGATGGAGCTGATTTTTTGGGCACACCCTATCTATGTCAGGGCCCATCAAATGAATGCTTTGGATCATCCAAACAATGTCGGCCCACATTATTTGGATGATTTTTTGGTAGTGTTTGGATTCGGGTATGGGCCCACATTATTTGGATGATCCAAATCGTTCATTTGATGGGTCCTGACATAGATAGGGTGTGCCCAAAAAATCAGCTCCATCGGATCATCCTAACCCTTCAATCTATGGACAAACCTTCAACTGAGGGGGCAAACCTTAAACAAATTGAAACTACAGGGGTGGATTTGTCACGTTTTAAACTATAGGAGTGGAAGTGGATATGTCAGAAACTAGAGGGGGTGGAAATGTAATTATCCCTTTTAATTATCTGTTGAATAACATAGCAAATTATTTTTCAATATAATGATATAATTGTTTTCATTGAGGTGATCATGTTTGTGATGTGGAAATATACTTTTCTTCTTAAGTTTATACACTTGATTACATAAATTTAGAGATTTTTGGTGTGGAGATTTGTTTTTTTTTTCTACAACGCGTCAACGTGGAAAAAACCCGACCCGAGAATTATCATGAGTAGGGCCGGGTTTGGGAATCGTGAGTTTTCCGGAAAAAACCCAACCTGACCGAACCAGAGATATTTCTCTGGTAGCGTAGGGTTCTTCAAAACCCTACCGGCCCGACCCGAGTTGCACCCCTACCTAATAGTACGGAAATCTATACTAACTCATCTTGGCTTTTATTATTTAAGCAGGTGACAAAAGCTTATACAATTGGCGAAAAGCTCTCAAAAGCCGATTAAAAAAGAAAAGACAAGCTGAGTTTGTGCGATTATTAAAAGAAAACTACAACCATGGTCTATTTCCTTTGGTTCTACACTCAAGAAAGATCACAAGGACGTTTTTAAGCTGTTCATTTCAGATCGACTCCCCTAATCATTTCGCCATTTATTTCTACACGCCTCAACAGTAAAAGTAGAACTACAGGCATTACCGAAGTGGGTGATCTAAACCATTCATTTGTTCGGCCCTAACGTAGATAGGGTGTGCCCAGGTGATCGTAACCGTCCAATCCGTTGAACTTTAAAATGGGAGTGGGACAGCACACTATAAAACCATCCATGGATCGGAGGGTTAGGATCATCCTTTGAAGAAGATTTTCTGGGCTTCATGAGGAGGGCCCAACATATGAATGATTTGGATCACAAGGACAGGGGCCCACTATATTTTTGGGCTGCACGAGCATACGCGTCTCTCCCCCATATAATCTCTCCAAAAACCCTAAGCCCTATTACCATCTTATTCAAGAAACAAAGACCATAAAATCTAGGGTGTTTTTTTATTCCCTGTAAGCAGAAACTCTAGGGTTTGGATTTCTCCAAAGTCCAGATTGGTTTTATCTCTCATGCAATCAGCATTTCTTCTTCCTCCTAAGCACTCTGCACTCCAAATCCCATGGAAAGTTCACAAAACCCACCACAAAAACCCTAAAATCAAACAACCCAAATCCCATTCTCTTCAAACAAATCTAATTCCCTCAAATTTCTTAAAACCCTCATGTGGCCATGACTTTAAAGGGGTCGACAGAGAAGTAATACACCTTCCAGTCACAATTCACAGAGCCAGTAAGGTTTCTCGGTATATTTGGGACGGAACCAATTTGCTATTGGTGGTTTCAGACCGGGAAGGATCGAATCAGTTAGGGTTTTGTGATGGGTTTCGTAGATTATTTCGAATTTCGAGGGATGCAATTGGGAAATTGTTTGTTCCTCAGAAAGTGAGAGGAAATTACATGGATTATTTGAAGTGGAAGCTATTGCATCGGATTTTCAGCTCCTCGTTACAGGTTTTGGCTACTCAGGTAAATTTGAGTGTCATTTCTCTTGGCTTTTGGGCCCAAATCTGAAGTGGGAATGTTGAAGTATAAATGATTAAGTAATGCCTTGTATAAATCCTGTATGTTACATGTTCTTTGAAATTTTTTTAATTGAAATACTAGTTGGGCTTTTCTTATAAATAAAATTTTTTAATTGAAATACTACGGTTGAGGAGAAGATGAGAGAGAGCACCGCTTAAGATGGTTTGGGCATATCCAACGTAGGCCTTTGGATGCTCCAGTAAGAAGAAGTGACTCGTGCCAAGTTGATGGAGTAAAAAGAGGAATGGGCAGACTGAAAACATTTTGGGTAGAAACAGTGAGGAAAGACTTTATTGCTAGGAACATAACAGAGAACATGACCTTGGATAGGAGAGAATGGAATGATCCCTGTAGACGAACCAACTAGTGTCAGGATTAGACTTTGTCAATTTGAGCCAGGTAGATTCTGAGCCAGGTAAATTCTTTCACCTTCTTCATGAAAATTTTCTAAAGGATTCATTGACCGACCCCAACTAGTTTGGGACAAAGGCTTAGTTGAGTTGAGCTGAAATACTAGAGTTGGGGTTCTTATAAATAACCATGTTCAACCATACAATCTGAGCTGTAGAGGACCCGCGAGTGAAAAATAAAATAAATTGTAAAAGTGTTGTTATGTAGTGTATGACTTATTACAATTTGGAGAGTAAGTTGTTAGAAATCCCCTCGTTTAGAAGCCAGCAAGCAATGAATTTTATCAGATAATTCGTTAAATTTCTTCCTGTTAAGTTTTAGTTGCCTGTTATCCAAGGGCATGATTAAATGATGGATGTATAATAATTCTTATATGAGCAGTGGATTACTTGATACAGGCAATGTTTCGAGCCATAGGTATTGGATCTTCCCGGTCCCTTCCATCGGCAGCTGCGTTGAATTGGCTGTTGAAGGATGGGCTCGGACGGCTTAGTAGATGCATATACACAGCTAGCCTTGGCTCTGCATTTGACACCAACTTGAAGGTATGATTTGTTTTTCTTATACCAAAGAGAGCTTGATGTTTTCCACTTGGGAATTAGTTAAGGCGTAAGATTTTCAATTTCGACAATTAATCTTTTACATGCTATTTTCCTTGTGCAGAGGGTTAGATTTTCAACATCGGTTTTGTTTAGCTTGAGCATTGGTGTTGAGTTGCTGACTCCAACTTTCCCACAACATTTTTTGCTTCTTGCGACTGTTGCCAACATTGCTAAATCAATTAGTCTTGCTGCCTACTTAGCAACTGGTGTAAGAACTCAGCCTGTTTATGGTTTTGATTGCTTCCTATTTTCTGCCCTTTTTCTATAGACATCTCCAGTTGTTGTTCTTGAATGTCATGGAAGTTTGTCTATTATCACTGTTTTGAGATATGTAAATACTTAGTTTGAGTCTCTATCTATACCTATCGTTATTACTATAAGTGATTTTACATTGTGATACTAAGACATTTCTATTGAAACGGACGCAATTCATTAGGGGAAATGATATTCGCACTCCCTGTTTTGATAATGGCACTGTACACTTTATTAGCAACTTTTCTTATTGGCTTCTGAAAGCATCTTGGGAATTGTAACATTCCTCAAAAGCAAATTAGATAAGTGTGAAGTAAATATCGGAGTGCCATTATTAAAATAAGGGAGTGCGTATATCACTTCTCTTCATTAATTTGTGAAGTTCTAAGTACAAAACTAAAAGCAAAGAGCTACAGATGAGCCCAACAAGCATACATTGTACTCCATTGATAGCCTCCAGCCAGTGTGCCATCTAATGATCTAGAACATCTGGAACTCTACTGCCTGGGAAACAACCTAATGTAAACTTGAAACATAATTCTCCACCAGTTAGAAAGACCTAGTTCCCTTTGGCCCAACTGTTGTTATTTGTATGGTGTTGTGCATGGACTTTTCTTTTATAAATAAATGAATTGCTTTTCTTCTAATTATCTTATATCATGTAACATTGTGAAAGTGTCAATATGCTTGTCTCTAAAACCCACTGTCAATCACACTGTTGACTGTCTCAGCATGTCTTGAGGTGTGTCTAGGAGTATTGGCACGCACATATACATATATATACCGCAGCTAACAAATTGTTAGAATCGAACGTTTTACTTTGCATATAGCTTTTTAAGTTCTTACTTTGCACACTAACGAAAGCAATATCTGGCAACTACTGGTGGCATTACTTTGCTCAACTCGCTGCAATACACCTACACAAAACACAAACGTTAAGTCACATACAATTACAACTGTCTGGTCAAATAAGGTCTATCAAGCATGCTATGGAAGTTGGAAAATGTATGAATGTCATGTAACAAGATGTTCAACCCAATTTTTCAAAATGTGGTTGCGGCACGGAACGCGGCCGAAGAAAATCCTACTCAACTCGGCACGACGCGGTCGAGTACATGGTTGACACGGCTTAGTACTCGGTTGACGCAGTCGAGTACATGGTTGACACGGCTTAGTACTCGGTTGACGCAGTCATAATTCGGGAGAGTGAAGGAGTTTTTATCCACTCTATAGGTAAAAGGGACTCGACCTGGGGGAGACCACAATGATGCGTGGGAGTTTTAAAACTATGGTTCAACCTGGTGCTAATGAGCTCTAGTGTCTCCATCTACATATCTGGTCATACAGCTTAAAACTCATTTCTAAGCAAGGCCAAACCATCAAATTTCTTGGGTACAGTCTTTATTTACCTTAAGTCACTTTGAATTTATGGAGTATATATGGTGAAGTTCCTCATTTATGGTAATAGTGGTATGCTTGGCAAAACATACATACGTTTTGATATTTGATGTGGTCTGCTAATCCCTGGCAATATGATGTACATAGTTCCCTATTATTTATTTTTTATGTTTATGATTAGATTGATTCTACACTTGGGAATGCTATGGCATCTGCTGTCTCATTTAGTAAAGATTGGAAACTTATTAAGTATTTATTTGCTTAAAAACATTTATGAACTTGGTTTGTATACTCTCTTTTATCTACAGAGCTCTAATAATATCACTATCCTAGCAGTCAGCAATACATCGAAGTTTTGCTGTAGCGGATAATCTTGGTGAAGTTTCAGCAAAATCTCAGGTTGTATAGTTTTTTTTCTAGATTATCTGTTAGCGATGTTTAGTGGCATTTAGACTGAACCTTTTATGTGTATTTCAGATTCAAACCGTTTGTTTTGATATCGTCGGTCTGATACTCGCTGCAATGTTGAATATATTATGCAAGAATAACCAAAGGTTTTCTTTTTTCATCCCTTAAATCTACTTAAGTCTTTCCATATGAAATAGTGAATTCTTTCTTACCTTCTTCACATTTGCTGCCAATAAGCTCAAACTCTTTTGAATCATGTGCCTTGTAAGTCGTTCTTGTTAAGCCTAGCTTGTATTTTATGCTAGTAATTATCATGCAAATGCAATATGGCATTGTCAGTCCCTTTCTGACATTTACACCCCCTATATGAGGGGGTCTACCTTATTCAAATTGAAACGTTAGGGGTTGTAGTTGGTGACTTATAAAAGTCAGGGTTATAGTTGAAAGTGTCAGAAAGTTGAGGGGGTGTATCTGTGTTTTTCCCTAAATTCTATATATATCCAATAATATGATGCAAAGTGTCTCTGTCATCAATTCTCCTCTCAAATTCTGGACATTACCACTAGAAAAAACGAGACTGAGAGATGAAAATCACTATTGGTCCTATTGATTTGTAAAGGGAAATACATTTGTATGACAGACTCACTTTTTGGAGAAGGCGCTTGAATATGGTAAGTGCGCTATATTTCTGTAGGAAATATGTTAGCCGGTGAAAGTATAAATGGGGGCCCTTGAATCATCCAACCATTTACTTATCGAGCTTCTATGGATGGATATGGCTCAAAACCTGGACATCCGGTTGTGCTCTTTAAATGAATGCTTAGAAAATAAGAAGTCAACAGTTCAACTTCATCGGGAATGTCTCCATCAGTCACAAGATTAGGATGGTCTGATGGGGGAGAGATTTGCGGGTCACATCCATAACATCCTAATGTGTAAATGATTGAATGTTTTGGACAATTGAATAGGTTTGGCCTCACTGGTACTTTCATCTGCTATTGTTTTTCCAAGGAAATACATCTTAACTTACCATATAATAACTCTAGAGAAAGAAAATTCTTAAAATAAAAATTGAGAAAATATGTAGTATATAAATCTCTATGCTGTTCTGAATGGCTTTTAAATTAATGCTCTCCTCCAGGATGGAAATGAGGGTGAATCAATAGAAATAGCAAAGAGGGGAAGCACAATTATTAGGTGCTTGGTAAAACTCGTGTTGTTCTATTAATTATGAGAGAAAATAAATGGAGTGGAGGCATGACAGTGGAAAAGAGGTGAAGGAGATTTTGACCTAAGCATATGATTAAAAATTGACTTGTAAAGGGAAGTACATTTCTATTACAAACTCACTTTTTTGGTTTATGAGGAAGGTGCTTGCATATGGTAAGTGCACTATATTTCTGTAGGAAATATGTTAGCTGGTAAAAGTATAAGTCGGGGCCACTTGTTGAATCCCATTTACTTTTTGGCCTATTTGAATGGATATGGACCTAAAACCACATCAAATGATCCTAACTATTCGACTTTGCTCTTTAAATGAATACTTAGAAAATAAGAAGTCAACAGTTCATGTTCGTCGGGGAAATGAGGGTAAATCAATAGAAATAGCAAAAAAGAGGGGGAACACAATTATCAGGTGCTCAATAAAACTCTTCGTCTTCTATCAATTATGAGGAAATCAATGGAGTGGAGACGTGACAGTGGAAAAGTGGTGGAGGATATTTTGACCTAAGCATATGATAAAAATCCTGTCTTAAATATTGGAGGATTGGTGAGTTCGGAGGCATTTATGCATGGCTAAAGGATTCATCAAGAATTACAAAGTGCATATAAATTGTAGCATGGGTACCAAAGATTTGGGGACCATCAACACATGCATTGTTAAATCCTAAAGAGTAAATGATCAGTTTTTTACGATATTAATGAACTGACAGGTTGGGGTAATTGTGAGTTTTCTAGTTTTATTTTTTAGTTTTCAGTTTTGGGGTGCGGGTGACAGGTGGTGTTGCAGGTGTGATTTGGGACTCCACTGTGTTACGGCCACGGGAGGAAAGATAGGTCTACCGTCAGTTGCACCCAACTAGCTTGATTCTTTATTAAAGATAGGTCTTTTTTCAGTCACATGCAAATAGCTCGATTTTTTTATTATGTGACAATAACTTCAATGTATGTTCCTTACTTTTAATAACTCAAATGTAATCCTGTATCTAAATTATTGATTGAGTTGGATTCATTTTCCAGTGGTTGTAGTAAAATCCCACTCCCTGATTTGGCTTAAGCTTTATAACTCTTTGAAAACCTCCAATTTGTTATTGGGCTTCATCATTATGGGGATCAATTATTATGTAACGATGCAGTTTGCCAAGGTTCCAGAATTCTATTAAATGAGATAGACCCCGCTTGGGATAAGGCCTCTTGGGATAAGGACTATAGATGTAATATATTCATTGTCCCGGAAGCCATGGAATAACAACTAATGGAGAGACCAAATGTTGTATGAAATACCTCAACTTAGTTTGTTGTTGTGAGGTGGGTTTGAAGAGGATATTGGGTAAAGAAGGGCCGAAGAAAAAGCTAATGGTACTTGAAAGGTATGATACCTAGATACAAGTATCAATGCAGACATGGATACAACTTAGTTTGTTGTTGTGAGGTGGGTTTGAAGAGGATATAGGGTAAAGAAGGGCCGAAGAAGAAGCTAGTGGTACTTGAAAGGTATGATACCGAGATACAAGTACCAATGCAGACATGGATACAACATATAAATATCTCAAAATTCAAGAAACATTTGAGTGTCATAAATTATGGAAAGGACACACACTCTCTCTAACATAGAAAAAATGAATTATTAATGTGTTAACTATAGTATCTACTAGATCCACGTACAAAATTTGAATTGATAATATGCAATGCCAAAATCAAAAGGCATGATAGTTAATTCAACCATCATACAATATATTTGAAGTATGATGGTTAATTTACCAGAAAAATATCCATGAAATATCTGATACAGTATGGCACCAAATTGTGTTGACGCAATTCATGGGGCCTTTCAAATTTGGGCAACATAGCTTGAAAGTTGAGATCTATGGTTTGGAACTTGAATCTCTGATGAGTGTACAAAAAACAGTTGGAACTTATTTGATATTTTGACGAGATTAAAAAGAACTTTCATAAATATAAGTGGGAGCCAACTTCCAACACTTTACTAACATCAGATATACAAACAAAATGCCAAGGTAGGTAATGATTGATGAGACAATAAATAAATAAACTAATAATAACACAAACAATTAAGAATTCGATGAAAAAAACAACAATAATGAGAGAAGTAAATGGCTTAAAGTGACTTCCTGTTCTCCTTTCAGTTTGCTTACAACGGCATTGGAGGAAATATGATATCCTCCTTAGGCAAAAAAGTAAAGAAAAGGCTACACTAAGGTATCCTTGTCTTATGTGTAGTCTTTTCTTGTTGCTGTGACCATGGTTTGAAATTTCGACCGAAATTTCAAACCATAAGTTTCGGATTTCGGTGGAGACCGAAACCGAAATTTGTCGAAATCTGGAATTTCGCGAAATCCGAAATTTCGGAATTTCGGTCAGATAATTTCGGCCGAAATTTCAAGAAAATTTATTTTAAAAATAAATGTTACAAAATTTTGGAATTTCCATCCAAAATTAATTAAATAATCTTTTTTAATTCTTACGAGATTTCGGCCCAAAATTTCGGATTTCGGTGGGGTCCGAAATCGGTACCGAAACCAAAATTTAAAACCTTGGTTGTGACATTAGCCATATGGACACCAAACCTTATCTTTCCATCACAAACACAACCATGTATATCCAGAAACTTCTGTAGGCTCGTAATCTCTCTGAATCAAATCAGCCCATTCATATCTATAGCAGAAATAGGAAGGTGGTTCAACCAAACTTTAGTTTGCCTTTCTAGGATAAGAACACATTGGTGGTGGAAATGCCCCCCCTCCCCCCCCTGAAATGATATGGGTCCGATATTTTCCGCCCGAAGGGGTCTTCTTACTATAGACCATGTGCTGCATGAAATTTTTTTTTTAATGGTATGAAAATTTGTTTTATTGTAATTTTTTTTTTATAAATAAGCATGAAATTGAAGTGGTGCCCTTATATTGGATTTATCAAAAAAAATCAAATTGAGGAAACAGAAATTCTTAACTTTGAATTTAATATTAGTAGTGTACGGTACTGTAAAACCTCACAACTCGCAAGACCTTTTGTTTTCTTCATGCGGGAGAATATTTCGTACCATTTACACATGTGGTTCCCTTTTTTACTGATAATGTTATTGGGAACTATGCTGACACAGTTTGTAAATTGCCATTGATTCTACAAGATTGCAAGCAGGTCTTCCTTTGCTTGTATATCCAATTTTCTCTACAGTTGACCTGTTTGCCATCTATCAAGGGCTCAAGCATGTGCATCTACAAACATTAACAAAGGTTGGTAGTGTCAATAATTTTGATGCATTCCTTATAGAAATTTCCAGTTGGCTCCTTTCGAACTTTGTGCCCCATTTGGATCTATGTCACGTATATCTCCGATATTTTCAAAATATTGTGATTTTATCGCGACACTTCGATAAAATGACAAAATCCTGAAACAATCTTGAGATTTAAAAAAAAATAGTGATTTGATAAAACGACAAAATCACGAAATAATCCTGAGATTTTAAAAAATATAGCGATATTTTTGTTTTAATCATTTACCGCGATAATATCGCCATAATATCGCGATATTTTTACGATATTATTATTTTATATTTTTTCCTAAATTATATTTTTTTATATAATTTTAAATAATTTATTTTTGTCGTTTTTTCCCGATATAAACCTGAAAAACTAAAAAATAAAACTAATATATCCTGAGGTTTTCCCTACTTTGATTTGGATGACTTTGATGCTTCAAGGCAAACTTCAGCAATAAAAAACAGCATTGATCATAATTTTCTGTAGTGTAATTATATGTTTCAACACCTCATACTTTGTATTTTGATGGCTCAGGATAGGCTGGAAATTATAATAGATACGTGGATTCACATGGGATTCGTCCCTTCACCTGCCGAGGTGAGCAAAGAGGAAGGCATTTTTCCAGGGAGAAAAGGTGAGTTCTTATAGTGGTGCTGAACCTATCAAGTGTGTGTTGGTTGCGTTCTGCATTTAGTTATCTAAAATTTAGAGAACGTTAATGATGGAGCTTACAGATGACTATTAAGGTTTGGATTAGGCAGTGAGCATTGGCCAATCAGAATCGGGTGTGTTAATACGAAGGATCTGTCACCCAAGTTCTCAGTTCTGACAATGCAAGCTTTGAAAAGTGAGGATTTTTATTTCATCTGCACAGAAACTTCTTACCGGAGTTTGACAAGAAAACCACATGTTAGTGTTATTGGAAAACCCCCTAATCCCTTCAATACCTCTTAGTTTCAAGGTTCATTCAGTTTTCTGAAGCTATGTCACAAATATTGTTCTCGGGAATTTCTCGTCAAGGAAAATCTCTGGATATATTAATTTTTTTAATTTTTTCTGGTTTATATAGGGAAAAAATTGTTTAAAAATATATAATTATATAAAATTTAAGAAAAAATATAAAATAAAAATATCGTAAAAATATCGGGATAATATCGTGATATTATCGTGATATTTTATGATAAAAAATGAAAATATCGCTATATTTTTAAAATCTCAGGATTATTTCGGGATTTCGTCGTTTTATCAAAATGTCGCAATAAAAACGCCATATTTTGAAAATATTAGAGATATTTGTGACATGGGTTTCAAGGTTCTGTCAGTTTTTTGAAAAACTCATCTGATTTGTTGTATGCATGAATTTCAGGAAGGGATTCTTCTCTGCCTACGTGAAACAGCCGGGACTAAAGATATCATTATGGGTTTATTGCAGGTAAAAAAGCACGTAAACAGATGATAATTGGCCTAATTGTTAAATGAAATGTAAAAATGAAAAAGAAAAAGAAAATGCCACATTATTCATGAATTGTCGTCATATTTATCAAATTCATTTGAACTCTCTGTTGCTGCTGGGCACTATCCACATGCACTTTTTCAGATTTACTGACAGTCTGAAATGGTTCCCTATGCTTTCAGAGCCATTAAAACATGGTTTTGGACTTCTTTTTATTGCCCCTTAAATTAGTTTTTTCGGGTGCATATCAGATCAAACTTGGTTTTGAATTATTACAGTAGCTACCCACTTTGTAGTTTTGTTCATTTCATATTTTCCTGTTTGCTGCAGCTGATTAAAAACAAGTGTAATATTTTCCCAACAATGGCTTAATTGATTTGTGGACATGGACGTAAGTGACACGTATCGACACCGACACGGAGTGTCAGACACGGCAAACCCCCAAAATATCAAAACGGGGACACGGCTAAACTAGAAATGGGGACACAGAAAAACCAATAGGATACAATGAATATAATATTGGAATGAGAGTTTGTTTAGGGTTTTTGGTTTAGGAGAGGGGATATACCAACAAATATTAGTTAAAGAAGAGCCAAAAGAAGAGTTTATAATATAAGAGGAGTTAATGATAAAAGAAGTAAACACATTATTCAAAAATAAAACAGAATGAGCCATCATTCAAAAAAATGTCACACCTGGCATGGTACAAAAATGTGTCGACATGCCTTCATTAAGTCTGACACTTGTAAGCATTACATTTACAAGTGTCGAAAGGAGTGCCGACACATGTGGACACGGGTGTTTTGTCAGACTTACATGTGTCAGCAATAATTCAAAGTGTCGGCTAAACCATAGCTAGCTTCGGGGCAATGATTATTGAATTCCCTTATTTCAATAATGGCACTCCTAATTTACTTTTCTAATTAGTTTTGAAAGGCTCTTACAACTCCCAAAATCCTGTAAACATCCAATCACAAAAGTGGTTAACAAAGTGTGGAATGCCATTATTAAAGCAAGGGAATGCTTTTATTATTTCCCTACATTTGGAGTTCATGCAAATTTGGGATACAGATGACTGCTAACCGATAATTCGGTCGAGTCTCTTCACAATTCCTACCCATCTAGATGCATATATGTTAATTTTTTAATCAATATATGTTAATTCTTTTAATATTTCATGATAATTGAGCTATAATACAGGCATGCCATCTCCGCGACGTACTTATACTGAGCACAACCAGATGGGTGGGCATCACAGAGGCAAACAACACTGCGGACTCAGTTATCAGGGAGTGGTTTGGCATCATGGATCTTAGCAAGAGATATGCTCAGGGTGTAGTTAACCCATTGATAGAAGAAATTCAAAGATCTGGTTGGGCTGCGAAAAATGTCTTACTGAATACACAAGAACAGATCAGGTATACGTTGGCGGATGACTGAACAAGATGTGGCTTCTTGTTAGAAAATACATTGATCTCAAAGAATTCCACCAATGGTTCTGATACTTTTGTCTTACAGGCTGGGACTCCTGGTCCCCAATGTAACTCTAGTATTAATGAAAATCAATGAAAATTTGTCATCTTTCTAAAAAAAAAAAAAAGAATTCCACCAATGGGTTCAAGTGAAAGGTAACAATTTATACCTTATAACATCTTCAAAGTTGTGTGTATTCATACAGGCAGGCAAGGCTATCCTTCTCTATCTGTTTTTTTTTTTACTTGTATTCATCTCATTTAATGTTGCATATGGAGTTGACATTCTAAGTTTGATTCTGGGCTCCTTAACTTGTTCAATTCTGATTTATGAGAATTACCAATGTAATGATTCATTGTGCACATTAGGTGGTCTGCTATTGATAAAAGACCAATATTTAGAATATCTATTTATGGATGAAGAAGTTTGTTCTGGGATTTTTTTTTTCAATGACATACATGAAGAAAATAGTAGATTTACTGTGTTCTTAATCAATGATAGCATTTGTATATTTTAATAGTAGGTTCAACATTATACAAGGAGAAAAGACCCTCTTAATGGAATAAACATGATCAGATTTAGATTTGCAACTTTATTTATACCATTTGTCACCAAATTATACTCCACCCAATAGATTGCAAATCTTACCCTCTACACTCTTCATCCTTAGAATCTCGTCATTAGATCACAGTTCTTAATTTTTTGTACTGTCTGTTATTTAAATTACATTACATTTCCACCATTTCACCTTATACTGATTATCTAATGTCTTCATCTATTGCATTGCAAACTTGTAAGTTGTAACTCTCTCTGTGCCTTATATTCGTAAAATGCTGTTTGGTTTTGGGTGTAATCAGTTTTTACCCTCTTTATCTCCACGCCAATCCCTTCAATCTTTTCATGTGTTGAAAATGCAATCTAAACAGTACGTTTATAATGTGAACACTTGGAAGACCAGTGAGAGTAATACCTATTAGACCATGTAAAGAAAGGGGGCAACAGATGATCTTCTACTTGAATTATCTGTTTGGATTTGGATTGTCTTTAGTATGTTTTGTTATGGCTTCTGCCTTTGTTTTTTGTGAGAGTAATACCTATTAGACCATGTAAAGCTATTTTAGCAGAACCATATGTAGGCCTCAAATGAAAATGTACATATTTGCACATAGGTTATCCAAATCAAGACCTATCAAGACTATAAATACAACAGTAATCAGTCACAAATATTTTTCACGGGGATTTCTCTAGAATGGTGTCTTGGGATATTTTAAAAAATTTCGTTAATTTCGGGTGTATAACGGAAAAAACACTAGAAAAATAAAATATTAAAAAAAAATGTAAAAAGCTCAACGACGGGCCAACAAATAATATCAGGAATTTATTGCGATATGTTCTTGATATTTTCCCTATAAATAAAATAAAATATGAAGATATCTTGATGATTTTTCAGATTCTCTAAATTTTTTGGATTTCTTCGTTTGATAAAAATATGTCTGATATTTTGATCTTGTTAGAGGTTTGATACTAACCCTTTAAAGATCAGAGGGTTGGGATCAACCTATGGAAATAATTTTTGGGGCACAACCTATTTAGGCTGTGGCCCATCTAATGGACGGTTTGGATCATCCTATGGTGTGGGCCATACCGTCCTTTTAATAAAGTGAGGAGTGCACTCATCAAAATACAGTAGTGTGATAACATTTCCCTTTGAAAATAATCTGCCAATCACTTGTGAGTCCTCTCGAGCTATATTGAATGTCATCTTAAAACTACTTTGGCCCTGTTTGTTATGGAAATTGATAATCGATTTTGAGTCCAAAACTGATTATTGGACTCAACATTAAGGCCCGGTTCGTTAAGATTATGTCAACTGATTGTGAGTGTCAAACCGATTATTGGATTTAAATTTGAGTCCAATAATAGATTTAGTAATCACAATCGGTTCTCATAATCTTAAATGAACATGGCCTAAATCCCTGTTTTTTTTTTTTTGAAAAGATATCGATAATTTTATACCATAAACCCAAAGGATTACAAAGGGGACCAGGAGTCCCCTAAACCTGGCGGGCAAGTGTTGCCGAACCGGACAAGACAATTACATACATAAATTCCTATTTGTTTTGGATTTTGAGAACCGATTGTGAGTCCAGAACTAATTATTGGACTCAAAATTACGTTTAATTGTTGTTCCAATAATCAATTTATTAGTCACAGTCGGTTCTCAAAATCCGAAACAAACAGGGACTAAAGCTCTGTTCCTTTTGGATTTTGTTAATTGATCGATTCGGTTCCTTTTGAATTTTGTTAATCGATTGATTCCAAAACTGATTATTAGACTGAAAATTGAATGCAATTTTGAGTCCAATGGAATCAAAATCGATTCTCAAAAACTGATTATTCGGCTGCCATGAAAGTTTTTCCCAAGGAATATTTAGCATATCAAGTGGTGGGAAAGGGGACATGAGTGAGGAGAGGGTGAGAAGTGGCTGACAAACAGGGAAAAGAGAACTTAAAATAGTTTTTGTTTTCGTTAGACGCGAATTTATATGGCGGACGGCCATGGAAGCAAATGCAGCCCAAAAACAGTGGGGTCACGATGTTCGGGTGATCCAAACCGTTCATTCGGCGGTCCCTTACGTAGATAGGGTGTGCCCGAAAATCTTCTCCATAGGATGATTACAGCCCTGTAAAAGTCTAAAATTGACCGCACTGTATAGAAACCTCCACAGATCAGAAGACTGTGATCATCCTATGGAGAATATTTTCTGGGCACACCCTTTTTACGCGAGGGACGACAGAGTGAATGGTTTGGAGAGAAATTATATGTTGCCAGGCCCTCTATTTCTGCCTATTCACCAAAATTTTCTTTAGCAAAAATATGTAAGTGCAACCCAGTGCCAACAAATGAATGGATTGGATCTTTGAACAAGGGGGGGTAAAATAGTGACATTCATTCCTCTTAACTCTTAAGGTGGCAACTAAACGAAGCCTAACAGTAGGATCAATGATCAGAAAGGACAATGACAGTAAAAATGAACACTGACCCACATTCAATTGATTAAAAACAGGGATAGTTCAATGAACGGTTAGGATGAACCAAGAAATACAATGTATAATGTATAGGATAACACTCGATCACTCTATACGTGCATAAATATATACATGCCATAGTTTCAAAACTCCCCCACGGCATCACCAACTCGCCGGAGTCGCACCCATTCACCTCGCTGGCATTTGTGTTCAATATTTCATATGTACACTGGCAACTCTAGACAATCTAATTTAGAACAGCACCCATTTAGAAAGAACTTGGGTCAGTGGGAGAAAGAACTTGGGTCAGTGCTGTAAACCGAGTAGTCACTGATACTAAAAATTGCTCTATCTTCATCCCACCTGAGAATCTCCCTCGCATATCTGAGAGCTTCATCCACAGAAAGACCCTCCAACCCATTAGTCTGTGAAACATAAAGATTTCGCCCTGTGAAAGAATAGAAAAGTCTCTTGAACTTTACTGCAATATAGTGAAAAGCCTGCTGGGCTGGAGAAGTGGCATCTTTAACATTGTTACTATTGCTGCCGCCGGTCCCATGACGGCTGATTACTGGGTTGTAGTCATCAAACCAGTCACATGCAGAGAGCGGGACCCTTTCTATTTTCTGTTCGAACACATCGAATTTGTTGAGGATCAGAAGAAATTCCATTTGTTCGAAAGTTGGATGACCAACGAGAATCTCAAAGAGCTTCTTGTTTAGTAACATTTTGTTCTTCACCGCCCCAGTTCCATCATCACAGAACTGGTCATAGTCACTCAAGGCCACGCAGAATATCACAATTCGGACGTCTTCGAACATCTCTAACCACTTGCGGTTTTCCCCAAGGCCTTTCGCGTGTACTTTGATAAGTTGGTACCTGAAAGCATGGAGGATGTTAACAGCCACAGGCATTGATATGTATAACTAATTAACATAATATTGTTGATTGCTTAGGAATCTGGCTGAATTGACATGATTTGTCCAGGCTCCAAGTGATAAGTTCAAACTCTAATCTTATAATGGGTGTGTTTGGCTGTACACAAGCTGGGATGGCTTAGGGATTTTGTTTGACATTTGGGTGCCACATCAGCAAAATCCCTAGTTTGGTTGCCAATATAGTATTGAAATCCTTGGAGACTATCAAGGATGTCTCTTGATTAATAATTAAATGAGTGGTGAAGTGTCACTCTTGTTTCCTTCCAAAGATATCCAAGTCAAATTCCACAAAAAAAGGTGGAATTTTGCTTTAGTTTCTTAGGAAGGATGTTTTCTTTATCTTTCTTTCTCTTCCCTCTCTCCTCCCTATATATTGGTAATGACACTCCCTACCATTACGCTACAAGGTTGACAACCAAACAGTACTTCCACTATTCTACGAGGTAAGTTCCAGGCAAATCCAAGGCTCGTCTCCCTGTTGACTAATGACTACTTATACCACTACCCTGCAAGGTAAATGATTGCATCCAAACAGAGCGTTAAAGAATCAGCAACTTGGGAAGTTATCAAACTCAGGAATGGGAAGACAAGTTTCCAAGTCAAGTCGGAGTTTCTAAATTTGGAGTTTTTAATGTTGTTGCTGTCGCTTCGGGGTAGTCGTTTTGTTTTGAACCAGTCTCAACAAAAATGGTGAAACCATTAGGCACAAAATTTACTCCAACATAAGAAGCTCTTTGGACACCTCTAAAATTTATTTGTATATGATCTTGTATGCAAGTAGTTTTAAGTTGAATATGATTATTTGCAAATAAGTTATAATTTCTTTTAAAAGATATAGTCAATGCCCTCCAAAAGATGCTTTAGGGGCCGTTTGGATGCACGGATTTTAGAATCCAGGTTTTTAGTTTGAAAACAGTGTATAAGAGGGTACATGATCAAGCTGCTTGATAGTGTCCTGACAGCGTCTCTTGGATTTTAAGTGAGAAATTCAGGTTTTAAAAATCTCTCCTGCACCCTGAGATTTCTAAAACTGGAAATATAGGAGGATCTGCTACTCTCTTGCTGACGGAAAGAATTGTGAGAAGTTAAAAACGAGTCAAAACGATGGCTGGTCCGCTTCTTCTCGTCTCTTAGCTACAATTTTGAAGAAATCCCGGATTCTAAAACCCGCGTATCCAAACGGCCCCTTAGTGTCCTATTTGCAAACAAGATTAACTTAAAATAATTCCATTTGCAAATAAGCACTGGTTTTGGTGGCCTGCAAAGAGGGCCTAAAGTCGCAGCAAATAATTAGTGATTCCTAAGATTATTTTACCAACCTCAGCAATGGGTCATGCTCATCACCGCCATCAATGGTGTCATCATATGCCGACTTGGGGAACACGAACTCTGTGTAGGCAAGTCCATTGGATGAAGTGCCACCTTCAGCACGCAGGATGTCTGCATCAGACGGCTCATATTCCATTCTCGATATGTCGACAACCTGCATAAGTTGGCAGCGATGAATTAAAATAATCAAATTGTAACCTTAAATCTAGATGATTATAATATTCAAAGATTGCATATACTTGCCAGGAGAATCAGAATTCATGGATTTCCAAATATAGAAGTTGCAAAGAAATAGTAACAAACGGCAAGGGTGAGCTATTTGTTAGTAGCTATGTCACATTTGTGAATTTCCAAATATAGAAGGTGCAAAGAAACAGAAACAAGTGGCAAGGGATGAGCTCTTCGTTAGTAGCTATGTCGAGATTGGTTTCACCAAGCAACCAAACTAAGTAATCTTACTCAAGAAGCCATTTAACATTTTTTACATGTATAAAAGGAGCAAATCATTTGTGTTCATAGAATTAAGGGCCCGTTTGGATACCTCAGATTTTGTATTTGGATTTGGAATTGAGTTTTCTGTACAAAATGAATAGATCTGCCAGCTCATGTTGAGGGAGACAGAGAGGGAAGGGGGTAATTCCTGCTGCAGGGGAGAGGTTGAGGAGCCAAGAGGGTGAAGGAAACTGCCAGATCTGTGGATTTCCAATTTCTTATTTCCACAGCTTATTAGGAAATCTGATTTTTTTCACTGTCATTCGCTGAATTGGAAATTCAAGGATTTGATCGGGATCCAAATGTCAACTGGTTAACAGATGGGATTCAGATTAAGATCTTATTTCCTTACTATCTGAAACCTTGGCGGGGATCTAAACTACAATTTCATCATAGAGATCCAATGAAAAACAAAGGAAAAAAGGAAATTTTTTGTTTTTTAACGGTCTGGGGAATGGAAACTGAATTACCTTTTGGTTCTCCACGAAAAGAACCTTCTTTTTTTTAACCCATTTTTAAAGAACTCGAAAAAAAAAAAAAAAAACGAGAAAAGTTCACGCAAAAAAGGCTGCAAATGTGAGAATTTCTAATCAAAATTTTCTCGGCATCCAAACGGGCCCTAAAGGAACACTGAATCTGGCAGATCTGGGTCATTAAGTACGCTTCTTTCCATGGGAGTCCACACTACTTTTTTTTTTTTGAAAAGATATTCATACCATGAAATATACATGGGGACAAACAATCCCACTAGAAATTACATAGTATGATAATCCAGGAGCCTATGTCTGGAACCCAAAGCAAAAACATAAAAGATTGTATACAAACTCCAACATCTGAACTTTCTTACTTATCAAGTATTCCTGCAACCTTCAACTATGCCTTTTGGAAGTCCAATCAGCAAAAAGAAACAAACCTAGATCTCGTTAGAAGTAACCACCAGTTTAATTGCCCCTGCTTTCTTTTAGCTCCCTATTGTATTACATGAAACCATTTGACTGACCTTCTAACCCAAAATTGTGGTTCGTCGGAACCAATTTCCCCCCAGAAACCTTAAGTCGCACACTTCTCAAGATTGTCCAAGAAGTGTTGAATCATAAAATCCGGCATCTCTACAAGAAGTTCCTCTGGAACTTGCTCCAGACGGCTGGGGAATGTCCTATCCGCAATTCCTCCTTTCACTTCCCGAATGCCAATAATTTAATTGGCTTCCCAGTTGAGCCTCCTCATATCTTTTTCTTCTGCCAGAAGAAATTTGAAGAACGGATGTGTAAAAAGAGGCGATTGGGTTTCCCTAATCTCCGTTGACCCTGTGAGCCGATTTAGGGTGAATGGGCATTCCTGAGCCTCCTGTCTGAAATTATCCCATTACTTTCGGTGTAGGTCATCAGCTACCTCCTTGGGCCAAGGATCGATTAAGGCAGCCTTTTCTTCATCATAAACCGCCTCCTCCATCCATCCTCCTTAAAATATATTCCATAATTCTCACCTCTGAAGACAGACGTGCTCTTCTACCGTCATAAACGATTGGGAAACTAGAAGAGGGGTCATGACTATCCATTCTCAGAGATAAGCTAAAAGAACAGAACCCAAAAACGATACAAGATTAGGAGACAGAAAGGAAGCAACCACGAGATACTCCAGCGAGAAGCAAGTAAAGAACAAAAGTAAAGAAAACCTAGAGGCAACTACACAACTTTACCCAATAAACATCAAAGAGACCATTTAACCCCTCCTCGGGAAACCGAACCAAAAAAGTAAAGGACATGCCTACCAAAGTAAAAGACGATACTACCCTTGGAAACTAATAATCACACCCAAAAGCCCTAAAAGGTATTAAGGCCCAATCCAATAGGCCCAAGAAAATCAAAGCCCATGCAGGCCCACGCCATCAAGAATTCGAAATTTGAAATCAAAGGGGCGGGAAAAATTACAGGGCTCCGACCTAGCTCCATAATCAGGGCCTAAATCTGTCGGAGGGCACCCGCCGGGCCAATGGAAAAAAAGACCCAGGATGCTCAGGGAAATCGATTCCAATCCTATAGGTATGGTTTAAAATTCTGATGACAACAAAGGAGCCTGAAACAATCCTTCGGGAAGCAAGGACTTTAACCTTGGGAGTTCACACTAATCATCTCAACGGTAATTAAAACAAAGATTTGGTTGTTGTATTATAATAGGACATAAATGAAAAGGTTATCCGACGTGCAATTGTAAGTTTTAAAAAGAAAAAATCCAGGTCAATATTGGTGGGAGGCAATTAAAAGCATAGGACATGCAGCAATGAGCCCAAGCAGCTTAAGACATAGGTTATCAGTAATATGCTCTGTCTGCCTAAGGGTATGTTTAGATGCATAGCATAAGCTCAGAGAGTAGTGGAATACAAACATCAAATAGAGAAGAAGGTTTGCCAAGACAGCCTAGATAGACGAGGGGCTAATTTTTTTCCACTCATTCAACGACTAGGTCCCATAGGTTTTTGGTCAATCAGCCAATACAGAGAGGAAGTCCAAGATTTGAGTTCAAAATTTCTCTTTTTCAGCAACTCATAGTCCCAGCAAACATCACAATTTCTTGATCCTCTAAACTCATTTTCATAACCATGGTTTTAAATTTCGGTCCTTGCCAAAACCAAAATTTTGGCCGAAATTCAGTAGCAAGTCCCAAAATGTCAGTTTTTTGGGCCGAAATTTTGTAAAAATTTTTTTTTAAAAAAAATTAGTATTTTATCGTAATTTTGACCGAAATTTCCAAATTTTTGAACGAAATTTCAGAAATTCGACCGAAATTTGGTACATTTCGCAAATTTCAGTTTCGGTTTCTGTCTTCACCGAAATTCGAAATTTGAAACCACGGTCGTAACTAGGGATGTAGAGAAGTTAACCCTCTCACCCGACATTTCCTCAAAATATTGAAGGACAACCTAGGTTTCTAAGCTTCCATACATCAAGGCTACTGAATAGTAGGGTACCATCTGCATATTGTAGATGTGATACTTCAACCCCTGTTGACCGACCTTCAACTAACCTCTAACTTTGGCATTATCAATCAAGGCTCAACCCCTCTATCAAGATTGTAAAAGGAATGGGGATGAAGGATCATCCTGAGGAAGCCCCCTCGTAGTCTTGAAAAAAACATTTGGGAGTCGAGTCCCGTTAACCAGAATCGAACACCAAGCAGAGGAAATGCACTTCATATAAACTCTCCATTTTCAGCCAAAATCCGACCTGCTCAACAAACAATATATGCAATTTCATTCCACTCTATTGCAATTTCTCCATGTCTACCTTACATAGTACCCAGGATTTGCCTGCTTAATGATAGTAGTCAACGGATTCACTTCCCAGTAAAGGACCATCAAGAATTTGTCAACCTTCAATGAACGCACTTTGGGCCTTGGCGATGATGTCACCAAAAAAAGCTCTTAGTCTATTAGCGAGGACTTTAGCTAAAGATATTTTAGACACTTCCTGCAAGGCTGATAGGCCAGAAGTTGATTGGTTGTTCTCTCCTTCTATTTTAGGGATCAAGATGAAGGTGGCCCCGTGCACATCTGTTCATTGTGCCACCAAATATAGAATACATTAAAAAATTCCATGATATCTTTTTTAACCATTACCAACCCTCCCGGAAGAATGCTAAGCAAAAGTCATCCGGCCCAGGAGCTCTGTCTTTTAGATGATAAATATCGTTTCTTTGACTTCCTTTTCAAAAAAAGTTCTTTCTAGCCATACTCTTGACTCCTTGTTCAACTCCGAGAAATTTATATTTTTGGCTGACAAAGGGGTTGATTTTTCGAAAAATATAATTTTAAAAAAAAATAGAGAGAATTTTTGAAAATATCAAATCTCAATCCTCTACATTTTGATCATTCACCATCAGGGCCCTGATTCTATTACTTTGTCTCTGTGCATTGCCAATAGGATGGAAATAAGCTCTATTTTTGTCTCCCTCTTTTAACTGCATGGCTCTTGATCATTATCTCCACATCAACGCTTCTCGCAGGATTATACAATTGTATTCTTTATATAAGCGGACTCTGTCTTATTACTAATCAAGCAAGAGCGGTCTCTCTTCATTTAGGCATTCGAGCCTATAAATTTGACATACGTTAGAATCTTTCCTCTACGGCTCCACTCAACTTCCAAGAACACCTCCTTGCAAGCCTTGGCGCAACAGTAAGGTTGCTCCATTGTGACCTGGTGGGCACGGGTTCGAGTCACGGAAACAGCCTCTCTACAAGGCAGGGTAAGGCTGCGTACATCTAGCCCTCCCTAGACCCCACAATGGCGGGAGCCTCGTGCACTAGGCCGCCCTTTTTTATAGAAGTTTTAGGTAAGAATGCTCCTCAAAATGATTTAAATTTCGGCCGAAACATTTTGGTTTCGGCCGCGACCGAAACGAGATTTACATTAAGTCGTTTCTTTACAAGATTTCAGCGACGCCAAAATGTCAACGAAATTTCAACCGAAATTTCGTTTTTAGCCTTTTTTCCAAAATTTCCACCGAAATTTTTAAAAAGTCCACCGAAATGTTATAATTCCCACCGAAATTTATGAAATATTCACTGAAATAGTTAAAATTTTCGACTAAAATCGCCGAAATTTCGGTCGAAATTAAAAATTAAAACGAAATCATAATCATATTTTTACATGATTTTGGCCGAAATTTCGGCCCGAAACCGAAACGTTTTGGTTTCGGTGGTGACCGAAACAGAAATTTAAAACCTTGGTTCTATTGTTACTAAGTATAGCTTGTCAAGTATGACTTCTGACATAGTCAAGTCTTTTGAATCATAAACGAGATCTTTTTAAGGCCTCTTTATTTGAAAATTAGACTTCCTGTAAGTGTAGTGAGGCAGTTTATACATGATACTACCATTCAAAAAAAAACAATTATACATGATACTATAGTTGATCACCGGGATGCAGTTCGACACATTCTAAGATTCCTAAAGTGTAAATCAGGCAGAGGAGATTTTTTTTACAGAGAATGATCACTGGGATACAGTTCGACGGTCTAAAGTGTAAATCGGGTGGAGTAGATTATATATCTACTCTTTGTGTGAAGTCCAAAGATCAACTAGCAAATATGTTCAGTCAGTTTTGTAATATTTGTTCTAAGATGGGCATGGATGATATTTATGCTCCAGCTTGAGAGAGCAAAGGGGGAGAGGGTTAAGAGTTAGGATAGTTATTAGTATAGTATTTACATTACATCAGGGGGTTTTTTTTTTTTTTGACTAACAACATTCCATAGTTGGTGCAAATTTTTAATTGATATTATATGTAAATAGGAAGTGGGTAGTGGGGTTTGGAATTCAACCCTCACCAACTCCAACTTCCTTTTCTTTCTTTATTCCTCTCCTCTCCTTCCCACGAGCCACAACTCGGGTGGCCTCCTCCAAGGTTTTCTTCTTTCTTTTTTACTTAGTAGCGTGAGGGGCGCGCAACGGCAACACTTGACGCCCCGCCCGCGACCCCCCCCCCCCCCCCCCCGCCCCCAACCCGAAACCCAAAATCCCCAATTAGTCAGTTCGCTTGCTGGGAACAATATGTAAAGGCCTGCATCATCACTACAAGTTTCCAATCACGTCTAAACAAGGTTCACCACTCATTGGATGAAACATCATGTTGCTATCAGAAACATAAAAATAGACATAAGTGTGAAACATTCTGACACCCCATTCTCTCAAATCACGATTAATTAGAAATCAAGTAATTTTTATCATTCCTACTCAGTAATCTTAAATTTGAAATCAACGAAGAGACATGTAATAAAATGTCCCAATATTAAATAGACACAAATTAGAAGTGAACCAAGAATAATTTCAAGAGTACATAATGCCCGCCTCTTTTATACCAATAAATTAGAAAAATAGAAATAGAAACAGCAAACTTTACCCGCTCCAAGAAATAATTGGCAACAGAAGGTAGCATTTGTAGTTCTCTTCTCCGGCTATATGTGGCCTGAATAGCGGCATCCTTCCACATGTCCTCGACTAATGGTGCATGTTCACGGGTAGCAGCTGGGAATATAGCTTCTAGGTTACCTGACACCATAGCTTTGAGAAGCCAGTCGGAGAATGCTTTTAGCCTTGGACTAATCGAGTACAATGATACATCATCACCTTCATCAACATGCCCTGTTATCAACGAGATTTTCTTTTCAGACCCCTATTAAGCCGCCATATTATAAGCCTACTAAGCAATGCATAAATTTTCACAGGAAAATATCGAAAGTCAAATTGGGTACCAGAATTGAAAGCATGCACCAAAATTGTTTGCCATAGATTTCCATAGTATCTACGATATAGGGGTATTTTTTTTAGAAACAACATTCCATGGAGCACATTCATGCTGATATCTGTTGGATCACAATGCCCTCTCTATTTTTTATGCCTCTCCTTTGTGCAAATAAAACAAAGAGAAGGTTATTCATCCATTTACTATCAACTTTAAACGTTATCAAGCAGTATTCCTGCAAAACCGGTGTATATGTGTGTTAGTGATCTGACACGCTACTTAAGCACATTTTCTGTGATTAATGCCAAATTGGTGATAATAATGACAAATTAATCCATTATTTCCAAAATTTGCTAGTGGGTGATGAAGTGATGCGATAAGGTGATTTTCCTCAATTCTTGTTAAGACAATCCAAACCTTTGGGGATCGAGCTGACACAAACATATATAATTGGATCTCTGGTATTCTAAGAAAGTTGCTTGATGATGTGCATGTTGGAAAGGTTTTCACAACCAGGCGAAATCGCTACCTGCAGCAGAACTAGAAATCACGTACAACAAAAATTTTCTCGCCGATTTCACCCGTTAACCCATGATGATCCTAAGGTCTAGATGATCCGATGGTAAAAATATATGACATAAAATACCATTGTGACTGACCGTAATATCAGCCTCTGCTTGATCTAGTCAAACGGCCACGAACGATCCGATCGTCACGGACCTGCAAATTGAACCGATGGATTCCTTCAAATTGCGCAAAGGGAAGTTTTAGAACTTTTCTTCAGACATATGTACTGATCTATATCAGTACCTTCGGATGAGAATTTGAATTTTCTTGATGGAGCTTTAGGTTTTTTCAAAACAATTTGAACTAGAGTTGAAACACTAGGAGATAAAGAGAGAAAACTTGAGAGTAGAAGAGAGATAGTCTTTGGTGTTTTTTCAAGGAGGGAACACGAATTTTGCAGCCTTGATTAGCCTCCAAAACCGTGCTATGATGGTTTATATAGAGTTGGTTTCCTACTTTTAAAAATTCCTAAAGTTTCTCACAATTTGACTCAAATTAGGAAAACTAGTTAACTAGATATTATATATTGGAAACCAACACAAAGTGGGAACCTATGGAGGTTTCCTACAAGCAATGGGCATGTTCCCAACCTTGGAAAAACGTGGTTTGCTTGGGCTGGGCGTTTTTGCATGTGGGGCCCACCCTGATGGAGGTGCATTCTTGCTACAAAGCAGCTAGCTAATTTTCGATTTCGTTTTTGGACTATTAGATGGCTGAATCTGGAAAAATCATAAACTACAAAGTTGTAGCCCTTTCAAAATTGTTCAAAAAACGAGTACTTACACACTCATTTTGGCCAAAAGGTCAGAGTTATGACTATTTTAGTAAAATGAGTCTATAAGCTAAATATACACTTGTTATTTAATTTTTCTAATTAAAATAACTTATTTCCTCCCATCCAATGGGATAAAAGCTCCATCCATGATATTCTATAATTTTCAAAATCCCTCTAAGTTAACAATTAACTCTTTGGGCATTCCAAATGCGTCCTACGGTGTGTATACACCAAAGAAACTACGTAAATCTTTTCCCTCGCATCAAATGCAACGAATCTAGTTAGTCCGTGCAATCTAATAAATGCGGGACCCTTATCCAAAGGATATAAATGGGTCACTAAAGTTGTTAGTGGGATCGTTGCAGGGATCCGACAGTCAATCCTGCAGAACCCAATGATGGGCCCCACTACGAGTTTGCTCGGTAGTCAATAACTACAATCACATTAGATCAGTGGCCTCCATCGAGACGTAACCCTGAAGATGACTGTCAAATAATCATAACCTTAATCACATCTAATATGTGCAAGTCTTTTCTCCATTCTCACATCTACTGAGTTGGTCCTACGGGGGTGGACAACTACTACTATTGGTCCCATTCACGGTATACCTTCTAGTCAAGCAGTCAAGGGGCCGCAAATGCATTTGCAAAATCATTTCAAAAACAAGCAAGTGTTTTAATAAAACATTTGATAAACCCTTTATCAAATCCGCTTGGCCAACTATTTTATAGGCCTACTGCTCTGACCGAAACTGTAGATGATATCCCTGAAGTTGCAGCGGAGAATTCCATGTAGGGTATCCTTATTAGCCTCGCGGGTTTGTCCAAGACTATGGTGATTACTAGAAGGCCCGCGGTTAGATAGACCAAGAATCAAAGCCGGGCCTATAGACCAATATGATCTCTCAGGTCTAAGGACATGGAAAGGGTCCTGTCTAGTAGAATAGCCTTACTAACTCATGCCCACGGGCTATTCTAGTTTGATCCTGCTCAGTGCGCGATCCCATCGCCGAACCCACTCTTCTTGCATAAGGCCCACTACCCAAGTGACTAAGATAAGCCACTCCATGACGCGTGCATGTACGCAAGACTGGCGCTTGTTGTGTACAGGAGGAGATGTCCAATCTCGACCTCAACCAGGAACCTTTAAAGTTTGCAAAGAACCGGAATATCATATCTCCCCGTTCTCTAGGATATGTGAATCCTTGAGCATGGTATTCCTACTTTGCTACCTAAGGACGAATATGTGTCAGATATCGAGCGCAACACACATATTGAATCTGTTAATACCCAATAGATGTCATGAAATATTTCCTTTATTAATTTTAATGTGACAAGATATACAAAATATACTGGCTTTTAGGGCACTAACTCTAACTGCAGCATATTCAGCTTCTCCAAGATTTCTTTCAACATCGCACCATGACTATCTGTATTTTCTTTGATCACCTCGTGAGAAGCTTGAAGAGTCCGCACTCAATCATCCATTTGGTTCCATCTCATTCACTCAGTCATTGGATCGTACGACTCTGATACCAAATTGGTACGGCATTTTGTACAAGTCCCCGTTATTTTGAAGGAAAAAAATGTATTAGGCTCGATTAGAGAGGAGCCTACATTCTCTTTTCTCAAAAAGATCTTTCTCGACAAAAATAATAAAAAAGTAGTTGCAAGACGTCAATTCATTCATTGAATAATGCTTTTAAATACAAAGGAATCCCAAATAGAGTCCTACTCCTAATATACTCCATTACTAGATAAGCTATACCTATCGCATCACATCGTTTTCCTGTTATCTCTCTACGCAAGAGACCTACTTGAACTTGGATAAGTACTCCCAGCAACCTAAACTCTCATTTAACCATTAAACTTCACAAGAGTCCTACTTGACTACACATCTTCTAATGGTCCTAAATAGAAAGAAAAATCCTAGTATGGTCAGGGTTGGAGCAATGCTTAGGAACTTCATAGGAGAATGATAAAAGTGATTTCCTTGAGCATTTTCGAATTCAAAACTATCGTATCCAAGTGGAGCGTAATTCTAGGAATTTTCTTCACTTTAAGATGATTGCCAGCTTCCTGAAGAGTGAATGATTTATGTTAGATGTACTGGATCTGAGCAGAAACATAGGCCCATATTTCAAGTATATTGCAAGATATTGCCAAAGAGGAAGTAGAGAGAGAGAGGGAGAAAGTTTTATAGTTGGAAAGATTGTCCCTCTGCAAGCAGTTGTTTTATAATCTATATTTTTAATGTTTCCGAAAAGGACACCACATCATGTCTCAATTTCTAATATAAGACCTTTCATGTACTTATATGGCCTTAATTAATAATATTGTTCCCAGAAAGGTTTCAGGTTTCGATTTCCATATGGGTCTCATTCAGAGGAGGTAAATAGAGGGTAAGACATTCATTTACCCCTATCAAAAAGTGGTTGTTGCTCCAGTGGCCATTAAGTCATACGAATTACCCCCCATGCGGGGGAAAGCGACTTACCACCTCGCTGGCCATTTACCTCAAAGTGGGGTAAGTCGCATACTCCCGTATAGACAGTAATTGTAAACGGGATAAGTCTCTCTCTCTCTCTCTCTCTCTCTCTCTCTCTCTCTCTCTCTCTCTCTCTCTCTCTCTCTCTCTCTCAGCCAGTCTTCTGCTTAAGAATGGAGCATGGAGTGAGGCCTACCTTTTTTCTTTCTTTTTTTATAGTAGCCAATTATATTAAAAAACAAGGAAGACCGAGATGGTCAATACAAGATGAGTCAAAAACAAAGTGAATAACAAATACAAAAGTAAAACAAATTAAGGTGAGAGAGAATCATAAAGCGCCAAAGATTCCTTGGAACTCCAGCTTTGGCAAGGTTATCCGCCACCTCACTGGTAGAACGACACACATGAAAAATACCGATGAAGATTTTACCAAATCAAACATTTCATCAAACAAATTATCAAATCTCCAAGGCAACTTCTGAACATCATTGAGCCAACAAATCACATTTAAAGAATCCCCTCCCACCACCACATTGTCAAAGACACCTCTAGCAATGAGCTTCAACCCTTGATACACTGCACGCACCTCAGCTTCCGTGGAGTGAGGCCTACTTATTTCGATGATCTAAACCATTCATTTAGTTGTCCTCATCGAAAATAGATCGTAACCGAAAAATCTTCTACAGAAAAATGATCCTAGCCCCCTGATCTACTTGGTGTAAAATGGATGGCTCAAAAATTACATTTACCCCTACAATATGTGGTAACTGGGACAATGGAAATCAAATACGCTTCTTAGTTTTTTTTTTTTGTTTTTTTTGTTTTTTTTTTAAATGGAATAAAATGGTTTACCCCGATATGGGTTACCCTCACCGGAACAGACCCTATGTGTTTCGGTCATAACAAAAATGGAAATACATCGGTTCCAAATGATTTCCTTCCACCTTGATTTTTCTTTCCTGTATTTTCCTTTTGCTTGCTTGTATAGCTCTTATGTATTCCCCCTCTTTGTTCTTTGTTTTTTACCATCTCGGTCTTCTTCTTTAATGAAATTTGACCATTAAAAGAAATGGGAATTTAAGCGGAAAACCTGAAAAATCACAAAAGCGGAAACATGCAAAGATATCTTTAAAGAGAAACTCCAGGATGTGCTAAAATAAGCACAAATATACATTTAAAAACAATCACATATGTAAAAAGCAACTCGTAACAGTTTAATAACATCAAACTTCATATGAATATGAATATAATTTAGAACATCAAAGCTTCATATGCCTGACAAATATAATTTAGATAAATATTTATACATATTACATACACAACATTTCACATGCAACCCATATGAATATAATAATTATGCAACGCATACCGATATAGTATACCACCAGTACAATTACGATTTTGGTTTCGGTATGCAGCATACTGGTATAGTATACCACTAGTATAGTTACGATTTTGGTTTCGGTAAGGATTTCAGTTTCGATATGCATTTTCAGCGGGCACAGGAAACAATTCCTTCATTTCACGTCGGTTTCAGTGTGAAGCTAAAACCATGGTTACCAGTTATCTCTCATAAAAAATCTCAATTTTACTTCCACAATGGATAGGAGGGAGAGAGAAAACCTCCTAGACTTGACAAGTGCATTCATGGTCATGGACGTCACCCACGTACAGACTACCTGGTGGAGTACGGCAGCTTCTCTACCAATCCCCCTCTCTTGGTTGAAGAATTGAGAATATATGCGCCTATATATATATATATATATATGAATTTACAAGTACACTAATACGCTAAATTTACAGGATACAAGGTTTAATGATAAGATTTTTCCAAGTTCTACATAGATATACATAACACATACTATATATGCATAGGTAGAAATGTACAAGTACAGTAATATACTAAACAACTGCAGGATACAAGGTTTAAATGATAAGACTTTTCCAAGTTCACTAGGATGGAACGAGCTTGAGAAAAATGAAAACCAATAAGATTAATGGCGTGTCATCAAAAAAAAAAATTGACGTATAAGAAACCATGGAATTCATATGCCAAGTTGATTCAGAGTATTCATTCTTCCTTACCAAAAAATTCATACAGTTTAAAGTTAAATATATATTTTGTAACAACCAGAAGAACAATCATGCATGCGTCATATATAGCTTATTTTATCACATATCTGTACATTTGTTCAAATTTTTTATCATGATCTAATAAATAAAAATAAAATATAAGACATTTTTATAACATAAACACTAAAAAAAAAAAAAAAATAAAAAAAAAAAAAAAAAAAAAAACTCACTTGAGCACCATACCTGAGGCTTCAGATTGATCAAGCAACCTCGTTTTCCTTATTTCCAACAAGTTTTCTTCTTCAAAGCGTTCACGCCCCTCGAGTAGTATACCAAGATAGCCATATGCATTGCTCTGGATCGTACACTTAATACTTTCACGCTCTTCCTCCGAAAAAGGGACAGCCTTATACAAAAACTTGGCCTGAAATAAAAATTTAACCACCAATAATTACTTTGAGTTTACAGCTAAAGCTTTATTTTGACACTCTTAAAGTACAGATGTACAGACTGCAAGCTGGTGATGACAAGTGAAGAAGGCCACAACCGAGCAGATTAGCAAAGACCAGCGCATAAAACTAAGATAATTCTTCTTCTTGTTCTTTTTGAATGGTAGCTCAGATAATTCGATAATTCTTCTGAAACAATAGATGCTCAACAATATAAAACAAAACAGTAATTTCATCGGGAAACAGAAAATCCATTGAATTACCCTATTCAGCATTCATTATTACACATTTACACTATCAAACAAGCAAATTAAGGTTTTTATAGAAAGAGATTAAAAATGAAGAAAACTTACAGTTAGATCCAAATAGGAAACTTTACCTGTTTAAATATAGTATTTGCACCACATCCATGATATCCAACTAAAAGAAGCTTTTGAAGCATTTTCGGCTCAGGGTAGTCAGCTACACTTCTGACCAGATTATTCACCTCTTCTCTGGAAGGTTTTCCAGTGTTCGGAGGAATTGGCAGTGACAAAAAAGAGCAATACAGCTTTGTTCCAGCCTGTCAAACAAGTGCTCCAAAATACATAAAAGTTTCTATCAAAATGTTGAACAGAAAATGTATAGGGAAGAAAAGCTCACCTTGCCCCATATATTCCCCTTTATATTCCTCTGCCCCTCCTCCTGGTAGGACCCATCTGCGTTCACCCAAAAGTGCGGATTCCCAGCACATTGGACTCCAGCCCACTGCAATGTTAAACAGAATAATGTTGAGCATAAGTGTTTCTTTAGTCAAAACCATAGTTAGCAAAACGTGATTCAGCAATAAAATGGGACGGCAAAAATTCAAGCTTAATACGGTTTCGGTTCAAAAAAACATAGTCAAAAAACAGAAACACAAAAAAAATACATTTAAAATTTTATAATTTATAAAATATAGTCGAGGTAAAGTTGGAATGTTGGCCAAAAAGACGTGTTTAAAACGTTTTCCTCAAAAAACAGAGTTTTTTTTTTATGTAAAAGTTTTAAACAGAGTTTTAAACGGCAAACCATTAAAACGAGTTTTAAACGGCATTTTTTGATAAAAAAAAAAAAAAAAAGAGGCCCTTTTGCTTACTGTGGTCAAAACATGCCAAAACTGAAATGTGACAAGCATCATATACCTGAAGCAACCGTAGCTCAGCTTTTGAAATCTCCCGACCATTTATAAAAATCTTCGTGTTTCCATTACTAGCAGTCACCATGAGATTGCCCCCGACATTCAGATGTGGACTAATAATCTTGCAAGGCTTCTGACCCTCCTGTAAAGTTTTCAACATAGTCAAGACATCAAGCTCAGAGAGAAAATAATAGCACATATTAGAGACGACAAAAAACATATATCCCGTGCGTACCTTTCCCCATAGACCAGATACTTTATCATACCAATAGCTTCCTGGTTTAAGCTTAATCGGTGGGTTCGGACAGCCTTGCAATAAAACCATCTCCTCTGGACAAAGCTTCTTTCCATTCACCGAAATATGCTCTGATTGCAATTGATTTGCCTCACTTAACTTTTCAGCCTTCATTACTAGGTTAATTTCTAATGGATCGAGCACCCGTTTGAGCATTCGAGAGCATTTACCCAAGCTTTCCCGCTTTGATTCATCGATTGGTAACCCAATACAGGCAATGCATTTCCTCCCTTCCGGCATCGACCCCATTGCTCGGAGCACGCAATTAGTACAGTATTTTGCATTGCAAACAAGGCAAGACTCTTTTTCCGTGAATCGGTTTCCTTTAAAGCACCAATGGCAAGCTCCTTTCTTTATTTTCGAACTGGGCTCTTTGCTTTTTTCGGTAACTGTGGTTTCGACTGGATTAGACTCCACTTCAAGCACGTCACTTAGTACAGTGTCATGGAAGGTCACAAGTGATGTCCTTTTGGCATTGGTTAGAGGTAAACCCTCACGATCCTCAGTCCTCCGTGAAGAATCCTCAGAAGATAAAAATGTTGAACTCAACATGGATTCAGTAGAGACCCAATCAGGCGGGTTCATGTCATTCGAAAAATCTACACTCTCCTTGAAGTCCTTTGAAAACCCCAACGCACCCGAGCTTCCAATTTCATCAAATAGCTCACGAGACTGATCGTGCCCATTGAAAAACTCTAATGTACCTGAGCTTCCAATTTCACCCGATAATTCATGCAAACCACTATCTCCATTCCAAACCCCTAATGCGGCCGAGCTTCCAATGTGGCCTATCAATTCATGAGACCCATTTTGCTCATCTGAAAACCCTAATAAACCCGAGCTTCCAATACCGCTCGATAACTCACAAGACATATCAAGCCCATTCGAGAACCCTAACACACCTGAGGTATCGATTTCGGATGGAGATCCATGGGATCCATCACGGCCATTCGAGAACCCTAATGCACCCGAGCTATCAATTTCAGATGGAGTATCATGGGATCCATCACGGCCATTTGAAAAATCTAATGCACCCGAGCTATCAATTCCATCCGATAATCCGCAACCGCGACAATCCATGCCTCTCTCATCAAAAGCAATCACTGACGTGGGAGAAACGACTGAGTCCGAACCTAGGGTTACATCTTTTGAAGCTTTCCTCAGAGGATCAGGGGACATGAGGGGTTGGACAACAGGCAAGGATAATCGATCGGAAAGAGAGGAGACAGCAACCACGGACGCAGTGGGGATGTGTTCGATATCAATTGGAAGGGCTTGGGGGAGATCGTAATTGACGGGAGGGCCATTGTATTCTACGGCAAATGAGTAATCGAGTTCATCTTCATTGTCGGGAATGGGAGCTCCAACCGGCAGCATTCTCCTTAGAAGCTCCGCCATTCCCCTCTTTACATAGAAACCCTAACCCTAAATTCCAGAAACCCTAGAAAGAAAAATCCATATATGGTAGACTCCTTAGAAATTCCACCAATTTCCCTCTTATGTAGAAACCCTAACCCCAAATTCCAGAAACCCTAGAATGAATATTGCATTTAAGGAAGACTCCTTAGAAGCTCCACCATTACCATCTTACATAGAAACCCTAACCCTAAATTCCAAAACCCTAGAAAGAAAAACTCATATCAGAAAGATAAGGTTTCCTCATAGAAACCCTAAAGCCCTAACCCCAAATTGAGAGGAAACCCTAAACCCAAATTCAAGAAACCCTAGAAAGAAAAATCCATATAAAATAGGGTTTCCCCAAATTCCAGAAATCCTAGAAAGAAAATTCAATATAAGAAAGATAGGGTTTCCTCATTTTCTAGAAACCCCAACCACAAATTCCAGAAACCCTAGAAAGAAAATCCCTGTAAGGAAGAAAGGGTTTCCTCCAAATTCCAGAAAACCTAGAAAGAAAAACCCATACAAATTCTCTAGGGAAATGGGAAAAAAAAAATGAAACAAATGTCCTCGATTGTTATCTTTGGGGGGGAAACCCTAACCCTAACCCTAACCCTAACCTTAAACAAATCAGAATTTTTTTGCTTACCGGAGAGGAAGCTAGAGTCGGAAAATCCGATCGTGTCTTTATCTCGGCGTTGGGAAAAAACGCTAAAAACTTAAAAAGGAAGAGGAGAACGAGAGAGACAGAGAGAGCGTTTTGATTCCTTCTGGCTACTGATGTTGGTACTAGTACTGCTTTGTTTTGATAATTGCACTGACTCACCTTGTCTTTTTTTAAATTGGATTTCTACTTTCTACAACTTCCTTTTTGAATTGTAATAACCTTTGACAGCTCAGTAAACAATGGGATTTACCCATCAAAAAACAACAATGGGATTTACTAGGGACCACCATTTCAGAAGTGATTTAGTGGATCGGCTGTTGCGTGAGAGTGCAGCCACCCCGATTGAATTATTAAATGAATAAGACAAAATCTGAGCCTATGTGGCTGTTGCGTGAAAGTGCAGCCACCCCGCTTGAATTATTAAATGAATAAGACAAAAATCTGAGCCTATGTGGCTGCGCTCACATGGAATCACTGTTCCATGAAATGCCTTCTCCGATGGTCCTTCAGGCCAGGTTTGGGTGTGGTTGACTTTTGCCGACATGGGTTGAGTTCGGGTCGGGTTCGAGTTGAGGGCTTGAGCAACCTACCCGAGTGAAACCTGACAATTTTTATCAATTTTTTTTTTTGTGAGATTAAAAAAATCGGGTGGGGTCGGAAAAAAGGGTTCCTTGGTCAGGTTGGAATCAGGGGTCAGGTTGGAATCAAGTTAGGTCGGGTTCAAGTTGAGCAAATGGTTCCTAGGGTCAGGTTCGGGTTGGCCTCAACCCGACCCGAGTTGCACGCTACAGCTACTACAGTGGCCAAGTGGGAACCATGAGTGGAACCTTACAGATCCCCACAATGTCACATGGCATGGGAGAGTGGGTTTTACCGTTTCATGGAAAAAAGCCAGAAGTCAAGAGAAAGTATTGCTAATGTGTTAAGAGGGTATTTGTTGGATTCTACTCTCTGTCTCACTGGGTTACCATATCACAGCTCATTAAATAAATAAAAAAGAGAAGGTGAGTTAGTGCAATTATCAAAATATAGTAGTGCGAATATCTATTGCCCTCTTTGTATCAATTTTTTCTTTTAAAAGGAGCTTTTGGCCAACCCTCTTCTTTTAGTTCTTTCCACCCATTGTTTTCTTCCTTCACACGCTAC
The DNA here is from genome assembly GCF_043159265.1 of Tasmannia lanceolata. Lineage (NCBI taxonomy): Eukaryota > Viridiplantae > Streptophyta > Magnoliopsida > Canellales > Winteraceae > Tasmannia > Tasmannia lanceolata. Next base: position 66,638,112 of record NW_027518695.1, read on the forward strand.
AAAGAAGAAAGGTGGAAATTTCCAAGGCATTAGGTCCTATATAGAACTTAATGATTGATGTTTGTGTGTGTGGAAATTTATTTCTATAATAATATTTTCTATAGAAAATGAGTTTCCAGCTTTTTTTTTATCCCGTTCCTACCCATTTAATCCATATCCAAACCATCCATCTGATGGGCCATAATTTAAATAGGTTGTGATCAAAAAATTACTTTTATAGGGTGATCCTAGACCTCCGATCTACAGAGAAACTGCATATTATGGAAACACTTAGATCGGAGGGCTAGGATCATCCTATGGAAATGATTTGTGGGGCACAACCTATTTACATTGTGTTCCATCACATGGACAGTTTGAATCATCCTATAGTGTGGTCCGTACAGTACTTTCTGAAAAATAAGGGACTTTAAGGGCTTACACCATATAAAATCTCTTATCTCCTATTCTAAAAGCCAATGCTCTGTTTGGTTTCTTATTTTGGGGGGATTGTGAGAGTTTCAAATGCTTGAGATCTTCCAAAGATCTCCCCAAAACATGTTTGGTTGTCAATTAGACATTTGACCACTAGACAACTTCTAGACATTATTATTGCATTTTATCTTAGCCTACGTGGCGGAGATGTTCTCCCCCATAATTTTTTCCCTTTTTTCACTAAAATTGAGAAATTTGTGTGGGGAATTAGGAGAATCCCTCTTGTCTTATTCCTTTTCTCTTTTTCTCTCTCTTCGTTTTCTCTCTCTTCCACCCTACATTTTGATAATAACACCCTACATTCTCCACTATTTTTCTCATGCAACCAAACACCACTCACAAATCTCCTTCCTAATCTTCTCCCAATCTTCCATGCTTGTCTTTTTCTCTTTGACTTCTTTTTCTCCTAATCTCCCACCCATCTACAAGCAACCAAACAGAGCAAAAATGATGGAAAGTTCATGGTCATCTTTGTCTTAAATTCCCTTCATGTTGAATTTTTATGATTCAACTCAAAAGTAAATTCTTTCAAAACTTTATAGTCTTCTCACCTTCTAAGTTGCCTCTGCGCGAGTCCAAGAATTCACCGTTTTCTCTACAAATCAGGCTAGATTTTCGCTCCACATGGTAAGTCATCTCTCTTTTGTTCCACCACTTATCGTAAAACTCACTACGTGTCTTGTCTTGTCTGTGTTTCTCCCCCTAATATATTTTAAAAGCAATCTCGTGCGTCCAAAAGTCAAAACCTATACTACTAAATGAGAAAAAACATTCATGGGCTTCTTCTCTTCAAATGCCCTCTCTATCCTGCCACATGTAACTTTTATCAACCTTAGATTTCTCAATTATTCGGTAAATGTCAACTTCTATGTAAATTGACTTTTTCCCTTGTGTCCTATTTTTAAACTGGGATTGAGCAAATTTCCATGAAACAGGTATACAGGACTTCTGTTCGATTTGTTGAAAGAGAGAGATGCTCTAGGGCTTTTCTCAACCAGGTATCTAGCTCTTTTGTTCTTTTTCTTCTTCTATACAGAATGATTTCACAAATTAGTTTTTTATTTGTTTCAGTTAAGTTCTTTTTGGGAAAAATACACTTAGACACCCTGTGGTTTCTTACACATTCAACTTAACCCCTAATTTCTTACTATACTAAAAGCGAGAATCCTATATTTTTCAGCACGTTCTTTCCTGCTATTGCCATATGCGTCCCGCCTTAGTTTCCGTCAAAGTCCTACGTATGTCCTTTTTCACTGCTTCTTTTTGTCATTTCCGCTTCTCATATGCCTTGCACATGAGTTTAAAAAAAGACGTCATTCTCCTTTTTATTCCTCTTTTGCCCGTAATTGTCATAACTTTTGAATTTTCTTTATACTTTTTCCCCTAATTGTCATATTTTATTACACTCTTTTCCGTATTTTTTTCGTAATTTTGCTACTTTGCTTCCATTTTCCAGTAATTTTTCATTTAAAACTTAGCACCTACATGATTATTATTTTATTGCTATTATGTATTGCTAGCCACCTTTGCACAAATCGTACTTCTGCCAATCTTTGCAGCAAAGGATGCGCGACAAGCAAACAAGTAGCCTCGGCGAAGGTGGCTATCAAATCTCTCTCTCTCTCTCTCTCTCTCTCTCTCTCTCTCTATATATATATATATATATATATATATATATATATATATATATATATATATATATATATATATAATATCTTCAAAAAACGTCAAAATTCCGGTTGACCGGCGGGTGTGCGGGCCGGGTGCGAGTCCAAGCCCAATGACCCATAAAATTTCCCGGCTGATTTTTACCCGGCCTGTTTGACCAATTTCCCCATGATTTACAGGGAAATGATGTGATTATGAGAGTTTTTATATAGTGTAAGTCCTGATAGTGAGTATTTTTTTTGAAAAAGTACTGTATGGCTTACATCGTAGGATGATCCAAACCGTCCATTTCATGGGCCACAATGTAAGTAGGTTGTGTGCCAAAATTCATTTCCATAGGATAATTACAACCCTCCAACCAATAAATGTCTCCTAAATATGCCGTTCCTCTATAGACTGCAGGGTTAGGATCATCGCATGGAAATGTGTTTTTTGGGTACACCCTATGTACGATGTGGCCCATCAATTGGACGGTTTGGATCATCCTATAGTGTAAGTTATACAATACTGTTTTTTTTTAATGGGGAGTGTAAGAAATATGTTTTTCGTTTGCAGACTTTGTCACAAAATTCTTGTTAGAATATTTATGATGTAAGCCCATGTAGTGAAATATTTTTTAATAAGCCGATAGGGGTCCCCGCAAACCCCAACTTACTTATCAAAAAAGAAAAAATTGTATTGATCTAATATTTTACGGCCTACACCATAGGATGATCCAAACCGTCCATTTAATGGTCCAAACCGTCCATTTTCGGGTGATTTTGACCCTGCCTGTTTCACTCATTTTCCCATAATTTAGAGGGAAATGATGTGATTATGAGCGTTTTTATATAGTGTAAGTCCTGATAGTGAGTATTTTTTTTGAAAAAGTACTGTATGGCTTACATCGTAGGATTATCCAAACCGTCCATTTCATGGGCGACAATATAAGTAGGTTTTGTGCCAAAATTCATTTACATAGGATAATTACAACCCTCCAACCAATAGATGTTTCCTAAATATGCTGTTCCTCTATAGGCTGCAGGGCTAGGATCATCGCATTGAAATGTGTATTTGGGGAACACCCTATTTACGATGTGGCCCATCAATTGGAGGGTTTGGATCGTCCTATGGTGTAAGTTATACAGTACTGTTTTTTTTTAATAGGGAGTGTAAAAACTATGTTTTTGGTTTGCAGGCTTTGTCACAAAATTCTTGTTAGAATATATATGGTGTAAGCCCATGTAGTGAAGTATTTTTTAATAAGCCGGTAGGGGTCCCCGCAAAACCCCAACTTACCTATCAAAAAAGAAAAAAAATTGTACTGAATATTTTACGGCCTACACCATAGGATGATCAAAACCGTCCATTTAGTGGGCCACAATATAAATTGATTGTTCCTAAAAAATATTTTACAGATGATAATCCAAATGTGACGTTCCTCTATAGACTGCAGGGCTAGGATCATCGCATGGAAATGTGTTTTTTTGGAACACCCTATTTACGATGTGGTTCATCAGTACTGTTTTATTTTAATAGGGAGTGTAAGAAATAAGTTTTTCATTTGCAGGCTTTGTCACAAAATTCATGTTAGAATATATATGGTGTAAACCCATGTACTAAAGTATTTTTTAATAAGCCAGTAGGGGTCCCCGCAAAACCCCAACTAACTTATTAAAAAATAAAAAATTGTACTGAATATTTTATGGCCTACACCATAGGATGATCCAAACCGTCCATTTAATGGGGCACAATATAAATTGATTGTTTCCAAAAAATATTTTACAGATGATAATCCTTTGTTCGCGCACGTGCATTGCACGTGCGTTTTTACTAGTACCAAAAACTAATGAAAAGAATGAATAGGGTTTTAATATTACGAAAATGCCCATCGTGAATAGACCGCCTTGGCAAAAAAACAAAGGGGTACCTATTGGTCAATATCCGTTTATGATAGTTATGATCTAATTTTTTGTGCCATCCGAAATAGATATTGACCGATGGGGGCCAGGGGGCACCCCTTTACCCCTTTTTTTGCAATGGCCCCAGTAAGTCTTGTAAATATAAGAGAAAGAACAAAAATATGGAAGGCATTTTCATACATTGATTCCTCTCATTTAGTTCTAGGAACCACTATTGGATTTTATAACCACATATGAGTCATGATCACGGTTTTAAATTTCAACCGAAATTTCAGATTTAAATTTTCAGAAATTTCATTTTCACGATTTACCAAATTTCGGTCCGAAATTTCGATTAAATGCCATTATTTATTAAAAAAAAAAGTGTTACAAAATTTTGGAATTTCGGTCCGAAATTTCAAACACTCGGTCCGGAATTTCGAACCAAATTACTAAATTTCGGACCAAAATTTCGGATCGGTGGGGTCCGAAACGGTTACCGAAACCGAAATTTTAAACCATGGTCATGATCTGAAATAATTTACAATGGATATGGTTTGAAATACTGCCCATTAATGTTAGGATCATTAGGATTCATCGGACCATCTAGATCCATTGATACTCGTAAAATTTTACAACCATTAGATCAATTATTTGGGCTCCACATAATCTAATATATATCTAAAAAAATGTCCTCTAATCGGGGTGCATAAGTTGGCAAGCCTCCATGTGGCAACCATTACAGAGCTCTTTTGTGCACGTTCTGCGAGGTGGCCCCTTTGCAAAAGAATGTTGACGATTTCCTGGGCCACCTAACGTTGAATCAATGAATTGCCGTCCGTCTAACGGTTTTTGGTTGCCTTCGAACGTCCTTGTGTGGAGTGGCATTTTGTTAGTGGGTATTTTGGCATTTGCCATGAGACTTAGTTCTTTAGTTATTGCTTGAGATGAGCATTTGAAGTATAAAAGGTAGACCCCTCTATTTAAACACTATCCATGCTAATTAAGATCTCATCTCTAGTTGGTCGACTAGAGAACCATATCTAGTCCGCCAACCAAAAACACAGTGAGCCCACATTGTTTGGATCATCCAAAGCATTCATTTGATGGGCCCTGACATAAATAGGGGGTGCCCAAAAAAAAATCAGCTCCATAGGATCATCCTAACCCTTCGATTTGTGGATGAACCGTCAACTGAGGGGGTCTACCTAACACACATTGAAAAGTCAGGAGGTTTTGTTGATCAGTTTGAAACGACAGTGTTATCGTTGAATGCGTCAGAAAGGTGAGGGGGTGTAACTGTATTTGTCTCTCTTTTTTAAATAGGGGTGTTCTAAGATTTTTTTTTTTTAATTTTATTTCATTTTTTTGCATTTTCTAAAATTTACCTTGGATACCCAAACTTCGTATGGCTATTTTGGTCATTATCTATGAAGTAGGGGTATTTTGATCAAATTTTCATGAGATAGGATATTTGCCAAATTTGCGAGAAAAGAGTATTTTTGCCATTTCATGAAATAGAAATGTTTCAATTATTTTTATGAACTACAGTTATTTTGATAATTTTCTACGAGATAAGGGTATTTTGATATTTTTTACGGGTAGGAGTATTTTTATCATTTAATGTGAGCAGGGTAATTTGGTCGTTTTAACAAATATAGGGATTGGTCATTTGAATGATGCATGGGTATTTTTATCATTTCTTACTAAATAAATTTCTTTTGGGATTATTTTTTGTAGTTTGAGATTTTTAAATTTTTTCTATTGTTCACTACACAAACTTTTGGGAAGAGTATTTTGGTTATTTTCAATGAGATATAAGGAGATTTTATATGGTGTAAGCCTGTATAGTCAAGTATTATTAAAAAATTATTGTACAGGTTACACCATAGGATGATCCAAACCGTCCATTTCATGGGCCACGACGTAAATACGTTGTGCTAGAAATCCATCTCCATAGGATGACCATAGCCCTCCGATCTATAGAAGAACTACAAATTATGGAAACTTCTATAGTTCGGGTGGCTAGGATCATCCAATGGAGATGATTTTTTTGGCACACACTATTTATATTGTGGTCCATCAAATGGACGGTTTGGATCATCCTATGGTGTGAGCCATTCAGTACTTTTTATAAAATATTGGACTATACGCACTTGCACCATATAAAAAGGGGAAGTGATATATCCGCCCCTTTTGATTACTTGGGATACCCAACAGCAATGTATCAATGACTACGGAGGGGCTTATGTATTTCAAATTCAATGGGGCTGATTGCCACGTACATTGGCTCTGGGTGTCCCTAGTAATAAAAAAATGGCGGATACATCACATCCCTATAAAAAGTCATGGTAAAGGCATTTTGGTTAGTTTTCTATGAGACGGAGCTATTTTGATTATTTTTATGAGACAGATCTTTTTTTTTTTAGAATATAATGGGATTTCGATAATTTGTACGAGATTTGGCATTTTCGTCACTTTTGATAATGCAGGTATATTTTGGTCATTTTCTATGAGATATGGGTGTTTTGGTCATTTCTTATGAAACGTGGGCGTTCTAGGAATTTTTTTCTTTTCTTAAAATTTTTATATTTTTTATCCAAAGTTTTGGCTTAAAAAAAATCACTTCTCCTAGTTTTGTTCCAGAATAGAAACAATTTTTTTTTTTTTTTTTTTTTTTTTTTTCATTTTGGATGTTTTTAAAGTAGAAAAAGAAATCAATTTTGTAACATGCTACAACATGCCTAACATGTTTCTTTTGATTTTTTAGTTTTAAAAATAGAAAAACAGGAATTTTTTAATGTATCTAAACAGAACCATGTATTTGTTTCCTTTTTCATTGTCATTGAATGAGAGCATATTTCTTTTGTCATTTACATAATTTGGATTGTTGTCCTAGGTTTACTTAAACCATTAGACCACCTAAATGGCATGGCCAATAGGTGAGGACCATCCACGAAATGCCTTCTACGATGGTCCCTAGCAAATCCCCAAAAAGAATAGTGGGCCCCAATTAATCTCACCACTTGCTAGAAACAGTCAAAAGTGAGGCTTTCTTTTTTAACTACATGTGGGGCCACGTTTTTAATGATCTGAGCCATTCATTTTATTGGTCCGTACAGTATTTTGTTAAGTACCTTGATGGGTCCCACTTGAATAAATTAGTTTCGATTTCGTTTTATCTTATGGAGTTTTATTTTTGTATGGATAGGAGTCTTAGAGATGTTATCAAGATTAGCTTCAGGAGTGTTAGAGAAAGTGATAAGTGGGTTTTCTATTTATAAACTAGTTGCAAACCCGTGGCTAGAAAGAAATAGTGTACAAAAATAATTACAACAATTTCCAACGAAAACAAACCCTAATACTATTAAAAAAGAGGAAAAAATCAAGCAATTCAAAGAGACAGGGCAAATTACAGAAGTTAGAATCTTGAATTCTTGCATTTAATTACAGTAGATAGAAAAGAAATTAATTATACCGTAGAGGAAAAATACAGTAAAAGAAATTCATGTGAAGCTCTAAAAATCTGTCAACTTGAGAAGAATGAAATTAATGAAAGTGTAAACGTGCATTCATAGGCCAAGAGTCAGCTTCATTTCATCTTCTCCCTTGACTCAAAGGAGTGCAGATACCTTTTATGAACCATATATACCTTTCATTTCATTCATAGCCAAGTGATCTCCTTTTCAGATTCAAATAAATACACAGAATCCATATATGATCCTCTTTAAAACTTTCCACTGAGTGTGGTTCAAGCATGAAGTAACCATGTACAAAATTTACTATGATCAGTTGCATCCACATCCATCTGATACCCAAAATGGCCCAAAAAAAAAAGCTTAATAATCAAACCCTCCAAACAAAATCTGTAGGTCATGAAAAGTGGGAAAGTTTTTATAATGGACCTATTTGGAAATCACAGGTTGGCATTCATTGTAATGGCAAAACTTCATCAATTACAGAGTATCAAATAAGATCATTGTGCAAAGAAAACATTCAATCCATCCTACATGAATATATAGTTGTGAACAACTTACATTTTGTTTGTTCAATTAGAAAGAACAATGACCCTATTAACATCTTTCTTGACTATTAAAAGGTTTCCTGAAACAGTAGCAGTCATTGTATGAGAAGTTTGCATAATTTGAGTGGATTAACTCCAACCTCACATCTATCGCCAATGTCCAGGATTATTACCGCCATTAGAAATAGTAAATTGAAAGTAAAAACTAGAAAGAAAATATATTAGAGAATACCCTTGGAGCCATGAAACAACAAAAACTACAAAAGATTGCTGTGGGTGTTGAGAACGATCTAAGTAATTAAAAAAAGGTTCGAAGATCCGATGAGAAAAACAGGTAATGAGAAAAAGTTATAAAAATAAAATTTAAGGGAAAATACCGAAAACAAAGCCCACTCCTCAGCCTCTTCTTTTCTCTGTAACCAACTACAGAAAAATCTCACTAAATCAACTGCAAGCATAATAAAACCAAAGTATGGCTTCAGGAAATGGTCTAATACCTTCGGAGTTGAAATTAGAGAAGGGCTGTGAAATCTTGGCCGCGGAAGAGAACAATTAAACTCATCTTGTACGTAAAGTTGATAAAGAGAGGGGGTTTCGAGGGCAAGATTCACGGGAGGAAGGGATTGAGAGACAGAAGAAAGGCTCCAATTTACATCAAGAGAGAAAGTAGAAATTGAAATGTAATTAAAACATAACATAACATAAAATCAAATTAAGAGAGTTAACAAAGCAAACCTGTTTGCAAATAAGCCATCAATTCATCCATCAAGCCATCAACACCCTGCCAAGAAGCAGAAATTGAAACCTAAATGATGAGAACAGAAACCCAAACTCGATATAGAATCCCAACTCAAATACATTAAGATAAAAAGATAAGTTAATAATAAATAATAAGTTAAAAAAGATATATACATAATAATAATAATAATAATAATAATAGTTAAGTTTTACCACCCACATGACATCAAGGTTATCTTGAATGGAGAAGGAGCAGCGTTAGGATTTGCTTGCTCGGGAAGAAGGCATCAGACCTGCAATGTTGAGACAGAGGACCATTGAAGAAATATCCATGAAGAAAAAGAGGCAGGAGAAATAACAAATGAAATCCAGGGAAGAAGAAAACAAAACTTATCTCTCCAATCATTTCAATATCTAATCAAAAAATTAAAAAAAATTAGGATTTGTTTTCTGTACCTTTGTTCTTTCCTCTGCCAAGACACAAAGCCTACCAGATCCAGAGAGATAACAATTAATATGGAGAAAGATCGAGAGAGGGTGTGTGATTATCAATCTTCGAAGGAGAGATCAGGCGAAATCGCGAGGATTTGTTGCAGAGAAGAAATAAGGGAAAAAAGTGCAGATCTTCTTCTATTCTTTTTTTATCGTTTTTTCTACTTTTTTCTTTAGGACTACCGACGCCTCACTGTTGGTACTATACTATTATACTTTTTGTATTTAAGGAGATTTTATTTGAAAATGGGTCATCTCTATTAATTAGGCGATGATAGGTGGCCTTCTAATCTTATTTTGAAATTCCGTAACAAAGGGGTGGAAGGTGGTGAAAAGGCGTTTAATTTTCCTATTTTCAGCGCTTAAATTAAAAACGGTGGAAAGAGGGAATATGAATCGTTTTGAAAACTAATTTGTATGCCTTATAGGAATACAAATTCGGTATTTAATTTTAATACGGAATGGTAATTCGGTATTTAATTTTGGGAAGCTGTGGGTGTGACACGTGGCACAACCTCAGCTTCCCACATTCAGCTTTACTTATATAGACAAGGCAACTTTCCCAACACCTTTGAAAAAGCTTGACACAAAGGGCATGTTTAGTAACCATGAAAAAAAAAAATCAATGAATTCCTATTTATCTAGTATTTACCCAACATCAAAGAGGAGCAGAGAGGGTTGGTTAGAACAGGCCAAACAGCTTATTTCTGTTCATTGGACATAAGTTGTTTTCGTTTTTGTTTTTTTTTTCTTTGAAAAATTAGGACATAACCTGTGGTTTTCATTGCAAAATCTTCACCAAGAAGAAAAAGCAATGAATTCCGAGCAATATCATGTTCACTCAATGCAAATTATGCAATTCAACCAAAACTTAAAGTAATTCCAAGAAAATTGAAATAAAAATATTTACCACAGTACCCTTCGGGCAATGGAATTGAGGCACCTTGCAACTTCCTCCCCCTAAATGAAGCCTCCTCCACCTCGAAACCCTCAACAATGAAACCTAACAACAAAAAGAGACTGGAAAAAAGAGAGTAGATGATGACCAAATCCGAGAATTAGAGAAAAAATAGAAAGAGAGGAAGAAGAAAATTACCAGTGAGAAACATCAGAGGGGCCATCGTGCTTAATGCAGCAGGGGAGCTGATGGATCTGACCCGTTAGATCAGGAATCGTTTTCTCAGTGCAGAGATCGATTCGTCCAGAGATTGTGTTTCTAAGACCATCGATCGAGTCTCCTTCTTCTTCCTCCATGGATCCAAAATGCAAAACCCTAACCCTAGTTTTCTCCTTTTCCTCATTATATGCTTTTTACGGTTTCACCTGATTGAAGGTGTCCTGCGCTTTTTCGAACTCGAGAGCCGGGAAAATAGGCAATAAATCATGTTACACGGATATTGATGCATAGGAAAGTTTAAAAAAAAAAGCAAAAAAAAACATTTTCTATATTAACGTTTTAAATTCCGGGTGCCACATCCCCTTAAAACGTTTTTAAATTACGTGTGATAAAGGAAAACGTGTGAAACAGTGTGCCACATCACCTTAATGCGTTCTTAAATGTGCGTTATACACAGAAATTCGGTGTATATAGATTGTAGACGTTTTTAGTTAATTCTCTTCTTATACACAGAAATTCGGTGTAAAGCAGAATGTGGGTGGAAAGACGTGTTGTCTTATATCGACAGTGACTTCTATTCATGAATACCATAATAGCAGAAGAAATTTGGTGAACAACGACTACGATAATTTTGAGAATAAATTTGTGCAAGCATGATAGCGAAGTACCCCTTGCCGCCAAACTATCCTTCCTTTCTTATTTCTTGAAAAGATGCCTTGTGTAATAAGTTAGTATGAGAAGTGTAGGTTATCCAACTAAACTGAAAACAGAGTAGCTTCAGGATGGGAATGCAGCAAGTACATGATTGAGGAAAATTGTAAAAAATTGTGTTCGACATAAAATAAGGTGTAAAATGAAGAACATGGATATAAATTATATTGATGAGCATGAAGAGCATAAGATATGGTAGGTCTTATATGGGATTTATGTTAATCATTTCAAGAAAAATATGGAAAACACTTAAAGCCTAACATAAATTTTTACCTGAATGCTCAAACATCCCACTATCTCAAAATTGATTTTTCAGTCCAAAATGAAGACCATGGATATAAATTATGAAGAGCATGAGATATGGTAGGTCTTATATTGGATATATGTTGATCATTTTCGAAAATATGGAAAACAATAACTTGTCCCTAGGGGCCTGCGGATCTTACAATTTGGGCAATTTGAAAAGGAAATCATGGTCGTTTTGTGCTACTGCTGTCGCAGTAATAACATACCTAGGATTACAAAACCCCAAAAAAAAAAATTCCACTCAAAAATTTCCTTTATAAATTAAGAAATCCAGAATTTAATCTGGAGAAAGATAGTTGTGAAAGGTTAAATTAACTCTCGAGTCTCGTTAGCAAATGCCGCATAAGAGGCAACAAATATCTCTTTCGAAAGGTGTTGAAGGTGATCGAATAGGTCCTGAGCATCTGAAACAATCATATTTGTTTTCAAATTAAAAATCCCCAAAATTAAGCTCACCCTCTATCATGGATTTTCACAGCCGTGGATTTTATAAAGGTCAATGAAGAGTTAAATTTATCAGTCCAACATTGAGGGACCATGACATGATTTCACCAAATTCAACTTAAATATCTCTCTAGAAGACAACTCTTATTGAAGAAACAAATAGGAAAAAGAGATGCCCATAGTATGATTTACCATTGATTCCGACATCGGCATAGCATACTTTTCCAAGGAAATTAGTAGTTCCAAGAAGGGTGATATTAAACACTCGAAACCAAATTACAAAAAGGCCATCATCTTATCAAGAGAAACATTTAAAGCAAACAATGTGTTTCAACGGATTTCTTGAATTGAAGAGAAAAAAAATGGAGAATAATTCAAAATCTCCAAGCCTAACCTATTTATTGAATTTCAGAGAGAGCAGAGAATCCAAACAGGGCCTAAATTTTGAGTTCAACAAACACTTTTGAAATCAGATTTAATTCTTCCAGGAAAAGATATTTCTAACCCATTTTCAGTACTTCTAGTTCCTTCGCTTAGTAATTTTCTAAAAATGGCTGCATTTCCCATAGAACAAAATAGCATACTTTGTTGTTGAAAATAATGTTAAAAAAATAAAACATATAAATATAACTCAACCTTATTTGTTGATTGTTTTTCTTTTCCGGAAGAAGTCCACCCAATATCCTGCAAAGCACCCAAACGAAGCAACAACAACAACAAAAATGAAGATCATATAAGAGAAATGGAAAAACCCAAAACAAAATCTTCAAACACTACTTTACTATCATGATTAGATAGTAAAGTAGCTTCCTTCAAAGATTAAATAGACCTATTTTCTACAAACAAATCAGATGATGAAGGGTATCACCCAGCAAATTAATTAATCTCCTATAATAGCTTAAAACATCAACAAAAGAACCCTAACATATAGTAATGACCCAAAACAAAGGAAACCCATAAAAGAACAGATTTAAAAGAAAATAAGAGCATGAAATGTCTGAAAGAATCTGGCTTCTTTTCTAAACCGATTGATTAATCTCCTTTAAAAGCTAAAAACACCAACGGAGTTAGTTTACATTTAGAGAAAAAAAGAAGCAAGAATCATACCATATAGTAATGACCGAAAATAATGAAAACTCTATAAAAGAAAGATTCAAAGGAAAAGAAACTAAAAGCAAAGCACAGAAAAAGAATCGATATTTGAAAGAACCCAAAACGGAATGAAGAAAAAAAAAAGGCTTACATCTAGAGAAAAAAAAACCATATATCATTGAAGCATTCCATCAAACACCTGGCGGGCATAAAAAAAATCATATTCAGATAAAATGATAAGAGGAAAAGGAAATAGCTGAAAGCAATGGATGGAAACCCATTAGGAGGGCTTCATTGGATAATCATTACCTAAATCCAATACTGAAAATATTGAAAATATGAAGCCGGTAAAAATTGGATGTCCCTTACACAACCGTTACTTTATTTATTTGCAGCAGGTTAAAAGCCAAGCCATCGATTACAAAACATGCTTCCAGCCACCGATGCAAAACGATACGAAGCCTCTAAAATGGCAAAGTTTAATTGCTTCCCTACATGGTTGGGAACCAAAAGAAATCCAAGATGAGAAAATAAGAAGAAGAAAATATTAGCATTGCGGATGGAGCCTTCGTCTGCAAGCAGCACCCATGAAAAGGAATTTCTCCGGCTTTGATCTCCAAGCTCCACTGTCGAGCAAAGAGGAGGAACTTAAAACACAAAGGAAAGACAAAACACTAGCGGCCCGTTTGGATACCCCTTGAATTTGAATTTGGAGGTGAATTTGGATTTTTAAATCCAAATTCGGCGTTTGGCAAGCCTCTATGACATCTGGATTTGGATTCGAATGAAATCCGCAAGATTTACAAATTTCTCATGTTAGTGTAATTTTTTGGATTTATAAATCCTTTCTGCGAGAGGTTATTTATAAATATAAATGTGACCCATAAGGGGTTAAAATGACCAAAATATACAAAAGAAGTGTTAAATGACTAAAGTACCCACTTGACATTAAAAAATGATCAAAATACGTCGTATTAGGTAAAATGACTAGAAATGCCTGGGTCAGGCAAAATGACCGAAATACCCCTATACCAAGTAAAAATGAAAAATACCCCGAGTCGTGCAAAATGACTAAAATACCCTTATAACATAAAAATGATCAAAATAACCTCATATAGGGTAAAATGAATGACTAAAAATACCATCATGAGATAAAAATGATAAAAATATGTTATATTAGGTAAAATGACTAGAATATCCTCAGGTGAGGCAAAATGACTGAAATACCCCTATACCATGTAAAAATGAGAAAAATACCCCCGAGTCGTGCAAAATGACTAAAATACCCTTATGACATAAAAATGATCAAAATAACCTCATATAGGGTAAAATGACTAGAATACCCCAAGATCATGAAAAATTACTGAAATACCCCTATATCAAGTAAAAATGACCCATGGCTCATGAAAAATGACTAAAATGACTACAAATACCCTCTTGAGATAAAAAAAGATAAAAATACGCCATATTAGGTAAAATGACTAGGATACCCCCGGGTCATGCATAATGACTAGAATACACCTATACCGAGTGAAAATGACCAAATACCCTGAGTCATGATTCATGGAAAATGACTAAAACACCCTTATGACATAAAAAATGATCAAAACAGCCCCATATAGGGTAAAATGACTAGAATACCCCTGGTTCATGGAAAATGGCTGAAATGCCGCTATATCAAGTATTTTAGAGCTTTTTGGTTTTGTTAGATTTCAAATTCAAATCCAAAGAGCATCTAAATAAAAAAAAAATTAATTTAGATTTGAAATCCAAATCTATACGTGGTCATCCAAACGGCATTATTTATAAATTTGTGTATTTTAAAATTCTGGATTTTGAATCCATGGATTTTGGAAATCCAAATTCACCTCCAAATCCAAATCCAAGGGGTATCCAAACGGGCCTAGATGATTTTGGAGGAAGAAGAAACGATTAGAATGGGAAGAATCGTCTTCTCTTCAAACGCTTGGATGTGTATCCAATTGCCCCATAACTACTAATATCAGTTTTAGGAAGTTGAAGAGACGTAAAGGCATACTAACCTAAAGGTCGAGAGAGATAGAGAGAAAGAGAGAAAGAGAAAATCTCGAGAGAAAATATCGCAATGATGGGGCGAGATTTTAGGTCTATCGAGAGCGTTTAGATGGGGATACCAAAGGAAATCTCGAGAGAAAGAGAAAGAGAATATTGCAAGAAAATCTCGAAAATATTGGGCTGAACAGTGTGCCACATCACCTTAATGCTTTCTTAAATGTGCGTTATACACAGAAATTCGGTGTATATAGATTGTAGACGTTTTTAATTAATTCTCTTTTATACACCGAAATTCAGTGTAAAGCTGAATGTGGGCGTAACACGTGGCGCAGCCTCAGCTTCCCACATTCAGCTTTACTTATATACTAGTGGACAACCTGTGCGATGCACGGGACAAAAAAATAAATAATGCACCAAAATTTTGTTAATATACGTAGGATATTGAGAGATGGAAACAATTTTGCTAAAATCATGGGACATAGTGGAGATTTTTTCTCTAATAAATAGAAACAATTTTGCTAATATATGTGGGATATTGAGAAATATATATAATTTTGCTAAAAACGTGGGATATTGTGAGATTTTTTCTACAATCCAAATACATCACCGTTTTTTGAGGAGGGGTGCCACGTGGCGCACCCACGTCGTCCATGATTCTTAAAAAGACGTAATTGGGAAATGCAGTTTGTGATTAAAAAGATGAAAAAAACTTTAAATGTGAAATTAAGTGGGGATCCAATCTTTTTAAGAAATTATGATTAGACGAAATGTTGCAGCCAATATTTATTTTACTTTTGATGTAGTTTTTTTTTCTTAATTGGATTTTGCACGATGTTTTTCCATACTCACCGTTCTCTTCGAACCAAACAAAATGACTATGGTCAAGTGGCCTATGATCTAGTGGTGTAACTTGTGCAACGTCGTTTGTTTAATAATGAGAAATGCAAATAAAAATGGCCATATAGTACGTAGAATTTCTAAATGAAAATTAAAAGGAAAGAAGCATCGAGGTGTTTTTTCACAAAATAGCAAATGCTATATGCCTAGTCAGCCAGGAATATGAACTGAAAAAGGGGCATCTTCACCTTCACAAAAATCAGAACGAATCAAGAAGTTGAGATTGGAGATTGAAGATGTCGGAAATGTTGCAGGGAATCTTTGTACCTAACTTTGATGTCAGATCCAGGGGCACCAAATCATGTAATAGAAACAGGAAATAACATTGGTTGCTCTTACATGAAATGCCTAAAACTGAGAAATAAATCCAGGATTAAAAAACAAAAATGAATAAAAGATGGAAGAAAACAATCTGTTGCAAGTTTATTCTTTGTCAATAACACAAAATTACAACTAATAACTACCCCCAAACTACATATTTTCAATCTATCGTGGAGCAGCTTGACTATTTGAACTGCATTAGTGTTGGAGATGTTTTTTTATTCAATATGAGTGAGATATGGTTATATTTCTCAATTGGATGTATGATTTCCATCAGCACCCCAATTCAATGTACCTGGCAAAAGTCATGCCTCATTCACAACCATTTCTCAAAAGTTGACACTCCAAAAACCGTAACCCTGATTTCATTTCTCCGAGACCCATCTTCTTATAACTCCTCAATCAGATCTTAACATCTAGATAAATGACAACATCAAAACCCAAATCAGGAAATAGAACTTGATTGATGTATACCATTAAAAAAATGTTGAAGAAGAGTGAAGGATTTTTTGTTTTGTTTTTGGAATTGTAGTAGAGTTGAGGAATTTGAAAGAGGAAAAGAGAAACACCATACCTGGCTGCCTTGTCTGAAATGTGATGTCCCATAGCAAAGAATTTTTAACAGACATTAAAAGCAAAAGAACAATATATATTCGAAGGTTATATTCTATATAACCTAGATGTTAAAAAAAAAGTGCATAGAGAACCAAATACCTTAATTTGTACAGGGCAAGGATCAAAGAATCCCCAAAGCCTCTCCACCGCTATCTCTTTGCTCTTTAATCTTCAAAGATACGGAATTTCTGCAGAGAAGTGTAGATATAAGGTCTCTGCCAATAAAAGCAAGAACAACAGAATCCTATTTTTCAAATCATAAACACATTTTTAAAATAAACATACCAAAAAAGAGAAAGAAAATGGAGGAAAGCTGGAAATGCACTCAAAATTAGAAGCGGAGAGGGTTTCCAATATGAGAAATCTGGAAAGGAAAGGGCATGCTTTCTTTTTTAAGATTTCGATTTTCTATTTTTTCGATTGAGATCCAGAGGGTGGATTGATGGGAAAAAAATATGAAATGCATACTAACTGTGGGGAAGAACCTACAACGCTGCTGTACTTCCGATACCGCCAAGCTTCCGCCAACGACTGATGGTTGGATCGGAACGTTCTTCCTGGGGGAGAGAGAGAGAGAGAGAGAGAGAGAGAGTGAGAGAGAGGAATATGTACTGGTTAGGCGGAATAGAAAAGGCTAGTCTAAAGTTGTAACCGCCATAGGCTGAACGTCGATGTAAATGAGAACAAATAATAAACTCAGAGGCACTTTCAAACTTTCAACTTTCAATTTGATGGAGGGGTGGATTATTAAAAGGCAGTTTCAATGTAGGAGGAGAGTCGTGTGGCTTCAATGTAGGCGGAGCGTGTGAGGCTAGGGAAACGTGGCAATGTAGTGGAGGGGTGGAAAATTTAAAAGGCAGTTTCAATGTGTGATGGTTAATAAACGTAGAGGGTTGAAATACTAAAAGCAATAGGAAATTACAGAAAGAAAAAATGAAATATTGATATGATATCCTAATTAATAACCTGAGAGGAGCTTTGAATAGATATATCCATTAAAGTTTATTAAAATTACGTGATAGAGGAGGGGCTGCCACGTGGCACACCCTCAGCTTAGAGGATTCCGCTTTACATATATATATATATATATATATATATATATATATATATAGGACTAGTTGCAAACCCGTGTGTGGACCCCGATCCGAGAACGGTGAGGGAACAAGTCCCTAACACCCTCTGGATCATCCACGTGAATGAGAGCTCTGCCAAGGAACTCTCGAAACGAATGCCACCCTCATAGCATAGCACCAGTGGCGATATAAAAAGAAAGAGATATGTCTTGATTCGGAGCCAAGGCTCGAAACCAAGACATACCTAAAATAAACTCAGAGTCGCCATCCATGGATAAGCCATGGAACCCCAAAATCAAATCCTCTGTGCAATGGATAACCAGAAATATATATGGATTCGTGCCTGATTACGAATGGAGAAGGTCTGAAGAGCACCCCCAATTCGTCTGAATGCAAGCACTTGGTCTCTTATGCCATTTTCATTAACTCCAAAGAAGTTTGGGTAAAAAATCATGTGAAATGGAAATAAATATCCCCGAGTGAACGTCTACCTAATCATGCATGACTCGGGGATGAAATAATAAGCACACATAAAGTAAGATAAAAGATGTGTCACCTAATGACAACTAGGTTGTGAGTGACATGCCTAACTGGTGTCTAAGTTCTAATAGACATACACATGCAAGCTATAGCTAAAGGTATAGGATTAGTACAAGAAAGTAAGAAAACACAACAAAATATACAATAACACAACAAATCCTAACACTCTAAACGTTTAGCCCGAGTCCTCGGATGGTCTGGTATTCATCTAAAGAAGCCTACGTATCCCCGCCTCCGCAAGAATCAGAGCAACGTAGTTCTTCGCGCCTATTCTAAGCTATGATGACATCTAGACATCTATCCTAGACTCGATCTAAAAGACCGGACCAGTTATTAAAGTTTCTTGTATGATTATTTAAATTCCAGTGAATTGTGGATTTTAAGACACCCTATATGCCCTAACTAAATGCAGATTAGCCCTAAGCTAATGCAGGTGATTCCTACAACCTATGTGTAACTAGGCTGCGTTTCCTAAGGAAAAAAAAGGGTGGACTAACGTATCCTAGTCTAGTCATCACTCGGCGATATGAATCGCCGACTGACCGGACGGAGGCGTTCCTATAACTCTAGGACAGACCCCTAACTCTAAAATAAGCATACAAAAAACAAACAAACAAACAACCTATCAAAAGAAACTCCTAACTATAAAACTCTCTATCTAGTAGAAACTCCTAACTCTAGAAGAAGATCTGTAGAAAAACAAAGTTTTAAAGATTGCTTATTCAAAAAGAGGTTTAAAAAAGCTATTTACAAAAGTTTGGCTGGACTTGGGATATAAATCCCAAGCTGCACTACTGTAGACACCCCATTTTGACCGAACCCCAATTAGCCATGTTTGGTTGAAAACCCTATCAAATGATTGAGTTGAGACCCCAAATTTTATCCCATGGTAGGTCAGGGTCCCACCAAGGTCCTTTTAAAATTTCATTAAAATCCGTTAATGTTTACCTAATGAACGAGTGAGGAGGGTAGTGTAGGTTAAAATAGTATAGCAGAAAGGGGGTTAGTTTATCCAGATTCGAGGTGGTCCAGTTGGAATATTTTTGCAGCAGAGGTGCTCCTGTACATTTAAAAGGGCGAGAATTTATCATTTTTTTTTACTTAAGCTTTTCTTATAGACACCCAATTCACACAAAATCTATGTTAGGACAAGCACATGGGGATGTCTAAAAGAAACTTGTGGGGAGTAAAAACATAGGGCCTATGCCTATAAATAGATGATTAAGGCTTAATTTTTGGGGGAGAAGGGTTTTCATATATATATTTTTAGAAAGAGAAGCTGTGGGGGTTTAGTGAGAGAAAGTAGATCTGAGTCAAAAGTCTAACCTCCGTTCTTATTCCTTCTTCTCCGGCAAGCTCGCCTGAGCTCTGGCCAAACTCCGGTTCCCTTTTTCTTTCTCAAGCTACCTTGTTTTGCTATCTCTGCAAAGTTATATAATCATTTGCATTTTTCTCAAACCCTAAGTCCTATTTTCCGATCATCTTCCCGTAAATTCCGGCAAACATTTATCTTCTCCGGTGATTTAGCCGGAGATCTGGCCGGATGTATTCTTCGGTTCAATTACTCCATTTCTCTATCCTTATTAGCTTTCTTTGTTGTCGATCCTTGTTTTAAACTTTAGAAACCCTAGAATTTCAATTTCCTTGCTCCAAACCCTAGAAATCTAAAATCTCATAGCTTTTTCTGTAGAAACCTCTAGCTGGCTTCAAGAAAACCTAGATCTGGATTGTGATAGCTTTAATCTGCATATTCAGAGCCTAAAATCATCAATTCCAGTGGAAATACGTTTTCAGAGAGGAGTTTTTACGATAGAGCAGGAATCAGATTTTAAGGAAAAAGGCAATTATACTTTATAATGCTTCATTTTGCTCTAGAATAACTTTTTTTGAGCCTTTGATCCAGATCTGCAAGTTTCAGATCAGAAACTCAGCTCAAATCTGAACTATTTCAAGATTTTGCCTTTGGTTTCACTGAAAATTTTTAGCAAGGGAGTGATTAGGCATAACTGAGAAGAAGCAAATGTGAGAGGTAATTGGCAGCCATAATAGAAAGGTATGATCCTTCATTATTTATTTATTTATTTATTTTCTTTTCATTTTATTTATTTTTTTATAAGTATTGCTAAATGAGCTTTAAGGTTTTCTCAATCATATTTTCAGTTTATTACCCCTGAACTTTCATCTTATGAAGTGGTGTGGATTAATTATAGTGTTATCTTTTTCTGATTTTGATCAGCTCTGTTTAAGTTACAAATGACTTTGGTTGAATCTATGAACATAAACCTGTTTCTATGCTAATGAATGCTTGTTCCGAATGATTTAATCATATTGTATGCTATAATACCTAAAAATGATGTTTTCTATTTAGTTCTTTTCTGCATATATGCAATAAGATGTGAATTGACCTTGAATGATTGCAAGATTAAGGTTTGTATATTCTTGGATTTATTTATGGGCATTGCCTAGGAGAATCAGTTTTGTTGAGAAAAAGAAGGATAATTGGCTTCATGTATGGATTTTCCTTTCAATAGTTTTTATAAAAGACATGTTTGGTAGTCAACCAGTGATGTTCAGATTGGCTATATCTAGTTCCTTGCAGCTGCTTGGGGTTCCATATTTCAGTGTATTTCATGTTGGACTTGTAGTAGCTTAGAGGGTCAGGTTGTAGCATGGGTTGAATTGGGTTTGACGCAATTTGCAAGATAGTGTATCACCAATACAATCTTGTTCTTAGGGATGTCAATGAACCCCTTGCCATTTACCCTTCATCATACCATTTTCCCTTATTAGCCACTTCCATTTCTCACTTCTGCCATACAGTTCAGGTAATGCCTACTTATCATTGGGTTTATAGTTGAATGGGAAATACTTCGTCTATGGATAATTAATGGTAGCCCATATTACCTTGATATGTGCAGCCCCCTAACATCTTTTGATATGTGCAGCCCCATACACCTTTGATAATGGCAGCCACACATTCATTTTGATAATGACAGCCCTTCTTTTATTCTTGTTTTGGACGGCCACATCCTTGTGATATTAACAGCCCTTGTTATTACCCCATAACAGCCCCTGTTTCAGCCCATTATTTGAATCAGCTCCATGGTTCAGCCACTGCTGAATCAGCCCCTATGTTAGTCCCTGTTGAATCAGCCCCTGTTTTGGCATAAATTCATTCCATGTTTCGATCCCAGTTTTGGTACAAATTCAAGCCATAAGTCGGCCCTTATTTTGGCATAATTCTGCCCATGGTTTAGCCTGAGATTTATGCACATTTTGAGCCTACGATTCAGCCCTGTTTTACACACAATTCAGTCAATGTTGCTACCCATGTTTCGCACACAATTCAGTCAATGTTGCTGCCCTTGTTTCGCGCACAATTTAGTCCATGTTGCTGTCCCAGTTTTGCACAAGATTCAGTCCAAGATTCAGCCCCTGTTGTTGCACAAGTTCAGTTCATTTCAACCCCTGTCTTA
This sequence comes from Tasmannia lanceolata, assembly GCF_043159265.1. Taxonomy (NCBI): domain Eukaryota; kingdom Viridiplantae; phylum Streptophyta; class Magnoliopsida; order Canellales; family Winteraceae; genus Tasmannia; species Tasmannia lanceolata. The sequence continues at coordinate 66,660,011 of NW_027518695.1, forward strand.
AGCACCATTCAGCCCATGCATGTTTGTGTCGTCATTAGCTATACCCACTTGTAAAAAATAAAAAAATATGATTCAACATAGACAAGATTTACCTACAGCTGCTCTATATAGAGCCCTTATTTTGTAGTTTCATGTAACTTGATGCAACGTACATTGGAATTACAGTTCAGCCCTATGCGTGTCTTTTGTGTGTATAAGTGAGTGTGTGTGAGGATACGTTTGTATATGTTTGTGAATATATATGTGTAGAGTTGTGTTTGCATGTGTGTTGTGTAAATGCTCGGAGCTTTAAATAAATAAATAAAAAAAAACAAACATCTCAATCTTCTAGATCTCGTCGAGCCGGTCAATTCGACATATGGCGGCTCAAATTTGGCCAAAAGACGAGAGAGTTATGCCCGTTTAAAGTTTAGTCCATAATGATATTTTTGTTCAAGTGTTTTAGAAGTTGTCGTGTCGAGTAACTTTTGAGTTGCTACTGCTCGGAATTGTTCAAAACTGTCAAATGAAAAAGTGTTCGCTATAATATTTCCTAAAACTGTCTTATTGAGCAAATTTTTCCATAAAGGTTTTTTATTATGTCAAAAAAATACTTGCAAGCTTCAGTTTTTCTGAAAAAACTGTCATTTCTGCAACAGCAGCTTGTTGGCCATTTTTAGGCTATTCCAGGTTTGTTTCATCCGAAGCCATACAAAGAAAAAATGTTCTTGACAAGATTTTATAATACTTTTTCCTTGAGTGAATTTTTCCAGAAGCGATGTTTTAAGTGTCAAAACTGTGCCCGAACTTTCAGTTAAAACGCTAATATGTCTTTTAATGGCGATGGATCAGAAGAGGCCATTTTCCGGCCACTTCTGGCCAGATCCAAACAAAGTGGTCAACTGAGAGAATGTTTCTTATGCTAAGATCTACAATTTTGATTATTAGAGTTTTTGATGGTTTTGATTTTTGAGGGGTTCAAAAGTCAGTACAAAGTTGCATTTTTCGCACTATATGTCATAATTGTGCTATTTCTTGAAAATCATGGACAACTTGAGCTCTATTCAATTTTAATGATTGTTTTGGATGTTTTGAGCTTGGTAACAACTTTTAAATCATATATTGAATAATATTCATGAATTGTTTGGCAGTTTTCTACCCTTTTTGGTGAAAATTACATGTTGAGTGGAAATTTCATCTTTTTTTTTTTAGATTGTTTTGAGCCTATATTGATTCTAATGCTTGTATTGAGACATGATGAGCATGCTAGCAAGTCACAAATCATGTATTGATCAATTTTCATGATTTGCTTTATATTTTAGAGCCTTATTTGCGAAAATTGCCTATTGTGTAGAGTGCTTTCAATTTTTTTTATGCTAAATGAATGGAACTCGTGCTATATGTCGACCTAGACATCTAAACTTCTAGGATCACTTCCAAATCATGTCCAGACCTTCCAAATTCCATGAGTCTCATTTTAGGGGACACACTTTGTCTCATTAGAATGTTTTCCTTTGTGGAGACAAGTCTTGTCTCATTTAGAGAGTTTTCCCTTTAGAAGGCTTACCTAGCCTCATGTTAGAGCCCTCCTTTTTAGAGCGACTCTTTGACTCATTTTCCCTCCCTTATAGAGCAATAGAGAGTCTTGGACTCATTGGCTTCTCATTTAGAGTTGGTTATCCTATATGTTAGGAGTTTGCCCTGTAGCCTTTTGGTTCGTCTATTAGATAGGAGTTTATCATTTAAGATGATTTTACCTGCTAGGGATCTTAGATTATTTTCATTGTTCTTGGGGCACCAGTTACTTGTTGTGGATCGTCTCTTTGAGGCGTTAGTTGCTTGTTCGGGGTTTCCCCTTTGGATTTAGGGTTTTGTCCTAGTTTGTGGTGTTACTTGCGTGTTCCCTTTAAGATTGAAAACATTTAAAGGTCCGAAGCATTGGAAAAGCTTTAAAATCCAAAAAAAATATATATTAGAAATTCGAAACTCAAAAACATTGGAAAACTTTAAACTCCAAAAACATCAGAAATTTAAAACATAAAAAACATTTGAGAGCTTAAAAACCATCTAAAGTGTTGAGTGTTTTTAGATGCGTAGTTTAGGAAATTTCTTTCGAACTACGTTGGCTTGATCCTCTTTTACGAGGTACGTAGTGCAGCTTGGGATTCACATCCCAAGTCCAGCCAAATTTTGTAAAATAAATCATTCAAACCTTTTAAAAAATACAAAAATATTTTATACAACATGTTTTCGAAAAGCTCTTCCTCTAGAGTTAGGAGTTTCTCCTAGATAGAGAGTTTTAGAGTTAGGAGTTTCTTTTGATAGGTTGTTTGGTTGTTTGTTTGTTATGTGTTTGTTTTAGAGTTAGGGGTTTGTCCTAGAGTTATAGGAGCGCCTCCGTCCGGTCAGCTGGCGATCCACATCGCCGACTGATGACTAGAATAAGATACGCTAGTCCACCCTTTGTTTCCCTTAGGAAACACAGCCTAGTTACACATAGGTTGTAAGAACCACCTGCATTAGCTTAGGGCTAACATGCATTTATTTAGGGCATATAGGGTGTCCTAAAATCTACAATTCATTTAAATCTAAATGATCGTTCAATAAGCTTTAAGAACTAGTCCGGTCTTTTAGGTCGAGTATAGGATAGAGGTTTAGGTGTCCTAGGCATCCTAACTTAGAATATGTGCGAAGAACTACGTTGCCTTGATTCTCGTGGAGGCGGGGATACGTAGGCTTCTTTGGATGAATATCAGATCATCTAAAGACTCGGGCTGAAACATTAGAGTCTTAGGTTTTGTTGATAGTACTTTAGGGTTTGTGTTTGCATTTTGTTGATGATTTTAGCGTAAGATCATGGTAGCGTGTGTGCATTTCCTTACTTACTTACGTACTTAGCTGTAACATTTACCTGTTTATGTGTTTTACCTAGTTGTTTAGTTATAGTTCTTACCTGCTTAGTTGTAGTTCTCGCATGTTTAGCTGTAATTTTCTATCTTTATTAGGTTACTGATTATTATCCTTTACTATCATCTACTGATGTTTGCTCATTGCGTAGGTTTATCTTCTTAGCTATAACACTTTACGGTATTTCTGCATTTTCTATCTGTCATTTACTGCTTTCTAGATGGGATATGTTAGGATTTTATATTAGGCGCTATGTATTCGCCCCATTGTAGATAGGCGCTATGTGCACGCCGTAGGTTTTTATTTCTGCAATTGCTATCTGTCATTTACTGCTTTCTAGATGGGATGTGTTAGGATTTTATATTAGGCGCTATGTATTCGTCCCATTGTAGATAGGCGCTATGTGCACGCCGTAGGTTTTTATTACTGCAATTGCTATTTGTCATTTACTGCTTTCTAGATGAGATGTGTTAGGATTTTATATTAGGAGCTATGTATTCGCCCCATTGTAGATAGGCGCTATGTGCACGCCATAGGTTTTATTTCATTCTTCTATTATTTGCCTGGCATTTTTGTTTGTTCCTTATTTCATTTACTATTCATGATCAACTGCTAATTTTAGATTTCCTTTCCTGTACAGACCTATACCTTTAGCTGTAGCTTGCATGTGTATGTCCACCAGAATTTAGACACCCATTAGGCATGTCACTCGTAATCTAGCTTTGCTTAGGTGACACATTTTTATTTCATTATGTATGCTTATTTCTTTATCCTCAGGAAATGCATGCTTAGGTAGACGATTCCTGAGAATTGTTCCTATTTCATATGATTTTCGCCCGAAACTCTTTGAAGTTAATAATAAATGGCATAAGAGACCAAGTGTTTGCACTCGGACGAATTGGGGGGTGCTCTCAGACCTTCTCCATTCGTAATCAGGCACGGACCCATATATATTCTGGTTATCCATGGTATACAGAGCATATTTTTGTTTAAAGGATCCATGGCCGTATACCGTGGATGGCGACTCTGAGTTTGTTTAGGTACGTTTCAAATCCGGACTTGTTCCCGAATCGAGAGGTATCCCTTTTATATCGCCACTCGTGCTATGCTATGAGGGTGGCATCCGTTTCGAGAGTTCTTTGGTAGAGCTCTCCTTCACACGTGGATGATCCTAGAGGCCGCTGGGGGCTCGTCCCCCACCTCTCTCCCGGATCGGGATCCATAGGCTGGCGACTCTGCTGGGGAGTTCTTGAAACATTGCTTAACTCTGTTAAAATGTCATTTGTTACTAACTTTGAAGAATTTTGGGCTAAAATCATTATAAATGGGAATTTAATCGCTTAGAATCCAGGGGCACCAAATAGGTGTTTAAAACAAGGGATTCACACACTGCACGGCATACATCATTTTGTTTTTATTTTTTTTCTTATTTGATTTTATTATTATTGGCTCCATGGGATAGATACAGTACATGCCAGATGGGATGTCATTACCCTGCTGGGATTGTTGTATCTATTACCAAGCTATGCGCCGGTGCTGCAGCCGTAAACACTAGGCGTACTTGTGTTTACAGCAGCCGATGAGCAATGAAGCATACTATGTATAACACTAGGCGTACTTGTGTTATACATGTTAAGTATGGATCATAAGCATAGTACCCGATATATTGAGTTCGGAGCCCTACTTTCATTTTACATATATTATGTACATGAATATATTTGCTGATTTAGTAAAACCCAATTAGGATCTGCATGTGCTTATACATATATTGCATTCATATAAGGACGAACATGTGTTGCTTACGCATGTTGGAGCCTAGATTTAGGAGCCATGTCCTATTCATAGATTATTGTAGCTCACCTTATGTGGCTACAACGCAGTCCTAGTGTACTCACATGTCTGTCTTGAGTCAAGTGTCTTGACTCTGCGGGATTATATTTAGGGCTGGTGCCCCTGGTTAGGGTGTATATATGTATATGTACCTATTTATATTGATTATTAGTTTAGGGCTTTCGTATTTAATGAGGGTTCCTTATCTAATTTAAATCAATTATATCAATCGATATTTTCAGATTTAGACCTAACATGTGGCTCTTTCTCTGTCACTTTCGTAGCCATGGTTTATCTTTTGATCCATTGGTTACATTCCACTTGTAAATCCATTGGTTACATTCCACCTGCATATCCATTGGTTACGATTTACCTTTTTATAGAGATTCTTTGTACTTAAAAATTATTTGCGTGTTCATCTTTCATTCAGATTTTGGATCTGGTCCTTGACCCTACTTTTGTCATTTTATGGCCATGGTTTATCATATGAGCCATTGATTATCCATTTGATCTATGTTTTCCCGTCCTTCACTTTGTACTCTTGTATCATACCGTGATCATTAATGGATTGGTTATGTCTTGCCCATCTATCCCATGAGTGCATGATTAATGCTGAGATCAAAACCTATTTAGATTAAGGGTGTTTATCGTTCTTGACTCTTTCATACCCGAAAGAAGAGAATTCATACCCGAAGAAAATTTAAAGGAGTTGATTAAGGATTTCTTTGAAACCCAGTTTACTTAGATCATGTCATCATTTTTGACATTTTGACTTGAGGTACCAACAGATATGCTCAAGGTTGCGCTCTTATCTCGATTTGTTGAGAATCTTTATCCCATGATTATTCATCTAGTGTGTGCTTCCAATTCGAAAGTCTAAGTTCAGCAAATGACCTTCCTTTCAAATGACTAATCATTTCTAGACACATTTGATCCAGACAGTCTATTGCTTCCCTTACATTGCCAACATAGTCTTTTATTGTCTTACCTAACCCTGGCCTTGTAGGGTTACCCTTTCCGACTTTCCTATTTCGGGATCAAACTCAGTAGACACCTTTATCATGGAAGATGGTGTATCGCCCAGGAACTTTCAGTGCCACTCTCTTGCTCATAAAGAAGCGTCCAGTTTTCAAACTTTGTCTTTTCTTGAGTTTATACCAATTCTTGTGTCAAAGTTGGTAAGTCTAGTTATGTCATCAATAATTCAGAATATATAATGTTTGTCAGTCTTCTTATCGAGTCAATATCCAGTCTTCTGTTGAGTCTGATGTAGAGCCCGTTGAGGCGCGTCTAAAGTCATCAATGTATTTGAAGTTTCCAATTCAATAAATACTTGATTACAACATTATCTGTATTGTTATGATTCACTCTTAGATCTAATGTTTAAATAAACAAAGACACCCTTCTCGGATGAGAATGCAGACGAAATTTCTCTTGAAATCTGAAAAATGATCAAACTAGAGAAAGAGTGTCTAGCATAGCCACTTAAAGAGGAAATCGAAGCTATTGATAGTGGTATTGAAATCCGAAACTCAGGAAAGATGGATTGGCAAAACTTTATCTCCCGAGGAGCGCGAAGAATTGATAATCCTATTTAGAAGGGATCATAGTAGTCTTGCTTGATCCTATAAGGATAAACCGGGTGAATGTCAGGGTATGGTGCAAAGCAAGACTCCATTTGTTTGAGACATCGGGTCAAAGAGCAAAATTCAAGAGAGATGGACATCAGACATCCTATAGAGCTGATGAAGAAGTGAGAGAAGACTTTCTCAAAATGAAGTCATAGATTTGAGCCCTAAAGAACAATTGGGCTGTGTATTTTCATTATGATTCTGAGGTGGAATATTTCAAGAAAAAATGACATTTTTAATGTTTAGAATATGAGAGAAAGACAAAGAGAAGGGAATGTGTCCATATGACAATTCTTTTGGAATATCAAAGACCCAGATGATGGAGTCAATGAGATAGATCGCATATGAGAATCGTCTTTACTATTTGGAGACAAATGAAAGTTGAAGAACCTTGAGTATAAATTCAAGATATTTGAGAAGGGCACAAGTTCAAATGGAGCACCGTGGTTGAAGTCTTGCCCAAGAGTACCGCCAGACTCCTCGACAGAAATATTCAAAGCCGTTGAACCTTATTCCTCAAGAGCTTGTACATCAAAACACCAGGAGGCCATCCTTGGACGTTTGAGCCTTTATAGCCAAAATCCCAACGTTTAAAAAAAAAAAATCCTTTTGTGAGCCCTTTGAGCCAACGTTTTAAAACCAAACAATTCTTTCAACCATATTATAAACCAGGGGCATTTTTTTATGAGTTTGAACTACGCGGACCTGATCCCCACCTCTTCAGGGGTACGTAGGCAGTCTGATTAATTCAGATTCGGTCAACCTTTGGAATAAATGTCAATTATTCCCTTACAAAATTTGAAGCTAAAAGCTAAACCATTCTTTGATAAACCCCAAAGCGAACTACGCGGATCTGATCCTCCATTTTTGGGGTACGTAGGTAGTCTGGCAAGACCAGATTCGGTCCAAATCGTTTGAACTTTTGATATCTAACCCTTTTGAACCCAAGCCCACCTAGAAAGTCCTTCTGGTGAAACAAGCAAAGGTTCAAGGCGAATGAAAAAACAAACAGAAAGAAAAGAAAAGAACGAGAGTCTGAAGACCCGCTAGGTTGAAAACCCGAAAGGGCGGCCTAGAGAAAAATGAGAACCATTTTCTTGCTAAGTCTACAACCAAAGGAGTTGGCTTATGCAAAATGAGGGTAGCGGTCTACTGGATTGAAAACTTGAAGAGGCAATCCAGTCAGAGGCGAAGACTTCCCAAAAAGTGAGCTGACAAGACATGGAAGGAGTTCCTCGATTATGGAGAACTCTGAAGTTTGAGTAGTATGAGAATTCCAAGCAAAAGCTGAAGCAAATGGTTTACTAGACCAGTAATCTGGGATGCAATAATCATGAGTTCCCACTAGGAGATTCGAAGAGATGGAGAAACAATCACTACACAGGACAGGATCTTGGAATCCGAGTAGTGTCAGTGAGACTTACTTTGACACCTTTCTAAACTAGGGGCATTAAGACTAAGCAATCCGAAGGGGGTAATAACCATGACGGAAATCCTGATGGAGGAAATTAGAACCTCTTGACATTGTTTTTGAGATTACTCTAAAAGTGGCTAGCCTTACCATAACAAAATAACACATCAGATCTAAGGGTGAATCGAAAGTGAGTCAAGTCCCTTGAATAATCTGCATCTTCTTTGTTGAGTCCTTAGAAGTCTGCTTTTCGTTGATATTCATTTTCTTCTAAAGTCCATAGTGTATGGCACTGGAAAAAGCGGGTGTATACCTTCTGAAATGCGAAGAAAATTCAAAGTAGAACCTGGTTTATGAATCAAGGAAGAGACAAGTCACATTTTGTTCAAACTTGTCAGAGACATCAAAGCCTCAAACATTGAGCAAAAGGAAGAATTCTTACATTCAGCCTTTGTGGAGATGGTTTTACCACTATACTAAAGAAAGAACCCATGCAAATTTAAATTTTCCTACTTACCTTGGTTCTGCTTTCTTAAGACTCTTATCATGGAAGCACATCATACTAGGGGCATCTTTTATAACTTGCGTCATAAAAGATATTGTAAGCCCAATGGTTTCCACCTTGGCATTCCCATCTTATTTTGATGATTCCAATACACAAGTGATTTATGATCACTAATGTGTTTGATTGTCTAAGTTGTAGATCATAATTGCTTAAAGACATCATTGCTTGGATTAAGGCCAAAGAAGCTCGCATTGGACCGCTTATGAATGCCAAAGACATCGGTGATCCAAGACAAATGAAGACTTGAAGAATCGCACTGAAGATCGAAGTCAATTTAGATTGTATAAAATCCAATCTTAGTTTTAGATTTTAAGAGGCATAACTAAGGAAATAAACACACACCCAAAATTTATATGTGATTGTCTTTGTGGTGTTCCAACACCTTGGAACCCTCATAGCAATCCCAACTTGGTGTTAAGTTGGAAGCCCAAAAACATGAAGTGAAAATCTGCTCTTCATAGGCTTCTCGGAACTCTGAGAGAAATTCTCGGAACTCCGAGAAATGGTCCAGTAGACTTTTTTTCATCTTCTGTTTGTATTCCCGGAACTCCGAGATTTTTTCTCGGAACTCCGAGAATTCTCGAAACTCCGAGAACACTGTAACGGTCATATTTTGAGCCGTTGGGAATTTTGCTGGAATTACCACAATGCCATTGAACGGTCATATTTTGGTTTTCCTATATATATGGGCATTCTAAACTTCAAGACTATCAATCCTAACACTCTTAAACTTCATTTGAACATCCAAAGAGTGAATCAAACTTGATTATGCCTCTCATCCTCTAAGATTAGGATTTGGATCTTTAGGCTATATTTGTACATCTTCTACATTTTGTAAACCCTTGTGAGGGATTATTTTTTTGTTCTTTCCTTCTTCATTCAAGATTGTATTTGGGCGAGTGTTCGGAGAAGCGTAGCCCACTCTCCGTGGTGAAGATCGCCACCAAGGTTAAAGGTGGTTGGAATTTTGTAATCGGCACCGATCTTCGCCGAAGTTAAGAAGATCACATAGTGAAGCCATCAACGGGTTTTTATTGGTGGAGTGGAGTAGGCCTCGCGTTTTGAGGACCGAACCACTTTAAATCTCGGGTGCATTCTCTCTTATCTCTTGCTCTTTATTTTGCAAATGCACTAAGGATTTAACTTGTATGCTTGAATTTCTTTTTGATCTCTTAATCTTCTAAAATTGGGTTTAAGTTTTCAAAAGAATTAAAACTTGTTATTAACCTAATTTCGCACTCCTCATAAGTTGCCGTACTCGGGACCACCCTTGGAATTTCAGATATTAAACAATGATAATTGGGATATCTATTCTTACCAAATAGAGACGAGAGAAGCTTGAACACACTCTTTGAGTTGAATTCTTTGATTAAATTGTCTCTTTTGGAGTCAAAGTTTCAGAAACTTCAATTCCCAGCGGAGTCTAGAACCTACTCCTACAATCTTCAAACCTCAGCAAAATGCTTCTCACATGTTAAAGAGAGTCATTACCCAAAAATCTCATCAATCTATTTGAGTTTTGCTTTCAGCAAAGATCATGCATGATGAGCACTTTTATGTGTGAATTATAGGTAGGAAAAGCACGCATTTATCTCATTTAAATCGGTGCTACTAAGGTATTTTGTGTGTTTTTGGTGTTTCAGGTTGTTTTCTGGATTTTCATAGAAAATAGGGCTAAGAGATGGAATTGCAAAGAGAATTCAAGGATCTATATGAATTCAATGCTGCTGGAATCAGGTTCCTGAAATGGAATCAGGTTACTGAAAAGCTGCTGGAATTGTGCTGGAATCAGTTGTTGAATGGAAAGAAATTGCTGAATTGGAATGGGAATCAACCAAGCCTAGTGTAGGCCCCACCATATGTAGCTTGAAGAGCTAACGTCAGCCTATGGGAATGATAATTTGGGATGCCATCTTTGTACCTTCCATTCGGACAGTTCGAATCATCCTTTGGCAATGAGTTGAGGAGCATGGCCGATTATGTCGTGGCTAGTCAATTCAACGGTTCGGATTGCTCTATAAAAATGATTTGACGGCACGGCCCATTTATTTTGCAGTTGCCCATTAAGTGAACGGTTTGGATCAACTTGTGGGACTGGAATAAGAGGCACGACCATTTGTTTTGTATTCCATAAAATGGATGGTTTGGATTATCTTAAGAAGTGGATTGCCCGTCTAAAAACTTTCCATAAGGGTGAGATTAATTGGCCATCTATCAATGGCATCTATCAAATTTGGAATTGTCTTGCACATGGTAGTGATTTACAGCCATGCAAAAAGCCATGCAAGATGCTGTGTGATTCTTTCTCTCTCATACGTTAAGAAAGTGGTGTGGGCCCACTATTCTAGTGTGATCAAAAGGGTGCGTAACTATCACTCCATTCCCTTTTTGACGTTGATACACTCACACTGGGTGTCTATAGTGATCAAAAGTGCAGCCCATATGATCTCACCCATTCATTTCTCACATCCAAAACCACAATCCACCGACCTCTTGCCTATTCACTGATTTTTACATCTTGCCAAAATTGCCACTTTGGTTCTCACGGTTGTGGCCCAACAATAGCAGTTTCTAAATTCTAAAAGTGGGACCCACGTGTTATTGTGCATGTGAATGGTGGCAACTTTCCAAATAGGTACAGCATGTTACTTTATTTAATTTTTTAGTAGCCACGTTTTGGACGTTTTGGGATGAAGCAAGAATAGTATTTTTTATATGCATGCATGCAAGCTGTGGGACCCACCTTAAAGTTCCAAACATAGCAGCTCTCCCACGTCTTTTGGTTCAAAACGGTAGTTTCCAAGTTGAAGTGTGGCTATTATAGTGCGCATGGGACCCACATGGTGGTGCAAATTCATGAAAAGTTATTTGATTCACAGTAGCCCACGACTTTGGGGTTAGAAAATATTATTTTTCAAAAGCTTGTATTGTATACATTATACAATAAAAGTGGGACCCACCACCAAAGTGAAGAAGAAAGTTGCTCAAAAAGCTCACTCATTCCCACGTTGAAAAGTCAAAAAGAAGAGAGAAAATTACAAAAGCAAGGTATAAAGTTAGTGAAATGGTAAAGAAGAAAAGAAGTAGTTGTTAAAATTACCAACAAATGGTGAAGTTGCTGAAATTGCCAAGGATAGTTGGGGTTTCCAAAAAAACTTTACCCACATGCCAAGATTGTGAACCTCTTTGGAGCTGAAAATAGAAGGAGATTTCCTCTATATATTGCAATAAAAGGATGACAAAAGGCTCTGGATTATTCTCGTAAGACTTTCTTTGGCATTTTTTTTCTCCCATAGTGGAATTCGGCTATCTCTCTCCATTCTCTCTACATCCCTCTTGCTCTCCTCCTCTCTCTCGGTCCTCTCTACAACTCTCTCCCATGTTCTACTCTCTCTTATTTTTTTCTTGCTCTTTTTCTTTTCTTTCTCTCAATCAAGGAACGATCCAACCGTCCGAGATCCTAGTCCAAGGCAATACCAAGGCTTGAAGGAGGGCGATCAAGGATTCAACCATTGTTCGGAGGAGAAAAAGACTAAGTTTACTTTACTTGTGTTCTTTATTTTCAAGTTCAATTCCAAGTTATAATTCGATGTACTTTTGTTTTGAAGTTTAATATTAAAGAGAGTACTTGTGTTATTTTTCTTTTTAAAGTTCTTATATGGCACTTCTTCCCTTCTCTATCCCCTTTATTTTTGTTTCTTTAGCCTTCTCCATGAGTAGCTAAACCCACTATACTTAGGGTTTAGATGAAGCCATGGGGAAGGAGAATGAGAAGTAATTAAAACCATTGGCTTATATAACAACTTATGTAAGGATTTGTATTTGTTGGATCCCAATCACGTATGCCACTGGCTTTCCCCAGTCGTATAAGTGATTGCCGATAAATAAATATAATTTCTTATATAATATCTTTAAATTGAGTAGTATATTTGATAAAACACTCATGGGCAATGACATCAATAGATCTTATTCCCCATAGACTAAATTTATCAAATACACTATCCAATACAGAAATTGGTTTGATTAATAATATAATTCCAAACCCATGGTGGATTCTAACCCTAAGTAATCTTTTATATTGAATTAAGGTTTTTACACTATTCCAAATTACTTTTGCAATTTTCCAATTTACTTAAGCCCTTAGAATTTAGTTTTCTAATTAAATTGGATAAGTAGTTAATAGAGATCATTAAAATTTGGTACACTTTGCCTAAATTAGGATTTTAAATCAAAAAGATCGTAGTTGAATTTGATTCTTAGATTGAATAGAATACACGCTTATATATATAGTGTTGGCTCCGAGGTCTAAGTCCACGGAAATCCTGAGTCCATTCCAGGCAACATTATATCATAGCTAGTATTCTAATCGGTAAAAGAATAGGATTGACAACTAGATTTCTCTTCCTTGAGTTCGACCCGTATTTACACGATCCGTGCACTTGCGGTTATTTAATATTTCAAACAATGCACTCTTAGTTACTCTCGACAAGAGATAACTAATCCATTAGTGAAATTAATCAAAGTTGTTAATTTTTTCAATCACTTCTTTACAGTTTTTAATAAGGATAGAAATTGATAGCTCCGTGCTTCGGAGTCTAGCTTTTCTTTCATCATTTTGAATTTTTTTTAATAAGGATAGAAATTGACAGTTCCGTATTTCGGAGTTTGCCTTTTCTTCCATCTTTTGAATTTTTAATAAGGATAGAAATTGATAGCTCTGTGGTTCGGAGTCTAGCTTTCCTTTCATCATTTTGAATTTTTTTTTAAAATAAGGATAGAAATTGACAGCTCTGTGCTTTGGAGTTTGCATTTTCTTCAATCTTTTGAGTTTTTAATAAGGATAGAAACTGACGGTTCTCTGCTTCGGAGTCTGTTTTTTTTTTCCTTCCATCATTTTTGAGAAGTTTTCAATAAAGTAGAAAGTTACTGGAGTCCGTATTGCGCGGTTTGGTCTTTTTCTTCAGTTTTCGAAAAAAAAACAAACTCTTTGAGCTTTTAGTTTGTACTTGCTTTGGTAAAGACTCTTTGAGTGTTTGGTTTATACGTGTTTTGGTAAAATTTCACACCAAAAAAAAAAACTCTCTAAGTGTTTAATTTTATACTTGTTTTGGTGAAGTTTTTCATACAATGATAAAAATAAAAAAAAACTCTTTGAGTGTTTGGTTTTGTACTTGTATGGAGCTGGTTTATGCGGCACCATATAAATCAAGGATGATCCGTAATGTGTCACTACCTAACTGGTTAGGAGTCAGGCATATCTGTGAAGAGGTTCATATGAAACTGGTTTGTGCAGAATAATATGAATCTGGATTTACATGGAGCTGGTCTATGCGGCGCCATGTAAATCTTGGGTGATTCGCTACCTTGAAAGAGAGGAGTCAGAGTTACCTTGATAGCTAAACAGATGGATTTTCAACAATGGTCTGTATAGCTATCGTCCTGATATTAAACTCTTTGAGTGTTTGGTTTTATGCTTATTAACGTATATTTGTGAAAGTTTCGCATGGAGCTGGTTTACGCAGCACCGCATTTATTTTGAAAAATTGCATGGAGCTGGTTTATGCAGCACCACATTTATTTTAAAAAAAAATTGCATGGAGCTGGTTTATGCAGCACCACGCTTTTGAAAAAGAAATCTTTGGATGTTTGGTTTTGTAATATCTGTGAGGAGTTCATATGGATTTGATTTTTGCAGAACCATAAGAATCTGGATTTATGAGGAGCTGGTTTATGCAGCACCATATAAAAAAAAAATTTCTTTGAGTGTTTGTGATTTCAAAAATGAAGGAGTGTTTGTGTTTTGTGTTTGTTTAGTTGAATCATAAGTGTTTTTTTTTTGAAAAGGCGTTGAATCATAAGTGTTAGAGAGAGACTATCTCCACAATGTTTGCGGAATTTTAGTTTTGTTAGAGTCATTTAGTTGTTTTACCCTTGTGAATATCATTTTGGAGACAAAACCCAAAAATTGGTTTTATTTCAATTTCGGGTCGGCCAAAATGTGTTGTCTGTTCAGCTTTGGCATTGGCATGTTATACACGCTCTGCCAAAGAGGGGCATCTGTAGACACCCCATTTTGACCGAACCCCAATTAGCCATGTTTGGTTGAAAACCCTATCAAATGATTGAGTTGAGACCCCAAATTTTATCCCATGGTAGGTCAGGGTCCCACCAAGGTCCTTTTAAAATTTCATTAAAATCCGTTAATGTTTACCTAGTGAACGAGTGAGGAGGGTAGTGTAGGTTAAAATAGTATAGCAGAAAGGGGGTTAGTTTATCCAGATTCGAGGTGGTCCAGTTGGAATATTTTTGCAGCAGAGGTGCTCCTGTACATTTAAAAGGGCGAGAATTTATCATTTTTTTTTACTTGAGCTTTTCTTATAGACACCCAATTCACACAAAATCTATGTTAGGACAAGCACATGGGGATGTCTAAAAGAAACTTGTGGGGAGTAAAAAATTAGGACCAATGCCTATAAATAGATGATTAAGGCTTAATTTTTGGGGGAGAAGGGTTTTCATATATATTTTTTTTAGAAAGAGAGCTGTGGGGGTTTAGTGAGATAAAGTAGATCTGAGCCAAAAGTCTAACCTCCGTTCTTATTCCTTCTTCTCCGGCAAGCTCGCCTGAGCTCTGGCCAAACTCCGGTTCCCTTTTTCTTTCTCAAGCTACCTTGTTTTGCTATCTCTGCAAAGTTATATAATCATTTGCATTTTTCTCAAACCCTAAGTCCTATTTTCCGATCATCTTCCCGTAAATTCCGGCAAACATTTATCTTCTCCGGTGATTTAGCCGGAGATCTGGCCGGATGTATTCTTCGGTTCAATTACTCCATTTCTCTATCCTTATTAGCTTTCTTTGTTGCCGATCCTTGTTTTAAACTTTAGAAACCCTAGAATTTCAATTTCCTTGCTCCAAACCCTAGAAATCTAAAATCTCATAGCCTTTCCTTTAGAAACCTCTAGCTGGCTTCAAGAAAACCTAGATCTGGATTGTGATAGCTTTAATCTGCATATTCAGAGCCTAAAATCATCAATTCCAGTGGAAAATACGTTTTCAGAGAGGAGTTTTTACGATAGAGCAGGAATCAGATTTTAAGGAAAAAGGCAATTAGACTTTATAATGCTTCATTTTGCTCTAGAATAACTTTTTTTGAGCCTTTGATCCAGAGCCGCAAGTTTCAGATCAGAAACTCATTTTATTTATTTATTTATTTTCTTTTCATTTTATTTATTTTTTTACAAGTATTGCTAAAGGAGCTTTAAGGTTTTCTCAATCATATTTTCAGTTTATTACCCCTGAACTTTCATCTTATGAAGCGGTGTGGATTAATTATAGTGTTATCTTTTTCTGATTTTGATAAGCTCTGTTTAAGTTACAAATGACTTTGGTTGAATCTATTAACATAAACCTGTTTCTATGCTAATGAATACTTGTTCCGAATGATTTAATCATATTGTATGCTATAATACCTAAAAATGATGTTTTCTATTTAGTTCTTTTCTGCATATATGCAATAAGATGTGAATTGACCTTGAATGATTGCAAGATTAAGGGTTGTATATTCTTGGATTTATTTATGGGCATTGCCTAGGAGAATCAGTTTTGTTGAGAAAAAGGAGGATAATTGGCTTCATGTATGGATTTTCCTTTCAATAGTGTTTATAAAAGACATGTTTGGTAGTCAACCAGTGATGTTCAGATTGGCTATATCTAGTTTCTTGCAGCTGCTTGGGGTTCCATATTTCAGTGTATTTCATATTGGACCTGTAGTAGTTTAGAGGGTCAGGTTGTAGCATGGGTTGAATTGGGTTTGACGCAATTTGCAAGATAGTGTATCACCAATACAATCTTGTTCTTAGGGATGTCAATGAACCCCTTGCCATTTACCCTTCATCATACCATTTTCCCTTATTAGCCACTTCCATTTCTCACTTCTGCCATACAGTTCAGGTAATGTCCTACTTATCATTGGGTTTATAGTTGAATGGGAAATACTTCGTCTATGGATAATTAATGGTAGCCCATATTACCTTGATATGTGCAGCCCCCTAACATCTTTTGATATGTGCAGCCCCATACACCTTTGATAATGGCAGCCACACATTCATTTTGATAATGTCAGCCCTTCTTTTATTCTTGTTTTGGGCAGCCACATCCTTGTGATATTAACAGCCCTTGTTATTACCCCATAACAGCCCCTGTTTCAGCCCATTATTTGAATAAGCTCCATGGTTCAGCCACTGCTGAATCAGCCCCTATGTTAGTCCCTGTTGAATCAGCCCCTGTTTTGGCATAAATTCATTCCATGTTTCGATCCCAGTTTTGGTACAAATTCAAGCCATAAGTCGGCCCTTATTTTGGCATAATTCTGCCCATGGTTTAGCCTGAGTTTTCTGCACATTTTGAGCCTACAATTCAGCCCTGTTTTACACACAATTCAGTCAATGTTGCTACCCATGTTTCGCACACAATTCAGTCAATGTTGCTGCCCTTGTTTCGCGCACAATTTAGTCCATGTTGCTGTCCCAGTTTTGCACAAGATTCAGTCCAAGATTCAGCCCCTGTTGTTGCACAAGTTCAGTTCATTTCAACCCCTGTCTTAAGCACCATTCAGCCCATGCATGTTTGTGTCGTCATTAGCTATACCCACTTGTAAAAAATAAAAAAAATATGATTCAACATAGACAAGATTTACCTACAGCTGCTCTATATAGAGCCCTTATTTTGTAGTTTCATGTAACTTGATGCAACGTACATTGGAATTACAGTTCAGCCCTATGCGTGTCTTTTGTGTGTATAAGTGAGTGTGTGTGTGTGAGGATACGTTTGTATATGTTTGTGAATGTATATGTGTAGAGTTGTGTTTGCATGTGTGTTGTGTAAATGCTCGGAGCTTTAAAAAAAAAAAAAAAAAAAATCTCAATCTTCTAGATCTCGTCGAGCTGGTCAATTCGACATATGGCGGCTCAAATTTGGCGAAAAGACGAGAGTTATGCCCGTTTAAAGTTTAGTCCATAATGATATTTTTGTTCGTGTTTTAGAAGTTATCGTGTCGAGTAACTTTTGAGTTGCTACTGCTCGGAATTGTTCAAAACTGTCAACTGAAAAAGTGTTCGCTATAATATTTCCTAAAACTGTCTTATTGAGCAAATTTTTCCATAAAGGTTTTTTAATATGTCAAAAAAATACTTGCAAGCTTCAGTTTTTCTGAAAAAACTGTCATTTCTGCAATAGCAGCTTGTTGGCCATTTTTAGGCTATTCCAGGTTTGTTTCGTCCGAAGCCATACAAAGAAAAAATGTTCTTGACAAGATTTTATAATACTTTTTCGTTGAGTGAATTTTTCCAGAAGCGATGTTTTAAGTGTCAAAACTGTGCCCGAACTTTCAGTTAAAACGCTAATATGTCTTTTAATGGCGATGGATCAGAAGAGGCCATTTTCCGGCCACTTCTGGCCAGATCCAAACAAAGTGGTCAACTGAGAGAATGTTTCTTATGCTGAGATCTACAATTTTAATTATCAGAGTTTTTGATGGTTTTGATGTTTGAGGGGTACAAAAGTCAGTACAAAGTTGCATTTTTCGCACTATATGTCATAATTGTGCTATTTCTTAAAAATCATGGACAACTTGAGCTCTATTCAATTTTAATGATTGTTTTGGATGTTTTGAGCTTGGTAACAACTTTTAAATCATATATTGAATAATATTCATGAATTGTTTGGCAGTTTTCTACCCTTTTTGGTGAAAATTACATGTTGAGTGGAAATTTCATCTTTTTTTTTTTTTTAGATTGTTTTGAGCCTATATTGATTCTAATGCTTGTATTGAGACATGATGAGCATGCTAGCAAGTCACAAATCATGTATTGATCAATTTTCATGATTTACTTTATATTTTAGAGCCTTATTTGCGAAAATTGCCTATTGTGTAGAGTGCTTTCAATTTTTTTTTATGCTAAATGAATGGAACTCGTGCTATATGTCGACTTAGACATCTAAACTTCTAGGATCACTTCCAAATCATGTCCAGACCTTCCAAATTCCATGAGTCTCATTTTAGGGGACACACTTTGTCTCATTAGAATGTTTTCCTTTCTGGAGACAAGTCTTGTCTCATTTAGAGAGTTTTCCCTTTAGAAGGCTTACCTAACCTCATGTTAGAGCCCTCCTTTTTAGAGCGAGTCTTTGACTCATTTTCCCTCCCTTATAGAGCAATAGAGAGTCTTGGACTCATTGGCTTCTCATTTAGAGTTGGTTATCCTATATGTTAGGAGTTTGCCCTGTAGCCTTTTGGTTCGCCTGTTAGATAGGAGTTTATCATTTAAGATGATTTTACCTGCTAGGGATCTTAGATTATTTTCATTGTTCTTGGGGCACCAGTTACTTGTTGTGGATCATCTCTTTGAGGCGTTAGTTGCTTGTTCGGGGTTTCCCCTTTGGATTTAGGGTTTTGCCCTAGTTTGTGGTGTTACTTGCGTGTTCCCTTTAAGAGTGAAAACATTTAAAGGTCCGAAGCATTGGAAAAACTTTAAAATCCAAAAAAAAATAATAATTAAAAATTCGAAACTCAAAAACATTGGAAAACTTTAAACTCCAAAAACATCAGAAATTTAAAACATAAAAAACATTTGAGAGCTTAAAAACCATCTAAAGTGTTGAGTGTTTTTAGAAGCGTAGTTTAGGAAATTTCTTTCGAACTACGTTGGCTTGATCCTCTTTTACGAGGTACGTAGTGCAGCTTGGGATTCACATCCCAAGTCCAGCCAAATTTTGTAAAATAAATCATTCAAACCTTTTAAAAAATACAAAAATCTTTTATACAACATGTTTTCGAAAAGCTCTTCCTCTAGAGTTAGGAGTTTCTCCTAGATAGAGAGTTTTAGAGTTAGGAGTTTCTTTTGATAGGTTGTTTGGTTGTTTGTTTATTATGTGTTTGTTTTAGAGTTAGGGGTTTGTCCTAGAGTTATAGGAGCGCCTCTGTCTGGTCAGCTGGCGATCCACATCGCCGACTGATGACTAGAATAAGATACGTTAGTCCACCCTTTGTTTCCCTTAGGAAACACAGCCTAGTTACACATAGGTTGTAGGAACCACCTGCATTAGCTTAGGGCTAACATGCATTTATTTAGGGCATATAGGGTGTCCTAAAATCTACAATTCATTTAAATCTAAATGATCGTTCAAGAAGCTTTAAGAACTAGTCCGGTCTTTTAGGTCGAGTATAGGATAGAGGTTTAGGTGTCCTAAGCATCCTAGCTTAGAATATGTGCGAAGAACTACGTTGCCTTGATTCTCGTGGAGGCGGGGATACGTAGGCTTCTTTGGATGAATATCAGATCATCTAAAGACTCGGGCTGAAACATTAGAGTCTTAGGTTTTGTTGATAGTACTTTAGGGTTTGTGTTTGCATTTTGTTGATGATTTTAGCGTAAGATCATGGTAGCGTGTGTGCATTTCCTTACTTACTTACGTATTTCGCTGTAACATTTACCTGTTTATGTGTTTTACCTAGTTGTTTAGTTATAGTTCTTACCTGCTTAGTTGTAGTTCTCGCATGTTTAGTTGTAATTTTCTATCTTTATTAGGTTACTGATTATTATCCTTTACTATCATCTACTGATGTTTGCTCATTGCGCAGGTTTATCTTCTTAGCTATAACACTTTACGGTATTTCTGCATTTTCTATCTGTCATTTACTGCTTTCTAGATGGGATGTGTTAGGATTTTATATTAGGCGCTATGTATTCGCCCCATTGTAGATAGGCGCTATGTGCACGCCGTAGGTTTTTATTTATGCAATTGCTATCTGTCATTTACTGCTTTCCAGATGGGATGTGTTAGGATTTTATATTAGGCGCTATGTATTCGCCCCATTGTAGATAGGCGCTATGTGCACGCCGTAGGTTTTTATTACTGCAATTGCCATTTGGCATTTATGTGGACCCCGATCCCGAGGACGAATGAGCGAGGGACACGAGATCCCACGCCGGTCCTCTAAGATCTCCACAATGTGAAGGAGAGCTCTACCAAGGAACTCTCGAAATGGTGCCACTCACAGCATGGGTGGCGATGTAAATGAGATACCTCTCGATTCAAGGACCAGCCCGGAACCAAGATGTACCTATAACAAAGAAGAGTCGCCATCCAAGGAAGTAGGCCCTGGATCCCATGAAATACTCTGTTGCAACGGATAACCAGAGATACAAGAGTCCGTGCCTGATGACGAATGGGGAAGGTGTTAAGCGCCCCCAATTCGCCCAAGTGCAAGCACCTGGTCTCTTATGCCATTTTTAATTAATTTTGAAGAGTTTTGGGCTAAAATCATGTGAAATGGGAACGGATATCCCCGAGAAAACGTCTATCTAAGCATGCATGACGCGGGGATGGGCAAAAGAAGATAAACATCCAAATCCTAACTCACCGCACCTACTCCTAACCCATCGCATCTAGGAAAGCAATAACATCCGCATTCACAGCTACAGCTAAGCAAGTAATGGCAAATATGATAAGCAGAAAAGCAGTAAATATATACAGCTAAGCATGTGAAACTAAATGCACAAGGAATAAGCAAGCTGAAAGTAAACACACAAGGAACCAAATACAAACACACGATAAACTAAAAGATGCAAGGAAGGAAAGGAATCAGAAAATAGACGGTATGCGCAAACCCAAAATGCCAGGGAAAAGAAAATGAGACATACGATAGACTCAGGGAGCGATTCTAAAGGAATCGAGCTCAGTGATCCTGATCCGCTAAAGATCGGATAAGTCTCACGATCGTCATAGCCTATCGTTGGGCTCAGCGAAGACAATCCCTGTGAAGGGGCCACGCCACGTCGTCGCCTGTCCCAAAACCCGATAAAACGTCGGAAAACCGATAAAACCGGCAAACCACGATCAAAATCGGAAATGAAATGAAAGGAAGGCTCCGAGTGACCTAGCAATCACCATCCTTGCCCATTTTTGGTTTTTTTTTTGTATTTTTGAGAAAAGCTAGAAAGATATTTTCAGATGCTGAAATGATTTTTTGAAGGATTTAAATGATTTTATTGAAAAGTTTGACTGAACTTGGAACGAAAATCCCAAGCTGCCTATGTACCCTGTAGAAAGGGATCAAGCCAACGTAGTTCAAAACAGCTTTTCGAAAAACACTTTGAGTGTTTTTTTTATATGTTATTTGATTTTTATGTATTTTTATCCCTTTTGATCGAAAGGGGGTTTTGGCTCAAGAGGTTGCCGTCCGTCATCGCCTAAACCCGATGGAAACTCCGAAAACCGATGAAGATCTCGAAGACCGAATGAAATCCCGAAATGCAGGAACTCGAAGGAGAAAACGGAACGGAAGGAGCCCCAAAATGAAAGAAAATCCCAAACTCTAAGGAAAGTCGAAAGCGAGGCAAAGGAAGAGTATTACCTGTTTGGAGGGAAATTGCCAATGCAGAGGATTCCTTGGAACTTTAGTGTCGGCACCGGAAATGGTGGCCGAGCATCTCCCGGATTGTGACGGTGTCGGATCTAAGCTGGAATTGTCGAAGTTTCTGATCCGATGGCAAGGTTGATGAATCGATTGCCGGAATTTTCAAGGATTGTTGGAATAAATGGCGAGGCGGCTTCGATGGTACAGTTGAAATAGAGAGTTAGATCTGATGGGGAGATGATATTCAAGTCACTGGAAATGAAGGGAACGGAGGTGAATAAAGCAATAGAGCCGGGTTTTGGTGGTACCGACGGGAGAAATAAATGGTGGAGAAGTGGGTTTTGAAGTGGGTCTGATATGGGTTTGGATTAGGTGAATGGGGCTTCCAGGTTTGGGGTTAGAAAGGATGGTGGTTGAAGCAATGGTGAAAATGGGTTTAGATTTTGGGGGAAAAAGAGAAGAGGATATGATAAGGATGGCTGCCGGTGGAAGAAGTGGTGGCTGGAGATTGGGAAGTGTGGCAATGGGTGTCTAAGTGGGTATAGAGGTAAAGGTAGGGTCGGATTTTGGGTTAAAATAGAGGTGTGGATGAGATGGTTTTTTTGAAATGAAGGGAGAAGGGGTTGCAAATGGAAGAAAACCCAAGTGGGTTTAATGGGTATGAGAAAATGGTGATGGATGGTGGCCGGAGCAGACGGTCGGTAGGCCCGAGGTTGGGGAAAATGACCCCAAACCTCCCTCTCTCTCTCTCTCTCTCTCTCTCTGTTTTTCCCCTTTTTCTTTTGAATGGGGTAATGGTGGTGGAGGGAGGAGAAGAGATGGGTTTTCGAAGTGGGTTTCGGTTTTTGGAGGTGGGGAAGATGGGTTTCGGCTTTGGGGGTTGAGGAAGGTGTAGGTGGAGGACGGTGGGGGATTTTCGAAGGGTTGGGTGGTGGTGGAGCTGGAGGTGGAGGATGGTGGAGGTGGGTGGAGGATGGTGGATGGGTTTCGGATTTTTTAAGGTGTAAAAAAAAAAGGTTTCGATTTTGGGTTTGGAGGAAGGTGGAGGTGGAGATGGAGGAGGGTTTTCGAAGGGTGGTGTTGGGGTGGAGATGGAGGTAGAGGACGGTGGTGGTGGTGCCGGATTTTCGAAATACAGAAATGGGTTTCGGTTTTTGGGGTTGGGGAAAATGGGTTTGGGCTTCGGTGGTTGGGGGAGGTGAAGGTGGAGGATGGTGGAGGACTTTCGAAGGGTTTTGGTGGCTGTTGGTGGTGTGGGTGGTGGTGGTTGTCGGTTTTTAAGAAAATGGGTTTTGTGGTTAGGGATTGGTGGGGGTTGGCCAGCCGAAGGTGGGGTTGGCCGGTTGCAGAGATGGGTTTTTGGTGGGGTTTCGGTGATGTAGGAGGTGGGGATCGTGGCCGATGGGGGTGGTGGCCGACGGTGGTGGTGAGTTTGGTGGAGGTTGAAGGAGGCGCGGCCGGGGAAGGAGGCCGGAGTTTCTTCTCTTTCTCTTTTCTCTCCTCTGCTGCCTTGATCTTTGGGTTTTGGGTGGCAGAGGTGGCGACTGGCGGTGGAGGTTGCAGAGAAAGGGGAAGATGGAGTAGGAGGTGGCGGCTGTGGGTGGCTGATGGTGGAAAAATATCGGCGGCTCCGGTGGGATGTGGTGGTGGAAGAAGGGTGGCCGGAGGTGGTTGGTCGGGAAATGGATTTGGGGGTGGTGGCGGTTTGCAGGTTTTGGGTTACCGGATTCTGGGATGAAGGCGGGGGATGATGAAGGTTGTGGGTTTGGCCGGAGGTGGTGGTGGTTAAGGCTAGTAGTTGCAGAGGGTTTGGGTTTGGGGAGATGGTGGAGGTGCGGTGGTTAAGGCTAGCAGTTATAGAGGGTTTGGGTTTGGGGAGATGGTGGAGGTGCGGTGGTTAAGGCTAGCAGTTGCAGAGGGTTTGGGTCTGGGGAGATGGTGGAGGTGCGGTGGCCGGGAGGATGCCGGAGAAGATGGTTGGAGATGGTGGTTCGGGTGGAGGCCGATGGTGGAGCTTGATGGTGTTGGTAGAGAAGGTTGAGGATGGTGGTTGCTGTTGATGTTGGTGGTGGTAGGCAAGGAATAGGGTGGCGGTGGTTTTCGACGGAGGTGGTGGTAGGCAAGGAAGAGGGTGGCGGTGGTTTTCGACGGAGGTGGTGGTAGGGAAGGGAGAGGGTTTTTTTTTCCTCAGCTCCCTCTCTCTTTTTTTTTTTAGAAAAATTTTGGCCTCCCCCTATTACCCATGAGATTTTCTATTTTTTATAGTTAGGGTAAAAACCCTCCTCCTAATCTGAGCCATCCATTTCCTTCCCTCTCATCTCAGCCATCCATCTCTCTCTTTTAGCCTTAATGCCCTCCTAGAAACCCTAAAACCTAGAACATTCTAGATGATCTGAGCCCTACACTTCACCTCTTTGATCTAATGGCCTATGCTTGTGGCTTGCAAAGAAAGCAATGGAAAATTCCAATAATGCCCCCTTGCAAATGGGAAATGATATATTACGCCCCCTTCTCTCTCATGGGCAGCCCCCCATCTAGTGTATTTTATTTCTTGCTTTTGCACTTGAGTGGGCTACCCCAAGTAAAAAAAAAACAAATATATCCTTCTCCTTTTAATACAAGGGCTTGGTATTGCCACACCTTCCTTGTTTAAATCAACCCCCTTCCATTTGAAATGAAACAAACTCACCATCGCTTTGATAATCACACAAACTCAGCTTGTCCCTTGACAAATTTTAATTCGAAAATGTACCCATTTAAACACGGTCTAAACACTAAGAGACAAGGTAAGCTAATAAAATATCAAGGAGAGGCTGAGTTAGCATCATCCACACTTGAGAAATTTGTATAGAGAGGTGCCAATACCAAAACTCAGGGGTGTAAAAAAAATTTGTAACTCTTTCAAATTTTTGCGAAAATGAGCTGGAGGATCAGGGCAATTTGAACGGAGGATGCCAATGGGGTTCAGAGATCATCCAGGCCTTCAAACGATTTCAAAAATATATGGAAATGGGCATTTTTAGGATTTTCGGGTTCGATTTTTCAAAAATTTTGAGATTCGGTTCCGGGATCTCGACTCAACTTCGGGATTGGGATTTTATTCGATTTCGATAATTTATTCGATTTTGGGGAAAATGGTCCGGTCAAAATGGGGTGTCTACAATTTACTGCTTTCTAGATGAGATGTGTTAGGATTTTATATTAGGCGCTATGTATTCGCCCCATTGCAGATAGGCGCTATGTGCACGCCATAGGTTTTATTTCATTCTTCTATTATTTGCCTGGCATTTTTGTTTGTTCCTTATTTCATTTACTATTCATGATCAACTGCTAATTTTAGATTTCCTTTCCTGTACAGACCTATACCTTTAGCTGTAGCTTGCATGTGTATGTCTACCAGAATTTAGATACACATTAGGCATGTCACTCGTAATCTACCTTTGCTTAGGTGACACATTTTTCATTTCATTTTGTATGCTTATTTCTTTATCCTCAGGAAATGCATGCTTAGGTAGACGATTCCTGAGAATTGTTCCTATTTCATATGATTTTCGCCCGAAACTCTTTGAAGTTAATAATAAATGGCATAAGAGACCAAGTGCTTGCACTCGGACGAATTGGGGGTGCTCTCAGACCTTCTCCATTCGTAATCTGGCACTGACCTATATATATTTCTGGTTAATCATGGTATACAGAGCATATTTTTGTTTAAAGGATCCGTGGCCGTATACCGTGGATGGCGACTCTAAGTTTGTTTAGGTATGTTTCGAATCCGGACTTGTTCCCGAATCGAGAGGTATCCCTTTTATATCGCCACTCGTGCTATGCTATGAGGGTGGCATCCGTTTCGAGAGTTCTTTGGTAGAGCTCTTCTTCACACGTGGATGATCCTAGAGGCCGCTGGGGGCTCGTCCCTCACCTCTCTCCCGGATCGGGGTCCACAACTACGTACCTCGTGGAAGAGGATCAAGCCAACGTAGTTCGAAACGATCTCTCCTAATTACTACTTCTAAAACACTCAACACTTTAGATTTTTTTTAAGATTTTCAAATATTTTTTATGTTTTAAATTTCTAATGTTTTTGAGTTTTAAATGTATTCAATGTTTTTGGGTTTTAAAGCTTTTCAAATGTTTTTGGATTTCGAATTTCTGATGTTTTTAGATTTTTAATTTCTGATTTCACCCTTTTGGTCAAAGACCTAAGGGAAAATGCAAAACAACACCCTAGGGTCAAACCCTAGGGCTAACAGGGGAAACCCCTGAACTGAATAAGCTAGCTATCAAAAGTAATGAGATGATCTAAGATCACAACCAAGCAAAGCTTTAATAAGACTGTGCTAGTCTCTAATAAAGAAGAGTAATGACAACACTTATGAAGAAAAGTTTAACTAAGAACTAAGGAAAGGGAGTAAATGAGTTAGAGACTCTCTAATATCACTACTAATGTAAGGAGGAATGAGTCAAAGACTCTCTAATGCTACCACTAAAAAAGGATAAATGAGTCAAAGACTCTCCAAGACTCTATAAAGGGGGACAAATAAGACATAGCATGTCTTTTAGCTCAAAAGAGAGACAAACAGGGAATGTTCTATAAATGAGGCACTGTATGCCTCCAATGGGAAAAGGCGGGCTCTAAGCAACGAGGCTCGCTCCCAGAGGAGAGCTGCCTAACGAGACAAAGCGTGTCTCCTAGAATGGAACTCGCTAATAAGACCACATGGTCTCTTAAATGAGGAAGAGAAACTACCATCTAATGGTTTCTAAAAAACTAGAGAAGTCTACTAAATAGAGAGGGGAACACTACTTGGACTAAGCAAGTCCCCTGAGGCTAGGCTTGCTCTATAGAGACACAAATTGTCTCTCTAAAGGGGAGGCTATGACTATCGCCATCATTGCCCTCGATCCAATAAACACTCACCATTATCAATTAAAACGGAACTAAGATGAAAAGACCAAACCAAAGCCGATACAACTCAAATGCTATCTCTATCACCTTAAAGACAAGAAACTTAAAAAAAAAACATGCCGACATGGGCACCTGTTGCTTCTCTAACATAACAGGAGAAAATGACAAATTCCAGTCTATGCTATGCGCACATCCAAACCAAATCAGATAGGCAGCCTATCTTATTATCTAAGCAAGATGAGAGTTATATTCATAGTCTCTACAAATGACAGAATCATAAATCAGCTATAACATGAACAAAACATTATACATGAACATTTATTTCAATTATTAATGACAAGAAGAGTATCTAAGCCTTAACTGTTTTGAACCAAAAGGACATAACCACAATGACATCAAAGCTGGAGATCAAACAGGTCATAAGAAGAATTCTTCACATTATTCTCCTAAGTGCATAAAAGGATGTAGCATAAAAGAAATGGTATCCAATCTCTTTCTCTTCAATAGTCTAATCTGACCTTTCTAAATCTTTTTTTTATTTTTTATTTTTACAAATAACAGAGAGGTATGAGCTGAAATTATGTAAGCAATAATGCACAAGAATGTTTATGCCATTTCTAGAATAAGACTGTTGAGATTTATAAAAAACCAAAATGGTGACAATCTCGAAAAAAAAATAACACCACACTTAAAGAATAACCTATTTACCAATTCTAAATGGAACAAAAAATGGGAAACCTGGTAGAATTTATTCATTTTCCAATCCTGCACAATCGTACTGAAATTATTCCTTATAGAGTAAATGAAATAAAAGGGGGGATGCTACTTATGCACATTGTAAGGATCAACCTCCTCATTACAATCCTATATTTAAAATATGCAAAACCAATGTATATGCCCATCAGCCCCACATCAAAATACAATTTTCAACATGAGCCTAGATACACTCATTTCTTGATCATAACGTAGTGCTTACCTAGCGTATAAAACATGCTTCATGAGAAGTGCTCAAATAAAATATAAAGTGCACACTCAAACCAACAGCTGTTTAGGCAAATGAGCTTTTGAATATTCTTTTTAGAAATACGATTCAAGTAAACACCGAGAGCCATAACCTGTAATTGAGCATCTATAAGTTTTGGAGAATGAATTCAAAGGGTAACCATGAAATTTTAACACCTAACATTTACAGCAGTATTACCATACAGAGTGGTCATTCCAGAGTTCACACAGAATATGCAAAAGACTCTGCACAATTACACACATGCATGTACACTCTCACAGCCACATTCGTACATGTATTCACCCACAGCCATATGTATTTTCATAATCACATGTATTCATTCATATGTGCATGAACATGTATACAATAGGGGCTGAAGTGTACCAAACAGGGGCTGATTTGAGGGTTGAAACTATTCAAAACAGGGGGCTGATTTGCGGGTTAAACTTGTTCAAAACAGGGGGCTGATTTGCGCTAGCAGTGACTGAACCATGGGCTCAAAATGTGCAAAAATTGGGGTTAAATCATGGATAGAATTGTGCTGCCAGTGGCTGAACCATGGGCTCACATTGTGCCAAAACAGGGAGCTAACCATGGGCTGAATCCTGTGTGAAATTACAAGATATGGTATTTTAAACTGAACTTAAAATACAGAGATCCTTATTAGAATGATGAGGTAAGTATATCAGCACACCATAAAACACTTTGACAGTTTTTTGCTTAAAATTTACCTTACACTATTGTACTCAAATTTCAATTTTCATAACAACTTTTCACATCCACGTACTATTTGAAGCCCAACTACTGAAACTGATTGAAATAATATCATTAGAATTTTTAACTATCATCAACGTTTCAATAGCCAAACTATGCACAAAAGGGACCTATACATAGTATTTTGAAAATGCTACATTTATTATCAAGTCTCTGTATTCATACTGATTTATTCTATCCCCTTACACATAACAAAATATGAGAACCTCAATAACTAACGCACACAGATAATCATGGGGCTAAAATAAAAGTATCCATAACTTTGAAAACTGCAGAGAGCATTTACAACAAGATTTTCAATCTATACATTTGTGAAATCAAAACAAGGCAGGCAAACGACATCTGTACAATTTCATCTTAGTGAGAACACTCATATATGCACACATACACTTATATGTCCACAGAGACACACACAAACGCACTTAAGCTGAAATTTGCTTTAAACCAAACACACATCAATACAAAGACATATTTGAATTGAAACAAAGTCCAACTGAACACTCATATAGTGATAAAGACATAGCTGATCCGAAAAGAGACATTCACAATCAAGAGAAGAAAAGGAAGAAAAGTCTATGTACACTCTGTATAAAGTGAGTTTCCACAAACTGACTTAGTATTAACACATCATTTTATTTTCCTTGAATAATTTTCAGAGTATAAGTGAAATAAACAAGAGGGGGGGGGGGTGAATTGAATTTTAACACTAAATTATCCCTTTTGAAAATTACTTGTGAACCTAATTGGAATTTTCTTCACTTAATTAAATATTTGGTTAGTGCACATAATTAGAAACAAAATGAAATGCCAAACCAAAAATTAATAATGGAAATGCAAGACAAGAAAGAACACACCGATGTATAGTGGTTCGGGCAAAGCCCTACTCCACTCTTCTTAAGATCGTCCTTAAGGATTTCCACTATTGGAGACCTCCACGATGCCCGGCTCCGAGGCGGTTACACTTCCAAGGGATATTAAATGAGGATGCCCTTACACCTTTACAAAGACTCTCCTTCTCCGCCGAGTTCTAAGCGGTTGCTCTCTAGGGAATTTAAAATAAGGAATGCCCTAGCCACCTATACAAGAAGTGAAGATTGAATAGCTTGGCTTCTTCTCGAAAGCTTGATGCTCTTTGTAGATCCTTGATTGCTCTTCAATGATGGTAGTTGCAAGTGAAAGCTCTAAGAATCCCAACTCAATAAATTTGCAAGTGCAAGGCAAGTTTGGAAAAAATCAAATCTTAAGCACAAAATGGGTTGCAAGTTTTCTTCAATGCTTAAGGAGGTTTTCAAATCATCAAGAGAGAGGAAATGAATCCTCTAGATGTTGTATATATAGCCTCACCAAAGAATATGACCGTTTGGGGGTGTTGATATCAAAAATCACAAGTTAATTTAAATCCCAACGGCTAGTTTTTGGTCTGTCGCGACGTTCTCGGAGTTCCGAGAACCATTCTCGGAGCTCCGAGAAATATTCTCGGAGTTCCGAGAGAACGGCCAGAAAAACAAAATATTCTACTGGACCATTTCTCGGAGTTCCGAGAAAATTGCCAGAAGCTACTGGACCATTTCTTGGAGTTCCGAGAGAACTCTCGGAGTTCCGAGCTCGGAGCTCCGAGAAAAATCTCGGAGTTCCGAGAAGCCTAAAAAATCAGCAGTTTGTGTATTTTTTGCTTATTTGATTTTTTAGCTTTTGGAACTCAACTCCTATGATAATTATGGAATGTTTATGAGGGTCCCAACATGTTGGTCCACCACATAATCATTCACTAAACCTTTAAAGTTCTTTAAGTGTTCTTTGAAAAAAATATTTTGAAAACACTTTGCCTTGACTTGAAAATCTAAAGAGAAGGGATGTACAATGATACCTATGCAACCTTCAATTCCTCTTTAGCTTTGGTCTTCAATTGATCTTCCATCTTTGTATGCTTGCTTGAGTGATGATGTGAGCTCCACTTAGCTCCTTTGACTCTTGTTGGGTACATCTTCAAGCATGACCATGTTGTGTGTTGGTTTCTTCAATGATCAATCCTATCTTTAACACAACACTTCAAAGCAAATTGATTAGTACTCAAAAACACAATCAATTATGTTCAGAATCATCAAAACAAGATTGGAGAGTAGACCCTTGGGCTTACAATCTCCCCCTTTTTGATGATGACAAACAAAATTGATTATGAGGTGTGTGTGGAGTGACATAGTAGGCAAGTGAATACTGAAACTCCCCCTCAATATATGCACACAGATAAATGATACAAGTTATAAGCATGTGGTGCATATAGTCAATTGAATAGATAATCAATTTCAAACCTTCTCCCCCTTTTGTCATCGACAGAAAGGGTGTAAAAAAAATTTAGGAGTAGATAACTCCCCCTAAATCAATGCTTATGGTATATAGAAATATATAGCCAAGTAATGCACATATACCTGTTCATGATCAAGATGTTGACAAATGTCAAATTGTTAGGTATTTTTAATTAAAGTGAAGATACCTCTCCAACTTAGAAAACTAAGAAGGCTAAGAGTATCAATTGAGTGATTTTTAAGATTAATATTTGACATCTCATTCATGCAGATACTACCAAACAAAGATGATATGTATAAATACTATATAGATAAGCTGGTGAAAGACACAAAGTATTTATTTGGCAATTTCTTTGACTTGATCCGCACTCCAAATGTTTAAGGCACTTCGGATATAACAAATTCTATCATCACTAAGGGATTTTGTAAAGATATCCGCTAATTGATCTTCAGTGTTGATATATTTTAAGCAAATATCCCCTTTTTGTGAGTGATCTCTGATGAAGTGGTGCCTAATCTCAATGTGTTTTGTTCTTGAGTGTTGTATGGGGTTCTTTGTTAAGCTTATAGCACTAGTATTGTCACATTGGATGAGAATATTTTCCATTTTGATTGCATAGTCCATGCTTTTCATCCATAGGACTTGAGCACAGCAAGCTCCAGCTACAACATATTCTGCTTCTGTTGTGGACAGAGCTACTGAATTTTGCTTCTTGCTAAACCATGAAACAAGTGATTTTCCCAAGAATTGGCAAGTCCCACTAGTGCTTTTCCTATCTACTCTACATCCAGCAAAGTCTGCATCTGAATATCCGATGAGAGTGAAGGAAGATGATCTTTCATACCACAGTCCTAGACTTTGGGTTCCTCTTAAGTACTTGAAGATCTTCTTAACTGCTGATAGGTGAGACTCTTTAGGATCCGATTGAAATCGAGCACAGAGACAGACAGTAAACATAATGTCTGGTCTGCTGGCTGTCAAATAGAGCAAACTACCTATCATACCCCTATACAGTTTCTGATCCACAGATTTTCCAAATTCATCATTTTCTAGCTTAGCAGTAGTACTCATGGGAATTCTTGATATCTTACTGCTATCCATGCCATACTTCTTTAATAACTCCTTTGTATATTTTTCTTGATTTAAAAATATTCTATTTTTGTATTGTTTAATTTGGAGTCCTAAGAAATAGGTTAACTCACCCATCATGCTCATTTCAAATTCATTTTTCATTAAGGTTGCAAATTCATCACACAATTTTTGATTAGTTGAGCCACAGATGGTATCATCCACATAGACCTGAACAAGGAGGATATCTTGATTTTCTCTTTTGATAAATAATGTTTTATCCACCTTTCCCATCTCAAATCCTTTTTCAACCAAGAAAGTGCAAAGCCTCTCAGACCAAGCTCTAGGAGCTTGCTTTAATCCATATAAAGCTTTATCAAGCCTGAAGACATGATTTGGATGTTTGAAGTCTTCAAAACCTGGAGGTTGCTCAACATACACTTCCTCTTGGATATAGCCATTTAGGAAGGCACTTTTGACATCCATTTGATATAATTTAAATCCTTTATGGGATGCATATGCCAAGAGTATCCTAATAGCCTCCATACGGGCAACAGGAGCAAATGTCTCATCATAGTCTATTCCCTCCTCCTGAGTGTACCCTTGGGCTACCAGCCTAGCTTTATTTCTAGTGATAATTCCATTTTCATCCAATTTATTTCTATACACCCATCTCGTGCCAATGACTGGATGATTACTAGGTCTAGGCACTAGCCTCCACACCTTGTTCCTTTCGAATTGACTTAACTCTTCTTGCATAGCCATCAACCAATATTCATCCTTTTCAGCTTCTTTGATGGATTTAGGTTCTAATTCGGATAGGAACGCCAAATTGTTACTCACACTACGATAGTATGATCTAGTTCTCACTGGCGATGTGGCATCACCTAAAATTTGGGATTCAGGATGATCTACCAATGTTCTCCTATCCCTAGGCAATGAGTCATCATTTTCATTTTCTACTTCCTCACTAGGTAATGTATGACTTGTAGATGCATGAGGAGGAGCACTCAATTTTGGAAAAAGATGTTCAATGGGTTCATCCTCATCATGTGGCATTTCTTGAGGTGTTGGCTCTCTTTCATCAAATGTCACATGCATGGATTCTTCTACAACTAGGGTTCTTCGATTAAATACTCTATATGCCTTGCTATGTGACGAATACCCTAAGAATACTCCATCATCCGACTTCTTATCAAATTTGTGTAAATTTTCTTTAATGTTCAAAATGAAGCATTTACATCCAAACACTCTAAAATAGCTTATATTTGGTTTCAAGTTTTCCCAAAGCTCATAAGGTGTTTTCTTAGAAATTGGCCTTAAATATACCCTGTTTATGATATAGCAAGCGGTGCTAACCGCTTCCGCCCAAAAATATCTAGGGAGATCATTTTCATTCAACATAGTTCTAGCCATTTCTTGGAGAGTTCGATAATTTCTTTCTACTACTCTATTTTGTTGAGGTGTTCTAGGTGCGGAAAAATTATGTTTTATGCCATGTTCATTACAGTAAGTGTCAAAATGTACGTTTTCAAATTCCGTTCCATGATCACTTCTAATGTAAGAGATAGCAACACCTTTTTCATTTTGTATTTGATTACACAATGTAAGGAAGTTTCCATAAGTTTCATCTTTGTGTGCTAGAAATATGACCCAAGTAAACCGTGAGTAGTCATCCACAACTACGAACACGTACCTCTTTCCACCTAGGCTACTTGTCTTCATTGGTCCAAAAAGATCCATATGAAGTAGCTCCAAGGGGTAGGAAGTTGAAATCATATTTTTAGGTGCAAATGAGCTTTTCAATTGTTTTCCTAATTGACAAGTTCTACAAATGTGATCTTTGATGTATTTGAACTTAGGCAATCCTCTAACACTTTCTTTTGAGGAGAGGGTCGAAATGAGATCCATTCCGGCGTGACCCAACCTCCTATGCCATAGCCAAGAGTCCTCACTAATGGCATTAAGACAAGTCACATTTTGGAGTCTAAGATCATCTAGTCCAATTGTGTAAATGTTATTGTCTCTAGAACCTATGAATTTTACTTCTCCATTTATCTTATTTTTAACAATGCATTTATCGGGATTGAAGACAACTTCAAAACCATTATCACATAATTGACTAATGCTAATAAGATTATGGGATAAGCCATCAACAAATAGTACATAATGTATGGGAGAGGTAGATTTACCTATGGTGCCTTCACCTTTGACTTTTCCTTTCTTATCATCTCCAAAGGTAACGTCTCCACCATCCTTGAGTGATAGGGATGCGAATTGAGTAAGGTCTCCGGTCATATGTCTAGAGCATCCACTATCAAGGTACCATGTGTTCTTCTTTTTATGGCTTTTAAGGCATACCTACATATGAATAGGCAAGTGAGATCCTTTGGGTACCCAAATCTTCCTAATCTTGCTATGTTCATTTGTTTTTACTTTAGAGTTCAATTTAATTTTATCTTGTTTAGCATGCATGCAAGCAACTTTATAATGACCTTCTAAACCACAATAAAAGCAAGTTTTGGTACTATTAGAAGAAGCCTTTAAAAGTTTGTTTTTATAGTTGGATATTGTAGTATTCCATTTAAGACCAAGTCCACTTTTATCATGTGGCATTCTTTGATTGTTAACAAGCCTATCCAATTTCAATGAACTATGTTCAAAATTTTCAAATAGTTTCTTTAGTTCATCATATTCAAAAGATATTTTACCATTTTCATGCTTTAGCTTGTTGTTTTCAATCGAAAGCTCTTGTCGATTTTCATTCAAAATGGTGATAGAAGCATTTAACTCATGAATTTCTACTTTGTATTTTTCATTTTTATCATCTAAAAATTCATGATCTTTCTTTAACCAACCAAATTCTTTTGTCATGTTAGCAAGAGAGTTTTCAAGTGAAGCAATTTTATCAAATTGAATTTCAAGTTCATCATTTGCACTTTGTAGGGAATCAAGAACTTCTTTCAAAACAACGACATCATTTAAAGTGTTTACCTCGTTATTGTCGTTTGTTGAGGCCATGAAGCACACGTTCTTTGCTATCAAGCAATCTTCGCCATCATTTTGTTCGCCTTCGCTTTCAATTTCTTCATCCCACGTGGCGGTCATTCCTTTCTTGCCTTCTCTTCTCTTGAAGCGGTTGTTTGAAGTAGGTTCATTGTTGAGTGGACAATCCGGACGAATGTGTCCAAGCTTCTTGCAACCGTAGCATCGGGGTTGAGAAGACCCATCACCAAGTTCTTCTTTCTTCTTGAATGGGAGATTAGTTCTTCTATTTCTCATGCCTCCCATGTTCCTTTGTAAGAATTTGATCCTTCTTGTTAGGAGGGCAACTTCATCTTCCATGTCTTCCTTTGTATCTTCATTTTCACCTACATTGCAAGCAAAAGCAACACCTTTTCCTTTTTCACTTTTAGTTTCAATTTCGGGTGCTTTTGTTTTGAAAATCATCTCATGAGTGATCAAGGACCCTATTAGTTCATCTATGTTCAATGTGTTCATGTCCTTGGCTTCGGTGATTGCGGAGGTTTTGGATTCCCATGACAAAGGTAGGGACCTAAGAATCTTGGTCACTAAGTCTCTATTTGAAAATTGTTTTCCAAGTCCCCTTAGTCCATTTACAAGATTGGTGAACCTAGTGTACATGTCGGCAATTGTTTCATCGGGTGTCATTTGAAAGAGCTCATATTGCCGAAAGAGATGGTTCATTTTAGATTCTTTAACTTGATTGGTTCCCTCATGGGTGACTTCCAAAGTGTCCCAAATTTCCTTAGCCGAATTCAAATTTGATACTCTATTGAATTCTCCAGGAGATAGAGCACAAATAAGGGAAGTCATGGCTTTGGCATTATAATTCGAAGCTTGTTGTTCGGCTTCGGTCCAATCATTTAGGTTTCTTGTGGGTAATATGTATTCATTATTAATGGCTCTCCACATTTGATAATCTTGGGTTAAAAAGATTTTCATTTTAGTTTTCCAAAAACCATAGTTTGTTCCATCAAAATAGGGTGGCCTAGTGTTTGAATAACCTTCATGGTGTTGAGGGTAGTTTGCCATTTTAGAATCTTTACTCTAGACCGGTTAGGGTTTTCTAAAAATTAGAGACGAGGCTCTGATACCAATTGAAATAAACAAGAGGGGGGGTGAATTGAATTTTAACACTAAATTATCCCTTTTGAAAATTACTTGTGAACCTAATTGGAATTTTCTTCACTTAATTAAATATTTGGTTAGTGCAAATAATTAGAAACAAAATGAAATGCCAAACCAAAAATTAATAATGGAAATGCAAGACAAGAAAGAACACACCGATGTATAGTGGTTCGAGCAAAGCCCTACTCCACTCTTCTTAAGATCGTCCTTAATGATTTCCACTATTGGAGACCTCCACGATGCCCGGCTTCGAGGCGGTTACACTTCCAAGGGATATTAAATGAGAATGCCCTTACACCTTTACAAAGACTCTCCTTCTCTGCCGAGTT
This sequence comes from Tasmannia lanceolata, assembly GCF_043159265.1. Taxonomy (NCBI): domain Eukaryota; kingdom Viridiplantae; phylum Streptophyta; class Magnoliopsida; order Canellales; family Winteraceae; genus Tasmannia; species Tasmannia lanceolata. The sequence continues at coordinate 66,696,288 of NW_027518695.1, forward strand.
CTAAGCGGTTACTCTCTAGGGAATTTAAATAAGGAATGCCCTAGCCACCTATACAAGAAGTGAAGATTGAATAGCTTGGCTTCTTCTCGAAAGCTTGATGCTTTTTGTAGATCCTTGATTGCTCTTAAATGATGGTAGTTGCAAGTGAAAGCTCTAAGAATCCCAACTCAATAAATTTGCAAGTGCAAGGCAAGTTTGGGAAAAATCAAATCTTAAGCACAAAATGGGTTGCAAGTTTTCTTCAATGCTTAAGGAGGTTTTCAAATCATCAAGAGAGAGGAAATGAATCCTCTAGATGTTGTATATATAGCCTCACCAAAGAATATGACCGTTTGGGGGTGTTGATATCAAAAATCACAAGTTAATTTAAATCCCAACGGCTAGTTTTTGGTCTGTCGCGAGGTTCTCGGAGTTCCGAGAAATATTCTCGGAGTTCCGAGAGAACGGCCAGAAGAACAAAATATTCTACTGGACCATTTCTCGGAGTTCCGAGAAAATGGCCAGAAGCTACTGGACCATTTCTCGGAGTTCCGAGAGAACTCTCGGAGTTCCGAGAAAAATCTCAGAGTTCCGAGAAGCCTAAAAAATTAGCAGTTTGTGTATTTTTTGCTTATTTGATTTTTTTGCTTTTGGAACTCAACTCCTATGATAATTATGGAATGTTTATGAGGGTCCCAACATGTTGGTCCACCACATAATCATTCACTAAACCTTTAAAGTTCTTTAAGTGTTCTTTGAAAAAAACATTTTGAAAACACTTTGCCTTGACTTGAAAATCTAAAGAGAAGGGATGTACAATGATACCTATGCAACCTTCAATTCCTCTTTAGCTTTGGTCTTCAATTGATCTTCCATCTTTGTATGCTTGCTTGAGTAATGATGTGAGCTCCACTTAGCTCATTTGACTCTTGTTGGGTACATCTTCAAGCATGACCATGTTGTGTGTTGGTTTCTTCAATGATCAATCCTATCTTTAACACAACACTTCAAAGCAAATTGATTAGTATTCAAAAACACAATCAATTATGTTTAGAATCATCAAAACAAGATTGGAGAGTAGACCCTTGGGCTTACAATAAAAACTAAAGAACATCATTGGACTATTTTGAGATCAAGAAACCAAATCATCTTACAGCACAGATCATTGCTATATTGATTTCTTCTTCTCTTAAATATTTTAGCTAGCAATATCTGTAGTTACAACAAGAGAATACCCAAACCAATCATAAAAAAAAAACGAGATCAGCAAAGATAAAAAGAAAATAAGGAAATAAAATATAATCCATTAATAATTCCTAAAAAGAAAACCTAAATCTAAGCTTGAATCATCATTTCATCATAGTGACATGGACACAAAGTAAAGAACCAAGGATCATACCTGAAATTTGAGATCAAAATCATAAGGTACCTTGGATCAGATCCAATCTCCTGCTACTTCTTCTAGAACAAGCTCTGATTCACACCTTGCGCTTGGATCTTGTATTTTAAACTCAAAACATTAAAAGCTAAATCTATGATTTAGACACGGAAGCAACGGAATCAGAGGAAAAGATCTCAGATCTGAGCTTGAATCAATAAAAATTGATATAGGAATAGTAAGATTCTAACAAAAAAACACAGAAATTAATCCAGGATAGAAGAACAAGGTTTAGATCTGAGATGGAATAATGGATCTACGGTTTGGATCTGGATATTAGTGTTTAGATCTAGGTTTTGATAGTAAAGGAAAGGAAAATGACAACAACTGGCACTAGAAAAGGAAGAAGATAAGATGATTGAAGAGAAGATCCAGCCAGAAATTAGCCGGAATCTGGCTAATCTCGATCGGAGAAAAAGATATTTGATAAAGCAGAAGAAGGGACTGCTAGAAGGATTTTAGACAGAGCACCTGGCGATCAGAGCTTGGATTCCAGCCGGTAGATCTGCCGGAGAAGAAGAAACTCGATCGGAAAAAAGAGAAAATGGGCTAGGATTTGGGAAATCTGGGTTTTCTCTCTCAGCTCTCTCTCTCTATCTGTGAAAATGAGATTTTTTTTCCTTTTTTTTTCTGATTTTTTTTATTTTTTATACTAAAATGAAAGCCACCGATATTGGCACTACCATACTGATGGGCGCACAAATTTTGATGGGAGCGCGAATCAAGCGCGGCTCGGACGGGATTATGCACCCCCCTTGTCATAAGAAATGATATAATTGCACTCCCTTTTCCCATGGACAGCCCCTACCTCGATTAATTCAACCCCCCTTTTGGTCTGCATTGTGCTCACTCTCTTGGCTCGTTTATTAAGCAAACAAGCTCGGATTTCAACAAAATTTTGTGGGGATCTTAGTGAGACCCTAACCTATCTTAGGGTAGAATTTGGGGTCCTAACTCATTGATTGGATAAGGCTTCGCACAAACACAACGAGCTTGGGTCCGGTCAAAATGGGGTGTCTACACCGTGCGATGCACGGGGCAAGGAAAAAAATGTTTTATAATTTGTTTTTTAGAAAAAAAAAGAGACAGAAGAAGATGCATATCTCAAGAAGATTAGGAATTAGTTAAACCCTATTGACAATGAGCAATAATATTTTTGAAAAGGGATGGTAGATTTGTGAAAAGTGAAAGAAATGGAAAATAAAGAGTGCAATACGTTTTTGGATTACATTTCTTCCATGAAAAAAATAAATAACAAAAGAAAAAAAGAAAAAAAAAGATAAGGTGCATTTACTTCCAACACACAAAAAAACCATGACCTCTTAGAAGAATCAGAAATTCTAAAAGGCGAATCAATCTCTTACAACTAATTTTGTATCATTAATCATTTAGAACATAATTAAAATTGAAAAACAATGTAAAATTTTTACCACATATAACAAACAAATGATAAACAAGAAGAATAAAACATTCTCATCAGATCCCAAAGAAATATCGAAAGAGGAAAAAGAATACACACAAAAAAAAGAAATGTTTCTCATAAAAAGAGGACAATAACATGGAGAAAATGAGAAACAAAACCAAGGCATATAGAAGAGAAGAATGAACACTGAGAAGAGAGGACACATAGAGACATTAAGTGTAGAAGCATAGCATCACAGTAATATCACAGGTAATAACATTCAAATTGAAAAACTGAAGTTACAGATCACTGAATACAAATTCATACAAAACGTTTAGAACATAAAACATCAGGTATACAACATCCCGACTGCTTCGTAGAACAAAATAACAGAGATCAGAAATGGAATATCAATGGAAACAAAATCTTGGACTTGAAGAGTGAGAGGTCTTCTAACTCAACTGGAAAAGAAATATATTACAAACAAATAACAGAGGTTGCATATGCACAAAACATAAATATAAAAAGGAAGTGAATCATTTAGTTCAAAACCCAACTGAATTAAAATCAATCATAGGACATAGCTGGGATTTTTGGCATTCTTTGATTTACAAAAAAAAGAAAGAGATATTCTCTCTGTCAAATCCACGCCAAAAAAAAAAACTCTTTCCAATGTGATGCGGTTTCGAAGTTTTCCTTTTATTTATCCTATATTTTTTGGATTGTAAATTTTCAGTTCATAGTCTATAATATAGATTTCAACATGTCTTTCTTCCATCCATACATGACTGTTTCCTACTATTAGTTTTGTTCTATCAAATACTCAACTAAGAAGACATGCCCTGTTCGTTTGAGATGTTGACTTTTCATTTGAGATATTGACTTTTTATGTGAAAAAAGTATTTTTGTAATTCAAAATTACAATGGGGTGTTTTTAGTCATTATATGTTTCTCTTGCTTTACGCCTTTGGGCTTCCCTCCAAAAGGACTAAAGTCATGAAAAAACTTTAGTTCTAGATGGGAAGTGTGAGAGGGTGAGAGTGGCCATATATATACTTTCACTCTCTTAGCCTTGTAAATGAGCAAGAGGTTATGAGGATCCTACGCGCACGGATCGCCACTTGGGTCCGGCGGGCTTTTGGTCTTACCACATACGCACGCCGCCCGGCCGCGCGCATGGGCCCAAAGCCTTTTTTTCTTTTAATTTTCTTTTATTTCTTTTCTCTTGGTTTAATAATTATTTAATTAGTTTTACCGTTTAAGAAAACGCGTAATCGTGGTTTAGTGACCGTTGGGAAACGTTTCTCACGCACTAAATGAGTGCGACGTTTCAACCTAACGTGTCTCTTAGTTTTCTATTTATTCGGATTTGTGGAAAACAGAAAGACATCTTTTTTGGAACAACTTTCTATTCTTCTCTTTGTTTTCCTGTTTTCTGGAACATCTATTTCTCCCCTAAACTTTCCGATCAAGGCGATTTGGCTCATATAAGTAAGTTCTAAGGCATCTGGGCTGCGTGAGGGCACACCCCTGGAGCGAGAGTTGTTGAATCCTGGAGGCATACACCAAGACGCCCATCTGCACCGTTGATTCGTCATAGTGGGGGTGAGATTTGCCTTAAGGACAGCGAAGATCCTTCGTGCCTCAACTCGATAAGTGATCTAACGACTTTTGTTTATTTGTTTACAATTAATTCTGGCAGAATAGTTACTGTTGATTTCTGACTGCACAAGATAGGAGATTAATTCTATTCAAGGTATTCTCGAATCCTAAATTACAGATTTGCACATCATTTTTTCTAACAAGAGATTGTGGCAATGGATTGTCAAAATAATTGGATTAGGGGGGTCACAATCTAGTGTAATAATCCAAACTGAACAGGGTGGTAGTGTTATAGATGCACGATGAAATATCTTAAAGCAGGCCAAGAAATGACAAGATAAGGAATATGCAAGGTACATATTTACATAAAATAAAATATTATAAATATTATAATAGAAGATTAGACAATAGTGACCCTTATTGTCGCACTACCGCGGTACGAAACTCCATTTTTGATATACAAAGAAACAAAAGGCAGCAAGGAATTTTCACAAATGGCAGAAGCGAGGTACCATGAACACAGATATCTAAATCTCATCTTTGGCATAATTCAAGTCATACTGGTCATGCACACAGTAATCTTGGCATATCTGTCTCAAGTTTGGGCTATTGGGCAATGGTTAGCACCCATGCATAATAAAACCAATGAAACGGCTTATTGATGTGATGGCCTATATTGTAAGGTGATGGACTGAACAGTGACCTCCCATATTTGCAACAAATAATTGACATCTGATCCAAATTTCCTGTCTTTCATTGAACTATCAATATTTGTATGACAGAGAATTTTGCATACAATTCTACAACTATATTTGTATGACAGAGAATTTTGCATACAATTCTACAACTGAAAGTTAATAAAAGTTACCGCTAATAAAAATCATAAATAAAAAGTGGGCAGAAGAACTCCTAAATCAGAAATTAAAATAAAAAGAATATTCACTGTTTTAAATCGGAATCAAGCTAAAAAAGAAACATGCACTCAACTGTACACCTGCATCCGATATTAATCATAATCCCTCAATTAGAAATGATGGTGGCATAGATTCCCCTGAACTTTATCACAGCTCGATCATAAGCCCTGCATTAAAACATAAATAATTTAAAAAAAAATCGTACAACATTTAAAATTTTTAAAAGAAAATACGAAGACAAAACCTGGGTTTCATCTAAGTTTCGAATCCCCCTTATCAAACATATCACCCATATAATCAAGCACCAATTCAAAAAGGAAAAAATGTAACAAAGCACAATCTTTCTTACTGAAATACACTTGCATCTCTATGGATAACAGATCATTGAAATGAAAACTGGAAAAGTGAAAAGTAGATCAGGTACTGCTACCCAAATAAGGCCCATTTAATGCTGATTTCTAATATGTTCCACAAATACCCATTGCATGTAGTAGCCCTCTCTATGGATAACACATTAAGAAAAGAAACTGAATCCATAGATTAGAATAGCAGTGTTATATCTCAGAAAGAATATGTTGCTACCAACTGCTCTGCATTCGATAGATGCACAAAAATCATCCTCAAGATTCATGCTACCAAGTGCAGTAAGGCAATCCAGAAAGACCCATCCTCTTCAAGATTGATATGTAATTTCATCTGTCAGGCATTCCATGGAACATTTGGTGGGCATGATCCATTAATGACACACTGAAATATTTCATATAAACAAAAATTTGTGTATTATGGGTTTCACATAAACAGTTGACGGGCATGATCCCCAATTAGGAAAAAAAATACATACTGCAGGAGAGAGAAGAAGAACAAGCGCGTGTCCATCTGCATGTCTCCGTTCTGATCTGTGAGTCCGAGGATGAAAATCGCTCCGTCAGGAAAAAACACCCAGAACGAAACGAAAATGGTTTGTTTCCTCTTCCAAATCGTCGTTCCTTTTTTGGGGATGGGGATTTGGAGGCGATAAATCTGGAAATATACTAAATAGTTTCCAATTCGTTTCGTTTTTCATGCGTTTGGAATTCGAAAAAATCCAGCACAAAATGGAATTCGGTCATATGGGATATGGGAAATTTAATAGAAAATTTATTTGAAACGTGAAGAGGAAACCAATGCGCTATATTTGTGGAAATAAATTAGGGATGAATGTAACGGGAAGAGAAAACCTTTTCTGAAAATGTTTCGGAGAAGCCGCACCCTTTTCGAATAGCCACAACGGTTTAGTTTTTTTTTGCATTAAAAAAAAGGGTTGAATGCGGTTTGCAGAGGGGTGCCACGTGGCACACCCTCAGCGTACCACATCCAGCTTTATATATATAGAATAGACTGGTTGCAGACCCGTGCGATGCACGGGACGGCCCAAAAAAGAAAGATTTATAGCTTTTTTTAAGATAAAAAAATGAAAATAAAAAAGAAAAATTCATAAGATACACAAAAAGTTTCAACAGAAGAGAGTATGAGAAATTCATCCAAAGATTGACATATATATTCAACAAAAAATAATGTATAATTGAAATATTTAAGCATAAAAACAACGGAAATTCATAAAATTTTGCTATCTATGAGCCAATTCACAAAATATCCTATGAGCCAATTCACAAAATATCATCCGCTTAAGTCCAATGAGTTCATTACAATCCTAGCTCTACAATTAAAAAGAGAAATAGACTTATCAACAGTGGATATTTCATCGAACAGTTGGTGATCGAGGCTTGTAAAGACCAGTATCCTCTTTTAAAGTTGGGTGTTAGGAACTAGAACACCTCTCTATTCTTCTCTTATTCTGTAAAACAACCAAAATAATAACAAAAAGAGATAAATGATGAAAATATAGAAAACATTACAAAAGACAAAGAGAGATACATTGAATTTGGTGTAAACACTTTCAACCATCAATCCACCATGTTCCTTTTTATCTGTATTGATTTCGATCTCTAACACACAGTATAGGTGCTAAGATCTCTGGGCTTCCAATTTCATCGAAAATAACCCAAATAGCCCTACAAACAACGAAGCAGATAAAAAAAAAATTGTAACGGTGAAAAATCAGTCAGTAAACGGATGATCCATCTTTATGATAAAACCCAAATATGATAAGGCTAATCAAACCTGCTTTCATCCTCTCGATTGGCTTAAAGCAAAGTGGCTATATTCAAATCGGTCGTCATATTGTTGATTTTCGCGGCAGTGACTGGCCCAATGGAAGAGGAGAATCGCTGGCGCAGATGTGGCAATATTAAAGGAGGAGGAATGGAAAGGGTACTATGTATTTGGAGTAATTTTGTTTTGTGCTGATTTTAAGGCATTTAATTCTAAGATTAAAATCTTGAGACGTCTTTTGGATTTCTCGGTTAATCGTTTTGAATTATTTTAGGGAGATTTAAAATCGGCAATTGATGATTTTAAGGGATTTAGGGGCTTTTAAGAAGGTTATAAATCCGTAATAAATTGTGGGGTGGAAGAGGAAACATTTTGAATTGTTTTAGGGAGATGAAAAATCGGCAATAAATAATAAATCATAGAATAGCTTTCTTATAATAAATAGGGATACAGAAGGATACATTAGATTATTAGGATAGAAAAGGCGTTTCATTTTCCCATTTTTTTGGCCGCTCTTACTCTTAATTAAAACAGGATGAAGAGGGGCTGACATGTGGCACCACAACGGCTTAGAGGATTCCGCTTTACTTATATAGTAGTTGCAGTCCCGTGCGATGCACAAGGCGGCCCAAAAAGAAAGATTTAAAACTTAAAAAGAAAGCGCTGTAACTTAAAAATAAAGTTTTATAAATTCAAGTTTTAGCTTATTACATCCAAGTTATAGTTTGTAAAATCCCGGATTATACAATTTATGATTATAAAATTTGCCTATATTAACGCCTCTTTAGAGATGAAAAAATAAATTGAATCAGGTTTGAAGTAATTGAGAAAAAATATAAGGAAATAATTGTAGTATCTTAATTCCAAACAAAGGAAAACATAGTTTATATGAGCATATTAAAGGAGAATAGTTGCCATCTTTTAATCAAGTATAAAGGTGATGTTAAATTCACAATATAATTATAGATGTGTATATAATCTGCTTATTCTCCTTATACTTTGTGTCAAAATATAAGACCTAATTGTAATAACAAATTTGTAATTAAAAAATAAAAAGGAAGAAAAGACATAATTATCAAAACAGAATAAAAGTAAATAAGTAAAAAATTGTAAAACAACAACAATAATTAAGTAGATTATTTTTAACATTAGATTTCCTTAAAGCCAAGAAAAGAAGTAATCATTCTCTTGGAATAACATAATCAGTTCATGAGAAATTATTAACATCATAGTTTCTTAAACCCAAAAAAAAAGTAATAATTTTGATGAAATGAATCCAATTCTGACTTTGTTTGAACTTCGCATTCTAGTCATTCTTTTGAATCCCTGTAAGAGTGAATGTTTTTTTTTTGTTAGCATACAATTTTTTATTCAATTAATTTTTTATATATAGATATAGTTTTAACCTTGTGAATAATTTTCTTGCTCCTTGGAGGAGTTTCATTGAAAATTTGAGCATCTGCTTCTGCATTTGCTCCTTCGGTTCTTCATCTTCCGAAGTTCTTTTTTTTGGCAATAATTTTGTCTTCTGCATAAGAAATAATTTCGAAAGAGAAAGTCCTGTTATAATTATTTATATATATATATATATATATATAAATTAATGTGTACATTTGTTTGTAGAATTTAAATGTAAAACCTGTATTGTCTCCAATTTTGCATATTTTTCAGCGTCAATTATTTTTGAAACCGTGAAATTCTGCTTTGATGTTGTGAAATTGAATGCGGTCACCTTTAATTGAAACAGATATGTTCTGCCTAATAACTTTTCAATTGCAAGCGGCAGAATTTCTTTATCTTCATCCTGTAATGTAATAAAGTTAGTTGTTTTCTTCATTGAAATAAATGAGACATAATGAAAAATAAATTGTAAAAACTTGTAAAATCTCGTTTAAATTACTTTAATTAGTTGGGTACCTTTTTTCCAGGAATGCTAATCTGTGTAACGGGTTGCTGGATTATATTTTCTGCGTCCTTATCAAATATCACAAAATTTGTTGATGCTGTGTGGTCTTCAACCTCTAATTGCAGCCTATACCTGCAAAGTTTTAAATTGAACATATTGAACATAAAATATTTTTTAAACTTTATTAATAATAATTTTTTTGCCAGAGTTACCTTTTTAATGGGAAGTTAACTTTCTTCTCGCATGTAGGACACCAATAATATGAGCTTAAAGGATCACATTTCTTCCTACAGTCGTTGCATGAGATATAGTACCATCGATAATGCGAGTCAACTTTTATGACTGTTGCTTCACAGAAAAAAGTAGAATCCTGTAATTTTTTATGTTAGTTTTATTTTTATAGTATTTTTATATATTATTCTAGTAATGAATTTTTTAACAATATTTTGTCTAACCTTTTGCTCGCTTTCTTTGATGAAATCTAAGATCTGTTGCACCGTTCTTTTATTTTTTTCAACCAATTCTCTATCAGCAGCTAATAATTTCTCTATCAGCATGTTCTTTCAGTAAATGACGTCCCCCCTGTCATCTTTAGAGATCAGAATCTGAAAGGGAAAAAAATAAATTAGTAGAAGATTTTGTGTCATTTTTAGCTTTTATTTTAAACAACTTTATTTTTTTATTGACTGACCTGTATGTAAGTTGTTAAAAACTTCTTTATATACAATATTTTTTGTGTACTCATTTTCGTCGCCATCAATTTTTTCTATCAATATCTTCAGACCATCAGGAGATGTCACTCTGGAGATAGCAACATATAGTTGCCCATGAGTGAAAACAGGCTTTGGTAGATATAGACCAACTTGTTTAATAGTTTGGCACTGACTTTTATTAATTGTCATTGCATAACAAACTCTGACTGGAAATTATCTTCGCCTCAAAACGAAGGGCCACTTCGATTCAGTAGCTGTTAATATGACCATGGGAATCAGAACTTTTGTTCCAATATTTTTTCCAGTGATTATTCTTCCTTCGATAATCCAAGTGGCTAACTGAGTTACTATTAGCCGTGTACCATTGCACAATCCTACATTTTGTTTGATGTTTCTCAAAAGCATGATAGGATTTCCAACTTTCAGCTGAAGAACGTGATTTGGTAATCCCGAAAAGTGTAATGTATTCAAAAACTCTACCGGATAAATCATGTCCTGATCAGCGACATTTGACGAAGCTTTACATATTGAGTCTGAGCTAAGATATGAATGTTGTTCCCCAGCAACGAATTGCATCATGTGTGAGTTTATTTCATCGACTGTATGATTTTTTGGAGTCAATATTGCTCTTTCTTGAAGATAATGCGCATCTTTGTAACTATTGTGGAACGATGGATATGTGATGGATACTATTTCACCTATGGGGTTATCTCCACCATGTATAAGAAGATGACTTGGAATTTTAATCCACGAAGGTTCGCCATCTTCTTCTCTTGATATTGATTCAATCTTGCCATCTCTGATATCTAAAACCCATTTGCTAAATTCTGATATTGAATTAGATGTACTGATGTCGGCTGAACATGGATTCAATCTCATATTTGTTTTTAAATTGAAGACCATGCAATAGTCCCATAAGTAGGAATTATTTATAGAAGCAAGCACAACTTCATGTCTTCCTCCTTTTGGAACAACAGGAAGAATCTGTCTGAAATCTCCACCAAGCATTACAGTCTTTCCTCCAAATGGGTTGTCGCTTGAATTAAGATCATCAAACCTTAATATGTCTTTTAAAGTTTTGTCGACTGCCTCAAAAGCATACCGGTGGTGCATCGGTGTTTCATCCCATATAATGAGCGATGCCCGTGTTATCAATTTCGCAAGTTGGGTACCTTGATTAATGCTGCACGTGGAGTTTTCTTCATGATTGATTGGAATTTCGAATCTTGAATGAGCAGTCCGTTTTCCTTGTAAAATGAGAGCTGCTATTCCAGATGATGCCACAGCAAAAACAATTTTGCCTTCCGAACGCAATCTTGCAATTAAGGTTCTATACACATGTTTTTCCTGTCCCTCCATGGCCGTAAACAAAAAACAGTCCTCCTTTTTCAGTAACTGCTGTTACTACAGAATCATATATATTTCTTTGGTCTAAGTTAAGTCCGCTGTATAACTCGTTGTGCTTTATCCTTAACTGTTCTTTGTCATACGATATTTCTTCTCTTATGAGTCGATTATTCGGTTGGCTGAGTAGTGTTGCATCAGGCAGTGGGAGTGGCTTAAAATCTGGCAAAGACTTGCCATGAGGATGTTTTCAATCTCAAACAAAGTGTAACTTTGTATTTGATATTCATTTAACTCTAGTTGTGCATGGCCAAATGCATGTCGTTGGCGGAACTGAATATCATCAGATAGCAGCTGCCAATTTCTTTCCCACAGTTCAAATGGATTAGCGATTTCACAAAAGAGTAGAAGAGTCACAAATAGTTCTCTTAGTTGTCCTGCAGTTGCCCATTGTGATGCCTCATTAATTGCATCATGCCACTCCTTGTCGCCATCTAAAAGTCCAAGGGAAAAGCATGCTAATTTAAATGTTGGATGTATTACACCGTTGACTGTTCTTATCTCTTCATAGCTTCGTAGGCCTTTAACAATATTTAATAACATCCTCAAATAGAACCTTTCCCGAGAACTCGGATGTGCATAAACTATCCTTCCTTTGCATTTCCCTTTTTTCCTTTGTTGGCACAACTTATCTTTTTTATTTCATACAAATTTTGTGGGGAATTCAGCAAAGGTCAGATTTCGAGCACCTTCCTCAACGCTATTTGTATGCATCCATTGAGTGAACATTGTTGTTTCAACATCTTCCTTGTTCAGAACTTGGTTGATGGGTTCAGAATCTCTAAAAGTAATGCATTGCTCATCAGGAAGGTGGAACACCATTCTTTCAACTGCAGGTGTTCGGTGTTGAATATCAAATTGAAATATTCTCCAGCATGCTTCACATGCCGAGACATAACGACAGTCTAGATAACTTTTGATTTCATCAATTCTTTGAATTTCTCTATTATCATTTCTAGGATTTCTAGAAATGTCATCTTTAACTATCATTGTTGTCCTGTCAGGTCCTTTATTGATGTACTTGAAAGATATTTTATCGCTCTTGACCTGTTGCACCACTCAACATTTATGTGAGATTGATATTTTACAATCAATTCAACATTGTGTGGTACTACATATCTGTTGTCCAGTTTTATATCTCCCTTTTGTACAAATCTATAATTATCTCTTCTTCTGTAAACTGGAAACCCGTCATCAGATAGTGTTGTCTCGGTGTAAAAAAATTTTGGAAATTTTTTGCTGCAATAATTTCCTCCGATCATGCAAGGTGCTTTGTTGTTTGCTGCCCCACATGGTCCATGCATCATAAATTCTGCAACTGCTGCATATGCGGTATAATCACTTGTCTCATCTGGTATTTCTGCTAATATGATCTTGTCAATTTCAGATGATGTTGGATACTTATCTGATTGATGAAGCCAAAGTAATATATGCGCGTGTGGCAGGCCTCTTTTCTGGAACTCAATAGTGTAGACAGCTGAAAGTTGAAAAAGCATGTTATATATTTTGTTATTATCTGTAAAAGTATATTTAAAAAATTTGTCATAAATTTCTAAATACACACCTGCTATGACTCTTCCAAAATGTTGTAATTTTATAAGATCTCTCATTAATTGATCGAGCTTAATCTTGAAAACTCTTGATTCAATGTCTGGTCTATTAGCTGGTTTTTGTCCAGGAATTTGATCAACAAACTTCTGAATTTCAAGCCACTTTGGATTTACTATGAATGTTATAAATAGATCAGGATTTCCCGTCCATCTACAAATAGCCATTGCATCTTGATAATTCTGTATCATATATCTTGGGCCTCCTGTAAATGATGATGGCAAAATAATTCTTCTTCCCACTGAAGATGGAGTCGTGTCACCTCTCACGACTGCATCACGAAAACCTTTATACAATTCTGCTCTTAATTGTAGTTGGTTATTACGGATCCAGCGTAATCGTTCCTCTTCAATAGCTGTAAAAGCGTCGACTAAAAACTGTTGGAACAAACGCCCACCACGAATAATTGTTTGGCTCTCATTTTCTCTCTGTTGAATTCTGTATGCATAATATTCTCTCATTGTCACACAATGTCTCTTCGTTTGCCTTCTTCCCTCGTTACATTTACATGGTATTCCTAGATGGTAGCCATCTTCTCCATAAGGAAAAAGAATTGGATACTGCATTGCCATAAAACTTGGATTCAAATCACTGATACGTTGCAGGCCATCACTTTTGTGCTCTACTATAACATCGCTTTCAACATTTGTCTCACTCAAGTCGCCAACAATAAGTGCAGCTACTTCAGAAGTAGTTGGCATATTATACTATCTTGCATCTCTACCACGGTTCCCAATAAGCCTTATATGAACCTTACGTAAGTCGGATTCCTTGACATGGTCTCTTGCCATACGGAAAACCTTTGTAAGTTGATTGTAATTATCGAACATATTTAACAATCCTTCAACAATTGTAGCATCTAAGATGTCAGGCCTATTATTGTCCTTGCTAATTGCTCTTATTCTGTTGGAAACCTCGTTCTCTGTGTCATATATATAGAGCTGAGCAAATTTAGGCATTTTTCCTGCCTCTGATAACAACGATCCTATTTGATGATGGTTTTGTCCATTTATTCGAAACACATATGGACCTCTTCCATCGTTGATACGTTTATCAATGTTGCCTCCCATCGATGTAAATGCAAAAATAGAATTGTAACTTCTTATGTTGTCTCGAAATTTTGCAGCACGATTTCCTTTGTCATAACTCAAAAGCTTTGCCAAGAATTCAGGACGCTGCTGCAGAACAAGTATGTCAACCTTTCCTTGGAGGCAACAAATTGAGAATTTTGGATTCGTTGTCCTGTTACATTTATCCACTCCCTCCTCGTACCATAGTATTGCCATACAGTGTGGACACACATAACCCGGACTTCCAAAGGTCCATGCCTTGTAGAATTTTCCTACGTCAAGAAACATTCAAAATCTCTAAGTTATAGGTTCTTTTTTTTATTTTTAAAATAAATTTCTACCTAATGATACATAGGACACTTATTTCGGTTGACTTCTCGAACAAAGTTTGTATTCTCATTCTCCATTAATATATCTCCATCTTCGTAAGTGCTTTGGTTTTCTGGTAACAATATATGAAACGGAAATTTATAAGTATTTCTTATGTATCCTAAGAACCAGTCTTGCCTAGTATCGTGATTATATATTGGAATAAGATGTAGAGAACTTTAGGTATTATCACTCTTACCGTTATTTATTATCCTTCTTTGGCGCATCTGTCCAACTTGAAGCCTTCTAGAGCATGAACCTAAGCTTAATTCTGGACGATTGGGACATCTTTTGCGTCTTTTGTTTCTGCTCGCTCTAACCGACATATTATCTACTTAATAGCATAAAAATTAATCCAAATAATTTTTTACGACAACTGTTTTCCCAATTAAAACTTAATAATTTAGTATCTTACCTCTAGTATTATTAACACATGGTGGTTGAAGAATATATCCATCGTTGGTAACTGTATTCATTCTATGAACAGTTGTTGATGTTTGGATACTACCATCCGTATTGACAACAGAGTGTGACATAATTTTATTAAATAATATCCAATTTATTTGTAGATATATATTTTTTCAAGTGAAGGATGATGATAGACAAACCAGAATATTGTACGACGAATATAGAACGATGTGAGTGCCACAATCAACCAGGAACACAACGATATCTGCATGCCAAAAGCGAGAAAACAAACATACACTCAAATTACCAAAATATCATTCGATCAAGGTTAAAACATAATTCAAGGAACATGGTGTCATTTCACTGTTATTCGTATCAAGTATCATTTATGTGATTTGGAAAGAGATATGATATTTTCACCCCCTCTGCAGTACTCATTCACCCTCTTTATAACGTGAACAGTGGGCAACTTCAGCGCTTTCTGACGCCAAATCATGTTACATGGGTGGCGAATGCGTTCTAAAGGGGGTGAAAATATCATCGCTGCAAGAAAAACATTTTTGATAGAAAACTTTTTCTTGGGGAAATTTTATTATAATATCCCTCCAAATTTAATGTATAATCATATCATTTGCACCTAAATCATGGAAATTAAATTTTTTAATGAAAAATTAATTTCCAGCATAAATGTTTTCTCGAAATCCAAACAGGGCCTTCGTATCTAATATTTTCCTAAGGCGATGTTTGAATTGGATGGAAATCTTTTCTGATTGGATTGTTGTGAAAGCATCTGCCAAACATGCCTTACTTCTCATCGTGTTCATCCTCTTTTTAAGTTTGAATCCTACTTTTTCAAATTTTTTATTTTTATTTTATGTTTGTTATTTGGTTTATTTTATTTTGGCCATTTGGAGTCACATTTTAATTATTTGTTTTTTTTTTGTTTTTGCTGTTTAATTCTGTTTATTCTTTTTTTTCCTCATGACTATGTTTTTAGAATTATCTCTATTATACTATAATAGATAACTCCAAAATTATAGCATGGTTAAAATTATAGCGTAGTGGAGAAATCACTGTAGGATTAAAACTATTGAGTTTTAAATTCATCGTAGGATTAAATCTATTTTGAGGAAATCCAAGATTCTAAAATCCGCGAATCCAAACGGCTCCTAAATGTTCTGATCGCATCAAGAGATCTCAGAATCGAGAGATCTCAATAAATCCGCGTATCCAAACAACTCGAGGAACAGATCCTCGCTTGGTTCTTCCTTCGCTTCATTGAAAATGCTGTGTGTGTGTGTGTGTTGTGGTTGGCTCATGTAGGATCCTCTGGATCCTTTGTATCCTGAAAAATTGTATCCCAGGTCTTTGCAACATCTCTAGAATTTTCAATGGTATGGGACTTGGTGCAGATTAGAGGGTTAGGATCAGTCTATGGAAATGATTTTTGGGGCATAACCTATTTAGGCTATGGCACATCTAATGGACGGTTTGGATCATACTATGGTGTGGGCGATACCGTACTTTTAATAAAGTGAGAGTGCCCACATAAAGTGAAATTCCAAGGGTGGTCCCGAGTACGGCAACTTAAGAGGAGGTAAAATTAGGTTCCTAACAAGTTTTAACCTTTTGAAAACTTCTAACCTAATTTTGAAGATTAAGAGATCAAGAATGAAAAATAAGAACACGAGTTAAATCATAAGTGCAATGCAAAATAAAGAGCATGAGATAAGAGAGAGAGTGCACCCGAGATTTAAAGTGGTTCGGTCCTCAAAACGCGAGGCCTACTCCACTCCACCAACCAAACCTGTTGATGGCTTCACTATTTGATCTTCTTAACTCCGGCGAAGATCGGTGCCGATTACAATTCCGAATGCTTTAACCTTGGTGGCAATCCTCACCACGGAGAGTGGGCTCCGCTTCTCCGAATACTCGCCCGAATACAATGTTCTTGAATAAGAAAGAAGAAAATAAAAAATCCCTCACAAGGGTTTACAAATTGTAGAAGATGTACAAATTTGAGCCTAATGATTAAAATCCTAATCTTAGAGGATGAGAGGCATAAACAAGCTTGAATCACTCTTAGGATGTTCAAATAGAGTTTTTGAGTGTTAGGAATCATGATTTGGAAGTTGGGAATACCCATATATATAGAAAAATCCAAATATGACCGTTTGGTGGCATAGTGGTAATTCTGGCAAAAACACCAACGGATATAATTCTTCCCGTTATAGTGTTCTCGGAGTTCCGGTATAATTCTCGGAGTTCCGAGAAATTCCTCGGAGTTCCGAGAATTTCTCTCGGAGTTCCGTGAATACAAATAGAAGTTGGAAAAAGCTACTAGACCAAATCTCGGAGCTCCGAGGATTTATCGGAGTTCCGAGAAGCCTATGTCAAGCAGATTTTCAATTCTGATTTTTGGGCTTCCAACTATACACCAAGTTGGGATTGTTATGAGGGTTCCAACGTGTTGGAATACCACAAGGACAATCACTTAATCATTTAGGGGTGTGTGAGATTAACTTAATTTATGCCTCTTAAAATCTAAAACTAGGATTGGATCAATACAATCTAAAAATGACTTAAAAATGGTCTTCACTTGCAATTCTTCAAGTCTTCTAGAGTCTTGGATTTCCGACGACTTTGGCCTTCCGAATGTGGTCAAATGAGTGTTTCTTGGCCTCAATCCAAGCAATCTTGTCTTAACACCATTATGATCTACAACTTAGACACTCAAACACATTAGTGATATAAAATCACTTGTGTATTGAAATCATCAAAATAAGATGGAAATGCCAAGGTGGGAACCATTGGGCTTATAGATCCTCTGGATCCTTTGTATCCTGAAAAATTGTAATTCCCAGGTCTTTGCAACATCTCTAGAATTTTCAATGGTATGGGACTTGGTGCAGATTAGAGGGTTAGGATCAGTCTATGGAAATGATTTTTGGGGCATAACCTATTTAGGCTATGGCATATCTAATGGACGGTTTGGATCATACTATGCTGTGGGTGACACCGTACTTTTAATAAAGTGAGAGTGCCCTCATAAAAAAACAGTAGTGCTGATAACATTTCCCTATTTTTTTTAATAGGAATTTGCTAGCCACCTTCGCTATGCCACTTTTCGGCTTGTGGCCCATCCTTTGTGCAAAGATTGGCATGGGTGCAAAGGTGGCTAGTGAAGACATAAAATAGTAAAAAAAGTAATCATTACTATTTGTATTACGATTTGCTAAGTTTTAAATGAAAAATTACAGAAAAATGGAAGTAAAGTAGGAAAATTACGAAAAAAATACCAACCGGATGTACTATCTTATGACAATTACCAAAAAACTGCAATGAAGAATTAAAAACTTATGACAATTACTAAAAAACTACAAAAACTAATGACACTAATGGTTTCATTGAAGTGGCAAGAGAGTGGCAGGGTATTATGTTATCTTGTTTTTATTAATAAACTAAGATCTGTCAAAGAGAAATAGTAATATTATATTTTAATATCTCTGACATTGTAATTATACTATATCATATTATATTATATATCTGAAAGATAGGAAGAGAGAAAAGGAATGAGAGGCTATTATATTATATTATACTTGAGAGAAGAGATGAGTATTATATTATATTATAGCAAACGATGTACGCGTGGAAGGAAGAGGGACTGGGAAAAAACCTGCAAATCGAGTGGGTTGAAATGCCTCTAAAGCAGTATTGTAAAAAAATCTAAAGCAGTATTGTAAAATCTGTTTTACTTTCTCTTGCATTACACTTGAAGAAGAAGCTCTCTCTCTCTCTCTATTATAAGTGGAAGAAAATATTGAAGGATCGGTAAGACAAATTCTGAAAAACCCAGATTGGGAATTTATCTATTTGCTGGGTTTTGTGTTGTTTCTTATGTTGGGTTCTGTTTAGTTTTGTGGAATTTGTGAAGGAATATCAGTTTTCTGAGGTGGGATTTTGTGAAATTTTGATTTGGGTTTTGTAGATGTTGAGAATTTAGTGGTTCCTCGCCCCTTGCACCGCACGGGTCTGCATATATATCACTGAAAACGTGGACTGCATAAAACTTGGTAAATATTTTTTACCAAAAACCTCAATTCTTTTTTTTCTCATGGAAAATATTCCGGGAAAAACTTGTCCCTACATCCAAACATCGACCAATCTTCAGCCCTCCATCGATGATCCAAGCCATCAATTTGTTGAGCTACAACTTAAATAGATTGTGCCCTTAGAAACATCTCCATAGGATGATCCACAAAAATCATTTCCATAGGATGATCCTAACCCTCCGATCTATAGAGGGGTTGCATATTATGGAAACTTCAAAAGATCGGATTGTTATTTTGTATTCCTGTAGACACCCCATTTTGACCGTACCCTGAGCCTCCTGTGTTTGAGCAAAAACCCAACCAAATTAATCAGCTAAGGTCTCAAACTTCACCCTAAGCTAGCTTAAGGTCCCAGCTAGGTCCCCATAAAATTTTGTCAAAATCCGAGCGCGTTTGCCTAGCGAACGAGTCAAGCAATGTCGTGGTGCAAGTTCGCAGAAGGGGGGTGCATTTATCCTGAACGGTGTCGAGCGTGGGCTATATGGGACACGCAAGATCGCGCGCTCATCAACTTTGCGCAAACGCGCGCTCATAAATATTAGTAGTGCTAATATCGCACTCCTCTGTTTTCTCTATAAAAGTTAAAAAAAAAATTCATTGAGAAAAAAAAAGGGAGATCTCGTTCCAGAGAGAGAGAGAGAGAGAAGGGAGAAAGAGGTTGGGTTTTCCCCATTCATTCAGGTCAAATGCTTTCTCCGGCGGAATTTTCCGGCTAGTCTTCCTTCTGTAAGCTATTTTCTCTTTTTCTCTGTTAGATTTAACATCTCTACTCTCTTCTTCACTGGCCAAACCTTTTCTCTTTGAACCTAACCCTCCTTATCTTCTTCTCCGATCGTCATTTCATCTTCTCCGATGAGCATGCTAGTACTCCGACGAGTGGATCATCTGACAGATCTCGTTATTAGCTAGTTCTTTAGTTGATTGCATGGATATAAGCCCTAGCTTATATCTTCAAACCCTAACCTTGTGCTCATATTTTCCGATTAAAGATCCTCTTCTCCGGTGAGATTCCAAGCACCGAAGTTCAGATCTGAGATAGAGAGATCTCATTTTCCAGAAATTAGAGAGAGAAGGAGAAAAATCCCCAAACCTCTAACCTTACGTTCCTCGGATCCTCTCCTCTAGCAGATCTCGACGGAGTTTCGGCTGGATTCCGGTAAACCCCGGTCATGACTCCTTCTGCTCCGGTCATCAATTTCCGGTGAGATCGGAGCTCCGGCCAACCTATTCTTCTCCGATCATACTCCGATCCCATGGATTCCGGCCATTCCAAGCTCAAATCCACCGCTTCCAATCCCTTGCCTATATTACATACATTTCCCTCCATTGATCAAATCTCCATTTTCTTTTATTCATTCATCAGATCTGAGATTTTTCAGATCTGAAATTGTGTGTGTGAGAAAGAGTAGGAGATCGGAGGGGGTTTTCATTTTCTCAAAATCTCAGACAGAGAGAGAATAATATTTTGGGGTTTCATCTCCTCTTTTTTCTTCTCCAGTGGATCCGGTAAGGCTCTGCCAAAAGTCTTCTTCTCCGGCGAAATCTGCAACTTTCGAGTCTGTGGAATTTGACAGATCTACTTAATTCCGGTGGCGAGGCATCGAGGGACACTCATTCCGAGCATTGAATAAGAGAAAGGGGGAAAGGTGAGGGAGATCACATCTTGCAGGTATTCTTTGTCTATTCTATCCTCCCAAGTTTGTAGAACAGTTTCAAATTTTGATTAATCTGTTGTTTCATTTCATTTTTTATTTTTTATTTTTTATTTTTATCTTGAAATCAAATATCTGGAAGTCAAATCTCATTCAAATTTCCATTATAATATGAAATTACTCTTGATTATATTGAATGTTTATAAATGAAATTTCTGATGCACAGACCTCTTATTATTTTTCCAAGATGTGAGATATTGATACTTGTTAATCCCATGTAAAAGGGGATTCAAGCTTGAATGAATGTGTTGAATCGAACTGTGCATTGTTCAAAGACATGTTGTAGACACCCCATTTTGCTCTACCTTAATCGATAAAGAAATTAGGGTTTGTTTTCCGTCGGTTTTCCAATGTCTTTCTTTCCCGCATCCGTTTGTTACATTTCTAAATATTTTTGGTCGTTTCCGTCGTGTTTCGTATTTTCCCGCTAAATGTTGAGAATGATTATTCAGAAAAATCTAAACCAGAGAGAATTGGGACCCGTTTGGTGGGCCCGCATTGGGTGCTTCGATTAAAATTGGATCGAGAAAGTTGGACCCATTTGGTGGGGCCGCATGATGCATTTTGATTAAATTTGGACTCGCATTGAACATTTGTTTAAAATCGAATCAACCGAGGGCCCACATTGTGGGGCCCGCGTTGGGGGGCCTCAGTGGGGCCTCTTGTGAGGCCTCTTATGAAGAGCAATGATGGTAGCTCTCCACTAAGACAACATGATGGGCCCTCCACTAAGAGCAATAATGATGGACTCTCCACTAAGAAACATGATGGGCCCTCCACTAAGAGCAATAATGATGGACTCTCCACTAAGAAACATGATGGGCCCTCCACTAAGAGCAATAATGATGGACTCTCCACTAAGAAACATGATGGGCCCTCCACTAAGAGCAATAATGATGGACTCTCCACTAAGAAACATGATGGGCCCTCCACTAAGAGCAATAATGATGGACTCTCCACTAAGAAACATGATGGGCCCTCCACTAAGAGCAATAATGATGGACTCTCCACTAAGAAACATGATGGGCCCTCCACTAAGAGCAATAATGATGGACTCTCCACTAAGAAACATGATGGGCCCTCCACTAAGAACAATAATGATGGATTCTCCACTAAGAGGGACAACATGATGAGCTCTCCACCAACATATCTCTCTCTCTCTCTTTCTCTCCCTATATATATATCTCCCTTCCCATCCATAAGAAAAAAAAAAAAGAGAAATTTATCTTCCATTATCTCTTTCTCTTCCATTATCTCTTCTAATCACTCCCTCCAATCCCTTTCCTCAATATATTCTTCCATCCCTCTCCCTAATATTCTTCTTCCATTATCTCTTCACTCCCTCAATCACTCCCTCTAAACACTCCAGAGAAAGCGAAAGACGGCGGAGCGGATCGGCGGCGGCAGGATTTTTTATATTTTTTTGGATTGGGCGGAGATCTTCACCACAGGTAGGTGCATTGTTCTCAAAATATTTCTGTATTTTTCCGAATTTTTCTGATTTTTTCCGCAAATTGTGTTTTAAAAATGGAAAACTCTTCAAAAAACATCTTTTGACGAAGAAAAATTAAATTATATACCAAACAGATTCTAAAATTAATGAAATTTCGTGGGAAAATAATATGTTACTGATTCATTTTACCATGAATTTATAAAGATTTTTGGAGTTTATTTGGTATATTATTTAATATTTTCTTTGAAACTTATCAGATTTTAGGAGAATTTTTACTAACATCAGATCATCATTAAAAGTCATAAAATTTTTACAGTAGTCTTATCTTCCATATTACTTGTTACTGTAAAATGTTTGTGTTATTTGGATCTGTTTTAATATGGGATGTAGTGTTAATTTATAATCTGGTCTGGAAATTGTAAAATCCAAAATTGGTAGTAAATAATTTCTAAAATTCATGAAAATCTCACTGCATGCTATTTTGATTCATATAGTATTTCTGTAGAAATTTCATAGAATTTAGAGTTATATTTCTACTAGTTTATGTGTTAATTGTGCAATCTGGACATTTAATGGTTTAATCAAGATTAAACGTGAATTTAATGTAAAAATATGCAAAACTCATCCTGTAAGCTACATACATTTTCATCTTGCTGCTGTAGAAATTTTAAATCATTTCGAATTTATTTGCAACAATTTCACTTGTAAAACCGCTCATATGCTTAAAATTGATAAAATCCATGGAAAATTCGAAATTAATTGAAAATCATATAAAAATTCCTAAAGAACTTTAAAATTCTGTCACATGTTGACTCCTTAATCCATTGAAACAGAAATTTTAAGATCTTTAGATTTTCCTGGAAAAATGGCCAGTGCATCCATAATCGTATCCCAATTGCAACTTGATCTTTGACAATTTGAATATTTAAGTTATAGCATGTTGTTGGCTCCGAGGTTATTGTCCACGGAAATCCTGAGATTCTGCCAGGCAATAAGATGCTATAACCTAAGTATTAAATTGCACAAGGAAAGAGCGCACGATTCCCTCCTTTGGATGCCATTCAAGGCCGAAATTGGTGAACCCTAGAACCATTGGTAATCCTTAAATGTCTAGAAACTAAAAATCTTCGAAATCTGAAACTCATTAACCTCGAGAACTTAAATCGATTTATCTTGTGTCTTTCGGAACCATTGGATTATGGTTTCCAATCTAAGAACCATTAGAGCCCAATTTAGGAACACTGGTGTCGTGCCGTGTCCTAGGTTTTAGGGAGTCCTAGAGTTAGGAGTCCAGCCTCATCACGGACGCTTGCTATGAATAGCAACCGTACCATAGGTCTAGTTACACTAGTCACCCAATCTTTCCTTAAGACAAGCCTAGTAAACTAGGATGTAGGCAAACCTGCATTAGTCTAAGGAACAACTTGCATTTAGATAAGAATCATACAGCATCTTAGATGAAATCCTAAGATAATAAAATCCTCAACTTGAATTAAATAACTACTTTTAAAACTGTTGAAACCGTCAAATCCGTTTAAGTCGGTGTCCTAGTTGAGTTAGGCATAAGTAGCTTAGCTTAGGTGCACCGAACTACGTCGACTCTGATCCCAGTGAGGCTTGGGTACGTAGGCAGCTTGGATGTCTGACGGCATACCACCCGCGAGTCGGCACCACAACAAATTGTGGTGTTTTGTATATTAATTTTCTTGTAAATACTTAATCAAATCAGTTAGGGTTTTCCATGAAATTAGAATTCTAGGAGAACTTTCACTTAGAATGAATCCAGACAAATTAATAAATCAAGATACACATCTAGGATTCACATTGAAATTAGATTCTAGGATGCATGTCACTTAGTTCGCACATTAACATAGAGTTGAATGAGCCATTTAAAATAAATTTAAAAGAGTTAGCTTTTGGAATCGAAGACCGATTATCGGACAAGAATGGTGCATGTGGTGGATAACTCCCCATACCTTCCATTCTCGTAACCAGGTAGCGAGTCTAGATTTCTGGTTAATTATGGGTCCTAGATCCCACATCTAGGTGGCGACTCTGTCAATCTCTTTCGTGTGGAATTCGGATTGCCTTAGTGATCCCAAGTTCACAGGAAAGACGAATTCAAATCAACAAATAAAATGCACACGCCAATCGCGTGGGAACGAGAGACCAAAGGAGAGCGCGCGGCGGCTCGCGCCCCACGCCCCTCTCGCGGGATCATGTCCCACAGTCTGGCGACTCTGCTGGGGACCACCTAACTTCATTAAAATTTCAAAAGATAATTCATTTGAATTTAATTTAACTGGCTCATAAAAACTCTATACTTGTTAGATTAGTTTGTCTCGTTTTATTTTCTCATCACATGTTACTCGAACTTAATTTAACAAAACCTGAAGGCATCATAGATTGCGCGAACTTATTGCACACACTTACATCACTTGCATCTAAACCCTTGCATTTCACATGCACACACGTCCTATTTTAGGAACCCGGAGTGTTATCTAGCATGGTTGACTGGGATTTCATCACCTGGTGCCTCTGTGCTAGAGAAGCATTCCACCCTTAGCCTAGTACCTTTATGGTGCGTAAACGGATCTCTTGTTCACGTACTGATACGCCGGACACTGGTACAGTATATCGAACATGGATTCGCGCTAAGGGGACTCTTGGCCTTACCCCTAGATTAACCCACACATGCATGCAGTATACGAACACATGTGCACCACATGTGTGAGCCTAGTTTAGGATATCTTACCCATTTGTGTCTAGATTAGGCCGTAGTCCATCTTCCAATGGCTACGATCGGTCCTAGGTACACAAACAAAGTCATGAGTCGAGATCCTCTCTCCACTCCGCTAGATTAGGATTAGGGTTGATGCCTTCAGGTAACACTGTTAAAATGTGCGAAGACTAAAAACTTTTCCTTTGGGGTTAGGATATAAATCCCATCATTTCCAAAGATCTCATAGGATTAGTTATTCTTGATCTACCCGTTGAAAGTAATCCTATGCAATCTCACATTTTGATCATGTGTCTATCATTCGTCTCTTGTGGGATTCGATTGTGTCTTCATTGGCGGAAATTGTGTCTCAATCATTTGATCGTGCAATCTTGATGATCCAATCTTGCCTGTACCCTTGATCTCTTCCTCCTCTAGGGGCTACCTTTTTCAAGAATATTTCTGCTAAATCCTTCAGAGTTTACTCTCATAATCCTTGAACTAAGGGCATTCCCCTCATCATTTGGATTCATTCTATTGTCCCAATTACTTGCTTAAATGTGTAATATTTTTCAGTCATTGAGAAGAAACACTCCATGAATGTCAAGCTCATATACCTCGTGTTCATTATTTCCATGACAGGGCACTAAACACCATAGCTAACCCTACTATTCCTTGGGTTCGGATCTCTTCTCGATTGCAGAGGAAATCTGTCTCCCCGCCACCTTCTCTGAGGACCCCAGCATCTCCTTCTTTCCCATCCTCATCCTCCCCAATGGCAGAAAACCAGAACAGTAGTCTTCCACCCGCTGCTATTACCGATACTCTCACCTTGATTCTCCGGCAGCTTCAAGAACTCAAAGAAGAGAACCAAGTTATCAAGGCCCAGCTTTCTGAAAAGTTGGGGCCATCGTTGTCCAAAGATAAAGGGTCCATGCACCATACAGTTACTTCAGCCGCACCTGCCCAGCCAGTGTTCATTCCTATCCCTGACAAAACTGAAGAAGATTTTGAAAAAGAGCAGTACAGCGAAGATCGCAGCAGGCCTTCTCAGTCCATGGTTGATAAAGTAGTTATGGAGAAATTAGAAAGTCTTACCAGGAAGGTTCAGGACATTCAGTTTCAGGACCAGGGGGGTTTCAATCCAAGTGACCTCACACTGTTTCCCGAAATCCGTCTCCCTGCCAATTTTCAAATGCCAGATTTCGACAAATATGATGGTGTGGGTTGTCCAATCACTCATTTGCAGATGTTCACCATCATGTGTCAGCCTCAAGGCTTATCTCCTGAGCAAATGGCTCAATTGTTCCCGGTTTCCCTAACCAAGGTTGCTAGGAGATGGTTCATGGTCCTAGACAAGACTCGTTATAGGACATGGAGGGATATCGGTGAACAATTCATCAGGCAATTCACATATGATGATGGGACAGAAATCACCAGAAAGGATTTAGAAAGAACCAAGCAAGATTCAAGGGAATCTTTTCTGATTTTTGTGAAAAGATGGAGGAGAATAGCAGCTCAGATGATGGAGCGCCCTTCTGAGGAAGAGCAGGTCCAAATAATCATGAAAAATATTTCCCCCCAGCTCCAGTATCACATGTCGTTGCAGTATTATCCGGACTTCAAACACTTTATCGTGGCAGGCACCCAAATAGAGGAGGCTATGGCTCAAGGTGTGTTCAACCGAAGTAACCCGAATACCAAAGAATTCAGGAAGCCTCCATCAGCTGAAATTAATAACCTTTCCCGCTCCAAGCCTCAGCCTTCAAAACCTCAGAACCCCATGGTGATGGGTTATACCCAACCTGCTGTCACACCTCGGCCACAGGCCCAGACAGAATTTACCCCTCTCCCCCTTCCGCCATCTGAGATACTCAAGGAGTGTTTAGCCTCAGGTCGCATAATCCTACCCGACATTAGGGCTCTTCCTAATCCTTTACCAGCAAATTGGCGAACAGATCAACACTGCGAATACCATAGAAATTCTGGCCATCTCACTGATAATTGCATTGCCCTAAAATTCAGAATCCAGAGGTTGCTCGACAATAAAAGCCTTGTGTTTGAGCCAAGTCCCGTTGCTACCAATAACCCATTATCAAATCATGCAGTACTGCCGCCAGCCGTTCGCAATGCTTAAATAACTGAAGGTTCAAAGGGGCACAGGTCCGGTTGCAATGAAAAGAATCAGAAGTTGAAAGTACCATTTATGAGCCAGCTTTCGCCGAGCCTCCGAAGCTAGACAGTTGCGGCAGTTAAAGTTTTAGTCGTTTATTATTTTATTTTGAGTCAGCCATCATGGTCAGTACAATTGTTGAGTCCGGTTCTACAGTTCAAGGTTAATGCCTAGTCCAGGCAAGTTATCTTTTGCTTTTCTTTTAGAGTTGTGAATCCTGAACATGTTCAGGATAGGTTGTGAGATGTAGTATTTTTTTTTTTTTTTTAAATAAAATTTCAGTTCCAATAGTTCACTTGTGTCTATTTCTTAAGTGTGCTTCTGATCTTAAAATAAGACTCCCTCCTCAAATGAGGACAAAATTGACGAAACTCCACTTGAGTCACAACGATTACTTGAACAAGAGGAGGAGCGCCAATCTCAGGCTTTCAAAGATGAAATTAAAGTGGTAAACACTGGCACTGAAACCTTGATCCAGTAAATGCCGATTGAAAATACATTACCCTCTGAAGAGTGTGAAGAATTGGTAAACCCATTTTGAGGATAAAAAGATGGTCCGGTAAGTGTTACCATTAATGCCAAGAGAAAGACCCAGATAGAAGGTTCAAGAAAGAATGAAGTGAATATCATATGCTATGCAAGGGGCATGGAGTGGAAACAACTTTCATATTTCCAATCAATGACCTTGGTTCTCAAATTCATAACATGAAGCCATCAAATTCGAGATAAGAAGTTCAAGAGCAAGCATTGAAAAGTGATCATCAGATATCAAGAGTTACAAATCCATAGATGGAGGATGTCGAAGAACAAGTTTCGCTCTATGAAAGTCGAAGGCACGTATTAGAATCTTGAAAGAAGAAGATTTATTATCTCTTACCTGGAAATGCCGTCAAACTCCGTAAAAAAAAGAAAAAAAAAATAAATAAATAAATAATCAGTACCAGAGGGACTCTAGTAAACTAGATCGACTCCCAATCTGAACATCGGAAGGCCTCCTTTGGCCGAATAAATCCCAAAATCAGAACCCAACGTCAAAAGAATACTGGTTTGCAAACCCTTCGAGCCTAAATGAAATTTTCTTGAAAACCCATCAAACTAGGGGCATTCGCCCCGAACTACGCGAGACCTGATCCCTACACTGGGGTACGTAGGCAGCTCGGTTAAACCGAGTTCGGTCGATTCAAAAAAAAAGAAAAAAGGAAAAGAAATGTAATCGTTCCAAAAAAAAAAAAAGGGACCAGTTCCAAAAGAAGAGAGGTCAATCATTCCAGAAAGAAAGAAAAAAAGGAAAAAATCAATTAACCTTCAAACAATTTATCTTCAAACTAGG
This sequence comes from Tasmannia lanceolata, assembly GCF_043159265.1. Taxonomy (NCBI): domain Eukaryota; kingdom Viridiplantae; phylum Streptophyta; class Magnoliopsida; order Canellales; family Winteraceae; genus Tasmannia; species Tasmannia lanceolata. The sequence continues at coordinate 66,724,751 of NW_027518695.1, forward strand.
GGCATTCGCCCTGAACTACACACGACCTGATTCCTATCTTGGGATATGTATGCAACCTATTCATAGGTTCGGTCGAAATCTTTGTTGAACCTTAAGCCATTCTTTGAAAAGCCCTATCCTACCTATAAAGTCCTTCCGGTGTTCAGAACTAATGATCTAGGTCCCGAAACAAAAAAAAAATGATGATGAATAAAAAAAATGGAGTTTGAAGATCTGCTAGACTGAAAACCTGAAAGGGCGGTTTAGGCAAAATTTAAGATCATTCCCCTGTTAAGTTGAAAACCCGAAAGGGCGGCTTAGGCAAAAGCTAAGGGGATAGCCTGCTGAATCGAAAACCTAGAAAGACGGTTCAGGCAAAAGTTAAGGCTACCACGGTCCGCCAAGTTAAAAACCCTGAAGAGGTGACTTGGTCACGGTAAGAGAATCATTATAAGAAGGCTACAGCCAGTATCAAGACTGAAGATCAACTGAAGTTCAAGCAAATTTATAAGAAGGTTACAGCCGGTATCAGGACTGAAGATCAATTGAAGTTCAAACAAATTCAAGTGACATCCTCAAAACTGGGGGCATTGGAGCTAAGCAATCCTAGGAGTTGTAATTAAATCATTGAGGCATTACTGTTTTAAGGAAAAAGTCCAGTGTTTACCAATTGAAAAAAATATTCCTTGAAAGGATAGACTTACCAAATAAAACGTTAACTAAGTCAGAAGCATTACTGTGTCTGTCAGTGTAGTTAATCAATCGTTGTTATTCTATGTTCACTCCTTTAGAGCTCCTCAATCCTTTGAGTAGTGCCTTTTATCTAAGTTTTCTATTTAAAAAGAGTCAATCGTCATCCATATGTCCAAATGATGCAACTGTCTCGGTGAAGGAGGCCCGGCCTCGTCAGCTCCCTGCGATTGTACCTGAAAAAGTTCGAGAATCTAGTCAAACAGCTATATTTCAAAGATGATCAACCCAGAAGAATTCAGAAGTAGAAACATCAGAAAGCCCAGCTTCCGTAAAAAGATCATACCCCAGGAAGGCATCTTAAGCTTGGAAGAGCCTCAGATGCAATGATGGTCGAGCCAATTTCTCAGAAAGATGAACCGTTAAAATTCAGAATTTCCTTCCAGTTAGTTAAATACTTTCCTGGTCAAGAAATGTTTATCTAAACACCTATCAAGAGGCAAGTCCCACTTTTCCATGATTATATCCAAGAGAGCCGTTGTTCTAGATTACCAATTTCAAGTGTCTTGTTCAAGGTTTCAGTCATCCAAATCCCCAAAGACAAGACCAGCAGTCTCTTTGAGAAAAATCTTGTTGAAGTTTCATAAAAGTGTTTCTAATCCATTATTGTTAGTAATGGTTCTTCGGTTTGCCGTTTCATCATTCGTCAAAGTCCTAGTTTCCGATATCTTTGTCAGGCACGATCTATAACATCCTCGATTTCATTAAGTTCAAAAAAATCAAAAATTCATCAAATCCAATCCTATGTCAAATTCAAGTTCATGAAAAATCTCTAAATTCTTCGTTATTGAATTCATCAATCAAAGCTATCTTGTTTCTTTGAGCCTGTTTGTGAACGGTGCCTCTTTTCTCGAGTCCATTTGTAAATGGTCTCGTCTTCTCCTTGAACCCGTTTGTGAACGGTGTCTCATTTTTCTGAGTCCATTTACGGTCTCATGTCCTCCTTGAGCCCGTTTGTGGACGGTGCCTTATTTCTGAAAAATCAAAAATTCATCAAATCCAATCCTATGTCAAATTCAAGTTCATGAAAAAACTCTAAATTCTTCGTTGTTGAATTCATCAATCAAAGCTATCTTGTTTCTTTGAGCCTGTTTGTGAACGGTGCCTCTTTTCTCGAGTCCATTTGTAAATGGTCTCGTCTTCTCCTTGAACCCGTTTGTGAACGGTGTCTCATTTTTCTGAGTCCATTTACGGTCTCATGTCCTCCTTGAGCCCGTTTGTGGACGGTGCCTTATTTCTGAAAAATCAAAAATTCATCAAATCCAATCCTATGTCAAATTCAAGTTCATGAAAAAACTCTAAATTCTTCGTTGTTGAATTCATCAATCAAAGCTATCTTGTTTCTTTGAGCCTGTTTGTGAACGGTGCCTCTTTTCTCGAGTCCATTTGTAAATGGTCTCGTCTTCTCCTTGAACCCGTTTGTGAACGGTGTCTCATTTTTCTGAGTCCATTTACGGTCTCATGTCCTCCTTGAGCCCGTTTGTGGACGGTGCCTTATTTCTGAAAAATCAAAAATTCATCAAATCCAATCCTATGTCAAATTCAAGTTCATGAAAAAACTCTAAATTCTTCGTTGTTGAGTTCATCAATCAAAGCTATCTTGTTTCTTTGAGCCCGTTTGTGAACGGTGCCTCATTTCTCGAGTCCATTTGTAAATGGTCCCGTCTTCTCCTTAAGCCCGTTTGTGAACGGTACTTCATTTTCTGAGTCTATTTGTGAATGGTCCCATGTCCTCCTTGAGCCCGTTTGTGGACGCTGCCTTATTTCTGAAAAATCAAAAATTCATCAAATCCAATCCTACGTCAAATTCAAGTTTATGAAAAATCTCTAAATTCTTCGTGGTTGAAGCTATCTTGTTTCTTTGAGCCCATTTGTGAACGGTGCCTCATTTCTCGAGTCCATTTATGAATGGTCTCATGTTCTCCTAGAGCCCGTTTGTGAACGGTGCCTCGTTTCTCGAGTCCATTTGTGAATGGTCTCGTCTTCTCCTTAAGCCCGTTTGTGAACGGTACCTCATTTTCTGAGTCTATTTGTGAATGGTCTCATGTTTTCCTTGAGCCCGTTTGTGAACGGTGCCTCGTTTCTCGAATCCATTTGTGAATGGTCTCGTCTTCTCCTTGAGCCCGTTGGTGAACGGTACCTCATTTTCTGAGCCCATTTGTGAATGGTCTTTTTATTCTCCTTGAGCCCGTTTGTGAACGGTACCTCATTTTCTGAGTCTATTTGTGAATGGTCTCATGTTTTCCTTGAGCCCGTTTGTGAACGGTGCCTCGTTTCTCGAATCCATTTGTGAATGGTCTCGTCTTCTCCTTGAGCCCGTTGGTGAACGGTACCTCATTTTCTGAGCCCATTTGTGAATGGTCTTTTATTCTCCTTGAGCCCGTTTGTGAATGGTACCTCATTTTCTGAGTCCATTTGTGAATGGTCTCATGTTCTCCTTGAGCCCGTTTGTGAACGGTGCCTCGTTTCTCGAGTCCATTTGTGAATGGTCATGTGTTCTCTTTAAGCCCGTTTGTAAACGGTACCTCATTTTCGAGTCCATTTGTGAATGGTCTCGTCTTCTCCTTGAGCCCGTTTGTGAACGGTACCTCATTTTCTGAATCCATTTGTGAATGGTCTCTTATCCTCCTTGAGCCCGCTTGTGAAAGATGTCTCATTTTCTTTTTAAAAAAAAAAAAAAAAAAACCGCTTGAGAACGATCTTTGTTCTTTCTGTTCGGAATCCATTCGAAAGTGGTATCTCATTCTCTCGTTGCCCGTTTGTGAACGGCACCGCATCAGGATTTCTTATTATGTTCTAATTCTAGGATTTCATTTAGGGCCTTGCATTAGGTAGTAAATGTTTGCGTCTAAGTTCCGTTTGTGTAGAGTCTTTTGTCGATTAAAGCTACGCAAAATGGCTCTGTCATTTTGACTTTGGTATTCGATGACTACGTTATCTCTACCAAAGAGGGGCATCTGTAGACACCCCATTTTGCTCTACCTTAATCGATAAAGAAATTAGGGTTTGTTTTCCGTCGGTTTTCCAATGTCTTTCTTTCCCGCATCCGTTTGTTACATTTCTAAATATTTTTGGTCGTTTCCGTCGTGTTTCGTATTTTCCCGCTAAATGTTGAGAATGATTATTCAGAAAAATCTAAACCAGAGAGAATTGGGACCCGTTTGGTGGGCCCGCATTGGGTGCTTCGATTAAATTTGGATCGAGAAAGTTGGACCCATTTGGTGGGGCCGCATGATGCATTTTGATTAAATTTGGACTCGCATTGAACATTTGTTTAAAATCGAATCAACCGAGGGCCCACATTGTGGGGCCCGCGTTGGGGGGCCTCAGTGGGGCCTCTTGTGAGGCCTCTTATGAAGAGCAATGATGGTAGCTCTCCACTAAGACAACATGATGGGCCCTCCACTAAGAGCAATAATGATGGACTCTCCACTAAGAAACATGATGGGCCCTCCACTAAGAGCAATAATGATGGACTCTCCACTAAGAAACATGATGGGCCCTCCACTAAGAGCAATAATGATGGACTCTCCACTAAGAAACATGATGGGCCCTCCACTAAGAGCAATAATGATGGACTCTCCACTAAGAAACATGATGGGCCCTCCACTAAGAACAATAATGATGGATTCTCCACTAAGAGGGACAACATGATGAGCTCTCCACCAACATATCTCTCTCTCTCTCTTTCTCTCCCTATATATATATCTCCCTTCCCATCCATAAGAAAAAAAAAAAAGAGAAATTTATCTTCCATTATCTCTTTCTCTTCCATTATCTCTTCTAATCACTCCCTCCAATCCCTTTCCTCAATATATTCTTCCATCCCTCTCCCTAATATTCTTCTTCCATTATCTCTTCACTCCCTCAATCACTCCCTCTAAACACTCCAGAGAAAGCGAAAGACGGCGGAGCGGATCGGCGGCGGCAGGATTTTTTATATTTTTTTGGATTGGGCGGAGATCTTCACCACAGGTAGGTGCATTGTTCTCAAAATATTTCTGTATTTTTCCGAATTTTTCTGATTTTTTCCGCAAATTGTGTTTTAAAAATGGAAAACTCTTCAAAAAACATCTTTTGACGAAGAAAAATTAAATTATATACCAAACAGATTCTAAAATTAATGAAATTTCGTGGGAAAATAATATGTTACTGATTCATTTTACCATGAATTTATAAAGATTTTTGGAGTTTATTTGGTATATTATTTAATATTTTCTTTGAAACTTATCAGATTTTAGGAGAATTTTTACTAACATCAGATCATCATTAAAATTCATAAAATTTTTACAGTAGTCTTATCTTCCATATTACTTGTTACTGTAAAATGGTTGTGTTATTTGGATCTGTTTTAATATGGGATGTAGTGTTAATTTATAATCTGGTCTGGAAATTGTAAAATCCAAAATTGGTAGTAAATAATTTCTAAAATTCATGAAAATCTCACTGCATGCTATTTTGATTCATATAGTATTTCTGTAGAAATTTCATAGAATTTAGAGTTATATTTCTACTAGTTTATGTGTTAATTGTGCAATCTGGACATTTAATGGTTTAATCAAGATTAAACGTGAATTTAATGTAAAAATATGCAAAACTCATCCTGTAAGCTACATACATTTTCATCTTGCTGCTGTAGAAATTTTAAATCATTTCGAATTTATTTGCAACAATTTCACTTGTAAAACCGCTCATATGCTTAAAATTGATAAAATCCATGGAAAATTCGAAATTAATTGAAAATCATATAAAAATTCCTAAAGAACTTTAAAATTCTGTCACATGTTGACTCCTTAATCCATTGAAACAGAAATTTTAAGATCTTTAGATTTTCCTGGAAAAATGGCCAGTGCATCCATAATCGTATCCCAATTGCAACTTGATCTTTGACAATTTGAATATTTAAGTTATAGCATGTTGTTGGCTCCGAGGTTATTGTCCACGGAAATCCTGAGATTCTGCCAGGCAATAAGATGCTATAACCTAAGTATTAAATTGCACAAGGAAAGAGCGCACGATTCCCTCCTTTGGATGCCATTCAAGGCCGAAATTGGTGAACCCTAGAACCATTGGTAATCCTTAAATGTCTAGAAACTAAAAATCTTCGAAATCTGAAACTCATTAACCTCGAGAACTTAAATCGATTTATCTTGTGTCTTTCGGAACCATTGGATTATGGTTTCCAATCTAAGAACCATTAGAGCCCAATTTAGGAACACTGGTGTCGTGCCGTGTCCTAGGTTTTAGGGAGTCCTAGAGTTAGGAGTCCAGCCTCATCACGGACGCTTGCTATGAATAGCAACCGTACCATAGGTCTAGTTACACTAGTCACCCAATCTTTCCTTAAGACAAGCCTAGTAAACTAGGATGTAGGCAAACCTGCATTAGTCTAAGGAACAACTTGCATTTAGATAAGAATCATACAGCATCTTAGATGAAATCCTAAGATAATAAAATCCTCAACTTGAATTAAATAACTACTTTTAAAACTGTTGAAACAGTCAAATCCGTTTAAGTCGGTGTCCTAGTTGAGTTAGGCATAAGTAGCTTAGCTTAGGTGCACCGAACTACGTCGACTCTGATCCCAGTGAGGCTTGGGTACGTAGGCAGCTTGGATGTCTGACGGCATACCACCCGCGAGTCGGCACCACAACAAATTGTGGTGTTTTGTATATTAATTTTCTTGTAAATACTTAATCAAATCAGTTAGGGTTTTCCATGAAATTAGAATTCTAGGAGAACTTTCACTTAGAATGAATCCAGACAAATTAATAAATCAAGATACACATCTAGGATTCACATTGAAATTAGATTCTAGGATGCATGTCACTTAGTTCGCACATTAACATAGAGTTGAATGAGCCATTTAAAATAAATTTAAAAGAGTTAGCTTTTGGAATCGAAGACCGATTATCGGACAAGAATGGTGCATGTGGTGGATAACTCCCCATACCTTCCATTCTCGTAACCAGGTAGCGAGTCTAGATTTCTGGTTAATTATGGGTCCTAGATCCCACATCTAGGTGGCGACTCTGTCAATCTCTTTCGTGTGGAATTCGGATTGCCTTAGTGATCCCAAGTTCACAGGAAAGACGAATTCAAATCAACAAATAAAATGCACACGCCAATCGCGTGGGAACGAGAGACCAAAGGAGAGCGCGCGGCGGCTCGCGCCCCACGCCCCTCTCGCGGGATCATGTCCCACACATGTCTGTTCTGATTGGAAATGTAGTTGATGGTGGTAATGAGGTTAGAAGAAGTGATTTTGATTTTTTTTTTAAAAGGCATGGTTATATTTCCAGATGCCATATACTCTCATATACTCAGCACTTGTTCCTTTTCAAAAAATTGATCTTTGGGACCTCTTTTGGAAATTAATGTAAAATGTTGAAAATGACTTTGGGTCTTCTGTCCAGGCTTTCATTGCTTCTACTCTATTCATTGCTTTAAAAAATTTATAGTAGATTCTGGATGATCACAGTGTTGTAATCGATTACTATGAGTAGAGGTTACACTTATAATTTCTTGAAGTTTCATATGATTAATGGTTTGAAGGTCAAACTTTGATTCTAGGACAGCTCACCTGGTTTAATTTTGGAAATATCTGGAAAAGGATAGCTTGAGTTCAATTGAAGATTATTTAGCTTAAGTGTAGATATTGAGCTGGTTTACTATTAGCACTATCAAATTGAGTTAAGTTAAGTTGGGTCAAGTTGATTGCATTCGAATAATATTCATTGAAATATGATGTGCGTGTCATTAAAGTGGATGGGCAAAAGGATTTATTTAGTTCTATCTCATAGATGCCCCTATCCATAATTGTTTTATCATTATATTACATTTGTCTTATTTCTCCATTGAATGGATAGTTCAGTTGAGAATCATTTATTTTTTTTACTATTTATCTATTATGATCAATGTAGTGATAGAAAATCAAACAAAGTATTTTACAATGGTACTGTTTTCTGTCCTGAGGGCTTGATTGCATGTATAAAATTATCATCCGTTTATGGTAAAGCATAAACCTAAGAAATCATTAATATGATGACAAATGAGTATAGATTCTAAGTTCGACTCTAAGTTCGAATAAATCCTGTTGTTGAGATATTTCATTTTCCTGACCAAACAATACCAATTACTATAACTTCTTGATTAAGATTTATCCCTTCTTTTACCTTATCTCTTGTCCTTTTAAGACTAAATGGGTCTCGTATATATATAATTTCATTCATTGCTAGGGTGATGAAGGCGATAGCCCAAGCCCATCCATAGGGGACTCGCTTAGTCCAAGTAGCACTCCCCTCATTTATTTTTAAGACTTGCCCAGTCTTTTGTATCCTTTAAAACATAAAGTCCTTCTCATTGCCAGGGCAATGAAAGAGTCATCTAGAGCCCTCTTTTAGGAGACAGGCTATGTCTCGACAGAAAATCAAACCTTTTAGGGAGACAAGCTACGTCTCAGCAGATAGTCATACCCATTTAGGGAGACGGGCTATGTCTCATACAGAATGTTCAAACCCTTTGGAGACAGGCTTTGTCTCATTAGCCCTAGTTATCTTTTTGTCTTAGGAGACATGTCATGTCTCATTAGAGCCATTCTCAGAGTCCTTTAGTATTAGGAGTCAGTCTTTCAGTTTCAGGAGTCAGTCCTATCATCATAGGGTTAGGATTCCGTCCAACCCCTCATCAAATCATTTGTTTTTATCCACTCTTCCAAGGTATAGGATGTTGTCCAACCCTTGCAGAGTCGTGATTCTGTCTTTTTTCCCCGCAAAGCATAGGATGCTGTCCAACCTTTGCGGGATATCAGGAGTCTGTCCTCCCCTTCTGATGATAGGATGCTGTCCTCTTGAGTCAAAAATAACAAAAACATCTAAAAAAACCAAAAATCTCAAAAGTCTCGAGTCTTAGAGAGTAGTTAGGAAATTCTCTTCCGAACTATGTTGGCTTGATCCCTTTCAACAGGGTACGTAGTGCAGCTTGGGATTCATATCCCAAGTCCAGCCAAACCTTTAAAAACAAAAACATTTTAAATCTTTCAAAATTACAAAAATATTCAAACCCTTTTCAAAAAGATCTTCCCTTAGAGTTAGGAGTCTGTCCTAGCAGTTTGGGTGTTTTAGAGTTAGGAGTCTGTCCTGATTTGTATTGATATGAGGTGTCCTGTCGTGTGAGTGTCCCTAGAGTTAGGAGGCCTCGAGTCGATCGGTTAGACATCTAGTCGAACCGATGGCTAGACTAGGAAGCATATAGTCAGCCCATGGTTTTCATTAGGTTACACAGCCTAGATACACATAGGATATAGGGCCCACCTGCATTAGCTTAAGGCTAACCAACTTGCATTACTTAGGGCATATAGAGTCCAAAAAATTACAACTCATATGAACTTAAGCAATTGTACAAAAAAGCTTTAAAAATCAGTCGAGTCTAGTGGAATCGAGTCTAGGATAGCAGTTCTAGATGGTTAGGCATAGTAGTTTAGAATAGGGCATCGAACTACATTGACTCCGATTCTTCCCGAGGCCGGGATACGTAGAGCAGCTGGGATGGACGACCATCTTGGTCCGAGTCAGGTCGCATTAGAGTTAGGACTCATTTTGTCCAGTCATGTATAGAATTGAATTGTGTTGTGTGTTTTGTTGTGTTTTCTTACTTTCATGTACAGATCCTATACCTTTAGTTGTAGCATGCATGTGTTTGCACACCAGAATTTAGACACCAATTAGGTATGACATTCATAACCTAGTTATTCTTAGGTGACACTTATTTTATTTCTTTTTAAGTGTGCTTATTATTCGTCTCCGAGACATGCATGATCAGATAGACGTCTTCTTGGAGATATTCGTTCCCATTTCATATGACTTTCACCCAAAACTCTTCAAAATCAATAATAAATGACATAAGAGACCAGGTGTTTGCACTTGGGCGGATGAGGTGCTCTTTAGACCTTCCGAATTCGTAACCAGGCACGAACCTTATTTTATATCTCTGGTTATCCGTTGCAACAAAGCATAGTATGGGATCCTTGGCCACTTCCTTGGATGGCGACTCTTCTTTGTTTAAGGTACGCCTCGAATCTGGGCTAGTCCCCAAATCGAGAGGTATCTCACCTTTTTATCGCCACTCATGCTGTGAGGGGCACTTCTTTCGAGAGTTCCTTGGTAGAGCTCTCCATTCACGTGGATGATCCTGAGACTGTTAGCGTGTGGGCTCGTCCCTCCGCCCCTCTCGGATCGGGGTCCACAATCCCCTACTTATAAAAGACCGTTTATGGTCATTTACATTTTTGGGAATTTTTTTCTTTATATTTCTTGTGTGTCTGGTGGGGGGGGGCATAATTTTCTAATTCCACGTTTTCAGTGATATATATATATATATATATATATATATATATATATAGAACTGCATTTTACCATTCCACGTTTCCACAGAATCCATGATTTTTAGCAACCAAGAAAAATAAGCAAATATGGCGGAATCCTCCTTCCAAATTTAAGATTTTTAGCCCCTTCATTTCATGGCTATCTAGGAACAATTTTTTTTGTATTCGAAAGATTCCATGATTTTTGGCAACCAAGAAAAAATCAAATCTAGCAGCTTCGTATTCCTAATATTCCATGATTTGTTTTTTTTAAAAAGGACTATCAAAGTCCCTAAAATTAACAGAACCTTGTGAAAAAAAAATCTCAAAAAATAACAGATACACACAAAATATATATATATATATATAATTACCTTGCAAAGATGCCCTGGAGAGTTTCAGAAAGAGTTATGTCGCTTGCCTATTAGAATAAAATTCTTTGCTAGAAAGAGAAGATATCTGAGAGGGGGTTTTAGAAAGAGTTTATATGTGAAACGTTGGATAATGAAGAGTGACAACATTTGGGGGTTTTGGACGTTTGGAAAACCACGTGGAAAGATAGAAACAGAAGAAGAAAATACTTTTAAAATTCATTGGAAAGAGGGGCTGACACGTGGCACAACCACAGCGTACCACATTTAGCTTTATATATAAGTATAGATATAGGGCTGCGAATGAACCGAGCCAGCTCGCGAACATGTTTGGGTTCGGCTCGTTAAAAGCTCGGCTCGGGCTCGTTCGTTTACTAAACGAGCCGAACCCTAGCCCAAAAATTAGGCTCGCCAAAATAAACGAGCCGAACTTGAGCTTTGTATAATTTGGCTCGGAAAAGCTCGGTTTCTAAACGAGCCGAGCCGAGCCGAGCTTTAAAGCTTGGATTATGTTTGTTTTTTATATATAAAATAAAAGAATGTGAGTTGTTTATTACAAATGAAGGTTTGGCCTAGTGGTTAAGGCACTGGAATTAGAGGGGTCTTGGGTTCAAATCCCACAGATGTGAGCCGAGCTTAAGCTCGGTTCGTTCCACTTAACGAGCCAAGCCCGAGCCGAGCTTTCTCGAATATTTCACGAGCCGAGCTTAAGCTCGGTTCATTCCACTTAACTAGCCAAGCCCGAGCCGAGCTTTCTCGAATATTTCACGAGCTTTTTAGAAAACTAAACGAGCCGAGCCGAACACGAGCCTTCTTAAAAACTAAACGAGCCGAGCCCAAACACCCCAAAGCTCGGCTCGGCTCGGCTCATTTGCAGCCCTATATATAGTCTTTGGAAATCAATGAAGAATTTTATTTTAGAAATTGTGCTTTTGAACCACGAGGAGGACAAACCCTTCCCACGAAGTGGGTCCACGTTGCAAACCGATTTGGTCTACGTAGCATACTTAGCCCCAAAATCTTTTACATTTGGAAAGTCCTAGTGCTTCATTATCTCTGTAGCACAATCCTAAACCTTTGATCTGTAGAGATTTATACAATGTGCGATCCTTTTTAAAACTCTACACATTGGCCTAACGGACGGTTTGGATCATCCAACAATGTGGGCCCTACAGCCCACTTCTTACTTAAAAAACAAGATAAATTCTCCTATTTACCATACATGGCCACAATAAGTTAGGCCATGTTTGCTCACCTTGAAAAGATATTTCATGGAATATATGTGGTTCCATTTATGAGAGATGAGCAGGAGATGGAGAGCTTGAGAGAGTGCCCTTCTCACACACTGGGGCCATGAATTTTCCATGGAATAATATTTCATCCCTGTCAAACATGGCCTTAAATTACAATTCTTGCACCTACAGCTAGAATTCCTCGAGCCGTAATTTTCACTTGAAAATGATATTTCCACCCACATTTGTTTGTCTTTTCAGGAAAATTTTGCCTTTCAGCTCCTTTTTGAAGTCTTTCCTTTTCCTATTAAGGTGCCATCAAATTCTCACAAGCCAAAATGTACTATGGTAAAGAAATGAAAAAAAGTTAGCTTAACATGATTTTCATTAGGGATGTCAAAGGGTTCAAACTTAATTTAAAAGATGAATTCAAAGGGTCCGATTGTAGTTAATGGCGTCGGAATCCGGGTCTGCGATCACGCGGTGGGTAGAGAGCCTCCGCTGTGGTCTGCAATCACAAACAGAGGGGTCAGGGAGGTCCGGGGTGGGTCCCGGACGACCACTTCGACATCTAAGTCAAATTCTGGACCAACAATGTAATGAACAACAAGAAATGGCTGAGATATAATCAGGTTTACCAAGACCAATATGCGGGTTCTTTCTCTGGTATCTGGGTGGACGGGTCAGAGGCAGCAGGTAGGAAGAGAAGGGGGAGGGGATGGGATAAAAGCGTCCAGCACTTCTCTCCCCTCTCTTACTCAGGGTCAGCAAATCTTAGTACCTTGATGTTGCCTCATTTTTTAGAGTAGCTTCTTCCCTTTGGCCGGCCTTGAGGGGGATAGGATGAGAGCCTCGTGGCCCCCTTCTTTTTATACCTTGGTCTCGTATGTAAATCCCCTTCTTGGAGCGCCACATGGACCTTTTCATCATTTCAGAGAGAAAACCTTCTTTCGTTGGATTGGGATACCTCCCTGGTTCGACGGCGCGCGTGGTTTTGTTGTGTAATCTTTCTCATAATCGTGACGATGAAGTTTTTTGGAGGCGGAGGGGTAACGCGTGGCAAGATCGCGTGTTTTTACCGCATATTAATGTCCTCCTTAATCATAATTGGGTTCCTCTGCCGCATGGGCGACACGTGGTGAGATTTGAGGATCCCGCTGTATTTATGTCCTATCATAATACCCCCTACTCCTTTGGTGGACCAAGGGAGTAATATCTGGTCAAAGAATGTCGCGATGACGGCATTTATGGGAGCCTTGGAGTACGATGAGACGTGTTGTTCCGTTTGTGGGTTCCTTCCTGAGGAATTGTAGTGCCACTATGTAGCATTAGCCGGTCATCCAATAGGAGGGGGACACGCATAGGGTAAGTCGCTTCATTTCCTGACCCAAGGGTTTTTATTTGGGTTTATAAAGGAAGGTTTTTTTTTCATCTTTTAGACATATCGCTTTTCCGCACCTTCTCCTTCTTTGACAATATGACCAAATCTTTCACCGGCTCTTCTTCGCGGGTTAGGGACAAGGCCCCTATTTCTCAGGAGTCTTCGAGTGACCCTGACCTGTATTCTGACTCGGAGGAAGACCTCATGGTCCATCAAAAGAAAGCCAGGAGGGATTCGGGCCCTCCTCCAGGCTTTCCCCCTCTTCGCCTCTCTTCCTTGCTTAGCAAGGACAAGTCTTCTCGTTCCTATGTTGCGAAGGATTGGTCTTTTTTCTCCAAGGCCTATCGGTAGGGGATGAAATTGTACGACCGGGTCTTGAAAATGGACAGGGAGATTGAGGACTTGAAGCAGAGAAACGAGGAGCTGCAAAGGAAAGTTCACGCTCTCAATGAGCAGTTGCTTGAATATAAGGTGGATCCCCTGCTAGAGAGCTCCTGGGAGGAGGAGGAGGATTCTCTAGAAGAGAAGTCTACCCCTAGTCATTCGGGTTGATTTGGGGGTGGAGGACGGGTGGTCAGCTTCTCAGGGGCCAGGCTTCCTCTTTTTCTCTCTTCTTTTCTTTTTCTTTTTCTTTTTTTTTGTATTGGGGTCCTAGGGGCCCGGGCCTGCATGCCCTATGTTTACCCCCCTTTTTTTGTAGGCCTACGGGCCAAAAGAAAACAATCATGAACATTTTCTTTTTGTGCTTCTGACGCGTTTCTTATGCTTCATTCCCCATCTGTGTGGTAGTTAAGTTTATTTGAGCGGAGTGGTAGTAGTAAGGCCGGGCCTTTGTTATGGGACCCGAGCCCTTTCCCCTGTGCTTGGTATTTTTTGTTCCGTGGGATTGTAGTGGCCCTGCCGGACCTTTGCGCTGGGTCCCGAGCCTTTTCCCACCGTACTTGGTATTTTTCATCTGGTGGAATTGTATGTTGGACCCTCGTGCTGGGTTCCAAGCCTTTTCCCAACGTACTTAGTTTTTTCCATCGGGTGGAACTGTATGTCAGACCCTTTCGCTGGGTTCCAAACCCTTTCTGTCGTAGGCACGGTTGGGTGATTTAAAATTCAAGCCCTCTCTTTCATCAGGTGGGGCCAAGTTTGGGGAGGATGCTTCAAATGACGTTTCACCTTGTTTAAGGCTGGAACGTTGTAGAGATAACTTGCTCGGGAAGTTAGTGGTAGGGGTAGAAATGTCTTTTAGCCGCAAGAAATGACGCTTCGATTTTCGACGGTTTTCTCGAATTCCCCAACCGGGGCCACGTGTGTACGTCCCATCCAATTGGAAAGGGAGGGAGGTTGATCGACAGGTGTCAAAACCCTAGCTTTTAAGACTTTTTAGGGATTGTTTCGCCTTATTTCTTCATCTTCTTTGGGTGAAGAGGGCTTTTCTCTGCGGCGATTTTGTCCGGCTGTAGACACCCCCATTTTGCTACACTTTAAAAAGTAAAAGATTCGGTAGTTTGTCAAATCTCGAGTCCATATTTCGCAATAGATTAGGCATCCATGCATTCTAGGGTAGATTTCATCTCATTTTGGGTGTTTGGAAGTTGATTCGCAATCCTAAAGGTTTCTAGGATGTTCCAATGGTATATGGAAGATGAAAGTTCAAGTTTCTAAGCAAGTGAAAAAACCTGCTATTTTTAGAATTTTCAGGGTTACCCTCATTTTTGCCCATTTTTCCACTCCAGGGGTATTTTGGTCATTTCCAATATGTTTCATTTGACCTCTAGGGTGTGTTTAAGGAATTTTAGATCATTTCATGAATTTTGAAAAGCCTGCTAAATTTAGAGTTTCTCAGGGTTTCGCTTGACTTGAAAATTTTATGTGTCAAGGGCATTTTGGGTATTTTCAGGGGGTACCAAGTGATCCTGTTTGATATTGCCCACCAAAATGACTGAATTTTAAAAGTTTTTACTTTTGAAGTTTGACCACTTGACCACAAAGACTTTCCATTTTTAACTTTCCCCTTTAAGGGGTGAACCAATTTGAGGGTATTTTGGTCGCATTTGGATGTGTAATGGTCGAATAGGGGTATTTTGGTCCGAAAAATTATCTTTTTCTAAAGGGGATGGTTCGACCATATATCGATGGTGCACCATAAATGTCATATGGGTTGGGTTCATTAATAAAAAAAATTTAATTTAAAGGATTTTATTGAATTTTCATTTAAAAAGAACCCAAAATACATGTCATAAGGCCCATTGGGCTGAAGCCCACAAGGTGGGGGTCCATGTCGATCAGCCACATAAGTGGGCGCCCCACATGAGGAGGTCACATACAAAAATGTCTAACATGTGATGAGGTGGTTGGTGACATCATATTTATTTTGAAAAAATAATAACGAAATGAAGAGTTACAATTAGAAAGAGCTTGTATGATCAAGTTACTAAAATAGCCATAACTTTTTATCTTCTCGTCAAACAAATTTGCAATTATACTTGTTTCGAACATCTTGAAAATATCTACAACGTTCTAGTTTATGACGTTTCCTGAATCAGCCTCTAAATTTGTCAAAAATGAGCTCAAATATCGCGCAGCCATTTTTGGACGAAAATCATTCATAAAAGCTAGTTTTCTATGTGAGAAGGCTTCTAGATTGATCTTGAAGGATCTCCATTGTGTAATTTAGCATTGCTTAGCTTGCAAGAAACAAGGTTTAGAAACAAATTCAATATGAAAATCAAAGAATGAGAAAGTCAAAGAACAAATTGAAAACTAACTAAAGGTAGGAGTCCTCACATTGGAAACTTCCAAATCCAATCTAACCTTAACTTTTTCTATAAAAACAAAGCAAGCACAACCTATATCCAATGATTACTTACCCTGGAGACAAGGAGAGCTAGCAAGGTTGGTCTTCTGAAACCCTCTTTCATGTAGTTGAAACTAGAAGCATGCTAGGATTGAATTTGTGATTTTCTTTGAAAAGCTACGAAGATGAAATTGTTTGCATGTGAAATTTTGAGGAGATGAGATCAGGTTTAGATTATTTCATAATCTAAAATTTTTTCTGGAAAATCTATTTTTTAATATTAAAATCTAATTTTTGAAATTAAGAGGGTTTAAATCCACTTTATAAAGCAACTTTAATAAGTCTTTGAAATTTCTTGAATTTTTCAATCTCTGAATCTTTTTTGTATTAAAGACCATAGAAATTTGGAATTTTCAGAAATGTTGACTTCGTTTTGACCACGATTTGATCTTTTGAACTTTAGCCTCAAAGGGGTAAAATTCCAAAGATCGAATTTAAAAAGATGTCAAAACATATAAAAAATCAATGAAAATTTAAACATAATAGAATTTTAGGTTTTGGAACAGTACGAAGTTTTTGAAGAATTTTGGATTTAATTTAAGGGGCTTAAAACTTTATTAATCGTAGGAGTATTTTTGGAAAAAACTAATTTTTAAAAAATATATAGAGTTTTCAGAGATGAAATTTGGATAAAAAGTAACTAAGACTTAATCTAATCTCCTGTGAATGTTTCAAGATTTTTGGTTGCTATTAGATACTTGTTTATGCTTTTTTATGCCAAATCAAGCATGCCATTTTAAATCGGAACAAATAGTAAATTGCAATGAAAAATTCTAGAAATATTTATTAAGAGTTAATTCTGGAATTACATATTTTCATGAAGTTTGGATTCATTTGGGCCAGATTTACTATGTGTTTCTGTGTAAATTCATAATCCGGACAAATACTTTTAAAAATAATAATTGATAGTAAATCATCTTTAAAATTCCTAAAACTTTTACAGTAATAATCTCTGGTCCACAGAAATCTACTGTAACAATTTGAACTTATTTAGATTAGATTTGCTATGAGTTACTGTGTAAATCTATAATCTGGACATAACTCTTCAATGTTGGAAAACTTATAGTAAACCATATTTAAAATCCATGAAAATTTTACAGTAATCTTCTCTAGTCAAGAGAAAGCTACTGTAATAATTTTAGCTTAATCCGATTAGATTTGCTATACGTTTATGTGTAAATCTATAATCTGAACTGAAATTGTAAAATCCTTAAATAAATTCGAATTGTTATAAAAATTTTCAGAGAATTCTAATGCTCTATCATGTATTCAATCTTTAAACTATTGAAATAGAAACTTTAGGAGTCATTGATTTCTTTTGCTAATTTGCAATGCTATGATAGTTTAATCGCCAAGATTGCGTTCATAATCGTATCTTAATTGCAATCAATCCTTAGTAATTTGAGCATTTAAATTATAGTATGTTTTTGGCTCCGAGGTCCACTGTCCACGAAATCCTGAGAAATATGCTAGACAATAACATACTATAACTTACGTGTTAAATTATGCTATGCCAGGGTGGACAGTACGATTCCCTTTCATGAATGCAACTCAAGGCTGAAACTTGCCAATAATAGAGCCTTTGGTATTCCTTAGATGTTAGGAATCGAAAATTTTTGAAAAATTAAAAATCATTAACTTAATAAATTAAGATCATTTGATCCATGCTTTTGGAACCGTCGGCTAACGGTATCACTTCGTAGGAACCTTTAGAACCAATTAGGAACATTTACGTCATGTCCTAGGTTTTAGGATATCCTAGAGTTAAGAGGTTCAGCCTCATTACGACTGATTGCTATTATTAGCAATTGAGTCATAGATCTAGTTACACTAGTTACCCATTTTTCTCATTGGACAAGCCTAGTTACCTAGGATGTAGGTTCACTTGCATTAGTCTAAGAGATGTCATGCACTTAGAAAGGACAATATAACATCTTAGATGGAGTCCTATGATAATAAAATCTACTCAACTTAAACTAAATAATCTCTCTTAAACTGTTGAAACAGTCATTCCAGTCCAGATTGGTGTCCTAGATGTCTTAGGCATGTAGCTTAGTTCAGGCACCGAACTACGATCGAATCTGATTCTAGTGAGGCTTGGATACGTAGACAGCTTTGGATGCTTTGAAAGGCATACCGAGCACGAGTCGGCCCACCACAAATGGTGGGGTTTTGTATATTAGTTTTTTCTAAATTCTTAACTAAATTAATTAAAATATATAAGATTTCCCTCAAATTAGATTTTTAGGAGATCATTTACTTAGATTGAATCCAAACAAATTAAGAAAATCAAGATACACATTAGGGAATACATTGAAATTAGATTTTAGGATACATGTCACATAGTTCGCACATTAATAAAGAGTTAAATGAGCCATTTAAAATAAATTCAAGAGAGTTAACTTTTGTATTTGAAGACCGGATTATCGGGCAAGAATGGTGCTTGTGGTGGTAACTCCCCATACCTTCCATTCTCGTAAACAGGTAACGAATCTAGATTTCTGGTCATTTACGGGTCCTAGATCTCTCATCTAGGTGGCGACTCTGTCATTCTCTTTTGCGTGAAGCTCGGATTGCTTTAGTGATCCCAAGTTCACGGAAAGGACGATTTAAATGAATAATAAAAGGCACATGCAAACCGCGTGGGTACGAGAGATCAAGAGAGAGGGAGGCTGGCAGCGCCGCCCCTCTCGCGGGATCGGGTCCTACATTGGTGTCCGATCTTCGTCAACTCTTCTCTGGTTTTTGTCCCTCTTCATTATTCGCACCGGTGAGTTCCGTGCCTTTTGTTTCAGCTGATTTCTAATTATTTTACGATGTCTTATGCAAGCGGTTCTCAAACTCCATCTAATGAGTCGGTAGAAGTAGTGGAGAGGGGCCCGCCGAGAAAAAGGAGGCGGTTGGTAAAAGGCGGGGGTGGCGGTTCTTGAGATGAACAGATACCCAGGGAGTTGGAAGATAGTCCTGGGGCTTCTGGTTCGTCAGCGGGGGCTGCTCCCTCTAAACCCCTCGCTCAATTTCTTCTACTCGCGAGGCGGAGATTAGGGATATCAGGTCCGGTGCTATCATCCGCCCTGGTCAGGTGGCGTCGTGCAAGAGTTTCTTAGAGAAGGGGCGGCGGAGAGGATTAGAAAGGAGTATCACATTCCTGATGATTACGGGATTAGGGTCCCTTCTTCTCGGGATGAGGTGTGTGAGGGTGTTACGGAGGAGGAGGTGGCTTTTTATGTGGAGGCTTTTAGGGCAGGGGTTAGATTCAGCCTACCCTCCCTCTGTTTAGGAGTTGCGTTGCCCTTAGCCCTTTGGTAAAGGGCGAGGACAGCTGGTTGTACCTGACCCAGCGTCCTCAGGTGAAGATTGCGGCGAACTTGCCTTCTTCCATTAAGAAGTGGAAAGAGGAGTATGTGTTCATAATCCCTCCGTCGGATGCGGGTTGGGGCTTCCCTAGGTCCTGGAGGCGCTCCGTCGAGTGGCGAAGGAAGTCCACCCCCAACGAGTCTGATTATAGCAAGTTTGATCTGGAGAAGCTTGCCTCTGGGGAGGCTATTGATGTTTCCGAGTTTAGATGGGAGGGGAATTTGAGAAGGTATGGTATGCTTGGTGCTATGGAGAGGAGGGCCCGCTGGATGGGTGAGGAAGTGGGTGAGAGTTCCGCCAGTCATCGTGGTGAGCCCCTTTCCTTGCTAATAATTTCTCTAGGTTTTTCCTTCTTTGGTGTTCTTTCCTGAGCTGTTTTTTTATTGTTTGGTGACAGGTATGTCTTCTTCCAATGATATCGCTAAAGGGAAGGGGGGTCATGGTGGAGGCGACGAGGGGTCCATCTGGTCGGCCGAAGATTCCTTCCGGCTTCATGGCCGCGGCTAGGAAAGACCAGTCGGTGGCCAGGCTTCCCCAGCCCGCGCCATCTAGCTCCTTCGGCCGCTCGGTTGGGGTAAAAGATATGACAAGATCTCCTTCTAAGGAGTTGGAGCCTCCTGCCAAGAGGGTCATTCCGCCTTGCACCACTCAAGGTAAAACCGGTCGGTCTGTCCGTGCTCCGACCGCACCTGTAGAGGACATGCCCAGTCGGCTGGAGGGGTCGGCCATGACCAAGTTGCTCTTGGACAGAATGGAGGTTCCGACGCATTGTTACCAGGTGCAAGGAGAAGTGTTGAAGCCGGAGTGGAAGATTGGTGTTGAGGACGGTGTCCTTTCGAATCCACGGGTTGGGGTGGAGCTGGGGTTGATGACTGCCCTTCCTGGTGATGAGGCCGAGTTGGAGAACTTCCCCCGTCGGGTGTTGGGGGCCCGGTACCTTCATTCTATATCCTGCGTGAGTATTGCGTGGTTGACTTTTGTTTCTTCTGTTGTCTTGAGATTGCATGTGGTGAATTGCTAATGGTCCCTTTGTGGTGAGACTCTGGAGGCTCAGAGTTATGCCAGGAAGATGCTGCAGTACATGATCGATGATGAGTACTAGATGGGTGCTTTTGAAGAGCGCATCCGAAAGCTGAACGAGGATCTCGAGAAGGCCCAAGCCGAGAAGGCGGCACTTGATGACATTGTCAAGAACCTTCAGGGGCAGCTCCAGATGTCTGAGCAGGGGAGGGACCGGGCGGAGAATAACCTATTGGTGGATCGACTGACGCATGCTGAGGAGCTGGTAAAAGTACAAAAGGAATAGCGAGATTCTGAGGAGTTCTTCAGGGCCGCAACTGCTTTTAGCGTCGATGTTGAGATAGAGGCTTTTATCGAATGCCGGCAGCACATTCATGACGTCGATCCCTCTTTCCCTCTGGAGAAGCTGTTGCATGATGCCGAGGAGACTGTCCCGGAGGACCTCCCCCAGGGGGCGGCAGATGCCGGGGAACCGGTTAAGGATCTGGTGGCTGCTCCAAACGTCTCTAATGATGCTGAGGCTTCCGCAGGAGGACAGTAAGGTGGTGAGTGCAGCCACTTTTGAATTTTTTGCGAACCTTGTTTCTTTAAGGCCTTGTTTGAGGTCGTTGTTCACTCTTTGAACTCTATTTTTTTTTTTGTGAGAACCTGGAAAGAAAGGTTCACTTGTTTCCTGCATATTTTACTTGACACTGTATAGAGTGGTTGAGCCATTTTGCAAGTTTCTTCTTGATGGAACATTTTTTTATTTCTAATTTCGTCGGCAAGAATACCTCTAGTGCGCCCTCGCGGGGCGTCACCTTAGGGCATCTTGTTTGTAGAAGGGCCGTCTTCCTCTCGACTGATCAGCTCGGAGTTGATGGGCCCTGCCTGCCCTTTTAAAAAGGACAGGTCTCTTTTTTCTTTTTCTTTTCATGGGGAACGTTTTAGGGTATTTTTGGGGGGATCAACCCAGATGTTACCTCTGTCTCACTCCCTGTGTTCTTTCGGTCTCGCTTACATCACGGACCGGAAAGTGGAGATGCGCATAGTTTAGGAGGAAATACAATTTCATTGATCGCAAAAGGAAATACATAGCTTTGTGCTACAAATAACAAACAAAACACATGCAACAATTTAAAAGAAAACACGGTTCTTACCCTTCCTTCTTACTGATAAAACTTTTGGAGGTTGTCCATGTTCTAGCTTCGAGGGACTGGGGTTCCGTTGAGGTGTTCAAGTTGGTAGGCTCCGGGGCGGAGCGCTCGAGCGACCTTGTAGGGTCCCTCCCATTTTGGCGCGAGCTTTTTGGAGTTTTGGGGGTCGGATACCTTTGCTCGCCGTAATACCAGATCCCCAGGTTTTACAGAGCGCTTTTTCACGCGGGAGTTGTAGTATCGCGCCACCTTTTGTTGGTAGGAGGCGATCCGGAGACAGGCCTGCTCTCTTTTTTTTCAGGACAAGGTCGAGAGTGTTCTGGAGGAGCTCAGAATTTTCATGCTTGTCATAGTTTTCTGTGCGGAAAGTGGAGAGGGCCAATTTCTACTGGGATGACCGCTTCGACCCCAAAGGTTAAGCTGAAGGGAGATTCCCCTGTCGCGGCCCGCGGTGTTGTCCGGTAGGCCCAGAGGACGCTAGGGAGCGCCTCCGCCCAGCACTTCCCTGCTTCTTCCAACCGCTTTTTGAGACTCTGGAGTAAGATCCTGTTGGTTACCTCTACTTGTCCGTTGGCCTGAGGGTATGCTACGGAGGCGAACCGGTGTTCAATGCTCAGATTATCACAGAACTTGCAAAATTCAGCACTTGCGAACTGGGGTCCATTGTCCGTTACAAGCACTTTGGGATGCCGAAGCGACAGACCACGTCATGATAGAAAAAAAATTTTGTTGCCTTAGAGTTTGGTCTTGCCACAGCTTTAACCTCGACCCACTTGGTGAAATAATCGATGGCCACATATAGCAATGTATGCCCTCCTGGGGCTTTTGGGAATGGGCCGAGCAAGTCCATGCCCCACATGGTGAAGGGCAGCAGCCCTGCTACTGAGGTGTAGGGGATGGCCGGCAGACGGGGGGTGGTGGCAAATCTCTGGCATGGGCCGCACTTTTTGACGAATTCCAGGGCGTCTCTGAGGATCGTAGGCCAAAAATAGCCGTGTCTTATGATTTTCTGGGCTAGAGTCCTTCTGCCTCCGTGGTCTCCGCAGATCCCCTCGTGTACCTCCCGTAGCGCATATTCTGACTCAAAGGGTACCAGGCATCGGAGGTATGGCCAAGTGTACGACCGTTTGTATAACTTGGATCCGTGGAGTACGCAGTGGGCGGCCTTCGCGATTAGTCGCTGGGCTTCCAGTTTGTCCTCGAGTAATATCCCGTTTTTCAGGTACCGTACTATGGGATCCATCCAGTTTGGCCCCGCCGGGATTTCCAAGACTTGCATTTCATCAATGCTGTGGTGAAGCAGTATCTCTGTGTACACAGAACCAAAGTTATGGGTCTCTTTAGAGGCCATTTTGGAGCGGACGTCCGCGTGACCATTCATGCCTCGTGGCACCTGGAGAATTTTGACTTCCCCCATTCCTTTCAGCCTCTCCCTTACCTTCTGGAGGTATCTTTTCATCCTGAGCTCTTTGGCCTCTTACGTCCCGTTTACTTGTTCGACCACCAGTTGTAAATCACTGTAGATTTTTAATTTCTTATTGCCCAGTTCCGTGGCTAGACTCAGTCCTACTAATAAGGCCTCGTATTCAGCCTCGTTATTGGAGGCTTTGAAGTCTAGTCGTATGGCGTACTCTGCTATGAATCCATCCGGGCCCTGGAGGACCACTCATGCCCCGCACCCTCTTTTACTCGCTGACCCGTCCACGTGCAGGGTCCAGCGGACCTCGTTGTCATCTTCAGGTAATCTGGGCCCATCACGTTTGTCTCCATGGACCGTTGGCTCTGCCGGGGCCCCGGTTTCGTCCATCACCATTGGTTTCGTGGTGGGGGTGAAGAATTCCACTATAAAATCTGCAAGGACTTGGGATTTGATGGCCGGCCTCGGTCGGACCTGTATGTCAAATTCTCCCAACTCGACGGCCCAACTTACCATTCTTCTCGAGGTCTCCGGCTTTTGTAGAATTTTTCTGAGGGGTTAGTCAGTTAGAAGTATTATGGGGTGGGCCTAGAAGTAGGGGCGAAGCTTTCAAGCGGCGGTGATGACGGTGAGGGCGAACTTCACTATATCCAGGTACCGAACCTCCGCACCATGGAAGATCCTGCTCACGTAGTACACCGGATGTTCCCACTTGTCTCTTTGCCTAACCAGTACCGAGCTTACCGCCATGGGACTGACAGCCAAGTACAAGAACAACTCTTCCCCGGGCTCAGGCTTGGTCAGCACTGACGGTGTTTGGAGGTACAGTTTTAAGGCATCGAAGCTTCTTGACAGGCCGGGGTCCACTCGAACTCCCGTATGTTCTTTAACTGCTTAAAGAATGGCTGGCATTTTTCCTCCGATCTGGACATAAAACGGCCGAGGGCGGCGACCCGTCCCGCAAGCCGCTGCACCTCTACTGTCGTTTCCTGGGGCTCCATGTTTAGGATGGCTTAGATCTTTTCAGGGTTAGCCTCGATGCCTCTTTGGCTAACCATGAATCCTAAGAATTTCCCGGAGGCTACCCCAAAGGCACACTTTGCTGGGTTGAGCTTCATCCGATCTCGCCACAGGGTGTCGAAGGTTTCTTGGAGGTCGGAGATGTGCTTGTGGGCTTCCAGGCTTTTTACCAGCATGTCATCCACGTATACTTCCACGTTTCTGCCTATCTGCCTCTGGAATAGCTTGTTCACGAGCCGCTAGTATGTGTCCCCCACGTTTTTCAACCCAAAGGTTATGACAGTATAGCAGTAGACGCCATGGTCAGTGATGAACGTAGTTTTTGGAATATCGGGCTCGTGCATCTTTATCTGGTTGTAGCCGGAGAAGACGTCTAGGAAGGTGAAAAGTTCGTGTCTGGAAGTGGCATCGATGAGCTAGTCTATGCGTGGAAGGGGCTATATGGGTCTTTTGGGCAGGCTCGGTTCCAATCGGTAAAGTCTATGCAGGCCCGCCAGCCTCCATTGGCCTTTTTTACCATGACCACATTGGACAGCCACTCGGGATACCGGATTTTCCTGACAAATCTGGCTTGTAGTAATTTTTCCACTTCCGCTTTGATGTGAGTTTGTCGTTCTATCGCAAAGTTTCTCTTCTTTTGTCGGACGGGTTTGAGGGTCGGATTTACGTTCAACCGGTGAACCGTCATTTTCGCGGGTTTGCCGGGCATGTCCGAGGTAGACCATGCGAACACATCTTTGTTGGCTCTAAGGAAGCTGATCATTTGGTCCCGTAAGGTGCCCTTTAGTAAGGAACCAATTCGGACCCCACTCTCTGGCTGGTCTTCAGATATAGGGATGGAGTCTAGTTCCTCAATTGGCTTCCCTCTGACCGTGCGGGCTCGTTCCCGATCGTGAAATTTTCGGTCGGGGCGTTGCTTCCTTTCAAGCTTGATGCGTAGCATTGGCGTGCTGTCATCTGCTGCCCTCGGACGTCTCCTATCCCGGTCCCAGTGGGAAACTTCATTTTGAGGTGAGGGGTTGAAACTACTGCTCCCAGGTCTATCAGGGCGGGCATCCTATGATGGCGCTATAACTGAAAGGTATATCCACGACAAAAAAAGTGGCCATAATGATTTTTTGGAGGGGATATGGCCCGAAGGTTACGGGTAAATCAATTTTGCCGTTGACTTGCACAGACGCCCCAGAAAAACCGTAGATGGAGTACTCCACAGGCCCCAGTCTTCCCTCGCCCAATTTCATTTCTTTGAAGGTTTCAAGGTGTAGCACGTTGACAGAGCTCCCCGTGTCTACCAAGATCAAACTATATCGAAGTTGGCGATGATCAACCTGATTACTAGCGCATCGTCGTGCGGAACTTGCAGTCCATCGAAGTCTTCGGAAGAGAAAGAGATGACCTGGTCTTTTGGGGAGGATCCGTCCGGGCCTTTTTGGAAGGTATTTCCAGGGAGAATACCCGTTCTGCGTATGCTCTCCGACCGGCTGTCGTTGGCCCCCTGCTGCAGGTCCTCCCGCGATGATGTCGATCTTTCCAACAATAGTAGGTGGTTGTTCAGGGGTCGGTGGCTGTTCAGGGGGTTCTCTTTTGGGGGACCGGTGGTGCCGCGAGCGGTGGTCGCGACCTCGGTGTCTCCTGTGGGATCGGTGTCTGTTGCGGGATCAGTGTTGGCCTCTCGACCCGTCTGCAGGGGAATAGAGATGCGCTTCGTGGAAGCGCTCAATTCGTACGGGGATCCTGAGGTACTGATTCAAGTGACCTTCCTGGGCCAGTTTTTCTAACTGGAGTCTGAGATGGAAGCAATGGTCGGTTTCGTGGCCGTGGTCATTATGGAACTCGCAAAACCTTCCGGTGGACCGCTTGTTCGGGTCTGTGCTCATTTTCTTGGGAGGGTTAGAAGACCCTGATCTCTGATGGCGAACAGGACATGGGAGAGGGGGACCTTCAGGGGAGCATTTTTTAATCTCTCAAAGATGGGGATGGGGATCCAGTTTGCCTGTCTTTCTTCGGCCCTTTGTTTCACGGTCCCCCTGCTATCTTCTTTCTTTCTTTCCTCGGGGCCGGCCCCTGCTTCGTTCTCGTACGCATGCTTCTTCCGCTCGTATGAACTTGTTAGTTTTGGATTCGAGTTCCTGTAGGTCCCGTGGTGGCTTGAGGGTGAGGTGCAGTTTGAGATTTTGGTCGGTGGTAGTGTGCTTTACGGCTGCTACAGCTATTTGGACATCGATGCTGATAAGCTGAGCCAGCTCGGCGTTGAACTTCAGCATGAATTCTCTCAAGGTCTCGTTCCTTCCTTGTCGGAGGGCCAAGAGGGCGTCTGCCGGATCGTGGCAGAGGCGATTGTTGGCAAACCTCGCGATAAACTTCCTTCCGAATTCATGCAAGGATGCAATGGAGTCTGGCTCCAAATGCAGGTACCAGTCGTTAGCGATTTTTCTCAGCAAGGAGGCAAAGGCTCTACACATAAATCCATCCAACGCGCCTCGGAGCGCCATTACCCTCCTAAAAGTTTGGAGGAACTCTAGGGGGTCTGTGTTTCCATCGTAACAACCGATTCGGGAGAGATCTATCCCTGTTTCCACAGGGGTCTTTAAGATATCCGCGGTGAATGGGGATGCCGTCTCTCTTTCCCATTCATCCAAGATGTGGTGGGCATAGGGTTTCTTCATTTCTCGTTTAACTTCTCGGATCTGTCTCTGCAGATCGGCCAGTTGGTCTAGCCCTGGCAGTTGCGTCGAGGTAGCTACTTCCTCCACGTGTATCGGAGGCAACTCTTGGAATCGAGTCGTCCGGGTAGGGGGCGTGGCTTTGGGCAGCTTGTTTTCCGGCGTTTGGTTGATATTCCCCAGCTGGGGGAGGTAAAGGGCTATTTGTAGAAAGAGAGGGTGCCCGCCGGATCGGCGCGCGCCTCCGCCGGTGATGACATTCCTCTGGCGACTCCCCGCCTTCTTCATCGTAGGCTTCCGTCCGATCATGCGTTGCTGGGGGCATCTCCGGGGCTGGAGGCTCTGGTAGTGGAGGTAACTGTAGAAATAGCTCTTAGCGAAGTTCGTTGAACATTTCCATGGTAGGGACCATTTGTGGTATGCTGGAGGCGGGCCGATGCTGGCCCGAGGCCTGCGAGTTCGGGTCCGAGAATTTGAGACATGAGTTTGTGCATGTTGGGCTTGGCTCCTGGTCATTACTCCTGTTTCTTGCTGTTGGGCGTGGTTTCTCATCGTCATGAAGCGTTCAAGGTCAAATGAGTCCCACAGATGGCGCCAATATGATGGCGTCGGAATCCAGGTCTGTGATCGCGCAGTGGGTAGAGAGCCTCGTTGGGGTCTGCAATCACAAACAGAGGGGTCAGGGAGGTCCGGGTGGGTCCCGGACGACCACTTCGACACCCAAGTCAGATTCTGGACCAACAGTGTAATGAACAACAAGAAATGGCTGAGATATAATCAGGTTTACCAAGGCCAATATGCGGGTTCTTTCTCTGGTATCTAGGTGAACGGGTCGGAGGCAACGGGTAGGAAGAGAAGGCGGAGGGATTAAAGCGTCTAGCACTTCTCTCCCCTCTCTTACTTAGGGTCAACAAATCTCAGTAACTTGATGTTGCCTCATTTTTTAGAGTAGCTTCTTCCCTTCGGCCTACCTTGAGGGGGGATAGGATGAGAGCCCTTTCTTTCGGGGGGCCCCTCCTTTTTATACTTTGGTCTCGTATGTAAATCCCCTTCTTGGAGCGCCACGTGGACCTTTTCATCATTTCAGAGAGATAACATTCTTTCGTTTGATTGGGCTGCCTCTCTGGTTCGACAGCGCACGTGGTTTTGTGGTGTAATATTTCCCATAATCGTGATGATGAAGTTTTTTTGGAGGCAGAGGGGTGACGCGTGGCAAAATCGCGTGTTTTTACCGCATATTAATATCCTCCTTAATCATGATTAGGTTCCTCTGCCGCATGGACGACACGTGGTGAGATTTGAGGGTCCCGCCGTATTTATGTCCTATCAGTAGTTGGACAAAGAGACCAGTTGAATTCATCCCACCCGATCGGATTTATACAAGGTTGTCCGTGTATCTTATTGGAGGCTGTTGGAGGCTGCTAATATATCAAAATACCATTGATATTAGTCCAGTATTTTTCAAAAAGCCAAAATGTACTGTGGTAAAGAAATGAAAAAAAAGTTAGCTTAACATGATTTTCATTAGGTATGTCAAAGGGTTCAAACTTAATTTAAAATATGAATTCAAAGGGTCCGACTGTAGTTAGGCAGAGACCAGTTGATTCATCCCACACGATCGTATTAATTTATACAAGGTTGCCCGTGTATCTTATTGGAGGCTGCTAATATATAAAAATACCATTGATATTATAAATGGAGTTTTTATGTAATGTGACCCAGAAGTCCAGTATTTTTCAAAAAGCCAAAATGTACTATGGTAAAGAAATGAAAAAAAGGTTAGCTTAACATGATTTTCATTAGGGTTCAAACTTAATTTAAAAGACGAATTCAAAGGTTCCGATTGTAGTTAGGCAGAGACCAGTTGACTTCATCCCACGCGATCGGATTAATTTATACAAGGTTGTCCGTGTAGCTTACTGGAGGCTGCTAATATATTTTATGTGATGTGACCCAGAAGTCCAGTATTTTTCAAAAGGAGCGAATCCCCCCCCTTCTTTTCTCTCTCTGCTGAATTTTGAGAATCGTTTCTGAGTCCAAAACTGATTATTGTGCTCAAATTATGTTTAATTTTGAGTCCAATAATTAATTTAGGAATTCTCAAAATCCAAAACATAAGGCCATAAAATTCTGAATAGATTGATCAATCCTAATTAGAGGATTTCTTTACGCCCATATTTTGTGAAATGATAAATTTGCCCCTCTTTTTCCCCGGGCCAGCCCACTTCTGGGAAAAGTAGTAATAATTGATAAATACACTAGTGGGCAGGGGGCAATTCGGGTCGGGTTGAGGCCAACCAGACAGACTTGACCCGATTTCCTACCCGACGAGGTTCAACCCGACCTGACCAGAGGAACCCTTTTTTCCAACCCGAATCCGACCCTACCCTAATTTTTAAGCTTACACAAAAAAAAATCATAAGAAATGCCGAGTTGAACTCGGGTCGGGTTGCCCAACCCTACCCTAATTTTTAAGCTTACACAAAAAAAAATCATAAGAAATGCCGAGTTGAACTCGGGTCGGGTTGCCCAAACCCTAAACCCAAATCCGAACTCAACCGGACCCAACCCGGCTTTTTTTTTTTTTTTCGGGTTGAACCCGACCCGAGTTGCACAACTTGCACCCCTACAAGTGGGGGTGCCCCAGGACATAAAGGGAGTGAATATATCACTTCCCAATCAGCCTTGTGGTACAAGGATACTTTGGTAATTTAAATAGTCAAAAACCGTTCTCTTTCCCTAATTTGAAATCCATCCCCATCTCCAAACTAACTTCTACATAATCGCCAAACCACCCCAAATTTTCTCCCTGGACACCCCCAGAAATAGCTTTCAAACACCCCCGCGAATCAGCACCCATCCTTTGTAACAAAGCCAAAAAACCGCCCATGCCCTCTTTTCCCGGTCGTCCACTTCTTCCCCTATACGCAAGCAAGAGTTTTCCTCTTGACACGTGTATGTCTCTCCTTCACCCTCTCTCTCATACCTCGGTCGCTTTCCCACCCCCCTCCTATTTATATCCCCGTCCCTCCTCCCACCTTTAGTTTTTTCTCCCTTTCGGACCACCATCTTTCTTTCCTTTTGCATCTGAGCTTTCGGTTTCCTTCATCTCTTAATCTTAGCAGAGATTCTCTCTTTCTCAAATACCCAAACTTATATTTTTTATTTTCTTTTTGCGCTTACATGTAAACAACTATTGGGTTTTGAACCGAGGACGTGCCATGAGACAATATATAACTCTACCAATATTCCAAAAGCACAAGTTGTTAGAGTTGGGGTTATTTAATCATTTATACTACAACTTTTAGTATACAAAATGAAGAGAGAGGGAAGAGGAGGGACTATATTCATGGAAACAAGTAGCATTCCACGGCCGAAATTTGCGAATTTGATGCATTCCGATCCCGGCGTTCCGATCATAAACAACGACGACGATTTCAATCCGAGGGGAAGTAGTGCGTCCGGATACAATTCCGACCGGAATGGCGATAGCTCGCCCTACAACATGTCCCCATGGACTCAAACCTCGCCCTACGTAAAATCCCCATGGTCGAAAGGGTCCGCCGTAAACCCTCTCTCCGACGAGAATTTACCTCCGAACGGCCTAATCGGATCGTTGGTCCGAGAAGAAGGGCATATCTACTCATTGGCGGCTTCCGGCGAGCTTTTGTACACGGGATCGGATAGCAAGAATATCCGTGTTTGGAAGAATATGCAGGAATTCTCCGGATTCAAATCTAATAGCGGATTAGTAAAAGCGATTGTGATCTCCGGTGAGAAAATCTTCACCGGCCATCAAGACGGGAAGATCCGCGTTTGGAGGGTTTCCACGAAGAATCCTAGCGTTCACCGGCGCGCCGGCACGCTTCCTACTCTGAAAGCTCTCTTGAAGAGCTCCATCAATCCGAGCAACTATGTCGAGGTCCTGTTGAATATTTTCAAAATATTTAAATATTTCTCTAGCCTTGCTTACCTCCCATTTTTCTAGCCCTCTTTTTATTTTCTATTTGGCTCACTTTCTTTCATACTCTATTTCTTTCAACGTAAATTAGATGTAAAAACAAATTTTAGTCCCATTTCCCACTTAGAATGAGTATAAAATTTATTCTATGCTCAAGCTCGGTTTCTTTTGATATAAGTTGTGTTACAGCAATTTTATGTTAGCCCCTTTTTTCGATGTAAAATGGGCATAAAACAAATTTTATGCTCATGATTTAGTGGAAAAATGAGCGTAAAATTTGTTTTTGGGACCGTTTCACGTCGAAAGAAATGGGCATAAATGGAGCTTCGGTGTAAAATGGGCATAAAAATAATTTTTAATCCCATTTTTTAAAATTTATTTTTATCCCATTTTATGTTGAAAGAAACTTATCCTTTGTGTTTCTTACTTCAAGAGGAAGTCTAAACTGAAGGGAGCCCTTGCAAAAAAGAGGTGAAAGGGCTCTCCTATTGGCTGCACATCACCATCATGCTGAAAGTCAAACATGATGGTGATGTGCAGCCAATAGGGGAGCCCTTTCACCTCTTTTTTTGCAAGGGCTCCCTTCAGTCTAGAATTCCTCTTACTCTTTAAACATAAATCCGTCTAAATTAACCATAATCATATTATTTCCCAATAAATGGTGGAAATTGAAAAAATTGCAAGAAAAGTTTTTCCATTGGAAATGTTTTTCTTGCAATCCAAACAGGGCCTTCATGTTTCTTACTTCGATTATTTGCATCTCCACTGTTTGATCATTCACCATACCAATTTGTCCCAACAGGTCCGACGTCGCAGGAACTCTCTCTGGATCAAGCACTATGACGCGGTCTCATGCCTTAGCTTGAACGAAGATCAAGGCCTTCTCTACTCAGGCTCTTGGGATAAAACCCTAAAAGTGTGGCGGATTTCCGATTCCAAGTGCTTGGAATCGATCAACGCTCACGATGATGCTGTTAATTCCGCCGTGGCTGGATTTGACGGACTCGTTTTCACGGGGTCCGCCGACGGCACCGTTAAAGTTTGGCGTAGAGAATTGCAAGCAAAAGGAACAACAAAGCATCACTTTCTTCAAACACTCTTGAAACAAGAATGCGCGGTAACGGCATTAGCCGTTAATCCGTCAGCTTCCGTTATCTATGCTGGATCTTCGGACGGACTCGTTAATTTTTGGGAACGTGAGAAACATTTATCCCATGGTGGGGTCCTAAAGGGACATAAGGTGGCGGTTTTGTGTCTTGCGGCAGGTGGGAATCTCGTTTTTAGTGGGTCCGCCGATAAAACGATATGCGTGTGGAGGAGGGATGGTGGGGCCCACACGTGTTTATCTGTTTTGAACGGTCATGCGGGGCCCGTCAAGTGTTTAGCTGTGGAGATTGATCTGGAATCGACGGCTAAGGATCGACGGTGGATTGTGTATAGTGGGAGTCTTGATAAATCGGTAAAGGTGTGGAAGGTATTCGAAAATGGGCCCGACATGGTAAGACAACGTGGGGCCGAGCAGCAGCAGCCGTCGGATCAGACGGCTCAATCAGATGGTAGGATGTTAGGGTGGTGACTTGGCAATGACCATTTGTCTGATCCAAATTGGTCAACGGTCGATATAAGGATATTATTATTCTTTGAAATGTTAGGGATATTTGACACGTGTCGGGTGATGATTGGGTGGTAAATACAAGGGAAGGAGTGTTTTAATGTGTTTGATAGAACGTGTTAGCTTTGAAATGTTAATGAAACCACTTGTTTTAAAGAAAAAGAATTGTTAGTTATTATGTGGTTAAAATACCACTTTGTTCATTTCTATGTTACTTCTTTATTGAAATTTCGAATGCTTGGCTGAGTTTTGTGGACTTTAGGTGTTGCTTTTGTGCCCAGTGGGAAGATATTGCATCCCTTTTGTTTTGATATTGGCACTTCTCTAATTATCGGCCATTGTAGACCCCACCCAACAAACACAAGGTGAGTGGGGCCCACTTGTTAAAAGGGAGGGACGGGGCCCACTTTTTAAAATGGGTGTCCCTCGATTTGGGTCTACCCAGCTTGTGAAATACTACACATGTATGGAGACGGACATAGTCCTTGCAGTTTGGATTGCAGGAAAAACATTTTCGGCTAGAAACCATTTCCTTTTATTTGGTAGGTAAGCTGAGATTGAACCTCGGACTTCTTGGTTGAAGAACAAAGCCTCTTACCAATTGAGCTATAGAGGCTCGACCCCTAGAAAACATTCTTTTTAATTGGCCCTGTTTCGATTGCAGGAAAAATACTTTGGTGGAGATTTTTTCCTTTTTAGGGCATATTTTGGCACCCTTGAAATTTTTGTTTTGAAGAGCCTACCCTTGAAGATTATTCCATGGAATATTCATGGGCCCAACCATAAAAGATGAACAGAGAAGGCGGGATGGGGAGAAAATTGATGAGGCACAAGTGGAGAGAGCATGCCAAATCTCTACAAAATAATTAAAAATAGGGAGATGATATTTTCACCCCTGCATTAAGTGCACACCGACTTATATAACCTGATTTGATGTGAAAAGTGAGCAACTTTATGTCAAATCACGTTATAAGGGGGGTGTGCAAGTACTGCAGGGGGGATGAAAATATCATCACTGGTGGCGCCAGAATCCGGGTTTGTGATCACACGGTGGGTAGAGAGCCTCCGCTAGTGTCTGCAACCACAAACAAAGGGATCAAGGTTGGTCCCGGACGACCACCTCGACACCCAAGTCAAATTCTGACCAACAGTATGAAGGACAACAAGAGACAGCTGAGGTATGGTCAGGTCTACCAGGACCGATGCGCGGGTTCTTTCTCTGATCTTTGGATGTGGTGAGTTAGCGGTGGAGGGTAGGAGGTAGGGGTGGTTATTCGGTTAAAACCGAACCGAAAAAACCGAAATGTTAAAACCGAATGTATTTCGGTTTCCCAAAATTCGAACCGAAACCGAAACCGAATTTATGAGAAACCGAACCGAAACCGAACCGATTACAAATTCGGTTTTTCGGTTAGTTCGGTTTGAACCGAATAATTCGTTTAACACACAACACAGTGTTTCTCTCCAAATGAGAGAGTTAAAAAAAAAAAGAGGATGACCAGATTCGAAAGCAAGTCAAAATTTGAAACCCAAATACCTAGATAGAGATCGGAGAGGGATCTCTTGAATCTTGATTCACTTTTTTCCTATTCCCTTCCTCACCAAACCCTAAAGAAACTCAAGATCTGGAGCACTCTTACTCTTCTTCTTTTTTTCCCTTCTCCAAGCTCTTGTTTCTCTTCTCCAAGCTCATGCTCAAGCTCTAGGAATAGAGAGCTCTGTTTCTTCTTCTTTTTCTTCAACTTCTTCTATTTTTTTCTTTTCCCCAAACCCTAAACTCGTCCCCTTTTCCTTTCTTCCCTAAACCCTTGTCTCAGATCTTGAGAGAGAGAGAGAGAGAGAGAGATATCAGATCTTTTTTTTATGGGTAAGAGAGAGAGATCTCAAATCTTAAGAGAGAGAGAGAGAGATATTAGAGAAAGGCCCTTTTCTACATTTGTCCTTTTAGTAAGTAGCACCCTTTTGTACATTTGTTTTTTAGGAAATGGCACATGGCAACAGACAACAGCTGTCATACACTCATACTCTTACACCAAAATTTTAAAAAATGTCGCACATTCCCCAAGAATTCACATGCAAAGCCTCTTTTTCATTAAAACAAATGAAAAAGAAAAAGACGAAGGTAGGTAGCGTATATTAACCAACCCGCCACTTCGGTTTTTTTGGATAAACCGACTTTTTCAGAACAATAACCGAAGCCGAAACCGAAATCCGAAATTTTATGTTTTTACTAACTGAAACCGAACCGAAACACTTACAAACCGAACCGAAATGGCCGACCGAATTCGGTTCGGTCGGTTATTTCGGTTTTAGCCGAATAATGCACAGCCCTAGTAGGAGGGAGTGGGCGTCCAGCACCTTTCTCCCTTGTTAATGGGGGTTGAATGATTTTAATGATGGTCCAAGCCTCCTTTAATGGTGTCTGGTTTAGTGAATTTTTCCTTTGGTTAAGTCGGATCGATCCCTTCTCTTAGAGACGTAATGGTGTATTTATACTTTGATTTTGCATGCAAGTTCTCTTTATGGGGCGCCACGTGGATCTTTTCATCATTTTAGAGAGAAAACCTTCTTTTGTTGGATTGGGTTGCCCCCCTGGTTCGAAGGCGCTCGTGGCCTTATTGTGTAATCCTACCCATAATCGTGATGATAGATAATCATGCTTAAGATTTTGGCGGCGGGAGGCGACACGTGGCGGGATTAAGCGATGCTGTGTCATTGATTATCTTGCTTATACTCCATCGCGAGGGATAGACCTTGATCCAACCTCTTGGTCCGGCCAGATTGGACCCTTTTTATCTAAGTGGAATGGTAGTAGAGGTGGTTGGACCCTTGCACTAGGTTCCGACCCCTTTTTCCATCTAAGTGGAATGGTAGTGGATGTGGTCGGACCCTTGTGCTGGGTTCCGAGCCCTTTTTCCATCTAAGTGGATTGGTAGTGGATGTGGTCAGACCCTTGTGCTGGGTTCCGAACCCTAGTTCCATATAAGTGTAATTGTAGTAGAGGTGGTTGGACCCTTGCACTAGGTTCCGAGCCCTTTTTCCATCTAAGTGGAATGGTAGTAGAGGTGGTTGGACCCTTGCGCTAGGTTCCGAGCCCTTTTCCATCTAAGTGGAATGGTAGTGGATAGTACGACCGGATGATTAAAAATCTGAGGCCTTTTCGAATTCTTCATTAAGTGGGACCTAGTTCGGGGAGGATCCTTCAAGTGGCGGCCCGCCTTGTTTTGGCAAGAAATTGTAGGAGTAACTTGCTCCGGAAGTTAGTAGTAGGGGTAGAAGCGTCTTTTCACAATAAGAAGTGGCGCCTCGATTTTGGCCGTTTCCTCGAGTTCCCAAATCGGCGCTACGTGCGTGTGTCCCATCCGATTGGAAAGGGCGGGAGGCTGGTTGACACGTGTCGAAACCCTAACTTTTAAGACTTTCTCAGGACTATTTCACTTTGTTTCTTCGTCTTCTTTGGGGCAAGCAGGTTTTCTTCTGAGGCAATTTTGTCCGCCGGCCGATCTTCTTCTCTCGTTGTCGATTCTTCCCCGGTTTTCGTCCTTCTTTGTTATTTATTTCGGTGAGTCCCACACCCTTTGTCTCAACTGATTTCTAATTCTTTTTCATTTGTCCTTTGGCGATGTCTGATACAATTGATTCCCAAAAACGCCGTAGTGAGTCAGTAGAAGTAGTGGAGAGTGACCAACCAAGAAAAAGGAGGCGGTTGGTAAAGGGTGGAGATGGCGATCTTCGGGATGACCAGATGCCTAGAGAGCTGGAGGATAATCCTGGAGCCTCTGGTTCGTCGTCGGACGCCACTCCGTCTGAACCCCTTTTTCAGGCTCCCCTTACTCGCGAGGCGAAGATTAGGGATATAAGGGCTGGCGCTGCTATCCGCCCCGGCCGGGTGACGTCGTTCAAAAGTTTCTTGGAAAAGGGGGCGGCGGAGAAGATTAGAAAGGAGTATAACATTCCTTACGAGTATGGGATTAGGATCACTACCTCTAAAGAGGGGGTGTGAGAGGATGTTACGGAGGAGGAGGTGGCTTTTTTATGTGGAGGCTTTTAGGGCAGGAGTTAGGTTTGCGCTTTTGGGTATTATAGTGCAAGCCCTCGAATTTTACCGAGTGGCCCCTTCCCAACTGGCACCCAATAGTTGGCGTACCCTTTTGGCCTTTGTGGCCAAAGCGGTCCTGCACAAGGTACATGCGACCCTCCCTTTGCTTAGGAGTTGCTTTGCCTTTAGCCCTTTCGTGAAGGGTGAGGATAGCTAGTTGTACCTGACCCAGCGCCCCCAGGTGAGGGTTGCAGCGAACTTACCTTCTTCCATTAAGAGGTGGAAGGAGGAGTTTGTGTTCATTGTCCCTCCGTCGGATGTGGATAGGGGTTTTCCTAGGTCTTGGAAGCGTTCCCATGAGTTGAGGAGGAAATCCCTTCCTGATGGGTCCGACTATAGTAAATTTGACTGGGAGAAGCTTGCCGTTGGGGAGCCTATTGATGTTTCTGAGTTCAAGGAAGAGAAGAGTTTAAGGGAGTATGGCCTGGTCAACTCTATGGAGAGGAGAACCCACAAGACAGTCGAGGATGTAGGAGAGAGCTCTACTAATCCTTGTGGTGAGCCCCCCCTTTACGTTAGCGGCTTCCCCCTTTTTTTCAGTTTTTTTTGTTTCTCCTCGATTGCTGAATTGCTTTTCTTGATCGTTGGTGGCAAATATGTCTTCTCCTGAGAACCTGGGCAGGGGGAAGGAGGCCATGGTGGAGTTGCTGAAGGGTCAACACGGTCGAGCAAGGATCCCCTCGGGTTTTATGGCTGTAGCAAGGAAGGACCGGTTGGCCACCAAGCCTCCGGGGTCTATGGCGTTGAGCTCCTCCGGCCGTTCGGTGGGGGCGAAGGACGCGGCAAGACCTCCCCCCCTCTAAGGAAGTGGAGCCCCCTGCCAAGAAGGTAGTCCCTCCCCGAGCTCCGCAAGGTAAAGCTGGTCGGTTGGCCAAGGCTTCGATCTCATTCTTTGAGGATGTTCCCAGTCGGATGGAGGGGTCGGGTATGACCAAATTGCTTTTGGATGAGATGGAGATCCCCGCACGGTGTTATAAAATGCAGGGCAAGGAGTTCAGGCCGGAGTGGAAGATCGATGTAGAGGACGATGTTCTCTGAAATCCGCGGGTCGGTGTGGAGCTAGGGCTGATAACGGCCCTCCCCGGTGATGAGGCCGAGCTGGAGAAGTTTCCTCGCAGGGCATTGGGCGCACGATACCTCCATTCCATATCTTGCGTAAGCATTGTTTGGTTGGATTTTATCTTTTTCGTTGCCTTGAGATAGCACGTGGTGAATTGATAAAGTTTGTGCAGACCCAAAGCTACGCCAGGAGAATGATGGAGTATATGCTAGAGGACGAATCCGAGATGGGTGCTTTTGAGGAGCGTGTTCATAAGTTGGGTGAGGATCTCAAGAGGGCCCAAGCTGAGAAGGCATCACTTACGAACACTGTAAAGGATCTTTAGGGGCGGCTACAGATGGCCTGAGAATAATCTCTTGGTTGTGCGGGAAGCGCATGCTGAGGAATTGTCAAAGGCGCGGGAGGAATGGCGGGATTCTACGGAATTTTTCAAGGCCACGGCCGTGTTCAGTATCGACGTTGAGATAGAGGCTTTTATTGAATGTCAGCGGCGCGTTCACGAGGCCGATCCTTCTTTCCCTCTGGAGAAGTTGATACACGAGGCCGAGGAGACCATTCCGGAGGGTCTCTCTCGAGGGAGAGTGGGTGTCGTGGGGCCGGCCAAAGATTCGACCAGTGAGGTGGTTCCAAATGCTCCAACTGATGTCGTGGCCTCCGGGAAGGATCAGTAAGGTGGTAAGTTCGGCACCCGTGTCCTTTGAACTTTGGATTTTGTCGAACTATGTCTTTTTAAGGCCCTGTTTGAGGCCAATGCACTGGGTCTGTAATAACTAGTTGAACCATACATATCTTATTTTTCTTTTTTGACGTGGGGAGGGGGGGTAAGGCCTGTTTGTCCTCCTCCCTTCCCTTTATATTTTATGTGAATTCGTGGTGATAGTACAAGGTGGTTACGGCCCCTTTCTGAAAAGATGATGACATGTTTCCTTTTGGCAGGACGTTGCTGACTTTGATTCTGTAGGCAGGGATACCTCGAGCACGCCTCCGAGGGGTTTCACTTTAGGGTACCCTGCTTGTAGAAGGGCCATCTTCCTCTCGAGTGATCAGCTCGAAGTTGATAGGCTCTGCCTGCCCTCTAAAAAGGACAGGTCTTCTTTTTTTTTTGCATGAGGAGCGTTCTAGGGTATTTTCTGGGAGATCAACCCATATGTTACCTCTGTTTCACTCCCTGTGTTCTTCCGGCCCTACGCATGGCATGTGCCGGAAAGTGGAGATACACATAATACGTAAAAAATGCTATTTCATTGATTGCGAAAGAAAATACATAGCCTTGTACTGAAACAACAACAAAAAGAGACAAACGAGGCACACATAATAATTCAAAAGAAAGTACAACGCTTACCTCCCCCCCTTTTTTTCCTTTTTACTGATAAAATCTCCGGAGGTTGTCCATATTCCAGCTTCGGGGAACCGGGGTCCTGTCGAGGTGCTCCAGTTGGTAGGCTACGGGTCGTAGCGCTCGGGTTACCTTGTAAGGTCCCTCCCATTTTGGGGCAAGTTTTCCGGAGTTTCGGGGGTCCGAGACCTCCGAGCGTCGTAGTACTAAATCTCCCGACCGTACCGAGCGCGTTTTTAGGCGGGAGTCGTAATACCGTGCTACTTTTCCCTGGTAGGAGGCGGTTTGGAGCCTGGCTTGCTCCCTTTTTTTCCAAGACCAGGTCAAGGGTGTTCCGGAGGAGCTCAGAGTTCTCGTGCTCATCAAAATTTTCGACACGGAACGTGGGGAGTCCGATTTCCACGAGAATGACGGCCTCGACCCCAAATGTTAGGCCAAAGGGAGACTCTCCGGTAGTGGTCCGCGGTGTTGTCCTATATGCCCAAAGGACGTTGGGGAGTGCCTCCACCTAGGATTTTCCGGCTTCTTCCAATCGTTTCTTGAGACTTTGAAGCAGAATCCTATTAGTAACTTCAACTTGTTCGTTGGCCTGGGGGTGCGCTACCAAGGCGAACCTGTGCTCGATACTTAGGTTGTTGCAAAACTTACAGAACTTGGTGCTTGAGAACTGGGGCTCATTGTCCGTTACGAGTATCTTTGGGATGCCGAAGCGGTAGATTATGTCTTGATAAAAGAATTTCTCCGTTGCCTTGGAGTTTGGCTTGGCCACAGCCTTGACTTCGACCCACTTGGTGAAGTAGTCAATGGCGACATACAGCATTGTATGTCCTCCCGGGGCTTTTGGGAACGAGCCAACTAGGTCCATGCCCCACATGGCGAAGGGCAGAGGGCTTAACATCGGGGTGTACGGGGTGGCCGGCTGGCGGGGTGTGGTGGCGAATTTCTGGCATGGGCTGCATTTCTTGACGTACTCCTGGGCATCTCTCAGGATTGTTGGCCAAAAATACCCGTGTCGTGTATTTTTTGAGCTAGCGTCCTTCCGCCCCAATAAGGGTGTCAATTTTGGCTCGGGCTTGGAAGCTCTCTCGAGCTCGGCTTGAAAAAAGCTCGGCTCGAGCTCGGCCCGAATCCTTAACGAGCCGAGCCCGATTTAGGCCAGGCTCAGCTCAGCTCGGCTCGTTAAGGCTCGTTAAGAGTTTAATATATTTAAATATATATATATATATATTATATTAATATATACACTAAAAGGGTTGTCCAGGGAGTGAAAGGGGGAGGCAAAATAAGTCACTTCATTTTTGGAACCCCATTTGTTACTTGGACCACCCCCCATAGTGTAAAAAAAGTAGTCAAATTACACTAGATAGGGCTGTCCAGGGAAGATGAGGGGGGTGTGAACTTAATATAACCCGAGGTCGGTAAGGCTCACGAGCCTGGCCAAGCCTGACTGAGCCGAGCGAGCCCAAGCCTGGTTCGAGCCCGAGCCGAGCTTTTGAGCTTAACGAGCCGAGCCGAGCCTGGCCAAGCTCGGCTCGTTTACACCCCTGCGCCCCATTGATCTCCACAGATCCCTTCGTGCACTTCCCGCAGAGCGTACTCTGACTCAAAGGATACTAGGCATCGGAGGTACGACCAAGTGTATGATCGCTTGTATAACTTGGATCCGTGGAGTACATAGTGGACGGCCTTCGCAATCAGTCTATGGGCCACCAATTTGTCTTCGGGTAGTACCCCGCCTTCCAGGTACCGTACTATGGGGTCCATCCAGCTTGGCCCGGCCGGAATTTCCATTACTTGTCTTTCATCAATGCTAGGGTGGAGCAATATTTCAGTATATACGAAGCTGAAATCATGGGTCTCCTCAGAAGCCATTTTGGTGAGGGCGTCCGCTCGATCGTTCATGCCCCGTGGTACCTGCAGAATTTCTACTTCCCCCATTCCTTTCAACTTTTCTCTTACCTTTATCTTTTCATCCTGGGCTCCTTAGCTTCGTAGGTTCCCTTTACTTGCTCAACCACCAGCTGTGAATCGCTGTAAACTTTTAACATTTTTGCGCCTAAATCCGTGGCTAGGCTCAACCCTGCTAGCAAGGCTTTATACTCAGCCTCGTTGTTGGAGGCTTTGAAGTCCAGTCGGAGGGCATATTCTGCTGATAACTCATCTGGCCCCATAAGGACTACTCCCGCACCGCACCGCACCGCACCGCACCCTCCTTTGCTTGCCGAGCCATCTACATGCAGAATCCAGAGGGCCTCGTTGCTTTCCTCGGGTCGTCTGGGCTCAGCGGGCTTGTCCCCAAGGGTCGGTGGGCTGGCGGGGGTCTCGGTTTCTTCCACTGATGTTGGTTCTGAGGTGGGGGCCGTGGATTCCACAATGAAATTAGCGAGGACCTGGGGTTTGATGGGTAGCCTTGGTCGGACTTGTATGTCAAATTCTCCCAATTCGATGGCCCAGCTTACCAGTCTTCTAGAAGTCTCCGACTTTTGTAGGATTTTTCTCAACGGTTGGTCTGTTAATAATACTATGGTATGGGCTTGAAAGTAGGGGCGGAGCTTCCGGGCAGCGGTGACAACGGCGAAGGCGAACTTGTTTATGTCCTAGTACCGGACCTCCGCGCTGTGGAGGACCCTGCTTACATAGTATACCGGGCGCTCTTGCTTATTTTTTCGTTGAACCAGCACAACACTTACCGCCGTAGGACTGACAGCTAAATACAAAAAGAGCTCTTCTCCAGGCTCGGGCTTGGTCAACACCGGAGGTGTTTGGAGGTATTGTTTTAAAGCGTCGAAAGCTTCTTGGCACGCCGGGGTCAATTCGAACTCTCGCATGTTCTTGAGGAGCTTAAAGAAAGGCTGGCACTTTTCAGCCGACTTGGACATGAAACGGCTGAGGGCGGCAACTCGCCCTATTAACTGCTGTATTTCTACCGCGGTCGACGAGGGTTCCATGTTCAAAATGGCTTGAATCTTCTCGGGGTTGGCCTCAATGCCTCATTGACTGACCATGAAGCCCAAAAACTTCCCGGATGTTATTCCAAAAGTGCATTTTGTGGGGTTAAGTTCCATCCGGGCTCGTCGTAAGACGCTGAAGGTTTCTTCGAGGTCGGAGATGTGCTTTTGGGCTTCCAGAATTTTGACCAGCATGTCATCTACGTATACTTCCACATTTCAGCCTATCTGCTTTTGGAACAATTTGTTTACAAGCCTCTGGTAGGTGGATTCGGCATTCTTCAACCCGAAAGGCATGACCGTGTGACAATAGATGCCTTGATCTGTGACGAATGCCGTCTTGGGAATATCCGGCTCGTGCATCTTTATTTGGTTGTAGCCGGAAAAAGCGTCTAGGAAAGTGAGGATCTAGTGCCCGGAAGTGGCATCAATTAGCTGATCGATGCGCGGCAAGGGGTAGGGGTCTTTTGGACAGGCTCAATTTATATCAGTAAAGTCTATACAGGCCCGCCAACCACCGTTAGCTTTCTTGACCATAACCACCTTGGATAGCCATTCGGGATACCGGATTTCCCTGATGAATCCGGCTTGTAGCAACTTTTCCACTTCAGCTTTCATATGCGTCTGCCGTTCGATTGCGAGGTTCCTCTTTTTTTGACGAACGGGCTTGAGGGCTGGGTTCACGTCTAACTTGTGAATTGCTATCTCCGCAGGTATGCCGGGCATGTCAGAAGTAGACCACGCCAATACATCTTTGTTAGCTCTGAGGAAGTTGACTATTTGGCCCCGAAGGGTGCCTGTTAGTAGGGAGCCTATTCAGACCTTTCTCTCTGGATGGTCCTCGGATAT
Organism: Tasmannia lanceolata; assembly: GCF_043159265.1. Classification (NCBI taxonomy): domain Eukaryota; kingdom Viridiplantae; phylum Streptophyta; class Magnoliopsida; order Canellales; family Winteraceae; genus Tasmannia; species Tasmannia lanceolata. The sequence continues at coordinate 66,767,151 of NW_027518695.1, forward strand.
GGGAATGGAGTGCAGCACCTCGATTGGCTCACCTCTTACCATAAGGGCTCGTTCTCAGGGGTCTTCGCTTCCGATTGCAAAATTCTTCACTGGGGCGTTGCTTCCTTTCAAGCTTGCGAAATAGCACTGGCGGGCTATCATTTGTTGTTCGCAAACTTCTCTTACCTCGGTCAGGGTGGGGAACTTCATCTTGAGGTGAGGAGTAGATACTACTGCCCCCAGATCCCTCAGGGCTAGTCGCCCTATTATGGCACTATAAGAGAAGGGTATATCTACGACCAAGAAGGTGGCCATAATGGTTTTTTGGAGGGGATACATCCCGAAGGTGACAGGTAAGTTGATTTTACCGCTTACCTGCACAGATGCCCCCGAGAATCCATATATGGAATACTCCGTTGTTCCCAGCCTTCCTTCACCTAGTTTCATTTCTTCAAAGGTTTCAAGGTGCAACACGTTGACAGAGCTCCCAGTGTTTACCAGGATCTTCCCCACATCGTAGTTGGAGATGATCAATCTGATAACTAGGGCATCGTCATGCAGGACTTGTAGTTCCTTGTAGTCTTCGCTGGAGAAAGAGATAGTCGGGCTTTCCTGGGACTGGTCTGTCCGGGCCCTTTTGGAAGGCACTTCTAGGGAGAATACCCACTCCGTGTATGCTCGCCGTCCGGCCGTCATTGGTCCTCCTGCCGCGGGCCCCCTTGTTATGATGTTGATCTTACCCGCAATAGTGGGGGGCTGCTCGAGGGCCGGTGCCTGGCGCGAAGGTTCTCCCTTGGGTGACCTGTGGTTTCGGGAGCGGTGATGACGGTCCCGGGACTTATGCCTATTGCGGGACCGGTGCCGGCTTCTTGATCTGTCGAGGGGAGGAGAGAGACGTGCTTCAGCCCTGTGGTGCGAGCGCTCTATTCGCGCGGGGCTTTTGAGGTACCGATTCAAGTGGCCTTCCTCGGCCAGTTTTTCAATTTGGAGTCTGAGGTGGAAGCAACAGTTAGTTTCATGACCGTGGTCCATTTGGTAATCGCAAAACTTTCCGGCGGAGCGTTTCTTCGGGTCAGTGCGCATTTTCTTAGGAGGGGTCAGGAGGCCCTGGTCTCTGATGGCGAACAGGACATGGGAGAGCGGGACCTTCAGGGGAGCGTTTCCTAACCTTTCGAAAATGGGGATGGGGTTCCAGTTCATAGGTCTCCCCTCGGCCCGTGGTTTCCCAGCTCCTCTGCCGTCGTCTTTCCTCTTTTCCTCGAGGCCTGCTCGGCCTCGTTCCCGCATGCATGCTTCCTCTGCTAGGATGAGCTTGTTGGTCATGGATTTGAGTTCTTGGAGATCCCGCAGTGGCTTGAGAGGGATGTGCACTTTGAGATTTGGTCGGTGGTGGTATGCTTTAGGGCTGTAACTTCTATCTGGACGTCGATGTTGGTGAGCTGAGCCAACTTGGCATTGAATTTTAACATGAAGTCTCTCAAGGTCTCGCCATTTCCTTGTCGGAGAGCCATGAGGGCGTCCGCCGGATCGTGGCGGAGGCGGTTGTTAGCGAACCTTGCTGTGAACTTCCTTCCGAACTCATGAAAGGATCCAACGGAGTCGGGCTCCAAGCGTAAGTACCAATCGTTAGCAGGTTTTCTCAATGGGGAGGCGAAAGCTCTGCACATGAACCCATCTGACGCACCCCGGAGTGCCATTACTCTTCTGAAAGTCTGGAGGAATTCCAGGGGGTCTGTGGCTCCATCGTAAAAATCGAACCGTGAAAGATCCATCCCTGTTTCCACGGGTGTCTTTAGGATTTCTGTGGTGAATGGGGACGTTGTCTCTCTATCCCATTCGTCTAGGATGTCGCTGGTGTATGGTTTTTTCATTTCTCGTTTAACTTCCCAGATTTGTCTCTGCAGGTCTGCTAGTTGGTCTAGCCCTAGCAATTGTGCTGAGGTAGCCACTTCCTCTGCCCGTGCCAGGGGTAACTCCTGGAATCGAGTTGTCCGGGTAGGGTTGGCGTGGCTTTGAGTAGCATATCTTACAGTGTCTGGTTGACATCCCCTGCCTGTGGGAGCTCCCACCGGGGGCGGTAAAGGGCTATTTGTAGAAAGAGAAGCGGCTCGGATTGGTTCGTGCCTCCGCCGGTGGTGACATTCCTCAGGTGACTCCTCACTGGCTTCCTGGTAAGTTTCAAACCGACCGAACCAATTCAGTTCGGTTCGATTCGGTTATTCGGTTTTAACCGAATAATGAACACCCCTAGTTGCGGGGACAACCGCTAAAGGAGCTCTTGGCGAAGTTCATTGAACATCTTCATGGTAGGGACCATCTGCAGGGTGCTGCAGGTGGGCAAGTACTGGCCGGAGGCATGCGACTCCTGCTCCCAGGAGTTAGAGACACGAGTTTGCGCGTGTTGGGCCTGGCTCCTGGTCATTACTCCCACTTCTTGCTGTTGAGTGTGGTTTCTCATCGTCACAAAGTATTCAGGCTCAGATGGGTCCCACAGATGGCGCCAATATGGTGGCTCCAGAATCCGGGTTTTATGATCACACGGCGGGTAGAGAGCCTCTGCTAGTGTCTGTAACCACAAACAAAGGGGTCAGGGGGGTCTGGGGAGGGTCCCGAACTACCACTTCGACACCCAAGTCAGATTCTGGACCAACAGTATGAAGGACAAAAAGAGACAACTGAGGTATGGTCAGGTCTACCGGGACCGATGCATGGGTTCTTTCTCTAATCTTTTGATGTGGTGAGTTAGCGGTGGAGGGTAGGAGGGAGCGGGCGTCCATCACCTTTCTCCCTTGTTAATGGGGGTTGAATGTTAATGATGGTCCAAGCCTCCTTTAATGGTGTATGGTTTAGTGAATTTTTCCTTTGGTTAAGTCGGATCGATCCCTTCTCTTAGGGACGTAATGGTGTATTTATACTTTGATTTTGCATGCAAGTTCTCTTTATAGGGCACCACGTGGATCTTTTCATCATTTTAGAGAGAAAACCTTCTTTCGTTGGATTGGGTTGTCCTCCTGGTTTGACGGGGCACGTGGCCTTGTTGTGTAATCCTATCCATAATCGTGACAATGGATAATCATGCTTAAGGTTTTGGCAGTGGGAGGCGGCACGTGGCGGGATTAAGCGATGCTATGTCGCCAGAATCCTTTTTAGTCATAATTAGATTCCTGTGGCATTCGGGCGACATGTGGCGAGATCTGGTGGCCCCACTGTTTTTACTACCTATCAATCACCCTAAAAATAATACGATTTTTCAAATTGAATTGTTCCCCTATTTTCTAGTGGCTTTTCATGTTCCCCTCATCTCAAGTCTCACCATCTTCGCTCATCTATCACAACTAGCCCCACTAATATTCCATTAAATATTTTTTCACGGTCGGCAAACATGCCCTTAGAGGGAAATGAGATGACTATGATTTATTTAGAGGAATATCATCAAAACTTGGAGGCTCGTCTAAGTTAAACCTGTTAGAAGGGCCGTATAACCCCCGAGCAAAATCACTATGCGCAGCGGAATCTAATCGCATAGTGCAATAATTATTTTTCAATTTCGCCCTTAGCTCGGGATTTCTAGAAACTAGATTATATTTTGGTGATAAAATAAATAGATAAAATCATACCTTTAAAGAAGTTACTACGAAGAAAATCGTTTGCTTGATCTACTCCCTGAATTGTCACGAACGAACTCTTCTTTGCGAACGCCACAAGTTGATCCGATGGGATTCGTTGATTTTGCACAAGAAATAGAACAACCTTTGTTCTACTTTTTGTAAACTGATCCAAATCAGTTCTTTGGATGGGAAATCCAATAGTAGATGATGGAGCTTTAATGGTGATGAACTAGAAGTAATGGAGAGAGACAGAGACAGAGACAGAGAGAGAGAGAGAGAGAGAGAGAGACGTTTTTCACTTATGGGAGGTTTTCCAAAAAAACAAAACTTCTCTCCAAAAACAAACGTCCAACTCTTTAAATAAATTTAGAGTTTTTGTTTGTTTTGCCTTTTTTAAAAACCTATAATATCTCACTTAGATATTATCCAACAAAAGTTGCAAGTTTTAAAAACATGTAAAAACTTAAAACCCCCAACGTTTTTAACGATTTTGGCATGCCCAATATAGGCGTGTAGCTTTTTCCCATAAAATTCGTTTACAAATAAAACTCCTAAAATATCTCCAATAAGATCTCCCATCTTTATCTCCATGGAAAGAAGTTTCCTCATACAACTAGTATTCCTTTTTCTTTTGTTTTTTATAATAATATCTTTTCTATCTAATCCTTAATAGTTGGACGAAATTCCAAATTTTTAGGGCACTTTGACTAACAATCTCTCACTTGCCCTCAACATGGAATTTTGTCCAATAGGGTTAAATTCAAATACTTAATCAATTCTTCTAATTAAATAAATGATTCCCATCCAATGGGAATAAAGCTCCATCTAGACATTATATAATACCTTTAACATCCTTTTGGTTAACACTTAACCAATTTGGTATTCCCAATCAATCCCATAGTGTAGATACACTATGATATCCGTTCCCTTTGCATCAAATGCAACGAAACAAGTTCATTTGTGCAATCAAATAAATGCGGGACCATATCCAATAGATATACTTGGTCATTCGAGTTGTGAGTGGGATCGTTGCAGGGATCCAACGGTCGATCCTGCAGAGCCCAATTGTGGGCCCCATTGCGATCTTATTCTGTAGTTCTAAAACTACAATCGCATTGAGTCAGTAGCCTCCATCGAGACGTAACCCTGAAAATGACCGTCAAATCATCTTACCCCTAATCACATCCAATATGTGCAAGTCCTTTCTCTGTTCTCCATCTACTGAGTTGAGTCCTACCGGGGGTGGACATACATTACCCCCTGGGCTTACTCTAGGTATACCTTTCAGTCAAGCAGCTTAGGCCCGCAAATGCATTTGCTTAAACCATTCAAATTATTTTCGTAAAAACATTTGATAAAACATTTATCAAATCCACCTGGCCAGGTATTTTATAGGCTTACTGCTTTGACCAAAACTGTAGATGGTACCCTCATGTATATGAGGCGGAGAATTCCTTGTCGGGTATCACTATTAGTCTCATAGGTTTGTCAACGAATCCAGTATGAACCAAGATAACGGGACGGGCCTACAGACCAAAAAGATCCCTCAGGTCAAAGGACATGTAAAGGGTCCTGTCTAGTGAAATAGCCTTACTATCTTCTGTCCACAAGCTATTCCAATGAGATCCAGTTCAGAGCGTGATCTCAATCGTCGCTCCCACTCTTCTTGCTTAGGGTCCACTACCCAAGTGACTGAGATAAGTCACCTCACGACACGTGCATGTCAGCAAGACCGGTGCTGGTTGTGTACAAGAGGAGATGTCCAATCCCCACCCCAACCAGGAACTTTTAAGGTTTGAAAAGAACCGAAATTCCATATCTCCTTGCTCCCTAGGATCTATGAATCCCTGAGCATGGTATTCCTACTTTGCTACCTAAGGACTAATATGTGTAAAACAAGCACATCTCACATATTAACAAAATAGCACCCAAAGATGTCATGAAATAATTCTTTATTAATAAAAATGCAAGGTACACTGGAATTTAAAGTAATCTCACACTGACTTTAGATCCAGTCGTGCATATATCTAAGACCCATTCCCTCTACATGCTTGTCAAACACTTTTTGACTAAAGGACTTTGTGAAAGGGTCTGCCACGTTATCTGCTGAAGCAACATTTGCTATGGAAACATCTCATCTGTCTATGATCTCCCATATCACATGATACTTCCGAAGTACGTGCTTAGACTTCTGATGAGACCTTGGATCCTTTGCTTGAGCAATAGTCCTGTTGTTATCACAATACAGCGTAATTGGTCTCTCAACAAAGGGAACGACGCCAAGGTCATCCAAAAACTTCCACAGCCATACTGCCTCAGTGGTAGAATCTGCTATGGTGTCTTGTTTACAACTCCTCCAAGATCTCCACTAGCCAAAGTAAAAACAAAGCCTAAAGAAGACTTCATGTCATCAACGTCAGACTGAAAGTCCGCGTCAGTAAAGCCAGAAACGCCTAACTCGTCTGCCCCATAAACCAAACAATAATGTTTGGTTCTCCTAAGGTATTTAAAAATATGTTTAATCGTTGTCCAATGCTCAAGACCTGGGTCTGACTGATATTTGCTAACCACACTTACAGAATGATAGATATCTGGCCTTGTACATAACATGGCGTACATAAGACTTCCCACGGCCAAAGCATAGGGAATTTTATTCATCATTGGCTTCTCCTCAGATGTCTTTGGAGACATCTTCTTGGATAACTTGATTCTATGCCTGAAAGGGATTAATCCCTTCTTGGAATCTGTCATATTAAACCTTGCCAACATCTTGTCTACGTAAGTCTCCTGTGATAGCCCAAGCTTCCTACCTTTTCAGTTCTTAAACAATTTAAGTCCTAATATATATATGAAGCTTCACCTAGATCTTTCATTGCAAATGTACTAGAAAGCCTTAACTTTGTGTTTGACAACATTCCTACATCATTCCCAACGAGTAGAATGTCATCCACGTATAAAATCAAAAAAGTTACGGCACTCTCATTGACCTTATATACACAAGCCTCATCAACATTTTGAGAGAAGCCAAACTCTTTGACTGCTTGATCAAAACGATGATTCCAACTACGAGATGCTTGCTTTAATCCGTAAATAGATTTCTGCAACTTGCACACTTTCTTATTATCCTCTCCAGCAACCTCTAAACCTTCTGGCTAGACCATATAAATATCTTCTTGAATAGTTCCATTCAAGAAGGCGGTTTTGACGTTCATCTGCCAGATCTTATAATCATAATGTGCAGCAATAGCTAACAAAATCCTGATGGACTTTAACATAGCTACAGGCGAGAAGGTTTCCTCATAATCAATTCCAGCCTTTTGAGTATAACCCTTTGTGACAAGCCGTGCCTTGTAGGTCTCCACCTTTCCATCAGAGCCCTTCTTCCTCTTGAAGATCCATTTGCATTCAATGGGCTTAATACCCTATGGTGGATCGACTAGAGTCCAGACCTTATTGGAATACATAGAATCTATTTCGAATTTCATAGCATCTAATCATTTGCTACCATTGATGTCTAACATCGCCACTTTATAGTTAAGGGGCTCTGTTTCTTCTATGTTTGGATTAATTTCTTCACCAAGATAGAGATATCTACGGGTTCTTCTGATCTCCCTAATACTATGTCGAAGTGTCGGAGTAGGTTCATTAGATTCTTGCTCGGTTTCCTCATATCTCTCTATTGGATTATCAGATTGCTCTTCCAAGGCAATCATCTCCATCTCACTTGCATCTTGGATGAACTCTTCTTCCAAGAATGCGGCATTCCGGCTTACAACACAAGTTTGTTCACTAAGGTTATAAAACCAATAACCCTTTGTTTCGTTAGGATATCCAATAAAGAGACACTTTTCGGTTCGAGTCTCTAACTTCTCAACACTATCTTTTTAACATGGGCAGGACAACCCCATACCCTCATGTGATTCAATGAGGGTTTTCTACCCGTCCATAATTCATATGGAGTCATTGGTACTGACTCAGTTGGGATTCGATTAAGGATATAGAGCGTTGTTTCTAAGGCATACCCGCAAAGAAACAGTGGTGCCTTAGCAAAACTCATCATGGATCGAACCATGTCTAACAAAGTTCGATTCCTTCTTTCTGACACACCGTTCAACTCGTGTGTGGCAGGTGGAGTCCATTGAGATGTTATTCCATGTTATTTTAAGTAGTCCTTAAACTCATCCGAGAGATACTCCCCTCCCCTATCAGAGCGACGAGTCTTGATTTTATTATTTAACTGGTTTTCTACTTCATTCTTGAACTCCTTAAACTTTTCAAGGGTCTCAGACTTACGTCGCATTAGGTACAGATATTCGTATCTTGATTGGTCATCCGTGAAAGTCACAAAGTAGACAAACCGTCCTCTCGCAGGATGAGAAAGAGGTCCACAAACATCAGTATGTATTAACTCCAACACACTTTCGCTTCTTCCACTCTTGCCTTTAAAAGGAATTTTAGTCATTTTGCTCTGTAGACATGATTCACAATTTGGAAAGGGTTCCACTTGAATAGAATCCAATGGATCATCTTTCACTAACCTTGTGATCCGCTCTACGGCAATATGACCTAATCGAAGATGCCAAAGTTGAGTTGGAATTACCATGTTTCTTGCCCTTTTGAGGTTCGAAACATCAACTCTTGGAACACTCTCATTGTTACTTACAACCTCTTTGGCGTTAATTAGATATAAACCATTTGAACATGTACCTTCAACTATAATGAAATTCTCCTTTTTAATAAAAACTGAATTTTTATTGAAATTAACTGAATACCCATCAGAGATGAGTTTCGAAACAGAAATCAAATTCCTTCTTATAGAAGTTACATAAAGACATCTTTTAAAAGTAAATATCCACTACTAAATGCCAAATGAAATCTTCTACAGCCTAGACTGCAACCGTTGCATCCGTTCCAACCTGTAGGATGAGCTCGCCTTCAGTCAGCCTTCTGCTTATCCTGAACCCCTGCAAAACATTGCAGATGTATGAGATTGCACCAGTATCTACACACCAGAAAAATGCAGGACCAATCATATTGGTTTCAGCAACGAAAACTTGCAACATACCTTGAGAAGGCTTATCGCCCTGCTTGCTAGCTAAGTTGCTCCTGCAGTTCCGCTTCCAATGACCAGGTTTGCTACAATGGAAGCATGCATCGTTGCCCTTGCTTGACTTTTTCTTGAAAGTTTTCTTGTTCTTTACCGCTAGAGCCTTTTTCTTAGAGCCTTGGCCTTTTCTCTTTCGTTTCCCCTTACCTTTCGGTTTGGAGGCTGAAGGTACACTACCCTCAGCTATGAAAGCACTTTTCTTATTTATCTTTAGTAGGTCCTCGGTTAATTGTAGTTAGTTCAACAACTCAGTCAACATCATCGTCAACTTGTTCATATGGTAGGTCATTACAAACTCTTTGAATGACCCTAGAATGGAAGCTAGAACAATGTCAACATGCGTCTCTGCATCTATGATGGCCCCCAAGATGTCGAGTTCATTAAGAAAACCCATCATCTTTAGCATGTGGTCGCTAACCGGGGTTCCCTTTACCATCTTAGTCGATACAAGACCCTTAATCGCTATCAGCCTAGCTGTGCGATTCTGCTCCCCAAAAAGTTCTTTTAAGTTTAGCATTATTTCTGAGGCCGTCCTCATTCCAATATGTTGTTGTTGCAGCACATTGAACATAGAGCCAAGGATATAACACTTTGCCATTTCATTATCCTCGGACCACTTCTGCCTTCTTTCCCTCACATTTTGTGGGGCATCGACAGATGACTCTTCTGGCTCATTAGTGGTTAGAACCCAGTAAACTCTCGCAGCTGTTAAAACCAATGTCAAATTTCTTTTCCAGTCTATATAGTTTGGGCCGGTCAACTTATTGTCATCTAGGATTCTAGCCAGTGGATTGAAGGAAGCCATTGATCTACATACAATAAAATAAAAACATACATAAGTAACACAACCACATTAGAGTTATTAAATTCATGACACATTTCCATCGGATCTGGGTTTTCGATCTACGATGGTACCACCCATTGTACATCTCATTCATGAGTCCCTCCACCCGGTTAATCAAGAGAAATAAGTGATTTCTCCAATGGGTATCGGAAACTTATCCAAATCTTTGAATAAGTGGATTCTTCTAATCCATTATGTCTCACATAACATCCGATTTACATTTTGGCCTCCAAGCATCGCGGTATGTTTATCCTTTGGGCATCAATACCCTTTGCTTGGTTAAGTTAGACCCACTGCCTCAGAAAACCATGCAAACCTACAAAGGCTTCTGCTTTGGTATGTGACTTTTGCATCTTCACACATTCCCTTTATCCCCATGGGAATCTAATGGTTACTCTAGCTAAGGGAATAGAATCGGCTTCTACTTTGGCATGTGAGGTATGAAAATGATTCAAACAAGGCAAAACGACTGAAAATTTAAGGATCTAAGCTGCAAATGTTCTAGAGATGAAAGATTATTAAGAAAAGGCAGACATTGAATCAAAATCAATACAAACGCAAGGCTCTTTTGAAAGGCAATGATATACTCACCACTTTGTTTACTTGGGACAGCCCCTCTAGTGTAAAAGAGTGGTCATAAATACAATAGACGGGGCTGTCCCAAGTAGAAAAAAAGGGCGAATATATCTAGGGGTGCAACTTGGGTCGGGTTGAACTCGACGGGTTGAACCCGAATATTGGGCGGGTTGGGTTGACAAAATTCGGGTTGGATTCAGGTCCGGGTTGGGTTTGGCAACCCGACCAAAATTCGGGTTGGGTTGGGTTGGGTTGAGCATCAGGCAACCCGACCAAACCCGTAACCCGGCAAAGAATAAGATTAACACGTTACTTTTTGACATTTTAGTTTTTCACATGTTGCTTTTTCTAGCTTCTAATTTTCTATCCTTGAAAATATAATAGTGTATACTTTATATACTTATCAAAAAGTCAATAACAAAAAGTAAAGGCAAACCCTAACCTAGAAAGTAGAAATCCTTATTCTCTATTTCTCTTTGAGAGAAGCCAGCAGCTTCCAATCGAACCATCTCTCATTCTTCTTCGGTTCTTCCGCGACAGGACCTACAAGGTTCTCTCTCTCCGATTTTTTTCATTAAGATTTAAAGAGGCAATTGATAAAGTAACTGATTTAAAGAGGCATTTTTTTCATTAAGATTTCAGCAGAAACCCAACCCAACTTGGGAAATCGGGTCGGGCTGGGTTCGTGTTAGGGAGAAATCAATTTGGGTTGGGTTGGATTGGGTTAGCCAAGCCGGGTTGAAACTCGGGTTGGGTTGGGTTGGGTTGGGTTAGGGTTGGGGGTTGAAGTTTTTGGGTTGGGTTGGCCTCAACCCGACCCAAGTTGCACCCCTAAATATATCACTACCCTTTTGATATGGAAGAATAATAAGAAAAAGGCATGCTACACAAGAGGGAGCTGTCCCTTGTAGGAAAAGAAGGGCGAATATACCACTTCCCTTCTGAAAATGAAAGAGTAATAAGAGAAGGCATGCATTTAATCAGAATCAACAAAAACGCAAGGCTCTTGTTCTTCCAGTGTCTTGTCCTCCCTCCTATAAAGAGAGCAACTTTGCCTTTTCTCTTCATGAATCATGAGAGGATTAAGCCAACTGGTAATGAGAAATTCATAGTACAAGTTCTTTGGAGAATAGATTTGATAAAAGCAAAGAGAAAACATCGGGTGTCCAAGCCATACATTTCCAAGGAAAACTACTAGCAGCAAAAGAGGCGCTCGTTTGGTGACCCAAACTGTTCTTCTCCTGAGCCCTACAACGTAAGAGAGACACAAACCAAACATTCTCCTACATAGGACAATTGTAACTAGGGTTACAATTTGGGTCCGGTAAAACCCAACCCGCATCAACCTGACCCGAAAAAAAGTGGGCTAGCTTCTAGGAGAATGGATCTTGGGCTGGGTCGGTTTTAGATTAAAAAACCTGAATGATTCTCGGGTTGGGTCGGATTCAAAAGCCGGAATGATTCTCCACTCTCTAAATATTCAATTTACAGTCTACAAAATGAAATGTAAGTTTGTAACAACCATACAACAGACAAGATTATTGAGAAATGGTCCATACACAGTTGGGCCAACAAATAAATAGTGGAAAATGATATATTCACCCCCTTCACTGGGAGACGGGGGGACCCCCCTGTAGTGTAAAAGTAGTAGTGATAAATGTTGTGCAAGGGGTGGCCAGGAGGAAGAAAAGGGGCTGAATTTATCACTTCCCATAAATAATTTGGACCATAGGATAAGTGGTCTCATCGGTACTTTACTGTCATTTACTTGCATTCGAAAAATAGGGCCAGACAACATATAATTCCTCTCAAACATAGAGACATGCATTCAAAGAGTAACACTTACCAAACATTTTATCACAAAGTAAAGGGGGTTTTGATGCAACAGAGCTTAGAAACAACCCATAACTGAACGATAAAATCACTAGAAGAAACCTGAAAGAAAATTGATCCATGATAATACATTCCAAATTCATTAATTCAGTGGAAAGACCCTGTGTGCAAGTATACAAATGTTCTTAGGTTCATCCTAAGAGACATTTAAGGGTTCTGTTTATAATGAGAAGAAAAACAAACAATATGGAAAACTGATAAAGTCTGCTGACCCGGAACAAAATAGAAAATATCATTTTACTGGAATTCGCCTGCAGAATGAAGAATTAAAGCACGATGATTTCAGTAGTCTTATTTCCTATCAAGAAACTGATGTAGATCATATGTAGGATGAGTTCTACCTTAGTGAAATCAGCTACTATAGTTTGAGAGCAGACTTGTGAACCATGGTCTCCTTGTGTATTTGGTGGCAGCTCTTCTCAACAACATCAAGCAGTTTCTCTAAGTTGGTTGCCCATGAGTTGAGGACGTCATTGCTGTCCTTGGCTACCTGAAAGCACACTATTCCCATTGGCCTGTCGATCTTTGCTACCAGGGATTTTGAGACAACCATATCCGAGAGGTGTTTCTCTGCTTCCTGAAATAAAGGCAGAGATGCTCAAAACAAATCAATTTTTTTGGGATTATTTCGCAAGATAGAAATGGATTGCATTTAAACTATATGGTTTTGTTTCAGAAACCACTGTCAACCACTTTGAACAAAAAACAATACATGCTGATTCCTGAATTGTATAAACAATGCCAAAGGAAACCTCCAACCATAGAACACATTAGATTTTGACAACATCATAACCTCCATTAAAAGAAACCAATCATGAAATACGTAAGATCTTTACAAAATAAAACTTGAATTGAAGGTCCCTTACTAATAAAACTTGAGTTGCGGTGATGCAAATGAATTTTTTGCATATGTAATCAAACAACGGAAAAGCAGGAAATTATGGAATAGTTTTTCTTTTCCAAACTTTTTCAAAAAATAATGTGATCCAAACAGGGCCTAATAGATTTTTAGTTGAACTTGAAGGATTTATAGAAACAAAACGACTTGTTACTGGTCACATAGTTCACATGCATAGTAATTGATGGACCCCACCAAAAGTAACTATTTAATAACAATGTTCCTATAAATAAAATTGATGGACCATCCTTAACTGGAATTAAGTTATCGACTAGGATGGTGGGGCCAATCATGTCTTTTAAGGTGTTTCTTTTATTTATTGATACGGTTTAGAATGAGTGTTTAACAAGTCTAAGTTAAAGAGAGCAAATTAGGAAATTTGAGATTGTCACTTAAATCAATTAATTACGTAAGCTATAAAAGAGGGCCCAGCTTACTAACCATGCAACACTAACCATGCAACTATACACAGGGCCTTAATTTAGTCCAAGTTACAAGAGGTTTTATTTATTTTGGTGTTAGAAGTGGGAATAACGTTCTAATTGCCCACAACCACTTGGTCAATGAGCTTACTTTTGCCTATATATATGTAAGGCCTTTGGACTCCCTAACGAAGGGCCGTCACTCAACGGATAAAAGTTACTCTACGGATAACAGGCTGATCTTCCCCAAGAGTTCACATCGACGGGAAAGTCTGGCACCTCGATGTCGGCTCTTCGCCACCTGGGGCTGTAGTACGAATAGTTGAAGTGGATTCTCCGAAGAGAAGATGGATTATGGGAGTGTGTCCTCCCTTACTCTCGCACGCTCGGACGCATGCTAGCAGGGAGGGGCTTGAAGAAATTGCAGCCCTTACAATTCCCTGACAGCTTAGGTAGGATTCTTAGGAAACCCTAGAGTGATTCGAGGCCCTCTTCTTTAGTGTACTTATTTTAATTGAGTTCTTTATTTCCTAACCCTTAACCAGCGTGTTCTGCTCAAGAAGCAATCTCCTACACCCGTGCTACCCAGCCGACCAATTCCTTACTCCACCAATCTTTTTTTTGGAAAGAAGGTGACCTTATGCCACCTATCTCCCATCCTACTATATACAACCGAAAGCCCAGTTCTACATCCTTCTCTTGAAACTATTCTGGATCTGTTCACAAATACAAGATAAATTTTTAATTTGTCTTTTCTCATTCCTGAACACCTAGCATAGTCCTTGAGCTCTCTACCAACAGCCATAACCCAAAAAATCCCTATTCTCAAACACCCAATAGTCCCTTAACATTCAGCCTGCAGAAAGGAAAAAGAATTTCACGTTCTTCCTTTCGGGAAGGGAGGATTACGGAAACACATACATCAGTCTCCTTGATCTGCCAGTCCTACACCAGGCCTGCAGACACTATTTATGTACCATCGTATATAAAACCCCAATCAAATTGCCAAGGTCTACCTAGCAAACTGTGACATACATCCATGGGTGCTATATCGCACCACACACTATTTTTGTATTTGTTTCCTACAGAAAATAAAACCAAGCATAATTGAGACTCTTACCTCATTAGATTTATTCAACCATGCTAATTTGTACGGTTGTGTAATTCTATCTTTAAATTGAGCTTCTTCACTGCCTATTGAGAAATCACATTCTCACTCTTCCTGAATCTTAATAAGCTTGGCTCTGTGTCCTTCAATAGAATACAAGGTAGACAATATGTTATGTTTCAACCAATATTCTTCCTCGTTCTTAGGAGTATAGAAAAGTCTTCTACTAATTAAGCAAGGGTCATGCGAGTCTTCATAAAGAACTATTACCATCCTTTTCTGACACACCTCTAATATCTTTATCATGTTCCTTCCTCGTGGACTTATTCTCCCGTATCTTCTCCTATTTCTTCTTGTGTTAGGAGTTACTGTCGAACCTGAGAATATTCAGATGATATGTGTACCATCTTTCTACATCGAAAACACTTTGCATTGGCTCTATTAGGAACTGTTTTGGACAAAGTCGCTTATGGAGCCATGGAAGTACTAGTGTATGGTTTCAAGGGCCGAAAAATATCTTGATGTGGACTATGTTGGTGCCCACTTGTGAGAAATTCGGCCGACTGCTGCCTGTAAACAAAAGAGGTATAAATGGTAACCCCTTTTTGAATTTCTTTAATAGCTTGGGCTTGAAGGTCTGGCCTATAATATCGAAGTTGTTGTGCCTAAGGACAGCATGAGTGAGATGTTGATAATCTTGAGTATTGGCAGCCAAGGTTTTAAATTTCAGTTTCGGTTTTTGGTTGCCACGGAAATGTTTTGGTTTTCATTGGAAATTTCGGTGGAAATCTTGTAAAATCGTAACATATAGAAACATATGCAAATGATAATTCAGTATATATTACATATATATGGGGCGTGGTTCGTAAGCTTGAGCTCACTGTGAGCTATAGAGTTCACAAACCACTTCTCCCATAGTTGTTTGACTCATCCAACCCATTCATTTTATAGGACCTCACATAGATAGGATGTTCCTAAGAAACCACCTCCATACCATAACCCTAACCATTGGATCTATATAAGCCCATTTTCTAACCATCCATTTTAAACCTCCACTTTTGGAGGGGTTAGGATGATCCAATGGACCTGATTTTTGGTACACACCCTATCTATGATGGGGCCTTGCAAATGAATGGTTCGGATCATCACAAAAAATGTGGGACCCATGTGTTTGAGCACTCTAGCTCATATATGCTCTAGCTCACGAACCGTTTTCCCATATATATAACCATTCATTTGCAAGGCCTCATCATAGATAGGGTGTGTACCAAAAATCAGGTCCATTGGATCATCCTAACCCCTCCAAAAGTGGAGGTTTAAAATGGATGGTTAGAAAATGGGCTTCTATAGATCCAATGGTTAGGGTTATGGTATGGAGGTGGTTTCTTAGGAACATCCTATCTATGTGAGGTCCTATAAAATGAATGGGTTGGATGAGTCAAACAACTATGGGAGAAGTGGTTTGTGAACTCTAGCTCACGGTGAGCTCAAGCTCACGAACCACGCCCCCTATATATATACATAATACATATATTACATTTCGCATGCAATTCATATAGGGCTACTGATATTTGCAGTTTTGCACTACCATGTTTGATAATAAGACAAACACAACTAGTCTTTTCCTTTTAATAGGCTGTTGAAAACTTTTTGTGAATTGTAATAGCATTTGACAGCTAGTTTAATAGTAAAAGACAAGGTGAGTTTGTGTCATTATTAAAATATGGTAGTGAGAATATCAGTAACACTCATCAATATAATTATAGAAATATGTGGCACATACATATATAGTATACCACTAACACACGAGTTTGATTCCAGTATGCATTTCAATTTCAGTATCGGTTTTGATGTTGAGGGAAATGGAGAAATTTCAATCATCTCGTGTCGATGTCTGGAAATTTAAAACCATGTCGACCGCAATCATAGGGAAAAGAGAATTCTTATGAGCTTCCCAAGACTACTTATTTCCACACATGAAAGATCTGCAAGATCAATTAGGAGTTAGAACCTTTCTTCTAATGTTGGAAAGGCCTTCTCCAAGTAAGCCTCTTTGCTTTTAACATACAATGGTTACACATAGATAGTTGGATCCTCTTTCTTTTTTGAGGGGTTTTTGTTTCTTATTGCTCGATAGGATTTTTTTTAGCGAAGGTTTCAAATGAATTCACAAACAAGGGTGGGGCCACATTGTTGGGGTGATCCTAAGCATTCATTTGGAAGGCCCCTTCATGGATAGGGTGTCCGCCAAAAATCATCCCCATTGGATCATCTTAGGGTGTCCATTTGTGGGGTGAAAGAATGGGCAGATTAATGGACAAACAGTATCTGTCTATTTTGACCCCCACAAATGGACACCCTATGATGATCCAATGGGGATGATTTTTGGTACACACCCCATCCATGATGGGGCCTTCCAAATGAATGCTTAGGATCACCCCAACAATGTGGCCCCACCATTGTTTGTGAGCTCTGCTCAGATAAGCATATCTGAGCAGCTGCTCACAACCCATATCCTCGCAGCTGCTCACAACCCATATCCTCATATATATATGAGAAAACGTTTTCTACACACTTGTGTAGATAAGTTATCCACACACTAACTCAAAAATTAAAATACAGTGGGGGCCAAATTGTTTAGGTGATCCAAAACATTCATTTGATGGGCCCTCACATAGATAGGGTGTGCCAAAAAAATCAGCTCCATAGGATCATTCAAACCATTCGAACCGCGGAGGCAAAAAGTGGACAGATTATTGAAGGTTTACACACATCCATTTTACCTCCACAGATTGTAGGGTTGGGATGATCCTATGGATATGATTTTTTAGGCACACCCTATCTATGTGAGGGCCCATCAAATGAATGCTTTGGATCACCCAAACAATGTGGCCCCCAGTGTATTTTAAGCTAGTGTGTAGATAACTTATCTACAGTAGTCTCTCTCTCTCTCTCTCTCTCTCTCTCTCTCTCTCTCTCTCTCATATAAAAAAAATGGATGTTTATGGTAAACTCACAGGCATGAATGTAGCAAACAAATACATCAGGGCCCATATGAGGGAGTGATTTAAACCATTCATTTGTTTGTCCCCGACGTAGATAGGCCATAACCCAAAAAATCTTCTCCATGGGATGATCCAAACCCTTTGATTTGTAGAGGTTTCTACATCATACCATCCATTTGAAACCTCCACAAATCGGAGATTAGGATCATCTTATGGAGAAGGTTTTTTGGGCACGGTCTATCTACACAAAGACCCAACAAATGAATGGCTAGATAACCCAAGAATGTGGGCAACACCAATGTTACCTGGAGCGATGTTTGTTCTGGTGCGTGGTATGGAAATGGGTACAGGATATGATGGTAGCCAGGTACATGGTACGATGAGGGTAGGCTTAGTTGGTTCACTATTTGGGGTCGCAAGTCGATTTAAAGCACTTGTGTGTGTCGAATGAAGTGAACTTTATATCAACTGAACTTTACGAGGAAAGAATACAAAATCATAATCAATCGACAAGTTTGGTGAGATTGAAGATGGGAAACACAAAATTTGAAGCATGATATCGTGTGTAAATTGTAAATTGTAATCTACATATCTAGAGACCATTTCATGAGAGTAGATTGTAGAACATTTCATGCGAGTAGATGATTTAATAACAAATCTATTGAGAAACTAATGCACATATGAATTTGTTGAGGCAGAAACTAATGTACATATGAATTTGTTGAGGCAGAAGTAAGTACTACATGAAAAGAAAATGGTTAACTAATGTTTGCCAGGCTATGCTATAACCAAACTAATCCAAATTCATATTACAAGATAATTCACTGAAAAATCGCCCACTCAAGCCTCTATAGAATGTAATATGGAATTGCATCCATAGTTGGAATACAAATGATGGGGATCTATGGTACAACTTGTGGGACAAATCCTAAGTGGAACATTTATATGGTAGAATGAATAAAGGTGAAAGATGAGGATAGAACATAATGCATGATGCACATGACCAAAGTACTAAAAAGGTATTATTTGCTTTAAAAGAAAAGTCATCCAACAAAGCAAAGGTATCAAACCTGCAAACTGAGGCACAACAACTCTGCAACTCTCTTCAAAGTAATCCTTGAATAATATTTCGAGACAACCAAGATGTTCTGAAAACATATATTTTAAAAATGGATGTAGTATCAGAAAACCACAAGGGGAAAAAACAACCTGAACAAATAGACTTATTTGCAAGGGATAATTACATGTTCAATAATTCTTTCTCTAAAATCTTCAGCCGCTTTATCAACTAAGGAGCCTCCAAGCATGTTCTTCTCGTTCTCAAATTCCTCCCTATATGTTTCCCAAAGAGTCGTCCACTGGATTACCTCCATTGTGACTAGCTGTTTTAATAACAAACTGATTGCGCAGCCATTCAACAGAGAATGAACATAAGCAGACATCAAAAGATATATAAGACGGATGACATCTGGACAATTTCAGAAAATAAAAGCACGAATGACTTATGAGAAAGGCAACTAGACCCACAAAAGACCTACCGAAAATTTGAAATTTCTGTGAGATTTTTATCTTCCACAGTAGAGTTCAGAAGACTTGACTGCATTGGATCGTGTGGCGATAACACCAAGTACCAGCAAATTTTCCTCAAGACCTACATGATAAGAATCTAATCAGAAGAACTTCAAAAGGATTTGATAAAGCAGAAAAAGGTAACTTGTGATTACCGGAATCCACTGAGATGGATCGTCTTTCACAGATGGAATCTCATAGATAGACTTGTAGCTACGGCAAATTTCTAGGTAATCATTGTTATGTGAATGATATCTACATCAGAAAAACACATCCAGGTTAAGCGCTTCCCCATTCCTTATGTGACCGCAAAATAGACAACCAATAAGCCAGATAGCTATTTACTTTAAATTTCAATTAAAAAGCCAACATGATTTTATATACATTTAGGCCTGTTCGTTTGAGATTAAGCCAACCAATTGTGAGCCCCAAACCTATTAATGGTCTCAAAATTAAACGTAATTCTGAGTCCAATAATCAGTTTAGGGCTTACAATCAGTTGCCACAATCTCAAACAAACACGGACTTAGGCTACTGTTTGGATAGTATGATATATCTAGGGAAATAAATAAAAGCAATTCAAAAAAAGAAAAGAAAAAACAGAACAAATTTCAACTAAGCCATCCCCCTCCCCCCCAAAAAAAAAAATCCAAAAATAAATTTCAACTTCTGGCTCAGGAAGAATAGAGAATTTGAGATATCCTTCATCGAACTCGATAAATAACCTTGCAGATTACTATCCAGAGGTAAGCCCATCAATACTTCATGAAGGTACAGTCTCTATCGGAATTACATAACAGCCATCAAGAACAGAGAATTTATTCCATCATTACAATCTGTTCTTAAAAGAAGATTAATAGCACACGGGACTAACATCGGCACAACCATGTTTTGATAATGGGACGAATCACGTTGTTTTACACTTATTTAAGCAGCTGTCAAAAGCTATTACAATTCCCAAAAAGTTCTCACCAGCCAATTAGAGAGTATAAAGCAAGGCGATATGTCCCATTATGAAACATTGTCGTGCAGACACGAGTGCCCATAGCATAAACAAAAAATACACATGAATCTCCCAGTTGAACTCCAAGCTGAAAAGCCAGAAAGTAGGTCCAGAAGGTCAACATGAAAGAAAATTAACCACACAATATAAGATGCCATCTTGACACCCTACAGAATGAGCAACAAAAACCACTTGATACTTTGCATAAAATGCAATTTATGGACACATAGATTGAGCATTTTATGAACTTATAAAACAGAAGACACATAGATTGAGCAATTTATGGACACAGATTGAGCATTTTATGGACCAGTCCCACATATCAATCTAGGTCTGCCCTGGGAGAGGGAAGGCCTAGGAAGAGGGCACAAGATCCGGTAGTAGAGCGGGTGGAGAAGAGACTAGACACACGGAAACGGAACCTGGTGTCCTTTGGTGGAAGAATTACTCTAATAAAAGTAGTGTAAGCAAATATACCAATCTACCAGCTATCGATCTTTAAATGTCCTACGAGTGTGGTAAAAGAATTGAGCAAATCCAGAGATTACTGTGTGTGTGTGTGTGTGTGTGTGTGTGTCTGTGTGTTGGGTTGTGGTGTTGGGGATCAAAAGAAAAAGACAAAATGCATCTAGTGAGCTGGTGTGGGACCCTCGAGGCGGCCGCGGGGACGGGGCCCCCGCTCCTCGATCTCCACGCGAATTGGAGAGCTCTGCAGTGACTCTCTCGAGTAGTGCCCTCACAGCATGAGTTAGGGCTTGTGCGATACCTCTTGATTCGGAGTAAGAACTCGAAACCAAGACGTACCTAAATATAAAGAAGAGTAGTCATCCAGGGATCAGGGCCCTGGAACCAATAATATACTCTGTGCAGGTCCATGCCCGGTTACGAGTGGGGAAGGTGTTAGGCACCCCACTCGCCCGAGCGAACTCGGTCTCTTATGCCATTTTTTATTATTTTAGAAAAATTTTGGGAGAAAATCGTATAATGGAAACTTATATCCCCGAGAATAAGACGACCTATCTAAGCATGCATGTCCCGGGGATGGGTAATAACATCCACAAAAGAAAGGAAAAACATTCCAACATGTAAGAAGATTGGCTAATGTAGAAGTCGACAGGTTTGCTAGTGAAGGTGCAGCCAGATGGCACCTTGAGTTTTTTTATTCCCCCCAGAAGGGCCATATTGTATTGATCTCGCTTAAGGCATTTAGGTCATGTTCGGACCATCTCAGTCACAAAGTCATCTCTCCTCTTCATTTTTTTTTTTTTTTTTAAAAAAAATTTTCACGGAAAGTGTCAAAAAAAGCAATACCTTAGATCTCTCCTCTTCATTTTAATTCGTAGGATGTAGTATAAAGGAGGGAGGGGGGGAGCATTCAAAATGGAGGATCTTTGGTTTTTTCTTCTCTTTAGAAGAGAAGTTGCTAGAAGATAAGGAGATTGCATTTCTCAGGGAGAACAAAGACATCTAGTTCCTGGATTAGTGAGATCAAGAAATCCTAGAGGCAAGCGGGTTGAAATTATCATTATTCATACAATAAATGATTATTTTAATTTCAAACTAAGAAACCAACTAACTTTCCTTCGGATTCCTTAAACTAGATTACATATCACACCTATCAAACCAAGATTTCAATACGGACATGGCCTTGTAGGCCATAAACGAACTCAAGAAGAGAATGATTGGTCTTCAACCTGCAGGGTTCCAACCAATCTTGCAACGGAAGAAAGCTGCCTCGAAACTTCCTTTAAGACCCAAGAAACAACTGATCAAGAACTCAAGGAACTTAGTAAGCGTATCCCTTTATTAATTGTTAGTCCCTGTTTGTTTTGGATTTTGAGAACCGATTCTGAGTCAAAAACTGATTATTGGTGACTCACTATTGGTTCTCAAAATCCAAAACAATCCGGCTTGAGTTGAGGTGGTCAACTATTGGTACCATATCAAATCGGGTCAACCCGACCCAACCCAACCCGAATTGGAAATCGGGTTGGATCGGGTTGAGGAAATTGCAAATCGGGTTGGGTCGGGTTGAACTCAGCCGGGTTGGAAATCGGGTTGGGTTGGAAAAATGGGTTCCTCGAGTTGGGTCAGGTTGGACCCAACCCGACCCGAGTTGCACCCCTACTCAACGGCATCAGATGGTAGAAGGGAAGTCACATTTACCCATGGAGATTTGCTCCCTTGATAGACGAGATTTAAGAGTGGGTAGAATAATCTTCTATCTCCTTCCAAGATGTTAGAAGATTGGCTAATGTAGAAGCCGACAAGTTTGCTAGGGAAGGTATAGCCAGATGGCACCTTGAGTTTTTTTATCCCCCCACGCGCAGAACGCCCATATTGTAGTGATCTTGCTTGAGGCATTTAGGCCGTGTTCGAACCATCTCAATCACAAGGTCATCTCGCCTCTTCATTTTAATACGTTGGGAGTAGTATAAAAGGAGGAACATTCAAAATGGTGGATCTTGGGTTTTTCATTCTCTTTAAAAGAGACGTTGCTAGAAGATAAGGTGATTGCATCTCTTGGGGAGAGCAAAGACGTCTAGTTCCTAGATTAGAGAGATCAAGAAATCCTTGAGGCAAGCAGGGTGTAACTATAATTATTCATACAATAAATGATTATTTTAATTTCAAACTAAGAAAACAACTGACCTTCCTTCGGATTCCTCAAACTAGATTACATATCACACCTATCAAACCAAAATTTCAATACGGACATGTCCTTTTAGGCCATCAACGAACAGAAGAAGAGAATGATTGGTCTTCAACCTGCAGGGTTCCAACCAGCAGGGTTCCAACCAATCCTGCAACTGAAGAAACCTTCCTCGAAACTTCCTTTAACACCCGAGACACAACCGATCAAGAACTCAAGGAACTTAGTGAGCTTATCCATATATCGTAAAGAAAAAAGATTGGAACTTGAAGGCTACTCTTCCATACTCTACTAATCCTTTCTTTTTTTGAGTCAAGGCATGGTTTGCAAACATAGGCAAGTTTGAGTCACCATGCTTGACTTGAAAAATGATGGCTAGGGTTGATTCTTCACCAAGATTCTCTCCAACGAAAAGTTTAGTTTAACTTGATCAAAATGCATGATATGGCACACTACAAGGATAAAAATCTTGACAGTGGGTTTGTATATGCATCATTTCTAAAATGTATCATCTCTACTAGTGATAGACTGATTGATAGATTCTAGGAGTAGTTAATGGAACCCGTTGTCCCCTTTTTCCTGAAACCAACTTTGAGAGATTTGAAATCAGATCCAAACAATCTTGAATTCTTTGCATAGGACCTCCACATGCTAGATCCCTTCATTTCTTATAGTTCTTTTCCCCCTTCTTCAAAGATCAACTTGAGCAATTTGAGACAGACCATCTTGAGTTCTTCGCATGAGATCCCAAGAAACTAAAGTCTTCTTCCCTTCCTTCTCCCAAAACCAAAATCAACAAACCTCCAAGACAAGACACAGAAACCCCAGCAAAGTACCACAGCAATCTGTACTTCCCCTTGAGTGGGCTCAAACCCATAAGCAAAAACAGGCTTTCTGATTCTCCCTTATTAGTTTATATGGGTCACCACCGAATCCCATTCGATGGGACACTAATCATGGCATTGAACCTTTGCACCCCAGTAACAAAATTGGAACATCACAAATAAGTAAAACCATTGAAGCATTCAATAACTTGTAGCCTTGAATATCTGTTCTCATAAATTTAGTTTGAATGTCTCAACTATCTTCCCAAGGTCTGAACGTGGCATTTATGTATCCACTGCTATCTCCATACCATATTAAGTGGTTTTCTTCAAGGACAAGCTAACGTCTCCAATGGAACTGCTAACAAGGTCCCAAGAAGCTTACACATGTAATAATGATGACTCAAAATTAACTTGAGTCAACTCTAATGGCTAACAATTAGATGTACAAAGACACATGGACCAGCAGTGCATAATTAATAAAATGCACACTCACAACAGTAGCAAAGTTATTCAGTTGGAGACTAGCATCAATGGCATGATTGCATAGCACACAGATGGGCCAAAATTACAAGTGGATTTTCAATGCAAACAAGACAGCAATATGTGCTCATACTTGAGTTTAGAACAATGACCAAGGATCCAATCAAAATGGATACAAAGTTATTATTATATAAAAGAATGAAAAGAAAAAAGAGGAACAAGAAGAGCAATCAGATATCAATCATTTTCTTTTATTTATTATGGTAGCCGATTTCATTGAAAAAAAGGCCAAGATGGTCAAATACAAAGGAGAAAAAAAAAAGAGGACAAAGAATAGATAAAAACTATAGAAACTCAAGGAGGATCGTCATACCGAATCATTAATTCATAATAGATTCGTTTCAACTCTAACAGTGAAGGAATATCTACAGGAGCCTCTTCTACAACATTATCACCTTCCTTCGGCTTTTTCTTCTCTTTTGAAGTATCTGCATCGAATGCGCGAGGACTAATTTTCCTTGAGAGGATCTGTGCACGCACATAATCTTGGCGATCCAAGCACAAACGAACCTGAAGGTTTTAAATTTCAATAGATCAATTGGGACATATACTAGCATTAGCACATGTTAGAAATGAGTATCATCTACAGAGGAAATGTCATACTTGTTCAAGGATAAATGCAATCTTTTCTGTTTTCGCCATTGCTCCAAATGTTTCAACCTGTAATAAAATGTCATCAATACAGAACAGTGCCACACAAAAACGGACTGTAGAAAACCGACCAAGAGAACATTACCAGGTCGTCCAATTTATACTTTGTTGCTGAAAAATTATGAGGAGATATTATGGCTCTAGATCAAACTTACCGCAATTTCTTGCATCAAATCAGCAGCCTCAGCAATAAGTCCCTGTTCTTCCTTAATCTTTGCAAGTTTCTTGATCAAACGTGCCCTTTCTATTTCAACATATATCTAAGGGGCAATGCAGATAAATGAAATAAGCAATCTAAAAATGAAAAAGAGTCGATTCTCCAAAAAAGGAAAAGCTAGAACATAGCCATCTTGCAGAACATCAAAATGGTGCACCTTCCCAGCAGAGACACTGTTCAGTGTTTTGATTAGATCTATGCGTGTTTCAATATCCGGTGTCTCATCAATGTACTGCATGGCTTGCTGGACCATTGCAGTTACTGCCTGCATGTCAACAAATTAGACTATCAACAACATAAGGAAAGACATGCCACCTAAAAGATCATACCTAATAAAAATGTCCAATATAAAAACATCAACGATTAAAAAAATTAAATTTTCAAACAAAACTATGTATCTCTTTCAAATAATTCCATCGGATCAAAAAGACCATATGGAGAAGCCATACAGGAGTTGGGAAGCACAGCTACTTAAGCACATTAAAAAAACACCATAAACAGCCAACACTGATACATTACAACGGCACAAAAAGGAAAGTGTGCCACTTCACTCACCATAAATAGCCAATGGACCACATGAACCAAAATAAATATCCATTTCTTTGGCCCAATCAAGATCAGAGTCGCTCGCTATCAAATGCACTTCTTCAAGAAGAATCAGTTTCAGTTTTATTAGAAATGGACTCAAGCTACAATTTATGCATACAACCAATGGAATGTTTTCCAGAATCCCTCTATTGGAGGCTTTATCTCACCCTCCTGTTGCTATTTCCAAGTTCTTTGCCAACTATGACCCCGAAATCTTTTCATTTGTTTTGGGTACTACCAAGCCTAGCTTAGCATTAGCAGATCACAATAAAGCAGAGCACCCAACTATGGTATCAGACTAGCAGCATAAGGGAACATAAATCTGACCCAAGGTTATGTCTTCCATATGCCTGGACCTACATTCTTTCAAGCTCTTCAATTCTTTGTATGTCCAAACCCTTTACTTTTTGAATAATTTACTGAATTTTTTTAAGTCTTAGCTGAGGTAAATTCTTCCAATTGCCTTTAAAACCCTCTAAGTGTGTTATTTCCAATATAGGGTTCCCCCTTCCATGTCTAGCCATCACATATTTATAATAAAGAAAACTAAAATCCTATCAACTCATCTACCACTAGAACTAGGAGACCAAATCCTGCTAAGGAAACAAAATCCAACTAAACTTAGAAAGCTCCCTACCAAAGGAAACATACTACTAGAATCCTAGAGGGATTAGAAACCTTTACTGGTCCCCTACATCAATCAATAACGAGATCCATAATTAAAAAACCAACAGTATTTACAGTATTCGGAGATCATTAACATCATCAACTACAGAGGCCCACTAAAGTTATTCCAGATAGACAAC
This sequence comes from Tasmannia lanceolata, assembly GCF_043159265.1. Taxonomy (NCBI): domain Eukaryota; kingdom Viridiplantae; phylum Streptophyta; class Magnoliopsida; order Canellales; family Winteraceae; genus Tasmannia; species Tasmannia lanceolata. Next base: position 66,793,445 of record NW_027518695.1, read on the forward strand.
GGCAAAAGAAACAGAAACTAGGACAAATAAACATGGAGCACTTTTGCACCTTGAGTGTTTTTTCTCTAATGATAAGCCTCATTATGTAATGGATAGGAGTTGATACACATTCATTTCATGGGTTGAATTATATTTAAAACTCAAAACACATTCAAGTATGTACACCGCTAAAGCTCCAAGTGAGAACGCAAACATCCACAGACGACAATCCTAATCTCTCTAAGAAATAATTCAAGTACCTGCTTAAGCTGGCCCCTTCTCTTCGACAAAAGAATGATTTGATCATTGAGCGTCTTCCATGCACGAGCCTCATAGCAAAGCTGAATTACAGCAGTAACGGCCTTCTTGGTTCCGGCAACATCACCAGCAAGCCTCATTTGCTTTTCCTGATTCAAAAGAGATTCAATGGCGGCATCGAGATTCCCTTCCTGCAAATCCCCAATAACATCAAATTAATTCTCCTCTCCTGTGACAGAAATGATAACCATAAAGACTAAGTAGACCCAACATACAACAGCAGACATCATTTTTATTAAACTTGTAAGATTCTAGCTAGGCAGGAAAGACTTATATATGGAGGTGGGTTAGGGAGAAGTGGAGGCTCTTCAATGACATCACAACTTCCATTTTGGGTCATTAACCCAGTGTCATTCTGTAGACAAACATGAAAATCCTTCCACTTCCCTCTATCTCTAAAAAAACCATCATTAAAATTATCCAACCATTTCTCTTAGAAAATCTCAATTATGATTGAGGTCCAAAACCCAAATCGTGTGCGTGCTAGACCTCTAGCAGCACAGATGAGCTTATCATTACCAAGAAAAAAATAGAAACAGAAGAACAAAATAGATCATAGCAAAGGAAAAACAGTGTATACCATAAGATCTACTGAATCATAAACACCAAAAGGTAAAAAAAAAAAAAAAATATAGGGTATGGCATGAGATCTACGGAAACATCGAATCGCATACTAGATCATAACAAAGTTTCTGAATCGGATTAAATCAGGATTACAATGCAAAGGAAAACAACAAAAAATGCAGAAATCTTCTTTTTTTTTTCATTTCAAAAAAAGAAACAGAAAAAGGGGGGAAAAAAGATGAAAGTATACGGGGAGACAAACCTCTACATCTTCGAGGGACCGTCTATTGAAGAGCTTCACTTCGGGCCGAGCTACAACGGCCATGGCTACTACTGCAACAAAAGCTGTAAAGCTCTGAACCTCTACTCCAAAACCCTAATCTGGCAAATCTTATGAAATGATGAGATTTTATGGCTCGGGCTGAGCTTTCAATCTTTACATCTTAATTTATGTCCAGACCGTGCATCACACGGTTGGTCTCACTAGTGCTTCTTATGGTAATACCATGTGGGGCCCGAGATAGATTACTGGGTCCCAACCATCAGAGATAGATTACTGGGTCCCAACCATCACTAATTTGAACCGTCCACTAGAGATGGGGCATTGCTTTGGATCTCCTAGGGACCCTAGTCACCCTAAGCCCTGTTCAAAGACAACTTCAACTAACTTTATTCAATTTTTACTTGGAGTCCTCTAAATTCCTGCTCAATTTCATAGGGATTCACTTGTTTTCCCGCTGCAGGAAAAGAAAAGAAAAGAAAGGAATTTGACGTGGTAAAATGGAAGGAAAGGAAAAGAAACTATGACGGAAAACTTGTTTTCTGGTTGTTCACTTGGCCACAAAAGTGAGGAAAAATACGCAGGAAACCTGTTTTCTCACTGTTCACTTGCCCAGAAAACAAGGTAAAATATGCAGGAAATTGGTAATTATGTTGTTCAGTACAGAAATTAAACAGATTTATGAGAACCCATATTAAATAGCCCAACACGGTTTAGATAAGGCTCAGTAGGCCCAGTCTTCATATAAAATCATATATGTGAGTCAACATACCTCATAAACAAGTGAAAAAAAAGGTCTAAAATGCTACTTTCATAGCTACTAACCCCACACCAATGGCTAACACCAAAAACCAAGGAACCCTATGCCAGGGATCTCCAAGGATGTGGATGTCCTCTTCACGCTTGTCTTCCAAGTGCTCTTCATGGCGCTTTCCACTATACATGTTGACTTAAAGGTGACAGTGTGCCCAACTGTCGAATATACCTACCTATCGTCCCTTGAAAACCACATAAAACTTATCCTTGGTCATTACCTGCCACCACATACCTTGCAGAAGGTTTCATCCCAGCCAAAGCCACTGAGATTAATAATGGAGTTCAGAATCCTGTAGGTTGTCTCCAATGACTTTAACCGATTCTTGAGATGATCTTTTGTCAGGGTCTTGTTCTAGATAGTAGACACTTCCTGCACAACAGCATTGTAAGCGCACTCTTTGAACCCGGCACCAGTCTTCTGCCCCTCAGCTATCTGATTCTTAAGGGATGCCAAGAGAACCCCATCCATGGTTTCATTCCACGAGACATTCCCCTTCTTCTCGTTCGTACCTGCACCTGTTGCCATCTCGCCTGCAAATTTTCGAAAGCCTTCATATAAAAAATATTCAATCATAGTAGTATATATAACCAATATTAATGCAATCATAGAAGTTACATTAACCAATATTAATGCAAACATAGAAATTACATCAACAAATCTCAACAAAGCACACCAAATAAGTATCTATAAAAATAGTACACCATAATGAAAGGAATATACGCTACAGTTCCAGCAAAATACACATCGAAATTGTAAAATCCACATCCAAACACCGGTGCACAACTGTTGCGACCATGTCGTTTCCTAACGACGACGACATGCTTAGAAATCATTCCACATCTGATTCATGATTGCAGTTCGAATGTTACGACCTTCCTTTACATCTTCGGCCTTGGTCATTGGTGGCACTGGAACAGGTCCATCTTCCTCCTCCACTTCCTCTTCAGCTGGAAGCGATGCCAGTTCATCGTCAACAAGCTGAATGTAGGAATCGTCAAGCACCTCCCTCCTAATGTGGTTGTGGACGCAGCAACAGGCCAACACTATGTCGATCTGCTTGGAATATGAGTACATGGGTGTTGAATTTAATATGCTGAATCGCTTCTTCAGGACACCAAAAGTTCTCTCGATTACATTCCTGGCCGAAGAATGCCTTTAATTATACAACTCATCGGGGTTTCTAGGTCTGCGCCCTCTAATTTGATTGAGATGGTAACCAATACCTCAGATTAGAGTTATAAAATGGCACAAGCACGGATACCCAGCATCACCAAGGTAAAACTTTCCTACAATCAAACAAAGGATTATACTTAAATTCTTTAACCCACGAAAACCGCATTGATACAAACAGAATAATAAGCTAACTATTACTGGCAAAATAGGAATCCTATTCGTCTTTGATATAACAGATGCTAACACCCTTGAGTCCGATGCCGACCCCTCTCACCCAGTGAGGACGTACGTAAACTTTAGGTCAAAGTTGCAACAGGGTAACGCATTTTGGGATGGGAAGTGCTTATGACAAATATATCTTTTTTGAATATCTTAAGATACTTTTGCATGAATGTGTGTACCGTCAATTGCACCGATACAATCTTATAATATGGACATTCAGACGTCAACCATCAATGTAAACATAACTGCCTCAATTACTAACAACCTACAGTCGAAATGTGTAGCTATTGTAAATGTACCTTAAAGTAAGGCATACAATTAAGATTATCAAGGATTGCCCGTGGTGTCTCCCTTAATGGACGTAATATGAATATGTCTTGCAGAACGAGAACAGGATCGAGAACCTTATTAAAATACTTTGCAACAGTTGCCCTGACCTTCTTATGCTTGCCCTAACAGTACGATTCCTTTCGTTGTGTGAAATCACACTTAAGAAAATAGCCACATGTTCATCAACAGTGCAGTGAATTGTGTCTTCCAGCAAGCTCATGTTTCTAAAAAGGCCCACGAAGGTGCGGAAGCATCGAACATCCATACGAAGAAGAGCAACACAATGGTCCTCTGTGGGCGTGATATTTCTAACAAAGGTCCTACGGGTTAAGTATCCGCTTTCATAAGGGGCTCTTATAATATTTTGCTCAAGGTATAGTCGAACCCTAAGCATAACTGTAGTCGCCGCAGATATTACTAAAGCTGCAGCTTGAAGGATCAACATGCGCCTATCTGCTGGTTGTCGAGGCATGATGGCAGCCTACCAAATACTAAAAAAATATAACTAAAGATAAGAACCCAACCACCAAAAACACCATAACCACAGTCACAATCATTGAAACAAAACAACCATAATCAATTTTCACCAAAGCACCATACTAACACCACCCACAAGCACCAAAGCACCAAACAACCATCAACCACCAAAGCACCAACAAGCAACCACAACCTCTAAACGACCATCTACCACCAAAGTACCAACAACCACCCACAACCTCCAAACAACCATTACCACCAAAGCACCCACAACAACCCACAAACCTCCAAAGAACCATCAACTACCAAACTACCAACAACCACCCACAACCTCCAAACAACAACCAAATCACCAACAAACATCCACAACCATCAACCACCAAAGCACCAACAACCCATCCACAACCTCCAAACAACCATCAACCACCAAACCACCAACAACCACACATAACCAACCATAAGCAAAACCTCTATGAAACAAACAATGTAACACAACAATTTATGCAGAAAATCTGAAGATCTAACCCATTTTTCCAACACCTCACAGAAGAAATACCCCATTTTTGTAGGAAAACATAAGATCTAACCCATTTATGCAGCAGATCTAACCCATTTTATTTAAGTACTCTATTTTTCCAACAAATCAAAGGCATTCTTTGCACAAAAAAAAAGGATGGGTCTGTTGGAAAAATGGATCTCTTGCAAAGAAGGTTGGATCTGTTGGAAACTCACAGAGCCCAGGAAACTCCATTTTTGCTGCAAATGCGGATTTTCAAAGACTCCATTTTTTCAGAAAAAATGTACCTGAAACAGAGAGAGACCACATTTTTGCTGAAGGAGGCAGTAGATCAAACCCCATTTCTGTCATTCACAAGAACTCGTCCAGTTTTTAAACAGATCCAAGCCATTCTTGCCGGAAAAATGGGTTTTGTAAATCTAAGCCATTTTTTCATGAAAAAGGGGTTTTCAAAATACAGAAAAGAGAGAGTCAGAGAGAGAGGGAGGGAGGGAGAAGCAGATCTCCCATTTTTGCAGAAAAAAATGAAAATATGTGATGGGAGAGAAAGAGAAATAACCCAAGATAGACAGAGAGAGGGAGTACCTGCTGACGGAAACCGGTTTCGAGGGAGGGGATGTTGCCGGAGAGAAGTGTGGCCGGAGAAGAAGCAATCGGAGGAGAGGTTGGCCGGAGGAGACGAATGTAGGTTTGGATTTTTTTTCTCAAAAATGACTTTCAAAAGAGTGGGCTCGACGAATTTTCTAGCGTGGGAAAGGAAATGGATTTTCTTGCTGTTTAGGCGAAAAAGTGAATCTCGTATTTGATGAGAAAGTTGGTTTTCCACGTCAGTATAATTAAATGCCACCTAATATAATATGGTTTCCCGAGAAATCAAGTGAACAATGGGAAAATGCATTTCTCGGGAAAAAAGGGCTACTTTCTTTTCTATTCCTTTCTCGAGAAGGCAAGTGAACAGAGCCTAAAGGATTGCTGAGTTTCTTACTTGAGCTTCTGAAACCTGTGATGGAGGAGATGGTGATAGATCCATGATCGACTGTTGGATTGACGGGGAGAGAAACATAGTCGCCAACATCGTCAACGACGCAACCCTAGATACATTAGTCTGTGATGTTTTACTATAACAAAAAAAGAACAAAAAAAGAGTGAAACTCTAGATGCACAAAAAAAACCTAGAAACTTAGAACAGATAGTCTACAACTAAACATCACAGACTAATATATGTACAAGAAGGAAAATAAGTGAAACCCTAGATGCTAAAAAAAAAAACATAGAAACTCATAATAGCTAGTATGCTACTAAAAATCACAGACTAATTGATCTACAAGAACGAAAAATTGTGAAGTCCTAAATGCTCAAAATAAAAAACCTAAAATCTCAGAATAGCTAGTCTATTACTAAAAATCACAGATTAGTGTATCTATAAGAACGAAAAAGAGCGAAACCATATATGCTAAAAAAAAATCTAGAAACTCAGAATAGATAGTCTACAACTAAACATCACAGACTAATGTATTTGCAAGAAGGAAAAAGAGTGAAACCATAGATGCACAAAAAAAATTCTTAGAAACTGAGAATAGTTAGTATGCAACTAAAAATCACAGACAAATTAATCTACAAAAACAAAAAAAAGTGAAACCCTAGATGCTCAAAACCAAAAAACAGAAACTCAATAGCTAGTCTAGTATTACAAATCACAAACTAATGAATCCACAAGAAGAAAAGAAGTGAAACCCTACATGCTCAAAAAAATAAACTAGAAATTCAGAATAAACTAATGTATCTACAAGAAGAGAAAAAATGAAACCCTAGATGCTAAAAAAAAATCCTAGAAACTCAGAATAGTTAGTCTACTACTAAAAGCCACATACCCATGTATCTAAAAGAACGAAAATGTGTGAAAGCCTAGATGCAAAAAAAAAATCCTTAAACTCAGAGACCTACCATTACGCTAATCGAAAACAACATTACAAGAAAATGAATATCAAATCTAAATTACAAAAGAGAATTTTGGGAGTAATTACTGTAAAAGCACGAACTAATATCAATTCAAAAGGGAACATCACATTCAAATTGAATATTCAAACAAGAAAAGAAAATTCAAGATCTGAAGGAAAAGGAAAAAATAAAGGAAAAAAAAAAACTCACCATTTTTTTCAGACGATTCGTAGCGAAAAAGAAAGGAAAAAAAACCCTAGAGACAAAGAGCGTAGAAGTAAAGAATAAGTTTTTTCTTCCCAGCAGCAAAAAGACAAGTAGAACAGGAGAAATATTTAAATAGCAAACACGAGTATTTCGGTCATTTTGCATGCTCTTATGGTGCGTGAGTTAGTTATTTAGGTAATATTTTCGCTAAAAAGCACGCTAGTATGTGTTGTCCGGAATATGGATCCAAGCTAAATTACGTTTCAATGACTTTTCGATGGACTCTCGTAGCCCTACTAGTCCCAAATTTTACCAATAAATCCCTTATTACCGATATTGGCACTACCATGTTTTTATAAGGGGAATGATATCACCACAACAATGTTTTAATAATTGCACTAGCTTATCTTGTCCTTTATTATTTAAAGAGCTGTCAAAGGTCATTTACACTTCACAAAAGCTCTCACAAGCCAATTAAAAAAGAAGAGATAATATGATTTCGTGCATTTATTAGAGGAAAAAAATGAAGCCCTAGATGCTAAAAAAAACTTAAAAGCTCAGAATAGCTAGTCCACTACTAAAAATCACATAATAATGTATTTACAAGAAGGAAAAATAGTGAAACCCTAGATGCTCAAATAAAAAAATTAGAGACTCAGAATAGCTATTCTACTACTACAAATCACAGACTAGTGTATCTATAAGAACAAAAAAGAGCAAAACCCCAGATGCACGAAAAAACCTAGAAACTCAGAATAGATAATCTACAACTAAACATCACAGACTAATGTATCTACAAGAAGAAAAATGAATGAAACTCTAAATGCTCAAAAAAAAAAAAAAACTCAGAATGGCTAGTATGCTACTAGAAATCTCAGACTAATGTATCTACAAGAACGAAAAAGTATGAAATCCTAATTGCTCAAAATAAAAAACCTAGAAACTCAGAATAGCTAGTCTGCTACTAAAAATCACAGATTAGTGTATCTAAAAGAACGAAAAAGAGTGAAACCCTAGATGCTCGAATAAAAAAATCTACAAACTCAGAATAGATAGTCTACAACTAAACATCACATACTAATGTATCTACAAGAAGAAAAATGAGTGAAATCCTAAATGCTAAAAAAACCCTTCAAACTTAGAATAGCTAGTCTACAACTAAATATAACAGACCAATGTTTCTACAAGAAGTAAAACGAGTGAAACCCTATCTGCTCAAAAAATAAAAATTAGAAATTTATAATAGCTAATATACTACTAAAAATCACAGACTAATGAATCTAGAAGAATGAAAAAGAGTGAAACCGTAGATGCTCAAAACCAAAAAAGAAGAAACTCAGAATAACTAGTCGAGTACTACAAATCACAGACTAATGAATTAACAAGAAGGAAATGAATGAAACCCTACATGCTAAAAAAATAAACTATAAATTCAGAATAGACTAATGTATCTACAATAAGGAAAAAAATGAAACCCTATATGCTAAAAAAAACCTAGAAACTCAGAATAGCTAGTCTACTACTAAAAAACGCAGACTAATGTATCTAAAAGAACGAAAATGTTTAAAACCCTAGATGCTCCAAAAAAAAACCCTAGAAACTAGGGGTGCAACTCGGGTCGGGGTTGGGTTGGGTTGAGGCCAACCCGACCCAACCCGAGGAACCCATTTTCCACCCCAACCCGACGGGGTTCAACCCGATCCAACCCGATTTTTAATTTCCTCAACCCGACCAAATAATTGAAAAAAATAATAATGAATCCACCAAATAGCAACATTAATCAATAAAACGAAGTAGAATTATAAATCATGTAGATCTTTAAAGAAACCCACATCTTACAGAGAAAAATGAACAAAAATGCTTTTTTCAGCACAAAAACCTCAAAGCTCACAAAAAACGAACGAATCCTGCAAATAGAAACATATAATCAATAGAAACTAAGTAGAAATCGTTTATTGGCAGGACATATCCCAAATCCAAAGAAAAAAAAAGAAGAAATCAACTCTAGACCTCACAAAACAAACCCAGAAAAACTAGAGAGATGGAGGCAAAGATGAAGTCTTAAACTCTTACCGAAGCCATGGAGACGAAGATATGCAGGGGGTGAAGGCGTGGGGACGAAGCATCAAAGAGAGACGGAGAATGGAAGAAGAAGAAGGAAAGAGATTTAAGGCTTCTAAACTTTCTATAGTTATTTTTTAAGGATAGAAAAAGCAAAAGAAAAGAAAGGCCGAGCGGTATTTGCTATTTTGCTGGGAAAGAAAGTCTAAATTGTAAAAGACTTACTAACTAATTCTACATATATCGGAATATGGGAATAGTGGAATACTTGTTGGGTTTCGGGTCGGGTCGGGTTCCCCGACACCCCAACTCGACCCAACCTAATTTTCAATTCGGGTTGGATTTTCCCAACCTTAACCCAACCCGAATTGTGAAAACCTTGACCCGACCAAATCCAAATTCGGGTTGAACCCTACCCGAGTTGCACCCCTACTAGAAACTCAGAGATCTACCACTCCGCTAGTCGAAAACAACGTTGCAAGGAAACGAATATCAAATCTAAATTAGAAAAGAGAAATTTGGAAGTAATTACTATTAATGCACTAACTAATATCAATTCAAAACGCCATCACATTCAACTCGAAGTTGAAATAAGAAAAAAGAAATTGTAGATCTAAAGGAAAAGGGAAAAATAAAGAAAAAAAACTCACCATTTTTTTAGACGATTCGTAGAGAAAAAGAGAGGAAGAAAAAAATCCTAAATACAGAGAGCGTAGAAATGAAGAAAGAGTTTTTTTTTTCCCAAGAGGAAAAAGACAAGTAGAATAGGAGAAAATATGTAAATATCTAACAGGGGTATTTCGGTCATTTAGCATGCTCTTATGATGCGCAAGTTAGTTTGTTTCGTTATGTTTTCGCTAAAAAGCGCGCTAGTGTGTGTTGTCCGGAATATGGATCCAAGCTAAACACGTTTCAAGGACTTTTCAATGGACTCTCGTAGCCCTACTTCTCCCAAATTTTACCAATAAATCTCTTATTACCAATATTGGTACTATAATGATTTTATAAGGGGAATGATATTACCACAATAATGTTTTAATAATTGCACTACCTTATCTTGTCTTTTATTATTTAAAGACCTGTCAACGATTATTTACAAGTCACAAAAAGCTCTCAAGCCCATTAAAAAAGAAGAGACAATCTTAGTTTGTGCATTTATTAAAGAAAAAATAATTAAGCCCTAGATGCTCAAAAAAATATAAAAACTTAGAATAGCTAGTCCACTACTAACAATCACAGAATAATGTATCTATAAGAAAGAAAAATAGTGAAACCATAGATGCTCAAATAAAAAAAAAATAGAGGTTAAGAATAGCTAGTCTGCTACTAAAAATCACATACCAGTGTATTTGTAAGAACAAAAAAGAGCAAAACCTTAGATGCACGAAAAAAACCTATAAACTCAGAATAGATAGTCTACAACTAAACATCACAGACTAATTTATTTACAAGAAGGAAAATGAGTGAAACACTAGATGCTAAAAAAAAAAAAAACTCAAAATAGCTAGTATGCTACTGAAAATCACAGACTAATGGATCTACAAGAATGAAAAAGTGTGAAACCCTAGATGTTCAAAATAAAAAATCTAAAAACTCAGAATAGCTAGTCTGCTACTAAAAATCACAGACTAATGTATCTATAAGAACGAAAAAGAGTAAAACCCTAGATGCTCGAATAAAAAAACCTAGAAATTTATAATTTATAGTCTACAACTAAACATCACATACTAATGTATCTACAAGAAGGAAAACGAGCGAAACTCTAGATGCTAAAAAAATCTAGAAACTCAAAATAGCTAGTCTACAACTAAACATTACAGACTAATGTTTCTACAAGAAGTAAAACGAGTGAAACTCTAGATGCTCAAAAAATAAAAACTAGAAACTCATAATAGCTAGTATGCTACTAAAAATCACAGACTAATGAATTTACAAGAATGAAAAAGAGTGAAGCCCTAGATGCTCAAAACAAAAAAATAAAAACGCAAAAAAGCTAGTCTAATACTATAAATCACAGACTAATGAATTTATAAGAAGGAAAAGAATGAAACCCTACATGCTAAAAAATATAAACTATAAATTCATAATAGACTAATGTACCTACAATAAGAAAAAAATGAAACCATATATGCTAAAAAAAATCCCTATAAATACAGAATAGCTAGTCTACTACTAAAAAATATAGACTAATGTATCTGAAAGAACGAAAATGTGTGAAACCCTAGATGCTCCAAAAAAAAAATCCTAGGAACTCAGAGATCTACCATTCCACTAATCGAAAACAACATTACAAGGAAACAGATATAAAATGTAAATTAGAGAAGAGAAATTTCGGTGCAATTACTGTTAACGCACGAACTAATATCAATTCAAAAGGCAACATCACATTCAACTTGAAGATTGAAACAAGAAAAAGGAAATTTGAGATCTGAAGTAAAAGGGAAAAATAAAGAAAAAAAAACTCACTATTTTTTTCAAAAAATCCTAGAGATAGAGAGCGTAGAAACGAAGAAAGAGTTTTTTCCTCCCCGTAGCAAAAAGATATGTAGAACAAGAGAAAATATTTAAATAGCTAACAGGGGTATTTCGGTCATTTTGCATGCTCTTATGATGCGCAAGTTAGTTTGTTACGTGATCTTTTCGCTAAAAAGCGCGCTAGTATGTGTTATCCCGAATATGGATCCAAGCTAAGTTATGTTTGAAGGACTTTTCGATGGACTCTCGTAGCCCTACTTGTCCCAAATTTTACCAATAAATCCCTTATTACCGATATTTGCACTACCATGATTTTATAAGGAGAATGATATCACCACAACAATGTTTTAATAATTACGCTTTCTTATCTTGTCCTTTATTATTTAGAGTTGTCAAAGGTTATTTACACTATACAAAAAGCTCTTATAAGCCCATTAAAAAAGAAGAGATAATATGAATTTTTACATTTATTAAAGGAAAAAAAAGAAAAAATGAAAGCCTAGATTGTAAAAAAAAATCCATAGAAAGTCAGACAGTATACTACTAAAAAACACAGACTAATGTATTTAAAATGACGAAAATGTGTGTCACCCTATGTGCTCCAAAAAAAACCCTAAAAAAATCCTAAAAACGGATATAAAATCTAAATTAGAAAAGAGAAATTTGGGTGGAATTACTGTAAAAGCACGAACTAATACCAATTCAAAAGGCAACAACACATTCAACTTGAAGATCGAAACAAGAAAAAGAAAATTCGAGATCTGAAGAAAAAGGAAAAATAAAGAAAAAACTCAACATTTTTTTCAAACGATTCGTAGCAAAAAGAAAGGAAGAAAAAACTCTAGAGACAGAGAGGGTAGAAACGAAGAAAGAGTTTTTTCTTACCAGTAGAAAAAAGATAAGTAGAACAGGAGAAAATATTAAAATATCTAACAGGGGTATTTCTGTTATTTTGCATGCTCTTATGATACGCAAGTTAGTTTGTTACGTGATGTTTTCGCTAAAAAGCGCGCTAGTATGTGTTGTCCGGAATAAAGATCCAAGTTACGTTTCAAGGACTTTTCGATGGACTCTCGTAGCCCTATTTCTCTAAAATTTTAGCAATAAATCCCTTATTACCGATATTGGCACTACCATAATTTTATAAGGGGAATGATATCACCACAACAATGTTTTAATAATTGCACTAGCTTATCTTGTCTTTCATTATTTAAAGACCTGTCAAAGGTTATTTACACTTCACAAAATGCTCTTACAAGCCCATTAAAAAAGAAGAGATAATCTGAGTTTGTGCAATTTTTAAAAGAAAAAGAATGAAGCCCTAAATGCTCAAAAAAACCTACAAGCTCAGAATAGCTAGTCCACTGCTAAAAATCACAAAATAATGTATTTACAAGAAAGAAATTTTTGAAACCATAGATGCTCAAATAAAAAAACAAGAGACTCACAATAGCTAGTCTGCTGCTAAAAATCACAGACTAGTGTATCTATAAGAACAAAAAAGAGCGAAACCCTAGATGCATGAAAAAAATCTAGAAACTCATAACAGATAGTCTACAACTAAACATCACAGACTAATGTATCTACAAGATGGAAAATGAGTGAAACACTAGATGCTAAAGAAAAGAAACTCAGTGATTGTCTTATTAAATAACCGCAAGTGCACGGATCGAGTGTAGATACGGGTCGAACTCAGGGAAGAGATTTGTAATTTCTACCCCTATATTATTCAAAAAATAAACTTATAATATATTATTGCCTGGCATATACTCAGAATTTTCATGGACAAAAACCTCAGAGCCAACAATATATTGTAAATTTATTAACTAAATAGATATTTGGGTCAAAAACAATGTAAAAAGGATTACTAAATTAACTCTTATATTTAGGCGAAGTGTACCAAAATCCTAATGATGTCTATTGATTACCTATCTAATCTAGTTAGAAAACCAAAACCTAAGGGCTTAAGTGAATTGAAAACTTACAAAAGTAATTTGGAATACTGTAAAAACCTTAATTCAATATAAAAGAGTACTTAGGGTTAGAATCCACCATGGGTTTCAGATTAGATTATTAATCAAACTAGTTTTTGTATTGCATAGTGTATTTGATAAATCAAGTCAATGGGGAATAAGATCTATTGATGTCATTGCTCGTGAGCATTTGATCAAATATACTACTCAATTTAGAAATATTATATAAGAAATTATATTTATTTATCGGCAATTATTTATACGACAGGGGAAAGCCAGTGGCATAAGTGATTGTGATCCAATAAATACAGACCCTTATATATGTTGTTATATAAGCCACTGGTTTTAATTAATCATCTCTCTCCTTCCCCATGGCTTGATCTAAACCCTAAGTAGATGGGTTTAGTTACTCATGGAGAAGGGGGAAGAAACAGAGAAAAAGAAAAAGAAAGAGAAAGAGAGCCATTAAGAGAAGTTGAGAGAAGAGAGAAGAAACAAAAAATAACTCTCTTGAATTATAATTGAAACAAAAGTACATAAAATTGAAACTAAAATAAAAAGAAAAATAAAAGAAAACTTAGTCATTTTCTCCTCAAGCTTTGGTTGAATCCTTGTCCTTCTTCAAACTTTGTAGTCACCCTTGGATTGAATCTTGGACGGTAAATCAAGCCTTGGTTGAGAGGAAGAAAAAGAACTTGAAAAGAGAGGAAGAAAACAAGAAAGCCTAAGAGATAGAGAGAGAGAGTGTGTAGGGAGAATAGTGTAGAGAATAAGAAAATAGCCTTCACTTCAATATATAACGTTCTTCCATTTCTATTTTCAAAACCTAAGAAAAGACACAAACTTGACAAGTGTCTTGTATTTTTGGAAACCACCACCTGTAGTTGGCAAATTTTTCTTCTTCACCATTTGTTTTTAATTTTACCAACTTCTTCTTTTCTTCTTTAAAATTTCACCAACTCTTGACCTTTCTTTCGTAACCTTTTCCACCACTTTTTTTACTTTTACGTGGGAATTGGTGGTGATTTGTGGCAAGAAGACAAAATAAAAAACTTATATAGAATGGCAAGTTGATCCCACTTTTGCATGCATAAGTAATAAAAGCAATAAGAAAATACTATTTTCTTCTTTTTTTTAAACCCAAAACATGTAAACCTAAATAGGCATGCATGCATTCTTGTTTTGACCGCTTGATATCTCGGCTGCATGTGCACGTTCAAATTTCCAATTTTGTAGCACATCTTGTCTTTATATAGCTTGGCCAAAATAATTAGTAGGTTTAGAAAGCCATCTCATCACAGTAGCTTTGTTGCTTGTCCAAACGTCTCTAGTTGTTGCGCTTTTTTCTAAACCATGCATAATTGTTAAAAAAATAGCAACGTGGGTTTTTTCAAATAAAATATTTCTTTATCCCACACCCATGCAAATATAGCAATGTGGGTTTCTTCAAAAAAAATATATCCTTCTCTTTGTTGCCTGTTAAGAACTTAGGTTAGAATAGGAAAGCTAAAAATTCCAATCATGTCATGCAAAAGAAAATGATCTTAGTGCGTCCCATACCATGATGGCTAAAAGAAATTTGCACGATTTTCCTCTTTAACAGATAAAGAGATATATGAACCCGTCTTAAATTCACACCAGTGGGACCCATTCATGATTAAAGAAGTGATTTGGTCGGTTAATCCCATCTTGGACTAAAAAAATTAAAATTTCAATGTAGTAACTTATTGAAAATGGTGGGTCCCACTCAAATTGGACGAATTTGTATTCTCAAAATTCACTAAGATGATCCTAGCTGTCCATTTTGATGGGTCATTGCTTTCATGGGTTATGCCCACTAAATCATTTCCAATTTTGGATCTAAACGGTTCACATTGAATAATCTAGCCCGTCCAAATGATAGGTCACTATCTAAACGAGCCGTGGTCTGTAAATTATTTCCATGGGCTGATCTTGACCATCTAATTGATTGATCTAAACCGCTTACTTTATCGGGACACAATGTAAATAATGGCTCCCCTCAAATCATTTCCCAATGCCGATCCAAACCGTTCATTTGATGGATCATATTGTACATTGATGACGTCCCTAAACCACTCTTGTAAGATGATCTAGACCATTCATTTAGTGAGCCTCAATGTAAATTGGTCGTAGCCCCAACCATTTTCATGGGCTGATCTGAGGCGTTCAAATGACAAGTATTTGGTTAAATTGGTTGTACCTCCACAAATTGTTTTCATATCACAGCCGTAGGACGATCCAAACTCCCCAATTGATAAGCCACAATAGGTGATGCAAAATATTAGTGGGAGCTTACCTTGTCTGGATATTTCAACAAATCCAACGGTTGGGTTACCCAACGAATGGTCCGGATCATCATATGTAATCAAAATTTCCACCCTCTGTTTCAATCCAAAAATGGGCCATAAGGTGAATTGATCACGGTCCCTTAATAAGTCTCATAGGACGATCCAAACCATCAATTTTTGCGCCACAAGATGATTTGGGTTGTGTATAATTCAGCTACCTTGATCTCTTGTGAAATTTGGCCAACATTAGAAATTGGTTATTTCTCTTTAATATTTTATCATTTAGCTTCAATTCCTTCAAAACTCCAATTAGAACCCTGAAACACAAAAAACAAGCAAATATCTTAGTAGTACCGCTCTAAACATCAAATATACATGCTTTCCCTACCTATAATTCACACATAAATGTGATCATCACTCAAAATAGCCAGTATGCTACTAAAAATCGCAGACTAATTGATCTACAAGAGTGAAAAAGTGTAAAACCCTAGATGCTCAAAATAAAAAACCTAGAAACTCACAATAGCTAGTCTGCTACTAAAAATCGCAGACTAGTGTATCTATAAGAATGAAAAAGAGTGAAACCCTAAATACTCGAATAAAAAAAGCTAGAAACTCATAATAAATAGTTTACAACTAAACATCATTGTGGACCCCGATCCAGGAGAGGCAAGAGGACGGGCCCCCACGCTAACAGTCTCAGGATCATCCACGTGAATGGAGAGCTCTACCAAGGAACTCTCGAAAGAAAATGCCTCTCACAGCATGAGTGGCGATACAAAGGTGAGATACCTCTCGATTCGGGGACTAGCCCAGATTCGAGGCGTATCTTAAACAAAAAAGAGTCGCCTTCCAAGGAAGTGGGCCAAGGATCCTATACTATGCTCTGTTGCAATGGATAACCAGAGATATAAAAGAAGGTTCGTGCCTGGTTACGACACATCATCCGCCCAAGTGCAAACACCTGGTCTCTTATGCCATTTATTTATTAATTTTGAAGAGTTTTGGGCGAAAGTCAAATGAAATGGGAACGAATATCTCCGAGAAGACGTCTATCTAATCATGCATGTCTCGGAGATGAATAATAAGCACACACAAAAGAAATAAAATAAGTGTCACCTAGGGGTAGCTAGATTCTGAGTGACAAGCCTAAAGAGCTAAGTTATGAGTGTCATACCTAATTGGTGCCTGAGTTCTGGTGTGCAAACACATGCATGCTACAGCTAAAGGTATAGGATCTGTACATGAAAGTAAGTAAACACAGCAAAACATATAACACAAAACAATCCTATATATGACAGGACAAGACAAATCCTAACTCTAATGCGACTTGACTCGGACCAAGATGGCCGTCCATCCCAGCTGCTCTACGTATCCCGGCCTCAGGAAGAATCGGAGTCAACGTAGTTCGATGCCCTATTATAAACTACTATGCCTAACCATCTAGAACCGCTATCCTAGACTCGATCCACTAGACTCGACAGATTTTTAAAGCTTTTTTGTACAATTGCTTAAGTCCATGTGAGTTGTAATTTTTGGGACTCTATATGCCCTAACTAATGCAAGTTGATTAGCCTTAAGCTAATGCAGGTGGGCCCTAAATCCTATGTGTAACTAGGTTGTGCATCCTAAAGAAAACCACGGGCTGACTATATGCTTCCTAGTCCAGCTATCGGTTCGACTAAATGTCTAACCGATCAACTCGAGGCCTCCTAACTCTAGGGACACTCACACGACATGACATACCATATCAAACAAATCAGGACAGCCTCCTAACTCTAAAACACCCCAAACAGTTAAGACAAACTCCTAACTCTAGGGGAAGATCTTTTTTAAAAAGGTTTTGAAGTATTTTTGTATTTTTTTTTGAAGATTTGAAATGTTTATTTTTTTAAAGGTTTGGCTGGACCTGGGATGTGGATCCCAAGCTGCACTACGTACCCTATGGAAAAGGAATCAAGCCAACGTAGTTCGGAACAGAATTCCTAACTACTCCTATGACTCAAGATTTTTGAGATTTTTGGTTTTTTAGATATTTTTGTTATTTTTGACACAAGAGGACAAAATCCTATCATCATAAGGGGAGGACAGACTCCTGATATCCTGCAAAGGTTGGACAGCATCCTATGCTTTGCGGGGGAAAGGAACAGAAACACAGCTCTACAAGGGTTGGACAACATCCTATACCTTGCAAAGAACTGGATAAAATCATATGACTTGACGAGAGGTTGGACAGAATCCTAACCCCTATGATGACATGATTGACTCCTGAAAGACTGACTCTCTGGCTAAGGACATATTCCTATACTAAAGGAATGACTCTCAAACAAAAGACTCTAAGAGAGGTGCTAATGAGACATGGCATGTCTCCCAGGGATGAACTCATTAATGAGACAAAGCTTGTCTCTAAAGGATAGAACATTCCATGTATGAGACATAGTCTGTCTCCTAAAAGGGTATGACATTTCTGTTGAGACAAACCTCGTCTCCAAAGGGTACGAGTTGTGAGACTTGGATAAATTTCCTAAGGGGTAAGTTCTAGACAAGGCTTGTCTTCAAGGGAAAAATGCCTTACGAGACATAGTGTGTCTCCTAGTGGGGACTCTAGATAACTCTTTCATTGCCCTTGCAATGAATGAATTTCTAATATACAAGGGATACACACCTAAAAGATTGGGCAAGTCTTTTAAGTAAAGAGGGGAGTGCTACTTGGACTGAGCAAATTCCCTATTGATGGGCTTGGGCTAGCGCCTTCATCGCCCCCTGCAATGAAGAGAAACTAATATCTGAGGGTGTCTAAAAATCCAAGAAATCTCTATCTAAAGAAAAAGAGAATAAGAGGGAAGAGGGTACTACTACGACCGGGTAAGTCCCTCCAATGATGGGCTTGGGCTAACGCCTTCATCGCCCTTGAGAGAAAGGCATTATCTAAAAGACTACGTTAGTCTTTACGAATAAGGGAAAGGTAGACTAAGACACCACTGATAATAGGTAAGCTTAGTAAATGAAAAAGGAAAAGAGGGGAATGCCACTAGAATCGTGCAAGTCCCCTAATGATCATTGACACCTCTATATTAACATCCTTTAAAAGAAGATTTCCTGAATCAATCAAAATGAGAGTGCCACTATTGGAAGAAAATGAATTCAGATATCAGCTCTGCACATCCTATGGAAACGAAAATTTCAACAGTCCTCTATGACATAAAAAAAAAATGAGAAGCAAAATGGATATGAGCATCCAATCCTCACTATTATATACAAGAACACTCTGTTCTAGTGATCAATAGAGGGTATTAGCACCGTCTTCAAAATAATATAAGATCAAAAAATGTCCAACGTGCTTATCAAGTTATATTAAACAAAATTGTGCTAATCAAAGTAAAGTCCATCAGCCCAAAATTATTGTCACTATTGATAGAACATTCCAAGTAAACCCCAAACATTTCCAGTACAATAACCCTTCACATCAAACAAATATCACAAGGCCTAGTAAAAAAACAAGCTCCGTAAATATAGAAACAATGTAACTAAGTTCAATACTACGGAAACCAAACAATGAAATAATCAACTGTCATATTCCGAGAAATCTTAGTGTCATAATCATATTATATTCCCCAAAACCACCGCAACCACTTGACAGATTGAATGTTTCTAATAAGACCAAATGTAACCAATTTCAATCAAAATATAACCTGGATTTACTACTTTAAATTATCACCATGCTATTCTATACAAATCAATAGATCATATAGAATTTAAGCCTTCTTACAAACCTGATACCATTGGCCTAAACATAGTTTGAAATTAATATTGGTAGACAACTCTGGCCCAGAGCTTAGGACAACAAGAACCTATAGCTGCTATGATATTAAAAATCTGAGAACAGTTCATTCACAGACCATACAAATTCTTAAAACACACTGTTCAGTTTTGAATTTATTTGGACATTTCAACCATACTCATTACAAGTGAAAAGCGAATATTTTATAATGACATAAGTGACAAAAATGAATATGTGATAACAAGTGTCAAGGAAATCATCCTCTGAGGAATCAATTGTTATCCAAGACTAAATATAAGACAAAAAGTTTTTTTTTTTATATTTTATTTCAACACCCAAAACCCAAAACCCTTTTTTTTTTTTTTTTTTTGTAGATAATGACCAAATGGGGAAAGACTTTGTCACACATCAATTCCATCAAAACTGGTTATTCTCCTAGTATTCTATTTACAAAGTGTCACCGTTATCCAAAAATGATATTACCATGACCTCATTTAGAAACATTTCAGATGAGTCATATTAGGATCATCATTATGCCATATAGAAGAAAACAAATAGAGTCATTATTTCCCGTCAAAACCTGGGCATTATTGATCAACATAAAAACACCAATATCCAGATTTTTTTTTTTACGTTAAGCCTGGACACATGTTGTACAAGTGATAAGAAGCAAATGTACCGTCTGACTTATGGATGAAGGGAAAATAAGTATTATACCCATATCTAAAAGTGAAAGAACTTGAACCAAACAGAAGTAATGCCTGAAAATTTGTAAATCCTTAACAATACGCCGTATACATCAAATGAACATATGTATACATATGCTTCTTTATATTCAAAGATGAATATAACTGAACAAAGTGAAATCAAAACATGTAGAGTTAATAAACTTTTTACCATATATTATTTAAACAATATAAAAACATATGCGCAAAACTCTCCCATTATACCAAAACTGGCCCAGATGCACAATATTGAAGTTCATAAAATCTTCTAATAATGTATTGTGTAACCAAAAATGACACATATGTATCCAATTACGTTCAAAATCAAATTCATTTTTGATCAATATTGCAATACCAATTATCTCAACGACTTAAACACTCACAAAATCATAACTAATTTTTACAATCGCGTCAAAATGATTTCAATTCATGCCCTTAAGGAATCTCTATGCTGAAAATTATATCCAAGTTAAAAATCCGTACAATTTCTTATGAAAATCTTTGTAAACCATACAATTAACCAGAAATTAAACTGTGATTGTGAGAGCACTAAACATGATGTTATTAATTTCATTCATCAACAAAAGTAATAAAAGAACCCCTTTCAAAACTGACATCACTATGCTTAAATAATCATGTCTACTCATTTCATGTTTTGACATTCACAGAATTGAAGATAATAAACAAAACAATTTTTTTTTTTTAAAAATTATAAGATATTAAAGAATAAATCATGGAAACGATCCGATTACTCACAGTTTAAACAGATTTTTGCAAACATAAAAAAATTTCTCAATTAATTATAAAAACAGAAACTTGAAGACTAAAATTTCTTAGACTACTATATGAATACGATTATCCAAGAGAAACATCATCAATGCCCTAAAAAAAAAACTGTAACAAGTATAAATATGTAGAGATAACAGAGTTCAAACTTACCTTCTCTTTTCTGAATTTGCTGTAAGAAGGACGATCTTGCTTTTAAATCTCAGAAACCTTGCAACGATTTAGTCTCAAAATTTTATACTTTCTCGATTGTTCAAGAACGCCACGATCATACGATTCAAATCTTTTGTTCTTTGATTTTATAGGCTTCTGATCTAAGATCTCCTCTTTGATCCAAATGAATGAAGTTTCGAAAACAATTTCTAAAGAAAATACAAATTTGTAACAACTAGCTATAGGATCTGAAGGTTCTTAGCAAGATTTAGGATTTCTATGAATAGATCTGAAATTTCTAGAGTTTCTACGGTTTGATTAAGCTCTTAGAAACAAAAAAAATCGTGATCAGAGATCACCAAATCTAGGGTTTATAATAGCAGATCTGAAGTTTTGATGGACAGATCCAAGGTTTTAAGTGAAATAACAAGAAAAGATGAAGGTTGGAGAACAAGAGGATCAAGAAGAGGGATTGGCCGAAGATTTGCCGGAGTTTTGGCCGGAGAAGATCGGAGAAAAGGGTTTTGGTTTGAGATCTACTTTCTCTCACTAGGAATCTCGCTCTCTCTCTCTCTCTTCTCACGAAAAAATTTTTTTCTTCAGAAAATGAGATAAAATTCGTATTTATAGGTAAAAAAGGAAAATGATATTCGCACAACTACTTGATGGGCGCGCGAAAATTTGATACGGCGAGCCCGCAACTCTTGCCCCAATCGACCCAGGTTCGACACCATTCAGGATAATTCACCCCCCTTTCCGGTTACACTGCGGACACTTTTTCGGATCGTTTGCTAGGCAAACGCGCTCGGATTTCGATGAAATTTTACGGGGAGCTAGTTGAGACCTTAACCTAGCCTATGAAGAAATTTGGGGTCCTATCTCATTCATTTGATGGAGTTTTGCTCAAACATGGAGAGATTAAGGTACGGTCAAAATGTGATGTCTACAATCATATACTAATGTATCTACAAGAAGAAAAACGAGTGAAACCCTTGATGCTAAAAAAAAACCTAGAAACTTAGATTAGCTAGTCTACAACTAAACATCACATACTAATATTTCTACTAGAAGTAAAACGAGTGAAACCCTAGATGCTCAAAAAATAAAAACTAGAAACTCAGAATAGCTAGTATGCTACTAAAAATCACAGACTAATGAATCTACAAGAACGAAAAAAGTGAAATCCTAGATGCTCACAACCAAAAAACAGAAACTCAGATAGCTAGTCTAGTATTACAAATCACAGACTAATGAATTTACAAGAAGGAAAGGAATGAATCCCTACATGCTCAAAAAAATAAACTGTAAATTCAGAATAGACTAATATATCTACAATAAGGAAAAAAAATGAAACCCTAGATGCTAAAAAAAATTCCTAGAAACTCAAAATAGCTTATCTACTACTAAAAAACACAGACTAATGTATCTAAAAGAACGACAATTTGTGAAATCCTAGATGCTCCAAAAAAAAAAAAACCCTAGAAACTCATAGATCTACCATTCTACTAATCGAAAACAATATTGCAAGAAAACGAATATAAAATCTAAATTAGAAAAGAGAAATTTGGGTGTAATTACTGTAAAAGCACGAACTATTTTCAATTCAAAAGGCAACATCACATTCAACTTGAAGATTGAAATAAGAAAAAGAAAATTCGAGATCTGAAGGAAAAAGGGAAAAATAAAGAAAAAAAACTCACCATTTTTTCAAACGATTCATAGTGAAAAAGAAAGGAAGAAAAAATCCTAGAGATAGAGAACGTAGAAATGGAAAAATAGTTTTTTCTTCCCACTAGTAGAAAGATAAGCAGAAGAGGAGAAAATATTTAAATAGCTAGCAGCGATATTTCGGACCCTTTGCATGCTCTTATGATGCGCAAGTTAGTTTGTTACGTGATCATTTTGTTAAAAATCGCGTTAATATGGGTTGTCCGGAATATGGATCGAAGCTAAGTTACGTTTCAAGGACTTTTCGATGGACTCTCGTAGCCTTACTTGTCCCAAATTTTACCAATAAATCCATTCTTACCGATATTTGCACTACTATGATTTTATAAGGAGAATGATATCACCATAACAATGTTTTAATAATTGCACTTGCTTATCTTGTCCTTTATTATTTAGAGCTGTCAAATGTTATTTATGTCCGGAATATGGATTGAAGCTAAGTTACGTTTCAAGGACTTTTCGATGGACTCTCGTAGCCCTACTTGTCCCAAATTTTACCAATAAATCCCTTCTTACCGATATTTGCACTACCATGATTTTATAAGGAGAATGATATCACCATAACAATGTTTTAATAATTGCACTTGCTTATCTTGAGATAATATGAGTTTATGCATTTATTAAAGGAAAAAGAATGAAGCCCTAGATGCTCAAAAAACACCTACAAGCTTAGAATAGCTAGTCTACTATAAAAAATTACAGCATAATGTATCTACAATAATGAAATATAGTGAAACCCTAGATGCTCAAATAAAAAAAACTAGAGACTTAGAATGGCTAGTCTGCTACTAAAAGTCATATACTAGTGTACCTATAAGAACAAAAAAGAGCAAAACCCTAGATACACGAAAAAACCTAGAAATACAGAATAGATAGTTTACAACTAAACATCACAGACTAATGTATCTACGAGAAAGAAAATGAGTGAACCACTAGATGTTAAAAAAAAGAAACGCAAAATAGCTAGTATGCTACTAAAAATCACAGACTAATGGATCTACAAGAACTAAAAAGTGTAAAACCCTAGATGCTCAAAATAAAAAACCTAGAAACTCAGAATAGCTAGTCTGCTACTAAAAATTACAGACTAGTGTACCTATAAGAACGAAAAAGATTGAAACCCTAGATGTTCAAATAAAAAATCCTACAAACTCATAATAGATAGTCCACTACTAAACATCATATACTAATGTATCTACAAAAAGGAAAACGAGTGAAACCCTAGATGCTAAAAAAATCTAGAAGCTCAGAATAGCTAGTCTGCTACTAAAAATCACAGACTAGTGTTTTCATAAGAACGAAAAAGAGTGAAACCCTAGATGCTCGAATAAAAAAACCTACAAACTCAGAATAGATAGTCTACAACTAAACATCACATACTAATGTATCTACAAGAAGGAAAACGAGTGAAACCCTAGATGCTAAAAAAAACCTAGAAACTTAGAATAGCTAGTCTACAACTAAACATCATATAGTAATGTTTCTACAAGAAGTAAAACGAGTGAAACCCTAGATGCTCAAAAAATAAAAATTAGAAACTCATAATAACTAGTATGCTACTAAAAATCACAGACTAATGAATCAACAAGAACGAAAAAGAGTGGAACCGTAGATACTCAAAATAAAAAAGAAGAAACTCAGAATAACTAGTCTAGTACTACAAATCTCAGACTAATGAATTTATAAGAAGGAAATGAATTAAACCCTACATACTAAAAAAATAAACTATAAATTCAGAATAGACTAATGTATCTACAATATGGAAAAAATAAACCCTAGAGGCTAAAAAAAATCCTAGAAACTTAGAATAGCTAGTCTACTACTAAAAACCACAGACTAATGTATCTAAAAGAACGAAAATGTTTGAAACCCTAGATGCTCCAAAATAAATCCTAGAAACTAGCGGTGCAACTCGGGTCGGGGTTGGGACGGGTTGAGGTCAACCCGATCCAACCCGAGGAACCCATTTTCCTCCCCAACCTGACCCAACCTGATTCTAACCCGACGAGGTTCAACCCGACCCAACACGATTTCCAATTTTCTCAACCCGACCTAACCCGATTTCCAAAATACCCTTTCTCAGCACAAAAACTTCAAATCATTAAAACAAAATAATGAATCCACCAAATAGCAACATTAATCAATAAAACGAAGTAGATTATAAATCCCGTAGATCTTTAAAGAAATCCACATCTTACATAGATAAATGAACAAAAATATTTTTTTCCAGCACAAAAACCTCAAAGCTCACAAAAAACGAACGAATCCAGCAAAGAGAAACATATAATCAATAGAAACTAACTAGAAATCATTTATTAGCAGGACAGATCCCAAATCCAAAGGAAAAAAGAAGAAGAAATCAACTCCAAACCTCACAAAACAAACCCAGAAAAACTAGAGAGATGGAGGCAAAGATGAAGTCTTAAACTCTTACCGAAGCCATGGAGACTAAGATATGGAGGAGGTGAAGGCGTGGGGACGGAGCCGTGGAGACAGACGGAGAACAGATGAAGAAGAAGGAAAGAGATTTTGGTCTTCTAAACTTGCTATAGATCTTTTTTTAAGGCTTCTGATTTTGGGAATAGCAAAAGAAAAGAAAGGCCAAGCGATATTTGCTAATTTGCTGAGAAAGAAAGTCTAAATCATAAAAGACTTGCTAAATAATTCTACATATATCAAAATACGGGAATAGTGGAATACTTGTCGGGTTTCGGGTCGGGTCGGGCTGCCCGACACCCCAACCCGATTTCCAATTCGGGATGATTTTTCCCAACCCTAACCCAACCCGAATTGCGAAAACCTTTGAAATGCAAGTGTGACAACTCAAGGAGGGGGGGGGGAGTGAATTTGTCAATTAGAAATTTTAGGCTTAATTAGGTGGGAGATTAAAAGTTAATCCACTAATTAAAGCCTAATTAGTCTAACCCTTGTTCAAATAGGCATATTAGTCAAAGCTAGGGTTTAGACATTCCAAACCCCATTGGCTAAAGCATATATGCAGTGCACATGAATAAATAATAACCAAATCAATTGTAAATGGCCGAACCATGCACTGTTCACATATGTGTGCATACAAATGGATGTCTAAGCCCATTACAGATAGCTTAACCCATGCACTGTGTGCCTGCAGATAGTAAATAGCCTCATCAATTTCTTCGTATCTACTCTGTGCATTCAACCATACCCAAATCCAAATGGCCTATCTACCATATTTCAACCGAACAACCCACTCATGATTTATTTCACATCCCGACCTTATCCATCCCATAGCCCCATCTCATATGTCATTCGAGTCTAACAGCACATAGCAATCCCCATTTCCTATTTCTTACATCCCATCCGTCCTCATCTATGTCCCATATTCGCATCAGTCCTTTACTTATTTATGTTGCACCCCATGCAAGCGGCACTTCACCAAGCCCACAAATCATGGCCCAAACTCACCTGGACCCGCAACCAAAACTCCAGCCCGAGCCCAATCCCCAACCCGAGCCATTCGGACCAACTTCCCTCTTGCGGCTCCGCCTAAACCTTTGCCCGATACCCATCCCCCTACACCTCATCCGTTCCATCGCTTATACATTCATGACTATAGCCATCATACCCCCAATCATCCCATAACCAACAGAACCCTTACCATTTAATTCTACTGTACTAACCCATACCCTATGGCATTCGGTCATTACACCATATCACCATATGTCACGCCCCACGTCCCTTGATCCAAGCCATACATACCTAGCCATAATTGATGGCGTTTGAATCCGGGTCTGCGATCGCGCGGTCGGTAGAGGGTCTACGCGGGGTCTGCAATCACAAACAAAGGGGGTCAGGGGGTCCGGGGTGGGTCCCGGACGACCACTTCGACACCCAAGTCAGATCCTTCGACCAATTAATATAAAGGACAACGAGAAGAGGAAGAGGTTTGATCAGGTTTACCAAGACCAAAACGCGGGTTCTTTTTTGGGTGAGTGAATGAGTGGGTCGGAGGGGACTAGCAGGGAGAGTAGGATTGCGTTCCTAATCTCCTCTGTTGTTGCCTCGCCTCTTTCTCTGGTTGTTCTGCGGGAGCTGAGAATGGGGGAAGTCTCTCCCAAAACGTGGATCCCCTCTCTTCTTCCTTTCCCTCCCTTTTTAAAGGGAGGTGCGCGGGACTTTTCATCATTATGGAGAGAAAACCTTCCTTTGCAAGATTGGGCCGTTCCCCTGCATCGCCGGCGCGCGCGGCTTTGCCGGATATTTCCTTCCATAACTTGTGATGATGAGGCCTGGACGGTGAGAGGGCGACACGTGTCATGATTGCATGGTCTTTGCTGTTTTCCAACGCCTTTCTTCATGATGGCTAGGCTCTCCTTGTGCATGGACGACACGTGGCGATATCTGAGAGCGACGCCGTATTTGTGTCCCATCATAACTCCCCCTTACTCCTTTGGTCCATTGAATGGGCCAAGGGAGTAACGTTTTGTTCGAGCGACGTCATGATGAGGGCATTTATGAGGGCTCCGGGGTACGAGGAGACGTGTCGTTTTATCCGGCGGCCGTCCTCGGGAAGCGGTAGCGTCGTTAGGTGGGTTGCTTTGTTTCGAGGCACCAGGATTCCTTTCTTGGGCTTAAAAAGGAAAATTACCCTGGCGCTTTATTGTGGCTCTCCGTCCCCTTTTCTTGTAGTAGGCGTTCTTTCGTGCCTTCTTTAACAACATGTCAGGTTCTCCTTCGCGAGTCAGGGGCAAGGCCTGTCTTCCCCAGGAATCGTCGAGTGACCCCGACTTGTCTTCCGAATTGGAGGAGGACCCTGCGGCTAGTCGTAAGAAGGCTAGGGGGAACCCGGGCCCTTCTTCAGGCTTCCACCCTTCGCCTTTCCTCCTTGCCTAGGGGAGACAAGTCGTCTCGGTCCCGTGTCCCCAGGGAGTGGTCATTTTTCTCCCGAGCCTATCACCACGGAATGGAACTGCGTGACCGTGTTTCGAAGATGGGTAAGGAAATCGAGGACCTGAAGCGGGAGAACGAGGCTTTGCAGAAAAAGGTTCGCTTCCTCAATGAGCAGCTGTTTGAATATGAGGTGGATCCCCTGCTGAAGAGCTCCTGAGAGGAGGGGGGACCCTTCGGGAGAGGAGTCTTCTTCCGATTAGTCCCTAACCTTTCCTGTTTTCCTGCATGTATTTCTTTCTGCCTCTTTCCTATCGGGGATTTTGGGGCCTGCGTGCCCTGTTTCTGTTTCTTGTTTCCCTTTCTCTTTGTAGGCCTGTGGGCCAGGAGGATGTGAATGGACTATTTTTATGAATTGGCGCCGTGTCTCTTTGTGTTGCTTTTTTCCATCTGCTTGATGTAAATTATCTTTGTTGTGAGGATTTGTGACGTTCTGTCCGAGCCTTTTCCTGGCGCTTTTAATTTCCTTCGCCGGTTGTGCTCGTGCGCCGTGGCCTTGCGCCGGTGCCCCGGGCCGGGGTGCTCATTTTTCTTGGGTGGGACTGAGGTCGGGCCCCTCTGCTTGGTTTCTTACCTCCGGGCCCCTCCCTCTCATTTGATGGGGAGGAATCGGAAGTGCTTCGTGATGGTGAGGTTTGGGCGAGGAAGTGACACGTGTCGAATTCACACGGTCTTGCCATATCCCATCGGCTCTCTTTACGAAGGTTTGACAGTATGGGTGTATGGGCAACACGCGGCGAAAGCTGAGAGCGGCGCCGTTTTTTTATGTCTCATCATAATACTACCTTTGGTCCCTTGACTGGTCCTAGGGAGCAGGCTTGTTTACCTGGTTTAAGGAATATCGTGATGAAAGCATTTATGGGAGCCTTGGGGTACAAGTGGACGTGCCGTTTCGTCCGGCGGCTCCTTCCCGAGGAACTGCGGTGTCATTATGCGGTGCCGGTTGGCCATCCAATGGGCAACGGACACGCGTAGGCGAATCGCTTCGCTTTCCTGCCCGAGAGTCTTCCATAGGGTTTATAAGGAGCGAGTTCTTCTGCTTTGTATGCAGATTACCCTTCCGTTCCTTTACCCTTCTTTGCTTTCTTTCGGCCTTTCTTCGGGCTCGTCGAAGATGTCGTCGTCTTTCCAGGGTCTCTCTATAAGTGGAGAGGGGAGAGTTGCTATCGAGGGGAGTCCTCCCGGTAGCCCCGAGATTAGCCCTGACGGGTTGGGGCCTCGGCAAACAATTCCTGAGAGGAACCCGCCTCAAGGGCTTTCCCCGCGCTCTCATCTTCCTCCCCTTTACGAGAGGGAGTCCCATGAAGCTTTTGCTCATCGCCACCGCTCGTTCTTCTCTTATGTCCATCGTAGGGAGATGGAGGTTTGCAGCCGGATGATCGACATGGATCGAGAGATAGCGGCCTTGCGTGCGGAGAATGATTTGTTGAGGAACTGGGTGCGGTGGTTAAATGACCAGACCCGATTTGCTGAGAATCAGCGTTGGGGGAGCTCTTCGGAGGAGGAGCATAGTGATAAGGAGCTTTCCGATGCAAAGAGCTCTTTCAGCGGCCAGTCGCTCTGAGTTGGGGGCGGTGGGGTGAGCGGGATTTAGGAGGAGGCTTTTCCCCTCCTTTTTTGTTGTTGGGGGCCTTGGGGGCCCGGGCCTGCGTGCCCTCATCTTTTTGTTTTCACTTTCCCCTTTTTGTAGGCCCGTGGGCCAGAAGGAAATAGTTATGAATGGCCCCCCTTTTTTTTTTCTTCGGCTTTTTACGACTTGTATCTTATGTCTGCTTTCCCTTCGCATGTTTGCTTTCTTGCGCGACCCGAGCCCTTGTCGCTGTGCTTGGTATTTTTGGCTTGGTGGTATTGTACGTTGGACCCTTGTGACGTCCCCCGAGCCTTTCCTGACCATACGCAGTATATTCCATCTTATGGATTCGTATACCGGGCCATTGTGATGGGTCCCGAGCCTTTTGCCATCGTACGTGGTATTTTCCATCTTATGGATTTGTATGCCGGGCCTTTGTGATGGGTCCTGAGCCTTTTCTGACCGTACGCGATATTTTCCATCTTGTGGATTCGTATGCCGGGCCTTTGTGCTGGGTCCCGAGCCTTTTCTGACCGTACGCGGTATTTTCCATCTGGACCCTCCTTTTTCTCTTAGGTGGGGAGGGTTTAGGGATGGCTTGCTGGGGAAGTTACTTAGCGGTAGGGGTAACGACGTCTTTTCAGTATGACGCTTCGATTTTTGGCGGTTCCCTTGAATTTCCCAATCGGCGCCACGTGTGTACGTCCCATCGGACTAGAAAGGAAGGGAGATCAATCGACGCGTGTCGAAACCCTAGCCCTTTTAAAAGCCTCTTTGGGGGATTTCATCATTTGTCTTATTTCTTCGTCTTCCTCGGGTGAAACGGGCTTTCTTCCGCGGCAATTTTTCTACGTATTGCTCTTCACCAACCTTCTTCTGGTGAGTTCTGTGTCTTTTATTTCATCCGTCATTTGATAGTTTACGATGTCTATCCCTACTGTTCCTCAGAGTCCCTCTTCTGAGTCGGTAGAAGTAGTGGAGAGGGCTCCGCCAAGAAAAAGGAGGCGGTAGTTCGTAGAGGGAGGGGGCGGCGACTCTCGAGATGTACAGCAGCCTACGGAGTTGAAAGATAGCTCCGGAGCTTCTGGATCATCGGTGGGGGCCGCTCCTTCGGAATCTCCTGCTCGAGTTTCTTCTGCTCGTGAGGCGGAGATTAGGGACACTCGGTCTGGTGCCGTTATTCGTCCCGGTCGGGTGACGTGTTTTAGGAACACTTTGGGAGAAGGGGCGGCGGAGAAGATTAGGAGGGAGTTTCACATTCCCGATGATTATGGGATTAGGGTTCCATCCTTTGCAGAGGGGGTGTGTGAGGGTATCACGGAGGAAGAGGTAGCTTTCTACGTGGAGGCTTCCCGGGCGGGGATTAGGTTTCCGCTCTTGGGTATTATAGTGGAGGCCCTTGAGTTTTACCGGGTGGCCCCCTCCCAACTGTCGCCTAATAGTTGGCGCACTCTTTTGGCCTTTGTGGCCAAGACGGGTCTTCTCCAGATTCAGCCTACCCTTGCTCTGCTCCGGGGTTGCGTTGCCCTTAGCCCATTGGTGAAGGGGGAGGACAGCTGGTTATATCTGACCCAGCGTCCTCAGGTGAAAATTGCGGCGAACTTGCCTTCTTCCATCAAAAAGTGGAAGGAGGAGTATGTGTTCATCACTCCTCCATCGGACGTTGGCTGGGGCTTTCCTCGCTCTTGGAGGCGCTCCGTCGAGTGGCGAAGGAAGTCCCTCCTCGACGAGTCTGATTGCAGCCAGTTTGACTTGGGCAAGCTCGCCTCTGGGGAGGCTATTGATGTTTCCGAGTTTAGATAGGAAAGGGGTCTGAAGAGGCTCGGTTTGCTGAGAGCTGTGGAGAGGAGGGCCCGCTGTATTGGCGAGGGAACGGCGGAGAGTTCCGCCAGCCATCGTGGTGAGCCTTTTTTCCTGGGTTTGTCTACATGCGCCTTCAGCATTTTTTTTGAGTTGTTGTGTTCCTTCGTTCTAAGTGATTGTTGTTCTCCTGTTTTTGGCAGGAGGTATGTCTTCTTCCGGTGATGCTGGTAAGGGGAAGGGGACTGCGGCGGCGACGAAGGGTCTGGTGAGCCGCAAGAAGATTCCTTCTGATTTTATGGCCGCGGCCAGGTTGGGCGGGTCGCAAGCGAGGCTTCTGGCATCCGTGCCGTCCAGTTCTTCTGGTCGAACGGTCGGAGAAAAGGGGGCGGCTAGGCCTTCTCCCCCGGAGTCGGAGCCTTCCACCAAGAGAGTTGTTCCTTTTGGCGCTCGACAGGGGGATGCTGGCCGTGCGGCGCATCCTCCTGCCTTTACGGAGGACGTGCCAAGTCAGATGGAGGGGGCGGTTATGACCAAGCTTCTTTTGGAGCGGGTGGAGCTTCCTTCGCAGTGCTTCCAGGCGCGAGGAGAACTGTTCAAACCTGACTGGAAGATTGGCGTCGAGGATAGCGTTCTTGCGAATCCCCGGGTTGGGGTGGAGCTAGGGGTGACAACCGCTCTTCTTGGCGACGAAGCTGAGTTAGAGGGCTTCGATCGTAGGGCCCTGGGGGCTCAGTATTTTCAGTCGACATCTTGCGTAAGTACCGGGTGGCCGGTTTTTCTGATTGTGCTTTTCTCTTTTTGTTGTTTTTGAGATCGTAAGTTGGAAATTTTCTGATGGCTTGCTTTTGCAGTCTCAAAGCTATGCCAGGAGGATGGTGCAGTGCCTGCTCGAGGATGAGGCTGAGATAGGTGCTTTTGAGGAGCGAGTCCGGCAGCTGAGTGAGGACTTGGACAAGGCCCGGGCGGAGAAAGCGGCGTTTGATGATACTGTTGCTCGACTTCGGGCGGACCTCCGAACAACCATAGAAGGGAGAAGCCGTGCGGAGGATAAATTGGTGGTGGCTCGCCGAACGCATGCCAGGGAACTGGTGAAGGCGCGGGAGGAATGGCGCGACTCCGAGGAGTTTCTCAAGGCTGCGGCCGCGTTCAGCGTGGACATTGAGATTGATGCTTTTGCTGAATGCCGGAGGCGTGTTCAAGAGGTCGATCCTTCCTTCCCTCTCGACAAGCTGATGCACGAGGCCGAGGGAGGTGTTCCGGAGGATTCGGCACCAGTGGAAGCACCGGAGCTGGTCGGGGAGCAGGTGGCTGCCTTGGTAGATCCTGTAGTCACTGAGACTTCTAAGGGGGATCAGTGATGTCAGGATGCCCTTTGGATTTTATGTTTCTTCTTTGTTACGTTGGGTCTGTAATAACTTTTTGAATTCTCCATCTTTTCTTCTCTCCTTCTTTCTCTTTTTTTTTTTTACATATACAATGTGCTCCCGGTTATTCGAGCCTTTTGGTATTTGAACTTCTATTTGATCGTCGAGAATATTTCTGGTGCACCCCGTCGGGCGTCTTGTTTGTGGAAGGACTATCTTCCCCTCGAGTGATCGGTTCGGGGTTAATGGGTCCCGCCTGCCCTTAAAGGGGAGGTCTTTTTTTTTCATGGGGAGCGTTTTAGGGTATTTCCGGGGGGATCGGTCCCGATGCTACCTCTGTCTCACTTCCTGTCTTTTTTCATGGGGAGCGTTTTAGGGTATTCTCGGGGTGGTTGGCCCCGATGCTACCTCTGTCTCACTCTCTATCTTCTTTCGGACCCCTTATTTATCGTGGGCTGGAAAGTGGAGATGCACATGGCTCAAGTGGAAAACGCTATTCCATTGATTTTGTAAAAAGAAATACATAGCCATGCTTCTAGTAACCACAAAAAGGAAACAAACAAAACATTTGTCATATCTTAACAGAAAAACACGAACCTTACCCTACCTTTTCACTGTAAAATTCTCAGAGGTTATCCATGCTCCAACTTCGAGGGACTGGGGTCCCGTCGAGGCGCTCTAGCTGGTAGGCCCCGGGGCGGAGTGCTCGAACTACCCTGTAAGGTCCTTCCCATTTAGGTGCGAGTTTCCCGGTGTTGCGGGGGTCAGATACCTCCGCCCGTCGTAGTACCAGGTCTCCGGGCTTTACCGAGCTCTTTTTTACTTGGGCGTTGTAATACCGTGCCACCCTTTGCTGGTAGGAGGCAGTTCGGAGGAGGGCTTGCTCTCTTTTCTCGAGCACGAGATCGAGAGTGTTCCGGAGGAGTTCGGAATTTCCTTGCTTGTCATAATTCTCTGTGCGGAAGCTGGAGAGGCCGATTTCTAGCGGAATGACCGCTTCGGCCCCGAAGGTTAAGCTAAAAGGGGATTCCCCAGTTGCGGTCCGTGGCGTTGTTCGGTAGGCCCAGAGGACGTTAGGGAGTGCTTCTACCCAGTTTTTTCCAGCTTCTCCCAGTCGTTTCTTGAGGCTCTAGAGCAGGGTCCGGTTAGTTACCTCCACCTGCCCGTTGGCCTGCGGGTGTGCTACGGAGGCGAAACAGTGTTCGATGCTTAGGTTATCGCAGAATTTGTTGAACTCCGTGCTTGCGAAATAGGGCCCGTTGTCTGTTACGAGCGTTCTTGGAATGCCGAAGCGGCAGACCACGTCGTGATAGAAGAACTTCTCCGTTGCTTTTGAATTGGGCTTGGCTACGGCTTTAACTTCGACCCATTTGGTGAAGTAGTCGATGGCGACGTATAACATCGTGTGTCCCCCGGGGGCTTTTGGGAATGGCCCATACCCCACATGGCGAAGGGCAGGGGCCCTGCCATTGCAGTGTATGGGGTGGCCGGCTGATGGGGGGTGGTTGCATACCTCTGGCACGGGCTGCATTTTTTGACGAATTCCTTAGCGTCCCTTAGGATCGTAGGCCAAAAGTAGCCGTGTCTCACGATTTTTTGAGCTAGAATCCTGCTGCCTCTGTGGTCTCCGCAGATTCCTTCGTGTACTTCCCGTAGTGCGTACTCCGATTCGGAGGGTACCAGGCATCGGAGGTACGGCCACGTGTACGACAGTTTGTACAGCCTGGGTCCGTGGACCACGTAGTGGGCAGCTCTTGCGGTTAGGCGCCGGGCTTCCAGCTTGTCTTCGGGTAGTATTCCGTCTTTCAGGTATCGCATGATGCGGTCCATCCAGTTTGGTCCTGGTGGAATCTCTAAGACTTGTACCTCGTCGATGCTGGGGTGGGGCAGTATCTCTGTGAGCACGGTGCCGAAGTCATGGGTTTCTTCCGAGGCCATTTTTGACAACGCATCTGCTCGGTTGTTCATGTCTCGCGGTACCTGGAGGATATCAACTTCCCTCATTCTTTGTAGCTTTTCTTTTACCTTCTGGAGGTATCGCTTCATCCTAGGGCCCTTGGCTTCGTATATTCCGTTCACTTGGTTGACGACGAGCTGGGAGTCACTATAGACTTTCAACTTTCCCGCGCCGAGCTCCATGGCTAGACTTACCCTGCTAGCAAGGGTTCGTATTCAGCCTCGTTGTTGGAGGCTTTGAAATCGAGCCGGAGGGCGTATTCTAGAGTGAATCCTTCGGGGTCGTGGAGGACCACTCCCGCCCCGCGCCCCGTTTGGCCTGTTGAGCCGTCAACGTGCAGGGTCCAGTGCATCTCGTCGCTCCATTCCGCTGAGTCTGGAGCTATGTCTTCGCAAGTCGTCTGTTCGGCGGGGCCCTCGCCATTTTTCACAGTTGCTGGTTCCGTGGCCGGGGCCGTAGATTCCACTATGAAGTCAGCGAGGGCTTGGGATTTAATAGCCGGCCTCGGTCGGACCTGTATGTCGAACTCTCCCAACTCGACGGCCCAACTTACCATATTTTCCTCAGGGGCTGGTCAATCAAAAGTACTATGGGGTGGGCTTGGAAGTAGGGGCGGAGCTTTCGGGCGGCGCTGACGACTGCGAGGGCAAATTTCTCTATGTTTAGGTATCGGACCTCCACACCGTGGAGAGTTTTGCTCACATAGTACACTGGGTACTCCTTCTTGTTGCTTTGTTTGGCTAATACCGCACTTATCGCTGTGGGGCTGATGGCCAGATACAGGAATAGTTCTTCTCCCGGCTCAGGTTTGGCGAGTACGGGCGGTGTCTGGAGGTACTTTTTCAAGGCATCAAATGCTTCTTGGCAGGCCGGGGTCCATTCGAACTCTCGTATATTTTTTAGTTGTTTGAAGAAGGGCTGGCATTTTTCCGCCGACTTGGGCATGAATCGGCCGAGGGCGGTGATTCGCCCGGCGAGCCTCTGTACTTCTACCGCTGTTGTCGGGGGCTCCATGTCTAGGATGGCCTGGATCTTTTCGGGGTTGGCCTCGATCCCTCTCTGGCTAACCATGAACCCTAAGAACTTTCCGGAAGTTACCCCGAAGGCGCATTTTGTGGGGTTCAGCTTCATCCGGGCTCGTCGCAGGGTGTTGAAGGTTTCCTGAAGGTCGGAGATGTGTTTGGAGGCTTCCAAACTTTTCACCAGCATGTCGTCAACATACACCTCTACGTTCCTTCCGATTTGCGCCCGGAATAGCTTATTTACGAGCCGCTGGTAGGTGGCGCCCGCGTTACGGTGTAACAGTAGACGCCCTGATCGGTAATAAACGTTGTTTTCCGGATGTCTGGTTCATGCATTTTCACCTGATTGTAACCCGAGAAGGCATCTAAAAGGTGAGGAGCTCGTGCCCGGATGTGGCGTCGATGAGCTAGTCTATGCGCGGGAGGGGGTAGGGGTCCTTCGGGCAAGCCCGGTTTAGGTCTGTGAAGTCTATGCAGGCCCGCCAGCCTCCACTAGCTTTCTTGACCATGACGACGTTAGACAGCCACTAGGGGTACCGGATTTCTCTGATAAACCCGGCTTGTAGTAGCTTCTCCACTTCGGCCTTTATGTGAGTTTGACGTTCCACCGCGAAGTTCCCTTTTTTCTGCCGGACGGGTTTAAGCGCTGGGTTCACGTTTAACTTGTGAACAACCAACTCCTTAGGTATCCCGGGCATGTCCTTAGCGGACAATGCGAACATGTCTTTGTTGGCTCTGAGGAAGTCGATCATCTGGCCTCGCAAGGTGCCTTTTAGTAGGGAACTGATCCGGACTTGTCTCTCCGGCTGATCTTGGGTTATGGGGATGGAGTCTAGCTCCTCGACGGGCTCTCCTCTGATTGTGCGGGCCCGCTGCCGGGGGTCTTCACTACCGATCGTGAAGTTCTCGGCCGGAGCGTTGGTTCCTCTTAGGCTTTTTTGCGTAGGACTGGCGCGCTATCATCTGCTGCCCCCGGACTTCCCCTACTCCGGTTGGAGTGGGGAACTTCATCTTGAGGTGGGGGGTGGAGACCACCGCTCCCAAGTCTCTTAGGACGGGGCGTCCTATGATGGTGATGTAGGTGAAAGGTATGTCCACAACCATGAAGGTGGTCAGGATGGTTTTTTGGAGGGGGTACGTCCTGAAAGTCACGGGTAAGTCGATTTTGCCGTTGACCCGAACTGATGCTCCGGAGAACCCGTAGATGGAATACTCTGTGGGTCCCAGCCTCTCTTGGCCCAGTTTCATTTCTTCGAAGGTTCCGAGGTGTAGCACGTTGACGGAGCTTCCCGTGTCAACCAGGATCTTCCCTATGTCAAGTTGGCGACGACTAGCCTAATGACTAGTGCGTCGTCGTGCGGGGTGTGTAGCCCGTCGAGGTTTTCGTTGGAGAAAGTGATGATCTGATCTTCATGGGGCGGATCTATTCGGGCCTTTTTGGAAGGCATTTCCATGGAGAACACCCGTTCTGCATGCGCCTGCCTACCAGCTGTTGTCGGCCCTCCCGCTGCCGGCCCACCCGTGATGATGTTAATTTTTCCGATAATGGTAGGCGGCTGTTCGTGGGCCTGCGGTTGTTCGGGGGGTTCTTCTTTCCGGGGGCGCTGGTGGCGGCGTGTGTCGTGTCTGTTGTGGGATCGACGTCTGCTTCGGGAGCGATGCCTGCTCGGGGATCGATGTCGGCTCATGGATTGGCGGCGGCTGCTGGACCGGCGGCGGCCGCTGGACCGGCGCCTATTGGGTGACTGACGCCTGCCTCTGGGCTCGTCGGGCGGATGCTGGACCTCGCGCGAGTTTTCGCCAGGGCTCCTGAGATACTGATTCAGGTGCCCTTCCTCGGCCAACTTTTTCAGCTGGAGGCGGAGGTGGAAACAATGGTCAGTTTCGTAGCTGTGGTCCCCGTGGAATTCGCAGAACTTTTTGGTGGACCGCTTCTTTGGGTCTGTGGCCATTCTCTTGGGGGGGTCAGGAGACCCTGATCTCTGATAGCCAGTAGGACAGGGGAGAGGGGAACCTTTAGTGGGGCGCTTCCCAGTCTTTCAAAGACGGGGACAGGGTTCCGGCCCGCCTGTCTTTCCTCGGCTCGCGGCCTCATGGCCCTTCGGCCGTCGTTGTTTTTTCTTTCATCGGGGCCGGGCTGATTCCGCTCTCGGGCGTAGGCTTCTTCTGCTCGCACAAACTTGTCAGCCTTTGATTCAAGTTCCTGCAGGTCTCGGGGTGGCTTGAGGGTAAGATGCAGCTTGAGGTTGGGGTCGGTGGTGGCATGCTTTAGTGTGGCAACCGCTATTTGGACGTCCATGTTAGAAAGCTCGGCCAATTCGGCGTTGAATTTTAACATGAAGTCTCTTAGGGTCTCGCTTCTTCCCTGCCGGAGGGCTAAGAGGGCGTCCGCTGGATCATGGCAGAGGCGGTTGTTGGCGAACCTTGCGCTGAACTTCCTTCCGAATTCATGGAAGGATGCAATGGAGTCGGGCATCAATCTCATGTACCAGTCGTTAGCGGTTTTCCTTAACAGGGAGGCGAAGGCTTTACACATGAATCTATCCGACGCGCCCCGGAGCGTCATTACCCTTTTGAAAGTTTGTAGGAACTCGAGGGGGTCTGTACTTCCGTCGTACATACCGAAACGGGAGAGGTCTATTCCTGCTTCTGCTGGGATTTTTAAGACCTCCGAGGTGAATGGGGATGCTGTTTCCCTCTCACACTCATCGAGGATGCCGTGAGCGTAGGGCTTTTTCATTTCCAGTTTTTAGATATCGCCACGTGTCGTCCATGCACAAGGAGAGCCTAGCCATCATGAAGAAAGGCGTTGGAAAACGACAAAGACCATGCAATCATGACACGTGTCGCCCTCTCACCGTCCAGGCCTCATCATCACAAGTTATGAAAGGAAATATCCGGCAAAGCCACGTGCGCCGGCGAGGCAGGGGAACGGCCCAATCTTGCAAAAGGAAGGTTTTCTCTCCATAATGATGAAAAGTCCCGCGCACCTCCCTTTAAAAAGGGAGGGAAAGGAAGAAGAGAGGGGATCCACGTTTTGGGAGAGACTTCCCCCATTCTCAGCTCCCGCAGAACAACCAGAGAAAGAGGCGAGGCAACAACAGAGGAGATTAGGAACCCGATCCTACTCTCCCTGCTAGTCCCCTCCGACCCACTCATTCACTCACCCAGAAAAGAACCCGCGTTTTGGTCCTGGTAAACCTGATCAAACCTCTTCCTCTTCTCGCTGTCCTTTATATTGATTGGTCGAAGGATCTGACTTGGGTGTCGAAGTGGTCGTCCGGGACCCACCCCGGACCCCCTGACCCCCTTTGTTTGTGATTGCAGACCCTGCGGAGGCCCTCTACCGACCGCGCGATCGCAGACCCGGATTCAGACGCCATCATATTGGCGCCATCCGTGGGACCCGTCGAGTACTGAACACCTTATGGCGATGAGAAACCACACCCAACAGCAAGAAATAGGGGTAATGACCAAGAGCCAGGCTCAACGCGCACAAACCAACACCTCAACACGCACAAACCAATACCTCAAGCTCCCGGGAGCCCAACTCGCCGCTCTCGGGCCGACACCAGCCCTCCTCCAACGCACCGCAGATGGTCCCCACCATGGAGATGTTCAACGAACTCTGTCGAGAACTACTCCAATGATTGCCTCTGCCGGACCCCCCGGCCCCGGGGAGGCCCCTGACAACGCAGGACCAGACGGAAGCCTACGACGAAGGCGACGCGGAACAGCCAGGGGAGTGTCATCCCCGGCGAAAGCTAGCACCGACTCGCCGGACGCCGTCCCCATCGGCGAATAGCCCCCTGCCCCCCGCAGCTAGGGGGCACCAGCGAAATGACGGGAAGCAAGCTACGCTGAGCCGCGCTCCTCCTGCCCGGACCGCTTGTTTCCAGGAACCGCCCCCAGCACGGGCAGATGAGGTAGCCACCTCAGCGCAACCACCCAGCATGGATCCGATAGCCGACCTACAAAGGCAAATCCGAGAGGTTTTGTGTCCCATCAATAATCATAAGCCTACACACCCCATTAGCTATATCCCATCCCTAACAGACCCTCATGGCTCATTCTATAACCCATGACCACACCATACCCATGCCAAAATACACCTGTGCCTCAATTACCTTGAGCATGGTCTATTCGACCTACTCTAAAACCTATCCCCAATTGAGTCCAAATCGGACTCAACCCAACCCAACCTGGTTCAGCCCCGACCCATCCCGATTCAATCCATCCCAAACCAAATCAGCTCGGATTCAACCCAAGTCCGACCTAGTTCAACCCATGTCAGCCCGAGTTCAACCCGAGCCAATCCGAGCCAAACCCAATCTTACTCAGTCCAACTCGGACCTAACCCAAGTTAACCGAACCGGGCCCAACCCAACCAACCCATATCACAGCCATGTACCCCGTAAGCATCAGACCATATCCCATCCCCATAGCATGCCTCCATAGCATACATCCAACAGCCCATATACATCATTACTTGTCCATCTACTATACATCATTAGATCCCATAATTCCTTCAGCTCATGGGCCATGACTCCATCCCCATAATCCCATAGCCATCTAGTCACCATGCCCTATAACCCAATCTGACATTCCATGGCCCATCTTCCTAGTCTACCCCTGTCAACCAAAGCAGCCCATAGTGTACCCAGTTTTGTGCCCCAAAATAGCCCCATTGCGCCCTATTTTACTAACCAAAACAGCCCCCATGGTGCCTTGTTTTGCGTTTCAAAACAGCCCCATTGCGCCCTGTTTTGCTCACGCAAGCAGCCGTTATAACGTTCTGTTTCGGTTTGTGCAAATAACTCCATTAGCATGTACCCATGTCATGAACCCAGTCCTTCAACCTAACTCTACCCAACCGGATTTACTCAGCCTGGGTCTAGCCCGCACTCCACCCAAACCAACTCAACCCTAGTCTAGTCAAACCCAACTTAACCAACCCAGAAAGACTCACCCCAGCCCTTACCTGGTTCAAACCGGAACTCAAACCAAGCAGTACCCCGGTTCAACTTGGACCTAACCAAACCAAAAACCCATAACCTACTTGGTCTAAATATTCTTACTCGAACCCATGACCCTATGCTACCCGGATCAGACCTCACACCCCATCCCCATGAGCCACAAACCATGTTAATTCAGCCATACTCTCATCCCCCATGCCCCATGCCATCATCACTATTCCAACAGCAAGCTTTATAGCCAAATCAAATGAACTCAATGGCATGCATGTCCCATGCCCACTATCCCATGACCGAGCTCTACATCCCAATACCCCTTATCCATACCCATAGATAAACCTCATAATTCATAGCCCATCCATCCTTATTTAATTCATCCGACCACCACTTTTCATTACCCATCCCACACCCATCAACACACCCCATCCATCAACCCAACATGCATCCATACCCATATGGGTTTACAAACTTAACCTGACATAAT
The DNA here is from genome assembly GCF_043159265.1 of Tasmannia lanceolata. NCBI lineage: Eukaryota > Viridiplantae > Streptophyta > Magnoliopsida > Canellales > Winteraceae > Tasmannia > Tasmannia lanceolata. The sequence goes on from NW_027518695.1 coordinate 66,834,357, forward strand.
AACTTTTTAGAACAATTTCTGTTACATTCTCGACATAACATGACCGAGCCTAACAGACCCAACCTAACCCAATCCGGCTCGATTCAACTAAACCAAACCCCAAGCCCAACCCAAGCCACGCCCCTAGCTGCACCCCACCCGAACCCAACCCAGTCCAACTCGGACCTAACCCGAGTTGACCCGGATCGAACTGAACCCCGGCCCCGACCCCGCATCAGCCCCTCAAACAGCAACCTGAATCCGACCCCGCAATTCGAACACGCAACCCGACCCTGTATTAACCCCGTAACTCGACCCGCATCAGACATGGACCTAATTCGATCACACCCCGGTTCAACCCGAACCGTACCAACCCAATCCAATCCGGACCAGCCCGGTCCAACCCGACTTAACCCCGATTCAACTCACCCGGCTCAACCCGAATTGTACCAATCCAACCCAATCCGGACCAGCCCAGTCCAATTCGACTCAACCCCGATTCAACTCATCTGGTCTAACCCGAACCAAGCCTAACCCAACTAGGGTCCAACCCAAACCCCCGTGGGCCACCTCCTAGCGGGATCCGTAACATGTCCTAAAAATTTGTACTTGTGCTTGTTGGAAACATCTCGAAGAGATCTATAACTTTCTAGTTTACGACCTTTCCTAATTCTGCCCATAAATAGGTTAAAAATGAGCTCCAACGTTGGGCAATCCTTTTTGGACGGGAATATTTCATAAAAGGGTGTGTTTATCATATGTGAGAGCTTCTAGAAGAATCTTGTAAGATCTCTCTTGAGAATAATTAGAATCTTTGCTTTACAAGGAATCCTAATTAGAAGCTAACTCAATTTAGAAAGTAAAAGGAAAGAAAGAAAGAGGAAAAAATTAGAAACTAACTAAAGATGGGAGTCCTCATATTGTAAACTTCCTATTCCCATCAAACCCTAACTTTTTCTATATAAACAACCAACACAACCTTAGGGAGGGATGATCCAAAAAACGTCCCACTTTATTTGGGTAGTTTGGGTCATCTTCCATCTTCTCCAAAGTTCAAATGGTTTTCTTCTTCTATTCTTTTATATACATCGTATTGAAGATTATTCGATCGATCTTTGGGGTTTTCTATTGCATTTATAAGGTGTATCAAAGCGTATATCTCGGATACGCACACCCTAGAGACAAGGAGAGCGATCAACGGTTAGTATTCATCCTCTTTGTAATCTACGATCTAGGAAAGCATGCTAGGTTAAAAATTTTGGGTTTTCTTTCATACATGATGCATATGGATGTATTTTTTGTTGAAATTTTGATATGATGAAGTATGAACCATATTATTCTTAAATTCAGATTTTTGCTGGAAAATTAGTTTTCTATAATTAAAAATTAATTTTCTTTCAAATCTCTTTCTAAATGGGTTTAAATTCAATTTTCAAAGCAAGTAGTTTGAATCATGTGGTTTCTACAAATCTAATTTTTTCTAAGATTTAAATACATTAAAAAACTTCTGAAAACAAAAACTTCCAGTCAATTTTGATTCGTTTTGACATCGATTTCGTTCTTCGAACGGTAACCTAGAAAAGGGGTATTTTTCGATGAATAAAATCAAATATATAGTCAAACAAGTCGAAATTGGCTGAAATTTTATTTCCAATCATTTTTCAATATTTTCAGATCATCAAGAAATTTCATGATTTTTTGAATTAATTTAATCATATTTTTAATTATTTTAAAATTGATTAAACCTTAATAAATATCAAATGGATTCGAAAAGTCACAATTTCCAGATCGTTAGTTTAAATGTGTTTAAAAATTTCTATGGAATAAAATTCCGAAAAATATGTTTCCTTCATTGTTTTATACTCAAAGTATCGTTTTGCGTGCGGTAAAGGTTTTTCATATGAAAATTAATATTTTTCAGAAATTTTCTCTTCAAACCAGTAACATATGTTACTGGAATGATGTAGAAAAATTCTCATAAATTTTCAAAAAAGTTTTGATATGAATTTTCGAATTTTTTATGATAAAACGGCTTTGAATTTCAAGGAAATCGTTGATTTTTCAATGAAAATTGAGTTTCTGGAGATATACTGATTTTCAAGTTCTAAAATTTTTAGGTAAAATAATATGGTTCATATTTGATCTACTGTGAGTTTTTCATGATTTTAGGATTACAATAGATGTGCTTTATGATCTTTTGTTTCTCCAAATAGCCAGTTATTGATATGCCTGGAATAGGTAGCAAATCCTAATAAATATTTACAAATGTTTTACAGTAGGCTTATATCATTATTATTGTGTTTTTGTAAAATTTTCAACTGATTTGGAATACGTTTGCTATGCGTTTCTCTGTAAAGTCCCAAATCTGGCTTAATTTTGATAAAATCATTTAAAATTGAATTTAATTCTAAAAATCATGTACAATTCCAGAATGTCACTATTTTCCAGAATGCATCTAATCCTTGAGTTTCTAGGATAGAAACATTAAGAATCTATATGTTTCTTTGTATAATCACCAATCTGGTCTAATTTTGCTAAAATCATTAAAAATTCAATTTAATTCTAAATATCTTGAAAAGTTCTAGAATGTCTTAACTTTCAATTATTCATCTAATCCTTAAGCTACTTAAACTAAAACCTTAAAAACCTATAATCTTCTTTGTAAATTTGCTATTCTAAGTTATTTTGGATGCGAGGGTTGAATTCATAATCGTTTCCTCTTTGCAGGCAATCCTAAGCTTTTTACCATCTAAACTAAATTTATTATTGGCTCCGAGGTCTTTGTCCACGAAAATCTTTAGATCAATGCCAGGCGACAATATATCATAGTTTATTTCCCGAAAAGTGTAAGGGTCGAAAGCACGATTTCCTTGAATTCAACCCAAGCATGGAATCAATCAACCTTTAGAGCCTTACATTTTTTCTGAATTTTAAATGTTAGGAACCTTTAAAAAATAGAAAAACCATTAACTTAATAAATTTGGGTTGGGCAAACCCAAGTTCAAATTGATCTTGGAACCGTTGGATTACGGTCCCACCTCCTACGGTGTCATAGAGTTAGGAGTCCAGCCTCATCACGACCGGTTGCTATTATTCGTAATTGACCCTTAGATTAGGTTTCACTAGATAATCCTTTATCCGTTTAGGACAAGCCTAGTTAACCTAGGATGTAGCGTTTACCTGCATTATTCTAAGGAGCGTCTTGCACTTAGATATGACCATATATCATCTTAGATGGAGTCCTAGTATAATAAAATTTACCCAACTTGAATTAAATAATTCCTCATAAATTGTTGAAACAGTCCGTCAAGTCTAGATCGGTGTCCTAGATGTCTTAGGCATGTAGCTTAGTTTAGGCTACCGAACTACGTCGACTCTGATCCCAGTGAGGCTTGGGTACGTAGGCAGCTTGGGTGTTTGGATGGCATTCCAAGCACGAGTCGGCCCTACACACTTCAGTAGGGTTTTTAGGATTTTATTTTGTTCATTTCTTTATCATTTTTCAAACCCAAAATTAAATTGATTAAATCACTAGGATTTTTTCACAAAAAAATAGATTTTAGGAGAACTTTCACATAGATCGAATCAAATCAATTTAAGAGAATCAAAAGACGCATCTAGGAACCACATCGAGATTAGATTTTTAGGGTGCATGTCACATAGATTACATCGAGGGAGTTTAAATGAGCTTTTTAAAAGAAATTTAAATGAGTTATTCATTGGAATTGAAGACCGGATTATCAAGCAAGAATGGTGCATATGGTGGTAATCCTCCATAGCTTATGTTCTCGTAATCAAGTAACGAATCTAGATTTCTGGGATCGCAGATCATTGCAGTGTCACTTATGGGTCATAGGTCCCTTACCTAGGTGGCGACTCTAGTCATTCTCTTTTGCGTGAAATTAGAATTTCTTTTGTGATCCCAAGTTCACGGAAAAGATGATACATATCAATAATCAAAAGCACATGCCAGTCGCGTGGGTACGAGAGACCAAAAGGGGAGGCGGGTCGCACCCCCCTCGCTGGATCGGGTCCCACACCGCTAAGGAGATTTGGGACATGCTAGAAGTAGCTCATGAAGGGACAAATCAAGTCAAAGAGTCTAAGATGAATTTTCTCTTTAGAGAGTATGAACTCTTCACGATGGACCCTAATGAAACCATTGCCGAAATGCACACTAGGTTCACAAACATAACCAATAGTTTGAAATCTTTAGGTAAACAAATGTCTAACAAGGAATTAGTCACTAAAATACTTAGGTCACTACCTAAAGATTGGGATCCTAAGGTTACCGCCTGTGGAAGCCGGTTTTTTCCCTCGTGGCGCAGGACGATGGGAGATCACCACAATCGGGTTTTTAGAGAGGGGGTGTTATTTGATCTGCCCTACTTGCAGACTCGGGACCGTAGTCCTAACTTCGCAAGTTAGAGAAACTCAGAGTCGCCACCTAGGTTAGGGCCAAGAACCCGTGTCTATTCTTTTAAGGAAATGAGTAACGACTCAAATTTCTTCGGAAGAATAGTAATCAGGGATTCCTTTGCTCTGGGCCTAGAACCTTATATTTTGCTCTGTTTGCCTTAAGGCATGGTCCTTACAAATATCTAGGTAAGGGTTGTGGTTACAATTGGGGAAGGTGTTAGGCACCCCTCTTGTCCGAATTAATCCGGTCTCTTAACTTAGATTGGCATTTTGGAAGGATTTGAAACGAAATAATTTGATTTTATTTCCGTTGTTACGTTATGCTTAATTCGTTATGTAAATGAAATGAATTTACAGAAAAAATAAAAAAAAACGGTAGTTAACCTGATTGGTATTGTAAGTTGTTTACGGCAGAGCCAGATTTTGCAACTTACTCACTACACAGATTAATTCAAATCAAATGGAAAATAACTATACAGGAGGTAAAAAAAGAAATCGAAACAAAGGCGCGGTTCGGTTCGATCCTGTTTGAGACCATATGTCACAGACTCCAAAGGAATGCTGCAACTGATTTCAAGTAGGCCCCCCTCTCCGTAAATCAAACGGAAAATGACAGTATAGAAAGTAAAACAAAAGAAAGATAGCGGGGTTTATATAAGTTCGACGTGGGCCGGATAACTTATTCACCACCCCATACCTTACTTTTGTAAAGCAGTAAAGTGCAGAAAGTAAAAAGCAAGTCGGAGGGATTTTTATCTCGAGCGCTTGGCCGTAGCGGAACAAGTCTCTTTGACATCTCAACCTCGTACCTTACTTGTGGATAAAGTAAAACAAAAGAAAGATAGCGGGGTTTATATAAGTTCGATGTGGGCCGAAGAACTTATTCACCACCACATACCATACTTTTGTAAAGCAGTAAAGTGCAGAAAGTAAAAAGCAAGTAGGAGGGAATAATGCCTCAAGTGCTCGGCCGTAATGGAACAAGTCTCTTTGACACCTCAACCTCGTACCTTACTGTGCAAATATGAAAGTATAGAAAGCAGTAAAGTGCTAGAATTAGTAAAAGGCAGGTATAGGGGCTTGACATCAGAAATGATGAAACCCACCCTAACAGTTTCATAAATACATCTGGAAAGTAGTAAAGGGGTAGGTTGAAGGGCTTGACATCACGAATAATGAAACACACCTATACCCGTTTTGTAAATACAACTGGAAAGCAGTAAATGGGCAGATAGAGGGGCTTGACATCATGGATGATGAAACCCACCCTACCCATTTTGTAAATGAAAGATGTAAATAGCAGAAATTAGTAAAGGAGCAGGTAGAGGGGCTTGACATCACGGATGATGAAACCCACCCTACCCATTTTGTAAACACACAACTGAAAAATAAAGAAAATTATATCTTAACAGTGAGAATTGGACAGCGTAATCGCGTTTGTTTGAGAGGGGCCTTCGAGGCTGCGAAGAAATCGGCAGTGTAACGGCGCTGTATAGCCTAATCGCCTCCGAGTTTGTCAAGATTTCGGCAGAACAACGGCTATACTATAAAAAAGTAGCTCGTAGTTCTACGAAATTCGATAGAACAACGGCGTAAAAGGAGGACGTCACTCCGAACCTTCAGAATTTCGACGGAGTGCCGACGCCCAGTGAGAGCTACCTAGTGTTTCTCTACTTTCTCTCTTCTAAAAAGCAAGCTAACTAGGGTTTTTCTAAATTTCAACAGGGGTTTGGGGCTTCAGTAGTACACCCAAGCAGGGTTATATGTCTCACCATGGAAATACACCCAAGCAGGGTTGTATTTCCATTCACACAGGGGGAGAGAGAAACCAAAAAAAGGAGAGATAGGGAGAAGAAAGGAATGAAAAAACCCTTACCCCCTCTCCTATTTATAGGGGATGGGGGTTAAAAATATCTAAAATCGCCCAAAATTCATTTCAGACAAATTGGAATTCATCTAGGATGAATTGGAATTTGTTTAGAACAAATTTGGTGGGGGTTCCATTCTCGGTTCTCGCGATATTTTGTTTTATATGCTTTTATCCTTTATTGGTAGTTTAAAACGTGCATTACTTCTTCGTTTGAACTCCGATTTACGCGCGGTCACATGCGTTGGATTCGTTGTTTCAAGTACTATCTAATGAGCCTAACTTGGTTGGTTTTGGGAGACAAAAATTTTCTTTCTCTTGCCGAAAAAAGATGGGTGCTGTGCAGAAATAGGCATTTTGGTTGCCGAAAAAAGCGGGTGCTATAAAAACAATTTTTTTGGTTTGTTTCTCCAGGATAATAAGGTTTTTCGAAAGTCATTCCCTTTTGTAAATACCCTAAAGAGAGATTGAGAGAAACACAACTGGTGCTCTGTGACTCGTTATAAGGTGCTCTGTGACTCGTTATAAGGTTCTTCCTCGTGACACCTACCATTAATACTGCCTTGACAAAATTGGATGTCTACACCGCCATTGAAGAGGGAAAAGATGTTTCAAAAATGGGCTTAGAGGACTTGATAGGATCATTGATAACTTTTGAAATGGTTCTTTAAGGAAGCGAAACTTTAAACAGACAAAAAGAAGACACTAAAAAGTAGTAGCTTTCAAAGCAAGAGTTGAGAGTGAAGATGAGAAAGAAGAAGACATACAAGATGATCTTGATCTCTTCACCAAGATATTCAAGAAATTTCTCAAGTACAAGAAATGAGGCAATTCAAGCTAAGGAAGAAATAGACCTTCAAGCAAAGAGGAAATGAGATGCTATAATTGCAAGAAGGTTGGACACATAAGGCCAAATTGCCCACTCAACAACAATGACAAAAACAAGAAGAATAGAAGAAATGGCAAGAAGGCTTTGTGTGCGGCGGCTTGGGATGAAGGGAGTGCTTCATCCGAAAATGAATCAAATGAAAACGATGAAGATGACCTTTGCTTCATGGGACTTGCTAAGGTGACAAATGACATCTCCATTTCCGAGGTAAATGATCTTGATGATATTTGTCATGAATTCTCTAATGATGAATTGATTGGTTGTTTGTGAAAAGCTTCATGAAAACTTAGATTTACAAATTGCTAAAAACAAAATAATGAAATTTTTTTTGCAAGACATAACTAGAGATTTTGGTTATTTGAAAAAGTAACTTGATTTGCAAGTTAAAACAAGTGAAAAATTGATTATGGAAAACAAAGGTTTAAATGAAGAAGTTGATAAACTAATTTTGAAAAATAAAAGTTTGAAAGAAGAAAATAAAAAACTTGATTTGAAATGGAAGGAATCAAATATATCTTTTAGAAAGTTTTCATGTGAAAAGAGCAAATTAGATGAAATTCTTGAGAACGAGCTTGTTTCTCTAGAAAAAGTTGGTCTTGGATACCAACCCTTTTTCTAAAGGAGAAGCTTCCTCTAAGAACAAAATTTTAAAGTACTTATCTCACATGCATGCTAGTCCTAGCTCATTTATTCCTACTTGTCACTATTGTGGTAGAGTAGGACACTTAAGATTTGCATGTAATGTTAAGAAATAAAAAACATCTAAGTTTATTTGGGTTAGAAAAGATGAACTTGATGATGTTGATAACCTTGAAGGACTCAAGATGATTTGGATTCCAAAACCCCCAACATGAGTAGATCTTGCTTATCTTAGATTTAGGGGTATGTGCTTTAATTTGAAAATCTTTTGAAAAATGTAGTATAGATACCATGAGTTAACTTTGATTGATTCCCATGTATCTATGTGTATATGAGCTTAATTGATAAATATCTTTTTAAAAATTTTAAAGTCTATATGCTTAAAACTTGTTTACAATAAGACTTTGATGCATTGTACTTAATTGAATTTGGGCTTTTAACTCACTATGGTGGTTGGGACACTATACATTGTGTTGAGAACACTTGTCTCCAACACATTTTGGTTTTAAATGGGCTTATGCACTTTATGCTTAATGCCTCATCATTTTGTTTGTGGTAATGGATATAGATGTAGATGTTTGGACCATGTACCCCCGTTTGTTAGTATCTACATGTTTGAGATGTCAAAACTCAATATTAAAAGCTATTCAATCGGTACTTATGCGCTCTTGAGAGAACGATACTTTCACATTAATTAAAATACTTAATCATTTGACCTTGTGTCATCATCTCAATCATGAATATGTATATGTATGACCTCCCTAGCTTATGTGTATATACTTAGGGAAGTAAATTTGAACTTGTACAAAATGATATCAATTAGGAAGAGCATGAGCCAAAATTTGCCTATCTTTTGTGCTATGATTATTAATCATGTAGAGCTATACTATGGTTATTATTTTAATTATGATAAACCATCACTTAGAGTATAAGTGTCATTGTAGCCCAAGGGTTGATCTTAACTTGTTCATTTGAAGATCCTTGGAGTCTATGTTTGGACATCCCTTTGAACACACTAGTCGTATAATTCTTATTCCAAGGGGGAGCTTTATAGGTAAATTTATCATTGGTGGCTTATCATATGTCCCTTAATGTGGTTATCATTCCACATATGATAAGTACATTCATTTGGAGCATTGTTGCCCCATATGTGTTTTGTTTGGGCTTGTCTTGGGTTCTTATTTTGATATCATCTATCATTTATCGTATAAGACAAAAAGCCCATAGCCTTAGCCGTAATGTCAAATCCTCTTAGGGTTTAGACTTATCTTGGATGGTCTAATATGTTATCATATATTCAAAGGATAAGTTTTATTGACCAAGCATTCATTATCATATTTTTGGCCAATTATGTCTTGCCATGCCTTAATTCATAGGTTTTATCCAAGGCCAATGACAAATCTTTAGGGGGAGAACTAATTATTAATATCTTTATATTTGTATGGATCATTGTAAGATACATTGTCCATTCCAACATTTTCCCACCAATTGTGCTTTATATTGCATATCTTAACAAAAAAAAAGGGGGGCTTATCATGCTAAACTTTACATACTTTATTTCCTTCTTGATAAGTATAACATGAGCTTTATTTTGCCATATTATTCTTGTGAAATTAATTACGGGTCAGAGGGTTATTCAATTTTTAGTTTTATTCATATACCCTACAAATTTGAGCTAAAATGTAATGTCTCTTTCCTTTTTCTCCAACATAGACTTGATTTACATTTGGTATCTTGTTTCATGTTGTTATGCTCTTATCATGGCATCTATACCTTATTTATCTTGTATTCATAATAAGAAGTTAGGGGGAGCATCTATATTCATTGAATATCTTTCATGCTTTGTATTGTGCTTAACTGTCAATCCTTTCTTTTTTACTTATGCCAAACGGGGGAGAATTATGAAATTGATTAGATGTCCATAATTCATATGCATTCTATACTATACTTTGATAAATCTAACTTATGCATATGTTGAGGGGGAGTTGTAATCATTATCTTGTTTATCTAATCCTCATAAGGGGTTCCTCCCACCTATCTAATCAATTTAGTTTGTCATCATAAAAAAGGGGGAGATTGTAAGCCCAAGGGTTCTCATGGGTTCATTCAATCACCTTGTCTTGATGATTAACAAACTCAAATTGATTAGTCGTTTATGGACTGATCGTTTGCCTTGAATGTTGTGCTATAGACAGGTAATTCACAGGTCAATCCATGCTAGCTGTGAGAGCCGATTTTTTTCCCGTGTTTGAGTAGGACGACATAGGATCACCACAACCGGATTTTTAAAAAGGGGTGTTATTTGATCTTCGTATCTTACGAACTCGGGATCGAGATCCTAACTTCGCGAGATAAAGAAACTCAGAGTCGCCACCTAGGTTAGGGCCTAAGACTCGTGTCTATTTTTTCAAGGAAATGAGTACTGACTCAAATTTCTTTGGAAGAATAGTAATCAGGGGTTCCTTTGCTCTGGGCCTAAAACTTTATATTTGCTCTGTTTGCTTAAGGCGTGGTCCTTACAGATATCTGGGTAAGGGTTGTGGTTACAATTGGGGAAGGTGTTAGGCACCCCTCTTGCCCGAATTAACCCGGTCTCTTATCTTAGATTGGCATTTTGGAAGGATTTGAAATGAAATAAGAGCCCGTTTGGATACCTCATGCATTTGTATTTTGATTATGATTTGAGTTTTGGATACAAAATACATCAAACATCTTCATGATCATGTTTTAAGAGAGAGAAGGAGATAGAGGGAGGGAAGGACGGAGGGATGTCTCACTGCTGCCGGAGCAACGTCAAAGAGCAGCTATGTTGAAGGAAGTTGCCACAAATATTGATTTCCAAATAATGTCTAGAAGAACAGATTTGAAAATCAGAATTTTTTGCATTGTTGCAGCTGATTTGGAAATTTAAGGATCTGATCCAGTTCAAAATATCAACTAAATCCAAATCGAAATCTTGTGGATATCCAAACGGGGGGGCTTTTTGGGTGGAGGGTTGGGAAGGGGTGGAGATAGGGATCCTCCAAATTCTATTTGTTGGATGCTAAGGTCATCAGAAATTGAGTCCCCTATTTCTCTTGCATGCTCCAAGCATTCTTCATCCAGACCTTCTTCAAATTCTGCATCCAAAATATTTTCACAATTAGTCTTAGAAGAGGAGTGCAACAAATTAATTTCTTCTTGAAAATTAGGTTGCTTACCTAATCTAAAAACATTAAAGTCTATGGAAGCATTTCCAAAAGTTAATTTCATTAAGCCATTTCTGCAATCAATTAAGGCGTTGCTAGTAGCAAGGAAAGGCCTATCAAGAATGATAGGAATTTGATCCATGATATTAGCAACGGGCTCAGTTTCTAGCTGTAGACACCCCATTTTGCTCTACCTTAATCGATAAAGAAATTAGGGTTTGTTTTCCGTCGGTTTTCCAATGTCTTTCTTTCCCGCATCCGTTTGTTACATTTCTAAATATTTTTGGTCATTTCCGTCGTGTTTCGCATTTTCCCGCTAAATGTTGAGAAGGATTATTCAGAAAAATCTAAACTAGGGAGAATTTGTACCCGTTTGTGTGGGACCCGCTGGTGTGGGACCTGCTAGTGTGGGACCTGCTAGTGTGGGACCCGTTTGTGTGGGACCCGCTGGTGTGGGACCTGCTAGTGTGGGACCTGCTAGTGTGGGACCCGTTTGTGTGGGACCCGCTGATGTGGGACCCGTTTGTGTGGGACCCGCTGATGTGGGACCCGCTTGTGTAGGGCCTGCTGATGTGGGACCCGCTTGTGCGGAACCCGCTGATGTGGGACTCACCATTAGCATGACTTAACTTTCTCTACCATTTCCACTAACTTCATTTTTCCCTTTAAAATAACACCATTATCTCCATTACCATTATATATTCCATTATCCCCACCACCATTCCCACCATTACCATTATATATTCCATTATCCCCACCACCATTCCCACCATTACCATTATATATTCCATTATTCCCACCACCATTCCCACCATTACCATTATATATTCCATTATCCCCACCACCATTCCCACCATTACCATTATATATTCCATTATTCCCACCACCATTCCCACCATTACCATTATATATTCTATTATTCCCACCACCATTCCCACAATTACCATTGTTTATTTCCATTATTCTCCACCACACCCACCATTCACATTATATATTCCATTATTCCCCACCACAATTCCCACCATTACCATTATATATTCCATTATTCTCCACCACACCCACCATTCTCATTGTTTATTTCCATTATTCTCCACCACACCCACCATTCTCATTGTTTATTTCCACCTCTCCACTAAGTTTTTCACTATATAAAGAGAGGTGATGAGAGGAGGAGAAAAAGAGAAAAAACAACACATTGTTTTTGGATAGTTTTCTCTTTCTCTCCCTCAATATCTCTCACTCTCTCACTCTCACACTATCATTATCTACTTTCTCTCCTTATTTGTTTCTCCCCATCTCTCTCCCTTGTTCCATATAAAAAAAATATAAAAGAAAATAAAACAAAGAAAAAGAGAAAGAAAGCGGAAGCGGATCAAGCGGCGGTGCGATTTTTGAATTTTTCGGCTCTCGGATTCGGCGAGGATTTCGATCACAGGTAGGTACTTAATTTTTGGATTTTTCTAGAATTATTTGGTATATTTGCATGATTTTTAGTATTTAATTGGATTTAGTTGAAAATTAAATATGTATGCTCAAAATCATGATCTCCATGAGTGTTTCGAAAATAAAATATATACTAAATGAATTCCAAAATTAATGAAATTTCGTGGGAAACTAATATGATACCAGTACATTCTACCATGAAATTTTGAGAATTTTGAGAATTTGTTTGGTATATTATTTTATGCTTTCTTTGAAATTTACCAGCTTTTGGAGGAATTGTTACTGACATCAGATCACAACTAAAATTCTTAAAATTTTTACAGTAGTCTTTAATCTCACATTTCCAGTTACTGTAAAAGTTTCAAGTGATTTGGATCTGTTTTCATATGGGATGTAGGGTTAATTCATAATCTGGTCTGAAAATTAAAAAATCTGAAACTGATAGTAAATGGTTTCCAAAATTCATGAAAATTTCTCAGTATGTTATTTTTACTTATATCTTATTAATGTAGAAATTTCATTGAATTTTGATTCATATTTCTAGTGGTTTCTGTGTTATTTGTGCAATCTGGTCAATCAATTGTTAAATCGAAATTAAATATGAGCTTAATGTAAAAATCTGTAAAACTCTTTCCGTAAGCTACATTTCATCATATCTTGCTGCTGTAGAAATTTCAACTCATTTCGAATTCGTTTGCTACAATTTCACTTGTAAAACCGCTCATATGCTTAAAATTGATAAAATCCATGGAAAATTCGAAATTAATTGAAAATCATATAAAAATTCCTAAAGAACTTTAAAATTCTGTCACATGTTCACTCCTTAATCCATTGAAACAGAAATTTTAGGATCTTTAGATTTTCCTGGAAAAATGGCCAGTGCATCCATAATCGTATCCCAATTGCAACTTGATCTTTGACAATTTGAATATTTAAGTTATAGCATGTTGTTGGCTCCGAGGTTGGTGTCCACGGAAATCCTGAGATTCTGCCAGGCAATAAGATGCTATAACCTAAGTATTAAATTGCACAAGGAAAGAGCGCACGATTCCCTCCTTTGGATGCCATTCAAGGCCGAAATTGGTGAACCCTAGAACCATTGGTAATCCTTAAATGTCTAGAAACTGAAAATCTTCGAAATCTGAAACTCATTAACCTCGAGAACTTAAATCGATTTATCTTGTGTCTTTCGGAACCATTGGATTATGGTTTCCAATCTAAGAACCATTAGAGCCCAATTTAGGAACACTGGTGTCGTGCTGTGTCCTAGGTTTTAGGGAGTCCTAGAGTTAGGAGTCCAGCCTCATCACGGACACTTGCTATGAATAGCAACCGTACCATAGGTCTAGTTACACTAGTCACCCGATCTTTCCCTAGGACAAGCCTAGTAAACTAGGATGTAGGCAAAACCTGCATTAGTCTAAGGGACAACTTGCATTCAGATAAGAATCATATAGCATCTTAGATGAAATCCTAAGATAATAAAATCCTCAACTTGAATTAAATAATTCCTCTTAAAACTGTTGAAACAGTCAAATCCGTCTAAGTCGGTGTCCTAGTTGAGTTAGGCATATGTAGCTTAGCTTAGGTGCACCGAACTACGTCGACTCTGATCCCAGTGAGGCTTGGGTACGTAGGCAGCTTGGATGTCTGATGGCATACCACCCGCGAGTCGGCACCACAACAAATTGTGGTGTTTTGTATATTAATTTTCTTGTAAATGCTTAATCAAATCACTTAGGACTTTCCATGAAATTAGAATTTTAGGAGAACTTTCACTTAGATTGAATCCAGACAAATTAATAAATCAAGATACACATTTAGGATTCACATTGAAATTAGATGTTAGGATGCATGTCACTTAGTTCGCACTTTAACATAGAGTTGAATGAGCCATTTAAAATAAATTTAAAAGAGTTAGCTTTTGGAATCGAAGACCGATTATCGGGCAGGAATGGTGCATGTGGTGGATAATTCCCCATACCTTCCATTCTCGTAACCAGGTAGCGAGTCTAGATTTCTGGTTAATTATGGGTCCTAGATCCCATATCTAGGTGGCGACTCTGTCAGTCTCTTTCGTGTGGAATTCGGATTGCCTTAGTGATCCCAAGTTCACATAAAAGACGAATTCAAATCAATAATTAAATGCACACGCCAATCGCGTGGGTACGGGAGACCAAGAGAGAGCGCGCGGCGGCTCGCGCCCCACGCCCCTCTCGCGGGATCATGTCCCACAGTCTGGCGACTCTGCTGGGGACCACCTAACTTCAAAAGATAATTCATTTGAATTTAATTTAACTGGCTCATAAAAACTCTATACTTGTTAGATTAGTTTGTCTCGTTTTATTTTCTCATCACATTTTACTCGAACTTAATTTAACAAAACCTGAAGGCATCATAGATTGCGCGAACTTATTGCACACACTTACATCACTTGCATCTAAACCCTTGCATTTCACATGCACACACGTCCTATTTTAGGAACCCGGAGTGTTATCTAGCATGGTTGACTGGGATTTCATCACCTGGTGCCTCTGTGCTAGAGAAGCATTCCACCCTTAGCCTAGTACCTTTATGGTGCGTAAACGGATCTCTTGTTCACGTACTGATACGCCGGACACTGGTACAGTATATCGAACATGGATTCGCGCTAAGGGGACTCTTGGCCTTACCCCTAGATTAACCCACACATGCATGCAGTATACGAACACATGTGCACCACATGTATGAGCCTAGTTTAGGATATCTTACCCATTTGTGTCTAGATTAGGCCGTAGTCCATCTTCCAATGGCTACGATCGGTCCTAGGTACACAAACAAAGTCATGAGTCGAGATCCTCTCTCCACTCCGCTAGATTAGGATTAGGGTTGATGCCTTCAGGTAACACTGTTAAAATGTGCGAAGACTAAAAACTTTTCCTTTGGGGTTAGGATATAAATCCCATCATTTCCAAAGATCTCATAGGATTAGTTATTCTTGATCTACCCGTTGAAAGTAATCCTATGCAATCTCACATTTTGATCATGTGTCTATCATTCGTCTCTTGTGGGATTCGATTGTGTCTTCATTGGCGGAAATTGTGTCTCAATCATTTGATCGTGCAATCTTGATGATCCAATCTTGCCTGTACCCTTGATCTCTTCCTCCTCTAGGGGCTACCTTTTTCAAGAATATTTCTACTAAATCCTTCAGAGTTTACTCTCATAATCCTTGAACTAAGGGCATTCCCCTCATCATTTGGATTCATTCTATTGTCCCAATTACTTGCTTAAATGTGTAATATTTTTCAGTCATTGAGAAGAAACACTCCATGAATGTCAAGCTCATATACCTCGTGTTCATTATTTTCATGACAGGGCACTAAACACCATAGCTAACCCTACTATTCCTTGGGTTCGGATCTCTTCTCGATTGCAGAGGAAATCTGTCTCCCCGCCACCTTCTCTGAGGACCCCAGCATCTCCTTCTTTCCCATCCTCATCCTCCCCAATGGCAGAAAACCAGAACAGTAGTCTTCCACCCGCTGCTATTACCGATACTCTCACCTTGATTCTCCGGCAGCTTCAAGAACTCAAAGAAGAGAACCAAGTTATCAAGGCCCAGCTTTCTGAAAAGTTGGGGCCATCGTTGTCCAAAGATAAAGGGTCCATGCACCATACAGTTACTTCAGCCGCACCTGCCCAGCCAGTGTTCATTCCTATCCCTGACAAAACTGAAGAAGATTTTGAAAAAGAGCAGTACAGCGAAGATCGCAGCAGGCCTTCTCAGTCCATGGTTGATAAAGTAGTTATGGAGAAATTAGAAAGTCTTACCAGGAAGGTTCAGGACATTCAGTTTCAGGACCAGGGTGGTTTCAATCCAAGTGACCTCACACTGTTCCCAGAAATCCGTCTCCCAGCCAATTTTCAAATGCCGGACTTTGATAAATATGATGGTGTGGGTTGTCCAATCACACATTTGCAAATGTTCACCATCATGTGTCAGCCTCAAGGCTTATCTTCTGAGCAAATGGCTCAATTGTTCCCGGTTTCCCTAACCAAGGTTGCCAGGAGGTGGTTCATGGTCTTGGACAAGACTCGTTACAGGACATGGAAGGATATCGGCGAGCAGTTCATCAGGCAATTCAAATAGGATGACGGGACAGAAATCACCAGAAAGGATTTAGAGAGAACAAAACAAGACTCGAGAGAATCCTTTCTGATTTTTGTGAAAAGATGGAGGAGAATAGCAGCTCAGATGATGGAGCGCCCTGCTGAGGAAGAGCAGGTCCAAATAATCATGAAAAATATTTCCCCCCAGCTCCAGTATCACATGTCGTTGCAGTATTATCCGGACTTCAAACACTTTATCGTGGCAGGCACCCAAATAGAGGAGGCTATGGCTCAAGGTGTGTTCAACCGAAGTAACCCGAATACCAAAGAATTCAGGAAGCCTCCACCAGCTGAAATTAATAACCTTTCCCGCTCCAAGCCTCAGCCTTCAAAACCTCAGAACCCCATGGTGATGGGTTATACCCAACCTGCTGTCACACCTCGGCCACAGGCCCAGACAGAATTTACCCCTCTCCCCCTTCCGCCATCTGAGATACTCAAGGAGTGTTTAGCCTCAGGTCGCATAATCCTACCCGACATTAGGGCTCTTCCTAATCCTTTACCAGCAAATTGGCGAACAGATCAACACTGCGAATACCATAGAAATTCTGGCCATCTCACTGATAATTGCATTGCCCTAAAATTCAGAATCCAGAGGTTGCTCGACAATAAAAGCCTTGTGTTTGAGCCAAGTCCCGTTGCTACCAATAACCCATTACCGAATCATGCAGTACTGCCGCCAGCCGTTCGCAATGCTTAAATAACTGAAGGCTCAAAGGGGCACAGGTCCGGTTGCAATGAAAAGAATCAGAAGTTGAAAGTACCATTTATGAGCCAGCTTTCGCCGAGCCTCCAAAGCTAGACAGTTGCAGCAGTTAAAGTTTTAGTCATTTACTATTTTATGTTGAGTCAGTCACCATGGTCAGTACAATTGTTGAGTCCGGTTTTACAGTTCAAGGTTAATGCCTAGTCCAGGCAAGTTATCGTTTGCTTTTCTCTTTATTCAGAGTTGTGAATCCTGAGCATGTTCAGGATAGGTCGTCAGATGTAATAACCTTTCCTTTAAATAAAATTTCAAGTTTCAATAGTTCACTTAAGTATGCTTCTGATCTTAAAGTAAGACTCCCTCCTCAAATGAGGACAAAATTGGCGAAACTCCACTTGCGTCACAACAATTACTTGAACAAGAGGAGGAGCGCCAATCTCAGCCTTTCAAAGATGAAATTAAAGTGGTAAACACTGGCACTGAAACCTTGATCCAGTAAATGCCGATTGAAAATACATTACCCTCTGAAGAGTGTGAAGAATTGGTAAACCCATTTTGAGGATAAAAAGATGGTCCAGTAAGCAGAAAGACCCAGATAGAAGGTTCAAGAAAGAATGAAGTGAATATCATATGCTATGCAAAGGGCATGGAGTGGAAACAACTTTCATATTTCCAATCAATGACCTTGGTTCTCAAATTCATAACATGAAGCTAACAAATTCAAGATAAGAAGTTCAAGAGCAAGTATTGAAAAGTGGTCATCAGATATCAAGAGTTACAAATCCATAAATGGACGATGTCAAAGAACAAGTTTCGCTCTATGAAAGTCGAAAGCACGTATTAGAATCTTGAAAGAAGAAGATCCATTATCTCTTACCTGGAAATGCCGTCAAACTCCGAAAAAAAAAAATGAAAAAAAAAATAATAATAATAATAATCAGTACCAGAGGGACTCTAGTAAACTAGATCGACTCCCAATCTGAACATCGGAAGGCCTCCTTTGGCCGAATAAATCCCAAAATCAGAACCCAACGTCAAAAGAATACTGGTTTGCAAACCCTTCGAGCCTAAATGAAATTTTCTTGAAAACCCATCAAACTAGGGGCATTCGCCCCGAACTACGCGAGACCTGATCCCTACACTGGGGTACGTAGGCAGCTCGGTTAAACTGAGTTCGGTCAATTCAAAAAAGAAAAGCAATTCAATCAATCCAAAAAAAAAAAAAGAAATTCAATCCTTTCAGAAAAAAAAAAAAGGGGACAAGTTCCTAAAGAAGAGAAGTCAATTATTCCAGAAAGAAGAAAAAAAAAAGAAAAATCAATAAACTTTCGAACAATTTATCTTCAAACTAGGGGCATTCGCCCTGAACTATACACGACCTGATTCCTACCTTGGGATATGTAGGCAACCTATTCACAGGTTCGGTCGAAATCTTTGTTGAACCTTAAGCCATTCTTTGAAAAGCCCTATCCTACTTATAAAGTCCTTCCGGTGTTCAGAACTAATGATCTAGGTCCCGAAACAAAAAAAAAATGATGATGAATAAAAAAAAATGGAGTTTGAAGATCTGCTAGACTGAAAACCTGAAAGGGCGGTTTAGGCAAAATTTAAGATCATTCCCCTGTTAAGTTGAAAACCCGAAAGGGCGGCTTAGGCAAAAGCTAAGGGGATAGCCTGCTGAATCGAAAACCTAGAAAGACGGTTCAGGCAAAAGTTAAGGCTACCACGGTCCGCCAAGTTAAAAACCCTGAAGAGGTGACTTGGTCACGGTAAGAGAATCATTATAAGAAGGCTACAGCCAGTATCAAGACTGAAGATCAACTGAAGTTCAAGCAAATTTATAAGAAGGTTACAGCCGGTATCAGGACTGAAGATCAATTGAAGTTCAAACAAATTCAAGTGACATCCTCAAAACTGGGGGCATTGGAGCTAAGCAATCCTAGGAGTTGTAATTAAATCATTGAGGCATTACTGTTTTAAGGAAAAAGTCCAGTGTTTACCAATTGAAAAAAATATTCCTTGAAAGGATAGACTTACCAAATAAAACGTTAACTAGGTCAGAAGCATTACTGTGTCTGTCAGTATAGTTAATCAATCGTTGTTATTCTATGTTCATTCCTTCAGAGCTCCTCAATCCTTTGAGTAGTGTCTTTTATATAAGTTTTCTCTTTAAAAAGAGTCAATCGTCGTCCTTGTGTCCAAAATGATGCAACTGTCTCGGTGAAGGAGGCCCGGCTTCGTCAGCTCCCTGCGATTGTACCTGAAAGAGCTTGAGAATCCAGTCAAACAGCTTCATTTCAAAGATGATCAACCCAGAAGAATTCAGAAGTAGAAACATCAGAAAGCCCAGTTTCCGTAAAAAGATCATACTCCAGGAAGGCATCTTAAGCTTGGAAGAGCCTCAGATGCAATGATGGTCGAGCCAATTTCTCAGAAAGATGAACCGTTAAAATTCAGAATTTCCTTCCAGTTAGTTAAATACTATCTTGGTCAAGAAATGTTTATCTAAACACCTATCAAGAGGCAAGTCCCACTTTTCCATGATTATATCCAAGAGAGCCGTTGTTCTAGATTACCAATTTCAAGTGTCTTGTTCAAGGTTTCAGTCATCCAAATCCCCAAAGACAAGACCAGCAGTCTCTTTGAGAAAAATCTTGTTGAAGTTTCATAAAAGTGTTTCTAATCCATTCTTGTTAGTAATGGTTCTTTGGTTTGCCGTTTCATCATTCGTCACGGTTTGCCGTTTCATCATTCGTCAAAGTCCTAGTTTCCGATATCTTTGTCAAGCACGATCTGTAACATCCCCGATTTCATTAAGTTCAAAAAATCAAAAATTCATCAAATCCAATCCTATGTCAAATTCAAGTTCATGAAAAATCTCTAAATTCTTCGTTGTTGAATTCATCAATCAAAGCTATCTTGTTTCTTTGAGCCTGTTTGTGAACGGTGCCTCTTTTCTCGAGTCCATTTCTAAATGGTCTCATCTTCTCCTTGAACCCGTTTGTGAACGGTGTCTCATTTTTCTGAGTCCATTTATGGTCTCATGTCCTCCTTGAGCCCGTTTGTGGACGGTGCCTTATTTCTGAAAAATCAAAAATTCATCAAATCCAATCCTATGTCAAATTCAAGTTCATGAAAAAACTCTAAATTCTTCATTGTTGAATTCATCAATCAAAGCTATCTTGTTTCTTTGAGCCCGTTTGTGAACGGTGCCTCGTTTCTCGAGTCCATTTGTGAATGGTCCCGTCTTCTCCTTGAACCCGTTTGTGAACGGTGTCTCATTTTTCTGAGTCCATTTGTGAATGATCTCATGTCCTCCTTGAGCCCGTTTGTGGACGGTGCCTTATTTCTAAAAAATCAAAAATTCATCAAATCCAATCCTACGTCAAATTCAAGTTTATGAAAAATCTCTAAATTCTTCGTTGTTGAAGCTATCTTGTTTCTTTGAGCCCGTTTGTGAACGGTGCCTCATTTCTCGAGTCCATTTATGAATGGTCTCATGTTCTCCTTGAGCCCGTTTGTGAACGGTGCCTCGTTTCTCGAGTCCATTTGTGAATGGTCTCGTCTTCTCCTTAAGCCCGTTTGTGAACGGTGCCTCGTTTCTCGAGTTCATTTGTGAATGGTCTCGTCTTCTCCTTGAGCCCGTTTGTGAACGGTACCTCATTTTCTGAGTCCATTTGTGAATGGTCTCTTATTCTCCTTGAGCCCGTTTGTGAACGGTACCTCATTTTCTGAGTCTATTTGTGAATGGTCTCATGTTCTCCTTGAGCACGTTTGTGAACAGTGCCTCGTTTCTCGAGTCCATTTGTGAATGGTCTCGTCCTCTCCTTAAGCCCGTTTGTGAACGGTACCTCATTTTCTGAGTCCATTTGTGAATGGTCTCATGTTCTCCTTGAGCCCGTTTGTGAACGGTGCCTCGTTTCTCGAGTCCATTTGTGAATGGTCCCGTGTTCTCTTTGAGCCCGTTTGTAAACGGTACCTCATTTTCTGAGTCCATTTGTGAATGGTCTCTTATCCTCCTTGAGCCCGCTTGTGAAAGATGTCTCATTTTCTTTTAAAAACCGCTTGAGAACGATCTTTGTTCTTTCTCTTCGGAATCCATTCGAAACTGGTATCTCATTCTCTCGTTGCCCGTTTGTGAACGGCACCGCATCAGGATTTCTTATTATGTTCTAATTCTAGGATTTCATTTAGGGTCTTGCATTAGGTAGTAAATGTTTGCGTCTAGGCTCCGTTTTGTGTAGAGTCTTTTGTCGATTAAAGCTACGCAAAATGGCTCTGTCATTTTGACTTTGGTATTCGATGACTACGTCATCTCTACCAAAGAGGGGCATCTGTAGACACCCCATTTTGCTCTACCTTAATCGATAAAGAAATTAGGGTTTGTTTTCCGTCGGTTTTCCAATGTCTTTCTTTCCCGCATCCGTTTGTTACATTTCTAAATATTTTTGGTCATTTCCGTCGTGTTTCGCATTTTCCCGCTAAATGTTGAGAAGGATTATTCAGAAAAATCTAAACTAGGGAGAATTTGTACCCGTTTGTGTGGGACCCGCTGGTGTGGGACCTGCTAGTGTGGGACCTGCTAGTGTGGGACCCGTTTGTGTGGGACCCGCTGGTGTGGGACCTGCTAGTGTGGGACCTGCTAGTGTGGGACCCGTTTGTGTGGGACCCGCTGATGTGGGACCCGTTTGTGTGGGACCCGCTGATGTGGGACCCGCTTGTGTAGGGCCTGCTGATGTGGGACCCGCTTGTGCGGAACCCGCTGATGTGGGACTCACCATTAGCATGACTTAACTTTCTCTACCATTTCCACTAACTTTATTTTTTCCTTTAAAATAACACCATTATCTCCATTACCATTATATATTCCATTATCCCCACCACCATTCCCACCATTACCATTATATATTCCATTATCCCCACCACCATTCCCACCATTACCATTATATATTCCATTATTCCCACCACCATTCCCACCATTACCATTATATATTCCATTATCCCCACCACCATTCCCACCATTACCATTATATATTCCATTATTCCCACCACCATTCCCACCATTACCATTATATATTCTATTATTCCCACCACCATTCCCACAATTACCATTGTTTATTTCCATTATTCTCCACCACACCCACCATTCACATTATATATTCCATTATTCCCCACCACAATTCCCACCATTACCATTATATATTCCATTATTCTCCACCACACCCACCATTCTCATTGTTTATTTCCATTATTCTCCACCACACCCACCATTCTCATTGTTTATTTCCACCTCTCCACTAAGTTTTTCACTATATAAAGAGAGGTGATGAGAGGAGGAGAAAAAGAGAAAAAACAACACATTGTTTTTGGATAGTTTTCTCTTTCTCTCCCTCAATATCTCTCACTCTCTCACTCTCACACTATCATTATCTACTTTCTCTCCTTATTTGTTTCTCCCCATCTCTCTCCCTTGTTCCATATAAAAAAAATATAAAAGAAAATAAAACAAAGAAAAAGAGAAAGAAAGCGGAAGCGGATCAAGCGGCGGTGCGATTTTTGAATTTTTCGGCTCTCGGATTCGGCGAGGATTTCGATCACAGGTAGGTACTTAATTTTTGGATTTTTCTAGAATTATTTGGTATATTTGCATGATTTTTAGTATTTAATTGGATTTAGTTGAAAATTAAATATGTATGCTCAAAATCATGATCTCCATGAGTGTTTCGAAAATAAAATATATACTAAATGAATTCCAAAATTAATGAAATTTCGTGGGAAACTAATATGATACCAGTACATTCTACCATGAAATTTTGAGAATTTTGAGAATTTGTTTGGTATATTATTTTATGCTTTCTTTGAAATTTACCAGCTTTTGGAGGAATTGTTACTGACATCAGATCACAACTAAAATTCTTAAAATTTTTACAGTAGTCTTTAATCTCACATTTCCAGTTACTGTAAAAGTTTCAAGTGATTTGGATCTGTTTTCATATGGGATGTAGGGTTAATTCATAATCTGGTCTGAAAATTAAAAAATCTGAAACTGATAGTAAATGGTTTCCAAAATTCATGAAAATTTCTCAGTATGTTATTTTTACTTATATCTTATTAATGTAGAAATTTCATTGAATTTTGATTCATATTTCTAGTGGTTTCTGTGTTATTTGTGCAATCTGGTCAATCAATTGTTAAATCGAAATTAAATATGAGCTTAATGTAAAAATCTGTAAAACTCTTTCCGTAAGCTACATTTCATCATATCTTGCTGCTGTAGAAATTTCAACTCATTTCGAATTCGTTTGCTACAATTTCACTTGTAAAACCGCTCATATGCTTAAAATTGATAAAATCCATGGAAAATTCGAAATTAATTGAAAATCATATAAAAATTCCTAAAGAACTTTAAAATTCTGTCACATGTTCACTCCTTAATCCATTGAAACAGAAATTTTAGGATCTTTAGATTTTCCTGGAAAAATGGCCAGTGCATCCATAATCGTATCCCAATTGCAACTTGATCTTTGACAATTTGAATATTTAAGTTATAGCATGTTGTTGGCTCCGAGGTTGGTGTCCACGGAAATCCTGAGATTCTGCCAGGCAATAAGATGCTATAACCTAAGTATTAAATTGCACAAGGAAAGAGCGCACGATTCCCTCCTTTGGATGCCATTCAAGGCCGAAATTGGTGAACCCTAGAACCATTGGTAATCCTTAAATGTCTAGAAACTGAAAATCTTCGAAATCTGAAACTCATTAACCTCGAGAACTTAAATCGATTTATCTTGTGTCTTTCGGAACCATTGGATTATGGTTTCCAATCTAAGAACCATTAGAGCCCAATTTAGGAACACTGGTGTCGTGCCGTGTCCTAGGTTTTAGGGAGTCCTAGAGTTAGGAGTCCAGCCTCATCACGGACACTTGCTATGAATAGCAACCGTACCATAGGTCTAGTTACACTAGTCACCCGATCTTTCCCTAGGACAAGCCTAGTAAACTAGGATGTAGGCAAAACCTGCATTAGTCTAAGGGACAACTTGCATTCAGATAAGAATCATATAGCATCTTAGATGAAATCCTAAGATAATAAAATCCTCAACTTGAATTAAATAATTCCTCTTAAAACTGTTGAAACAGTCAAATCCGTCTAAGTCGGTGTCCTAGTTGAGTTAGGCATATGTAGCTTAGCTTAGGTGCACCGAACTACGTCGACTCTGATCCCAGTGAGGCTTGGGTACGTAGGCAGCTTGGATGTCTGATGGCATACCACCCGCGAGTCGGCACCACAACAAATTGTGGTGTTTTGTATATTAATTTTCTTGTAAATGCTTAATCAAATCACTTAGGACTTTCCATGAAATTAGAATTTTAGGAGAACTTTCACTTAGATTGAATCCAGACAAATTAATAAATCAAGATACACATTTAGGATTCACATTGAAATTAGATGTTAGGATGCATGTCACTTAGTTCGCACTTTAACATAGAGTTGAATGAGCCATTTAAAATAAATTTAAAAGAGTTAGCTTTTGGAATCGAAGACCGATTATCGGGCAGGAATGGTGCATGTGGTGGATAATTCCCCATACCTTCCATTCTCGTAACCAGGTAGCGAGTCTAGATTTCTGGTTAATTATGGGTCCTAGATCCCATATCTAGGTGGCGACTCTGTCAGTCTCTTTCGTGTGGAATTCGGATTGCCTTAGTGATCCCAAGTTCACATAAAAGACGAATTAAAATCAACACTAAGAAGCACACGCCAATCGCGTGGGAACGAGAGACCAAAGGAGAGCGCGCGGCGGCTCGCGCCCCACGCCCCTCTCGCGGGATCATGTCCCACACTAGCACAACGAAATCTACCGGAAATAAGAACTCTCCTACTTTAACTAGGACATCCCCATCCCTTTGGGTTTCTTCACTGATTTATCCGCCAACTGAAGAGTGACGGTGGTGGGTTTAAGGTCTCATAATCCCAACTGTTTAAAAATAGAAAAAGGTAATAAATTCACACTGGTCCCTAAATCTAAAAGAGCACGATTAATATGAGTATTTCTAATAGTGCATGCAATGGTAGGACATCTCGAGTCCTTGTACTTAGCCACCATCTGTTGAGACAAGTTGGAACTATGTTTGCAGCCAAGAATGCCTTCTTGGGTACATTAGACTTGCACTTTTGACAGCACAAGTTTTTTAAAACTTTGACATAAGTCGGCACTTGGGAAATCGCATCTAACAATTGAATATTAATGTGCACTTGTTTAAACATATTTAAAAAATTTTCCGTAGCAGCCTCCTTATTATTAGTAAGTCTCCTTGGAAAATGAGCCTTGGGCACGTATTCTTTTTCAGGTGGAGAAACTGCCTGCTCTGTACTTACCTGTTCGGGCTCTTCTTCTGAACCAGTGGAGGAGGACTCCTCCCTTACCTTAATTGGAGGTTCTTGAGCATCTTTAGAAGGTTCAGATCTGACCTCCTCCCTTTGATATTCTCTGCCACTCCTTAAAGCAAATACAGCATTGCAGTGATCGGAGAACTCCTGCTGCGGCGGAATTGGTTGAATGGAATTCAATTGATTTGGGGATACCTGTGGATTCACATTCATATTCATACTCAAGTTCCATGGGTTAGGAACAGGTTGACTTGGCATCTTCCCCGTTTCCCTCTCATGCAAAGCCATAGCGAGTTGAGAAATTTGCTTCTCCATGTTGTGTTGG
Source organism: Tasmannia lanceolata (assembly GCF_043159265.1). Classification (NCBI taxonomy): domain Eukaryota; kingdom Viridiplantae; phylum Streptophyta; class Magnoliopsida; order Canellales; family Winteraceae; genus Tasmannia; species Tasmannia lanceolata. The sequence continues at coordinate 66,860,356 of NW_027518695.1, forward strand.
CTTGTCATGAAGGTACTTGTGAGAAGTTCTATACTCTTCTCCAAAGAAGCTATTCGGGCTGATTCCTCTTGTTTTTGAAAACCCGGTGGTTGTTGATTTGAAACGACATTATTTAAAATTGGGTTCTGAAAAGATGGGGGTGTTGCTAGGGGTGGCCGAACATAAGTGGGAGGGAAGGTGGGCCTAGGATGGCCGAATTGGCCTTGACCTTGAAAATTAGTTGGCCCACCTTGGTAACTCCCTCGGCTCCAAGAGAAATTGGGATGATTTCTCCATCCCGGAATGTAAGTGCTACTATATGAATTACTTGAAAACTTGGCACTTGCATTCTCAGTAGAATTACCAAACTTTGACAAATTTGGGCACTCGTCCATGACATGGAGCTTGGCACCAATTGCAGATAGGGACACTTTGTCTGATTTGATTTACTTGTGCGGATCCCTTTACAACTATAGCTTCTATCCTTTTGATTAGGCTATCTAATTGGGCTTCCTTTGCCACGGTACCTTCAATAAAGAATCCCTTGCTTGATGTGGCCCTTTCGCTTTCTTGAGTGGATTCCCACTCACGTGTTTTTTCTGCCAACTCAAGCAAGAACTTCCAAGCTTCATCTTCATCCGTGTAGGATATGAATCATGTAGGGCACATAGACTCTAATAGTTGTTTGGTTTAAAAATCAAAGCCCTCATATATGATTTGGCACAAGTGGAAAGTATCTAAGTTGTGGTGAGGGCATTCTTGGAGTAGATCTTTGAATCTCTCCATAAACTTTGAATGCGAATGCTGCAATTTAACTGTGGGGCCTTTTTGGGTGGAGGCTTGGGAAGGGGCGAAGATAGGGATCCTCCAAATTCTATTTGTTGGATGCTAAGGTCATCAGAAATTGAGTCCCCTATGTCTCTTGCATCCTCCAAGCATCCTTCATCCAGACATTTTTCAAATTCTGCATCCAAAATATATTCACAGTTAGTCTTAGAAGAGGAGTGCAACATATTAATTTGTTGCTTACCTAATGTAAAAACATTAAAGTCCATGGAAGCATTTCGAAAAGTTAATTTCATTAAGCCATTTCTGCAATCAATTAAGGCGTTGCTAGTAGCAAGGAAAGGCCTACCAAGAATCATAGGAATTTGATCCTTGATATTAGCAACGGGCACAGTTTCTAGCACAATGAAATCTACCAGAAATAAGAACTCTCCGACTTTAACTAGGACATCCTCCACCATCCCTTTGGGTTTCGTCACTGATCTATCCACCAACTGATGAGTGACGGTGGTGGGTTTGAAGTCTCCTAATCCTAATTGTTTAAAAACAGAAAAAGGTAATAAATTCACACTGGCCGCTAAATCTAAAAGAGCATGATTAATATGAGTATTTCCAATAGTGCATGCAATGGTAGGGCATCCTGGGTCCTTGTACTTAGCCACCATCTGTTGAGACAAGATGGAACTAATGTTTGCAGCCAAGAATGCCTTCCTGAGTACATTAGACTTGCGGTTTTGATTGCACAAGTCTCTTAAGACTTTGGCATAAGTCGGAACTTGGAAAATCGCATCTAACAATGGAATATTAATGTGCACTTGTTTAAACATATTTGAAATTTTCTCTATAGCAGCCTCCTTCTTATTATTAGCCAGTCTCCTTAGAAAAGGAGCCTTGGGCACATATTCTTTTTCAGGTAGAGAAACTGTCTGCTCTGTACTTACCTGTTCGGGCTCTTCTTCTGAACCAGGGGAGAAGGACTCCTCCCTTACCTTAATTGGAGGTTCTTGAGCATCTTTAGAAGGTTCAGATCTGACCTCCTCCCTTTGATATTCTCTGCCACTCCTTAAAGCAAATACAGCATTGCAATGATCGGAGGGCTCCTGCTGCGACGGAATTGGTTGAATGGAATTCAATTGATTTGGGGATACCTGTGGATTCACATTCATATTCATACTCAAGTTCCATGGGTTAGGAACAGGTTGACTTGGCATCTTCCCCGTTTCCCTCTCATGCAAAGCCATAGCGAGTTGAGAAATTTGCTTCTCCATGTTGTGTTGGCTTGTCATGAAGGTACTTGTGAGAAGTTCTATACTCTTCTCCAAAGAAGCTATTCGGGCTGATTCCTCTTGTTTTTGAAAACCCGGTGGTTGTTGATTTGAAACGACATTATTTAAAATTGGGTTCTGAAAAGATGGGGGTGTTGCTAGGGGTGGCCGAACATAAGTGGGAGGTAAGGTGGGCCTAGGATGGCCGAATTGGCCTTGACCTTGAAAATTAGTTGGCCCACCTTGGTAACTCCCTCGGCTCCAAGAGAAATTGGGATGATTTCTCCATCCCGGAATGTAAGTGCTACTATATGAATTACTTGAAAACATGGCACTTGCATTCTCAGTAGAATTACCAAACTTTGACAAATTTGGGCACTCGTCCATGACATGGTCAGGAGCTTGGCACCAATTGCACATAGGGCCACTTTGTGTGATTTGATTTACTTGTGCGAATCCCTTTACAACTATAGCTTCTATCCTTTTGATTAGGCTATCTAATTGGGAATCCTTGGCCACGGTACCCTCAATAAAGAATCATTTGCTTGATGTGGCGCTTTCGCTTTCTTGAGTGGATTCCCACTTACGTGTTTTTTCTGCCAACTCAAGCAAGAACTTCCAAGCTTCATCTTCTTCCGTGTAGGATGTGAATCCTGTTGGGTTAAATTGGGCAGAGCTTTCCCGCCACAGATCTCAACAAAGGCGGGGAGGAGTCTTACTTTCTAAAAGACAGAATGGAAAATGAGCATAGCTCGGATACAGTGACCATGGTTTGGACGAGAGTATTTCCATACCTGAAGATGGGTTGAATCGGGCAAAGCTTTGCTGCCATAGACCTTATCAGAAGGTTTATCTCTGTGTGGAGAGATATCCTTTTGACAAGAATTTGGGCAGAGTTTTGCCACTAACTGACCGCAAGAGGGGTCAAGAAAGGCTTATCTTTGTGTGGAGAGATTACCTTTGATGGGATTTTAGGCAAACCTTTGCCGCTATTGACCGCAAGAGGGGTCAAGGAAGGTTTATCTCTGTGTGGAGAGATAACCTTTGACATGGGTTTGGGCAGAGCTTTGCTGCTATTGACTGCAAGGTCAAGGGAGGTTTATCTCTGTGTGAAGAGATAACCTTTGACATGGATTTGGGCAAAGCTTTGCCGCTATTGACCGCAAGAGGGGTCAACGAAGGTTTATCTCTGTGTAGAGAGATTACCTTAAACAGGGATTTCGGCAGAGCTTTGCCGCTATTGACCGCAAGAGGGGTTAAGGAAGGTTTATCTCTGTGTAGAGAGATAACCTTAAACATGAATTTGGGCAGTGCTTTGCCGCTATTTGACCGCAAGAGAGGTCAAGGAAGGTTTTATCTCCGTGTAGAGATAGAATTAGTGCAGAGCTTTGCCGCTATTTGACTGCAAGAGGGGTCAAGGAAGGTTTATCTCTGTGTAGAGAGATAACCTTAAACAGGAATTTGGGTAGAGCTTTGCCGCTATTTGACCGCAAGAGGGGTCTAGAAGGTTTTATCTCTGTGTGGAGAGATAACCTTTGACAGGATTTTAGGTAGAGTTTTGCCGCTATTGACCGCAAGAGGGGTCAAGGAAGGTTTATCTCTGTGTGGTGAGATAACCTTTGACCGGAATTTGGGTAGAGCTTTGCCGCTATTGACCGCAAGAGGAGCCAAGGAAGGTTTATCTCTGTGTGGAGAGATAAACTTTGGCAGGATTTTGGGCAGAGCTTTGCCTCTATTGACAGCAAGAGGGGTCAAGGAAGGTTATATCTCTGTGTAGAGAGATAGAATTTGGGCAGAGCTTTGCCGTTACTTGACCGCAAGAGGGGTCAAGGAAGGTTTATCTCTGTGTGGAGAGATTACCTTCGACAAGAATTTGGGCCGAGCTTTGCTGCTACTTGACCGCAAGAGGGGTCAAGGAAGCTTTATCTCTGTGTCGAGAGATAAACATTGACAAGAATTTGGGATGGTTTGGACAGGTCTAAAGGGTAGACCTTATTTGAACAGGACTTCATTGTTTTGACTATAACGATAGTCAAGACGAAATGAAGGAAGGGAAAAATAGTAGAATATGACAAGGTTGAGACCAAGTTGGTCTGGCTTAAAGAGAAAGGTAGAGGTATTGCTTTTTGGTGGATGGGACCAGAATGAAGACGTCTTTTGGCTAAGCGCATTAACCGTAAGACGGACATTCTTCTAGAGTACAATGGTTTCTTATCCAAGGAATGTGATGATATGGGTTTGTAAACATGACTCTGGACAAGACTAAAGGTTAGACATAACCTCTCATTTTGGGTAAAATAAAACTGCGACCGTTTGCGCATCGGGCTAGGGTAATGACATCCCTAGCAAGAATTGAGGCAACCTGGGTACATCTTTCTAGAACCGCTCAACATGCCCGCAATGGACTATGGGTTTAGTGTATCCCTATTTTGGATGACGCTCACATCTCTCGAGAGTAACTGGTAGGCTTACCTAACTCTAAGCACAACATGTCCTTAGACGGGACACGGAAACATCTAAGTGCACAATATGCTGGGCTATGCAGGGGATGAAGGCTTGGAGGTCCCTCTTGCCAATGTGATTAAACAACACATGTCAGGGGTAACCCAATGCGGCGTGAAGTTAGTACATCATCGTTTTAAGGCTGCCTCAAGGGCAACGTGCAAAGAGGTGGTGCTTTCACCTCAAATGGATGCGAGATCAGCTGCACTTCGGGTGACGAAATCCCAAGTGGTTCCGAATCCGTTCCAAGGGCTAGTCACTCCCGGGTAAATAGGTATGCAAGTGGGCGATGAACTCCCATGGTGTGTGTGTGAAAATTAAAAAAAGGGGTAAGCCTAGGTGCCTCCTTGGGCATTTTCGTTAAATTGAATTACGACCATTGGCTCAAACAATTTTTTGCGATAATTGCGAGCATTGGCTCTTAGCAATTTTGCGGCGATTTTGAGAATTGGCTCTTACCAATCCCTGTAGAAAAGGTGCAGCAAGTGTATATATACTGGAAAGTAAATCTAACACTTGTTTTTATTTTCTGCTCGTCTGGAGTGTTCGCAACTTGCAAAGAAGTTTGCAGCTTGCGAATACTCCTGGAGGCTACACCGGGTTAATGATAACCCAAGAAAGGAGAAAAAAATCAAATTCGTTGATTCTAAATTCTTGAAAAATGCCAAATTTTTATAGAGCTACAACCTTTTCATTTGATACCAGGCTCTGCTTGAGAGGGATTATCATGTTTTTAGAAGTCTCCCCAGCAGAGTCGCCAGTCTGTGGGAGCCGATTTTTTTCTCGTGTTTGCGCAGGACGACAGAGGATCTCCACAATCGGGTTTTTAAAGGGGGGTGTTATTTGATCTGCGTATCTCAAAAACTTGGGATCGCGATCCTAACTTTGCGAGTTAAAGAAACTCAGAGTCGCCACATAGGTTAGGGCCTAGGACCCGTGTCTATTCTTCCAATGAAATGAGTAATGACTCGAATTTCTTTAGAAGAACAGTAATCAGGGGTTCCTTTGCTCTGGGCCTAGAACCTTATATTTTGCTATGTTTGCTTAAGGCGTGGTCCTTACAGATATTTGGGTAAGGGTTGTGGTTACAATTGGGGAAGGTGTTAGGCACCCCTCTTGCCCGGATTAACCTGGTCGCTTAACTTAGATTGGCATTTTGGAAGGATTTGACATGAAATAATTTGATTTTATTTCCTTTGTTAGGTTACACTTAATTCCGAATGTAAATGAAGTGAATATACAAAAGAAATAAAAAAGAAGCGCGGTTCGATTCGATCCTGTTTGAGACCATATGTCACAGACTCCAAGGGAATGCTGCAACTGATCCCAAGTAGGCCCCTCTTCGTAAATCAAACGGAAAATGACTGTACAGAAAGTAAAAAAAAGAAAGATAGCAGGGTTTATTTATCATTATGTAGTGGTTCCAAGTTATAAATAGTGGTCCAAGGTATAAATAGTGGTTCCAGAGTAGAAATATTGCTTCACACAATCTAATAGTACTTCATTAGGTGTTAATGTTGCAATGAATTTATGAACACCTGTATGACAGAATGGTGGAAAGGTCGACCTTTTCACTTGTTTTACACCTGTCTGACGGAATGGTGGAAAGGTCGACCTGCAAGTCGACCTGTAATTGGTCTTCCTACCTGTTTGGTCAAATGGTGAAAAGGTCGACCTATGAAGGCAAATTCCCACCTATTTGTACATATGCTATAAAGGTCGACCTATTATGGCAAATTCGCACCTGTTTGCGAAGAAGGTAAAAATGTTGACCTTCAGGTGTAACCCGTACAATACTATTTGCATTGTATTTAATTAGATCACCCTGTGGAAATGATGTTTTAGGCACAACCTATTTGCATTGTGGCTTATCTAATGGACGGTTTGGATCATCCTATGGTGTGACCCGTACAATACTTTTTTGAAAAATGCTGGAGTATATGGGTTTACACCATATAAAAACTCTTTCTCATGAAGAAACAATATAGGTCTTCCCTACCACTAAGTCAAAAGCCAAAAGTATTTATGTAATTGAACATAATTTGTAGAAGGGCAGTGAAAAATTCACCTCGTATTTTTCAAAATGGACTATACAGCCCACGCCATAGGATGATCCAAACCGCCCAATTGATGGGCCACAACATAAATAGGTTCTGCCCCAAAAATTATTTCCATAGATGATCCCAACCGTCCAATCTGTTGAAGTTTCCATAATCTAAGTCCCTCTTTAGATAGGATGGTTAGAATCATCCTATGGAAATGATTTTTGGGGTACAACCTATTTACGTTGTGGCCCATCAATTGGCCGGTTTGGATCATCCTATGGTATGGGCTGTATAGTCTATTTTGAAAAATATGGGTTGAATTCATCCTAGAAGGGGGCTATACAATGGAGTTTTACCAAAGTTAAGACTTTCAACACTTGGCATGGGGAAGAAGAATCTAAAAAAGGTGAATAGGGTTTGTGAAATACATTGGGATCTGTTTCTCAAAAAGGTGGAGGGAAAAGCAACTCAAGGGCATTCTTGTCTTCAAACATGCCTTGGGATGCGTTTCACCCCTTTTTGAGAATTTAGCCAACTCAATCCTTTTTTGAGATTTTCAGTTAAAAATCACATTTTTTGAGAATTTTCCCTAAAATAAAGGGAAGCAAAACAAAATCTAGAAAAAATAACAATAATAAATAATGAAAGGGAAAGGATGCAAACGTGGATTGTCCACTGGTCCCATGGATTGTCCACGGGTCTTTCACGATTCTATCCCTCTCTCCTCTACATGTGACCCAACTCCCAAGTCTCCCCCTCACTTTATTTTAATTTATTTTTTAAAAAGAAAAAAGGACAACAAAAGAAAGAGACAAGTGTACTCTCTTTATTCTCTCTCCCCATCACTTCTCCCTCTCTCTCTCTCTACCCCTCTCCCACACACACACACACGTTTCTCTCCTTCTCTTTCCACTTTTCTTTTCTTTTCTTTTCAATAAAACAAAAGAAGAAAAAGAAAGAAAAAACAGGGTTAAAAAAAAGAGAGCGTGGGTGTGGACTGCCCACGCCCCACTCCTCTCTCTCTCTCTCCCTCTTTCCACTTTTTTTTAATAAAAAAAAAGAGTGTTAAAAAAAGGGAAAATTATTAAAAAAATGCAAAGTTTTGTCTAAATTGTGAATAAAGGATAGTGATTTGAAATTTATAAAAAAGGTGATGTCAGGTGAGAGAAGATGACTTTTAGGACAAATATACCCCTCCTACCTCATTTTTCCCTCCACCTTTTTGCACCTATCCCTATGCACTTATTACCTTCTCACCTACGACCTTCTTCTTCCTCAAGGCTTTTCTAACGTGGAAAACCCATGGAAGGGTTTCAAAGGTTGCCATTTATAACAGGGTTTCGTATTCATGAGGGTTTATTCATGATAAACATATTGAAGCAGTGTTACAAAATGCAAAGAAAATGGATTTTGAGCTTAAAACTGAATTTTGTTGTTTTCCCCATTTTCAAGATAAATCCATTTTCTTTGCAATTTTGAATTCTAAAACATCAAAACCAAGCTTCAATTTATGGTTGCCTCCATGACACTAAGATCATTACGTATATCCCTATTATCATTGGAATTATTACCCAATTTGAAGATAAAATTCCTTGGAATTATCCTTATTATACTAGCTTCTGTCGGAAGTCCGAACAAAACTTCGGACTTCCAAATGAAGCCAGTATACGTAACTGTAGACACCCCATTTTGACCGTGCCCTAATCCTCACTTGTTTGAGCAAAACCCCATCAAATCAGTAAGATAAAACCCCAAATTTCACCCTAAGCTAGCTTAGAGTCCCAGCTAGGTCCCCATAAAATTTCGTCGAAATCGGAGTGCGTTTGCCTAGCGAACGAACCGCGAGAAGACCGTAGTGTAAACCAGAAAGGGGAGTGGATTATCCGAAAGGTGGTTGTCCAAATAAGAAAAAGAGGTCGAATTTATCACTCTCTTATAAAAAGAATCCATCGGGCAAGGGCAGGAGGAGTTCATTTTTCGTCTGAAAATTTCGAGGAAAAATCTCAGAGAGAAAAGGGAGAAGAGCTGAAACCCTAACCCAAACCTTGCCATTTCCGATCAAAGCTTATCTTCCCCGATCTTCTTCTCCGGTAGGATTACCGGAGCTCCGGCTAATTCGTTCTTCCTTGAATCATCTTATGTTTTTTTTTAAATTTTGTTCTTTTCAAGCAGTGAAACCTCAGATCTAGAACCCAAGCCCTAACCCACCGGTCATCTTCTTCAGAGAATATCCATAGATTCTAGCTATCTGCAACTAGATCCGTCAGTTTCTTAAATTCCAGTGAGATTTGCTCATTTCTAGGCAAGATCCGATCATCTTCTCCGGCGAGGAGCAATTTTCCGACCATTTCTTATATAGATCTAAGATCTGAGGTCTGCAAATCTGCAGAGGGAGAGAGAGAGAGAGAGAGAGAGAGAGAGAGAGAGAGAGAGAGAGTTAAAAAGGAACCTCCTCTTCTCTTGATCTCCCGCTTAGTGATGTTCTGATACTGAATTTTCGTGTTAAAAAACCAGTGCTGAAGAGCGATGGATTCTCTGCCTTACGCAATCGGAAGCACCAGATTCCTTATACCGAATTCCAGAAGAAGAAAGGCCCCCCTCCCTTTGTTCCCATCTATTCTATACCTCATTTCTCCCTTTCAATTCCTAAGTCCGTTTCTCTTTCCCTACAATAGGTCGATCCATTGTCGTTCTACCTCCCAAAACTCTCGTCATCATCATGAAGATCATCACAGCCACAATCATGATCACAATCATGATCATAATCACAATCATAATCACCACCACCATCACGAGCAAGACACGAACTTGAACCAATATCAGGAAGCAATTCTCGACTTCGCAAGAGCAATTCGATGGGCTGAATTGGCGGATTTCCTTCGGGAGCATTTGCAGCTTTGTTGTTGTTCAACGGCTCTGCTTCTGGTCGCGGCTGCGTGCCCTTTTGTGCTTCCCAAGCTGGTTGCAAAGCCTTTCCAGCGCGCCTTCATTGTTGCTGCATTCCCACTGTCGGAGTTTCAGCAGCACCTGATGCTGCTATGGATATTGCTGGTGGAAAATGTTTAATCTGGCCCACATTGCTGAAGAGCATTTCACAGCCCGGGCAATGGTTGATGTTAAGGACTTGAAAGAGAATAATCCCGATTTTGCCCTTGTGCTAGAAGTGAATGGCAACAGATCACCTGATATCTCTTCCCTGGCATATAAAAAGGTTCTTGTGCATGACCTGGAAGTGGGTTCTTACATTTTGGTCAAAGCTGGTGAGGCTGTGCCGGTAGATGGAGAAGTTTTTCAAGGTAGTTCTACAGTTACTGTTGAGCACCTGACTGGAGAAGCCAAATCAATAGAGAAGGATAGTGGGGGATAGAATTCCAGGGGGTGCAAGGAACTTGGATGGAATGATGATAGTGAAAGCAACCAAGACATGGAAAGATTCTACATTGAGCAGAATTTTTCAGTTAACCGAAGAAGCACAGCTAAATAAGCCAATGCTGCAACGGTGGCTAGATGAATTTGGGGAGTCTTATAGCCAGGTTGTTGTGGCTCTACCGCTTGAGGTTGCTCTCATTGGGCCATGTATTTTTAAGTGGCCCTTTATTGGCACACCAGTCTGCAGAGGATCAATTTACCGAGCTTTGGGGTTAATGGTGGCAGCATCACCCTGTGCATTGGCAGTTGCTCCTTTGGCATATGCTATTGCAATAAGTTCCAGTACAAAGGAGCTTATGTGCAAAGCAATTGAGCCCATTCATGGACATCGGGTTGTAACAAACAAATTCGAAGTTGCTCTTTGTTGTGTTCCTAACTGTGAGAAGGAAGCCCTTGCTGTAGCTACTACCATAGAAAAAGGTTTTAAACACCCTATTGGCAGGGCTGTTGTAGACCACAGTGTGGGGAAAGACCTACCATATGTTTCTATTGAAAGCTTTGAGTGTTTACCTGGTAGGGGCCTTTTTGAGACATTGACTGGTATCAAGCTTTTCTCGGATTCTGTTGATGATCTGCATTTGGAGGCAGAGGAGTGCTTTATCTTTCTTCTGAAGCGATTTTGTTTTTCAAAACGAAATCGAGTCATATCGGTTGAGAATTGGGCAGAAAAGTGTCGTTTGAGGGAGATTGGTTAGGAATTAAAGTAGTCAAAAGATCCTGCCTTTTCCCTTCCTTTAAACAGAGACTTCAAAAATGACCACGATTTCAGGTTCAGCCCTTCAATTCCCAACTGATTCAATCATTCTTCCTTCCCTTAATCATCAAAAGAGCTTCCTTACTTTGGGCCAGTGCAGAAACAGAGCTACATGCTGCTCTGTTTTGAGGTGAACTGGCGCAGTCACGGTGGAGAATATTTTTTTTCAGGACAAGATTACGTTTTTCAGATTCAAAACGACGGCATTTATGGAGGTCTGATGGTCCTGGGCATTCTCCAAAGCTCAGAGTTATGGTACCATCTATGGCGTTCTCACAAGTGCCAGACAAGCCACTGGGTCTGTATGATCTGTCGTTCGATAAGGATTCTTGTGGAGTTGGATTTGTTGCAGAATTATCTGGTGAATACAGTAGGAAAACTGTGGGAGATGCTATAGAGATGTTGGTGTGAATGTCCCACAGAGGTGCTTGTGGCTGCGAAACAAACACCGGTGATGGAGCTGGCATCCTCGTGGCGCTTCCCCATGACTTCTTCACTGAGGTCGCTAAGAATGTTAGATTTGAGCTGCCATCACTAGGTGAATATGCAATAGGGATGTTCTTCTTACCAACATCAGAAGTTCACTGTGAAGAAAGCAAAACAGTATTTACCAAGGTGGCGGAGTCACTGGGGCATGTTGAACTTGGGTGGCGCTCTGTCCAAACTGATAATACAGGCTTGGGCAAATCTGCTCTTCAGACAGAACCTGTTATTGACAACTGTTCCTTACTCCAACTCCAAGGTCAAACGCTGATTTTTAGTAGCTGATGTACATATTACGGAGGGTTTCGATGGTGGCTATTCAAGCTGCTCTAAATCTGCAACATGATCTTGGCCATAGTAGGTTTACGAGCTTCATGGCCCTGGTTTTCAACAAATACTTTCCCTAGCTGGGACCGTGCTCAACCTATGAGAGTTTTGGGCCACAATGGTGAGATCAACACACTACGTGGAAATGTAAACTGGATGAAAGCACGGGAAGGTCTTTTAAAGTGCAAGGAACTTGGCTTGTGGAAGAATGAGATGAAGAAACTTCTACTCATTGTCGATGTCACTTCAACTAATCCAGGTATGGTTATTTCCATTGATATATGCATATTTGAAGGTGAAATTTGGGCGATGAAGGCGCTAGCCCAAGCCCATCCTTTAGGAGACGTGCACAGTCCTTATAGCATTGCCCTTTTTATTAGATAGACTTTCTTAGTCTTTTAGACATACTTAGACGTTGGTTCTCTAACATTGCAAAGGCAATGAAAGAGTCATCTAGAGCCCACCCATGTTTAAGGAGACAAGCTATGTCTCAATAAAAAAAGTCAAATCATTCGGAGACAGGCTTTGTCTCATTAGCACCTCCTTTTAGAATTTCTAGTTTCAGAGTCTGTCCTTAGCATAGGAGTCTGTCCTTAGCTAGAGAGTCAGTCTTTCTTTCAGGAGTCAGTCCTATCATCATAGGGGTTTGGATCATTTCCAACCTCTCATCAAATCATGTTGATTTTTATCCGCTCTTGCAAGGTATAGGATGCTGTCCAACACTTGCAGAGTTGTGTTTCTGTTCATTCCCCCCGCAAAGCATAGGATGCTGTCCAACTTTTGCGGGATATCAGGAGTCCGTCCTGCCTTTATGATGATAGGATTTTGTCCTCTTGTGTCAAAAGCAACAAAAACATTCAGAAATGTCAAAAACATCAAAAACATTCCAAAAACCAAAAACCTTAAAAATCTTGAGTCTTTCAGAGTAGTTAGGAAAATCAATTCCGAACTACGTTGGCTTGATCCTCTTCCACGAGGTACGTAGTGCAGCTTGGGATCCACATCCCAAGTCCAGCCAAACCTTTCAAAATAAACATTTCAAAACCTTCCAAAAATACAAAAATTCTTCAAAACCTTTTTCAAAAAGATCTTCCCCTAGAGTTAGGATTATGTCCTAGATATATGGGATGTTTTAGAGTTAGGAGTCTGTCCTGATTTGTATTGATGTGGTGTGTCCTGTCGTGTGAGTGTCCCTAGAGTTAGGAGGCCTCGAGTCGATCGGTTAGACATCTAGTCGAACCGATGGCTAGACTAGGAAGCATATAGTCAGCCCATGGTTTTCATTAGGTTGCACAGTCTAGATACAAATAGGATGTAGGGCCCACCTGCATTAGCTTAAGGTTAACCAATTTGCATTAGTTAGGGCATATAGAGAGTCCTAAAAATTACAATTCACATGAATTTAAGCAATTGTACAAAAAAACTTTAAAAATCAGTCGAGTCTAGTGGAATCGAGTCTAGAATAGCAGTTCTAGATGGTTAGGCATAGTAGTTTAGAATATGGCATCGAACTACGTTGACTCCGATTCTTCCCGAGGCCGTGATACGTAGAGCAGCTGGGATGGACGGCCATTTTGGTCCGAGTCAGGTCGCATTAGAGTTAGGACTCATTTTGTCCAGTCATGTATAGAATTGAATTGTGTTGTGTGTTTTGCTGTGTTTTCTTACTTTCATGTACAGATCCTATACCTTTAGCTGTAGTATGCATGTGTTTACACACCAGAACTCAGACACCAATTAGGTATGACACTCATAACCTAGCTATTATTAGGCGACACTTCTTTCATTTCTTTTATGTGTGCTTATTATTCATCTCTGAGACATGCATGATTAGATAGACGTCTTCTCGGAGATATTGATTCTCATTTCATATGACTTTTGCCCAAAACTCTTCAAAATTATTAAATAAATGGCATAAGAGACCAGGTGTTTACACTTGGGCGGATGAGGTGCTCTTTAGACCTTCCAAATTCGTAACCAGGCACGAACCCTCTTTTTATAATCTCTGGTTATCCGTTGCAACAGAGCATAGTATGGGATCCTTGGCCCACTTCCTTGGATGGCGACTCTTCTTTGTTTAAGGTACGCCTCGAATCTGGGCTAGTCCCCGAATCGAGAGGTATCTCACCTTTTATATCGTCACTCATGCTGTGAGAGGCACTTCTTTCGAGAGTTCCTTGGTAGAGCTCTCCATTCACGTGGATGATCCTGAGACTGTTAGCGTGTGGGGCACGTCCTCCCGCCGCCCCTCTCTCGGATCGGGGTCCACAGTAACCAAATTACTGGTTCCAATCGGAAGTTCGAAGGTTTGTTCGGACTTCCAAACAAACATTCGGACTTCCAAACAAACATTCGGACTTCCGACGAAAGGTAGTAGATTTGGTTCTCTAGTGGTTTAGGGGTACAAAATGTGGTTCCCTAGTGGTTTCGAGGTATAAAATGTGGTTCCCGAGTGGTTCCAGGGTATAAAATGTGGTTCCCTAGTGGTTCCGGTGTATAAAATGTGGTTCCCTAGTGGTTCCGGGGTAGAAAATGTGGTTCCCTAGTGGTTCCGGGGTATAAGATGTGGTTCCCTATTGGTTCCGGGGTATAAGATGTGGTTCCATAGTAGTTCCGGGGTATAAGATGTGGTTCCCTAGTGGTTCCGGGGTATAACATGTGGTTCCCTAGTGGTTCTGGGGTATAGCATGTGGTTCCCTAGTGGTTCCGGGGTATAACATGTGGTTCCATAATGGTTCCGAGGTATAAAATGTGGTTCCCTAGTGGTTCCGGGGTATAAGATGTGGTTCCCTAGTGGTTCCGGGGCATAAGATGTGGTCCCCTAGTGGTTCCGGGGTATAAGATGTGGTACCCATCAATGTGGTTCCGGGGTATAACACGTCGGAACAACTATATTATGTTTCCAATAGGTTCAAGATAGTATTTTAGTGATTTTAAAAGTCATCATGGCTCTATCATTGGTGTTTAAACCTATTGGAACCATTAAGTAGGCCTCAGAACCACTATTTAGTGGTTAAATAGTGGTTCCAAGACTGTAAATTATGGTTCCCAAGTGGTTGGTACATTGTAATACTACTTTATTGGTTTTGGAATGGATAATGACTGTATCATTAGTGTTTGGAACATATTGGAACCATTACGTAGGCCTTGGAGCCAGTGGTTCCGAGAGGTTACATAGTGGCTCCAACACTCTAAATTGTAGTTCCAAGAGTCCAACTTGTGTTTGGTACATTATAATAGTATTTTAGTGGTTTTAAAAGTCATCATGGATGTATCATTGGTGTTTTAAACCTATTGGAACCCTTACATAAGCCTCGGAACCACAATTTAGTGGTTCCAAGGAGGTTAAATAGTGGTTCCAAGAATCCATATCAAATCTTATTGTACGACATTCGAAATGATGATGACCTAGCAGTGGTGATGATGCTTTTTGAGAATAGCCTCTTCAATTGTATGAGCCTGTTCATGCGAAAGTCCCTACCAAATCCCATATTATAGTTAGATAGATGGTGGAGGATCTGAGGGAAAAATATAGTGGGGCCTGCTTATTTGAGTGATCTAAACCATTTACTTGCTGGCCCCTTTCATGTAGTGCCATAAAATCTTCTCTACAGGATGATCATAACCCTTTGATTTGTTAAGGCTATTTTTATGGGATCCATTCATTCTAACCCTCTATAATCCTAATGGTTCAGATCATCCTAATGGTTCAGATCAACCTATGGGATCCATTCATTCTAACCATATTTCTACCCCGGAACCACTAGGGAACCAAATTTTCTACCTCGGAACCACTAGGGAACCACATTTTCTACCCCGGAACCACTAGGGGAACCACATTTCATACCACGGAACCACTATGGAACCACATTTTAAACCTCGGAACCACTAGGGAGCCACATTTTGTACTTCAGAACTAATAGGGAGCCACATTTTATACCCCGAAACCACTAGGGACCCATATTTTATACCCCGGAACCACTAGGGAACCACACCTTATACCACAGAACCACTAAGGAACCACATTTTATACCTTGGAACCACTAGGGAACCACATTTTCTTATCCCGGAACCACTAGGGAACCACATTTTCTACCCCGAAACCACTAGGGAACCACATTTTATACCTCGCAACCACTAGGGAACCACATTTTCTACCCCGGAACCACTTTCTACCCCGGAACTACTAGGGAACCACATTTTCTACCCCGGAACCACTAGGGAACCACATCTTATACCTCGGAACCACTACGGAACCACATATTATACCCCGGAACACTAGGGAATCACGTTTTATACCCTGGAGCCACTAGGGAACCACATTTTATACCCCGGAACCGCTAGGGAACCACATTTTATACCCCGGAACCACTAGGGAACCACATTTTATACCCTGGAACCACTAGGGAATCACATTTTATACCCTAGAACCACTAGGGAACCACATTTTATACCTCGGAACCACTAGAGAACCATATTTTATACCCTGAAACTATTAGGGAACCACATTTTATACCCCGAAACCACTAGGGAACCACATTTTATACCCCGAAACCACTAGGGAACCACATTTTCTACCCCGGAACCATTAGGGAACCACATTTTCTACCCCAGAACTAGTAGGGAACCATATTTTATACCCCGGAACCACTAGGAACCACATCTTATACCACAGAACCACTAGGGAACCACATTTTATACTCGAGACCACTAGGGAACCACATTTTATACCCCGTAACCACTAGGGAACCACATTTTCTACCGCGGAACCACTAGGGAACTACATTTTATACCTCAGAACCACTAGGGAACCACATTTTATACCCCGGAACCACTAGAGAACCACATTTTCTACCCCTGAACCACTAGGGAACCACATTTTATACCTCGGAACCACTAGGGAACCACATTTTATATCCTAGAACCGCTAGGGAACCACATTTTATATCTCGGAATCACTAGGGAACCACATTTTATACCTCGGAACCACTAGGGAACCACATTTTATATCCCGGAAGCACTAGGGAACCACATTTTCTACCCTGGAACCACTAGGGAACCACATTTTTTACACCGGAACCTCTAGGGAACCACATTTTATACCCCGGAACCACTCGGGAACCTGCCTTAAACTCTGAGTCAGAAGTCTGAACCAATCGTCGGACTTCCGAGTGGAACCAGTAAATTGGTGTCCTACTGGAATTCCTTTGGAAATCCGAAGTTTGGTTCGAACTTCCGAACCAATGTTTGGATTTCCGAATGGAAGCTAGTAGAAATGGCAAATCTACTCGTTTCTGTCTGAAATCCGAAGGTTGGTTCAGACTTCCGAGTCGGAAGTCCGAAACAAACGTCGGAAATCCGACGGAAACCAGTAGAAATGGAGCTTTATCACGTTGGCAATGGAGTTTTTTTCGAAACTACAATGGCAATGGAGCTTTATCACGTTGCAAATGGAGTTATTTTTTCAACACTACAATGGTAATGGAGCTTGGAAACGTTGGGAATGGAACTTGGAAACGTTGGCAATGGAGTTTTTTTTCAAAAGTACAATAGCAATGGCAAGCTTCAACAACCTTGCATGAAGTTTCCCACCTTTTTGAAGCCTCGAGGAAGAAGAAGGTGGTAGGTAAATGGCAACCTTCAAAACCCTTCCATGGAGTTTTCCACGTTAGAAAAGCCTTGAGGAAGAAGAAGGTGGTAGGTGAGAAGGTAATAAGTGCATAGGGATAGGTGCAAAAAGGTGGAGGGAAAAAAGAGGTAGGTGGGGTATATTTGTCCTAAAAGCCATCTTCTCTCACATGACAGCACCTTTTTTATAAATTTCAAATCACTACACTTTATTCACAATTTAGACAAAACTTTGAATTTTTTTAATAATTTGTCCTTAAAAAAATCAAACGTCAGAATTGGCTCTTTTGGGCTACGGGCGGGTGGCACAACGTGAGCTCTAACCATGGCTGCAGAGAGAGGGACTGGAGGGTTTTGTGCATTCAGAAGCCAGAACCAATAGACAGCTTAATCATTCTTGAGATGTGACAGAAACTCCATTGCACTCTTGAGAACGATTGGAAGGGTGAAATCATTCTGGTCGGTGGGGATTGCACTCAGCGTTTGGAAAAAGTTTTTTTAAAAAAAAAGAGACAAAACATATCACGTTCCAGAGGAGGATTCCACAATCTCTCCTTATTTTGATACTTGAAAAAAAAAAAAAAAAAAAAAAACTCGCCATTGTTATTTTGTTTTGTAAGGCAGAACAGTGATTCGGTCACAATGATGTATGTATCTCCTTAGTCTTCTCTCCACTTGAGAATTTCCACGTCAACAAGAGGGTCAAAAGTGAAAGAATGGAAGTCTGCTGCTCTTTAAATAAGACTTATCTTCTTTTAACTCCTAGTCTAACTCAAAGTTAGAACTTGACTTTGAGTAGCACTCTTCCAAAAAGTCTTTCTTTTAAATAAATCATCAAAGAAAAAAAAGAGTTTTCAAAAAGGCCCAAAAAACAAAAAACAAGGATGCGACAGCAAAAAATCCGCTACGTACGCAGGCCACTATCGCATCCTTGGGGGCATTTGTGGACATAAAAAAAATTTGTCCCTATTAAATTACAAAAAAAAAACCGCCCCCATTTTCTTAAGTGGGCCCTACACCTCTAAAAAAAGAGGTTAAATGTAATTGGTCCCGCTTTGGCCCATTTTCAAGTACAACTCACCACCACCAAAACCAAGACAAGGAGGTAGTGGGTCTTATAACCACTTACACCACTATGCAAGTGGTTGTGTGGGTAGTTATTGCAGGAGGGAGTAGTATATAAAGACATTTCTTCTCTCTTTTCAGGGGATAACAAAACAAAAAGGTAACCAAGAAGAGAAAACAAATCAAGAGAAGAAAAATTCTCCTCTCAAGAAAGCAATCAAGTACTTGAAGAAATTCTCCGCGAAGATCAAGCCACCTAACAAAGGCCCTTCATTGGATTAAATCAAAACACCTTCACAACCGATAAAGCGCGAAGCTCGGAGTGAAGTCAAGTCCAAACATCTTCAAACACCGACGAAAGTGAGAATCAAGCCGCAAAGGCCCTCGTCTTCAACACCGTAATTGTTGTATTCTTCACAATTTGATCGTTAATCAGAGGATTGTAGAAAGTTGTACCATTTTCTTTTAATTACAATTTTTCTTTGTAATTTGTCCCCAAATTTTATGTTAGTGAATTACGCGAAATTTGCTTCTTTTTTTTTGGGTAAAAGAAAAATGTTTTATTATGATGTGCGTGCTCGGACTATATTTTCTCAGAACATTAGCAATGCTGAAATTTAGGTATGACGTAAGTGCATGGACTATATTCTCTGAGGACATTAGTAATGCTGAAATTTGGGTATTTAGCCGTCATCCTAAGACTTTATAAAGAAAAACTAAATTGTATATAAACCTGTTTTTTTGCTATGCTGAATTTTTTTTCTTCATCTCAAACTGTATTGTATACATGGTTCACAAAAACTAAATTGCCTCAAGATAGCTTGGCATTTGTAAAATTATACAACATGAATACCCCCTATGAATAAAACCACAAACTCAAGTTCAAGAGAAAAGATGAGAAGGAAAGAAAATAAAAATTCATAATCATGTATCAGTTGAGAATGTTGAGAAAATCGGAGACTGAGAAGCAGCAGAAACCACCAGCAGAGGAAGCAAAATAATTATATATACATGATGTTAACTAAAATCATGAAGGAAGTAAAAAATAATAGCAAGTAACCAAAATAGATACTAGGCATTAGGATGACAGAGTCCTTTTCCAATTCACACCATACTCCATCTAAAATAAAGTGTGAATTTCGAAATGGAAAAAAATAGCTCACAAAAGAGTTGTTAATACAAAAGAATATCTAAATTACATTCTCTGGTTGGATCACATTCTACAAATAAACTGGAATCTGAATTGGTTGCTGCTTCTACTGGTGGGAAATGAGAATGCACTGATAAATTTTTAACACCTTGAAGAATGCCAATGAAGATTCAAAAGATCAGTTGCAGTTCTTATTTTCCCATCTCCTTTAATCTATCTAGAAAACAACCCATCTATCAAGAAAAAAAAGAGATGACTAAGCTGGGATAACTGAGAAAAAATGTCATACTGCATGATTGGGTATGCCGATTTTTTTTTTCTAAAAAAATATATTCCATGATGCAAATTGAATGTCAGAGCCTTTTTGTAACCCATTTTCAGGTACCAATTTTTTTACGATAAAAAATTTTCACCAGAAAACCATGAAAAAAACGTCATAGCATATTTTTTTTTGCTTTGCTGAGAAAGATTTTGTACGAAAAGTTTCAAGGAAAAGAATTTCAATGAAGTTATGTTACTATAGCCCAAACATGCTATAAGGTAAATATTTTCACGTAAAACCTGGACTCTGCTGACAAAGAATTGCATACTGGATGAGCCTTTAGAAAAGAAAATTTAATATATCAGAAAAATAAATGGATGCATAGAAATTAAGTTGCTTCCTAAGAATATGAAATAATAATAATTGGAAAACTGGCATAAGATAACAAATTCACTACCTTGCCAGAGGTGCATTCGATGCACGGGGCAACAAAGAAAAAAGTAATGATAAATTCGCACCCCCTACAATACGCATGCGCCCCCGATGTCAAATCACGCTATAAAGGGGGGGGGGGCGCATGTGTA
Source organism: Tasmannia lanceolata (assembly GCF_043159265.1). Lineage (NCBI taxonomy): Eukaryota > Viridiplantae > Streptophyta > Magnoliopsida > Canellales > Winteraceae > Tasmannia > Tasmannia lanceolata. The sequence goes on from NW_027518695.1 coordinate 66,880,615, forward strand.
CTGCAGTCTGCAGGGGGTGCGAATTTATCATTGCCCTATTTTGAAAAGCAAAAACAGAAATAAGAAGGCAATAGTCAAGTCAAATCAATTTAAAGAAGCCAAACGAAAAAAAGAGAATAATAGGAAAAAATAAAATTAATGAAATAAGGAAAAAAAGAAAAATAGAACAACATTCTAAAAAATGAACGAATTACCCGTATCTGTCAAAATAGAATAATGAATGTGTGACTGGAGTAGTTTTGAGGCTATGAAAACAGTTGGGATTATCTAACGAAACTTTCATAAATTAAAAGGACATGAATCCCATGTTATGAGCCTTAAAACTACTGGAGGAAAAGACAACCCCTATGAAGAATCATCAAACAAAACTAAATTAGCTTAGGAAAGATTATAAGACCATTTACCTAAATATAATTTTAAATAGCATCCTTGGGCCTATGAAAAAATCATTGATTGCAAATAAGAGCAAAAGAGTATCTTTTACTAAAAAATAACTGTAGAAAAATTCATAAAATGAATAGGTAAAACCAAGGGAACAGTTGAAATTAATATTGAATGAAATTACATCTGCAACAAATTCACAAAAACTGTAAAAAAAAAACTACAATACCCTTTTCCAGAAGAAGACGGTGAGGAGTTTGTGTAAGATATTGAATCTTACAATCATACATAGCCTGATATAGATTCTTGGAAAGCAATTCCATAAAAATAGCAGGAAAAGAGACTATAACTTAAATTCAACAAATTGATTGACGAAAAAGAAGATTTGTATACATTGAGATACGGAATGAAGCTAAAGAATATCTTCATTTCCTAAATCGAAAAATAGGGAAAAATAAGTAAATGGGAACAAAAAATTGTAGCATAAATAGATAATTGCAGGTTCATGTAATCATGTAGAATTTATATAGGTATTCTATCCACAACATCACAATGCACAGTCCTATAGCATTCAACCATGGTCACTCTCAATGAGGCATTCAATCAAACATATAGCTTGCAAAAGAAAAGGCAAATGCAAATATACAGAAAAGAAAAAAGATGGGAGATCGGTTTATCAAATATATATAGCTTGTAAATCCAAGTATATAGAAAGAGAAAGAAGGGACACTTGTTAGCTGTCTGCCTCCAGGCAAAACAAAAAAAAAAGAGAATATAGTACAAAAGGAATTAGACTAAATATGACTTGTGATTCTAATTTTATAAATGCACATACTCAAACCCCTAAACAAAGAATAGCAAACCATCATCAATATAGATTAAGGGACCCTAGATTGTCTTGTACAAACAAAAGAAGACCAAATGTAATAGAGATGGAAAAACCCATGATTTAATGATCAGAGTAGAGAAGAGCAACTATGACAGTAAAAGAGATGAGGAAATCATATATTTAACAATGGAAACCCACGATATATGCAAAAGAGATGAAGAAACCTACCATAGCAGCAAAAGTGGGAGAAAAAAAAAACCTTGAAGAAATCATAGATTTCATGTGCAGAGCCAATGAAACATACTATAATTGCAAAAGAGATGAAGAAATCCTATATTTTCATGCCCAGAGAAAAGGAAATCCCATGCAACGATAAAAGAGATGATGAAACCCTATGAGGAATAAAACTGCACTTGAATGGAGGTTCAATCCTAACTCAACTGCATGACTACAAATCAAAGCAGCTCTCCCATCATCTCAACCATACAATAATCGATAACAAGAATCTTACTTCAAAGATGTTGGTAATGGAGACGGAAGTGAGTTCGAGAAGAAGAATCGCAGCCAAAGAAAAGAGGGGAAGGTTTTGTTAAAACCCGCGTGTAACACGTATCCTTAGCGGAGTAACCAACAAAGAAGACAAGGCATATGAAAACGCGTGGCATGGAGAAGATTATAGGTGGCAGGATATTTACGAATATCATTAGGAGGCAAAATGGCGAATATACCCTGCGAAAATTGGATAGAGTGGGAAAATTTAAGCGATCAAGGGTATGGAATTTTCGTAAAAGATGGTTGACGAACTTTCCATGATCTAGGCTTTTAGAATAGTAAGGACTTGGACTCCGAATCCTATTATGAGTAAACAAACAATTTAACACAATTAAAACTTCTAATTGAGACTTGCCATTTTTAGTAACCCACACTTACTATTTTTAGTAAATCCGAACTTATTATTTTAGTGACTCGAGAACTTACTATTTTTAGTAAACCCGGAGTTACATTTTTTAGTAAATACGAATTTTTTATATTTATAAGTTTGATAAGGAAACCCCAAAGGTACTCTAATTCCTTAATTGATATTGACACCACTTCTATAACAGACACTTAAAGTTAAAATATAATCCCTAGGATGGTCCCCATTGAGGGATCATGTTGAGTGTGATTCCTAAGGAGCGCCTTTCTCCCAGGTGGTCTCCCCCTCTTTCTGGGTTCTTTAATCTTGTTGAAGAGTGTTAAAGGGTAGTTTAGTCATTATGTGTATGATTGAGGCGTATTGTTGTCTTTGTACCAAGTTGCCCTATTTTGGGCGTATGTATACATCATATTATGGAGGGATTCCTTAGTGGAGAATCCCTCATCTTCTTCCTCATTCTTCTTCTTCTTTCTCTACCTTATCTATCTCAACATGGTATCAGAGCAGATTCTAAGGGAAAGAAGAAGAAGAAGAGAGTCCCCACAATGGCATAGTGGGTTCCACCTCTGATTGATCCGAGCCATTCGTTTGATAGGCCTACATTTAAGGGCCAAAAATCTCTCCAATCAGGCAATCTTAACATCCAATAACTTATATTTTTTGTTATTGACACCGTCCATGTTTGACAAAGAACATACACATTACTTAACTTTCGATTTGATGTCATGGGATTTTTGGGTAGATCCAAAGTAAACCTGGACCTCCATCCTCTAGAACTCTCAAACTACCTCAAATTGTTGCCTCCAAGAAAAACCACAATCTCTACGAAGAAAGAGAAGTTTGATTATGGCCTCCAATCCTCCGGACCCTGGAGGTCACAACATTTTAGATTTTAGTTCTTCTGAAGCCTTTGAAGCAAGCTTGAGGCAGACGAAACCCCATCCGAGGCATTATTCTCATATTTGCAGAGAAGACAAGCTAGGGTCTTCAAAATCAGCATTTATCCTCCCTGCTGCTGAGCATCAAGGAGAGCTCGATGGTGAAGGCTAGCCGATACTTGCGGACCCAGAGCCTGGTTTTTTCCACCATATTGACCTCATTAAATCTGGACCTCCATCCTCTAGTTCTCTACCTGATACCCCAAAATCCAAATCTCGTGCTTCTCAGCTAAGTAGTGGAGCTGATCTCGACCAAGTTTTTGATTCATCCACTCATGTCAAAAGAGGTACTAAACTCCATAAAATCCTTTCTAAACCTCCTTGTTTCATCCCTCTCCCTGGAAAAACCAAAAAGAAAAATTTATCCCCCTACTCCCAGAAAAATCTGGATAAACCTCCTATCCCCTTTGATCCTGCAACTATTAAGAAGTTTAAACCCCCGCCACCTCCTATTCTGAGTAGTTTCTTGACTCTCTCTCCCTTCTCACCGGAAAAATTGGTGGAAGGCGAGACCTCGAAGCCATTTACCTTTTCTGGTAACAATTCTTTACCTCCCTGCAACCCCTACCCGAAAAGGAGAAACAATTTTACTCCCTGGGCAATACCCGCTCACCTACCCACCAAGGAACTGACCCATCAGCTTCTGAATCCCCTGTCTTGTCAGACTTCCCTGCTTTAACTGCTGTGAAATCCCCCAAAGGCCAAGAAAATCTTAGCCCCTGCATCCCGTCCCCCTTTCTAAATTCCCGCCTAATTCAGGTAGGAAAATTTGAATCTATGAGTAAAATTGGATGTGGTCAGCAAAAGGTTTTTGTTGATTCAATCAATCCTACCCCGGTGGGTCCCATAGAAAAGCAAATCCCCTCTGAAAATTTAAATTTCGTTCAAAAGCCAAAAAATCCCACAAAAAAAGACCTGATGCTTGGACTTCTCTTTTTGAATCCAAGGATGTACAGACCTCGTCAAATCTCAAATTCTTCAATCAAACTGATGCAACTGGACATTCGGGTCTTGATTTTGAGGACGAAGAACTGGAGGACAACGATAAAAAATGGCAAAACTCTGTAGTCAGCTACCTACTGGGGAGACGCCCTTATTTTGTAGCTTTGAAAGAGCACTTAAATAGAATATGGAAGGTAAAAGGTTCCTTCCAAATGTACAATATCCACAGCACTTCTTTCTGTTTCACTTCAATTCCTCAGAAGATTGTGAAAAAAATTTAGATGGAGGAAATTACAGTTTTGGTGGGAGGTCCCTGGTCTTGCGAAGGTGGTCCTCGGAAATGGCCCTGGAGAAACTTTCTCTCTCCTCCATTCCAATTTGGATCAGATTCCCCGGTCTTAACCTTCGATTCTGGTCTGCCCATTGCCTTAGTAAACTAGCGAGTAAGATTGGATTCCCTTTATACATGGATTCTCATACAACGGAAGCAATTCATCTTAGCTATGCTCGATTCTGTATTGAAGTTGAAGCAGGAAGCAGCCTCCCAGACCAGATTGAAATTAAAACCTCTCTTGGGACTACTTACCAGAGGGTGAAGTATGAATGGAGGCCTCCTTCCTGCAAGGAATGCAATACTTTCAATCATTCTGATTCCACTTGCCCAAAAAATAAGCCCCCTCTTACCAGAAAAGTGCAAAAAAAGGAGTGGAAACCAAAGCCTCCTTACCCTGTTGCAAATGAAGATGAGGAATCCATCAAAAGTGCCCAACCCCCTAAGTCTCATCAGCATTCTCCTTCGTCTCCTCATCAGCAAGTTCATCCGAATCCCTCGAGTCCCCCTGAGTCTCATCAGCAAACTCCTTCGATTTCCCTACTGTAAATTCCTTTGAATTCCTCCAATTCCCCAGTTTCGGAAAATTTTTGTTTCGAATATGGGGAGGATCAAAGAAAGGCAAAATCTAGGAAGAGGAATGTTGATTCCCAGCAAAGTAATTCTCTCATTGAACCCTCTTCTGGTTTTCCCGTCAATGAAATTAATCACAATTCACTTGAAATCTCCAATCCTTACTCAATTTTGGAAGCCCTTGAAGGTGACCCTTCCTCTGAAAATGCAGTTCCCCCCCCCCATTTGCCCCTCCACCAACTTCTGATGTTTCCCATGTCATCCCTTGCAGCCTGAAACATTAGAGGGATAGGATCCCACACAAAAAGGGGAGACATCAAAAAACTCATCCATGACCACTCCCTCCCCCTGTTCTGTCTCCTTGAAACTAAAGTTTTTCACCCCATGATGGTAAATTGTATTCGAGATATTAACGATACTTGGAATTACCATGCAAACTACAACCACACTTCATGAGGTCGTATTTGGATTTTATGTGATCCTCAAATAGTGCAAGTGAACATTATTGCGGATTCTGCTCAGTTTATTCATGCGGAGGTTCTTTACACTCAAACTCAAACTCATTTTTTTCTAACTGCTGTTTATGCTAGAAACAAGGGAAATGAAAGGCTCTCTCTTTGGGATGATCTTAACATCATCTCCCAGCAAATTGATTGCCCTTGGATTGTCCTAGGAGATTTTAATACTATCCGATACTCTGAGGAAAGATTTGGTGGAGCTGATCCCATTCTTGCAAATCTTGTCGATTTCAATCGTTGTATTGATAACTGTGGCCTAGCTGACCTCCGATCCATGGGGCATGTCCTCTCTTGGAACAATAGTCCCCAAAATGTGGACCTCAAACTAAGAAGACTTGATAGAGCCCTGGTAAATATTGAATGGCTTTGTGATTTTCCTATGTCTATTGCCGATTATAGAGCCCCTTGGCTCTCTGACCACTCTCCCATAATTATCAAAATCCAGCCCACCTCTGGTAATGGGAAGAAGCCTTTCAAATTTCTAAATGCTTCGCTAGATGATGTCTCCCTTTTTGAAGTTGTTGAGAGAGCTTGGTCTACTCCAATTAGTGGGAATCCGATGTACAGATTGGTGCGAAAGCTCAAAGAGGTTAAAGGAGAAATTAAGATCTGGAATAACAGTGTCTTTGGTCGTATTGATATTGAAGCTCCAATTCTTCGTCAGGCTTTAGATGTAGCCCAATCAAACCTGAAGTCTAACCCTGCAGATCCCTGTCTCAGGGTAGAAGTCAACCAAGCCCAATCGGCCTATGCCTCTGTTGCTAAAATGGAAGAATCCCTTCTGAGACAAAAGTCTAGAGTTCAATGGCTAAATCTGGGAGACTCAAATTCGAAGTTTTTCCACTCGGCTCTCAAGGCCCGAAGGAACCAAAACTCGATTCATGGTTTGTGTGGTGCCTCTGGGGATGTTACAACTGATCAAATCAAATTTCTGCAATGTTGGTTTCTCATTTCCATTCTCTTCTCAATCAGCACCCTTCCAACTCCACCCCCATAGCCTCTGTCCCTTTCCCTTTGAGGAAGATATCTTCAGAGGAAGCTTTCCTTTTATCCAAGCCTTTCACCCAAGAGGACATAAAGAACGTTATCTTCAGTCAAAATGGGAACAAAGCCCCTGGGCCTGATGGGTTTAATGGAGAATTTTTAAAACATTTCTGGTACTTAGTAGGAGATGATACTTCTAAAGCCATCCTTCACTTTTTCAAATCTAGGAAGCTTCTTCCTGAGCTCAATGCAACCTTCATCTCTTTGATCCCAAAATGCCCAGAAGCTTCTAGCCCCAATAAATTCAGACCCATTTCCCTCTGCAACTTCTTGTATAAATCAATTACAAAGCTAATTGCAAACCGGTTAAAACCTCTCATGGGAAAATTTATTGACCCCTTTCAATCAGCTTTTGTTCAAGGCAGGACGATTCAAGACAATATTCTTCTTACCCATGACCTTTGTCATAATTTCCACAGAAAAAGTCCCCTGAAAGCCATGTGCATTAAAATGGACCTCAAAAAAGCTTTTGATAGTGTGAAGCATGACTCCCTGCTCCTGTTTTTGAGCCGAATTGGATTCAATGATATTTGGTGCCGCTGGATCCATCAATGTATCTCCTCCCCCTCTTTTTCTGTCCTATTGAATGGTACCCCTAAAGGTTATTTTCGATCCACTAATGGCCTCAGGCAAGGAGACCCACTATCTCCTCTTTTATTTTGTATTGTGATGGAGATGTTTTCCTGCACCATTTATTCAGCTGCGAACCTCTGCCATATTTCCACTCCCTTCTCCAGAGCCAATATTTCTACACTCACCTATTTTTTGTAGATGATGTTATGATCTTCACGGAAGCCTCTTCTTTATCAGCCCATGGAATTCTTTCATGTATAAATCACTTCAGGATATGGTCTGGGCTAGAAGTCAGTCTTGCAAAATCTGAGATATTCTACACAGGCATTGACGATTCAACAAAGAAGACATCTGCTCTATTCTCAACATGACAGAAGGTATCATCCCAATCCGGTATCTTGGCCTCCCATTGGTAACCACTCGGCTTACCTCAATGGATTGCATTCCTCTCATAGAGAAAATCAGGAAAAGAATCAACTCTTGGTCAAATAAATTCCTCTCCCGTGCAGGAAGGATTGAGCTTGTAAAATCAGTGCTAAACTCATTTCAGCTTTACTGGTCCTCCTCCTTCCACATTCCTACTGAAACTCTTAACTCTATTGAAAAATTATTCAGAGATTTCATTTGGTCTGGCTGTGACCTGCAGCAAAAGTATCATCCGGTGGCCTGGAACATTTTGTGTAAGCCAAAAAAAGAAGGGGGGATTGGAATTCGCAGATTATCAGATATAAACAGAGCCTTTCAGTGTAAGCATGTCTAGAATATCGTCCATGGTGCGAATACTCCTTGGAATGCTTGGTTCAATGCTAAATATGTGCGAAACAGAAATTTCTGGCTGATAAAAATGCCATCTAAGCCCTCTTGGGCTGCGAGAAGCATTTTCAAAGCCCGGGACCAAGTCAAGCAGAACATCTGCTATTCCATTGGAGATGGTTCTAAGGTTAATTTCTGGCATCAGCCTTAGGTGCCAAATGGGATCCTAAACCTCTCATCTTTTGGATTGGTTATTAATTTCATTCCTTTAAATGCTTCCGTCAAGGATGTGATCCATGATGGGCATTGGGAATAAAATTTCAGAGATCCTCATCTTAAAGAGCTGAAGGAAATTGTGTCGTCTGCCATTTTCTCAACCGACAACAAAGACTCTGTCATTTGGAAACCCACAAATGATGGGCTTTTCAGTATAAAAAGCGCCTGGAATGCTCTGAGGATTCAGCATCAACAAGTTGACTGGGAATCTTCAATTTGGTTTCATGGTAACATCCCTCGGCACAGCTTTATCGTGTGGCAAGCAATTCAAAACAAGCTCTGCACAAAAGATAGGCTCCCTTTTCTGAACTCTGCAAGTGATTTGAGATGTCCTTTATGCCGTTCGGAACAAGAATCCAGGGATCATCTGTTTTTCTCATGTTCCTTCTCTGAGTGGATGTGGAGATCCATTCTATGGCGGATTTCCAACAGAAGAAAGCAACTGAGATCGCTGATGGAGGAGGAGAGCTGGATTAGAAACAACTTCAAAGGAAATCATCAAGCTGCTATCACTGCAAAAATAGCTTTTGGAGTGTCCATTTACCATATATGGCTGGAAAGAAATCAAAGGCTTTTTGAAGGGAAGAATTCACATAAGCAAGATACCCTCCGCATCACCCTTCATACCATACGTAGCCGTGTTTTGCATCTCAACCTGATAAATAATTCCTCCCCTTCTTGTGCTAAAATAGCAGAAAACTTCAACCTCCCAGTTTTCAATATCAAAAGAGTTCCCAAATTTTGACGATGGATCCCTCCTGACCCTCATTTCCTCAAGCTTAATTCTGATGCTTCGCTCTCTATCGGAGAAGCCTCCATGGGAGGAATTATCCGAAATCAGTTTGGAGAATCCCTCGGCTGTTACTCTCTTGTCGCGATCCCAGCTTCTATCCATGAACTGGAATTGGAAGCTATTCTTCATGGTATCTTCCTTGCAGTTCAACTCAACGCCAAGCATTTATGGATTGAATCTGATTCTTCAAATGCGGTCCAGGTAATCAAGGGTTTTCAGAAATGCCCTTGGAGAAAGATTGGTACTCTATGTTCCATCAGAACCACCCTTCAGAAATTTGATTCCCGGAAAATTTCGCATGTGTGGAGGGAGGCAAAATATGGCTGCTGACATTTTGTCTAAATGTGATTACCATGTCAAGGGTGTTTCAATCCTTCCTAATTTTAGATCCCCTTCTCTAAATGTTGTAATTGTTTCCGATGCTTCGGGAACTATTTATGAAAGATTGTAATCTTCTTATTTTCTATTAATATATCTGGTCGGGGTCCGCCAAACCCCAGCTTATCTACCAAAAAAAAAAAAAAAAAAAATCCAAAGTAAGGCCCATCCAAGTAAACAGTTCAGATCGATTGAGGGTAGGGTTGAGATTAAGCCCTTAACAAAAAGGGAGATGATTTTTTCACCCCCCACGCCCCGCCCCCCCGGCAGTATGCATTCGCCCCACTGTTAACGACAACAGTGGGCAACATTAACGTTTTTTAACGTCAAGTGACGTTAAAGGGGGGGGGGAGGGGGCGGCGAATGCATGCTGCAGTGGGGTGAAAAAATAATCGCCCTTATAAAAAACTGAAAGGGCTGATTTTAAGCGACAAACTTTAGTCGCCAGACTCGCCACAGATGAATATAAATTGGGTGATGATTAATTCGCACCCCCGGTAGGATGATTCGCCCATTGCAAGTGAATTGACGTCAAAAAGCGTTCAACGCTGACGCTCTTTGACGGATTTTGACGTCAATTCCCGTTTCCAGTGGTGCGAATCATCAAGCAAAGGTTGCGAATTTATCATCTCCTATATAGATTTTTCTTAAAATACAAGACTCAGCTAAAAGCCAAAATAAAATCTTCTAGCGGATAAAACTTCACTGATATTTTTTCCCAATCTCTTTCTCTCTTTATCGGAAAAGGAATTTCCCTCCTTAGAAAAATTAGGGCAATCTCTTCAATCATCCAATCCTATCTTTTACTCGTTTTTTTTCAGAGAATTTCAATTCTCTAATGTCAAAACTACAATCCTCTCTGAAACTCGAACTCTAAAATTTCTCATTTTATCTCAAACCATGTTCTTCAAAGAAGCAATTCGATCGAGGTTAGCTTCCTTTTTACGCCCATGGCTACAAGAAGAATCAGAAATAGAACTCCAATTGGGGTTTCTACGCTCACACGCACGTGTGAAGAATCTCGTTTTTAACGTTTCAGTTCTCAACGAGTTACTCAATTTAGGAACCACTCGTGTGCGTTTTAAACAAGTTAGGGTTGAGAATTTCGAGATTTGGATTTCTCCGTGGTCTATTCCTTCTTTTTCTTTCGAGGTGAACAGTGTTGATGTAGTTTTAGCACTAAGGTTGGTTTTTTTTTCTCTGTTTTGAGTGAAATTCTTGAAATTTGTTTGGTATTGAGATAATGTGGATTTTTTATGAGGATTTTTGATGATTTTTAAGGAGTTCGGAGGAGGAGGAGGAATGTTCGCTAGGGTTTCGGGATTCGGCCGTGAAGGAGATGAAAGAAATGCTTGCTTTACTTGATCCGGAGGTATTTTATTTTATTTGGGCAGTGATAAATTCGCACCACTTTAGGATAATTCGCGCCCCTGGAAAGGATGATATGTGCGGAACTTTAAAGCTTTTTAACGTGAAAGACTGAAAGGGTGCGAATTATCCTACAGGGGGTGCGAATTTATCAACGCCCTTTCATTTTGTCTGATTAGTTTATAGGGTCTAGTTCAGTTCGCTGACACCTTCTGAAATTTAGTAAGGGTAGTAGTTTTTTGCACTATCGAGTCAGACTCGTTCTCACATGATGGATGTGCATGTTTTTCCAAGATAAGTATGTGGTAGTGATAAATTTGCGCCATTTCTTCCTCGGACCAGCCCCCTTTAGTGTATTTATGTTTTTCTTTTTACACTATAAGGGGGTGGCCGGGGAAGAAAAGGGGGCGAATTTATTATTCCCCCTAAATCTGAGCTGCCAAATGTACAAGTGGGGGCCACTTGTTCAATGATCCAAACCATTTATTTGCTAGGCCTTGCTACTAATGGGCCATGGAGAAAAATCCTGCACCATTGAACGATCCTAACCCTCCAATTTGTGGCCACTAGATAAATGGGCGGTAAGAAAATAGTAAATGAACAACGTCTCTATAAATTGTGTGTAGATTGTAGATTTTGTTCCATGGTCCATCCACAGCAAGGCCTAGGAAATGAACGGTCTGGATCATTATGTAAGTGGTCCCCACTTATGATAAATTGGAAGTTGTTGGTATTCTGCCTTTTGATATTGAAAACCTGCATATAATGAAATGTATTAAACTAGGAACTTATTTTTATTAGACACATTTTTTGCTTCATATGACACCATTTAAAGCTTTAAGAGGATATTACTTATTTCAGGGTGCTTCTTTGCATGGAACACTTGAAAGAATTTTGGCCACCACTTCAAGAAATCGCCTCATGAATGGAATAGTGAATGTTATACTTGAGCGTTGCCGGTTACAAATACATGATATCCACTTACAATTGCAAATGCCCGTCACCGACGAATCATTTGCATGTTTTTTGAAAATAAAGAAACTTGGTGTGGAGACTCTGCATTTTGATCACAGTTGTTTGTTCACAGGACTTGTTGGCACAATTTTTGTTCCCCAAGAAGAGAGCTCTTTCATTGTCAATGGTAGCAATGTGGAGATTGGAATGAAGAGGAAGGATAATGTCAACAGTATTGCTTCTTCGAGTGAACTTTTAACTTACATTCAATTGAAAGATCTCCAACCGATATGCTTTGATGTCCGTTCTTCACAACTAAATTTTGAATTTTCTCCGTGTGAAATTGCTGTTCTTCTTCTAGCATTTGATATATTGTCTTCCAAAGGAGCTAAGGGTGCTAGAAATGGGAGGAAATTGTGGAAGTTAGCTATGCACAGAATTGGCTGCTTTTCCTTGGGCAAATTAGTCAACATTGTTGTGTTGTGGCTGCGTTATGTTCGTGCTTATGAGTCTTTACTTTTACTAGTTGGATATTCTGATGAAAATCTATTTAAAATAACTGTGGCTAGGATGATCCGTGATAAAAAATTTTCCATCTGGGTTAGGCACCAGTGGGACTTGGTTTTAGAAATCGAGAAGGAATTGCCTGTAGAGGCTGTTGCACGGGCACGATGTATAGGTCGTCACAGAGCAGCACTACATCTTCAACGTAGAGATTCGGATTCCATGGCCAATGGTCACACCATGTTCTTGACGACGATCCTTGGATTGCTTTCATTTCTTCAGAATGTTATTTACGGCATATTTCACTCAATCATACATTTCTTTTTCTTCTTGAGGAGTTTGTTGGGCCAACGCCCCAAAGTTGATAGACTGTCAATCTTATCAGGCATTGTTTCTGATAAATCCTTTTCTCAGCATTGCTTCTCTCTAAACCTTGGGGAAATCTTCATCACTCTTTTCCCGATTAAAGGAAAATCAGAGTTGCATACTCACCTTTCTCACTTGAGCGTTCTCTCATTTTGTCTTCACGTGAATGCTTTATGCTTGACTTATCTAGTAGACATCACTGCACAGTCTTTATCATTGGCTTGTGGGGATTTCAAAATTCACTCATCCTCTTTGTTGGTTCCACCCATGAAGAGTAATTCAAAAGTTGAGCCACGAAACTCTACAGATAATGACATGAAGACAATTATATGGAGTGAGCCTGCCCCACAGTTATACAGGTCAAAAAAGGTTGTTGATTCTTCGAATTTTACTGGCCGTGATTGGGTCTTACTATTGGAAAATTGTTTAGGACAACTGTGGTCGAACTGGGAGAGTAATAGAAAGAAACTTCAAGGAAATAAGATTCAATTTTCAGAACAGCCCTTTCTTCTCTGTGAGATTAAAAGCTTCCTTATGGATCCGTACCTCAATCGATCAAACTATGGGCTTTTGAAATGCAGTTTGACTGTAGGTAAGTTGAATTTTGAGTTGGAGTATCTATCAATAATTTCTGCCGCTCTTCTAATCAAGCAGATACAAGATGCTTGCTGTTGGACTGTTAAAATTGGGGGGACTAAAGTTCTTTCACATTCTTCTAGCATAATTGAGGCACGAGCAGAAGTCAAATGGGAAGATCATTATGAGTCCTATGCCAACGGATTAAAGATGACAATGCTTAGCGTGCTTCCTGAGAAAATCATACAGGTTGGAGTAGCCATAGCTGGCCCTCACATTCGAATATCCATGCAAGGAGAAGGCCAGCCAGGTTCCAAGGAACAAGTTTTAAAATATAATGTTGCTCAAGGCCGTGGTAATTACTTCTTAACTATTGACCTGGAGAACATTGAAATTGCTGTTTGGCCAACTTCTAGAGCAGGGGAACAAAGAGCTGCTGATCCAGGCCATCCGGGAGTTCGATCTGAGATCCGTAAAAGGCATCCTGTTTCTTTCGACATGACAGACAATGAAGAAGCAGCAGAGCACCTTTGGTTAAGGGATCCTCAGTTCATAGATATCAAAGCAGATTCGAGTGAAAACTATATCTGTCAAGGGCAAATTGGGCTTGATGCCTGTCTTACGATTAATGGCATAAATGCTTTTTCAGAGGATTCAAAGGAAGGCCAACAGTCTCAAGTTATTGGACCCATGTCATTGACAATTCAATCCTCATCCCGCAGGTAGCGATTCTGAACATTTTCTGACTGGACCTTGTGAGCTATGTCACAAATATCTCCAATGTTTTCGAAGGTTGATGATTTTTTTGACCCCCCTTTAGGATTATGCGCCCCTTGTTAACATGAATTGTGGGCAGACTTTAACTCTTTTTGATGTCAAATCATGTTAAAAGGGGGCCACATAATCCTGCTTTGGGGGGGGGGGGGGGGGGGGGGGGTGGTCAATCATGTCGGTTCTCAAAATATCATACTTTTATCGCGACATTTCATTTTGATAAAGCAACAAAATTGCGAAATAATCCCGAGAATTTAAAAATATAGCAATATTTTCATTTTTATCATAAAATATCGCAATAATATCACGATATTATCCCGATATATTCAGGGCAATGTTAAATTCGCACCCCCTGTAGGTTAAATTCGCACCCCTTTAACGTGAATTCAATTCACGTTAAAAAGCGTTGAAGTCTGCCGCATACCTTACTTTAAAGGGGTGCGAATTATCCTACAGGGGGTGCGAATTTATCATCGCCTTATATTAACAATATTTTATATTATATTTTTTCTTAAATTTATATATTTATGTATTTTTTAAATAATTTTATTTTTATCTTTTTTTCCCTATATAAACCCCAAAAAAGTAAAAAATTTAATATATCTTGAGATTTTCCCTTGCTGAGAAATTCCCGAGAACAATATTTGTGACATAGCTTGTGAGAATCATGGCATATAAAATACTCTTAGCTGTTTTTCGTATCTCTTATAATCTTACAGTGCAGGAATTATGAATATTTTGCAGGGACTATCTTCGTTCATTCACAACAATTGTAAATGCTTTATCAATAGCTTTGAAAGGGATGGCTACAGGAGCCACCGTTTTTTCATATATGAATGAGCTACAGGATATATTTCAGGTGATTATACCGGTATTACAGGCCTTATGGCTGGATCCAAACCTACTGAAATTGCCATCGTTATTATGTACTCACTTGCCATTGTACTGTAAGACACGGAAATTTGATACTTGTTTTTACCTTGCAGTACTTAAATGGTACCCTTAAAATACATTTTCTGGTTTCCTTAGTGAAGTATTGAAGTCTACGCTTAAAGTACGTTAGTTGGTTTCGCGTTGCTTATTTGTCAGACATGTTTTCTTTTTGGGAGAAGTTGTACAATTATTGGCTTTAAATTTGTTGTTTGTTATACATTTATAGACAAAAGAAACCTCTTACTTTTAATAAAACTTGGACTCCGAATCCTATTATGAGTAAACAAACAATTTAACACAAATTAAAACTTCTAATTGAGACTTGCCATTTTTAGTAACCCACACTTGCTATTTTTAGTAAATCCTAACTTACTATTTTAGTGACTCGAGAACTTACTATTTTTAGTAAACCCGGAGTTACATTTTTTAGTAGAGCAAACGGTTCCTACACATATGTGTAGATAAGTTATCTACACACTAGCTTAAAATACAGTGGGGGCCACATTATTTGGGTAATCAAAACCATTCATTTTTAAGGCCCTCACATAGATAGGGTGTCCACAAAAAATCAGATCCATAGGATCATCCTAACCATTCGAACTGTGGAGGCAAAAAATGGACTAATTTGTTAAGGTTTAAAGACATCCATTTTACCTCCACAAATCGTAGGGTTGGGATGATCCTATGGATCTGATTTTTTGTAGACACTCTATCTATGTGAGGCCCTTTAAAATGGATGGCTTGGATCATCCAAACAATGTGGGCCCCCACTGTATTTTAAGCTAGTGTGTAGAGAACTCTCTACACATGTGTAGGAACCGTTTTCTCTTTTTAGTAAATACGGATTTTTTATATTTATAAGTTTGATAAGGACACCCCAAAGGTACTCTAATTCCTTAATTGATATTGACATCACTTTTATAACAGACACTTAAAGTTAAAATATAGTCCCTAGAATGGTCCCATCGAGGGATCATGTTGAGTGTGATTCCTAAGGAGCACTCTTGTCTCCCCCTCTTCCTGGCTGCTTTAATCTTGTTGAAGAGTGTTAAAGGGTAGTTTAGTCATTATGTGTATGATTGAGGGGTATTGTAGTTTTTGTACCAAGTTGCCCTATTTTGGGCCTATGTATACTTCATATTATGGGAGGACTCCTTAGTGGAGAATCCCTCATCTTCTTCCTCATTCTTCTTCTTCTTTCTCTACCTTATCTATCTCAACATGGTATCAGAGCTAAGATCCTAAGGGAAAGAAGAAGAAGAGAGTCCCCAAACCCTAGCTCCATCTCCATCACTATCAACCCTAGCCCCAAATCTTAACCCCCAGATCCCTTCTCTCTCAATACTCTCTCATTACCATCCCATTGGAGGAAATCTCCATCCAAAATCCCAAAGTCCCTAAACCCCAATCCATTTTGTGAATTCCATTTGCAAATACTTCCATCCAAAATAAAAAAAACAAAAAAAGATCCCCTGTTGTATATTTTTTTCCTCCTTTTCTGCATCCATAACATCATTTCTTGTTGTTTTTGTTTTAACTCCGTAAATCCCTTTATTTTCTAACTCTTAGTTCATTGTCTTTCTTTTTTAACTCTTAGTCCATTGTTGATTTCTTTATTGTTTCTTAAACCCCTTTCTTTATGGTTTGAATCCTTTGTTCTGTATGTTTTGAACCCTCCACTTCATCCTTTTTTAGTGCATGGTTTGTGTTGATATCCAAGGTGCACGCCAAGTGTCTGATAGAATGTTTGAGAGAGATGTTGTGCCTTGAAATTCTCCTTTCCCCTGCAAATTGAAGGCATTAGACCTCATGTAGTTCCATGGATGGAATGTTGTGTCGTTGGCGACTCCGAATTGATGTAGGTGCGCCACTTTTTTGTTGGTGGTTTGTTGGTTGTTTGTTGGTGGAAAAAGGGTTGTTTGGTTGGTTGTTGGTTTGTGATAATCTTTTGTTGGGTTGGTTGTGGTTGGATTGTTGGTTGGGTTGATCGTGATTGAGATCATCGTTGTTGTGGTTGGTTGTTGCTTGGTTCTTCGTGTTGTTGGTTTGTTCTTTCCATGGTTGGTATTGTTGGTGGACTCGCTTTGCGAGTGTTGATGCTTCTACATGGTGAGTGTAGTTGCTTGGCGTAGTTTCACGCCTTTGTTGTGCTTGTAGTGGTTTGCGTTGCCATCCACCTTGTTGGTGCTTCTACACGTGCGTGTAGTTGCTTTGCGTATTTTTACGCATTCATTGTGGTTGTTATGGTTTGCATTATAATCCACCTTGTTGTTGTGGCTATATGCCCGGTCGTTTGCATTGCATTCGGCCTTGTTGTTGTTGTGGCTATGTGCCTTGTCGTTAGCATTGCTTTCGGCCTTGTTGTTGTTGTTGTTGTTGTTGTGGCTATATGCCAATTGTTTGCGTTGCATTCGGCCTTGTTATTGTTGTGGCTATATGTCCGGTCGTTAGAGTTGCGTTCGGTCTTGTTGTTGTTGTAGCTATACGCTCGGTCGTTTGCATTGCATTCAGCCTTGTTGTTATTTTGGCTATAGGCCTAGTCGTAAGCGCTGCTTTCAGCCTTGTTGTTTCTCCGGGCGACGTGCTGTGTGGCCATCGTTGGTTGGTTGTTGTTGTGGTTGATTTTCTTTTGCCCTTTTGTTGGTTGGTTGTTGTGGGCTATATGCCCTGTTTGCATGGCGACCTCCATGAAGAAGTGTATATGGAGCAACCGCCAGGTTAAGTTGCTCAGGTGGAGTTGTCCTCATCTGTCTGTCGATTCAGAAAAGCGATTTATGGGTTAAAGCAGTCACAACGTCCTTGGTTTGGTAGATTTAGTGAGGCAGTTATGAGGTTTGGTCTCAAACAGTGTGCTGTAGATCACTCAGTATTCAGCTATCAGTTCTCAACAGGATGCATTATGTTGATTGTATACGTCGATGACATCATTATTACAGGCAGTGACTCAGGGGGAATTCAAAAATTGAAAGACTTCTTACAAAAAGAATTTGCAACAAAGGACTTGGGACGTCTCAGATATTTTCTTGGGATAGAAATTGCGTACTCCTCTCATGGTTTATCTCTATCTCAGAGGGATTATGTTCTTGATTTTCTAGAAGAGACAGGAAATCTTGGTGTGAAACCAGTAGCTGCACCTATGGATCCAAATGTGAAACTGGTTCCAGAAGAGGGTGATTTGTTGAAAGATCCTGGTAGGTATAGAAGACTTGTGGGCAAACTCATATACCTTACTGCCACTCGTCCTGATATATCCTATGCCGTTGGGGTAGGTAGCCAGTACATGATTTGTCCTCGCACATCTCATTGGAACGCAGTGGTTCAAATTCTCAAATATCTGAAGGGTGCTCCAGGGAAAGGATTACTATTCAAACGGCATGGTCATACACGGATTGAGGGGTTCTCAGATGCTGATTGGGCTGGATCTCCTGCTGATAGGAGATCGACTACCGGGTATTGTACCTTTGTTGGAGGTAACCTGGTTTCATGGAGAAGTAAGAAACATGATGTCATTGCGAAATCGAGTGCGGAAGCAGAATATAGAGCCATGGCGCATACTACGACTGAGATTATTTGGTTGAGGTCACTCTTAACTAAGATTGGTATTGGGTTTCCCTTTCCTTCACAGTTATATTGTGATAACAGGGCAGCCATCTATATTGCGACAAATCCTGTCTTGCATGAGAGAACTAAACATATCGAAGTCGACTGCCATTTCATTCGTCAGAGGATTCAGAAAGGGGAGATACACGTTGTATTCAGTCGTTCAGTAGAACAGTTGGCATATATGTTCACAAAACCATTGAATAAATCCAAGCTTAGCGATATATGTAACAAGCTAGGAATGTATGATTTATACATTGCTTGAGGGGGAGTGTTAGAATAAGCCTACAAGTCTATGGGCAGTTTGGTCATTGTACTTCTCTTTTCATTATTATTAATAAATGACTGAGGGGGAGATTCGCAACTCACTTTCTCTTTCTCTCTAATCTCTCTTACAACAATATATATATATATATATATATATATATATATATATATATATATATATATATATATATATATATGAGAAAACGGTTCCTACACATATGTGTAGAGAGTTCTCTACACACTAGCTTAAAATACAGTGGGGGCCCACATTGTTTGGGTGATCCAAGCCATCCATTTTAAAGGCCCTCACATAGATAGGGTGTCTACAAAAAATCAGATCCATAGGATCATCCCAACCCTACGATTTGTGGAGGTAAAATGGATGTCTTTAAACCTTCACAAATTAGTCCATTTTTTGCCTCCACAGTTCGAATGGTTAGGATGATCCTATGGATCTGATTTTTTGTGGACACCCTATCTATATGAGGGCCTTAAAAATGAATGGTTTGGATCACCCAAACAATGTGGCCCCCATTGTATTTTAAACTAGTGTGTAGATAACTTATCTACACATATGTGTAGGAACCGTTTTCTCTCTCTCTATATATATATATATATATATATATATATATATATATATATATATATAGAGAGAGAGAGAGAGAGAGAGAGAGAGAGAGAGAGAGAGAGAGAGGTTACAAATCACACATATCTATATAACAATCAATTAACGACTTGGCACGACTATGGACATCTATGATTATTTTTTTTGAAAGACGACAAGTGTATATATATATATATATTATAAATCCAACTGGGAATTTACAGAAAATAGGGACCAGTAGTCCCCTACATATTAACAGGATCAAGGACGTCTATCGTCCATGACCACCCTTCCCAATTCAAAACAAAATACCTGTAAAACACTAAGAATCGGAGCCCTGAAAAGAGAACTTCTTATAGAAACTTCCCTTAAGATGAGCACCTCTGTAAGTCCGCGAGGAGCCCAACTATTTCAGAAGCAAATACCTCCTCATCAAGACTGATGACCGAGAGATCCTCATCCGATGGCTCTTTATCTGTTGATGCCTTCTTCCTGGCAATCATAGCCTCCAATTTTTGAATTCCCATCTCCTTATCCTCTTCCCAACGGAGAAGTCTTGCGGCCATTTCGTCTGACATCACCTTGACACAGAAGGGGTGTTTGTGGATGGGAGAATGGGTTTCTTTCACGTTGCGTGACCAAACTGAAAAATACTTCCGGCCTTCTGTTGGCCGCCTCTTTAAAAAGCTTCCATTGACGTTTTAGAAAATCTCTAATGACTTCTCTATGCGTGGGCATTTCTTTGGAGGCTAGTTCGTCATTATACACCATCGCTTTCATCCTTTTCAAAGAGTCCTCCATCTCCGATATTTCCATCACTCGATTCCTCTTCCGGTTCGGGGCCAGGGGATTCGAAGAAAACGTGCAATATGAGATTGAAGCATTCTGGTTTTCCATTTTGTGTACAAATGTGATTTTTCCTTCATTCGGATATATTAGAGGGAAAATGAAGAGGCTGGAGGTGGTAATGATGAACCGCCTAGGATCACTGACTATATGCCAGGTGTCCAAACTCGCATTGAATATTGCGTGCAAGATCTCCTTCTATTATACATGAATATTAATCGCGTCGTAGTAGCCATTTCCGTCTATCCCAGAAAGGTAGATTTTTACAGCTTCCCATTATATATTAAAGTTCTAAGGAATGAATATTTTACTCATCTCGAAGCTCTCCTTGTGGGTTTGGCCCAAAACAGGTGTTTCAGTCATTCCTCCATTAAATGAGAGCAATCATTCATCCAATTGATCACGACGTTACATCGCCAATCAGAATAAAAGATATTACCTTCCCAGACACAATCCCCTAACCCCAACCACCTTGGGGCACCTCCTCATCCGCAAACGACACATTCATTGGGTAGCGCGGGGGCTCCAACAAACCTCGTTTTATTTATCTTTAAAGCTTCAACCCCTTCTGATATGAATTTCAAGGGCATGCCCCTTTTCTCCTTGGATAATCTTTCACAAAGTGATCTCCGGACGGAATCATATGTATCCGTTCTGAATCCTTGTTTCCCTGGACGCGTATTTTTCGTCTTACTAAGTTCCAGAAATGTTCCTTAGGTGGGTAGTCCAGAAATCCCAGCCCTGTTGATACCCAGATCTTTCCATAACTTTGCAAGTTTACACTTCGGTAGCTTTTGGCGCAAGGAACTGACTTGCCAGTAAGGTTGTTTACCTTTTCTAGACCCTCTCTTAGTAGGTTCCGATATTGCGGGGAGGGGGCAAATTAGACTAGGAAGAGTTGATAATCCCAAAGTCCCGTTGCCATTCATAGGAAGGGACAGAAAGGAGGGAGGCGCACTGCCCTGCAAGAGACCTGACACTGCTGTCAGGTGATGAGATTTGAAATTTGAATTAGTGGACCCCATACGGTCAACGGTCTCCCTACCCAAAGTTTCTGAGGAATGTGGTAGCATCGTCCCTGTCACCGCCGGTAGCTTTTCCGGATTCTGAGTACCATTCTTTGAGGGGTCAAACTTCAGAAGGGTAGGAGCCTTTCCGGATTGAGGGTCTTGATTTACGGTATCAGGACCCAACTGACGTCTATTACTCCGAATTTCAACTCCAACAGTGTACCATTGGCCCAATGTTCGGATCTGAATAGAGGATGGAGGTAGCTTCCACTATGGAACAAGAATTTTAGCAGATACGAATGACATGCATTGATTATGATCCCCTTCCATTTTTACTTCCAAGACTCGACAAAGAAAGCTACCTGCTTCAACGGTTGATAAGGCCCAAACATGAAGAGGGATGTCATAAAAGTTAATCCATGTCGCCTCCACACCTTGGATATACTCTGTACTCCAGGTAGAGAGAGAGAATGCAATTTGCTATCCCACACCTCCATTCCTTTGGCCAGGATCATAGCGGCTTCCTCCTCTGATTCAAACATAAACAAAACCTCTTTCTCTGATAAGTCGCATGGACAGGTGAGAGAAGGGATATTCTAGGATCTCTTAGCCCACTGCCAAAGATCATCAAGGGATTCAGATATATTCTTCTTCTTCCCAATGAGGCAATTTTTAAGGGTATAAAATCTTGTTTCCACTTTCTTGCCCGAGATGATTAAAGACGGAATACCCCTTCAATCAGAGAAGAGATCGTCCCCGAATCAGGCCATCGATCGGCTTCCTTATAGGCATTATCCGAAGTGGCATCCGGGATGATTATTTTCTCACCAGAGGAGAGAGTACCCTTCATTCTAGTCAAATGGCACCTCCGGCATTTGTCCCTCCATCCGAATTTGAGATAATTATAGGATAAGCAATTCCAATCCCCGGATCTCCAGTTTGAATTCTCCTTATTTCTTCTTTTCCTTATCTCCCTTCGTGGATCTAGGGTTGTACCGCTAGGTAGATGGGCCCGATTGTTTTGCTAACACCATCGACAACAACGCCGCCATTTGAAATTCCAGTAAGCACAGGCTAAGCAGAACCAGTCCTCCGCCATTGACATCTATGATTGTATAATTCATTCATTTGACAAGAAAAGAAATGTCAAAGCATTCATGCGAAACCCACAAATTGATATGTCCACTAGACTGACCAAAAGAAAACTTTATCTATTATTGATTATATGGAAAATTATGGATTCATTTATTTTACAGTTTTATCATATATGGGTCTATTAGTAACTGATAAAATCGTGTATTATAAACTTTAGGGACAAATCTCACTCTCTTATATATATATATATATATATATATATATATATATATATATATATATATATATAAAACTGTTAAACTCGTCTATTAGGAACTATAGGAAGAAAAATCACGATTTCTTATGTGAACTTAACTGTTTACAATCACTTATTAGTAGCTAGAGTGAAAATCATATTTTCTGTATAATTAACTTTTCTTTGAACAGTAGGAAGAATTTATTTATAGAAAGAAGGGAGACACAGGGAGTCACCCCAATAGATATAAAGGAAGGAAAAAAGACAGCCAACAAAGAAAAAAGAGAAAATACAAGGCTCTTCCCATAATCAAGGGGGTAAATAATCAAACCACTCCAAAACTGAACCATCTACCCCATCTTTTGCCTAGTGATCAGCCACACTGTTAGCCGATCTCTTTACATTTAAAAGTAATGGAGGACCCCTCAATTTTGTCAGAAATCTCATAAAAAAATTGAGCAAACCTCCAAGGTGGAACCGCAGAACCCCTTAGCCAACGAATGGTATTTAGGGTGTCACCTTCTACTATCACCTTGTCAAGAGATTCACTATACAACCAAAGGATTCCTTGGTGAGCGGCTCTAACCTCCGCTTCACTAGCATCCGATACTCCGATTGGCCCAGAAAACGCCCATATTACTTCACCACTTTGATTCCTTAGCACCCCTCCTATACCTCCCGAGCCCGGATTCCCTATACTAGAATCATCAAAATTGAATTTCATCAAATCACGATGAGGGGCCTGCCAAGCTTGCACAATAGAGGAACGATGTTCCTCGATGAGGCAAAAGTGCAAAACTCCCTCCAACCCTCCCAAAGATCAATGCTGATACAAACCAGAAAAGAGCAAGGCTTTTTGCTCAAGAGATCGTCAAAGCTATGACTTTGTGAAAAGATAAATTTTCAATTTTGATTGTCAAGGCTCTCATGTGTAATTAACTGTTAGAAACTTTTCATTAGTAACTATATCAAAAAAATCATAATCTCTTATATGGATTCTAACTGATAAAAAACTTTTTTTTATTAACTATAGGACGAATTTGAAGATTTTTACATGGATTCTATTTGTATAAATCGTTTATCAGTGATATATAAAATACCATAAATTTCCATATGCATCTAACTGTTAAAATCCTTCATTATTAACTATAGGGAAAATCGAAAACTTCTTATATGATTGTTAAAATCATTTATTAATACTACAGGAAAAATCATAAATTTTTGTATAGATCTAGCTGATAAAATCCTTTATTATTATCTGTAGGAAAAATCGGAAATCCCTTACGTGGGTTTTACTTGTTAAAATCAATTATTAATAATATGAGAAAATCACTGACTTTCATATGGATCTAACTGTTAAAATCTTTTATTAAACCCGTACGGAAATCATTAACTACTTAGACTTATTTAACTAGAAAAAATCGAGTATTAGTATTCTGATGAAAACCATGGCTTAAAAAGGGTCTAATTAGTTGTAATACAAATCGTGAATTGAATACCCTAACTTCGTAGTCGGAAAACAAGAAAAAGATGGGCACTTAATTGTGAATGGTCGAATCCGAGAGACGTTCCACAAGCCCAGAAACAAGCCACACACGCAATCTCCTTCCCTGTCTTCCTATTTTTTTCTCCTTTTCCTCTTTTCAAAGGATCTTTCAGAGAGATCTTTAATTCAAATTGAATTTGAGTTTCCAAAATAATTATGTGGGATCCACCCATGAAACATGAAGAATGCGCCCAACCATGATTTTGGGTTGGTCACACGATCTCTCCCTTTGTGGAAAATCGTGTGTTGCCTTAAAAATCAAACGATATTAGTGAAGAGAGAAGCGAGAGTCGAGAGTCGAGAAAAGAGAAAGGAAAAGTGGCGTGAAGAAGAGTATGTCGTGACTCTCTCCCGCACAATATATATATATATATATATATATATTAGAATATATATGTGAAATGACAAAACTAACCCCACTTAAGTTAGGTTCATATATGCCTAACGTTAACACTCCCCCTCAAGCTGGAATGTATATATCATACATTCCCAGCTTGTTACATAAGTCACTTAATCTCACTCTGCTTAAGGGTTTGATAAACATATCTGCTACTTGATCATTTGATCTAGTGGATATTGTGCAAATCTCCCCTTTTTGAATTTTGCAAATCTCCCCTTTTTGAATTTTGTGACGGATAAAGTGACAGTCCACTTGTATATGCTTAGTCCTCTCATGGAAGTTGGGTTCTATGCTATGTGAATGGCGGACTTAATATCATAGTGAAGAGAAGCAGGAGATGAGTAGGGAAGCGCAATCTCTGACATGAGCGATCTCAACCATATCAACTCACACTCTGTATAGGCCATGGCCCTATACTCTGCCTTTGCACTTAGATCTTGATACGACATCCTGCTTCTTGCTCTTCCAGGATACCAAGTTGCCTCCAACAAAGGTACAATAGTCGGTAGTCGATCTCCTATCTGCAGGGGATCCTGCCTAGTCTGCATCTGAATGTCCCTTGATTCTCATATGCCTGTGTTTCTTGAAGATCAATCCTTTACCAGGAGACTTCTTCAGGTATCTCACGATCTGTGTGACTGCTGACAAGTGTGATGTCCGTAGTGCACTCATGAACTAACTAGCGACTCCAATAGCATAGGATATGATTGGGGATGTGATAGTCAGATAAATCAATTTCCCAACTAAACGTCTGTACCTCCCTGGGTCCTCTAGAAGTTCTCCCTGAACAGGAGAAAGCTTGATGTTGGGTTCCATGGGTGTCTCAGCCGGCTTTGCACCTAGTAATCCTGTCTCCTCTAGTATATCTAGCGCATATTTTCTTTGTGATAGGGATAGCCCTACACGTGAGTAGATTACCTCTATCCCTAAGAAATATCTGAGGCGACCAAGGTCCTTACTCTATTCAATCAAATGCAATTTACTCTATTCAATCAAAGGCAATTTCACACTTTTCCATTCTGATATTGAGGTAGGAGTGAAGCATGGTTCTTAATGGTTAAATGCTTTGTGGATCACATGATTTGAACCTTGTAGGGGGTTTAGGTTAGAGGGTGTTGTTGTAAAAGGTGGTTGGTTAGTATGGTGGGAAGCTTGTTACCACTTACCCCCTAGGACACATGTATGTTAGAGGGACACATGTCATGAGGGGTGAGGGTAGGTAGCGGTAGAGAGGGATGACATTTTTTCAAGGGCAAGGTGGTCCTCATGAATAGGGAGTTAGAAGAAGGTAAAGAGGTCCTTAGGGACAATGTGAGAAAATTGGTGTCGCATGTGAACTTCATTAATGCATTCAATTTTCAACAAAGATGATTGTGAGAAGTGTTGGTTGAAAGCACAAAGTAAGCCCCAATGAGATTGAAATGTCATGCTAACGTCAGTAGTGAACCATACAGGGTTCCGGTTTTGTAATGGGATACTTACATATCTCCTTATTGGTTTTCGGGTTTTATCTTACTTTGACCATGCTTTGACCAAACTTAGTATCACTTTTTTTCTTCATAGCAATGTTTGTGAGGATCTATTGGATTCTTTGTGACTGTTCATTAATCTTGCAAGTTTGCAGTACTTTTGGTCGATTTCTAGTGGTTGCATCGAGGGTATTAGATCGAGTTCGATATGAAGGATGCAAATAAAAAAAGGGCAATCCATTACTTTTGGAAAGAAGAAGCTATTTCCTTGGTGGCACTCTCTATATATGCTTGAGTGAGTGTCAACTATGGTTTAATCCAATCCTTTATTAAACTATGATTGCATTAATACTTAATCCAATCCTTTATTAAACTATGAATTTAAAGTTTATTATGGTTTATATTATACGTTGGGGAAGTGCTGCTTGTACCTCTCTCTCTCTCTCTCTCTTTTATGATAATTGCATAGAAGAAGATTAATGGGAAACTATTGGTTAACGTGTAATTGTTCTTTTTATTGTTGCTAATTTTTGAAATATCAGTCTGCTCACATCTTTTTTTATATTATCTCTATATTTCGTGCTTTTTATTTTTCTGGTGGGACTGTCACCATTTTGTGATGAGATCCGAAATTCCTAGAGACTGCCTCTACTTATGGTGATGTTATTGTATCACTGACTGTCTTCAAGGCATGGTTTTAAATTTTCCCGAAACGACCGAAATATTTCCATTTCCATCCCCGCCGAAACGAAATCTACATGATTACCTTTTACATCATTAATTCTCCGAAATTTTGATTGAAATTCCTGAAATGGAAAGATGTTATTATTTGCATTTGATTTCATTTCATTAGCGTAGAGAATGATATTTGGTAGGCAAAATAATTGAGATACACAGCAAAGCAACCGTATCTTATGCAAGAGATGTTCCAAACATGTGTGACAATACATGTCATTAGGTGTTCGATCTGATTAAGCCATTATGGATGGCTTTTTTGCTTATGTGATGGTTTCTAAGTATGTATTCGTACTTACTCTAGCTTTTCCCAAAGTTTCATCCTAAAATTTCATCATTTGCTTGTGTTTTTTTTTTTTAAATTTAAAAATTTCATCAATTGCATATGTTTCCATACATTTCCATGATTTTACAAGATTTCCACCAAAACCGAAACCGAAATTTAAAACCTGCTTCATGGAGGCTCTCAGTTATGAACATATTCTCTGCTTGCTGTGTAGCCACGGTTGTTTTATTAATTTATTTTATTATTATATTAATTTATGATGAGGGATGTTTTCATTTCATATTGATGTGTTCTCTTAATGTCAGTTGCATGGGATCTTTAAACAACATTACGAGATTGTCAATGTTTGAGCTCTTTTATTCCAATTCATTTTATGACGAATAGATTTTTAAACATCATTACTAGATTGTCAGTAAAAGAGTGAATGTTTGAGCTCTTTTATTCTAATCCATTTTATGATGAATATATGTTTTTGCCTTCAGTTGCTGGAAGGCATAGCCTCTTCAGTATCATATGCTTTTTGAAATATCAGGCTTCTCACAAATGTTTTTCTGGTGGGACTGTCACCACTTTGTGATGAGATCCAAAATTCCTAGAGACTGACTCTACTTATGGTGATGTTGTTACGTCATTGACCGTCTCCGTGGAGGCTCTCGGTTATGGACATATTTTCTGATTGCTTTGGGAGTCAGGGCCTACCTTACCACCATAGTTGTAAATTCCGTTTCGGTGGCCATTTCGTTTTGGCCACCGAAACGAAATTTCGGACAATTTCGTTTTAAATTTTTCGGTAAATTTCGTCAAATTTCTGTAAATTTCAGTAAATTCCGGTCAATTCTGGTCGATTTCGGCTGAAATCCGGAACGAAACGAAATTTTTATCATTTCGTTCCGGTTTTCGGTCGAAACTGAAACGTTACGTCCATTTCGGACAAAACGAAACGAAATTTACAGCTGTGCTTACCACTGTTGTTTTATTGGTTTATTTTTATATTATATTAATTTATGGAGGAATGATAGAATGAAGGGCGCCCTTGAACCCTTGCAAAAATCAGCTTCAAGGGCGCCCTATTGGTTGATTTCTGCAAAGTCAACATGGTTTCCACTTTTCTTGCCGCCATCCAATTTTTTCAGTGCCACACATAGCAGATATTAACCAATAGGGGCGCCCTTGAAGCTGATTTTTGCAAGGGTGCCCTTCATTCTATCATTTCTCTAATTTATGATGAGGGATGTTTTCATTTCATATGGATTGTTAACTTAACAACTTCTCCAAAAGCTTTAGCTGTTAGAGAAAGGCGTTATTTATCTTTTATACTTATAACACTCCCCCGCACGTATGGTCCACTTGGCAAACACGTGGCACATTTGGTCCCACTTTGGGCCAACCATCGCATGTGGATTTTTTCTATTCGGGAGGCTTGAACTTGAAACCTTTGGCTCTGCTACCATGTTAACTTACCAATTTCTCTAAAAGCTTAAGCTGTTGGAGAAAGGCGTTATTTATCTTTTATATTTTAACATGGATGTGTACTCTCAATGTCAGTTTCATGGGATCTTTAAACATCATTACTAGATTGTCCATTAAAGAGTGAAGCTTTGCTCTCTTTTTTTTCCCCCCTAAATGGTGGCTAGGAGCTCTTTTATTCTAATCCATTTTATGATGAATACTTTTTTTTTTCTTCAGTTGTTGGAAGGCATAGTCTTTGCAGTATCATATGCTTTTGTTAGTATTGATGCTAGTGGCGATGCTTATTTTCAAGAATTATTTACCTCAAAAGACATGCCATCAACTGAAAAGGGCATCAACATCAACATGGTGGCATCCAAAATTCTTGAGAGCACACAATTTATAATTAACGCCACTCTGGAAATGAAGTCACTGGATATCTTTCTGCATAGTTTTAGTGAAAAACATTTCCTGGCAAACCGTGGGAAAGCAACTGGCGCTTCTAGTAGTTCGGCTTACAGTGAATTTATGGCAATGACATCTAATAAAACAATGATTGATGGGCTTGATTCTGGCATCGGAGTCTCTGCGCAGCGATCTTGTGTCCGAATTTCCTGGAAAGACGGAGTGGTGGAGTTGCTTTTTGATTTATCTGGATTTCAGTCTATTATTTTCAAATATCAAAGTCAGACTGGAAAGTGCACTGATGAGCCAGGAGTTAGAAATCCGCTTTATCAATCTTTTCATTGCTTATATGATTTCTTTGTTTCTAATTGTGCGTTTAGAATATGTGTGGCCCCACATGGGGATTCTAGTCAGGAACCTGTGGGACATCAATTGCTGACTGCCAGTACACCAGAGCCAGCTACAAGTTGTTGTTTATTGATAAACATTGAAATTCATGAGATTTTTATGGCAGAACCATGTTTAAAGAATATTCTGATTGGAGCACATCAACCCAATATGCTTCAATGTTCAGTATCTGTTGGTAGAGAATTTTACACAGTCGCGTGTGAAATACAGGTACTGATAAAGGTTATGTAATTATGTTTAAATTCTGCTACATACTTGCTCTTTGTTGTTTTCTGTGAAATGACCAATTTCTCGAAAAGCTTAAACCGTTGAAGATGGCTTTATTTGATCTTTTATACTTTTACACTCCCCCTCACGTGTGGCCCCTCTTTAGGGTTGGCTTACACATGGCAAATGTGGCCCCTCTTTCAGGTTGTCCATTACATGCGTTATTTGATCTTTTCAGGTTGCTCTGATACCATGTGAAACTACCAATTACTCCAAAAGCTTAAGCCTTTGGAGATGGCGTTATTTGATCTTTTATAATTCAACATTATGTATTAGCTCCTGTGATTTGGATGGTTCTTTGTCCCTGCTATGACTTGACATTAATTTATTATCACCTCCTACAATTACATTAGTAGTTGATGTGTTTTTTTTGGAATCATAGACTGATCTTATTCTTTTAGCTGCTCTTTTCTCCAATTACTAGCTTTTAATGGGGTCTAAACACGATTATGCTGAACAGGGAGGACTTGTTGTCCTTGAAACAGAAGCACTGTCTACATTTGCTCAATTATTTACTTCATATCTCCTCTATATCACCGACCTCTCCTCTCACATTTCATCTGGAAAACAATCTGAAAAAGTTGAATATCTGATGGTTCTTGGCAAGAATGTTGCTAAACCAAGTGATCATCCTACTGAGGAGTATGTCCAGGATGCAGTGTCCGCAGATTCACAGTTAGAAACACGCAATACATCCCTTGAAAACAAATGGAAATTACCTGAGGTTCTTTTGATAAGACTGTCTAAATTTTCCCTCGTACTTGCTGTTGCCATTGGATCTGGTATGTGGATATTTTCACTTGTCTCTTCAAAATTCTTCTTATCAAATGTATTAATTGTTTTATTTCTTCTCTTGTAGACAAATCTTGGGAACTTATATTTGAAGCTGATTTCCACTTAAAGCTTGAACTATTGGATTCGAGAAGAAATTTCTTATTTGATGTCTCACGTTTGACAATTCAGTCTCAGCACCTATTTAGAAGTTCGGATCAAACATCAACGGATATTTCAGTTCCCCGTTTTATCTCCGACACAGGAGATGATTTTTCATCTTCTCAGAAATATTTTTCAAAGGAGAGTGGTTCATCTGGACTCAATCTTTCGAATCATGGAAGTTATATCTTGGAATGTATGGTTGCTTCCGTTATGGTTGAGAAGGCTGTGCCATGGGGTGAGGTGGGTCCTTTGCTGTTGCAGAATGACTGGGCTGGTAGTGGTTCTTTTTCTGGTCTTGATTTAACAATCACACTATCTGAAATAGAGGTGAGCAATTTATCAATTACCCCTTTTTTGTTTTGTTTTTATCGGTTGAAGATTGCTATACCT
Organism: Tasmannia lanceolata; assembly: GCF_043159265.1. Taxonomy (NCBI): domain Eukaryota; kingdom Viridiplantae; phylum Streptophyta; class Magnoliopsida; order Canellales; family Winteraceae; genus Tasmannia; species Tasmannia lanceolata. The sequence goes on from NW_027518695.1 coordinate 66,911,283, forward strand.
GTTGTCGAGCAATCCATGTCAGTGGCTTTTTGAGTGTGATAAATTACTTTCATGGCTGTTGTGAACTTAGTTTTTCTTTTTTCCACTAATACAATTTCGAATCGGCATGGCCTTGAGATTTACGATGTATGACTTGCAGTGTTTTTACCAGGAGTTGGTTATCTCATTATATTTAATATTTATATGGTGCGGATAATTGCATGACCTTTTGCTGTTTCAGTCTGTTAGGATAAAATGTTAGATGATTTGTTTGTAATATTAAAATGTTTATCTTAGCGGATTTGTTGTTTTAATGCGGCTCATCTGGGCTGGCAATTTAGTGTTCCATTTCTGGTTGAAAATTGAAATCCAGGGTCTTAGGTATTGGACTAGATGGTCTGATATGTTTACACGCTAACTGGGAGTTTCAGCCATGATTTGATTATTTATTATAACTACTTTAATATACGTTGCATACATTTGTTCAGGAAAAAGTTTATTTCTTGGAAGTCAAGTTTATGGCCTTTTCCTTTACCTAGCCTCATATTTGTTACTAGTACTCAACTCACCTCAAGTCAACTAAGCTTTTGTCCCAAACTAGTTGGGGCCGGCTAATGAATCCTTTAAAAATTTTTCATGAAGAAGGTGAAACGATCTACCTGGCTCAAATTTACTAAGTCTAATCCTGACACTAGTTGGGTTCATCTATATGGATCATTTTCTTCCATTCTCTCCTATCCAAGGTCATGTTCTCTGTTATGTTCCTAGCCCTCAAGTCTTTCCTCACTGTTTCTACCCAACAATCTGCCCCTACCTCTTTACTCTTTCAACTTGGCACGAGTCACTTCTTCTCACTGGAGCATCCAAAAGCCTACGTTGGATATGTCCAAACCATCTTAAGCGGTGCTTTCTCATCTTCTCCTCAATTGGTGCCACCCCCACCTTTTTACGGATGTCTTCATTTTTAATTCGATCTAACCTTGTGTGGACGCACATCCATCTAAGCATTCGGATCTCTGCTACACTCATCTTATGCACATGCTACTTCTTGGTGGCCTAACACTCTGAGCCGTACAGCACGACGGGCCTTACAACTGTCTTATAAAACTTTTCCTTCAACTTGGTAGGCATTTGACGATCGCACAGAACTCCTGAAGCATGCTTCCACTTCAACCAACCTCCTCTTATTCTGTGGTTAACATTCTCTTCAATCTCTTTTTCCTTATATTGGATTGAACCAAGATAGCTAAAGATATCCCTCTTAGGTACCTCCTGCCCAGTCATATTTACTACATCCTTGCCCCGCCTCCTTACATTACTAAAGTTGCACTCCATATGCTCTATCTTAGTCTTGCTCAGTCTAAAACCTTTGGATTCCAAAGTAGTTCTCCATAACTCTAACTCAACATTAACTTCTGCTTTGGTTTCTTCAATTAATACTGTGTCATCTGCAAATAACATACACCACGACACCTCGTCGTGGATACCCTTTGTAAGTTCATCCATAACTAGAGTAAAAAGATAAGGGCTTAGAGTTGATCCTTGGTGCAGTCCTATTGTAATTGGAAACTCACTAGACGTGCCATCCGTAGTTCTAATACTAGTTACTGCTCCATCGTGCATATCCTAAATCATATCAAGATATTTAGTAGGCACTTTTTTCCTTTCAAGGATCCACCACATAACACTCCTGAGAACCCTATCATACACTTTCTCCAAATCAATGAAAACCATATGAAGGTCCTTTTTATTTTCTCTAAATTTCTCTATTAACTGCCCAATCAAGAAGATCGCTTCCATAGTCGATAGTTCGGGCATGAAGCCATATTGATTTTTTGACCCCTTAGTCTCTTTTCTTAGTCTATGCTCAATTACCTTCTCCCAAAGCTTCGTGGTGTGACTCATTAGCTTAATTCCTCTGTAATTGGTGCAATTCTGGATATTCCCTTTATTCTTATAAATAGGTATTGATGTACTCTTCCTCCACTCATCAGGCATCTATTAGTCTTCAAAATATTGTTAAATAATCTAGTTAACCAAACCAAACCCATATCACCCAAGTATCTCCAAGTCTCAATTGGAATACCGTCATGCCTCACTCATCAGGCATCTTATTAGTCTTCAAAATATTGTTAAATAATCTAGTTAACCAAACCAAACCCATATCACCCAAGCATCTCCAAGTCTCAATTGGAATACCGTCATGCCCCATGGCCGTACCTAATTTCTTCTTTTTCATAGCTACTTTTACCTTTGATGTTCGGATTATACGGACAAACCTCCGGTTTGTACCATGAAAAGCGTTATCAAGTTTTCCCAAATTCGCTACGGGCATAGTTGTAAATTCCGTTTCGGTCGCCATTTCATTTTGGCCACCGAAACGAAATTTCGGTGGGATTTCGGTCGAAACTTTTCGTTCACACAAAAAATATATTAAAAAATATGAGAAAAATCCAAAAAAATAAAAAATCAATAGAAAAAGATGAAAAACTAATAAATAGTCCAAAATATGTGTCCCAAAAGGGATATTCATTACTTAAACACATAAAGTCTTGCACAAGTCCAACTGATAGTCTTATACATAGAAAAACATAAAAAAAAGAGATACATGAAAGTGAAACATAGACAATAGCTAGTAGCAACAACTCTTAGTTATCATAACCCGGATGATCATACTCAATGTCTTCTTCGTCGTCGTCGCCGCCGTCATCACCACGTGGACCACCAGTAGAGACATCTTCTTCAAGAGGCATGAGAAAGTCGTCGTCGTCGTCCCCGGCCCCAACCACAGCAGTAGGTGCTTCAAGATTTTCCCACCCAATGTCTTCCGGCGTGAATATGACATCTTCTTCTTCTGCAACCCAATCCATCATGACATCCAGATGGTCTATGCTCAAAGGGTCACTAGTGGTAGATGATTTCCTCAACAAGTCCCTGAAAAGGAAAACATTAAGTTTAGTGTTAAAGGTTAAAACTTAAAAGCTTAAAGTGATGAGGTGAGAGTTGAAAACATTATATTACGTTGTATACCTTTCTCGAAACTTAAGCTTGTAATGGACAAACACCAAGTCATCTAATCTCTGGTGCTCCAACCTATTTCTCTTTGCAGGGTGAATGTGTTTGAAGGTGCTCCAATTCCTTTTACACAGTCGCATTGCAGGTCTGACTGAGGATTCTGATCGCGAAGGTCTGTAATTCTTCCACGTCACCTCCGAATTGATTCCACCATGCAACTGTAAAGTAATAAATAGTAAAGCATTTTTTGTTGAGAAACTGAAAGTTAAAATGAATTATACTTAATTAAACAAACAACTCAAATATACCTGGTCCCAACTTCGTTTGGTTGCGGATTGCAAGCTTCATTCCAAACATACCCTTAGCCTCTCGATAATCCTCAATCTGATTGGTGATGAGGTCTTGTGTACCTTCATCAGGTACCAGTCGAGTGATGCATGCCAACAAGCCTCTGATTACTTCACTGTGCCTAGAGAAGGTAGGAGTGAAAAAGAGAGCAGGGTTAAGAAAATATCCGGCTGCATGGAGGGGACTGTGGAGTTGCCTATCCCATCTTTGGTCGATGATCCTCCAGATGGGATTGTAATATGATTTTCTCTTCAACCTCTCCTTGATGTTTTCTTTAGCCTTATCCATGGCCTTATCCATGGCCTCATATAGGTAACCCATCGCCGGTTTGTCCTGCCGATCTACCAAACGCAGCACTCTCACTAAAGGCTCGCTGATCTTTAGAATGTACTTGCATTGGTCACAAAAAGATTTATCCAACACAGTACTAACTACCCCTTCACTCAGTGGGTGTTGGACAAACCTACTAGTACTATACTCATCAGACACAAACATCTGCTGAAATGCTTTCCGATTCAACACCAGACTTTGTATGCTAATGAAATTTGTAGCAAATCTGGTTGCAGCAGGGCGGCACAACTCCTTCCCACCTGTGAACTTCTTCCTCATCAAATTCAAGAGGCTTCCATGGTTGTAGATGAACTTTGTAATCGTCCGAGCCCTCTCAATTGTGGTTGCTATGTGAGGAAATACAGTCGGTTTGCACAGATGCTCCAAGATGAGATCTAAGCAATGAGCTGCACACTGAGTCCAGAAGAATGTACCAAACGCGATTTCTAGTCTTTTCCCAGCAGCTTTGTAACTTGTCTCACTGTCAGTTACAAATTGCACCACATATTCCGGATTCACGTCTCCGACAATCTTTGCAAAGATATTGTATAATTCATCGGCATTCTTCACTATGCCAGATGCATCAACGGATTTGAGGAATATGACTCCTTTAGGGCAGTACACCAAAAAGTTGATTAGGGAACGTTGTTTGGTGTCTGTCCATCCATCTGCCATAATGCTACAGCCAGTGTATCTCCATGACATCTTAATCTCCTCCAAGTAGTTGTTTACCTCATCCACTGTATTCTTCAAAATGGGACCCCTTAAAGCATGATAAGTAGGTGCCTTAGAACCCGAACCCACGGCATTCATACCATCAAACATAGGTTGTCAGAAAGGTGAATTGGCAACGTTGAAAGGGAGATTGGCATCGTAGCAAAGCATGCCAACCGCCATGTTTGCTCTATCCATTGTTTCTTTAGTAGCCAAAGCACTTTTAATGCTTGGCTGGGCTCCAGGGGTTGTTCGTGGTGCAATGAAATTCCTGATCCCTCTTGTGATTCCCTTCTTCTTCCTTTTTGTACCACTCGGTTCTACAAGAACTTCCCTACCTCTTCGTTGAGGCAATTGTGTGCCAATGTCTTCTTCATCCTGCTCTTCTTCTTCGTCTAGTGTGCCATAAAAACTTCCAACCTCTGCTCTGGATAGGCTCATCCTAGCCCTTTCTTTTCTCTTTGTATCTAAAAGTTGCTTCATTCGATATTTTACATCTTCAGTCACTTTTTTGCATGATGCTACTTCACCAGGAACAGCCGCTAAATGTTCTTTCAAGCGGGTTATACCTCCACCCGATATGACTTTGCCACAGAATATGCAAGTTACTTTATTTTTTTGACCTGGAACTAATGTACCGTAAGCTCATGCCGGGTCATCCGATCTAGCGGGTGCCGAACCAATAGAGGATGCTCCTGCAGAAGGTCCCGAGCCCGACCCACTCATTCTGAAATGAAGTAGAAGAAGGGAAAAAATGAATTAGAAGAAAGAAAATTGAAACAAATTACAAAAAAATGAAGTAGAAGGGGACAAATGAAGTAAGAAATAAAAGAAAGGAAATGAAAAGAAATAAAGAGAACCTTGAGCTTGAACTTAACTTAAAGAGAAGAAGAAAAAATTTGCCTTCACTCACTTGAAATAAGCCTTTGGAAATAGTTCTTGACTTCTTGTAGTGGTAGGTTGAATGTATGCCTTCCCTTTGCTCCAAAATAGACTTGGATTGAGTTGAAGAAGAGGGTAGACTTGTAGGAAATTTAGTAGAATAGATAATGTAAGTGAAAGTAGAGAAAGAAGGAGAATCACTTATGTGATGGTGGAGGATAAGAAGGTAGGGAAAAGGCTATTTATTGAGTTTTTAATTGATTGTGTATTTAAAAATGACTAAAATACCCTTCCCAACAGCTATAAACGGTCACATTTTGGGGTTAAAATGGTCAAAAACCAAAAAGAGTCGTTCCAGGGGCATTGTCGTAAATTCTGCAAAAAACAGTCAAACTAGCCGTTATAGCCAATTTCGGACGAAATCCGAAATTTTGGTCAATTTCGAACGAAATGACGGAAATGGAACGAAATTTCGGACGAAACGAAACGAAATTTATAACTATGGCTACGGGTCTCCATCAAACAATTTATCGAAATAACTTTTCCACCTTTCTTTAACCTCGTTTTCTTTTACTAACAATCTTTGATTATCGCCTTTGATGCATTTTATATGATTCAAGTCCCTGCTCTTCCTTTCTCTCATCTTAGCAAGCTTGTAAACATCTTTTTCACCCTCTTTTTTCCCTAACCCGTGGTACAAATTCTCATAGGCCTTTCCTCTAGCTTCCCTTATTGCCTTCTTCGCTTCTTTTTTATCCAATTTATACTTCTCAGTGTTCTCCTCATTTCTACAATTAGGCAAACATTTATAACACTCCCTTTTACACCTAATCGCATTTTGGACTGTTAACAGGTCTTTAGGTCTTTATTGTAATGCCCAAGGGCATACTTGTCTTTGTACTTCACTCTTTATTATATATATTACACGAGTGAGGGGGAGAACCCTAACTCAATCTTTTCTCTCACTCTTTTCTCTACCTCTCTCAACATGGTATCAAAGCTCTAGGGTATGGATGCTTAGGGCATTTTTTTTTTCTTTCCTTCTTTTTTCCCTAACCTTAACCTTAACATCCACCTCCATCTTCTCCATCTCTAACCCTAACCATAACCCCTCCATTCTTGCTACAGTACCCTCTATAGTAAATTGCTACAGTACTGCTACAATACATCGCTACAGTACCCTCTTTTCCCCATTCTTGCCCTAATATGATCCATCATAATCTCTTCTTCTTTTGGGTCATAGCTATGCCCTAGATTTTCTTCTTCGGCTTGATCACTATCTTCATGGTGTTGTTCTGGATTTGTACTTACATCATTGCGATGTTTGTGGTTCGGAGTTGTCTCGACTTTTTCTTTATGTCGTGAGGCTATCTCATGCCTCCCTTATGCATATGTTGTCCTCACGAAGCCGCGGTCTATTAGCTTGCTTATAGTCTTCATCTTTGTCTCTAATTGCTCGTTGTTGGTCCTCTTTCCGGTCTCTTATGGAAGATACCCCTTATATTGAGGACCCTACTATTCGTACTCCAGCTATGGCTACTAGTTCCCAGCCGCATCAGGCTGCGTTGTCGTATTTGTCTTCGGTGGATGCGTCATTCTCACCGATTACCACTTCCCGTCTTGATGGATCCAACTATTTGACTTGGAAGATTGCTGTGGAGACATATCTGAAGGTCCGATGAAAGATTTATATTATTCGTCGTGATCCCCCTCCTGAGACTGACCCTACCTTTGATGATTGGGATGTAGATGATGCCCTTGTTCGTACACTTCTATGGCAGAGTATGACCCCTGCCATTGCTAGCACTATGATGGATCTCCCTACTGCAAAAAAGGTAAGGGAGCACACTGCGGCATTAGATTCTGGTGAGGGGAATGTCGCCCGTCTCTGCGACACTTATTTGCGCTGGATGGGTCACAGGCGTGGTGATTCTACAGTAAATGATTACTATAGGCAGTTTGTCTCCTATTGCCAGCAGCTGGATGCTCTTATGCCTCTCACCACTGATCTTACCACGACAGCCAGACAGCGGGATCAGCTCCGTGTTGTTCATTTCCTTATGGGTCTTGGACCAGAGTTCATTCATCTTCGACAACACATCCTTGGGTCTGGTACTGTACCCACTCTTCAGGAGGTATTTTTACGAGCTCAGCAGTGTGCACTTGGCATTACTGTTCCTACTCCCGTGGATGTCTCGACTACTGCTGCTTATGGAGCCGCTGACCGCCCTTCCCGAGGAGGCATTTTTGGTCGCGGTCGTGGTCACGATACTAGCCGAGGCGGACATGGCGGCGGCCGAGAGGGTGGCCGTGGAGGTCGAGGTCGGCCCTATTGTACTCATTGTAGGCGTGAGGGTCACTATCACGAGACATGCTTTGATCTCCATCCTCAGCTGCGTCACACTCCATATCCTCGTGAGGGTAGTACTGCACATCTTGCCCTTCCAGATTTGCTTGCTCCTATTGACAGCCCCTCACAGACACCACTGGCTACTCCGACCGATCAGATGGTCGTCTCTCGTGGCGACTATGATGAGCTACAGCGTTTCAGGTCTGCCAGCCGTCCTCCTACTGCTGGTCTTGTTCAGCTAGGTAGTTCTCTTGCTTCTTTCCTCTCTAGTTCTAGCTCCTGGATTATTGATTCGGGAGCATCTCATCACATGACAGGTACCCAGTCATCTTTACATGATTTTCATCATGTTGTTTCACGTTCTATTACTCTTGCTGATGGGAGTACCTCTCCTATCACTGGTGTTGGCAGTTGTTCCTCTTCACCGGGCATTACATTATCATCTGTGCTCTGTGTCCCCAAGTCACCTTTCAGTTTACTTTATGTTAGTCAATTAACAAAGCATCTTCGTTGTTCTATCTCATTTTTTTCCTTCATATTGTCTTTTTCAGGATCTCTCGACTGGGAGGACGATTGGCTCGAGCCGTGAGGTGGATGGCCTTTATCGTCTCGACTGCACTCCGTCCCATCCGATTCTACATGGCTCGGTCGTTGCATACCAATGGCACTGCCGTCTAGGTCACCCGTCTATAGAGCGTTTACGCAGGATTCCCTTCGTTCCTTCTTCATCTGTTAGGTCTTTTCAGTGTGAGGCCTGTGAACTTGGGAAGCATCATCGTGTGCCATTTCCCTCTAGGATTGTTAGTCGGGCTTCACACCCTTTTGCTCTTGTTCATTCTGATGTATGGGGTCCTGCGAGGACTACCTCTTTATTTGGATTTCGCTATTTTGTGGTCTTTATTGATGACTATTCACGTATGACATGGACTTATTTAATAAAAGATCGTTCTAAAGTTTTTTCTGTGTTTCGTGATTTCTATGCTGAAGTTAGTAATCAATTCTCATGTGTTATCCAATGTCTTCCCACTGACAATGCAAAGGAATATTTCTCTTACTCAAATGGTTTTCAGGAATTCCTCTCTTCGCGAGGCACTCTTCATCAGTCTTCATGTGCTCATACCTCTCAGCAGAATGGAGTGGCTGAGAGGAAGCTTCGCTCCTTGTTAGATGGGGCCCGAACACTACTCTTTCAGATGCGGGTCCCTAAGACCTATTGGGCTGATGCTGTACTCACAGCATGCTACCTGGCGAATAGGCTTCCCTCTTCGGTCCTTGGTGGCACCTCTCCGTTCTACCTCTGACCCTTTCCCTCTTACACTTCGAATTTTTGGCTGTCTCTGTTTTGTCCACATTCTTGGGTCAGGATTAGATAAGTTGGATCCTCGGGCCGAATGGTGTATCTTTCTAGGTTAGTCTTGGATCCAAAAGGGTTATCGTTGCTACAGCCCTCACCTGCGACGATCCTTTGTCTCGGCGGATGTTACATTCTTTGAGACTCAGTCATTTTTTAGTCCGTCCATCTCGTTGGATCCCTCCCCCTCTACACTTCAGGAGGATTCCTCGCATACTCCTGTTCTTCTTCTTCCGGTTCTTCCTGATCCCATCCCTGTTTCTACACCTCCGGTGTCCAGTTCCTCCCCTACAGTTGATTCTACTGTTATGCCGATGTCAGCGCCTTGTGCAGCCCCTCTACCTCCACCATTGAAGCAGTATCAGCGTTGGGCCAAATCTGTTGCTCATTCAGCCCCGCCCGAGCCATCATCATCTTAGTCGGAGATCCCCACTTCTGAGGTACATTCTGACTCTCCCATTGCCTCTCGCACTCTGTCTCGCAATACTGCTCATCCTATTTCCTCTTTTGTGTCTTATGACTTTCTCACCCCTGTATTTCATAGTTTTGTTTCGTCTTTGCCCTCTATTTCTCTACCTAAGACTCTATAGGAGGCACTTGATCATCAAGGCTGGCGGGCGGCTATGGATCTTGAGATGCAGGCCCTTCAGACCAACCAGACATGGGATTTGGTCCCTCTACCGTATGGTGCTCGCCCCGTTGGTTGTCGCTGGGTTTATGCAGTCAAGCACCTTCCTGATGGCACAGTTGAGCGTCTTAAGGCTCGACTTGTTGCCAAAGGGTACACGCAGACATATGGGATTGATTATGGCAAGACTTTTTCACCAGTTGCGAAAATTCCTTCTGTCCGTGTCCTTCTATCCCTTGCTGTGAATCATGGCTGGCATCTTCATCAGTTGGATGTAAAGAATGCCTTTCTTCATGGTGATTTGGAGGAAGAGGTCTATATGGAGCAACCTCCTGGATATGTTGCTCAGGGGGAGAGATCTTCTCTTGTTTGCCGTTTGAGGAAATCCATTTATGGTCTCAAACAATCTCCGAGAGCCTGGTTTGGGAAGTTCAGTGCTATACTTATTCGCTTTGGCATGAAGCAGTGCGCAGTTGATCACTCCGTCTTCAGTTTTCAGTCTCAGGCTGGTTGTGTTCTGTTGATAGTCTATGTCGATGATATCATTATCACTGGTAGTGATACAGGTGGCATTCAGAGGCTCAAATCCTTCATTCAGACAGAGTTCTCTACTAAGGATTTGGGTCGTCTTCGGTAGTTTCTGGGCATTGAGGTTGCCTATTCGACTAGGGGTATCTACCTCTGACAGAAGAAGTATGATCTGGATCTTCTTGATGAGACAGGTTGTTTGGGAGTCAAGCCTGCCTCAACTCCTATGGACCAGAATCTGAAATTACTCCCTGAGGAGGGAGTCCTGTTAGAAGATCCAGGGCGATACAGACGGTTAGTTGGTAAGCTCATTTATCTTACTGCTACACGTCCAGATATTACCTTTGCAGTTAGCGCTGTTAGCCAGCATATGAGCTCACCTCGCACTTAACACTGGGCTGCTGTACTTCAAATATTGAGATATCTGAAGAGTTCGCCAGGTAAAGGGTTGTTATTTCAGAGGCATGGGCACCGGAGAATTGAAGGATACACTGATGCAGACTGGGCAGGATCTCTGGCTGATAGGCGGTCTACTATAGGATATTGCACCTTTATTGGAGGTAATCTTGTTTCATGGAGAAGTAAGAAACAAGATGTCGTGTCTAAATCCAGTGCTGAAGCAGAATATAGAGCTATGTCTCATACGAGTGGAGAACTCATGTGGCTACGTTCCTTACTTTCAGAGATTGGATTTCCTCCTTCTTCTTCTCCAGCTCAGTTATACTGTGACAACAAATCCGCCATTTACATTGCCACGAATCCAGTCTTCCATGAGAGGACATATTGAAGTGGATTGTCATTTCATTAGAGATTTGATTCAGCGAGGCTACATATCTCCCGTGTTTACCAGATCTACAGATCAATTAGCAGACATGTTTATAAAGCCTCTAAGTAGAGCTAAGTTAGTTGATAATTGTAACAAGCTAGGAATGCTAGATATCTACATTCCAGCTTGAGGGGGACTGTTAACAGGTCTTTAGGTCTTTATTGTAATGCCCAAGGGCATACTTGTCTTTGTACTTCACTCTTTATTATTTATATTACATGAGTGAGGGGGAGAACCCTAACTCAATCTTTTCTCTCACTCTTTACTTTCTCTCTTTTCTCTACCTCTCTCAACATGGACCTCATTACACCACCACATATCTTTAGCCAGCAACCCACTCCCTCTAGATTCTCCAAGTACCTCTCTAGCCACTTTCCTGATATAACTAGACATCTGATTCCACATAATAGTAGTCCTTCGTCACGACCCCAAAGTCCTTTAAGCAGTCTATCCTTAAACATATTTAGTTTTTCCCCTTTGAGATTCCACCGCCTAGTCCTCGGATGTCTAACATCTCTATCTTTTCTCTTCCAACGTTTAATGCATATATCCAACACCACTAGCCTATGTTGTGTGATTAAACACTCCCCGGGTATGCCTTTACAATCTTTATACACAGCTATGTCCTCTCTCCTAGTGAGGATAAGATCTATCTGGCTACAGTTGGTGCCATTGGTGCCACTGCTAAAGGTTACCAAGTGTGAATATCTTTTCTTAAAAAAAGTATTTGTTATCATCAAATCATATGCCACTGCAAACTCCACAATATCTTCTCCTGCCTCATTCCTATTGCCAAAACCCAGTCCTCCATGAAGCCTCTCAAAACCTCCACTAGTTCTTCCCTCATGCCCGTTTAAATCTCGTCCTATAAATAACTTCCTTCATGTGGTATTCTTTAGACTACTTTATCCATATCCTCCCAAAATTGCCTCTTGACCGAGTCATTTAATCCTATTTGAGGGGCATACACACTAATATCATTAATCGTCTCTTCACCTAATATTAATTTAATTAGAATAATTCTATCACCCTTCCTTTTAACATCTACAACCTCATTTCTTATGCTCTTATCTATTATAATCCGTACACCATTTTTATTCCTCTCCTTCCCTGTATACATAACTTGAAACCCTTATTTTCTATTTCCCTAGATCTTCTCCTACACATTTAGTCTCTTGAAGGCAAGCTATATTAACTCTCGTTCTCCTCATCGTATCAACTAATTGCCTCAGCTTACCTGTTAGTGAACCTATGTCCAACTGGCTAAATGAATCATACTCTATATATTTGTTACTAGCTTATATGAGGGGTCGCTCATACTCCCCCCCCCCCAATGAGGGGTCGCTCATACTCCCCCCCCCCCCCCCCCCCCAACACACACACACATACATATATAATGTGGTAAAAAGTGAGCTTAGTGTGGCTGTTCTCTCTTGTAAAAGTGGCCACAAAATGGCTTTCTGTGAAATTGTCTAGCAAATCCCTATATATATGTTCATCTTCCTCTATCTCCATATATTCATCTTCCTCTTTCTCCATTGGTACTCTATTTTTTTCTTTTGAGAATAAAAATGAGTTAACTTGAAAGTAGAAGGAAAACATAAGAACTTGAAATAAAAAAGAAATGGTGAACCCTTAAAACCTATTCTTTTTATGCTAATTGGGACTTTAATGTAATGCTTCGGGCATTTTATAAATGATATGAATTGGCTTATGTTTGCAATCATATTACGATTGGTAATATGGTATGAAGGGTATTATTGCTTGGACATGGTTGCAAATTTATAATCTAATGAGAAGCATAATTTCTGCCATTTATTCGCAATCATATTACTATGGGTAATTTGGTATAAAGGGTATTATTGCTTGGAGATGGTTGCGAATTTATAATCTAATGAGCAGCATAATTTCTGCAATAATTGGTAGAAATATGGCCGACTGATTGTACACCCATGTATACTATTTTTTAATTGTAAAGATAATTATTTATTGTTGGTTTGTGATCATTCACTAATTATTACATAAGATACTATGATTGCATATGATGTATGCGATTGATGTATGTCAAGCCATTATATACTGAAAGCTTTAGTACATAAATATGCAGATGACAACTTGAAAATGTGACAACTTGACCATCGCTTACTGTTTTTTTTTTCTTTTCTGAAAATTTAAGTTTTTACCTACCCATGGTGATCCAAAGTGTACATTTAAATCTAGTTAGACTCATACTAATCCCCACATCTACAGAACCTACAATCAGGGTGTCAATATAACATTGTTCATATGATTAACATACTTAGATGATTGTTCATTGCTGGCATGACCTTGCACATGTTCAGAAGAATCCGTAATCTTACACCTAAATTTCCATTTTAAGGGATTTATAGCTAATTTTGAAGATCTTTTTGAGATCTACCACGACTCGTTCTATGACTTCTGCCACATTTTGACTTTTTAGGCTATCAAAATATGGCCCGTGGTACCAATAAAAAAAAACAAAATGGCCCGTGACTAATTTTGAAGATAGTTTTGGGACCTACCATGGCTATTTCTATGAATTCTTCAAGATTTTGACCATTAAGGCCGTAAAAATGCCGCCCAAAATTCAGCGACGAATCATGACAGCTTTTAATTGAAATTTAGAGTTGGTTTTTTTAGGGTTTTGGAAAGTACCCTTCCGCTTAAAACGGGTGTGTAATGAACCGAAATATCTCTTTAATATGGATAATGACAGTCAGAAAATGGGATAGAATTGAGGAGTAACTGATCTAATTTTAAAGGAAACCTAGGGCTTTCATACCATGTTGAGCAGAGATATGTATGCAGAGAACTATCCATGTCTAGTATATAAATACAGTCTGGCATAAGTGTAATGTAGTATACATCGTATAACAATTATCAGTTTTTGAAGCATATTTCACGTGCTTATATTGCCGCAGATGCTTTTGGTTCTGATTGCACCCTTATCTTGGGCTTCCATTGGGAATACTGGTCCTGAATTGGGAAAAGAGTTTGTCTCCAGAAACCAGGGACAGAATGATAGTTCAGAAGAAACAATTCCTGATGGTATTTATCCTTTTTTTTTGTATTAAAAAAAATCCTTTTTTTTGCTAATATTCATACTGTTGTCACATATCTGAGACCTTGAGCTGAATGAATGTTCATATGTTAACAGGAGCGGTAGTTGCGATCAAAGATCTTCACCAGCATATGTACTTTGCAGTTGAAGCTATAGAAAACAAGTACCGTTTAGTTGGTACAATCCACTATTCTCTTGTTGGAGAAAGATCTCTTTTTAGGGTATGGGAGTCTTTATTGCTTCAAATAATGTTTCTTAGGTAAACATAATATATTAGCAAGCTAAGAAAAAGGTCTTTCTTTATATATTATGCATAAATAGGTGATTTAATTCATGCCAATCTTTGTTGTGATACTTTTAAAATTGATATTTTGCATGTTGCTGAAGTTTTCTCATTTATATATTTACCATTACATAAAGTTTTGTTGTTTGTTTGTGCTGTTCTATCCTAAAATCTTAACCTTTTAACTTCTTATATGACATAAGATAATTTGCCTCGGTGCCTTTGGGTATGGATTGCCATTGTGCAACTCCTCGAAGAACTGAATTCCGACTACCTTGGCAATGGGATGTCCTGGTTTTCTGTATAGTTGTTAATGGTGATTGGTGAGTCACTTTTCCAAAAAAAGGAAAAAAAAGAAATCACTCATGTAACAATTTTCGAAGTTACATTGGAAAACATTGAACTGTGAATTTGGTACTCAAATATGGCTGTGGTTAGAACTTAGAAGAGGAGGGAAGAGAATGAGTGACTTGGGGGGGGGGGGGGGGACTGTTTGTGAGCTCGAGCTCATATAGCTTATATGAGCTCGAGTGCGACAAACAAATGGGTCCCACATTTTTTGGGGTGATCCAAAGCATTCATTTGGAAGGCCTTTACATAGATAGGGTGTGAACCAAAAATCAGGCCTAACCCATCCAAAGGTGGAGCAGTGTTTAGAAACGCGTTGAATCGGCTCGGAACTCGGCTGAGTCGACGCGGATTGGTGAAGATCGCGTCATGGAGTCATGGACTCGGCGAGTTCAGGCCATCTCGGTCGAGTTCAGGCCGAGTCAAAAACAAATCCAGCTTTTTCCTACGTCTACACATGGTAAACACAGCTAGAGGCATAAAGATGGCTACCTGACAGCTATTCCATCATGAGTATGTGTTGTCAACATCTGAATAGTTTTGTCATAAAGCTGGCATCCCTTTTCTCGTTCTCACTTTCACTTGCCATTTTGATACTGCCACCACAAGTATTATTTTGCAGGCTATGATTTGATATGTATTGAATAGTCATCAAAAGCCTCTTGAAAAGGTTTAAAATCGTATGATTCAGAATTTTTTAAAAGAGTGCTGTAATGCCCATACCATAGGATGATCCAAATCGTCAATTTGATGGGATCCATTGAGGGCTAGGATCACCTGTGAAATCTTTTATTGCACACAGCCTATTAAAGTTGTGGGTCATCAAATAGACAGTTTGGATCTTTGAATCATCCTATGGTGTGTGTAGCCGCATAGGCCAATTGTTTTTCATAAGTGCAGTACTGCCCATCCCACAGTAAAATCCAAACCGTCCATTTGATGCATCACATATAGTTCATAATTTTTCCAAAAAGTGTTGTACTGCGCAGGCTATAGGATGATCCAAACTGTCCATTTGATGCGTCACATCTTGTATTTTTTCATTTATATTTTATAAAAAATTATGACTCAGCCGCGTTGACCGCGTTCTTGGCCGTGTCCGCGTCGAGTCGACTAGGTTTTTCTTAGGCCGCATTCCGCGTTTTTAAACACTGAGGTGGAGGGAAGAATGGATAGACACTGTTTGTCAACAAATTTGCCCATTTTTGCCCTCCACTTTTGGAGGGGTTAGGATGATCTAATGAACCTGATTTTTGGTACACATCCTATCTATGATGGGGCCTTGCGAATGAATGGCTTGGATCACCACAAAAATGTGGGACCCATGTGTTTGGGAACTCGAGCTCATATAAGCTTATATGAGCTCAAGCTCACGAACAGTGAGCTCATATATATATATACCAATAAAAGATGAGTACAATGACAAAGCTACCCTTAGGTACATATATCTTCTAACACTCCCTCTCAAGCTGGAATGTATATACCATACATTCCGAGCTTGTTACAAATATCACTTAGCTTTGCTTTATGAGTTTATTCAATGACTTGGTAAAGTGTAAACACATCGTCTAGTTGATCCACTGATCGAGTGAATGTGGCGCATATCTCACCCTTCTGGATCCTTTGACGGATGAAATGACAGTCCACCTCAATTTGCTTGGTTCTCTCATGAAAAACTGGATTGGTGGCAATGTGGATAGCAGCCTTATTGTAATAATAAAGCTGAGTCGCGGATGATGAAGAGAAACCAATATCTGAGAGGAGAGAGCGCAACCAGATAAGCTCTCGACTTGTATGTGACATGGCTCCGTATTCGGCTTCGGCGCTTGATTTGGCTACCACGTCTTGGTTCTTACTTCGCCGCGACACTAAGTTACCCCGACAAAGGTACAATATCCAATAGTGGATCTCCTATCCGCTGGTAACCCTTGTCTTTTGAACAACATGCCTTTCCTTAGCACACTTTTTAGGTAGTGAAGAATCTGAATCACGGCTGCCCACTGGGAAGTAAGTGATGCGCTCATGAATTGGCTAACCACCCCTTCTGCATATGAAATATCTGGGCGAGTGACTGTGAGGTATATAAGTTTCCCAACGAGCTGTTTGTACCTGCCAGGGTTATCTAACAAGTCTCCGTCTTCTGGACGCAGCTTCTTATTTGGCTCCATGAGACAACAACTGGTTTCAGACCCAAAGAACCTGTCTCATCGAATAGATCTACAACATATTTTCTTTACGATAGAGAGACTACCACAAAAATAAGCTACCTCAATACTCAGAAAATATCTTAGACGCCAGTAATGATAATATCATCCACATAATGATAATATCAACTTCTGTAATGATAATAAAACTCTTTCTGCAAGAAGGATTTCAACTTCTGTATTCCCACCCAGTAATGATAATATCATCCACGTATACAATTAGAAGGACATATCTGGCATTAGACTGATAGCTAAAGACTGAGTAATCAACTGCACATTGTTTCATGCCAAACCGCATAACGACATCATTGAATCTCCCAAACCATGCTCTGGGAGATTGCCAGAGGCCATAAAGAGATTTTTGCAATCGGCACCCTGAGGAGGACATCTCCCTTGAGGAGGAGCTGTCCAAGTCACCGGCATAGGAGCAGGAGGAGCTGCTGAAGTCACCGGCATAGGTGAAGAACCGAGCTGCAGAGGGAGATCCAACGGCACCTGCAAGGGAGAAGTGCTGGACTCAAGAGGGTTAGGGTGAACGGGAAGAGGAAGAGGAACCCGAGTAGCTAGAACAGCCCCCTCAGTGGGAGGTGTAAAGTAAGACATAGACTCGAAGAAGGTGACATCGGCGGAAACAAATACCATGCGCAACTGTGGACTGTAATATCGATAACCCTTCTGGGTACGAGAGTAACCCAGAAAAGACACAACGCTCCGCCTTAGGATAAGCCAGAAGAGAGGTTGTTGACAAAACAAACACAACTAAAGACCCATGGAGTGAGAGGAAATGGATCACGCTAAGGGTGTAAGACTGAGAAAGGGGATTGTCCATCTAAGATAGAGGATGGGAGCCTATTAGCCAACAAGAGGTGAGGATGGCATCGCTCCAGTAGGCTTTCGGAACCCGCATTTGGAAGAGAAGAGTGCAAGCCATATCAAGCAAATATTGTAATTTCCTCTCGGCTACACCATTTTGTTGAGAGGTTTAGGCACACGAAGACTGATGCACAATGCCATGACTAGATAAGAAATCCTGAAAGCCATTCGAGACAGAGAAGTATTCCCTAGCATTATCAGTACATAAACATTTAAGGGTGCAGTTATATTGGGTTGTGATCTCAGCATGAAAGGTACGAAAAGCATGGAACACCTCAGGGCGGCCTTTGAGCAGAAATAACCAGGTCATACGGGAGTAGTCATAAAAAAATGATAAAGTATCTATAACCTAATAGAGAAGGGGTCCATGAGGGACCCTAAGACATCAGAATGCACTAACGCGAAGGGGGTAGAGGCTCTACTAACAACTTGAGCTGGGAAGGAGATACGACAGTGCTTCCTGAGTTCACATGACTCGCATTGGAATGAAGGAACATGACTAGAAATAAAGGGTGACTGCCGAAGTTTTTGGATGGAGGGATGGCCGAGACGACAATGCCACTTTTAAGGATCAACTGAGCTATGCAGATTGGTACGGGGGAACACAATCAAGGCAATAGAGACCATCCACCTCACGACCCGATCCAATCGTCTTCGCAATCGATAGATCCTGAAAAACACAATAAGAGGGGAACAAAGAGGCAGAGCAGTTAAAACTATTTGTAATTTGGCTAACAGAAAGCAAAGTAAATGGCGAGTTAGGAACACAAAGCACCGAGGACAATGGAAGACCAGAGTGAGGGGAAATAGTACCAATACCAGAAATTGGTGTAGTGGTCCCATCAGCCAGAGTAATGGTATGGAAAGCAGAAGCAAAGGGCTCAAAGGAATGAAGAGAGGCAAAGTCACCTGTGATATGGTTGGAGGCTCCTGAATCAATAATCCAATGGTTGGAGGTAGTAAGAAGAGAAGTAGGTGAACTACCGTGCTGAGCAAAAGTCGTAGCAGGTGGCCGACGGAGTGTACATAGGCGCATGAGCTCATCATAGTTGGCTTTGGAGATGAGGAGATAGTCATCATGTGCTGCTGGGCCGAAGGATGAGGAGAGAGAGGCACCGTTTTCTTGCCTCCCTCGCACTTCCCTTGTAGAAGTAGGCTCAAAGGGATTTAGGAGGCTACTGTTACCAGTCATATGATGTGAGCCATGAACTGGAACGATTGAGAGAGCAAGATAGGTTGCTACCTTTTGTAGCGGGTGTGGAAGTGACTCATTTTCCTCTATCCTGTGATTGCAAGAAAGCCTCATACTCGGCTCGTGAAACAACAAGAGTATCGGAAGAAGTAGGCAGAAGAGGGGCTGCAGAGGAGCTGACTGTAGAGGTGCCAGAAACGTGATGAGCAACACGGAAGGGCTGTAACTCCGGATGACGGTCGTAGCGGAAATCAACAGTATGGCCCCCTAGACCACAATGAGTACATTAACAGAATCCACGGCCACCTACACCATCGCCTCCCCACGAATCTCTGCCAGTGCCATGACCACGACCACAACTTTTGCGCACTATGTGAGTCTCTCCCTAAGTTCATCCTAGATTATTGACTCTGGTTGGAATAAAGTGAGAATTGCCGCTAGCTCTTTATCTAGCATCTCGGGTAAAGGGGCAATCAGTGTTAACAATCGCTTATCCCTGCATTCAGTTCTTTTTCTTTTTCTTTTTGAATGGCATGCCATTATTTTCCTGGAGTCAGTTCTTCCTCTCCCAAACATTTGTACTAATCTCTTATCTGTCAGTAGTCTTATCAAGAGCTTCAATTGATGCATAACCTTCCCCCCCCCCCCACTGTGTTTTTCATGACCTGGTGATGAGGCGGACCATTTGGAGTGGCCGTGAGGCTGCATGTCTCTACATTTTGGACACTGGATCCCCAGCTGCTTTTCTGACTAGTAGTAGTAGAAATGAGTTTGTTGCCCAAATTAGGTTGTGGTATGTTTCTCTTCTATCTTTGATTCTCACCCTATTTCTCCGCTTCTCAATCAAGAGTGTGGAGAGTTCCTAGTCGAAGAGAGTCCTATTCCAGAGTCGTATTCGTGTTCCTGTCCCGTTGAATCTTCTATTAGTTCTTCTACTACTGTTTCGATTGAGAATGAGATTGGAGAGAAGGAATTACTGTTCAACTCACAATGGCCACATCCAATTACAAATCCTATAGCTGAACAAACAACTCAATCGGGACCCTCAGACCCATGTAATCATGATATTACTCCTGTAACTAATGACAATGTCGATATACTTATTGTTCATAAAAAATATGAGCGTTAGTCTACATTCCATCCAATTTCTAATTTTGTGTCATATGTTGCCTTGTCTCCTTATCATGCTTTTCTGTCTTTTGTGTCCTCTATGTCTCTTCCCTCAGGGGCGGAGCCACGCATTTTCTCCAGGGGGGCAGAGAATACTTCTTATAGCATGTTGGGACCCACCATTTTACACTTCGTGTTTCGATAGGTGGGGTCCACCATCTCCCCCTAACCTATGCATAAGGTGGAGCCCACAATCTACACCTCATATTTTGATGTATTGAGCCCACTCTTTACATGTCATGTTCTGATGGCTGGGGCCCATTATTTTACACTCTAGTATAACATGGCCCAAGAATGTTAGTAATTTAACCGAGATTTTATATTTTGTGTGCACATGAAGTCCATTATTTTTAAAAAATACTATGGAGACCACTTCATAGGATGATCCAAATCGTTCATTTGTTGGGCCACAATGTAACTAGGCTGCAACGCGTAAATCAACTCCATAGGATGATTCTAACCCTCCAATCTATAGAGGTTTCTATAAAGGGCAATCACATTGTAGATTGGAGGGCTAGGATCATACTATGGAGATGATTTACGCGTGATTGCCCTATTTACATTGTGGTCCAACAAATGAACAGTTTGGATCATCCTATGAAGTGGTTCCAGGAACTGACGGACTATGAACAGAGAATGAGGTTTGTGCACCCCCCTCATAGTAAGGATGTGGAATAGTCCGAACAGCACAACAGTCCCCTCTTTTTTTTTTTTTGAAAGATGACAATTTCATTAATAATCGTGGTAGGTACAAGATGTCCCATACCTAGTACATAGAAGTGGAACTTAAAGCAAATACAGAGCCTGCCACATTAGATAATTTCAAGAAACAACAACCGACATGCTCTCCCTGGATACTCCTTCCTTCGCTAAGATGTCCGCTGCCTCATTAGCCGATCTTCTTCGATGTTCAATCTTGGGCTCCAAGATTCATATTAGATCCAAAATTTCAGCAATTAACCGTTGAATCCTCCAAGGCTTGAATCATTTGATGCCCAACTGGGTGCATTCGCTAAGTCCCCTTCCACAATTATGTGTCTCATGTCATGTTCAAAAGCCCACCGGAGACCAAACCAAAGTTCTTACTTGTGCCTCGTTTGCATCACATTCCCCTGCTGGTCCTGAGTAGGACATGATGATTGCTTCCCTTTTATCCCTTATCAGACCCCCAATCCCAGCCTTACCTGGATTTCCGATGGAACTCCCATCAAAGTTCAATTTCAATCAGCCCGAGGGAGGCGACTTCCACTTCGGCGTTGGTTTAGTCGAATAGTTCTGTCCCATATGATTACACACCAATTACACAGAATGTTAGTTAAACCATACGGGATTCTCTTTTTTGATTTCGCCCAGGAGATGATTTCCACTCTTATATTGACTATAATACGTGTTGCACACCTATTCGTTTCCTCAGAATCCATCGATTGCGTTCTTTCCAGACATTCCATACAATGGCATATGGGATGTTATTCCATAGCAACCGCCCTAAGTCCCCAAAAGGACCGGTGTTCCAATTTAACAATACCCTCCTGATGGATTTATGAGAGACCCATGACATACCAAGGATCCTAAACTCCTTAGTCCAAAGTTTAAATGAACGAGGGCAATGCAACAACATTAGGTGGTCTAGGGTTTCTTCCGCCTTCAAAGAATGACGCATCTACTCGCTAGATGGAATCTCCTTTTTTGAAGTCGGTGACAAGTGTTAATTCTCTTGTGGACCACTGTCCATGTGAAAGTCATCACTCTTCGTGGGGCCATGGATTTCCATATTTTGCTACTTGAAGAAGCCTGACCACTGTTAATAGAGGCAAAAAAGGACTTAGCAGAGAATTCCCCGTCCGGTTCAGCGGTCCATATTCTTTCGCCTTCTTTAAAATTCGAGCAGTACATGGAATTTAACTGTGTGAGAAGCGAATGGAGATCCGAAATTTCCTCATTCTTAAGATCCCTTCTTAGTCTTAAATCCCAGAAACCCTTGCTCATGTCATTTTCTCTTAGCAGGTAATCCGCCACCGACTCTTTAGGATTCAATGCTACCCTGAAGAGCCTCGGGTAGGATTCACAGAGCAATTTATCACCACACCATAAGTCGCGCCAGAATCTGACCTCAAGTCGTTTCCCTACCTTATAGCAAATGAGAGCCTTCACAAAGCAGATGGAGTCGATGGACCTCCAGGACCGTGATCCCTTACTTATTTCCATTGTTTTGAAAATCTTACGATTTATGGTTCGATTTACGATTCTTAGGCAAAACAATTTGAATCCCATGATTGAATCTTAATTTGTATGAATCTTACGATTTTTTATTGAATCTTACGATTGGATCATAAATCGTACGATTCATACCATTTATGCTATTTATCCAAATTAAGTTTTGTATAAATAATATATGTCTTTCTCTCAAAAGACCTCATTTCCTTTTTATATTATAAGAAGCCTTTGAAATCCCTCTCATTAGAAGGAAGAAGACAGAGGAGGAGGAGGACATTGAACGAATCGAACCAGTCAAGCACAAAGCATTTGTTGAGGGCATTACTCACATCGAGGTGGGAGTCGAGGTGGGAAACTACCATAATAAGGACAACATCGATTCCCGTCTTTTATGATTGATATTTGTCATTTGATGTTTGAGACTTTGAGAATTGATATGAGCTTGTGTCTTTTTTTTAAAGATTATTAACCAAGATGCATTGTTTTGGATGAGAATTAGATTATTAGTATGTGTCAAGTTTGTCAGCGAACAATTTGTATTACGATATTGAATGCTAATCATGGTATTTTCTGTTTGAATTAATGAATTTGAATGAAAAATGAATAATTGGCTATTTTTATTCTTTAATTTATTTATAATTTTTTATTATACATATTTTTTTATATTTTTGAATGAATCTTACGATTTACGATACGATTCAACCCCGATTACGATTTACGATTCGATTCCGATTTTCAAAACATTGCCTATTCCAAGACCTCCATTCTTCTTCAATTTGGAAACTTTCTTCCAATTCATTAGGTGTTTCAATTTCTTGGTATTGCCATCCTCTTTTCATAAGAAATCCCTCTAAAGCTTTTCAATTCTCAGAGCCACCTTCACTGGAATTTTGAATAACAACGTTAAGTATACTGGCATATTCGCTAGGGCTGCTTTTATCAATGTGATTCTCCCACCCAACGAGATGTATCTTCTCTTCCAAGTTGCTAACTTCCATTCAATTCTTTCAATGACTTGATTGAGCTACTGACGGGATTCCGAGGCCCAAAGGTAGACCAAGATAAGTAAAAGCTGAATAAAGCATTCCCTGCTTAAAACAACATTCCCCTCTTAAAACAAGTAAGGCTGAATAAACTGCAACATACGCTTTGCTGCTTCCTAACCCTCCGATCTATAGAGGTTTCTATAATGGTTAATCATAATGTAGATTGGAGGGTTAGGACCCCAATTCTTGACTGGAAGGGACACCAAAGGCCTCTGTCCTTCCATCCCTTGGATTGATAGAGAGGGAGCCCCCCCCCCCCCCCCCCCCCCCCTCAATGGTGGACCTTCTATTTTGAATAAGATTAAGCTAGCCATACAGAAAGATTAGATGGCCTACTGAGGTGATACTTAGCCATGCTGAGAAAGATTAGATGTCCTACTGAGGCGATACTTAGCCCTGCTGAAAAGCCCTGCTTTCTTTACAAATACAGGATGGATGTAAGAGTGACCTTCTTTAGGGGCTCCTTATGAAAGGGCAAGGCACAACACCTAGTATCCATCGTTTACGGCTGGGACTACTGGGGTATCTAATCCCATTCGCTCCCCTAGCTTTCGACTCTCTGTTCGAAGGATCGCAGGCATTATTGTCCGATTCCTAGGATCATTTGGGGGCATCCCACGACTACCGATGATCCAAGTAATAGAGCAACTTCATATTTATACAATCATGATATTAACAAACTGTATCGAAGAGTTATCTATCGGAACAATACTCTTACCAGACAACAAGTAGATCTACGCCAGGGGAATCAATAATGTGTTAGGAGAAATTGGTACAAGAAATTGTAGATACACTTCTTAGTAACCCCCCTTGTTGTTCTCGAGGGACGGAGGAGGCTAGGTTAGCCGAAAGATGGTTATCGGTTCAAGGACGCAAGGTGACCTTGCTTTTTTCAGGCAGGGTAGGAAGGGGTAGAGAAAATGCCTCGAGCCAATGTCCGAGTACTAGGCGCTATGGCGCTGAAGTAAAAGATTAAAGCATAGGTATCCTCTCCTTATCCTTAGAATTTTATGAAAGGTAACTATCTCGGTTTACTATGGAGATGATCTGGGTGCAACTTATTTACATTGTGGTCCAACAGATCAACAATTTGGATCATCCTATGAAGTGGGCCCGCAATGCTTTTTGAAAAATAATGGTCTTTAGTCTCACCCTCAACGAATTAAGGAGAGAGAGAGAGAGAGATTAGAAACAGATTTATAAAAAAACCCAAAATTTAGGAGAGAGAGAGAGAGAGATTTACAAAAAAAATCCCAAAATTTGTGGAGAGAGACTTTTGAAACCGATTTACAAAAAACAAAAAAAAAAACTCAAAATTTGGGGAGAGTGTTGTAGAAATCAATTTACAAAACTATCCCCAAATCCGAGAGGGGGAGAGAGAGAGAGAGGGAGAGAGACAGAGGGAGAGAGAGTCCTGGCTCTTCTCTCTTGCTGTAAATTTGTCTTCGGACTTTCATCAACTAAATATAAAAAATGCTATTTTTACAAGGCTGTTTGCAGGAAGAAGTCTACATGTCTCCTCCTCCAGGTTTTAAGTTCCCGAATACAGAGAATGAAGTGTGCAAATTAAAGAAGTCTATATACCATTTACAGGTTGAACCGTTGAATCAGTTTCCTCGAGCGTGGTTTGAGGGATTTAGCCATACCGTGAAGAAATTTGGTTATTGATGGAAACAATTCCTCAGAAATTCGATAGTGGAAGGCAATTTAGCCGCTGCGTACTTTTTTGGGAATTGAAATGGCTAGGTCCAAGAAGGGCCTTTTTTTTCCTCGAAGGAAATAAGCATTGTACTTGCACAAGGATAGTGGAAAGTAGGGTCTCGGCTAATAAAGAAACTTATCGATCCAAGTCACAAGCCAAGTGACTTAGATGAGCCTCTCTTGTCTGATATTGTATGCATCAAAGGTTAGTTTGTCAACTTCTGTACCTCTCTCTCTCTCTCTCTATCAGATATTGCTTATACGGTGAGTGTGGTGAGTAGATAGATTCATGCTCCTAGGTTTCCCCATCTTGAATCAGTTGAGAGAATCCTTCGATCTTTGAAGTCTTGTCTGGGGAAATTATTATTATTTGCAAACCATTGTCACTTGAAGATCACAGCATTTTCTCATGCTGATTGGGTGAGTTTAGTCGATGACAAGAGATCTACAACTGGATAGTGTACCATTGTGGGTGACATCCTCATCACTTGGCGCAGCAAGAAACATTTTATGGTTGCTAGATCGAGCGATGAGACAGAATATCATGCTATGGCTCATGGAGTTGCATAATTTCTTTGGTTGAGGTGTTATTCGAAGGCGTTACAGATGTCAGTTCCATGCCCAATGCGGCTATACTATGACAATCCGACGGCAACCAGCATAGCAAATAATATTGTCCAGCATGATTGCATGATGCACATTGAGGTGGACATGCACTTCATTCGTGAATGTGTTCTGTCTAAGGAGATTTCCTACTGGTCAACAACTCTTTGTTGTCTTGACAAAGGGAGTTGGGAAGTCCCATTTAGACTTTATTTTATCCTAGTTGGGCATGATTGATATCGATGCTCATCGTGAAGGGGAATGTAGGAAATAAGGGTTATTTTTTATATGCAAATTAGATTGTATTTGGAGGATATTTATATATTTTCCATGTCATGTAGGGTTTTATCATTAATATACAAGAATAGCCCATAGTGGGAACTATTCCATTCAGTAAAACTCTCTCTCTCTCTCTCTCTCTCTCTCTCTCTCTCTCCACTACTCTAACATCCTACACCTCCAATGGGGGGTATAGTCCTTTAATGTCATTGCATGTGTAATTGCTTCCTTCCTACCTAAATTTACTTATTAGGATTTTTTCACTATTCCGATTTTAGGGTTACGAACTCTTCTTCTTTGACCTGTGTGTGTTGCGCACATTAGTCAGTCAGGGTCCTGTATAATGCCAGAATACATGACATCTACGCAGCACTCCTCTCTCTTGGCTCTGGCCATGTCTAAACAGGCTCTACTCTGTGATTCCAAGTGCATTCAGTTGCTTGAACGTTGAAAATATGGCTCTGATTACTTGGTTTCCTTTTAAAATTTGTGCCATGACCCAGTCAAGCCTTTAGTGATTCTCATATACTTGACTGTGATCTGTTAAATCTTCTTTGCGCTCTCAATCCTTTATCAGCAAGTTTGGGGAAATTAACTGTTGCATTTTTATATATGATTTTTATCGCATTCTTTCTGTACCTACAATTGTACATATGTGATTGAATTCTGTCCTTTCAATTAGGCAAGAATAACACTGATTTCTTGTTGGCTGAACAGTAAAAATGTTGCATTTGGTAGTTTTGTTTTTTAAGTGAATTAATAGAAATGCATTATGCTATCTCCCCTCTATGTCCACTTTTATAATCTTTTCGAAGCCATCATGGCAGCATTTTCTATATTTTTCTAAAGCAGCCTATGTTTAGGTGAGGTACGATAAGCGACGGCGATGGAGGTCAACAAATCCATTATTTTCGTTAATATCTTTGCATGCAAAAAATGATAAAGGGGAACCATTACGCTTGAACTGCCGTCCACAGTCAGCTTTTGTTGACATCTCTAGCACTGATGACAGGGGATGGGCTCTATGGCGAATATCTTCTTATAAGCCTGACAGTTATGCTAGTGATAATGACGTGGAAATTTCCAACCGATCAACTAGAAAAGCCTTTTATCTTCTGAACCAAAAGAATAACTATGCTGTTGCTTTTGTTGATGGACTTCCAGAATTCGTCAAGAAGCCAGGAAATCCGTTCAAATTGAAGGTGTTCAATCATTTTTCTCCACCACGAGATATTGGTAGGCCTGATGTTTCACGGATTTACTCTGGTGACACTCGTGAAACCAGTATTGGAGGGAACTTGC
Organism: Tasmannia lanceolata; assembly: GCF_043159265.1. Taxonomy (NCBI): domain Eukaryota; kingdom Viridiplantae; phylum Streptophyta; class Magnoliopsida; order Canellales; family Winteraceae; genus Tasmannia; species Tasmannia lanceolata. The sequence goes on from NW_027518695.1 coordinate 66,938,531, forward strand.
GTGTTGATAATGAGGGGATTATTAGGCAGCCAAACAATTTGCCACATATAATTATTTCCTTTGATGTGGTTAATTTAACCATCCTTCATGAAGTTTCTAAGGAAAATAGAAAATTTCAACTTCTTTGGGGTTCCATTGATAATTTTCAGTTCATTGTGCAAATTTTATCTTCTAAAACCAGAGTTATAAGCACACTTACTGCTGTGATTAAATACTTTGATGCACGGAGAAACCTTTGGTGAGTATTTATCTACCTTCCTGCCTCTCCTTTTTTTCCTTCTGAATTTAAGCTGACAATCAAAGTGGCTCATTTTCATACTCAGGAGTGAACTCATTTCCCCCGTTGAAGTGTGTATGTTCTACCACTCTAGGTTTCTATTCCAGGCCTCAGAAATTACCCAACAAGATTTGCCAAGTCATTTCCATCTTTGGATGAGACAGGTTAAGTCGTCAAGATTCTGCAATGTCAATTGTTTAACTTTCTTTTTTCTTTATTTGTGTGAGATAGCTTTTAAAGTATAAAAAATTAAATAACGCCTTCTCCAACTGCTTAAGCTTATGGACAAATTGGTAGTTTCACATGGTGTCAGAATAAAGGTCCAGAGTTCAAAACTCATTGATATTAAAAATCCACATGTAATGGCCAACCCAAAAGAGGGGCCACATGTGCCATGTGTAGGCCAACCCTAAAAAAGAGGGGCCACACGTGAGGGGGAGTGTTAAAGTATAAAAGATTAAATAATGCCTTATCCAACAGCTTAAGCTTATGGAGAAATTGGTTGTTTCACAGTTGCTTAATTCTCTGGGTACATATCATTTGGCAGGTTGGCATATCACTGACTGATCTTTCACTGGACATACTTCTCTTTGTGGTTGGAAAACTGAATTTGGCTGGTCCTTATGCAGTTAGAAGTTCAAAGATTTTTGCTAATTGCTGCAAGGTTTGTTCCTTTCTATATTGGTTATTTGTATGAAATAACTATGTATATTTTCTTTAATATGTGCATATTTTTCTCTTCACTAACAATTGATTCTTGAATTTCGGTAATAGACCTACTTAGAAAGAAATCCTTTTTCTATGTTAGAAATTTTCTTTTCACGATTTCATTTAAATCAGATTCGACCTTTGAGTGTGTGGCACGTGATTTCTGTCACAAGGTAATTCATGGTGCGATTATTTAGATATGTTTTTGCTTGGGTACTTTGGGATTTTTTTTTGGGATATGTGCACAAAAGTTTTGGGTTTTGGGTATACGAAATCAAGAAATTGGATTTGGGTCACTTCTAGTAGTAGTTGTTATGGTTGGGTTTGGATTTGGTTTTGAGAATTGATTTAGGTATATTAGGAATTGATTTGGGTCACTTCTAGTGGTGGTGGTTATGGTTGGGTTTGGGTTTTGGGAATTGATTTGGGTATATTAGGAATGGATTTGGGTCACTTCTAGTGGTGGTGGTTATGGTTGGGTTTGGATTTGGTTTTGGGAATTGATTTAGGTATATTAGGAATTGATTTGGGTCACTTCTAGTGGTGGTGGCTATGGTTGGGTTGGTGGTGGCTATGGTTGGGTTTGGATTTGGGTTTTGGGTTTGAGTTTTCTGAAGTTAGGGTTTTGGGAATTGAGGAGAGGGGATACGGGTGGAGTGTCAGGATTTTTTTTTATAGGATTAGGGTTTCGATCTTACTTTGAAGCTCTGATACCATGTTACATTACATGGTGTAATAGTGGGTGAGTGAGAGAGAGAGAGAGATACACGAGTGAGGAAGACAGAGAGTCGTAGGAATTGGAGAGATAATCTCACCTCCCACGAAAATGTATTTTATTATATTTTATAAAACGAATGACTGAAATACCCTTAATGAAGGGTATATACGTCTAACAGTATCAAAACCAAAAGGTAATAGATTCAAGAAAGGAGACTAATCTCCAATCTTCACCTTTTTTTTTTTTTCCTCCTATCTTGCATTCACTACTGTTGAAGAAGTGGTGTAATTATCAGAATGTGGAGGAGCTCTTTCTTTGACGGGATCTAAAAATATCAAGGACATATTTGCACCAGCATACGAACTACAGTTTTTTAAGGATAAATTGAAATATGAAGACCAAGTGAGCCGAATTGGTTGGGAGGCGGACCGAATTCTCTGCATCGGTAGGCTTGAGGAACTGATTGCTATCCTGGAGGATCTGATGGAAGAAGTCCCCACACCGAATTTCGCAATTGTCGTCTTCTTCAAGGAAAAGTTGCTGCAGGATAGTGTTGAGTTCTTCCTCAGCAAAGTAAGGAAGTGTTCCTAGCCTTGGTCTGTTCGGGGTAAAGCTGTAGTTAGCTTTTTGGGGAATTTTTTGGATTTTCTGATCAAGAACGGAATTTTTTGAGATGAATTTATAGTATTTAAGTCGTGAGTTCTTAGTTTCATTAGAAAAAAGAGAGAAAAATGAGGTAACTTAGATTGGTGAATCAGTGGAATAGTAGGAAGCAATCGGCCCATATAGTGCTAAATTTCAGGTGCGGTAAGGTTAGTAGAGGATCCTCAATAGCTTGAGAGACCATAGTCTTTCGCTTGTCAAGGCACGGATTCCTGGAAATTCTTACTTGGCTATGAGCGACGGAATGCGAAGGTGGAAGGAATGAGATGTATACAGGTTTCACTTGGAGGATTGAGGGAAGAAAGATAAGGGTTGTAAGAAGGAGCAAGGGCAGTACATGACAAAATATTTGGACGAGGGCTTGAAAGTATTTTGTGGATAATGTGTAGTATACGTCTGTTCATGATATGGAATAGAAAGCGAGGATCTTTACGGTCTTTAGTTTGTGGCTCGGGGTATGCCCTAGCCAGCTTTATTGATATTATGTAATGTGATGGGGACCCCTGGTCCCCAATGTAACTTTCATGGTATCAATGAAAATATGTCAATTTTCAAAAAGAAAGAAAGAAGTGGTGTAATTAGTATACCCTACAGAGGGGTATTCTCGTCTTTTGTCTTATATATAACCCTAGTGCACTCATGTGTGTGTATATATATCATATAATGTGAGGAGTCTGTAGATTAGACTCACCTCTCTCTCTCTCTCTCTCTCTCTCTCTCCTCTCATCTCTTTGTTCTTTCTTTTTATTTCATGTAGCTGTGGTTACATCGAACATGGTATCAGAGGGCATTAGGTTTTGATTCCTAGGAGTAGCTAAGCGAAAAAAAACAAAAAACAAAAAACCCAAACCCTATAGCCGCCCACTCCACCCTTCATGGCAATCGCCCTACCCAAAACCCCAAACCCTAGCCCCCCTATCCCAACCCCTAGCCGCCGCACCCTTCCCCTCCCCTTCCCTTTTTGTTGCCACCATGGTTTTAAATTTCTGCTGAAATCCAAAATTTCGGATTTTGGTTGGGACTGAAATCTGAAAATTTCGGATTTCTGTTTGTATTTCGGCCGAATTTGGTCATTTTGACCATAATTGTAAAAATTTTAGCCGAAATGACTGAAATTTGAAACAAAATTTCGGTTTCGGTAGGGATCAAAACCGGAATTTAAATCCATGATTGCCACCCCTTTTCTCAGCCCCACCTCCACTCGAAAACCCAGCTTTGGGTTTCCTCCTTGCTGCCCAGCCCCCCCTCCACCCAAACCATATTTGGGGTTTCCCCTTGCCGCCCACCCCTCCTTCCACCCGCAACCCTTTCTTTGGGTTTTCCCCTTGCCGTCCACGCCATCTCCACCCAATTCCCACCTTTGGGTTTTCCCTTTGCCTCCCACACCCTTCTCTAACCAAAACCCATTTCCCTCTTTGGTTTTCATCTCCAGCACTCCCCAAGGCACTGGTTCTTGGTTCTGATTGTTGTTCGCATTAGTTGGTGATGGTCTAAATTCTCTTCTACATTGTTATTGATGTCGTTTGTCTCCGAATTATTGTTAGCTCGTTGTTTAGCGTTGGAAGTCCAACCATAGGATTGGTTAGTGTGTTTGATCCCTTCGGATGAAGTGTTTGTTGATGTTTGTCTGATTCAAAGACTTCGGAGTTACTTGTCGGATGAGTTTCCATTTTTGGGTTTGATTGTCATAGTTTGTGGGTTTTTTGCTTATGGCTGTCTCTGCTTCTCCTACCATGGAGTTTCAAAACATTCAGATGACATCCATTAAACCGGATGGCTCAAACTATCCGCCCTCAGAGATGGCTGTTGAAACATTTCTTCTCGCTCCGGGGAAGTTTGAATATATCGGAAAAGATCCTCCTGACAGTGAAGACAAGTCTTATGCTAAGGAAGATAACATGATCAAGACACTCTTATAGAATAGCATGGAGCCTAAGGCTTATCATAGTTGAATCCCCTAATATGCTTTTCATAGTTGCATCTTCTTGTTTAGTCTTCATATATTGTTGCTGTTGACAATTGAAGTTACGTTTATATTGCATTTCAGTGTAATTACTTTTAACTAGTAGAATGTTATTCGATAAGGTCCATCTTTAATGGACCTACAAGAGTTCGGAATTCAACCCGCACAAAATTCTTTCTTGTCGCTTCTTTCTCGCCCATCTCTTCATCTCTTACTTCATTTACTACCTCATTTATTTCTCTTACATATAGATGGCTTCTTCACTTAGATTGTAGTCATGCCATGCTTCCATTTTTTTATTTGTTTTGTTTTTTGTCTGGTTATTGTTGGCCAGCCTATGTTCAAGAAGTATGATGCTTCATAAAATTCAAAAGTAAAAAATGTACAACTTAACCATTCAAAAAAAATGTATAACTTAGTTTCTATTTTTATTTATTTTATTTCATGTCTGATTTTCATTGGCCACTTGCGTTCAAGAACTATTATGATTTAATGAAATTCAAAAGCCAAAAATGTAATTTAGTTTCTCTTCGTACCTTTATTTCACAGAGCATATTTGATAGTTAGATTAATGCTTATTTCTTTCTGTTGATATGAAATTCGTACTTTTTTATAACATTCTAAAATTGATTTTGTGGAGGACTATGGTTTCCGTTGTAGCAGGTGGAAAACCATTCAGGATTAACCCTTCTTTGCCAATTTGATGGTAATCAAGATGAAATAATTGACAGGGAGCAATCTTCTGCCATTTTCTTAAGGTGCATTTCAATAAGTGTATTTTTTGTCACACTTCCATATTTACTTTAAATTTTCTCCCATATCTTGGGATTGCGAGACATATCTTAAGTCGTATTATAGTGTTGCTTTTTATTGAAAAGTAATTCAGTTGTATCTTCTATTATTAATTTTTTTACGTAAAGAAATGTAAGGATTGGTTTCAGGAAAAATTGAGCCTGGAGGCATAATTTATCATGTTTAGGCTAGAACTAACTTGTAGAGTATTTTTAAAGGTTCTCTATTATCGTTTCAAGTTAAATAGCAAGTTGACTATGTGCTTGCCAATGCTCTATGATATTTATTGATCAATGAAAAAGGATGATGGCCTGACATGATGGAATTTAATTTGATATCAACTTAATAACTTGAAATAAATCCAAAATTTCTACTTTTATGTATAAATGGATCTTTAAGTTCACAAATTTGTATTCGTATGCACAATTCTTCTTTAAACATGATGGCCTGACATGATGGAATTTATCCTCTTTCTTGTTGTACTATTATCGTAGTTGTCGATTCCGTTTCATTGGCTATTTCGTTTTGGTCGGTGGAACAAAACGTTTCTTTGTTTTTGCTGCTTCGACATTTTGTTTCGGAAAAAGACATAATGACCGGTTACATTTTTTTTAATAGTTAAAAATTAAAAAAATCCAAAAATGAGGGAATACATGAGTAGAAAAAAGTGAGACAGAGTACTGATGAGTAGAACTTAGAAGAAATTGAGAGATATTAGATGTGTATATGTGCCTAAGGGCACTTTGGTCTTTGTACTTATTCCTATTTCAAATAAATACATTAGTGAGGGGGAGCTTATCTCCAACTCACATTCTTTCCTTCATTCTCTTCTCCTCTCTCTTCTCTTCTCCAACATGATATCGGAGCCCTAGGGTAAGGTGCCCTAGGGACCACCGTTGGGGAAACCCATCTCCTCCAAAACCCTAACCCTCCAAAACCCTTACTCTAACTCCATCAACCTTCTTCTTCTTCCTCCCATCCGCCACCACCTCCATCACTCACATCCCCACTCGCTACCTCTACCTCTACCTCCACCTCCACCTCCACCTCCACCTCCACCCCCATCCCCAGCCCTACCCGACACCTCCTCCCTCACAAACACCCCACCCGCCTCCTCTCCCTCCACCCTAGCCTCTCGCACCTCCACCTGCGGCCCCCGCGACCCCTCTCACTCCACCCCCTGGCCCTTCCGCTCCTCCTCCCTCCCTCCCAGCTCCTCACGCCCCCCTTTCCCTCCACCGCTAGGCCCTCGCCACCTCCTCCTCAAATCCAGCCCCCACCCCCACCTTGTTTTTTCTTCACTCAAAGCCCCTCTCCTTCCTCCTTGCCTCTTTCCACCCCCCTTGTGTGAGTTCCATCTTGAACCCCTAATCTAGTTCCTTTTTTAGATTAGACCATTGTTGTAAATTTTGTTTCGGTGGCCATTCCGTTTTGGCCACCGAAACGAAATTTCGGTGGGATTTCGGTCATTTCGATGCATGCCGGTCGAAACTTTTCGGTCACAGAAAAAATATATTAAAAAATATGAGAAAAATCCGAAAAAATAAGAAATCAATAGAAAAGGATAAAAAAACTAATAAATAGTCCAAAATATGTGTCCCAAAAGGCATATTCATTACTTAAACACTTAAAGTCTTGCACAAGTCCAACTGATAGTCTGATATATGGAAGAACATAAAAAAAAAGAGATACATGAAAGTGAAACATAGACAATAGCTAGTAGCAACAATTCTCAGTCATCATAACCCTGATGATCATACTCAATGTCGTCTTCGTCGTCGTCGCTGCCACCATCACCACCTGGACCATCAGTAGGGACATCTTCTTCAAGAGGCATGACAAAGTCGTCATCGTCGTCCCTGGCCCCGGCCCCGGCCCCAACCACAGTAGTAGGTGCTTTAAGATTTTCCCACCCAATGTCTTCCGGCGTGAAAATGACATCTTCTTCCGCAACCCAATCCATCATGACATCCAGATGGTCTATGCTCAAAGGGTCACTAGTGGTAGATGATTTCCTCAACAATTCCCTAAAAAGGAAAACATTAAGTTTAATGTCAAAGTTAATAATACTTAGAAGCCAACGAACTTATGAATGATAATAAAAAATTACAGGAAAATCCAACAAAAAAGTTGAAAAAATGCAACTTAGAAGAAACAATAAGCTAGTGGAGCCTATGATTAAATGGAGATTTTATATGATGCCGCCCGACCATGAAGTACCGTCAAAACGGTACCACCCTTGATATTTGATCCTACAGCAGCTCACTTTTTAAGAGGCTGCTGTTGGATCAAATATCAAGGGTGGTACTTTTGAAGTACCACCTTCACGGGACTTGAGGGTCGGGCATCATATAATTTCTCGATTAAATGAACCACAGTAGCAGAAGACAAAAAAATTAAATGAACCACAGTAGCCTATGATTAAACTAATCGGTAGCATAAGAGCCTATGATTAAATTAATAAGACAAAAAAATGGAAAAACTGATAAAGAATTAACAAAAGATTATTATTGTACCTAATAATTTCTGATTTTATGGGATATTTTTAATTTTTTATCATTGTACTTAAGTCTCTGAACTCTGAAGTCTGAACTCATATCCACCAGTATATCTCAGATGTTGATGTATTGGAACAAAAAACATAAACTGAAGCAGGGTATCTAAATGAATAGAAATGCAATGGACCAAAAAGAAATGCATAAAAAATACACAAGTGTATTATAAATAAGATTCAAAAACCAGAGAAAGAAACATTAATGGATTTTTTCGGCAAAACAAAAACAAATGAAAGAATGAAACCTGTTATCAGAGAGAGATTAATGTTTTTCTTTGCCTTTAAAAACTCAACGAATAACATTAAGGCCCTGTTCGTTTGAGTTATGTCAACCAATTGTGAGTGCTACAATGATTATTGGACTCAAATTTAAATGTAATTTTGAGTCCAATAGGTTTGGCACTCACTATCAGTTGCCATAATCTTAAACAAACAGGGCCTAAAGGTGGGGGTTTGATCCGTTAGAAGGGGGGAATAACATTTCCCAAAAAAAAAATGACATACCAGTTAGGGCCTTCTTCTTCTTCGTGATTTCTTTCTCTCTTCTTCTCCGAAAACAGCTTCACAAATGAAAAATCGGAAGATTAAAAGAAAAAAAAAGAGAGATTAAAGGAAAAAAGAGAGAGATTAAAGAGAGAGACTTAGTAGAGTTCGGATTCTTCGGAATCGTTCGACCTTCTTCCTCTTCTTCTCTTCTACTTCTCCCTCTTCTTTCTCCTTCAACGTCACCGTGGACCGTCGCAAGTCGCAACTCGATATAGGGGTTAGGGTTTCCACCCTCGAAATTTTAGGGTTTCTTTCAATCGAGCAAAAAAGAAAAAAGCGATATCTTTTGTTTTATAACGAGGGTTTTGATGACCTTAAAGATTTACTTGGTTTCAGACTTTTAGTTGGCCAGAAAAGTAATTTCCAAAAAAATGATGGGGAATCGCGGTTGCCACATTTTAAAATGCGATTCCATTATAATATAATTTGCGGTTTACTTAAATGAGAAACGCGATTTTATTTAACAAAAAATCGCGGTTTGAGTTTGAAGGATACATGGTTTTAAATTATGGGAGTTGCGTTTCCGGTAAGTTAGAAACCGTGATTCCCATTAATAGGAATCACGTTTACGGTAACAACGATCCTCGATTCCCAAGTTTTGGGGAATCAAATCGATTCCCGGTTCCGAATTGCGAACCGGGAAATCGCGATTCCCCAATGTCTGGAACGAATCCAGCTTCTTTGCTCTAGCATAGCTGAGTCTGGTGGCTTCTGTTGTCTGGACGTCCATGTAAAGGGGGATTCCAATCTTACTTGCGATTTTGCTGAGGCAATGAGCTGACCAAAATCTGAGATTGAGGCCTGGAAATTTCACCCAGATCGGGATGGTAGAGAGGGAGGGTTTTTCAAGGGCAATTTCAGGGGTCCAACGGCGAAGAACCAGTGGGCGTCCTCCGAAGTTGTAGTTGCCACCATCTATGATTCTTTCACAGTCTTCAGAGGAGTTAAACCGGAAGAGGAAGAAGCCTCCATGCAAATTGAACATCTCGAAATTACCTTTCAATTTCCAGGCTCTTCCTGGATGTTCCTTTAGGGCTATAAAGTACGGGCGTTTGCCCAGGAGATATCCCACTAATGAGTTTTGCCATTTCTTGTCATTTTCCTCCAATTATTCATCTTCAAAATCTAGATCAGAAGCACCTTTCTCATCAGGGATATGTGTGAATTTAGATGGAGCTTGGATGTCTTTGTTTTCGAATAAGGTGCTCCAAGAGTTTTCCTTTTTTGGGTTTTCTTGCAGGTTTGTCTCTTGAGTCTGGTTTGGGGTGGAACGAAGCGGGGGCCAGCTGTGGTTTTCCAGGGTTTGAATTGGTTTGGTCTGAGATTGCAACTGGTCAGTGGAGGTTCTCGAGGAGCTGGCTAGTTCAGTGGGAGGTCTGACTTTGTCATTTTCAAGAAATACCATGTGCTGTCCATCTCCTATACGACTGAGAAATTCAAATTTTCCGGCCTTAACCAAGCGGGAATTCAGGATGGGGGAAAGGCTTTTTGGACTAATAGGGCAATTTGAAATTGGGCCTACAGCTGGGCTGGTTTGAGTGGTGGGGCTTTTGTCCTCTGGTCTATTGACAGATGTTTTGACTGAGGGAGTATGACCTGGGTCAGCTTTGTCAGATCTTGGAAGCTGGGATGTTTGACCATATGCTATATTTGGAATGGCAAGGTTCGGCTCCAAGGAGTTACTTTCTCTGTACATTTCCTTCAAGCTTGGGAGGGTTTCTTCTTCATGTTTTGGCTCTTTCACGCGGGTGAAGGAGCTTAGCTCCTTTCACGTGTTATATCGGAATTTTCCTCCAAACAGTGGCATGGGTTTTCAAACCGCACGAGATTATTTTAGTTGCTGCTTGTGTTGATCTCCATCTTGTGTTGCTGCTCATGCTTCCTGCATCAGTTGGTATTAGAGCACAAGCAATCTCCTACGAATGCCCAACGGGATGAAGAAGTCATTGCACCTAACGTCGGCCAGGCTAATCTAGCTGCAGAGAACGAAGAAGTCCAAAATAAGTGAGGACTTTCATACACAGTTAGACACCCATGGATCTGAGAGTGCCTTCGAGAGCCCTTTTCATGGCTAAGCGTCGTGTAAGGGATCACAAAAAAAAAAGAGTAATAAAGGGAAATGAAGAATAGAAGATTGATGCGGCGCCTAATAATTAGATTTGGAGGATAGTGGCTTAAACTTGAGGTTGAGTTTTTTTCAAGCTGGGGTGAATGATACAAAACGCATGGCGTTTGTCAAATCTTTTTATTTTTATTTCCTATTTTCGTCATTTTATTTGTAGTATTTTTTTGGGGCGTCAAAACTTGTCTATTTAGCTTGATTTTGGTGTTTCTAGAATGGTTTTTCGATTACCTATCTAAAGAGCCCAAGATGACGCAATTTGAACTTGATTTGGCTAAGTTATAGGTAGTTTTAGGATATGGTAAGTTTCTATTACGGGATTACTATTTTAGGACTATCTTAGTCATATTTCTTGCTATTATTTTTGTTGCTTTAGATAGAAGATGGTGAATCATTTTTAGGCAAGTATTTAGGTTGCTATTCTTAGATTTTGACTCTATATTATGTAATGGCATGAGAAAAGAAAGAGAATTGAATAAAGTTTATTTTTGGGACATCATTTGTGAAGAGAGCATTGGCCCTTTCACATGGGTGAAGGAGCTTGGCTCCTTTCACTTGTTATATTGGAGTTTTCCTCCAAGCTGTGGCATGGGTTTTCAAACCCCCACGAGATTTTTTTAGTTGCTGCTTGTGTTGATCTCCATCTTGTGTTGCCGCTTACGCTCCCCGCATCAACATTCAAGCATGAGGAGTGTTAGATGTGTATATGTGCCTAAGGATACTTTGGTCTTTGTACTTATTTCTCTTTCATATAAATACATAAGTGAGGGGGAGCTCATCTCCAACTTACACTCTTTCCTTCATTCTCTTCTCCTCTCTTCTCTTCTCCAACAAGAGAGAAGTTCGGTTGCAGAATGCAGAAGAAGTGAAAAATATGAGAGCTAAGATGGGTTTCTATAGGGCTTTTCTTGTTTGGAAAGGCAAAATGAAGGAAAATACCTTTCAAACGGCTATAAAACGGTAAAAATGGCTAAAAATTTGGGTAAAACAGTAAAAAAGGGAAATGATAAATGCGCCTCTTTTCATTACTTGGGACACCCAGCTAGTGTATCTATGACTGAAAAGGTGCTGATGTATTTCACATTAGGAATGAAGTGACCTGATTGCCACGTACAATGCAGCTGGATGTCCCAACTGATGAAAAGGGGTGCATTTATCATTTCCCAAAACCTTAATATAGACGTTTGGTGGCATTTCTGTAAATTTTTTTTAAAAAAATACTGCGTTCCAACAATTTGGTGGCATTTTGTTTCGCTCCGTTTCGGCCCGAACACACCAAAATAGACTGGAACAAGCCGTAATGGACCGTAACATGGAAAAAATTGGGGTTTGTTATCCATTTTCCTTACTAAGTCAAAACAATATTCCATCTGCTCTGGCCGGAACAAAATGAAATTCACAACTAAAACTATTACTAAGGAAATCATGAACAATTTCAATGTATATTCCACAATTTTGTCAGGTCGTCATGCTATTTATTGCAGATTCTTTCTGAGAAATAGTTAATAATTGAAACAAATAATTTTAATCTTGATAATATTGCTATGGTTTAAAAAAACAAAAGCAATTGAAACCCTTAATTTTTTTTATCCGTTTGACAGACGCAACATGTTCGTATGCATTTTACTTACACAAACAACCATGGTTTAGATTGTCATTGTTATTCTTTCAACACAACATACATGGCTTTCATAAACTTTGACCCTTTTCTCTCTCAAAGATTAGGGCTGATGTGCTTAAAAGTTATTGATTCCTCCCTTCATACATACTCTCTATTTAAGGTGCCTATATAGCATGGATACATTAGATGAACTTATGTGCCTATTTTTAATACGTATTGGGTTTCATGGGATTTGTGTTTTCTAATATTGTCAAATTAAAATATTCTTCTACGGATGGATAATGTGAAAATTCGTTTAATATTTTTGGTATGGGACCCTCCATTTTTTAGTTGATTGATTGCCATGCATTTTTGGTCCAATATTGTTAGTCCCACCGTAATTGATTTTTATTTTGCTGCTGGTTCAATTTTTTTTTTTCATATTTAAGGTCGTTGGCATTAAGAGACCGGCCTACAGAAAATGCTGGCATGGTGTCTGTCCAGCTTGCTGCACTTGGAGCCTTTTCAACTTCACCAATTCACATCTCACTCTTTGATGCTCGAGTAATTGCCTGGAGAACACGTGTAGTATCCCTACAAGGTACTGCATTCTTTTATTCTATGTGACCTCATCAAATAGATTCGCTTGGTTACTTAATTATTTTTGGAAGAATATTGTTGGACGATGGCTACGACAGCATTCTAAATAGGTAGTCTTGTATGCTTCAAGTGATTTTATATCATCTCCTTTGATCCTTTGATTACTCAATCCTTTCAAAGTTAGAGAGGTGCTTCAAGCCTAGTTGTGTAGGAGTTTCAAAGTCCAGCATTGGGGAACACAAGGCCAAAATTGCATGCTCGCAAGCACAAACCCTAAGAATCTGACTCGATTGACCTCAATTGCAGTTTTCTTTAATTATCAAAACCAACCTTGCTAGACACCCATATGATCATGTCACTTGCCATGATATTAAGGTATTATTTTTATCAATATCAAGAAATAATAATGTAGAGAAGAAAGAGAAGAATAAGAGAGAAATGGATAAAGGAAGACAACTAAATAGGGTTATGTCCCTGTTAGGGGTTCTTGTCTCCTTTATTCATATCTCTTAAGTCAACGAAGAAGGAAATTACACGTATGCCATTTTAGGACTACTGCAACTTAAAACACAACAGAATAAAAATCATTATTTGTGTTTGAAGACTCCCCCCTCAAGCTAATGCATTGATATCACACATTTTCATCTTGCAAAGAAGATATTGCTAATGGCCTCGAGGAAAAGCTTTGGAGAGAACTCTAGCTAGCTGATCTTTAGATTGACCATTTGGAACTGTAATGGCCTTGGCCTCCACCTTGTATCTGACAAAATGACCAATCAACCTCTGTGTGCTTGGTTTTCATGAAAAATTGAATTAGAAGTTATATATATGGCAGCCTGGTAACGATACTTAAAATCATAAAGAAATATTGGATTTTCTTCAAAGAGATGGCGAAGAGATGACGGGAGGACTGGCATTGTCGCCATTGCCAGTACCAAAACTTCAGTTGGCGAAAAAAATGCAGAATAAGTAATCAAATCACAATGAAATTGTTGGTGGGTAGGAAGGGGTTTGATCATAGAAGAAATTAAAAGGTAAGTAATGGGAACTGGTATTGCTCCCCCTGTCAGTATCTCAATTTCGAATGGCGGAAAAGCTATCGCTGGTGCCGCAGGAACAAATTCCCTTCTAGATGGGTGCCACGGCCTTTTGGCCGTTCCCTAGATCCGGACTTGGCCCTAGCTGAGAGCGATTTATGGCCTGACTCTGGCTCTATCTCTCATAGGTCCGAAGGTTCTTCGATCTTGTGCATCTCGGGGAAGGAACTGGATGTACGAATGAAGACCCTAAAAGCTTGCCTGATTGGGACAAGAGCCCTTTTAGTTCCTTAGAGAAACTTTGGCTTTGGGCTCAAAAGAGCTGGAATATCCCATCCTTGTAGTGCCCTTGTATTTTGTCGGATGAGGAAATCCTCTTTATGTTCGAATCAGAATTGCAGGTTGCTAAGGTTCTTTCTAGTAGTAAAGAGTTTTTGGAACCTCACCTACGTTCGCTCACTCTGTGGACTAAGGAATTTATTCAAAGCGAGGAAGCTCTTTGGGTTAAATTCTATGGTATCCCTTTACATGCTTGGGCCGTTTCAACGGTGGAGGCTAAGGAAGCCTCTTTGGATGGGTCCTAGAAACAAAGATGGAGGGGAATCACCAGCACTGCATGAGCTTTGTTTCGGCAAAAATTCAAGCCCCTAGGAGGTCTTTCTCAGACTCCTGTGTTAGAATTAGAGTCTTGAACCTTGTCTACAGAATTGGAGTTGAAATTCTTGAGCCTTTTGTTTGCTCTGCAATTTCTTGCCCATCTGTCTCCTTGGCTCGGTGGTTGCCTGTTGCCCGTTCGGCTTCGGTCTCGGTCGTGGGGCATAGTCGGGGCCCCGATGTCTCTTTCGTACCCCGCCTATTTTCAAATTTCAAATCTTCCATCTCTGGTGCTCTGCCTAATGTGGGTTTTGAGTCTAGCTTTGTGTCTGGGTTTGGCAGGCCCTCAACTCATGTGAGCCTGTCGGTGGAGTCCGAGGCGCAGACTTCCCTGTCCCTAAGCGGAAAGTTAAGTGGCTTGATGTTGAGGGCAATCTTGGTTCAAATCTTATGGTCAGGGTGGGCCCTGACACTCCGTCTTACATCTAGGGTTGGCTTCTGGAAAATTTTGTAGGGGTTAAGACAAATTTCTCTCTTTTGTGGGTAGATTTGACCCTATTTCTGTATGGCCTGTCCCATCTTTATTTATTATATGGTCTTTTGAGGTGGGCCTCATTGATCCTATCGCAATGGAATAATTATTTCAGGTCCCGAGTAGTGGAAAGTTGTATGGTCACTAATAGGGTGTTTATTAGTTCCGTATCTGCATAACAATGAGTATTTGAAGGAGTTTCTCGACTTCATTTGTTTCTCTGGGCGTTTTTGGTATCCTGATTCATTTTTGTTCTGGACAACTAATATATCTTTTGGAAATGGAGGATCAAGGCAATTCTAGTAGTCCGTCTGCTTTCTCCGATGGAAGGAGACGCTTATTCACGGAGGTAGTGATTCTAGAAAACATCCTGAAGAGGATTAAAGCGATGTCCTATGATGAAGAAAGGGCCTCTATATGGACCCGATGCCAAAAGAGATAGCCGACGATCTGCTTCGCAAGCAGTGGGAAATATTTAAACTAGAAGCTCAGGACTGCCCTTTCACCTTAGCTCGTGTCACTGGGTCAAGTGAGGTTAGGGTAACCCAATTGCCACTATTTGCGCATCCTTCTTCAAATTCCTTTTGGCTGAAGAAAGGGATTGGAGGAGGCTAAATTGGGAAGCTAATAAGATCGTTGTTATCCGTCAAGTGGAAGAGATGATCGTTGATAGAAAAATCCCTAGTTGCTTGGAGCGGGTTCCGGAGGAGCTTCTCATAGAAATGCTGGACTTTCATAGAAATGCCGGACTTTCTAATCCAGCATATCTTGGACGAAACAGAGAAGTTTGCAGTTTAGATGACCTGGTAAGATGGGCTATAACCAAGTTTGGTCTAAATGGTGGGTGTACTTTTAGACTGTAAAGGAAAGAGTTACTGTTTTTTGGCTTTGTTTGTCTTACTTTCCTGGTCAAGGGTTTGCCCGCACCAATTTGATATTTTGTAATTTAGTGCGGGACTCCTGGTCCCTACTGTATTTCTAATATCAATGAAATATGTCATCTTTCAAAAAAAAAAAATATGGCAGACTGATTGTCAGTGTAGAGTTACATAGATTTATCAACTCTTACTCCCATTTCTCTAAGAAGTGTTTTGAGCCACATAAGCTCAGAAGTCTCATGAGCTATGGCCCTATACTCTGCCTCTACAGTGGACATAGCAACACAACACGCTTCTTGCTCTTCCATGTCACGAGGTTACCTCCAAAAAGTATGCAATAGCCACTAGTAGAATTACGATAAGTGTGAGAACACGTTTACTAGGCTAGCCCTTCATATATCAAAAGATTCAAAACATGGATGGGGGTGCTGATATCATTTCCCTATCTTTTTATTTCCACTCTTTAAGGAAAAAAACCCTAGTTGCTAACTTGCTATTTTCTTAGAGAAATAGAAAACCCTAGTTACCATAGGATCCGATGAACTGCTTCCCAAGGTTGCCAGAGCGGGAAGCGAAAGCGGGAAGCGAAGCAGGAAGTGGGAAGTGAAAGCTCTCAGGAGGGTGGGAAGCGTGAAGGGTCGAAGAATTTTTTTAATAGTTAAATATTTAAAAGAAATTTAAAATATAAAAAATTACTAAAAAATATAAGAAATAATTATAGGAACGAAATATTTAAAAAAATGCTTTTTATTAAAAGATCCAACATTTACTTAAAGGAAAATCAGTATCAGCTGAAATGCCAGTGTTGACCAGTCTGTTGACCAGTGCTTGACAAGAAGAAAAATTTTTAGAAATCAAATTATGAGATTTTTACCGTACTTTTGAGATTTAATAATGTTTGGTTATGATAGAATTTATGAATTTTTAAAATTAGAAAAATACCCCATCGTTTGGAAGTTAAGATTTTGACCCGACCCCTTTTTTTGAATTTTGTACTAGAATTGGAAAGTCGACTTTTTATCCTTTTAGATTTGGGTCATGAAACTATTTTTAATAGATTCAAATGGGGGTTATTCCCTTATTTACATGTAAATCTTAAGTACTTAAATAACTTTACATGTAAATACTAAGAAGAGGAAGAGAAGAGGACTAGCAAGAAATACGGAGGGTAGATAGGAAACGCGCTTCCCATAGAGTGAGAATCGCATTTCCCACGTTTTTGAAACGGGATTCCCAAAAATCGGGGAATCTTCAAAAACGTGGGAAATCAAGAAGATTCCCGTTTCCGAATCGATTTTCGGGGAATCGAGATTTTCCATTATGAGTAGAGATTCCTGCTTCCTTGCTGCTTCCAAGTGTGTGGATTTAGGTGAGTGTATGAATATGCTAACTGTACTCATGATATATGCAATATCTGGATGATTGATCATGATGCAAATAAAATTTCCTATCAATCTCTGATGTCCTCTTGGATCGATAATCAAATTTCCCTATTGGTCATCCAATTTGTGGCTTTGCTTTATGGACTTTATGCTGGTTTTGCTGCTACCTTTCTTGTCTCTTTCAACAAGTCAATAACATATTTTTGCCGCAATATAAAGATACCTCTCTTTACCTAAAGATACCTTTCTTGTCTCTTTCAACAAGTCAACCACTCTTCCATTTTTGCTCAAACTTCACCAAAACCTCTCCCATATCCTCCTTGAAATTTTCGCCCCCCCTTTTCTTTGGATTTCTTTTTTTGGAAACCCTAAAATCCAAAACCCTTTATCTCTTGTTTTTGTTGAACCCTAATTTTCTTCCCGTATTTTTCTCATCCAGTAACACCACACCTTTTTCTTCATGTCCTAAATAGTTATTCCGTGTGTTAAATGATTCCGGATCTTCTTTCAGAAGTTTTTTTCATGAGTTGGTAATTGTTTCTTCTTTGGGGCAGCATACTACCTCTGTGTTTGTTGGTGTACCTGTATGGAAAATGGTTGTGGTAAGATTTGTGTGATGAGATTGGTGGTTGTGGAGTTCAGCCACCTGTTGAAGTGACTGTGTTGTCTTGGTTTGTGGTGGTTGTCGGTTGGTTGATGTGATTGATTGGTGGTGGTTGTTTGTTTGTTTGTGATTTGTGTTGTGGTGGTGGTCGGTTGTTTTGGGTTGTGATTGTTGTGTTGGTGATCTGTGGTGGTGGAGATCTGTAAGTGATTGTTATTGTGGTTGTGTTGGTGATTAGTTGCAATTCAGTATGACTGCCTCCCTTTCTTCCTCCGCAGTTGTGGGTTCCTCGACCACCATGACACTACCTATGGTTCCGATGACATCCATCAAATTGAACGGATCCAATTATCCAACATGGTGTCGATCCGTTCAGATTTTTCTTCGTGCTCAAGGAAGTCCTCTTATCTTACCAAGGATCTGCCTACACTTGAGGACAAGACGTATGATAATTGGATTTAGGAGGACGCTCATATTCAGACTCTCCTATTCCATAGTATGGATCCTCAGATTGCCAAGCACATGATGTTTCTTGATTCGGCCAAGGCTGTTTGACTTCATGCAGAGAATTTGTATTCTGGTGAAAATATTATCACACGGATATGTGACACTTATTCAGCGCTTCTCTGCCTACAGCGAGGTGATCTGCCTGTTTTTGCCTACTATTCTGGATTTACTCATCTATGTGAGCAGCTGGATTCATACATGTCGTCTTTGAATGATTTGATCGTCTTGGACAAGCAGAAGAGTGATCTTCGTGTTGTCCAGTTTCATGACAGTTTGGGACGTGAATTTTTACATGCCAGGCAGTTGATTGTGGGCTGAGGTTCCTTATCGTGCCTGGCAGAGTCATTTTTCTAGAGCTCAGCATGCTCTACGTAATGATGTTCCTGATTTCTCTACTATTGAGCGATCTGCTCTTACCGTCCAGTCTAGTTGTGGACGTAGATCTCGAGGTGGCCGTCGATGTGGTACTAGTCGTGATTCAGGGAGAGGCTGGGGATGAGGAGGCCGTGGATCCCGTTACCGTTCTCATTGTCATTTGGATGGGCATACTGTTAACTACTGGTGTGACTTTCATCCTGAGTTGTGACCACCTCGGACTGCTCATCTTGTTTCTAGTACGACTGTAGAGACCACTACTGTTACCCCTTCTCAGCCGGAGTTTTCTGACACTTTGATGGTTTCACGTTATGAGTATGAGGCTTTCTGCGCTCACAGGAGAAAGGGAAACAAGTCACTGCCACTTTGGCCACGGAAGGTAGTCGCACATCATGCTTCCTTATTCATCCCGGTTCATGGCTCATTGACTCTGGAGCCTCTCACCATATGATTGGTAATAGCGACATTCTTCATTCCTTTCAGCGTGCCTTTGCATCATCATTTGTTACCTTGGCTAATGGAGCAATGTCTCCCGTTTCTGGCAATGGGGATATCTCTCTTAGTACTAGCATAAATCTTTCTTCTGTCTTGTATGTTCCAAGTTTCCGTTGTAGTTTGGTTTCAGTTAATCGACTTACTCGTTCTCTTTACTGCTCCGTGACATTTTTTACTTCTTATTGCGTCTTTTAGGATCTTGCAACTAGGAGGAGGATTGGCTTGGGCCGTGAGGTAGATGGTCTTTACTACTTTGATCGTGAGGCGCCTCCCAGAGCATTGCAGACTTCTGGAGACTCCTTTCTCTCTCACTGTCGTCTTAGTCACCCTCCAGCAGATCATCTTCAGCTTTTGTCGATTATGTCGTTGTCAGTTAGTCCTTTTCATTGTGAGTTGTCTCAGTTTGGAAAGCACCATCGCGTGTCTTTCCCGTTTAGGTCTATCAGTCATGTATCGAGTTCATTTTAGTCAGTCCATTCAGATGTTTGGGGTCCTATTCGAACTCCATCAATATTTGGTTATAGGTATTTTCTTCTGTTTGTTGATGATTATTCACCCATGTCATGTTTATATATAATAAAAGATCATTCGGAGGTATTTACTATGTTTTGTTCTTTTTATGTGGAAGTATCAACTGAATGCTCATGTTCTATTAAATGCTTACGAACTGATAATGCACGTGAATATTTTTCTACTTCTAATGGTTTTCAGTAGTTTCTGTCTAGTAATGGCATTATTCACCAATCTTCTTGCGGTCATACCTCTCAAGAAAATGGTGTTGCTAAGAGGAAGCTTCGTTACCTTGTTGATATGGCATGCACCCTTCTATTTCAGATGAATGTACTGAAGACACATTGGGTTGATGCCATCCTTACCTCTGCATTCCTAGCGAACCCCCTTCTACTGTCCTAGGGAATCGCTCACCCTTCTTTGTTTTACACCCCTCACCAAATTCGTTTCCATTGCTACCCCATGTCTTTGGTAGTACATGCTTTCTTCATAACCTTGCCCCTCGTCTGGACAAGTTAGATCATCGTGCCATTATGTAACGACCACTTTTTGACACTTTCTCTCAATTCCTTAAATTTTGAATTTTAGACCGTTAGATCGTATATCGAGGATCGAGATCATCGATCCACTTTAGACCAACCCTTGATCCCGAAATAGGATCTCTTATTCATCCTTGATCTACTCAGATCAATCGGTCCAGAGATCAATGACTCTTGTTAATCTATTCTATATTTGTTTTGGTAGCTTGGGGATTAAGTTTTCCGCGGAATAAGAAATCATTTGAAACATATTAAATAAGAAAGTAAGTCATATTAGGGAAAACCTACCCTCATTAAATGAAAATCCAGTAAAATATAAAGAAAGGAGGAGATAAATAAGATAGGTTGGAGATTTGATCTCCACTTTTGAGGGAGATCTTGAACACCTCTTTTGGTGGGATAGATTGATTCACTTAAAATTCAAATTCCCTAATTAGTAGCAAATTACTTTATGGAAAAGATCTTGTAGTTATAAGATTTGGCAACTTACCTTTATTGCTAAACTCTTTTGGTGGGATAGATTGATTCACTTAATTCAAATCCCCTAATTAGTAGCAAATTACTTTGTGGAAAAGATCTTGTAGTTATAAGATTTGGCAACTTACCTTTATTGCTAAACTCTTTTGGTGGGATAGATTGATTCACTTAATTCAAATCCCCTAATTAGTAGCAAATTACTTTGTGGAAAAGATCTTGTAGTTATAAGATTTGGCAACTTACCTTTATTGCTAAACTCTTTTGGTGGGATAGATTGATTCACTTAAAAATTCAAATTCCCTAATTAGTAGCAAATTACTTTGTGGAAAAGATCTTGTAGTTATAAGATTTGTCAACTTACCTTTATTGCTAAACTCTTTTGGTGGGATAGATTGATTCACTTAAAAATTCAAATTCCGTAATTAGTAGCAAATTACTTTATGGAAAAGATCTTGTAGTTATAAGATTAGGCAACTTACCTTTATTGCTAAACTCTTTTGGTGGGATAGATTGATTCACTTAATTCAAATCCCCTAATTAGTAGCAAATTACTTTGTAGAAAAGATCTTGTAGTTATAAGATTTGGCAACTTACTTTTATTGCTAAACAAAAAGGAAGGAATATAGGTGATTCCCCATATCATGCAAAAAACAAAGAAAAGAAAAAGAAACCCACACCCCACTCTTGCTTCCTTTATATATTGCCTATATTTGTCCTTGCCTTAGTCTCCTTGTACACAATAACAATAGGAAGAAAAGAAGAGAAGAAAGAAAAAGGGAGAAGAAAGAGAAGTCTTGTAGATCCTTAAGAGAAGAATTCACTTCCTTCTACTTTTCGTGACTAAACAAGTAAGTACCCTTATTACCTTCCTTGTCTTATTGTGTTTTCTCTTTGTCCCAAAATGGACCAGATTTAATGATGTAATGAGTAGTTTTCCTTGGTCCCAAAATGGACCAGATTTAACACTGCTTTTGTGTGTTATTGTTGCTCCCAAAATGGACCAAATTAAGCGTTGTTTTGTATGTTGTTCTCGGTCCCAAAACGGGACAGCAACTTAATGTCTTCGCGTATGTATTTTCCGTCCCAAAACGGGACAACAACTTAATGTTTTCGCATATGTATTTTCCGTCTCAAAACAGGACAGCAACTTAATGTTTTCTCGTATGTGTTTTCCGTCCCAAAACGGGACAGCAACTTAATGTTTTCTCGTATGTGTTTTCCGTCCCAAAACGGGACAGTAACTTAATGTTTTCGCGTATGTATTTTCCGTCCCAAAACGGGACAGCAAATTAATATTTTTGCGTATGTATTTTCCGTCCCAAAACGGGACAGCAACTTAATGTTTTCACATATGTACTTTCCGTCCCAAAACGGGACAGCAGTATAGTGTTTCAGTATGGGTGTTTTTACGTCCAAAACTGGGCAGCAATATGATGGTTTGATGTACGAGTTTTATGCCCTTAAACATGACAGCTATTAGTGTTTTTTAGTGTGACGGTTTGCTCGAACAAGGCACAATATGGTGTAATTAAGAGTATGCGTGAGTCCCACTACGGGACAGGATCAAGATTAATTAGTGTACAAATTTTTAGCAACTTGAACCTAGTCTAAACTGCCATTCTCTACACTCAACTATGTGACTTCAGGATCGTTGCACTCTACTCTCTAACAGGAGCTATCTCATCCTACTGCGTTTGTAAGATTAAGGCAGGTGATAGCTAACTTTGTTCGTATGGCTTTCAATTCATGCAACAAGAATGGTGAAGTATCTAAATTTTTATGGCTTTCTAAACTATTCTATGAGGAATGAAATTTTGTCTCTTGTATTACATGTTGGAAATGAATCTGATTTCTAATAAAGAATTATCAGTTTAAATTGCTTTTATCACATGAAATAACTTGGAAGTCGTATGGAAACATAAAAAAATATCCAAAGAGGAAATGGGAAAGGGTGATAGGAAACCATTGAGTTATCCCCGTAAACAAAGGTATACAACTTGGGGGAAACGCGCACCTCCCAGTTGATGTCGGAATCCTACGGAGACCAAGAGTCCCTAGGCGGTATGATCTACCGTAATAAGCCCACGCGGAGTCGACCGTGTTGGCAAGGGCAACAAGCTAGCGGGAGCTGGAGTGCCCTGGGTTTAAATGAAATTGTTACGATAAGAATGTGGTAGATTTATAATTGTTCCTAATGATTATTGAACTATTCTCTTTCAGTTATTAGTACATTTGTTCACCCTAAATGATTTTTCTATTCAATTGCAGAAGGTTTTAGTAAATCATTATTTGAAAATTTTCAATTACCTTATCTATAATATGGATCTTGATATGTTGTTTTAAATTGAATTCTTATACTGGTTCAGTTCTATCATCCTGCTAACCTTATTTTTATCCCCAGGATTAGAGAATTCTAATGAGGGTGCGTTTGCGCACGAGGACGTCTAGGAGCGTAGGATGATGGGAGCAAATAATTAAGGAAGACGATACCCTTCGTTAACCCCTTTGAATTTATTTTAAATTGGCTAGTTCGAGACTTTACTTAATTGAGTAAATTGGTTTTAAGTTAAAGTTATTGTAAGGAGACATTTTGGAAATGGAATAAGAGCGATGGCTATTTAATTTTCATATATGGTTTTAAAAAAAAAATAAAATTATGGGTATTTTGGCAGGTGTTTGCTTGTAGCAATCCGGTCATGGAAATCGGGTCGTTACACATTAAATGTGTTTTTCTTGGCTACTCAAGAACTCAGAACGGCTATCGCTGTTATAGCTCTCAACTTTGTCATGTGTATGTGACGGCAAACGTCACCTTTTTCTAGGATGTTCCTTATTTCACAGGTTCCACTGTACATCCCAGGATGGATCCACCTCTTCCCTTAGCTGCACTTGTTCCATCCACTGCGTCACTATACTCCACGGGCATTTGGTTGTGTTTCCTTTGTTAACAACTTGGCCCTGGGTTTGGATAAATTAGTCCCTAGGGCTGAGCGTTGTGTCTTTTTGGGCTACTCTCGTACCCAGAAAGGTTACAAGTGTTACAACCTAGCCTTCGTTGACTCTTTGTCTCCGCATATGTTACCTTTTTGAGTCTCTTTCCTTCTTTTCTACCCCTACTTAGTATGGGCCTGCTATCTCTACCTCACGTCTCCCTCTTCCTCCTCCGGTTCTTCTCGAGCCGGTTCCACCATCTCCTCCTCCTTCAGAGGTATTTGTGCCTCCCCATGCATTGGATTCATCCCCTTTACATGTTTCAGCAGTGTCCCCTCCGCCTGCTACTACAAAGGTCTATCAGCGGCCTCGGAATGCAGGTCCTACTCCACCTCCTCTCGAGGCGTCATCTTCTCAGCTAGAGATACCAGATTCTTCCTCTCAGGTACCTTCTTCGTCCTTCAAATGTACTTGCAGACGCCCGTATTGCCTCGCGCACTCACTCCCGCACTACTGCTCATCCTATTTCATCTTTGGGGTGTTTGGATGCCAAAAAAGTGGAAATATTTTGGGCTTTTGTTGGAATATAAAGCGCCAGACGTCGTTTGGTTATTTTTTTTAAAAACACTTTTTGACTACTTGGCTTGTCGGTAGCCGGTCAGCCCACGTGGCATTCAACTTAAAGCCGAATTGCAAACCACCAAATCGATGAAATTTGGCTTGGATATTTGTGGAATATGAATTTTGAAACACTTTTTCTACTTCCAACGTTCTCCTTGCCACATTCTCGCAACCAAATGTTTCTAACGACTATTTTACCACCTAAATTCCAGATGTAATCATTACAACCAAACAACACATTTGAAAGCCACTACCCAAATTCCCTTTGACTTCTTATTCCACTCCTCCCCTAGCCACCCCAGACGAACCAAACACAACACTTGTGTTTCTTATGATCATCTTACCCCGTCATTCCGTGGTTTTGTCTCCTCTTAGTCTTCTATTTTCTTGCCTACGTCTGTGCAGGAGGTTCTTGCTCACACAGGGTGGCGTGCTGCTATGGAAGGTGAGATGACCGCTCTTCAGGGCAATCATACTTGGGATATAGTTGCTCCTTCTACTGGTGCTCATCCTGTCGGGTGTCGATGGGTCAATGCCATCAAATATGTTCCGGATGGGATAGTTGAGCGCCTTAAGGCGTGCTTGGTTGTCAAAGGGTACACTCAAACCTACGGGATTGACTACACTGAGACCTTCTCTCATGTTGCCAAAATTCCCTCTGTGCGTGTTCTGATTTCTGTTGCCGTCAACCATGGATGACCACTGTATCAGCTTGACGTAAAAAATTCCTTCCTCCATTGAGATTTGGCCGAGGAGGTGTACATGGAGCAACCTCCTGGGTATGTTGCCCAGGGGGAGATGTCCTCCTCAGTATGTCGACTTCGCAGATCTTTGTATGGTCTCAAGCAATCCCCTCGAGCTTGGTTTGGAAAGTTCAGTGATGCTGTCATGAGGTATGGCATGAGGTAATGTGCAGTTGACCATTCATTGTTTAGTCATCAGTCAGGTACTGGCCATGTCCTTCTAATAGTGTATGTAGATGTTATCACTAGGAGTGATACGGTTGGTATACAACGGTTGACAGTTTTTCTAGAGAAAGAATTCTCCACAATGGCCATGCCCTTCTATTGCCCTCCTCAGTATGTCGCCTTCAATACTTTTTGGGGATTTTGGTAGGGTGTTAGTCTCTCCCTCTCACAGAGGAAGTATGTGTTGGATCTTCTAGATGAGATAGGGTTGCTTGGTATGAAACCGGCTACTACTCCCATGGACCCAAATACAAAGCTCCACCCGTAAGAGGGTGACTTGCTACATGACCCTGGTAGATACCGAAGGCTTGTTGGGAAACTCATATACGTCATAGTTATTCGCCCAGATGTCTTACGCAGTGGGGGTTGTTAGCCAGTTCATGAGTTCCCCTCGTACATCACACTGGGAACTGTGCATCAGATTCTTCGATATTTGAAAAACGCTCCAGGAAAAGGGTTGCTTTTCAAAAGACATGGGGATCAGAGGGTAGAAGGCTACAATGATGCTGAATGGGTGTGTTCTCTAGCAGATTGACGCTCCACGACTGGCTATTGTACCTTTGTGGGAGGGAACTTCCTGTCCTGGAGAATCAATAAACAAAATGTCGTAGTCAAGTCAAGTGCTAAAGTCGAATATGGAGCCATGTCACATACTAGCAGTGACCTTATCTAGCTTCGTTCACTCTTATCTGAGATTGGATTTCCATCACCATTACCATCTCAGTTGTACTGTGACAACAAGGCAGCAATTCACATTGCTACCAATCCGGTCTTTCACGAGCATACTAAGCACAAAGAGATTGACTGCTATTCCATATGACACAGGATCCAAGAAAGCGAGAGATGCACTACCTCTACTCGATCGGAAGATCAGCTTGTCGATGCTCTCACCAAGCCCCTAAGTAAGGCTAGACTAAGTTATTGTTGGAACAAGCTTGGAATGCTCATTATATACATTCCAGCTTGAGGGGGAGTGATAGAAGTGTCTATTGTGTAGCATGCCTAAGGGAATTTTAGTCTTTGTATCTTTTCCCTTTGTATAAATACATAAGTGAGGGGGAGCAATACATAACTCACTCTTTTTCCTCTCTCTCTT
This sequence comes from Tasmannia lanceolata, assembly GCF_043159265.1. Lineage (NCBI taxonomy): Eukaryota > Viridiplantae > Streptophyta > Magnoliopsida > Canellales > Winteraceae > Tasmannia > Tasmannia lanceolata. The sequence goes on from NW_027518695.1 coordinate 66,964,620, forward strand.
TCCTTCGACAGAGACTTCACTTTCCAGTTATAGATGTAAGATATCCATCATCAATATTAACATTATCATTTTTAGGATATGGAAAAAAGGAAAGAAAGTTATCGGTCTTGTTAGCTATGTAGACTGAAGCCCATGAATCGATGATCCAAGACGTAGGGGATAACAAAGAGGCATGATGAGCAAAAGCATAATGAAGATTTGATGGCTCTACAATGGTCATGAAGCTCGAAGATGACTCTAGAGTTCCAAGGTGCCTGCGAAGGTCATCAATGACTTGATCTTTGGGATCACCAGAACGATTACTTAAGGTCTAGAATTGGGATTGTTGAATCATATTGTAATAAGCTCATAAAGGCATGTAATTATTACGGAAGGATTTACTTGTAATGATATTAATTATGTCATTAACATAAGTTCGATTAGAGAGGAGTCATTTTTTGGCGCTTTCTATCCTCCCAAAACCCTATGGCTCTTCTTCTTCCACCCACATTCCTCTTCTCTATTTTTTTATTTCCTATTCCAACGTTGTATCAGTTCAGTCACTTTCCTTTCTCTCTCGCCTTTCCCCTTTTTTCCACTGCACCCGACAAGTGATTACTGCAAACGACTGACGTCAACAGTAGTACAACCATGTTTTGAAGCTGAGAAATGGTAGTAAGTATGTTGAGCATGATTTTACAAGGTTTCTGGTGAGTTTTGAGATTTTTTTTAGCATGATTCGATAGTCTATTGTGATGTTTTCTTGAAAATTTTTATGAAACTGGAGTGATCAGCTCAATGAAAGGTTTGTGCAGTGGGAAATGGCAACCGTTTGGTCTAGAATAAAAATCTTGAAAGATCCAATCTGATCTCACAGGATTTGGAGAAATGTGGAGGGACATGTGTTTTTTCGCCATATATTTTGCTTCCCCCATTTTGTTTTTATTCATAGGTCACAATAGGACGACCATAGTTGCTGGAAATGCCTACCCTAAGTGGGAAATGCGTTTCCGATACTGGAACAAACGGTTTTTAAACAAGTGTGAAACGCAGCAGAAACGCCTAGGAAGCATATGGGAAATGTATGGGAAATGTGGGGGAGACGTATGGGAAACGTGGGGGAAATGTGTGGGAGTCGTGTTTCCAAGAAAGGGTCGTGTTTCCAAGAAAGGGAAACGACTATTTTTCCTTGAAAACGTGTTTCCTTCATAACATTTTACATATTTTTCCGAAGGGAAATGTTTCACCCCTTGTAATTAATGGGACCATCCCATGTAGTGTAAAAGAAGTCATATACACTAAAGGGGGCTGTTTCAAGTAAAAAACGGGGGTGAATATATCACTTATCTTCGCTCTTTTTGTTTACTGGGGACAATCCAATCTAGTATAAAAGAGGAGTCACTTTGAATATGTTTGATATATCATATTCTAGATTCTAGTACTAGAATTTTCATGTGTTACCATCAAATTTCTTATGTGTCTCCCTTAGGTTTCATGTATGTTTCACTCGTGTTTTCCTTAGGTTTCATGTAAGTTCCCCTGGTGTTTACCAAGACGTTTCCCAATGCGTTTCACATTCATTTTTCTATGGATTTCCGTTTCTCGTTTCCCCTTTAATTTTTTTCACGAGTTTCACATTTGCGTTTCATGTTTCGTTTCTGGTATCCATTTCCCGACCTGGTAACTATGAGGGCGACCAATTGTGTTTGCATCTATTCTGTCCGATGTTGTTTATTGCTCAACTATGCTTGTTGCGACGACCAAGATGTCGACTTCTGTGACTTCAGAGGTTACCAGTAGAGCTACCGGGGTCATGCAAAATGGATCTGGTGTAATAGGGTTGAGTGATACCCCTAATCCCATGAAAACCAAAGTTAAAGTTGCTGGTCTAATAGGGATGAGTAATACCCCTACTACAATGATAACCACAGTTATACTGTTGTCATAGTCAACATGTTGAAACTTCCAGGAAAAACAAGTTTATAATTATGACTGTTGTCATATGATGCCTTGATGTGGTTGGGTACCTTCAAGTAGTCGAACCCTCCACACACCCAAACACACACAATTCGAAGTTTTTCCTTGAAGTTTCAACTTGTTGACTATGACAATAGTCATGATTATAAACAGACTTGCGATTGCCCTTCTCTCTCACGACCCCTACTCTAATCAAAAGACTAAAGGCCACTACTATAGGTGACAAAGATAAATCAATAGAAAAAAACTTTGATGCTCTCCGCTCCTCTTTTCTTTCTATATTTTGTATCTTATTACCTTGGGTAGAATAGAATTTGTGTCTTTAGCTAAGCATGGGAGGGATTTGGATCTCCGGTCCGAGGATAGTTTTAGGAGTCGTTTTATTTATTCTTCATTATTTTGTATAAGCAATTATGGATGATAGATAGGTTTCTGACTATTTCATAAGGTCTGCAGTGACTCCATTTTCTTTTAGTTTTAAGGTAACCTTTCAAAAGGAGTTTTATCACTTATAATTCTCAATTTCTTCTTTACTTTCTTTAATCCTGATATCGTAGTAAGACATTGTTTCGTTGTTCACTGCTGGAGGTGATTTTTCCATGTTTTTTTTTCATTTGACTAGTAGGCTAGATGATCTCTGCCAATCCATTAAATCCCTAGTCCGTGTTGGGTAGTTGAATTGAACTATATTTAGGTTTCATACATTGTTTGGTTTTCTTCTAGGTCTAATTTTTGTTACTCTGAACCTTGTACAGATTCAAGAACTTTTCCCGGGCCATTTGTTGTAGTTGACATTTCAAAAAAGGATGAGGTATCTGTGGGAATTTGCTTTTTCTTGTGATGGAAATTAATTGGAACTGTGTAAAATTATTCTGTTATAATTTTTTTTTTTAAATTATTCTGTTATTATTATCTTTGCTTGAATTTATTGTTTTGGATAATTGGCAGGAAGGGGTTTCCCTTGTAGTTTCTCCTTTGTTAAGGATACACAATGAAAGTGGATTCTCCATAGAATTGCGTTTTCGGCGTCCACATGAAGCAGAAGCTGAATCTGCTTCGGTTTTGCTAAGGGATGGGGATACAATTGATGACTCTATGGCAGTGTTTGATGCTTTAGATCTGTCTGGAGGCTCAAAAAAGGCATTGATATCGTTAAGTCTTGGTAAGCATTGGCTGCTTTGATTGTTTCTTATTATTATAATTCTGATTAAAAAGTCACTATATTGCTAGTAATTGTTGACCCCCAGCTATCTTGCTGCAATTTTAGTTGCTCCTTCTTGAATGCTTAATTCGGTGCTTTCAAATTAGCTTCTTCCACCTTATCCTAGTTACCAATTAGTCCCTGCTTTGCAAAATTATTGCTACACAATCATTTAATAGTTTCATATTTTCCAATTAGACCTTGCTTTAGAAAATAATTGCCATACAATCCAAACATCAGTTACTTTTCTTTTAAAAATTTTAAAATGACAAAATTGCCCACTACCCTCTCTTTCTCTCTCTCTCCCCGGTTCGCCGACCCACTAGGCCACCATCTCTCTCTCTCTCTCTCTCTCTCTCTCTCAACGTCAACCCTTAAGGAAAGTGATATATTCAGTCCCTTTTCTTCATCTGACCACCCCATCTAATGTGTTCTTGACTGGTCTTTTTGACCTAAATGGGGTGGCCCAGGAAAGAAAAGGGAGGGAATATTTCATTTTCCTTGTTTGGATTTTTGAACAAAGTAGACCCACCTTACATTAAAAAAATTGCATTCATCTATGCGCAGACATCATATAATGTATATGTTGGGCTCACTTTGTTCAAAGATCCAAATCCTTCATTTGTCGGGCCCTAATGTAAATGGGCATTGCCCAAACATTCATCTCCATAGGATGATTCTAACTCTTTCGAACAGCAGAGAATTACGTACGGCATCATTTGTCTACGGATAGGGTTAGGATCATCCTGTGGAGATGATTTTTGGGCCAGAGTCTATTTAAGTTGAGGCCAAACTAGTGAATGGTTTGGATCATAGTTGCCGGAAACTCCTTGGGCAGGTGGGAAACATGTTTCCCCTAAAACACGTTTCTCGCGGGTGGGAAACTCATTTCCCATAAAAATTGGGAAACGCGTTTTTGAAACGTTTCCAAAACATGATAAAAAAATTAGAGAAATGTTTTTCGTGTTTAAATCTACAAAAGCACATTTCGTGTTTTCCTTGTGTTTCATGTGTGTTTTTTCTATCGCTTCTGAAACGCTTCTAATGCATTTCCTAAGAAGTTTCTCATACGATTTTCTATTGTTTTCACATTTCTCGTTTCCCCTATATTTTTTTTCATGCGTTTCCCTTTTCCGTTTCACGTTTTGTTTCCCGAATTCGTTTCCCACCATGGTAACTATGGTTTGGATCATAGTTGTCGGAAACTCCTTGGGCAGGTGGGAAACCCATTTCCCCTAAAACGCGTCTCTCGCGGGTGGGAAACTCGTTTCCCATAAAAATATGGAAATGCGTTTCTGAACCGTTTCCAAAACATGATAAAAAAATTAGAGAAATGCTTTTCGTGTTTAAATCTACAAAAGCACATATTTCGTGTTTTCCTTGTGTTTCATGTGTGTTTTTTCTATCACTTCTGAAATGCTTCTAATGCATTTCCTAAGACGTTTCTCATACGATTTTCTATTGTTTTCACGTTTCTCATTTCCCCTATATTTTTTTTCATGCATTTCCCGTTTCGTTTCCCACCATGGTAACTATGGTTTGGATACTATATGGCGCCTATAATTAGGTGGACATATAATAGGTGGGCCCCACTGTACATGGCGCTTGCATGTATGTGGACATATTTTTTTGTTGCGGAAAGGCCTTCTAACAAAGTGGGGCTCACCTATTATGTCCAGTAAAATAGGAATTATTATATGCCATCCATGATACCTTGTTCGAAGATCTAAACCATTCATTTGTTTGGCCTCAATGTACATAGGCCCTATCTCACAAATCATCTCTATTGGATGTTCCTAACCCTCCAAGTTTTTGATGGATGACACCATATATGTTTCTCTATATATCGAAAGGGCTAGGATCTCCCTATCTGTGCATACGCATATCTATTTTTTTAAATACAACGAGTACAACTTGTTCAAAAATCTAAACAAGGAAAATGATATATGCACCCCCTTTTCTTTCTTGGGCCGCCCTCTTTTGGTGTAAAAAGAGTAATCATATATACAATAAAGGGGTTTGCCTGAGGAATAAAAGGGGTTGGATATATCACTTTCCCAAAAACAATTCAGTTGTGGGCCCCACCATGGGATTTAAGCTAAAAGAGTGGAGAGAGTGTTTGTGCATTGGTCATGTGGGAGAGAGAAGGTTGCTGGTAATTTTGTCAATTTAAAATCTTAATGAAAAAAAGTAACGGCAATTTTTTGTTTGGATGGAATGGCAATTATTTTTCTAAAAGTAGGGACTAAACGACATATGAAATTTTAAGAACTATTTAGCAATAACTTTGCAGAGTAATTGGCAAAAGTCCCTTAAATTAATTATGCTAGTTATGCATGAACTTACGGATGGTCTTGATCCTTTGATTTGTGGAGGTTAAAATGGACGGATATACACCTTCGCAAATCTGTCCATTTTTTACCTTTACAGTTCGACGGGTTAGGATTATCCTAAGGAGCTGATTTTTTGAGCACATCCTATCTATGTGAGGGCCTATCAAATGAAGGCTTTGGATCGTCCAAACAATGTGGGGCCACTGTGTTTATGGCCGACAGAGTAGATAAGTTATCTACTCGACCATGTAGATACACTATTCTCTTATATATATAAATATATATATATATATATATATATATATATATATCAGTGTTATAAATTTCGTTTCGTTTCGTCCGAAATGAAAACGGAACGAAATCATCAAAATTTCGTTTCGTCTGAAACTTCTGTCAATTTCGGTCATTTTGTCCGAAATTTGTCGAAATTTCGGATTTCGTCCGAAATGGACGAAATTTTTAATTACGTCCGAAATAGCCTATAACGGCTAGTTTGACTGTTTTTTGCAGAAATTATCTCAATGCCCCTGTAACGGCTCTTTTGGGTTTTTGACCATTTTAGCCTCAAAATGTGACCGTTTATAGCTGTTGGGAAGGATATTTTAGTCATTTTTACTTGCACAAACAATAAAAAACTCTATAAATAGCCTTTCCCCTACCTTCTTCTTCTCCACCTTCACATAAGTGATTCTCCTTCTCTTTTCTACTTTCACTTGCACTATCTATTCTACTAAATTTCCTACAAGTCTACATTCTTCTTCAACTCAATCCAAGTCCATTTTGGAGCAAAGGGAAGGCCTACCTTCAACTTACAACTACAAGAACTATTTCCAAACGCTTGCAAATTACAAGTTACACTACAAATTTCAAGTGAAGGCTTACAAGTTACACTACAAATTTCAAGTGAGTGAAGGCTAATATTATCTTATTCTCCTCAACTCAAGTTCAACCTCAAGGTTCTCTTTATTTCTTTCCATTTCCTTTCTTTTATTTCTTACTTCATTTGTCCCCTTCTACTTCAGTTTTTTTGTAATTTGTTTCCATTTCCTTTCTTCTAATTCATTTTCTCCCTTCTTCTACTTCATTTCAGAATGAGTGGGTCGGGACCTTCTGCAGGAGTATCCTCTATTGGTTTGGCACCCGCTATATCGGATGACCCGGCATGGGCTTACGGTACATTGGTTCCGGGTCAAAAATATTAAGTAACTTGCATATTCTGTGGCAAAGTCATATCGGGTGAAGGTATAACCCGCTTGAAAGAACATTTAGCGGTTGTTCCTGGTAAGGTAGCATCATGCAAAAAAGTGACTGAAGATGTAAAATATTAAATGATGCAACTTTTAGATGCAAAGAGAAAAGAAAGGGCTAGGATGGGCTTATCCAGAGCAGAGGTTGGAGGTTTTTATGGCACACTTGACGAAGAAGAAGAGCAGGATGATGAAGAACCGAGTGGGACAAAAAGAAAGAAGGGAATCACAGGAGGGATCATGAATTTCTTTGCACCACGAACAACCCCGGGAGCCCAGCAAAGCATTAAAGGTGCTTTGGCTACCAAAGAAACAATGGACAGAGCAGACATGGCAGTTGGCATGCTTTGCTACAATGCCAATCTCCCTTTCAACGTTGCCAATTCACCTTTCTAGCAACCTATGTTTGATGTTGTGAATGCCGTGGGTTCGGGTTATAAGGCACGTACTTATCATGCTTTAAGGGGTTCCATTTTGAAGAATATAGTGGATGAGGTAAACAACTACTTGGAGGAGATTAAGATGTCATGGAGATACACTGGCTATAGCATTATGGCCGATGGATGGACAGACACCAAACAACGTTCCCTAATCAACTTTTTGGTGTACTGCCCTAAAGGAGTCATATTCCTCAAATCCGTTGATGCATCTGGCATAGTGAAGAATGCCGATGAATTATTCATTATCTTTGAAAAGATTGTCGCAGAGGTGAATCCGGAATATGTGGTGCAGTTTGTTACTGACAGTGAGCCAAGTTATAAAGCTGTTGGGAAAAGACTAGAAGCCGCATATGGTACATTCTTTTGGACTTTGTGCACAGCGCATTGCTTAGATCTCATCTTGGAGCATCTGTGCAAACCGAGTGTATTTCCTCACATAGCAAGCACAATTCAGAGGGCTCGGACAATTACAAAGTTCATCTACAACCACGGAGGCCTCTTGAATTTGATGAGGAAGAAGTTCACAGGTGGGAAGGAGTTGTGCCGTCCTGCTTCGACCAGATTTGCTACAAATTTCATTAGCATACAAAGTCTGGTGTTGAATCGGAAAGCACTTCAGCAGATGTTCGTGTCTGACGAGTATAGTGCTAGTAGGTTTGTCCAACACCCACTGAGTGAAGGGGTAGTTAGTACTGTGTTGGACAAATCTTTTTGGGACCAATGCAAGTACAGTCTAAACATCAGCGAGCCTTTAGTGAGAGTGCTACGTTTGGTAGATCGGCAGGATAAATCGGTGATGGGTTACCTATATGAGGCTATGGATAGGGCGAAAGAGAACATCAAGGAGAGGTTGAAGAAAAAATCAAATTACATGCCCATCTGGAGGATCATCAACCAAAGATGGGACAGGCAACTCCACAGTCCCCTCCATGCAGCAGGATATTTTCTTAACCCTCCTTTCTTTTTCACTCCTACCTTCTCTAGACGCAGTAAAGTAACCAGAGGCTTGCTAGCATGCATCACTTCACTGGTACCTGATGAAGGCACACAAGACCCCATCACCAATCAAATTGAGGATTATCGAGAGGCTAAGGGTATGTTTAGAATGAAGCTTGCAATCCGCAACCGAACGAAGTTGGGACCAGGTATATTTGAGTTGTTTGTTTAATTAAGTGTAATTCATTTTAACTTTCAGTTTCTCAGCAAATAATGCTTAACTATTTGTTACTTTACAGTTGCATGGTGGAATCAATTCGGAGGTGACGTGGAAGAATTACAGAGCTTTGCGATCAGAATCCTCAGTCAGACCTGCAGTGCGACTGGGTGTGAAAGGAACTAGAGCACCTTTGAACACATTCACTCCGCAAAGAGAAATAGGTTGGAACACCAAAGATTGGATGACTTGGTATTTGTCCATTACAACCTTAAGTTTCGGCAAAGGTATACAACGTAATATAATGTTTTCAACTCTCACCTCATCACTTTAAGCTTTTAAGGTTAACCTTTGACATTAAACTTAATGTTTTCCTTTTTCAGGGACTTGTTGAGGAAATCATCTACCACTAGTGACCATTTGAGCATAGACCATCTGGATATCATGATGGATTGGGTTGCGGAAGAAGAAAATGTCATTTTCACTCTGGAAGACATTGGGTGGGAAAATCTTGAAGCACCTGCTACTGTGGTTGGGGCCGGGGATGACGACTTTGTCATGCCTCTTGAAGAAGATGTCCCTACTGGTGGTCCACGTGGTGGTGGCGGCGGCGACGACGATGACGACATTGAGTATGATCATCCGGGTTATGATGATTGAGAGTTGTTGCTACTAGCTATTGTCTATGTTTCACTTTCATGTATCTTTTTTTTTTATGTTCTTCTATGTATCAGACTATCAGTTGGACTTGTGCAAGACTTTAAGTGTTTAAGTAATGAATATGCCTTTTGGGACACATATTTTGGACTATTTATTAGTTTTTTATCCTTTTCTATTGATTTTTGATTTTTTGGGATTTTTCTCATATTTTTAATATTTTTTTTGTGTGACCGAAAAGTTTCGACCGAAATGCACCGAAATGACCGAAATCCCACCGAAATTTCCTTTCGGTGGCCAAACCGAAATGACCACCGAAACAAAATTTACAACTATGATATATATATATATATATATATATATATATATATATATATATATATATATATATCCATGAGGAATCTATTCGATCGAGTAGGTTACTTATCTACTCCGTCGGCTTAAAATACAGTGGGGGCCCACATTGTTTGGGTAATGCAAACCATTCATTTGATGGGCCCACACATAGATAGGGTCTGCCCAAAAAATAAGCTCCGTAGGATCATCCCAACCCTTCGATTTGTGGAGGTTAACATGGACAAGTATAAACCTTCACAAATCTGTCCATTTTTTACCTCCACAGTTCAAAGGGTTAGGATGATCCTAAGGAGCTATTTTTTTGGGCAGACCCTATCTATGTGAGGGCGTATCAAATGAATGCTTTGGATCATCCAAACAAACTGGGCCCACTATGTTTATCGCCGACGGAGTAGATAAGTTATCTACTCGATCGAGTAGATACACTAATCCCTATATGTGTGTGTGTGTATATATCAGGAAAATGTTTCTAAGTTGTTAGAAATTGGGATAAGGTTAGCGAGGAAGAAGAAGAGGAATGGGGAGGATGGAGAGTCACCACTAAGGTGTTCTCTCCTATAAATGATGTATATATAGGCCAAAGTAGGGTAACCTTCTACAAAGACTACAATACCCTCCACACATACACATAATACCTAAACTACCTTTACATACTCTTCTACACTCCCCCTCAAGCTAGAGTGTATTTACTATGGAACTCCAGCTTGGTACAAAGAAAAACTACAATACCCATAAAAACAACTATAAAACCTACCATACAAAAAAAAACTGTAGAACCCATACAACAAAAAGATAATCATCCCACACGCTCAGCCGGCTTGGTACAATACTCCCCCTCAAGCTGTGTGGTGAATACATAATGAAAAAAATATCAGAAAGATACAACGGGTACCATAAGTGCAAAGAAATCAACGACCACCAAAAATAATAGCTCCCCTTGAATCAGCATGACGGCGAGAGCAACCAACACAGAGCCTCCCCCTGAATTAGAGCAACAATGAACAAATCTGCACACCGACCATCGATGGCTAACAGTGAGATCAATGACTGAGCAGAAGCGCCTCAGATGGGAAACAGCAGCGAACCATGAACAAAATGAGGCTACCAAAGGCGCGCATAGCGAACAATGACGGAGCACGAGTAGAGATAAGGTGAACAACACATCGCTAGAAGAAGAACTGCAACCAATAGGGCGATATAAAATCAGGTCACAAAAGCAACAATCAACCAACTGGCAAGGAGATGTAAAATCAGCCCATAACAAGAAGGATCGACCACCAACCAACAGGTGCACAACAAAGTGGCGCACAACAACCAAGCAACGACGGCGAAACAACACGTCGCCTGGACAATAACAAGACCGAAAGCAATACCAACGATCGGGCATATAGCCATCAACAACAAGGTTGAAAGCAACACTAACGACCGGACATATAGCCACCAACAACAAGGCCGAAAGCAACGCTAACAACCGGGCATATAGCCACATTGCAATGCAAACCACTACAACGACAATGAATGTGTAAAACTACGGAAGGCAACTACACACGTGTAGAAGCACCAACAAGGTGGATTGCAATGAAACCACTACAACAACAACAACAAGGGCGTAAAACTACGCCAAGCAACTACACTCACCATGTAGAAGCATCAACAACACAACTCACAAAGCGAGTCCACCAACAACCAACCATAACAACCAACAACATACCAACCAACCCAACCAATGATGATCCTTAGCCAACAACCAACAAACCAGCAACCAACCAACCAACAAACCAACAACCAATAGGGTGCACGAACCACCAACAAAGCGCGAACAAGCCACCGACAACAACAAACAACCAACATATCACCAACCAACCTACACATTAGTACGCGAAGAAGCCACTGACCGACCAACAACCTACCACAACCAATCAATGAACCACAACAACGAGGATCACAACCACGATCAACCCAACCGACAAACCAACCACAACCACAACCAACGATGAACACAAACCAACAACCCTTGTCCACCAACAAACCAACAACCAAACAACAAACCAAAAGGCTACTAACAAAGAATGGTGAACAACATCAACTAGAGAAGACAACAACACAGAAGATAAATCACATAAAGAAACACCAAACATGCAATGAAGAAGACGAAGAAGAAACCAACCAACCAACAAACTACTAACAAAGAAGACGAAACTACATCATGCGGAAATGAAAATAATACAATACATCATGCGAAAGTGACAAAAAAAGGACTCACGAAAACTCCATCCATGGAACCTTCAACACTCCCCCTTAAGTTGAGGCCGAAGGCCTTCAACTTGTAATAAAAAGAAGACGATCAAGGTACGACACCTCACGCGGACATTTCAACAAACACTTGTTGTGCACCTTTGATAGCATAATTAACCCCATGAAATACAACAAATATAGCGAAGGAAAACAAAGAGTAGGATGGAGTGGATGGGGAAGAGACTCAAAGAGAAAAAGAAAGGATTTAAACCATAAAGAAAGGAGATAGGAAACTAGAAAGACCCCAACAATGGACAAAGAACAAACAAGAACGATAATTATGCGGAAAGAACCGAAAAGAACAAGAAAAGAAGAATTGGATGGACAAAACAGGGAAAAGAATGTACAAGAAGGGATCTGGAGAAAACATGGAAAGAATGTACAAGAAGGGATCTTTTTTTTTTCTTCTATGTTTTGGGTGGATGGATTTACAAATGGTATTTACTTGAAGGATGTAGGGTTTAGGGACCCAAAAGAATGGGTTTAGGGATGCCAAAAGGGTTTTAGTATCCTCAAATAGCGACTCAATAGAGAAAGAATGGAAAGAATAAGGGATTGGGGTGGAGACATGGGGAGATTTGGGGTTTTATGGCAACCCACAATGGGTTTTGGGAGTTTATGGCAACAAGAGTGAGTGAGGATTTACGAGATGGAGGGTTGAGAATTGATGGAATACGGCAAACAAACATAGGGGGGGTGCGCAAGGGATTTACGGCAACTAGTATAGAGGGAGGGTTATGAGAAAAAAGAGGTTGCGCATAAAAAAAGATTCGCATTTCCGAAAAAAAGCGTTGATGCCTAAAGTGCGCATGCAAACAGCGAGATGAAGAGAGATTGTCGAGATAGAGATACGGAGAGAGAGAAACGAGAGAGACATGGAAGAGAGAGAAAATCGAAGGGGGGTTTGATGGAAAACCCAAAAGAGGGTTTTGCGCGCATATGGGAGAATTAGAGATGGGCGAATGGCGTAAGATGAGATGGGATGAGATGAGGGTGGCGAGAAAACTCATCTTCCATCCTTTTTCTTTGTGTTTTCTTGAGCATCATATTGGTTGTGATACCATGTTAGAAATGGGGATAAGGTTAGAGAGGAAGAAGAAGAATGGAGAGTCTCCACTAAGGAGTCGTCCTCCCATGTAAATGATGTGTATATAGGCCCAAAGTAGGGCAACCGTGTCCAAAGACTACAATACCCTCCATAAATACACATAATACCTAAACTACCCTTACATATGCTTCAATATAAACAATAGCTTTGATAACTTATCTAAGGGATCGGCCAAAAACACAGTGGGCCCACATTGTTTGGATCATCGAAAGCATTAATTTGACAGGCGCTGACATAGATGGGGTGTTCCCAAAAATTCAGCTCCATAGGATCATCCTAACCCTTCGATTTCGAAGGTTAAAAATAGATAGATTTGTGGAGGTTTATCCCCATCCATTTTACAACTATGCTTCTCAACCAAGAAAACAGAAATAAAATCTTATGCCCATAACCCAAATTTGTGGCTTATATATTAATGCCACTATATCAAGTAAATTACTAAAATACCCTTGACACAAAGACAAAAAATTAAATTTTCCTTTTGAGGCGCTGCCTTAGAAACCCTGGCAGGGGCATGCTACCTAACCCCTTGCACACCCCAACAAGCTCTTCGATCATCACGACCCGTGTGTGTGTTCCGCACGTTAGTCTGTCAGGGTACTATATCACTGCCTGAATACAAGCCACATGCACAACACCCATTGTCAACCAAGCTTTAAATAGGGATGACGTGAATCTAAAACTTGAAGTCAAAGAGGTGATTAACAGTGTTGGTGAATGGAATCTTTCAAAGATCAAACTAGTTTGATTAACAATGTTGGTGAATGGAATCTTTCATCAAGAAGTTAAGGAAGAAAGGGCCCAGATTTTTGTTGTTTTTGTTCAGTCTTTCTTGCTCAGGGTATGCCTTGGCCAGCTGTATTTGATACTATGTAATGCCAGGTGGGACTTCTGGTCCCCAATGTAATTTTCATAGTATTAATGAAAATATGTCAATTTTCAAAAGAAAAAAAAAAAAAAAAAAACAGCCCAAATTGATCACAAAGAGGATGAACTAGTTTGGATTCATAACAATTCTGGACACTTTTTTACCACATATGCTTGGAACAAGCTAAGAGATAAAAATGCCGAAGAAAATATGATCATATTTCTGTAAGGAATTTCCTACAAAAGTGGGTTTCTTTGTTTGGAAATTTTTTCCAATGCGGACAGTTGACGGCAGGCTCATAGATATTTTTTTTTATCCCTTTTCCATCCATGTGCACGTGCTTTTCATAACCAAAGGAAGCTGATTTGAATAACTTATTTTTTTATAGTAAGCTGGCTAGAGCTTTGTAGAGATAGTTTGCATTCCTACTTGATGTTGCGCCGACTCAAAACCACCCATTATTGCTAGGCTCTTGTAGTGGTTTGATTTAATCTAAAAGGGAAAAAAACTCTATAATCTGTTTCTCTTTGAAGATCATTCCATCTCTTATATTTTGGGAGAAATGGAGGGAAAGGTGTAGAAGGTGGATGGAAGGTTTAAGGAAGACAATAAATGTGGTCATAATGGACATCAAAGCTTTGGGAAAGCTTTGTGGTCATAATGGACAAGTGGTAGCAACATTTTTATTTGGTGTACAGATATACTTCTTTCCTCTTTCCAGTTTTTTTTTTTTTCCTTTTTTCGAATGGTTCCTCTTGACAGTTTTTATTTGGATGCAAAACGTACTTGCAGGGAATTTTCTGCTATCAGTCAGGCCTGAAATCACCGAGCACTTTGAAAATCATGGAAAACTTGTTTCCGTAGATTGGTCGGAAGATCTTAAAGGAGGAAAAGCTATTCGTCTCTCCGGAATAATTGACCAGTTGAATTACAAATTCAAGAAGGCTTTTGGTTCAGACTCAGTGAAATCTTCCTTCAGCACTATATATTGTCCCCTCAGTCTTGATGGTCTACATTTCATGAATCTACATTTCCTTATTAAGACTATTAGAAGAGATGTACCTATTATGCAACCTCATAATTTTGGAGAAACATCTGAGAAGACTTCACCAGTTGCTATACAGGAGCAAAAAGAAATCTTTTTGTTTCCCACAGTCCAGGTCACCAATCTTTTGCAATCAGAGATCTGTGTGCTTTTAACTGAAAGTGACCCAGGTAATAGAATGAAAAGTTGGGGACTCTGCATTTTCAAACAATGTTTTAAATTTCGGTTTCCCCGAAACCGAAATTTCGGCTGAAATTTGGAAAAAAAAAATGACTTACTTTTTTAATTTTAAATTTCGGCTGAAATTACCGAAAATTTAGCCGAAATTTCAGAAAATTAGTAATATTGTGAAAAAATCATTTTTCCCAAATTTCAGTATTTCTGGTGAAATTCGAAACTTTTTTTTTCAAATAGTGCTCCCTGCTCATAATGTTTAGTTTTTCATGCAGATCTGTCCACAACTTTAGGTTCCGACGAAATGGGAAAGCAGGCAATTATTCCATTTGGGTCGAGTGCTTATTTATATCCAAATCCTGCCATAATATTCTTCTCAGTTACTTTAACTGCGTTTAATTCCAAGTGCAAACCTGTTAACAGTGGTGACTTGGTCAAGAAGTTAAATAAGATGAAATCTGATGCCCACTATTTGGATATAGAATTGGAGTTTGGTGGAGGAAAGTACTTTGCCTCCTTAAGGTTGTCACGCAGGGAAAGCGGCATATTGGAGGTAGTGTATGTTCTCTGGCCTTGTCTGTTTTTCTATCATTAATTAGATATGCTATGGTAAGTCAGAAAAATGTTTCTACTCGATCAAGTAGATACATTATCTAATCGATCGGCCGAAAATACAGTGGGGCCCACATTGTTTGGGTGATGCAAACCATTCATTTGATGGGCCTCAACCTTGATCGGGTCTGCCCAAAAACTCAGCTCCATAGGATCATCCCTACCCTTCGATTTGTAGAGGTTAAAATGGGCGAGTATAAACCTCCACAAATTTGTCCATTTTTAACCTATCAAATGAATGCTTTGGATCATCCATACAATGTGGGCCTTCTGTGTTTCTGCCAACGGAGTAGATAACGTTATCTACTCGATTGAGAAGAAAATGTGAGCCCATGGTAAGTTTACGAAATGAGTTATATTGGTTGTCACTTTTCTAGATTTATTATGATGTTTGCATGCACAAATTTTAATTATCCTACTTAGCTAATTAATTTCAATAATAGATATGATGATGATTAGCCCACTGTTTAACATATGCAGGCTAGAATTTTCACATCATATACACTGCAGAACGACACCAATCTCTCTCTATTTTGCTTTTCATCTAATCAGAAGCCTCTCTCTAGGTAATCAGGTTGGTCTAGTTTAGTGCTAAGCAATTTGCCTATTCTATCTTAGTTAATTTTGTAAAATTGATGCAGGGCTGAAGCTGATAAATATAGTTCTAACCTTCCTCCAGAGCTTGGTTGTATCTTGCTTCCCAAGTCGAACAAATCATGGTTCTTGAAGTAAGAATTATCCCTGTTTTGTCACTACATATATCAGATTGTTATTTGTGTCTATGCCCATACCATTGTTTTAAATTTCGGCTGAAATCCGAAATTTCAGTCCCAAATCTGAAAATTTCAGATGTCAGCCGAAATTTGGTCATTTTGACGGAAACTGTAAAAATTTCGGCTAAAATAACTGAAATTTGAAAAAAAAAAATCGGGTTCGGTAAGGACTAAAACCGAAATTTAAATTCATGGTCTGTAGACTCTGTACACAGGCCGAATCTGAAGTTAATGCACATACAGCCGAGACCTGTATGCATTTTTATAATGTGATAACATCTCATGCGTCATTTCTCACCAGATCCAACAAGGTGTGTCTGAAATGGTTGGAAGAAAAAGCATCTGAAGCATTACTAGACTTGGATAGTCTGTCAGGCTTTACGGAGCTATATTTGGAAGCTCAGGACGATGCTGGTGTAAAGCGTGTTGCGAAGCTGGGGGTGTCACTAAAGCCATGTTTGCCTAATGTAGTCGTGCCATCACAAATAGTATCTATGATCCCGAGATATGTTATTTCCAATGAATCGGAGGAAGCTATCATTGTCCATCAATGTTTCTTGGAGGTCTGTTCCTAATCCACCCAATTTCTTTATTCAGTTTGTTGAAGTATAAATGATTACATAACACCAACTCTAACACCTAAGCTTTTGGAGTAATTGGTTGTTTCACATGGTATCAAAGCAGATGTCCTGAGTTCAAATCTCCTTGATATTAAAAATTCACATGCAATGCCCAACCCAGAAGAGGGGGCTACATGTGCCACGTGTAGGCCAACCCTAAAAAGAAGGGCCACATGTGAGGGGGAGTGTTAAAGTGTAAAAGATTAAATAACGCCTTCTCCAATGGCTTAAGCTTTTGGAGTAGTTGGTCGAATCACATGGTATAGAGCTATTGCCTCATAATAGATTCTGGGTTCAAAAGCTTTTGAAGTGTAAAAGCTTTTGGAGTAGTTGGTCGAATCAATGGCTCAAGGTTTTAAATATCGGTTTCGGTACCAATTTCGGACCCCACCGAAATCCGAAATTTCTGTCAGACCAAAATTCCAAAATTTCGGACCGAAATTCCGAAATTTTGTAACAATTTATTTTTTAAATAAGATGACATTAAATCGAAATTTCGGACCGAAATTCTGAAATTTTGGACCGAATTTGATAAATGGCAAAATCCGAAATTTTGGAATTCGGCCGAAATTTAAAACCATGATAGAGCTATTGCCTCATAATAGATCCTGGGTTCAAAACACAACAACTCCTTGATATTAAAAGTCCACGTGTATGGCCAACCACAAAAAAAGGAGGGCCCACACATGAGGGGGAGTATTGAAATATAAGTGATTAAATAACACCAATTTTAATGGCTTAAGCTTTTGTAGTAATTGGTTGTTTGACACAGTGTTAATTGATACATATTTGGTTCCTTTCTTCATATACCAATCTCCATATTATTTTCTAACCTTTTTCCCTATGGCTTTTTTTGGACATTAAAAGGATGCTATGGATGAAATTGTTGCAATCAACAGTCAACAGAAAGAAGCTTTATACTTGCGCGCTGCTACACAAAAGATTCGAGAAATCAGCTTCTTTGACTCCATGCTTCGAAAGCATATAAATGTGAATGAGGATTCCTTAACCTTTATCCGGTTTTGCTTTAAAGAAATTGGAT